>NC_142050.1:32609693-35009693 GCF_982192425.1 Myodes glareolus
ATGCTCTTGGTTGGAGTTCAGACAGCCTTCATTAAGCATGGGCAGGCAGGCACAACTTGCACAGCCGGGTGAATATGTAGAGCAAAGGGGTCTCTCGAGACTTTTGGTCCTGATGCCATTTTACACAAACTGGAGATTCCCAATCAGCAAAGCAGTTCTTTAAAAGCGGGTACATATTTTTCTAAGATGATTAAAGGCGTGGAGCCTAACACTACACCTTGTAGCTAACACATGCTCAGACAGTAGAAAAGATAGGTAAAAGAAAGAGAGAGAGAGAGAGAGGGGGGGGGGGGAGGGAGGGAGGGAAAGGAAGGAAGGAAGAAAGAAAGAAAAGAGAGAGAGAAAGAAAGAAAGAAAGAAAGAAAGAAAGAAAGAAAGAAAGAAAGACCGAACTGAGAAAAAATCCAGCTTAGTGCAGAATGCCTCAAATGCCCACTGGAAAACAAAATCTCATTTCTGTATTTTCTGGGGCTTATATAAATTCAAGAGTAGACTGGAAAGAGTGGAGACTAAAGAGACACCCGTGACCATCCAGATCAAAAGGAGGGGGCAGAAGTTTCCCACAGGAATGCTAAGGAATTGGCTAGTACTCTTCTGTGATGGGGGTAGAGGTCCACCACTTGTCCCAGGTACCCCTACCCCAGGGGATGTCTTCTGTTTGCACTTTCTTCCTATTTTGTCAGATCTTCATCCTTATTCCAGAAACCCCAGGGCTCTTCTCACCCAAGAGACTGGCCTCCTTGAATGAGTCTGTGCAGGACCGCTTCAGCTGCGCTTGTCTTCCGCATGAAACCTTTGGCTACCGTTCAGCCGTCCTCCCAGAGTAACTGTCACTGTATGAGGTCCAAGTCCTGATGTCCATGAGTGACCATGTAGAGGATTGCAGGCAGGGCGTGCCCACTCCTACTGGCCAGCTTCTACTTCTGCTAAGCGAGTTCTACTTCTGGTCTGAGGAGAAAGGCTAGCGGCCTTTCCCAGTGCCGTGAAAGTTATCAGATATTAGCACGCTGAAGAGAGAATTCCTTGCCCACATAGCAGGTTTTTTTTTTCAAAAGCAAAAACAAAAACAAAACAAACAAACAAAGCTCCCCCAAATTAAAAATAATGCAGCAAGCCCCTGCACACATGGTATACCGGACTAATAAATGTGATAGTTTTGTCATAATTAATCTTCTTTTATACATGGTAGCTACATGGTGTGTGTGTGTGTGTGTGTATACGCGTGCACATGCGTGTTTCCATTCATGCACATGCAGAGGTCAGAACAGGACATTGGATGCTCTCCTTTATCATATTCCCCCTTATTGCCTTGAGTCAGGCTCTCTCAAGAGCTTGCATTCCACAGTTTCAGCTAGGCTGTCTGGCTTCCAGGATCCACCTGTCTCTGCCTCCCAGCCCTAGGGTTGCAGGCACCTGTAGCCATGTCTGACTCTTTGCTGGGTGCTGGGGATTTAGACTCAGGTCCTCATATCTGCACAACTTGCCCACTGAGCCATCTTCCCAGCCCCAGATTTCTTAACTTCATGATCCTTACTGTTCTCCATCCTTACACAAACAGCCACCATCTTGAACTTGGTTCCAGTTCTCTGATGCACCTGTCCATAAATAGCGTATGCACAAAGAACCTTTTCAGCTGGACTTGCTTTCCTGTTCTTTTTCACCCGGTATGCATTTGAGATCCAAGCACACATAGTCCGTGTATTTTGGCTGCTGTGTATTATTACATCCTAGGCAATATTCACACAGCCTCCCCCTGCTGAATGCTCTTGGGATTCAACTATCATTCTCACGATTGCAGACAGCGCTGAATGAGCTCCCTTTGCTAATTGGGAGAATTTCCCAGGAGGATGGACTTACAGTGGTATCCCTGGTAGAAGAGAGCACATGACTGTTGCCATGAGATATTGCCAGCGCACTCTATGACGTGAACACCCCAGTTCATTTCCTTATCTGAAATGTGTAAGAATGTATTGCTCTGTACCATCCAGGTCATTCAGTTTTGTATGATTCAAACTTATTTCTTTACCCATCTGTTGGATGTAAGACAGTTTCATCTAGAACTTGGGTTTTCCTGTTCACAGACAAGGCAGAATCAGTTTGAAACCAGCTTCTGTACTTTCTAGTGTGTAGTGTGAGGATGAGGTGGCTGACTGGTTAGGGGATGAACTTCTAATGTGGATAATTTTATCCTTGTTTCCTTCCTCCCCCTCTCTCCTCCTCTTCTCAACCACCTCCATCTCATCTCTCTCCTTTCTCTTTTGGCCTCTCTCCCTTTTTTATCCTTCTCTCCTTTCTTCTTCCCTCCTCTCCTTTCTCTTCTATCAGCCTCTCCTTTCCCCTTCGTCTCCCAGCCCTGTCTCTTCATGCTGACATAGATTCTTTGGTACTTGGGTATTTCCTTTTTTCTTTTAAAATTGTTTTTGTTTGTTTGTTTTGTCTTTTCAAGACAAGGTTTCACTGTGTAGCCCTGGCTATCCTGAAACTCACTCTATAGACCAGTCCAGCCTCAAACTCAGTGATCTGCTTGCCTCTGCTGGGATTAAAAGTGTGTGCTACCACACCCAGAACATCCTAGGTATGTTTAATCTCTTGTCTTTATGTATTGAGTTATTCCCTCTCAGTTGGTCTTTTCTACTTAACATATGGTGGCTTTTAGAAACAGAAATTTTAAAACAAAGTGCCACCAAATACCCTTTCTCATTTAATTCTTACTGCATATTTACAAATTTTAGCCATTTCTTTGTTTTTTTAAAAAAAAAGACTCTAAAATCTTGGTGGCCTATAGCTAGAGCAGTTTGTTTCTTGTTCCTTTCCCAGGACGCCTGGGCGCAGGGCTCTCTGTTGGGCTTGGCAGGCTCTCAGACCCAACCCAATTCCGTGTGTCTCATCTTCTCATGGTGGCAACAGAGCTGCAGAGCGGCGACTATCTGGGGTGTATTAGCTTCCCGAGCTGCTGTCACAAATTAACACAGGCTGGGTGGCTTCAGAAGGCAGACGGTTTACTCTCCCCTGGCTCTGGAGAGAAGGACTCCAAAATCAAACGTTGGGCAGGGCTGTGGCTTCTTCTGGAGGCCCTGAGGGAGAATCCACTCCGTGTCCATCTTCGTATCTGCTGCCCCTCACTTATAGATGGCTGCTGAGCGTCCCTTTTTCCCCCCGGACTTGTCTCTCGCGAACCTCCCTCTAGCTGTGCTTTTCTCCTACCAGACAGAAAGTTCTCCATAGCTGCAGCACTCCTGAGGGTGTGAGTCCAGGGAGGGATGAGTTCCCGGTTTAGCTGTCTTTGTCTCAAACAAATGAACAAAGATGGAGACTGTCCTTGTTGTTGGATTAGAACCCACCTTAGGCACCCAGAGAGTCCTCTCCTAAGATTCTCTGTTAGACCTTAAAGAACTGTTTCTAGCTTTAACTCTACTTCCAGGTCTGAGAGAAGGCGTGCTTCGGCTACCTTTGCTCTGACGCTGGCTTACTTCGCTAACACAACGATCTCTAGCCCTGTCCATTTTTCTGCAAATGCCATGTCTTCATTCTCCCTCACCACTGAAAAACATTCTGTGCGGATGCCTCTGTCTTCCTTAGCCACTCATCTGTGACGGATATCTTGGCTGGTTCTGTTTTCTAGCTATTATGAAGAGTGAAGCAATAAATGCCGATATGTAGGCCTCTCTAGAGTGTGCCGATTGAGAGTCATTAGGATATTCACTCAAGAGTGGCAGGACTATCTGGGTCATATGGTGGCTGTACATTCAGTTGTCTGAAGGAACACCACACCGACCTCCATGCGGCTAGGGCAGTTGACATTCCCACCAGTCGGGAATAAGGGCATCTCTTCCCTTGCCCTCTTTCTAGCCTTTGTTTTAGCTTGTCTGGCTAAAAATTACCCCTCGTGGATGGAGTGGGATCAACTCTCAGAGTTTTAATTTGCATTACTCTCATGGCTAAGGATGTTGAACACTTTTCCCCCAGGTATTTATTGGCCATTTGTATTGCTTCCTTTGTGAACTAGTGATTGGATGATTCAGGGGCTTGGGTGTTCAAATTTCAGAGTTCTTTGTAAGTCTTGGTTACTATTCTCCTGTTTGATATATCGTTGTTCGGCCCCATATTTTAAAACTCAGTTCAACCAGTGCCTCTTGGACTGGAGGAAATAATGGCTTTCTCCTGTCCCCACTCTTCCAGTCTTGTCACATACCCTACACAGGGCAGCAAAATAACTTTCTTCCCTTGAGCTCAAAATCACCCAATGACTTTCCTTCTTACATAGAACAAAACCCAAAGAAGTCCTTTCCAACTGTTCGAAGCTTCAGACAATCTGATCCTCCATGGGCTATCACTCCTCCCTGGTAACCTGGACTTGGTTTTTATTTTAATATGCATCTGCCCTTCTTGGTTGGGAGATCCTTTTACTTTATATAGTCTCATTGCTGACTCCTTTGCTTTCTCTCTCTCTCTCTCTCTCTCTCTCTCTCTCTCTCTCTCTCTCTCTCTCTGTGTGTGTGTGTGTGTCTATGTGTGTGTGTGTGTGTGTGTGTGTGTGTGTGTGAGAGAGAGAGAGAGAGAGAGAGAGAGAGAGAGAGAGATCAGAGTATCTTGTTGTCTTCTGCCGACCTCTGCACTATTATCTTGAGACAGAGTCTCTCACTGAAGCTGAAGTTCAAGTTTTGGCTAGGCTGGCTGACCAGTGAACTCTTAGAATCTCCGCCTCCACCTGTCGGTGATGGGATTACAAGCATACTCAGTCATACCTGGCTTTTATGTGGGTACCTGATTACAAAATCTCATCCTGGTGTTTGCTGAACGAGGAGTCTTACCACTTAGCCATTTCCCTAGCTCTCCACTCTATTTATGTCTCTATTTTGAAAGTTTTTAAGAGAAAGCTTCCATTTATCTCTTGACCTTTAACCCGTCTCATGTTTCTTTTTCTTTATAGTACTTATCACTGAGTGATGTTTTATTGTCATGGATTAGTCAGGGTTTATCTGTTCCTCACCATCAGAGTGTGTTTAGTTCATAACATCTAGAACAGGCCTTGGCATATGATAGAAACTCAATAAATATTTGTCCAGTGAGTAAATCAAAAAATGAACTATTTTGCTATTCTTTTATGGATTTAGTCTCATATTCTTGAATAATGCCCCGATTCTTTATTACATTTTCAAATTCTCAGTAGTAGACTCTCTATTGACTTCTTACTAAACAAGACTTCAGCACGCCTACCCACTGAACTCCTGCGGGCATGTTCTTGCCCGTTATCCTCCAAGGCTCATTACCTCATCATTGTGTTGGTGAAATCAATAATTATAACTCTAAAAACTTCCCTCGTTGTTGAGCTATACCGCCCAATGGTTACTGTTCCTTTCTTATACAAACGTCTGGCTCTTCTGTTGGTTCTGTTCTTGCTGTGCCAATCTGACATGGGTAAGGACATCTGGGGAAAGGAAATGTCAATTGAGAAATTGCCTCCATCAGAACGGCCTTTAGTTACATCTCTGGGGCCATTTTCTTCATAGATGACTGATGTGGGACGGCATAGCCCACTGCAGGCAGTGCCACCTCCAGGTAGGTGGTCCCGGGTTGCCTAAGAAAGCAGCCTGAGCAAAGCATGGGGAGCGAGCCAGTAAGAAGTATTTCTCCATGGCCTCGCTGCACTTCCTGCCTCCAGGTTCCTGCTTGAGCTCCTGCAGCAGGTTTCACTTGATGATGAAGTGCAACCCACCAGCCAAAGAGAACCCTCTCTTGCCCAAGTTGGTTTTGGTCAGGGCTTTAGCACAGCAATGGAAAGTGAACGAGCATACTAATTTCTGAAATTATGGTGATCTCAATTGTTTATTTTCTTTTTCTTTTCTTTCTTTTTTTTGTGTGTGTTATAAGGTTTCCCAGCATTCATCAACTCATCCACCTCCTAGGCTTTTTCTTCAAAGGTCCTCCCAGAGCCCTGGGGTCTGACGGCTGCTTTTGCACTCAGCTGGACAGTGATTGCCTGGAGCTCCCTTCATTGCCTCCCACTCACTCTTTTCCTGTGTTTGCATCCTCTCTTTCTAGACCTATGCCTTACTTCTTGGTTTTTAACTTCTTCTGAAACATTGTCCCCCTCCCGACGGAGCTTATAACCTCAAGAACTAGCTTACTTCAGAAGGAAATACTTTTGTCCCATGCTGTTTTCCATTGCTTTATCTGAATGCCTGAGAGAGCATAACTTCGTAAGAATAGAAGTGCGCTTAGGCAGTGTTTCTCAACCTCTGGGTCGCGACCCCACGGGGGTCCAATATCAGATATTACATTACTATTGATAACAGTAGCAAAATTATTGTGAAGTAGTAATGAAAATAATTTTAAGGTGTGTGTGTGTTGGGGGGGTGTTTCACCACAGCATGAGGGACAGCGTGAAAGGGTCACAGTGTTAGGAAGGTTGAGAACCACTGGCTCAGGGGCTGGCAGGCCAAGAGCATGGTACCTGTAAGCATCTTCTTGCTGCGTCTAACACAGCAGAAGACGTCTTATAGTGAGACAGAGCAGGCGCGTTAGCTCGATGGTCTCTTCTCATAAGAAGCCACTAATACCATCCTAAGGGCCTCACCCTCATGGCTTCACCTAACCTTAGTTATCTCCCAGAGTCCCCACCTTCAAGTTCCCTTAACACAGGAATCGAGAGTTCAATTTCCAACACCAGAACTTTCGGGCAAATATTGAATACCTTGTACCAGCTGTGGGCTTTCCAAATCCAGAAGTGTGTAGCCTTTAGTTTTAGGGAATCATGTTCACTATTTCCTTTCCTCCATATTCTCTCTCTCTCTCTCTCTCTCTCTCTCTCTCTCTCTCTCTCTCTTTCTCTCTCTCTGTGCTAGGTATTGAAATTTTCAATTATTTTTAAGTTTTATTTTATATATATGTATATGTGTGTAGTTGGATGTATGTGGTGGGGGAGAACTGTCTGTATTCTGTCAATCATGTTTTAAATAAACGCTGATTGGCCAGGCAGGAGGTGTAGGCAAGAAAGCCAGACAGGAAGTGGAAATGATGCAAGGAGAGCAGGAGGATTCTGAGGAGGAGGAAGTTGATTCCTCCCACTCCTGCCCAGATCACCGAAGCAGCAGGATGTGAGCTGCCCCACTGAAAAAGGTACTGAGCCACATGGCTAAAATAGATCGGAAAAATGGGTTAATCAAGATATGAGAGTTAGCCAGTGGGTAGCCTGACCTAATGAGCCAATCAGCATTATCACTTACGGAGTCCTGTGTGATTTTCTCTGGGACTAAATAATTGTGGGGACCTGGTGGGAGGACAGAAAAACCCACAAACAAGCAGGTCCGACCTCTTCATGTTACATGTATGTATGTTATTATATATGTCTTATTGCCTGTAGATCCCAGAGGATCCCTGGCACTGGGGTTACAGGTGGCTGTGATGAGCCTCTGCTATAATGCTGGGAACGAACTCAGCAAGTCCTCTTAGCCACTGAGCCATCTCTCCACCCACTTTCTTCTTTATTTTTATCTTTTCTCTCCTTTTTGTCCTCATTTTGCTGTTTTTTTTTCTATTTTTCTGCACGTTTTTTCCCTGAACTTTATTTTTTACTTCTTGAATAGACTTTTCAAAAATTTCCCCCACAATATTTCTTATTTACAAAAGATGATTCTTATGTCTTGAAAATAACTCCTGGTTTTATTTTTAAAGCATATTCTCATTGTTAATGGACACATAATAGTTGTATATATTTACTGGGTTCAGAATAACATTTCAACACACACGTCCATAATGTGTGATGACCAGATAATGGCAGCTGGCATGCAGGCCGCATCGGACACTGATCACAGCTGTGGTGGGAATGTTTGAACTGTTGACTATTGACTATTTTGAAATAGTCAGTTCATGTTGTCAACCATGGTCATCTCATTTTGCTAGTCATGATCTATATATAGGCTCTATAACTGAATGTGAGAGTTGAAAAAAAAAAGAGGGAAAACTCGGAATATACTGTAAAAACACTGTAATTCATAATACAGAAGTCTCAGGTCTGAGTGGAGGTGTTTTTGTGAAACGTCGGTGCCGTGACCCGCTGAGCCATCTCCAGCCGAATTTCCCTCTGATGGTTTTATGTTTTCTGCACATTGCCCTCCCTTCACATGACACCCATATTTACGTGTGAGGTTTTAAGCCATTGAATTGGAAGTTTCTGCACCCACCTCACTAAAGGTCCCCAACAATGAGTCTGAAATGTCAGCTCCTGAAATGTCTGTCTCCCCACAGACATTTGTCTGTCTGCCCCTTTACAGGCCTGTTTCCCTGGATCTTCTGGATGATTGTCCCCTGCAGGAAGACGGTGGGGGGCAGGGTGTGGGATGTCTCAAGGGTCCTGGGGGTTGTTTCTTACTTGAGCGTTTGTTCCCCTGTGCAAAGCCTCGTCTGCCACCTCCGACTCTGTCGCTTCTCTTCAGAGAGTAAGCAAAATCAACTTCCTGTTTCCTGGCTGTTTCTGAGAGGAAGTTCACCTGGTTGGCCTGGGGAGAGGAGGCCATTTGGGTTTTACACCGACACTTTGAACCAAACATCTTTTCTGCCCCACTCCACACTTTGAAAGAGTTCTAGACTTCAAAATCCTGGTTCTGAAGCTAGAATTGGCGCCTTTTCGTTAGCCTCCCAATCCATGGGGCCAGATTTCGGTTTCTCAGCTGCTAAGTCAATTACCAACCATCTGTCCACTTTCCATATTCCAAACTTTGGCTGGAAGCTGGACCTCGGATGGCTCCTCGCCAGGGCCCTTTGCCTTGTAGGATTTGCTTCTGATCTTTAGGTCTTCGCTAGCCTGTGGTCAGGCTGAGAGAAGGCAGGGAAATAAACATGTGCTGTGTCCTCCAGCATATTGAGATTTTCTCTGTGTATTGTTCATTATGCTTCGTATCCTATTAAAAACATACTTCTATTATGATTTTTGTGTATGACCTTGGGTTTGCTGGTGGGCTCTCCACTTTGTAATGTTCATTTGTTTGTCTGTTTCTATGCCGGTAGCACTTACTTTTTAATTCAATCTGCTCTGTGACAATCACATTACCTATTTTGAGATCTCTCTTTTTTTTTCAGATTTGCTATCATTTTGTTATGTCTTACAAACTCTATTGTCTGGGAATTTAACTGGCAAACTTAACGTGTAGATTACTTTTCTATCATTACAACATCGAGGTTTGTCATTTGTAAAAATACTATGTATTACCATTTGTTGTTTTTGTTTGTTTACTGGTTCTGTCTTGAGTTTGAGACATCGTCTTACTATGTAGCCTTATCTGGCCAGAACTCGCTGTATAGATCAGGCTGGCCTTGAACTCACAAAGGTCCCTGCCTCTGCCTGCCTCTGCCTGCCTCTGCCTCCCTCGAGTGCTGGAACTAGAATGCCAACTTTATTGGGGTGTTTGATGACCTTAAATTAGGTTTGGGAACTTTTAATGCGTTTAACTACATTAGTTCTGGATAATGTACACTTTTTGTTGTCGTTAAAAACAGCATATTTCCCCATTTTAAAGTTAGAGATGGCTGGATTCTCTAGATTCTTGTGCCCTGAATTTTGCTAAGTTCTTTTTTCTCAGCTGCAGTAAGTTTGAAGGTCTTGTGGTGGCTAATCTTGGTTGCCAGTTTAAAATACCTGGGAAAAGGGAATCTCAGTTGAAGAATTGCCTTCATCAGATTGACCTGAACGCAAGTCGTGGGCATTTTCTTGGTTGTTGATTGATGCTTCTTGGTTGTCCCACTGTGGGTGGTACCATTCCTAGGCAAGCCTGGGCTGTATAAGCAGGGTAGCTAAGCAAACAGATAAGCAGCATTCCTCCTTCATCTCCACTTCATTTCCTGTCTCCAGGTGCCTGCCCCTTCCCGCCCTGGCTTCCTTGTATGGTGGCCTGTAAACTCTAAATAATCCTTCTCCTCCCCATGTTGGTCTTATTCTATGTTTTACCAAGGCAACAGAACACAAACCAGAATAATCTCTTCCATTTCCTACACATTTAATGCTATCATAGCAAATAGAGACATTCCTTTTCTTTTTCTACCCCAATGGTTCAGCTTTTTCTTTCCTAAAAGGAGCTATGGTGATTCTTATATTTTTAGTAGTTGAATTAGAATCATTTTTAACATGTCCTTGGGAAACATAATGTGCTTTATAGAGTATTGACAAGTCTTTCAATGTCTTTTTAAAGATGTTAGTTTTCTAAGAATTTCTCTACAAATAATTATTCATTTTACCAAAACTATCCTTTATCTTATGAGAGGATTTATTTTCTTTTTTAAACATTTAAACTGCTAATGTATATTATACTAATAGATATTCAGAATTTGGACCATCTTTACACTCATCCTTTTTTTATACTGTTGAATAAAATTGGCTAATTTTAAACTTTACTTTCATAAGTACAGTTAGTACAAATTCTTTCACTCTGCCCTTTTGTGAGTATGTACACATGTATACTTTGTGTGTATACTTTGTGATCCAATTTTGACACCAGGATTCTAATTTTATAGGTTGATAATCTTGGGAATCTGGAAAGATTTCATTTGCCTAAAGGAAGGTGGGAGGGGGTATTTAGCCTTCTTTAAAAAATCCTTTTGTCTGTTCAATAAAGTAGATATCTTAAAAGTTGGAATGATATTTTTCACGAAATAAAGGAAGTGGGTCCCTGCTTCGAATGTAAAACATGGCCTGTTTCTACTTTTCAAAGTCAAACCACAAGCAAAATAGAGTTTCTAGCTACTGATCAATATGACAGCAAGGTCTAGGAACCAAAGGGAAAGAAAAATAAGAGGAGTCATGGAAATGCTTCTAAAGGTCTCTGTATACCCATAATGCCTGACTACGTCCTGTGATCGACTAGCTGTCTTTATCTGGAGTGATCCTGGTGGAAGAAAGTCCACAGGAATTTCCTACATAAACCCTATATTTATATATTTTCATTATTTTTAGTGCTGTGTACAAGTGACCTTTGGAAAAAGAAAATACCATGAAAGTGAGATTCCCATGACAGCGATTGGGCAATATGCAAGCATTTGTTTGCTTTTTTTTTCCTTCATTCCTTTTAAACATTTCTGCTTTTTTTTTTTCAGAGACAGAGAAAGATTTTTTTCTATTGCATGTATTTACATGACACAGGTTGGACGATTCTTCCAATCCGCAGTTCTTCCTCAGGAGCTCTACCTAGAATGAACTCCGTGGCTCTCCACACGCTGTGCTCCATCTATGAAATACCTAGGACTTATCTAGGGAAGCATACTTCTTTCCCCCTAAAAGCATAGCCCAAAATATTCAGCGACTTATCTTCTACGAACCACGTAAAATGTGCATCCCTTCCGGGTTTCCTGTTGATAATATTTTCCCCGTTTGCAGCACAATGTCTCTTTCCTCTGGAAAGCTGGTACTTAACAAAACAAAACCAAAGCCAAAACCAAAAAACTCTTCAGCTACAAAATTTTGCCCTGATGCTCATCACCCAAGGTGCATTCCTGGCATAAGTTGGCGGGGGTATTGTTGGGGGGATATGTTGTCTGTACCGCCAATGGAAAACAGCACTTTCGTCCATTCCCGCTATGACCAGCCTTAATACCATGCATCCAGGAAAATCTCTGGGCAGAGGACATATCAATGTGACTGAGATGTTTGGAGACCCTGATGTCTGTCTGCTATTGTCTTCAAGTTCAGCCTTTTACCTGACTAAGAAATAGTCTGTCTTTTCATCTGTCCATCCCAATACAGCATTCCTCTAGCTGCAAAACTGGCTATGTTCCAGAAGGGAAAAAAAAAGTATCTTTTCAAATCATTTTCCTGAAATCAGAAAAGAGCAGTGTTGTAGTTGGTTGTGTTCACTGACGCCTGATTGAGCCACAGTGACCTTGAAATGCAACGTTGGCAGCAGGAGTCCCACCAACCAGTCTTCTTTTGAGTCTGGGAAACTACATTCTGAGTTCTGATCGGGAAAGCTTGAAGCCCACGTCTCCCTGGACCGTCCTTGCCGTGGCTTTTTGGGAACGGGATAGTAGAAGAAAGAGAGAAAAGCAGAGGGAGTAGCCTGGGAAGTTCATGTAGATACTTCCGGGAGACGGGCAGAAGAAGAAACGCCCCCGTGTGGACCAGCTGCTTCCCAAGTGTTCTCAATGAAGCACAAAGGGCAGGGGCTCTTTCCTAAGTAGAAATAGCTTCTACATCAGGTCTTCATGAACAGAGAAGGCTTTTCAGTAGGAGGACGGTGTGTGTCAATTAAGCTTCTGGATTTGTAATTAGCCAGGGAAAATATTTAAAGCTTCTAGGTCCCATGATGAGACAGTGTCTAAACACACACCAATAATGAAACATGGATTTTGTGCTTTGTGCTTAGCCCCAGGCCTGACAAACAGTTAAGTATTCCAACTTTTTAAAAAAACTAAGCACTGACTGACTGACTGAATTCCAAAAACTACAAGACCACAATTGGATGCATGTGTGGGCCAGTGACCTGCATGGCAGCTCAGCAGCTTTGAAGACTGACTCTCCCCGAGCACACGGGCTTTCCAGAACTCACGAGCACCTCTGCATCACCTGTGAGGGCCTAGGTGCCTGGCTACGCCTGCCCCAAAGCAGGTGTTGGTCTCGCCATGCACGTTCATTGCTAGTACAATCTCCCCACTGCCAAGACTGAGGAATGAAGGGAAGTTGGGTGTTAATGGGGAAAACCAGAAGAGCTGTGTAAACCCCGCAATCCCATCTGGCCACGCTGCTCACCCTGCCTTGATGCTGGCCAACATTATCTACTCAAGTGACTGATACATTTTATTTATATTTTTTTTTGTCAGTGGTTTTCATAACACAGGCATTTTCTTGGCTAGAACTTAGCTTGGACAGCAGACCTGAGTCTTATTCGCCTCAGGTTTTTAACTCGCAGAATGATTTAAATTTATTTTTGCAACGCAGCTCCTTTGAAAAGAAGTCTGCAATTAAGGCTTCCTCAACTGAGCCATCTCCCCCACCCCACCCCCGACCTCGTCCCCATAAGTACAACTAACTGTCCACTTCTTGTTTTGTGAGCTATACTTTCTTCTTAAAGCTCTATTTGTGTTCTACAAGACAGCCTCTTTCTCCAAGATTAACGTTTCTTATGATTGTTCCTGACAATGGATTCACTTCCAGGAGGCCCTGCTTAGGATAACCAAAAAAGGGCATGGAGCAGGCTGGTTTTGGCAGCCTGCTCAGAGTTTCAAGCTTTTTAGGACTTGGTTTTTCTGATGAGTGATGTCCCGAGCATGCCTAGGGAATGACAGGCATCTGCACGGGCAGACAGCATCACCTTGGCTGGGGTGTCGTCATTGGCTGCCTATTAGAAAACTACAGGACAATGCATACCACCGCCTGCTGACTGTAAACATAGGGGATGTGTGTTCACTTAGCATGGACTTCTGGGAGGGGCCAAGGAAGGGCGGTCTGCCGTTTTATTGAATAGAGCAGTGTGCTTTAGGCGGCCGGCCTGCCTGCTTGCTCTCTTGTGTTGCTTAAAGGGACCTCAGCTTCCTTTCCCGACGGCGCGAGCGACGCGACGGTCCTCCTCCTGGGAAAGAAGCTGCTGCCTGAGAGGTAGGACACAGGGTCTTTCTTTTTCCGCCTTCAGGGAAGCGGGAGTCGCTCCACAGGTTTCAGGAAACATTCCAGGCTGAGGCTGCTGGATATGCAAAATCTTTCGAGGCAGGCAAAGGACCCTGCAAATTCCCAAAGCCAGTCTGGAACTCCCTGACCTGCGGATGTTCCCAGAAGGTCAATGTGATGAAACTTCAAGTTTTGTTTCTAGAAACGGGGCAAGAGGAAAGACTGCACAGTGGCGTGTTCAGGGAGCATGGGCTGCTTTGCCTAGGATGCAATTCTGTTTTCAAGAGGGACCTGAATTGTATACCTGGTCTTCTCAGTGCCAGCCAGTCCGCTCTGCAGCTCTGTACCTCAGGCGGTTTCCTCTCCATCTTCTGCTCGCAGACATTTAAATAGGTTTCAGGTTTCGCTTAAAATCTAACAGCAACAATGTTTTAGATCGTTAAGATAAAGAGTGATTATTTTTTTCTAGCTAAACATATTTCTGTTACTCTGCTACCAGGACTTTAGCATTGGACTCTCGGAGATGTAAAGAAATAAGAGTTCTACCACGGGCACCAACTGGCTCACTGTCACTTTTCTGCCCAGGCAGAAGATGCCTAACTAGTCTGTTTTCTATAAAACCGAGCAGCAAGGGAATGTACGCCTGAGTGGGTGTTTGTGTAGAAACCATGGTCAACTTCCTTCCGAAATATTTCTTGAGAAATCTTTATTTCTGTTGGAAAGAATGCCTAGAGGGTCAAAAGAGATATAAGTGGGAGAGAATGTTCCAGAAAGGAAGAAGAGGGGCTTTTATTTCCAGACAGACGTATTTGGGCATCCCAAACAGTAGTGCAAGTTGGTATTAGTCGGTAACTCCTTTTAGAAAGAGCTGGTTGTAAAGGGCGGGGGAGTTTCGGTGCTCTGGCAATACATGGTAAAAAAAAAAAAAAAAAAAAAAAAAAAAAGGGCAGAGGAGAACAAAGTGCTTGGTATTCACAGAGCCCTTCTGGTAATAAGGCTGCGCGTGTGGAATTGAAAACGGAAACAGTGCAGCCCCTTAGAGTTAGGCAGAACCAGACGTGCGTGGCTAGAACTTACTGACGACAAGGGGCCCTGCAAAAGGAAGAAGTCTGATCACTTAAAAAATAGCATCCATATTAAGGACTAGAGCCCCAGACGACTGCTAAGCCATAGGCTAGGACGGTTTGGGCTCGAGACTCACCGAGCAGCGCTTGTGTTTGCACGTCTTGGGGTGATTTCTTCAGAAGTGATATGTGAGAATGGAGTGCCCCGTGCCTTTCTTTCCCTGGGACAGCTCTGGTAAGAGTGAGAACCGGTACAAGCCAACTCTATTTGACTATTGTCTTTCCCTGGGGGACATCAAGTTCCAAACTTTTCACAGGGTTTTTAATGTCAATCAAATCATGAAGAGCAATTTCTTTTTCCCATGTGTTCTCTAAACCATGTAGGGAATGCAGCTTGGAAGAAAATCTATAATCTTGGATTTGGGAATGAATTCCATTTTGAAACCAGTAGCCCCCTCCCCCCGGAACCCCCCAAAGTGTAGTTTCTCTATGGCCGGTTTTCCCATCCCCCTCGTGTGCTCCCCACACCCCATCACTACAAAAACACGTTTTCTAAAATCACACTGTATGTGTTCTCTCCACACAGAGAGAGGGATTTTAGTTCATGGAGAACTTTAGGCAGCTCCTGGTGCTATTTCCTTCCTGTGGAGAATGAGCTGGGATACATTTCCCCAAATAGGGAGGTAAATAAAGCTCAACGAAGCCACAGACTGGCAATTTCGATTCTATTAAAATCATTTAATGAAAAACATAAAGGCAAAGTTCTGGGTAAAAAAAAAAAATTCCCAGAAAAGAATAGATCTTAGGGCATATGAAGAATGTACTTGACTGGTTTACAAGTGAAGTGTGGGGTTGTTTCCATTTCTGAAAGTCAATAGAATGTGGAGTTAAAACATTCAAATCAAAAGATTGCCCTAGGCTTGCAAATTTTGGATCAGGCTCCTGTTTCAGATTCAAGGGTTTAAAAGAGATGTGTGAATGTATTTCACAATGGGGCTAGTTCCAGTTTTCACTGGTCTCTGTGACTGGTCCCAGTCCTTTCCTGTTCTCTATAGGTAGAATAGTTTGGTTTGGAGGTGTATCATTGAAAGTTCCAGAATCTACCTTGGGTAGTCTCTGTTCTATAGGTCTTTTCTTAAAAATATATACAGTTGTGGCCATCTGTCTTTCATGATAGCATGGCTACCAGTTAGTCATTCTTCAGTGAGACAAGAAGTGACTTAGAGATAGATGGACATGAGAAGGGTCCACCAGCGCCCCGCCTGCCCGGTTGTCTGTCACGTGGCTTGGCAATGTGGTGGGCTGAGGCCATGGTTGGGAGGTGGGGGTGGGGAAAGTGCTGACCAAGTGGAATACAAATAGCATAGCATGGTAGGACTGGGGAGGAGGTTAGGGAGATCCTGCCAACAGGGGTTTCAAGCATTAAGAAGGCGTTCTCTGGGTAAATCTCAGAATGCCCAAAAATAGCTCCCAGAGCTTCTTAACGGAAAGTCCTTCATCTGTTAAGCCAATCTAGACACACACAGGCTCCGAGGAGCTGGCTAATTTAAAGAGATACTCTCAACTCAGGCTTAACTCAAGAGCTACAAGATCAGGGCACACTTCTGGTCTTGCTTCCTTTCCTTCAGTAATCCTGACCTTTAAGGAAGGAAATCAACTCTTTGGCTTCACCTGGCATGGCCATCAGCATAGCTCTCGTCCATTCCGTAGGGGTTAAGATGTCCAGATGAGATGAGAGATTTTGTCTTCTTTCCCTGGAGGACCACGGAGGCTAAGTTTGAATCTTCAGGGTATCATGTTAGCTCTGGGTGGCAGTCACCATTTCCGATCTTAGTTCCCTGACGATCTTTCCTCCTTCCTCCTAGCTGAGAAAGCCCGTGTGGTGCTTTGTAGAGCCCTGATTCTAGAGCTTTAAGAAACGGGTCCTTCCCAACGTTATCTGAAATTTGGCTTTAAGGATCAGAGACCCGGAGCAGAGGGATAGACAATAGAAGGCAGAACAAGGTAGACTGTCTGTGGCACACAGCGCTATCCAGGAATTAAGAAATGCGAGGAGCCAGGTGAACAGACCAGTGACAAAGTGCTGACAACAGACAGGCCTTAGTAAATGAGGTGGCTTCTCTGCCTCCGGCCAAAAGGGATGGAATTAATCCCAGTTTGTCATGCCTGGGCCTTGTAGGCAGGATGAGGTAACCAGCAGCACCTGGCTGGGGTTCCTGCCCTTATTGATACCAGATTTCTCTAGGAGCTATGCCTCTCACCTATGTTGGCTTCACTGTTTAGTGTGCCCCACTTTAACTAAAGCCTGGTGCTACCCTCTCACCCTTACCCCTTAGATGCCCAGCTTACCAGCTCCCCCTTCTCCTAGTTAGACTTGAATGTTTCTGCATTTCCAGACTTGGAAGTCAACAGGAGCTTAGCTGTGGAATGGGACCCAGGCAAGTGTCAAACACAGAGAGTCCTGGATAGGGCACAGCCCGTTCTCTTCAAGCCAGGAGAGAAAAATTGAGATATCTTCAGAGAGTGTCTCTTGCTAGCTAATCTAGTCTGCTTAGAAACCAACTTATAAACCTCTTGCTTCAGCTTCTCAAATGAGTGCTGGGTTGGAGATGTGTCCTCCATACCCAGCTCAGGGGTGCTGGGGTTGGAAATTTGAGCCTCCATACCCAGCTCAGGGATGTCTTTCTTGTTTCTAAGGTCTGGTGGGAGGAAGTGGGTGTGAATATGCAGCTATGTAGACGTGTGTCTCGTCCAGCCTCCATTCCAAAGCAAAGGAGAGCCCGATTCAGGGAAGAAGTGGTTTCCGACAGGAAGTCTGTCAGGGTTAAAGAAATTTAGAAGTAGCTCCTTGCAAGTGTATCCCAAGAATGCACCAAGAAATCAGGAAAAGTATTGCTAAGGAGGAGTGAGGAGCGGTTGGACTTTAAAAAAATGTTTTAAGCAAATTGGGTGTTCTTTACAAGTGCTCACCTTCATGTGTGTTTTTGTTATGTATATATATGTACACATATATTTACATACATATGCATATATGTGTATGTATATACTAAGTGCACAAACACAGCAATGACGATAGCTTGTTGACTGTTTGCTTCCTGTCTCCTGAGGCTTTGGCATTGTGTCGTGAATATGCGGATGAAAGCACTTGACCACCAGGAAACCATTTCGCTCAGACAGGAACATATTAAGTAGGAGTACATAATTAGTTCCTTTTAAGCCCACACGAGACATTCCCTCTCCTGTCCCCTAAGACATTTTACTGGGGAGCTAGATAGACCTCACCTATGGGTCAAAGACTGGCAGGACCAAGGTTAAGCAGCAATAGGGTCAAGTGTCAGTTGTATCAGAGCTGGAACCAAGAGTGCCAATCCCAGCCAGAATGGATAAAGAATTCAAAATAATCTATGTCATGACCTACAGCTGGGAGAGTAAAGAAGAAATAGGAACAGCCAGAAGCCACACAGATTTTTCCAAACCAGGATCTCACTCAGTAAGGCAGGACCCTGAGAGGTACAACCGTCTCAGAATCAAGGACCAGTGGGTCCTTCTGTCACTAAGCTTCAGTAGCTCCAGCAAAGGGGTGGGGCTATAAAATACAGATGGAATAATAAAGGGGTGGGAGATCCAGAAGCCAAACAGGGTGCAGTCCACAGGGGATGGGGCTAAGATCCACATAGGTCAGGGAAGCCGGCAGGGAACTGTGGCTCTCAACGCTGTGTTCGCATCGTGTAAACCCAGTTACTCGGGACAGCTGTCCCACCACCTGGAGAATTCCTTGTGTGCTTTAGGCAATTCCTTGTGTGCTCCAGGCAATTCCTTGTGTGCTTTAGGCAATTCCTTGTGTGCCTCAGGTCAGGTCCCTTAGCAGAGCAGATGGTCAAAGGCTCTGCCGCATCGCGGTGTGTTACTCAGTGGGTCTGGCAGTCGGCTTACCCCCATCTGGGATCATCCTTGGGTAAAGAAAAGCTCAGGAGGGCTAATTTCAGTTGAAGAGAAAGCTGGATGCAGAGGCAAATACCTGGATTAACCAACAGCTCCTAATCGCTATCACTTGAATTTTTTTTTCTGTGAATGAGGAGTTTGTGGCTGGGCAAACACCCAGTGCCAGGGTCATATAGTTCTTAGTGACCATCTTCACATGGCATGGTAAGCCAGTCTTAAGAGAGGCTGACGTGAAGTCGACCCCACAAGTAACTGAAAAACAAGACACTATCCTTCTTTAGAAAATGTCTAGATAAAATTCCCAGAAGACTGGTTGGCAGAAAGCTTTGTATCTTTGTATAAACCATGGGTATGATACGGCTTCTTCCCTAAATGAAGGCAATCTGTCAAAGTCAGTAAATCAAAAACTGAGCAGTTTTAATCAGGAAAAACTGAGGGTCTGGGGAGATGACTCAGTGGCTATGAGTGCTTGCTGTATGAGCATGAGAACCTTGAGTTTAAATCCTCAGCCTGGGCAGGAACTGCATCCCAGCACTGCGGAAGGCGGAGACGGGAATCTCTGGGACTTGCTGACCGCCATTCTAGCTACAGATTTTAGTGACACACCTTTTCTCAAAAAAATAAAGCAGAGAATAAGAGAGACCACTTGACACGCTCCTTTGTTCTTCACAGGGGCATGCATGAGCATGTGTGTGTGCACACCCCACCTGCAGCACACACACACACACATACATACACACACACACACACCTGCACATGTACTACCACATATACAACACAAAACCTCGTTTATCTGCGTGTAAGTCACAGTTTTTTTATAAACCAAGTGCACTAAGTTAGTGTAGTGTTTTTTACTATTTATTTATTTATTTATTTGAGACAGGGTTTCTCTATAGCTTTGCAGCCCACCCTGGAACTAGCACTTGTAGACCAGGCTGGCCTCACACTCACAGAGATCCGCCTGCCTCTGCCTCCTGGGTGCTGGGATTAAAGGTGTGCGCCACCACGGCCTGGCAAGCTAGTGTTGTCTTAATCAACGGAATTCTGTGGTCTAGGTGATACTCATTCACTAAACACCCTCATGATGTCTCTCAAGCAGGGAAATGGATGCTCTATGTGCTCCCAGCCCTGACCCCACTGGCAGCACCGTGCTCTATTCTGGACCCCTCTTCAAATCAGCACTAACAAGAGTACAGTCAGAAATGAGCCCCCAAAGAGCAGATCAGGAAAGCCAAACAAGGACCAGCTAGGAACTCTGGAGATGGGTGTGCACAGGGAAATGGCTGTGCATACAAGAATGCATTCTAGGATCTGGGGAGTCTCTGTACAGGGGCAGGAGGAAGCACCTGCCTCAAGGGAGTATAAATTTCATGGGCTTTTTAAGCTGCCAGTACTTTGAGATATTACTTAACCCAGGGAGTGCATATTGGGTCTACCCAGTTGTTAAGGTTTCCTACGCTGTATCCAAATTCACAGAGGTAAAAAATGCTACCGCTGATAAAGATCACAGAAAGAGCCTTGGCTTCTGAAGAACCATGCTTGACACATCATTAGTAAGATCTATAGGTTCCCAACTCTGGACCTGATCCCTGGAAGGCCTCAAGTTGTTGCATATATATATATATATATATATATATATATATATATATATATATATATATATATACACACACACACACACACACACACACACACACACACACACAGTGATTTTTGATATACTGAGTAAATAATGTATCTCTCCCTGACACATTTTTCTAATTATAGACCTACATTATGATGATGAGATGCTAAATTAGTAATGCGTAATTGAAGTCATAGTCACTTCTGGCGTTTGTATTTCCCCAGTCACGGGACCTTTGATGTGGACTTCTGTTGTGCATAGGAAAGATCAGAAACTTTGGGGTCTTAAGAAGAAAAAAACTTTTCTTAAGCATAAAGGAACTGGGCTGGTGGATGTCGTTTTTTGATCGAGCCACCTGCCTGGAATGCAGAAGGCCTGGAGTTTGATCCCTAGCACAGAAAAATAAGCAAATAAATGTCAGTAATCCACTTTTCAATTTCTAGATAAGAGACAAAATCTAGTGATACACATTAAGTAAAATATTATATATTTTACTTATATATATGTATTATATATAATATATATTAATATATTAAATATATTTATATATATCAAATATATACTAATATATATTAAATATATAATAAATATAAAATATTATATATTTACACACGCACACACACACACACACACACACACACACACACACATATATATATATATATATATATATGGTGCCTTTGAGTAATGTTTACCTGTTCTGTTAGCTGACAAGCACACAGAGCAGGCAACAGTGCCCTATTAGCTTATTAGATGTTCAGTTGCCTGGCATATAGCAGAATCCCAATAAATATATGCTGAATGGAAGAACAGCCCAAACAAGCTGCCCAAGGCCATGTCCTTTGTCAGTGGCCGAGATGATTCTGGAACACACAGCTTGAAAGTTCCGGGCAGTTCCAGATAAAAGAGGTTGCTCCACTGTAGCGATTCACAGATTCAGTCTGCCTGTATCGGTGGTTTTTAGGCAGTCGCACAACCAGAATCAGCCTCAGAGCCTTTTGACAAAGACGCATCTCTGGGCCTCAGCCCTGGAGGTTCCAATTCAGTAGGTCTCGCTGGAGTGGGGTCCAGGCATCTGCAGTTTGTAAAAGCTCCTTCCAGGCTCTGATGAAACATCTTGCCTCAGAAATGATTCTGGTCACTGGTGTTTACAGTAATTGATGGCACACGATGGAGTTCCTGATTCCTCAGAAACTTATTTTTGTTTAGACGACGTCCCCCCTAAAAGCTACAGCTGTGTATCCCAAATAATCCATTTTGCCAAGCCTCTTTGGACGCGCTGACGTATTTATCTGAAACGCCCCTGTCTCCTCCTATCCTTTCTTGTCTAAATGCAGAACTATCAGTCCCATAAGGTCGAGCTTGCTGATGAGATTTCCAGGGCTTGCCTTTGTAAAGTGCTGGAAATGTGGCACAAATAAGATTTCCTATGGTGTTTCCATGTCTTATTCCAGCCATTGTTACTCTGTGGAATTTAGGCTTTGGGAGCGGGGTGGGGGGTGATTCCAAGAATTTTTTCTTTATAAGTATTTATGTCTTTGAACAACTTTAAGGATGTTACGTCAGCTAGTTCTCTTAGCGTGTGCCCCCCCCCATCTCCCTCTCTCTATCTCCATCTCTCTCCTTTCCTTGTTGTGGTAGGATAATGAATCCCGAATGAAACTCATCCTGCCCCCCATGTCCCCAGCCCCCCTAAAGCCGGGACAGGACCAGCACAACTCCTGGTAGATGCTCTACCAGAAGGCCCTGCAGAAGCAGTTGGGCAACAAGGGTCAAGTTTGCTTTTGCAGGGCAGAAAGTTCATCCCAAGGGGCTTCTGGTACTCTGTAGCCTGGAGTGTTGTATCGCTCATAAGAACGTGCCCCATTCAGAACACCGAACACACATTCTACATTCATTAAATATTTTGCAGCTTAATGTCTCCTGGGATTGGCCTGGTCTGGTCCGAGTGTCAGGACTGGACCTGTGAGATGGTATAGCAGGCAAAGGTGCTCGTCTCCAAGCCTGACAACCTGAGTTCAAGTCCCGGAACCCACATAGAGGAGCAAACCAGCTCCTGTAAGCTGTCCTCTGACCTCCACGCATGTGCCATGGCACGTGCCCCTTGCCCACACAAATAAATAAAAATGGAATTGAAAAGACAGAGAGAAGGCTAGGATTTGGTCCTATTTTTGCACAGCTGCTATTTGCTTTACAAGAGCAGGTGCTTCCAGGCCGTGCATGGGTGCAGAACTCGTAGAAGAGAACCTAAAAAGGAATCGGCTCCCACAGTTGTACGCCACCATCCCATCTTTCCGTCACTGTTCTCTGTCCTCGTGTGCCCTAAATTCGGAGTAGCTCCTCGAGTCTGAAGGTTAAATGTAGCATAAATAATAAAAACCCAGAGACAGACACAGGGGTTAAAGCTGAAGATCAGAGAAGCAGAGCCGTAAGAGAGACCTTTTACCTCTACCAATGCTCAGACTGATAGTGCAATCCTCAGACTGCCTAGACTGCACGGTGTCTCCACCAAACCTCAGACCCCACACTCCACTGAGTTCCTGTCTCTTCCCCTTTATATTCCTCTCTCTATCCAGCCATATAGTTCCTGTTTCCACCTCCTTAGTGCTGGGATTAAAGGCCTGTGACTCCCAAACACTGGGATTAAAGGTGTAAACCACCACCACCCGGATCTGATTCTGGATTGATCTTGTGTAGCCAGGGGTAGCCTTGAACTCAAAGAGATCTGTCTGCCTCAGTCTCCCGAGTCCTGGGATTGAAGGCCTGTGCCATCACTCCCTGGCCTCTAGTGCCTTAGCTTTGCACTTTGATTCAGGCAAGGTTTATTTATTAAAGTACAAATAAAATTTCACTACAGTTAAACTTTCAAGAATTTTGAGAGTTAGTTGTAAATCATGAGCAGTGTTCTAAAATTGGCCATGTAAGCCCATCATTCTACATATAATATTAAAATATAAGTAACAAACACTCAAAACTTACCTTTCCTAGTTAGTCCTCTACATTCGACTTTATCTGTGCTCTTGAGATCAGTTATATCTACTGAGTCTATGTGATGAAAATATACATGATGCTGGGCTGTGCGGCCTCTCTTCCCAGTTCCCTGTTCAGTGATGTAAACTCTCTCTCTCTCTCTCTCTCTCTCTCTCTCTCTCTCTCTCACACACACACACACACACACACACACAGAGAGAGAGAGAGAGAGAGAGAGAGAGAGACAGACAGACAGACAGACAGACAGAGAGCTTAAACATTTTCTGGCACACCATTGACCCTAGGGTGTGGAAGGTTAAAATTAGCCTTTGCCCAAGAGAAAGCCAGTTTTTCAGTGCTTAGAATAGTATGTGACACGTACCAACCAGTCTGTAGAGATTTTTTGTTGGGTAAAAATGAAGAGTATATTTGTTAGATAAAAATAAAGAATATTCTTACCAAATAATTTTACCGAGGAAGAGACCCAGTGCTGACTGGGTGAAGTAACATCTAAAGTTACCAGTATATGGAAGAAACAGGATTCAAACTCGGATAATCTGTCTCCACAGTCCATAGGTTTAATAGCTGTGCTTTGTCATCTAGTTTAAATAAACCCAGGAGAGAGGGGTTCTGTTTCTGCAGGTGACTCTCGAGGTATGACCTATTTGATAACTTTGGAGTCAGACAGTCTTGAGTTCAAATCCCAAACTTACCACGTCCAGCCTATTTCTTCACTTGATTATAAATTAGGATAACCGTCCCATCATTCTGATGGTCAGAAGTAACAACTCTAGACTGCTCTGAACATGATTCATACTGCCCTACACATTGTAAGTTATCTGCTGTGTCTGCCTATAGAGGCTCTCTAGGGGCGTGCCACTCCCTTTACAATCCCCACCCTTTGCCACCCACTTTCCTACATTGCTTCCTCCTTGGCCCTGTGTAGACAGAAGAAACAAAGTTGATTTCTTTAACTTTAGGGCTTCAGATGCAAGTTCTAGGTCGCCCTGATTCAGGTTGTCATGAGCATGTTCTAACCAGGGCTATCTCTGAAGCATAGCTCTCCCTGCTCTAAGGAAGACAACCTCCACTGTCATTGTTGGTTACCTTTATCCTTACTAATGGGCCTGGAGCTGCTGTTTGTAGTCTAAGAATTCTTCATGTAATATTGTAACATGACGGCCGGCTTGTTGGGGTTTCCGTCCCGCCCGATACCCCAACAGCCGGCAAATCCCAAAGAGAAATTACACACAAGACTCCATAAGATTATAAACTGATTGGCCCATTATCTCAGGCTTCTTATTGGCTCTTATAACTTATGTTACCCCATTATCCTTATCTACATTAGCCACAAGGGCTCAGTACCTTTCTCAGTGTGACAGCTTACATGTTGCCTCTTCGGTGGTCTGCGCAGGAGTGGCAGAGGAACCTCCCCACTTCCCAGAATTCTCCTGTTCTCATTGTATCACCTCTACTTCCTGTCTGGTTTTCCTGCCTATACTGCCTGCCTGGCCAGTCAATGTTTTATTAAAATATGATTGACAGAATACAGACAATTCTCCCGCATCATAATATGTTTGAAGAATTTTATTAGCCCTAGGGCTAGGGTTTATAGGTAGGTAAGTAGGTAGGTAGATAGATAGATGGAGAGATAGATGATGGATGGATGGATGGATGGATGGATGGATGGGTAGATAGATGGATAGATGGATAGAAAGAAAGAAAGATAGATCGATGGATGGATGGATGGATGGATGAATAGATGGATAGATAGATGGATGGATGGATAGATAGATAGATAGATAGATAGATAGATAGATAGATAGATAGATAGATAGAGATAGAGAATATATAGATTTTTCAATGTTTTAGACCTGAAAGGGGGATGGAGATAAAAGGAGGAAGGGGAGGGAGGAGTCAAGGGGAGGTAGAAGGAAGATGAAGTGGGCTAGAATGGGTGAGAGAGCTAGAGATACTGGGAAAAGCTGTCAAGTTGAGAGCAAGCTGGAGAGAGGACCAGCATTGAGCTGCTGGTTATCTTGGGCCTTTATAGGTCCATGATGGTTGCAGAGTTGAACTATTTCAATCAGCTACCCTGCTAGGATGCTCGCTATGTGTCAGCACTTTTCAGCCGAGGACTGCCATCCAAGAACAGCAAAGTAAATCAAGTAGCTGGCCCAAAGTAGCATAATTGGCCAATGGCAGAGAAGGAGTCAGTGCCACCCCCTGACTCTAACCCTATGGCTGTCTGTTCTGTGTCTTCCCTCGGCAAAGTGATGGAAGCCAGAGCACAAGGTTTCCATAACCAATCATTAGAACTTGTCATTGGGCCATAGTGCAGTTCAGCTGGACAGACAAGTACTCTGTCACTCCCTGCCATATAAGGAAACAGAGCTAAACACCATTCCTTCCACTACTGACTCAAGTCAGTAGCTCTGGTTAGAGGCAGGCAGGATAAGAATTTTGGCCTGCAGTGAGCAGGAAGAAACAAAAGAAGGGCTGAAGAAACGAGTTTGTGTTTTCTTTTCTTGGTAGCCCAAAGATGTCAGCAAGTGGGTTCCATGCCTGACATCACAGAACTGGGTACTGAAGGATTAAATGACGCGGGCAAACATTTCGGCTAGGTTGGCGCTCCTTTGTGTCAGATTTGGAGAGTCAAAAGACGGAGCTGATTGTGTGAGAACTGGGTGGATTGTTGAGGGTTCTGCCTCTGCCCAGATGAAGAAGTTGGAGTTCTCTTGTCTTGCCAGCTGCTCTCAGAAGTATATTTACCACTTACTCAACATTTAAATTAGATATTCCTCCCCCAAAGCGGCGTGTTTGGGTGATCACTCCTCAGCCTCCTAATGAATCACAGCTAGCACCCAAGACTACAATCTAGTAGCCAATTTCATTGGGGAAACTGAGGCACGAGCAACAAAAAGTATCTGTTCAAGATTAACTGGTCTAATCTTGCTGCAAGGAATGCTCACTCCTCCAGGTAACTCTAAGATGCCACATGCATGGTCTCTTCAGGGAAAGTTGGGGTCGGGGATTAGCCTGCCCATTCGTCTCCACCTAACATGCATCTTTGCCCACATTGCACCCGGATGTTCGTCTCTAAGACTTCCCTGAACAGAGCACTGCAAACAGAAGCAATTTTTGTTCCAGTTATGAGGTTAGAAGGCCAAGGCCAGGGCATCCTCAGGATTGGTTCCTTCCTGGACTCTGAGGAAGGCTGGGTTAGATGGTTGTATCCATGTCGCTGTGGCACTGTCTCTGCATGACCTGTGTCCCCATCTCCTTTCTTCCAAAACTATCTTACTATATTGCAGCCCACGCTCCTGACCTCTTCTTAACATGATGGTCTCTGTAAAGATCCATCTGCAAGATCCTATTTTGAGGAGATGGGGTTAGTGCTCCAACAGATGAAGTCAACCCAGAATCTGCCCCAATTCAAAATCGGGGTAGAAACCCACGTGACATATTTTCTGAAACTCCAGTTCCAGAAGTCCCTGTGATGCTTCGATTCTGTCTTCTCTCTAGATCTAGGGTACCGCTTTGCTAGAAGTTGCGTGACCTTCTGAACTTGCCCGTGGTATTTGCTTCCAGCCTTTCACAATATGAAATTCTGATCTAGTGAAAAAGTCAAAAGAGGTCTCTGAAATGACGCACTGAGGCACAGCTTCGCTTGCTGTGGCCTATCTGTGGAAGGCTGGGAAACCACAGCGCAGACAGTCTGGTATGCGGCCATCAGGGGTGGGGGAGGGGCGGCTGGGAAGGCTGAGCCAAGGCAGGGTCTGGGAGAGAGGTGAGCTACCCCGAGCCGGAGCAGCCTAGGAAACACTGCAAGGCAGGGGCTGTGTGGGCGGCTGCAAGGGTTAGAAGGAGTCCGTGGCCATTTTCAGTCCGTTTTACAAAGGTTGATCTCGGCCAGTAATCCTGTCGATACAGGGAAAATATTAGGAGCCTACACATATTTGCGCTATGAATCATTCATCTTTGTTTCTTCTGTCTCTTCTCTATTCAAGTTTCAAGCTTAAAATGCTCGCATGCTCTGCTCTTGCTGACCCTCCCGACTATCTGCATCGGCTCCGCCAGAACTCTTAGCTTGTGTCCTGTCTCCGTTTCCGGTTTGGCTCCTGCAGGATTGTGCCCCTTTCCCTTCCTTCTCCGTGTGTGTCCTCTGCTCAGACCAGAACTATGGAGGAGGGGACTGTGCCAATTATTGTCCAAACTGGGGGACTCTGGGAAGGGACAGGAAGAGCTATTAATAGTGTCCCTAGAATAGCAGCCCCAGGCACACTAGGAAGGAGGGATGTTCATTCTCTTCCTGTTTTAGTGTCTCTCCTCCCTAAACCTCTCTCCTCTTCTACCCACCGCTCACCCTTTCCATCCCTTCCTTTAAACAGCCACTCCCATTCTGATTCTTTCTCATTGCCATTCTAAGAAGCTGTGTCTTGAACCTCTCGCTCCTCATTTTCCTCTGTGCACCTTCACGGGCTCCCCACCCCCCCACTTTGTGGTATAGCCTTTTGTTTTGTTTGCTTAATGTAATTTTGTCTCAGCGTTTTCTTTTTTTAAATCAAAGGTCTGCTATGTATGCCACTTCGGAGTGGAGCACCATTGTTGAAAGTTGCTTGGGGTCTCAGGTGAACCCCAGCCTGTCTGTCCACCATCTCACCATCTCAGACACCTCCGTTCAGGGGCTGGAACAGCCCCTACACCACAAAAGTGCCTGTAACTGTCATGTGCAGCTATTGTGTGTAAAGATGAACCCGCACTACAATGAGGAAATGTGTCTCCATATCAAAACTTAACTGGGGTGGGGAATCTACTTACAGTAAGTCAAGCGATGTTCTTAACTAGGCGAAGTCTCTTAAGATCCGATAGTAATATCAGGACATCAGAATGACTAGTTCATCATTAGTAAAGCTGGTAAAAGACCCCTTTCCTAAGAGGGGGATCACGTCTACACTCAAATAGGAAGCCGAAGCCATCCAAGTCAGGGAAGAAAATAAGAGCTCAGAGCTCGAGTGGAAATGGTTACTGGGTTTGGCACATCTGTTTTGGTCTTTTCTGGGCCACATGTAGCTATACAGTTTACATAAAAATATCTCCCCAGAGAATCAGAAGGGACAGATTTATGGAACCAGATGTGCCTTAGCATTTCTACAGGTGTGGTTCTGCAGCTGAAAGAACATGTTGTACCAGGGATGGAGTTTCTTCTTATGTAATCAATATAAATTACCACCCGACTTTACACAGGTTGGTAAAGCAAACATGTGCCATTTGGGTTGGCCTGCTGGCACATAAAGAGACCTTGATTCACCTGGGGTCTAACGTGAGAAAATGTACCATTCAGTGTGTATAAAAGAAACTTTATAAAGAATACCGATCACCGTCGTGATCAAGCAAGGTCGTTCCAGCTTGGGTACAGAGGGGACAAGCTGGTGATTTGAAAGAGGTTGCGTTTATGTATCTTTCTTCATTAAAAAAAATCAAAGAACACTTTGTAAATATTTTTGAAGCCTCTTGACATCTGATAGAAAAGGGTCAGAACTGAGAATGATAGTGATCTTATGAAAACCTAGCAACAGCAAACAGCAAAACACAAGGACCAAAGCCCACTAATGAAGAAAAACAGAACATAAGACCAAAGCCCACTAATGAGGAAGTTTCCTAGGCGGTGCAGAATGGGATGATGGAAAGAAAAAAACAGAAGAAAAATGATCCATCTGGTAAATGGCAGAGCCTTTCTACAGTTATACACAAAAAGAGGAATTTGAGATTCTGGACAGAGTGAAGATGTTGCTGGTCACTAAATACTATAGCAATAAAACAATAAGTACAGTTGTGGTTTTTAAAGCTTGCCATTTTAAAATCTAGATTTTTACAATAAACAGAAGTGAACACTTTTACTTGAGGATTTGTTTAAATCCTTTCACTTAGATTTAACTACTATGCAAATCTATTCCTGTTAACTTTAAATTTCTTTCTTCATTAATTTCTGAGAACAAAATGGTATCGGAGTATTTTTCTAATACTTTCAAATAGTTTGGCTACAAAGTAATTTAGTCTTATTTCTAATATTTTAGTTTTTATTTCATGGATATTCTTTGATCCCTTGTTTTATCTTTTCCATGTTTTTATTTGCCCCTTTAACTGTTTGGGGTATAAACATTCCATTCCTATTTTTCTTTAAATGTTCATTCATTTAGAGACATGGTCCTACTAAGTAGTTGTTGGCTGTGCTGGAGCTTGCTCCGACTCCATCCTTGCCTCAAATTTTAGATCCTCCTGCCTCATCCTCCTGTGAGGATGATAGTGCTAGAATGATGAGAATATATTGTCATATCTGGCTTTGTTCCTGTTTTACAATTTAACAAGCAAATACAAGCAAATATGACAAAACACAGACTTTACTGTCTTTTTAGTCTGTCCTATTCATGTGCAAGCAATCATTGTTTAGTAATTTCTTTACTTTGCTTTTAAATCCAAGAGGTTAGTGCTGGTGTATCTCTATCTCTCTGTCTGTCTGTCTATCTATCTATCTATCTATCTATCTATCTATCTATCTATCTATCTATCTATCATATGTCTATCTATCATCTATCCATCCATCTACCCACCCACCCATCGATCCATCTATCTATCGATTTTAAAACAGCCAGTACTTACAATACCCTACCAACACATTCTTTTGATGTATATAGTTTATCTTTAACTCATCTTTTCTGGGTACAAGCTCCACCCCCCATCTCAGAGCTGGGTACCAAACCCAAGGCTTTTCACTTTCTGCGCAAATGTTCTTCTACTGAGCTGCACCTGTACACAAGTTCTTAATTTATTCTTTAGAAATTCCTCTAAAACACAATTTTGGGCAGTAAATTATTTGGCCTTCATAAAAACAAATGTTTTGTTTTCTATTTAGTACATACATGTGAAAATTAGTTTATTCAGGCATTAAATACCATGCTTGTGGCCGAAGACATTTAAATTTTTTTTTCAATAAGAATTATTATTTAAAGGAAGTTGGCTGTGACTCTCTTCACTTCCAGTACAATTTTTGTTTTCTCTCTTGTAGGTTTTTGTTTGTTTGTTCCCCAGTTGAAAGCTATCAAGTATCACTGGGATAAAGTGTCACTTGGGAGATGCGTTCTAAAAAATGTGATATTGGGCAATGTTGTCAGCGTGTGAACCCCTTAGAACAACATGACCACAGTGTCATTGAGTGATATAATCTCAAGCACCATTGTATGCGTAGCTCATCATTGACAAAAATGTCATTATGTGCATGCACACTGAAAGTAAAATTTTTACATGGAAAATATTCAGAACTTAAATATGCTATATTTGTATTGTATTGGGAAATCCAGGTTTCCTACCTTGCAAAAGTTAAGAATGACACACTCACCCTGGAGAAAAATTTGACAGGTTTTCACAAAGGTAAACTTATACCTAACCTTAAGCCCAGTGCTCACATACCCAGACACAGAAGATTATTCAAGTATTTATTAGAATTCCCTATTCTCTTATTGTTTACCCTATTTCTTTCTACTTTACTGTTTATATTGCTGCTGTCATAAATTAAATATATCTATTCTTGAAATTCATATAAATAAAATGTGTATTGACTTTGGCATACTCTATTTACACAGTGATTTTATGACCCATCCACACTGTTGCATGTGTACCAAGTTCTTATTTAACTGGTAAAAATTAGTATGCATAATCTATTTTCCCTTGTCCTGTCCTGTTAAGGTTAACTTAAGTTTTTACTCTGGAGTAGTGTAAATAAAAATACTATAACATTCAATATTTTATTCATATGAGGGGGATGAGTGTGTTTACAAACATACATTTTTATTTACCTTGAGCAAAAACTTAGAAATGAAATTTTGTGTCTAATATTATGTATATATATATATATGTTTAACTTAGTAGGAAATTACTAAAATATGTTCATGCTATTTTCAGCTCTTAGAAACAATAAGCTTCATGCTTTTATGACATTTGGAATGTTTAGTTTTTTTATATTTAAACCATGATTTTCTCTTGTGGCTTTATTTATTTATTATGTCTAATGGCAAAATATCAGTTTTAAATTATTATCGTTGTTACTAATCCTGTTGTGTGTGGATGCATGATATATGTGCAGGGGTGTGCATGCCATAGTATGCATGTGAAGATTTCTGACTGACTTTATGAAGACGCTTCTAATCACGTTTTTTGCACAATTTTTAAATGGAACACTGCTGAAGACAGAGAGTTCAACCATGTAGCCCAGGTTGATCTCAAACCTACTATGTTGTCCGTGTCTGGCCGTTCATGCCTCCATTTCACAGCGATCCTCCTACTCAGTTTTTCCAGTGCCAGCAGTACAGGTATATGCTACCTTGCCTGGCTTAATTTTGACTTAGTTACTTTGAGGGAACTCACTATATTTTTGGATATAAGTCAAAATTATGTATTATGCGTATTTTCATCAAGTCAGTGCCTTGCCTTTCCACTTCTCAATGTTGTCTTCTAATAAACCAAAGCTTTATACTTTCATGAAACTCAATTCTTTTAAATGTGACTTGTGTCTTTTCTTTTCTCCTTGAGAAACATATGTACAAGACCAGAAGGCAGGACGTCTCCTGTTTTCTAAGAGGTTTCATTATTTTGGTGTCTATGTTTAGGTCTATATCCTGGAGAGGGTTAATGTTTGTACATAGTACCAGGTAGCTATTGAACCGGATTTTTCAGTTAGCTCACCCAACTGTTCCGGGACAACTGACTGCATTCTTTCTGAATTGCATAGGCTCTTCTGTTGAGAAGGAAAATGTTGCCTCCTGTAAAGGTGTGCTCTGCCTTCTGTAGTTCTTCTGCCTGTTGTCTGTTCTCATGGGAAATCCCGTTGTCTTGGTGGACTGGAGCTGTGTGAGTGTGAGCCATGGCTGGAGCTGTGTGAGTGTGAGCCATTGCTGGAGCTGTGTGAGTGTGAGCCATGGCTGGAGTTCTGTGAGTGTGAGCCATGGCTGGAGTTCTGTGAGTGTGAGCCATGGCTGGAGCTGTGTGAGTGTGAGCCATGACTGGAGCTGTGTGAGTGTGAGCCATGACTGGAGCTCTGTGAGTGTGAGCCATTGCTGGAGCTCTGTGAGTGTGAGCCATTGCTGGAGCTCTGTGAGTGTGAGCCATTGCTGGAGTGGTGTGAGTGTGAGCCATTGCTGGAACTTTGTGAGTGTGAGTCATTACTCACGGTACCTTTGCTTGCAAGACAGGGACTCAGCACTTTTACAGTTTCTCCCTTCAACACGCTGTCTTCCTCATCCCTCACACACTGTTCTTACACACGAGCGTTGCCCCTAGATGACCGCATCTGCTCACTTTTAGTTGCTTTTATTACTGCTTACCTCTTACTTCCCCCACGATTTCACAATCCCTGCACTTCTCTTACTAGGTTAGTTTTTGTTATTATTAAAATCCCCCAAGAATACCTAATGGGTATTATTATTATTATTAATATTATTATTATTATTACAACTAAACATTTAGGGAAAGTTGTCAATAATTATCTGTCTAAAGATATCTTTTCTAAAAACTTGTACTGCTTTAGGTCTGTTGCACAGCTCGCCGGTCGAAGTCTTCACTTCTCAATCATCTCAGGAATTTCCTTTCTAAGAGCGAGAGGAATTTCCTTCGTATGTGGGTGGAAATTTGAACCCTCCATTTCCTGGTCCCCACTCTCCTTCTCTCTTTAAACTCCATTTTGGTGGAGGAGATCACCCGGAAGGATCCTGGAAAAGCGCTCAGCGAAGACAACATGTTAAAGATCTTAGTTGTCCTAATGCAATGAACTCTAGGCCAGTGGTGGGGGTCCCAACATGGCAAGTGTGGCCACTGGACCCCAAAGAAAGCGTGTGGATGTGATGGCAGAAAGACAGGAAGGCTTTTATTTTGCACATCCTCTGGGTATTGACTTGAGCCTTAGGAGGAACTAGGGCAGAGGGCAGAGGAGGTGCTTCTTTTATAGTCTTGGTCAAGGTGTGGTCTGGTTGATCATTATCTCAGTTCTGGTTCTGCAAGACAGTTTGAAGAAGTCCTTGTTGCTTGAGGGGACAATCCAGTAACAGGAGAGGACTGCTTCTGCTTGGGAGTGCTCTCCTCCTGGGTGGTCTGCCAGGGAAAGGCTGTGTCTTGGATTCCAAGGTGACTGCAGATTTAGGTCAGTGAATAGAGACGTCGTGCTGCTTTGGAACAGGAGACATAAAAGCTGACAGGGAGGTTCTTCAGTTCCTCTGATGCTGAAGGACACTGAAATGAGTGGAGTCTCAACAGTTTATAGACAGACACTCCTAGAGTGATCAGCATGTCTACACACGTGGCTCAGTAGGAGCTGGACCGAGAGTTCAGGAGACAGATACAGGGTGAAGACCTGGTTGCCAGGTTTGTTTTTTTTTTAAATCGTGCTTTAGTTACCTTGTGGGTCCAAATAAGGAGTCAGTGCTTTTTAGTAAATGCCCTTGCTATGTATTGGTTATAACTATATCTTTATACTTATCTATGTCACACACATAAATAATTACTTGGCTGGGCCTCGAATTCTAGACAGTGAATACTGCCCCTAAAAAATTCTCAAGACATTACCTGTATTATTTCATTGCCTCCTAGCTCCAGTGTTGATCTCAGTCTGATGCCACCTTGATTACTGAGTATTTGTATGGTGCCTGATTTTTTTTCCTTTTCTTCTTTTTAATTTACTTATTTCAAAACTTTTTAACAGTGTGGCCTAGTTGTTAAATCTCAAACCTGGGTCTAGCCTCAGGCACCTGTGTCTCCTCCCAGCTCTCCTCACCCTCCCCTACCCAAAACCTCTTCCTCCCTTCCACTTCCCTTCCCTCCCAGTCTGACCCCTAAGTAACTCAGCCATTTTGACTATGCCGGTCTCTTGGCCTCTTGGTCTGGGCCACCTTTCTTGGTCAGCTGCTCTTCTCTTGCTCTCCCTCCCCCTCTCTCTTCTCATGGTCCCGTTTAGTCTGCCAGCCATGTTCAGCCTGGACTCTTTCCTCTGTTTTCTCCCTTAGATCTACAGTAAGAGTCTCCTCCATGTAGGAGTGGTCACGTCTACCGCCTTTTGCTTGACTTTTTCATGCACTAGCATCCTTGAAACTCATGGTCATTCTCATGAACACATGGGCTTATTCGTCCTACAAAAATCCAACATTTAGTTTTAGGGAAAAAAATTTCTGTCATTTTGGTGGCTATTTCACCCTATTGGGTTCCGCTCTCTAATCTCATTTTGATATTTCTTTCATTGACTGATTTCATTTCCCATGTTCTGCTTCTCTTTGTCTGGAATTATTGAGAAGTTGTTGGGCCATAGGGGTGGGGGAAGAAGAAAATCCTTTTAGACTTAAGACAATTGCCCGTGGTAGGATGACCCAAGCTACCTTTCCTGCAAACAGTTCTTAAGCTCCTTAGGGTGGATGCTAATAATCTCCAGTTTTTAAATGTAGGTCCTACACTTTACCGCAATAATGTTGATAAGGTAAAACAGAACCAGGTTTCAGAGATTAAGTTCTGCCATATATACAAACATTTATTAGCTAAGAGGAACAAGACCTGCTTTTTACCAGTGGTATATTCCCTACTCTGTCCTTATAAGTGATTTGTAAGTATTTCATGCACTATTACCATATTCTGCTGTCCAATATTCCCATGTTCTGATGGTCTTGTCAGCTCACTGGTCTAGCCAGGCCACAGTCTTTCGTTAACTAGATAAAGGCCTTGAACCAAATCCCAAATCTACAACACATCCTCAGGAAGAGTTCCTCAGATCTTCAGACCCCAGACACACCAGGATGAGAAGGTCTGAACCAAACTTCCTAGCCAAACTGATCACATAAGATCAATACCCATTCATTTGCCTAGGGAAACGTTTCTGCATCCTTCAGGCCAATTACAGACCTTGGGTATGGACTGAAACTTTGGTATCTAAAATGTCAGTCTACTGTTTTCTGATGTGTGCCCTCTTGAGTGGGTCCTTCCTCTACTAGCAACACTCTCCAGGATTAGACCAGAGTTAATTCTGCACACATGCATACATGACACTGTCTACCCTGAACTATTTAAAAATAAACTCCAAGCTACCCTGGTTATAATACTAATCCTATCTCTGAATATAGGTAATTTTTTAAAAAGTGATTTTTTTTTTAGAAAATAGTTAGATTCTGGTGACACCTGACACACCCCTGTAATCCTGGACTTGGGGGGGTGGTGACACACCCCTGTAATCCTGGACTTGGGGGGGTGACACACCCCTGTAATCCTAGCACTTGGGGGTGACACACCCCTGTAATCCTGGCACTTGGGAGGTGACACATCCCTGTAATCCTAGACTTGAGAGGTTACACACCCTTGTAATCCTGGATTTGGGAGGGGACATACCCCTGTAATCCTGGATTTGGGAGGGGACATACCCCTGTAATCCTGGATTTGGGAGGGGACATACCCCTGTAATCCTGGACTTAGGAGGGGACACACCGCTGTAATCCTGGACTTGGGAAGCAGAGAGGTAGATTGTGGGTTTGTGGTAGTCCTAAACTACAGAAGTAAAGCTCTGTCTTAAAATTAATGTATTTTAAGATGTCATCACGAGAACTGAATAATTATAAGAAAATAGTACAATCAGTAGAAATACTATAACTTAAGGGGGAAAAAGAAATCAATATTTACTGAGGAAAGAAAGTGCAGTCTACAACCCACGAGGATTCTTTTGTTCCTTCCGACCCCAAAATTTCAAGTCAAAGTTACAAATTTATTTCCTATGAGGCAACTTAATATGACGCTGGACACACAAATAGCGTACAACAGCAGACATACCCGTGGCTTGCTGCTCTCAGGCCCTTAAGTCACAGCATTCTTTCTCGTGGCTTCAGAGCGCCATCTGAGCATCTGTAGCTGACTGACGAGGACACAAAAGAGAATGTTGATGATGCCGTGTGAATGGCCCGGGAGAGACAAGACAAATAGGAAGCCTTTGTGCCTCCATTTTCCCCTTTGTAGAGCATGGGAGGAGAACAAAATGAAATGAAATAAATAACTTAGCCCTGGGCCTAGCGAGGCTCAATACGCATTAGTTCCTTCTTATGTTATGTTTTTTTTTCCACTTTAAGCTGGATTGCCTTCAACTTATGTCTCTCTTAGGAGAATTCCGTCGAGAACAAAATGCATGTTCATTGTTGTCGATATTTTGACAAGCCAGTTTCGGTCATGTCTGTCAATTTTCATTTTCTAGCAAAGGAAAAGTTTAGGGCGGTCTCATTGGAGAACAACGAAAATAAGATTAAAATTCCCTCAGATCAACGTTGGAGCCTCTTAGATAGCAACGCTTGGACAGCTCGCTCCTAAGCACAGAAGGTCCTGAGCCAGCACGGAGCTTTGTGTTGCAGAGGTGATGAGAACTTATTCTCACTGCTAGGAAAAAATTAAACTATACAGACAGAAATGGGACCTGGGAGCCAAATTCCACAAGAACACCCTTGAGTTTAGTTTTTTTTTGTTTTTTTCATCCTTCTTTGGACAATGTTTAGAAAACCAGAAACTATAAACTTGTAAAAAGAATCTTGGAGGGCTTACAGAAATAGGAAGGTCACCAAAACACTTAGTAGATATTGAATTTTTATAAAGGTATTTAAATTGATTAATATTATTCTCTAAGGTAGAATAAACGTTAGCATCATAAATGCTCACCAGAGGTGAACATATTATGACTAGCTGCCGGTGACTGTCTAACCAACTCGATTGGTTCAATCCTGCCTTTCCAGGGACTCGACGTAAAACCCCTTTATGTGAAGCAAGTCAAATGGCTGGAGAAAGCAAATCTTCCATGTTCCTCTCGGTTGTCTTAATCAGGGCTTCCTAAATTCTCCCAGAGTCTGACACGCCTTTGAACGGTCAGATTAGGCCTGCTGGGGATCTAGTTCCTGCTTTTCCTCTTGATTGTAATTATACCATGATTTATTTACAAGAATATGGGCTGTGATAGTCCATGTTTCAAGTGCCCCAGGAGAAGAGCTGCTCTTTGCGATAACTCCTCAGGGTGGGAGCTGCTGCGCAGCAGCTAGCAAACGGCTCAATGAGAAGACCCAACCATTGCCTTTGTGAGTGCCAGCCCTAGAGTGGCCAATGGTGTCTTTTCTTATATTCGCAAAGTACACGCTGGTGTTCTTGTTAAGGGATCCCAAAACTTGTAGTCCGAGTGCTGCTTGGGGGTGGTGGAGCCTAGAAAGAGGTCTTCCGGTCATGGGTGGTCTGCAGGAGCTGGTGGAAAGCAAGCCCTTTGCTCTGACTTCTACACCCTGGCTCGGAAATGAATGCTTTTGTTCTGCTCTGTACTCTGGCCCTGTTAAACCACCATAGACCCAAAGCAATGGGACAAATGGATTGTGGAAAGAAATGTCTAAACCTGTGAGCTCACATAAACGTCTCCTTTTTTTTTTTCTCCTGAGACAGTATTTCTCTGTATATCCTAACTATCCTAGAATTCACTTTGTAGATCAGGCTGGCCTTGAACTCAGAGATCCACCTGCCTCGTCCTCCCAAGTGCTGGGATTACAGGCGTGCACCGCCCCCACAGGGTTGAACTTTTACCTTTTATAACTTGATTGACGCAGGTATTTGTTATAGTAAGGGGAAGCTAATGTGGCTTTTGAAGCATGGAATGTTGCATGGAGCCCGAAGCTTTTTTGTGAGCTCTGCTTGGGTCTTCATTTGGCCTTTCTCTTCAGTCTAAGAATACAGAATGCCTCCCCATTGCCTTGTAGCCAACAACACCAGAGTGTGCTGTGTATGGGCAAGCCTCTTGGAGCTTCTGCGCGGTGGAGGAATGACTAACCACCCAGGTTGCCCACAGGTTTTTCCCAAGCACACACACACATCAATCAACGTGAGCTGTCGACTAAGGTTTCCTTGGTCTTGGATGTTTTTTCTCACCTTCCATGGATTGAAAAATCTATTTATAATTTATTTCATAGGCTACATCTTGTTGCTGAATTTACTACTGGCATGATTTACTACCCTCTTCTCTCCACCTTACCAGAAAGCAGGACTTTTTTTTTTTTTAACTGATATCTGTGTATAACCCGCTTTCAATTCCATGGGACACAAAATGCTCAATAGTGCCTAACGCAAGTCAGCTAGCTCAACAGGTTGAAATCGAGAATGTTCCCTGACATTATAGTAACAGTTGTGTGGTGCCCTGGCCTCCCTGGGAATGTGGGCTAGGGAGAAGGCCCAGGAGAGGAAGCCGAATCAGCTGGTTTTTTTTTTTTTTCCCAAACTACAAAGATGGATGATGCAGATTTATCCAAACAGTTATCTGGGACTCTCTGCGCAGAGCTTCTTAAACTATGGGTTTCAACTCCACATAGGGTCATAACTGAATGGAGAGGTCACCCACACTGGCAGCCATAAAAGATTTCCGAATGTGTAATCATAAAAATTAATTCAAAACCAAACATGTAAAGAATCCGCGCTGGTTCTGGCAACAAGAGGTGGTATTACACCTTCCCTGTAGCCTTGACTGAACACGTGGCGTGTGTGCTTTGTACCAATCATGCCTTCACACCGGGCCATCACACTACACACCGCCTGGAACACCTCAGCTCAGACCCCACACTACTGCCTACTATGGATGGTGGCGTTTTTTGCATACGGTAGAGCATCGTGGCTCAACTACCGAAAACAAAGCCTTACAATACTTTCCTGCCACTGTTTCTCAGCATGTGAGTATCAAATTGGTACACCTTTGGATTAGGGTAAGTTTCTGTCTTGATTTTTGTGAACATCAGCTGATGGATTTGGGCTTAAAATTAGGGCAAAGTTCCCAACAATTTCTGCAATCTCCCTCCACGTACTAATACCGGTTTGTTTTGTGTAGTGATATGATTCTCCACACCGACGATTACAAAGTGAGAGAACTTAGCTCTGAAACATGTTGACAATGTCCTGTGTCCTGTGTCCGTAAATATTCAGCCAAGATTTCATTCTTTAGGTCAAAATGAACAGACCTATCCATCTCACTCATATGCAAATTGTCTTTGATGGTTAATCAAAAGTAAAATCACATGTTTGTCCCAAATTACTCTCGCCTTTTTCTTTATGATTTATTTTCCGTGAATGTTTGATCTGTGCAGCTGCTACTTTATATGACTATATAGCAAGGGTTGTATAAAATTTCATGAGTGCAAAGGGGTCACAAGTAGACACTGCTTAAGAAGCCCTGGTCTAAACTGCCACAGCTCATACCTCACCAAAATGCTATCCTGGTTGGGACTTCCAGAGAACTCCTTTTGCCTAGTATATATCACTCAGAAGCTTCTATTTCCTCGTTTGTTTTTCTGAAAACTTCATGAAGCTGGTTCTCATAATTTTATCCCATTTAAAAAGGAGCAGATTTCTAATTCCAGTACTTTAGAAATACCTAGATGATCGTAAATTACATTTAAACAAAACCGTTTGCAAGGGGCCTAGTGAAAATCTACTCAGACATCCTTCTCTGGATGCTTCCAAACAGGCTACGGTTGGTGGGCCGGTTTCCCCTCCTTGCTCATCACTCTGGGAGTCTTTGTGATATGTTCTAGACCCAATTTTCCCTTACCCACTGGTAACAGAGAAGTGTGTTTTTCTTTGAAAGGGTCAAAACATTCAGAATCTGATGTCCAAAATATGTGCCCTTCTTTTTTCTTCTGGAAGTCAAAACCCCTGCAGTATAAATCCTTTTTAAATGAAGAAAGCAGGGCCAGAGGGAATGAAGCATTTTTGGTCCCTCTCCAAAGCAGAGAGATAGCACTGAAACAGGAAGTGGATGATTTAAATATCCACTCGGCATCTTGGCAACATATTTGTGTTTAAGAGACTCGAGGTTAAAAGGTTTTAGTCTGGCCTGGGAACGCTCTATCTTCCTCCTGGATTCAGAGCTTTGGGAAAACTTCTAGGCACTGAGCAAATCTTTGAAATTGGCCATTTTTCTGAGACCAAACTGTGACCAAGAATGCCAAGGGGCCGAGTTTCTGATGTGCGCCAGGCCGTGATTCCTCTTCCGAGTCTTAGCGTTATCGCCAGCATTGGGTCAGAAGTCATTATTTTATTTTCCCACAAAGGGAGAGGAATGCAGCCCCAGTCCCCACGTTTACAGCTAGAAATGAACACGGTGGGAGTATTTACATGGGGAGATCTGACCTCCCTTCTTCCTCTTCTTCCACCAGGGTTGAGAGCTTACTGTTTGTTCTATAATTTACCAGCACACCATTGGAAAGTGTCAAAAGTGAGCTTAAGGCTTTTGGTCTAAAGAATGGAAGAATAAAGCTTTAATTAACTAAACTCAAGAAAAATACAGAGGGATGGCCAATGGTTGTCTAGTTTAGTTTCAAATAACTGTATTTAGGGGGACATTTAGTCATGTGACTGGCTTATTAAAAGGGCATTTTTGGGAAGAAGTTCTGATAAAGATACATATTTAAGAATGATCAATATCTGAATGCTACTCAATGCCAAGAAATAAGATGGGCTCAAATCAATGGGTGTGATGGATGAGTCCTGTTTGGAGGTTATTTTTAAGGTCATCCACACTTAAGGTCAGCATAAAGACTAGAAACTAGCAAAAGAAACCAAGGATGGCCACTGTAGATAAGGGGAGAATCGAAAGAGTATGATGTGCTAGAAGCCATGTGAAGAAAAACTGCCCAAAGGAGGAACTGAACTTTTTAACTAATAGATTGGGTAAGACAAGAGATGAGAACTGACCGCTGAGTTTGATGGCGCAGATTAGGGGTAATCTTGAGATAGTGAAGCAAAAGCCCAACTAGCTTGTAATTTAGGGGTGGTGACAAGACAGCGAGTAGAGACAATCCTTTAGAGAGCTTCTGTTGGAAGAACAGAGGCTTGGAAAAACACCTAGGAGTCACAGGGCCATCATGAAGAGCTTCTTCTCTTTCCTTAATTTAAGATGAAACCGATTTTGGCATGCCCATACAATGATGGGAATAACCCGGTAGAGAAAGATGAATTCGCAGTATTAAGGAGAGGCAGGGACTGCAAGAGCGAAGGCCCTGGGGATGTGAGAGAGTAAGTCTAGAACTTAAGAGGCGGCATTGACTTCCAAGAGGAGAAAGAACAAAGGAGGCCTTATTTCAGGAAGATTCTGTGGAGGGAGACTGGATAATGGGGGAGGGGTGACAGCCTTCATCTTCGAGAGGAAAGGGGAAAGAAATTGGATATCTGGGAAGGAAAGGAGATAGATATTTGGAAAGTTTTTAGTAGGAAGAGGAAATTTCAGTTTTGACACCAGAACAAAAATGCCAGGTAATCCTAACACTAGTAGAAATAAAGCTTAAGCCAAAGCAGTCAATGTACATATTTGCTTTCTTCCAACTGAGTTCAGCTGCCTGCTTGTTGCTACAGAGAACGTTGCATTCAGAGTGGTGAACCATGGGATGTCAGCTGGGAAAGGCGGGTGGGTGGCTAAGGGTTGCTGTAAGATAACATCATAGAGTTTAATAAACAAAGAGGCTGGGAGGATCACACACAGGGATATTGAATTATTGAGAATCATGGCAGAAATGATCTCCAAAGAGTTAAGAGCGGTAGCCAGGACCCTATAGACGTGAACAAAAATTCTGGGATGGGCAAGCGACTGAAGCAAGGAGGAACAGTGAACAGTCTTGCTGGGGGTGGGGGAGTGATGGACAGAAAGAGCAGCTGGGGAACAAGGAGAATGCTTCCCCCACCACCAAGCCAGCTCAGATACAAAGACTATGATGTCAGAAGAACTTCTGAGGGGAAGTACAAAGTATGAAGGAAACAGTCAAACAAGAGCTTGATAGGCCGGTCTTGAGTGATGGCTACTCCCTAGGGCATCGGGAAGGGCATGCTGAGCCTTTTAGGCAGGGCTACCCAGGTACTGCAAAGTGATGTAGCACTCTTTGGAGTCCCGAAAGACCCAGAGTGTCATGTGGACCAGCGGTTCTGAACTCGTGGGCGGAGACCCCATGGGGAGTCACCTAAGACCATCTGCCTATCAGATATTTACATTACAATTTATAATGATAGCAAAATTACAGTTATGAAGTAGCAACAAAAATAATTTCATGGTTAGGGGTCACCACGGCACGAGGAACTGTATTAAAAGGTCACAGCTGCAGGAAGGTTGAGGACCACTGATGGAGATAGTCCCGATGGGCCCTCTATCCATCTGACCATGATGGTGAGACTTGCACAACTGGAAGGAAGGAAGGAAGGAAGGAAGGAAGGAAGGAAGGAAGGAAGGAAGGAAGGAAGGAAGGAAGGAAGGAAAAAGAAATTTCTTTTTCAGAGTACAGCCTGCTGGGACTCCCCCTCACCCCACCCCCAGGACTGGGGTTAAGCCTGTGAAAGAGTGGTTTACTGAAAGTGCCCCTCATTCCTTTGTGATAATGCCTCCCTCTTTCCAGACTTGCCTTCTCATTGTGAGTCTTAACACAAATTGAAGTTCACTGTGCTCAGGTCTACGTCTCTCATCCTGGCATTCTCCTAGTCTTTGGGATACGCCAACAGCAATGAGTGAATGAATTAACCAAGGTCTAGGTGAATGAAAACCCGCTAAGCATTGGGGGAAAAATGACCCAGGAACACAAGAAGCAGTTTCTGCCCCCATTCAGGTCCCTTCTCAGCAGACTTCTCTCTATAGCATCTTACCCTCCCTCCCTCCCTCCCTCCCTCCCTTCCTTTATCCTTTCTTTCCTCCCTCCCTCTCTCCCTCCCTCCCTCCCTTCCTCCTTTCCTTCCTTTCTTCCTCCCTCTTCCCTCCCTCCCTTCCTCTCTTCTACCAGTCCATCTTTCTTTCTCTCTTGCTTGCTTTCCTTCAGACAGTCCTGGGTGTTCCAGGATGTCCTTGAACTTGCTCCGAAGCCAGGGATGCCTTGAGTTCCTGATATTCCTGCCTCTACATTCCAAATGGTAAGATTGTTAAGTCACTCCACCTGGTCTTTCTGAATTTTTGATTCCCACCTCCTGCCTCACCCAACCCTTTGTCTTTTGTGTTTTGGACTGACTAGGAGAGACGAATGCAGTGTCTAGCCCTTCAGAGCTTGGACCTTCCCTGTTCACTTAACCTTGATAGATCGGAGATTGCGGAGATTGCAGATTGCGTGCAAGCTTTGCCTCCAACTGTTTTCAGAACAAGCTCTGGTAAACTTTTACCCAGGGAGCATATTGGCAATCCAAGTATTTCCTGCTTCTTCTTTTCTTCCACCTGAGGCAACCGCTGCTCCTCTTCATTGTTAACCCTTTGGTACATTTAGTTAGAGGTAGTATCTTGTAAGGGAATAGGATTCCAATTGCCTTCAACTTGGGATCTTTTGAACAGAATAAGATGGCCAGCCAAATTGGGAATTTGATATGGCTGACACCTGAGATTTATAAAAGGTTTACGTTTTATATATTATATTCTGGTCTTTTTAAAATACTGTTTATTTATTTTCTTCATCAAATTTTTTTTTGGTCATATTGTGGGGTGGCCTAAGATTATGGAGCAGAGAAAAGTCAGTAACGAACTGCTAGAAACTGAGTGGAAATAAATGGTCATGCACAAAATGATAAAAAAAAAAGAAATGCAATAGAAGAGATAGAAGATAGAGGGCATTAAGTGGAAGCTATAGGACTTATCGGAGATGATGGAGATACATATAGAAGAAGATAAAATTATTTGTACACAGGCATTTGTTTGAAATGCCAACAGTGCTGTAAGAGTGTGTTGGTCAGCCTTTCGTTATTATAGTGCAAAGCCTGGCCCAGGCTACTTCAGAGACAGGTTAATTTTAGAGGGTCAAGGGCACGGTGTCTTCATAACTCAGCTCTGGAAATGTCCCCATGGTGAATGGCAGATGGTATTGGTGGAAATTACTGTTGGAGCAGGCATTCACATCTTGAGCTAAGCAGAGGGAACTGGAGCAGATGACATCTAGGGCCCCAAATTTGAAATCTGCACTCTTCACAGTTCCTCAGTTTGCTCTGTGCCGGCTCCTGGCCTCTATATGACACCTTCAGTTTTGCCTTGACCTTACTTTTCATCTCTTTTTCTGCAGAAAGGAAGGGTGATGAGCACATGGTAAACATGGGTTAGCTGTAGTGCTTGGAGCAGATGGGTGCCCCTTAGGTATATCCTACTGTGTCTAGGCCTGTAATGCACAGATTCCTTAGCCTTTGGGCTGTACCTTTTGCTGGTTTCCCTGAATGAAGGGTCATATCCCAACACACATAGTTATGGTTGGTTTTTAGACAGTGCATCAGTTTGCTTCTGAGTGTGTGAGACAGAACGATGTGCGCCATATGTGTGCAGTACCTTTAGAGACCAGGAGATGGCACCAGATCCCTAGAAGCAGAGTTACAGATGGTTGTGAGCCACTATGTGGGTGCTTAGAACCAAACAGGGTCCTCTCTGCAAGATTAGCAAATGCTCTAAACCACTGAGCCCTCCTTTAGCCGCTAACTCTATTAATTTTAAAAACTGGCCTGTATTCCTTTTGTACAATGTTAATTACCAAGAATCTTTTCTTTACTAGGGCAGTTGTTTTAATTGGGGTCATTTGGCTCTCACGTTACCACCCCGTGATGCCATCCAGAACATTAGTTTTATTTATTACTGTTCTATTTTCCCTCAGCCTACTACTAATTCAGTTTGGTTATATAATCTTCTTGTGGTAAAAAACACTTCCCCCAGAGGAGTTCAAGGGGATCTGAATTCACTGTTCGCTCTTTGGCCAGAGCAGAACCATGTAGACATTCACCTTCTTGAGCAAGTTAAAAATGATTTTCCTTATTTATTCTTCATCACTGACTTTTTGTTTTATTTTGATGCCTTATTTTGAAATAATTGTAGATTAACAATTGCAAAAATAGCATAGAAAGGTCCCAAGTACTGGTATCCAAGTTTTCCCCAGTGACCACATCTTACACAACTGTAGGATAATATCAAAGCTCGGGAGATTCCTATCAGAGCTGTCTATACCCTTACTCAGATGCTGTAGTCTCTCACTGGAACTGCCCCCTTAATGGGAAAATACCAGCTTGTTTTCTGCTTATTCTGCACACTTTGCAGAGACAAACAAAATTATCGTCATAAATCCAGACCTGTTGCAGACAGATCAAAGCCAATCTTCTGCCTGAGGTGGTACCCAAAAGCTGGAGGGTGAAACCATCTCCTCCATGGGGCGGAGGTCTGTTGACACAAATGTTTGAAAGCTTAGTGAACAGGAATTTCATGCTCATTTTGTATTGAAAGGGCAGGAGATATTGGTCTTTGTTTCACCATATGGGAGGGGCCTGTACAGTCATACATGTAAATCTTTCAAATTGTGGTTTTTGATCTGCACCTTCAAACCGTATAGGTATCCACTCATCTGTTATAAAGCCAGACTGAAACCTTTCCCTCCATTTTCTTAGCTAATTCTTTTGAATTACATATCCATGGATCACATTTCCTTAAAGAAAAAGACAAACACACAACACACACATAAACCTTGTTATATTATTATTTTTTCTTACAGTGTTCTTATTACAAAGACAAAAATTACTACTATGAAGGAAATAGAATACTTTACTTAGCAAGATTTATCTTTCCTGAGCAGTCAACTTAGTTTTGAGGGCAAAGATGAACACCATAAACATGGAAACACTCCCTTAAGATAAAATGAACTCTGGCAGTTAACACCTAGAATAAATTTAAGACTAATCTGAAGTTCCAACTAGAGTTCCAGCCGACACACTCTCTACTTTGTAAGTCTCAATACTGGCCAACCAAGGAAGGAGGGAACTGATTTCTGATAATGGAGCCTTTCATAAAACCTTCTCCTTGAAGCAAAGATGCATTTTTATTCCCCTGCTTCTCTGTTTTTGAAGGGTTCCGTGTTTATTTGGGGGAGATCTACATCAATTATGTAATCAGAAGCAGGCCCCAAACTGTCAGTGATATTCTGGAATGCATGGTCTACTTCAAAAGAAGCGCCACATCTCCTTCCCCAGATGAAGTCAATTTTTTTTTTAGAAGAAGAAGGTAATTAGATTTTCTTTTTTCAGAGGAAAAAAATATTTTTAGACTGAATTCAATGGGTCATATTTCTCTGCTCAGTGAAAAATTCACAATTATCACTACTCTCTGGAAAATGTAACTCAGTGACCCACCATCGTGCCAGGGCTGTGGGTCACCACAGGAACAGGTCAGGTGGCAACTGTGTCCAGAGAGGCAGCTGGACATGATGTGGACTCAGTGTCTGTGGCACATTCTCAACGTGGAAAGCGAGCCGTCGATGGCAGCGGGCATCACACCGAAGAGTTTTGTTTGTTTGTAAACATTTAGGAGAGAAGAGCAGGAAGTTGGGTGCCAGTGCGCAGTGGAGATTTCAGCCCTGTTCCTTTGCTGTCGAATGTCCAAACTGCCCCCTTCACAACAGGCCTTTCATTGAAAGGAGGAAATAGGTCCATCAAGGCCCACAATTCCCCCGTATGCTCTTCTGGTCTTGCACAAGGCAAGAGGGCCCACTGACCAGGAGTCTGCCTTGACGGATGGGGGTGGGAAACAAGGAGGCAAGCTGAAGCCAGGGACAGAGACTAAATGTCCTGAGTTGGAGAGCACACTGCAAGTCCCCATGAGTGACACCGTGGGAGGTTGCAATTTCCCACTCTGTCCTAACGACATCACTCAGTCAACTCCCGTTCTTCCTTCTAGCCTTGGCTTCGACCCTTCTTCCTCAGGAAAGCTCACTATACTCTTGGTCATAATTCCTTCTCTGTGCTCCAGTCAACCCTGATATTCCCCAGAGAAGACTGCTACACAGCATCATTCTTGATCCTTCGATATCTTTATTAGAGTGGAAGCTCAATAGGCATTGGACCATGTCTCTTGTGTTTACAGCTTTATCTTTTAAAATCTTGTGTCGGGCACGCTGCAAATGCTTAATGTTTACCTTACTTTGAGCCCGTATCACAGAGCCAAATGGATTCCCACATCCCATAATGTCTGAATACCCAGATGCCTGGAAAGTGCCTAAGTACTTTTGTACCCTCGACCCGGTAATGAAATCACCTCCACCAAGTTTGTAGAACTCACCACCAAGAAGCCATGATGAAGGACACTGTTGCAGGCTATGATGACCACACATACAACCTCTGGACTTCCAGAAAGGATTAAGATGATCACGAAAAGGCACATTAACCTGTATATTCTACCCTGCTGAGACAGCAGATCTGTGAAAATCAGGCATGTCTTGAAAGCTTGTCAGATCTCTTTCACCCCCGCCTCCCCCCCCATTTATGTGATTTTCATGAAAAGTCAGAGGGGATTTTGAGTTCATGTCTGTACACAGATGGTGATGAGAAACTTTCAAGGCATATTAGAAATGCACGTTTCAGACCATCTACACTGCGGTGGGTGGCCTGTGCCCCCTGCCATCAGCTGCAGTGTCTGACGTGACAGGCTTGCTACTACATAGATAAGGCCCTATCTGGGTTCAGGGTTGTCTTTAGATCCATTTGCTACCAAATATATTTGTTTATACGGGAAACCAATTCCATCTTGTCGAAAAGAGGAGCGAAGGCTGGAGAGATGATTCCTAGTGGACAAGCGTGGTTGTGGCGCAAACATGAAGGCTGGAACACAAAGTCCAGCATGACTGAGGGTTCCTATAGCCCCAGTGGCACATGGAGCACAGGTAGGTAGGTCCTGATGCTTCACTGACCATCCAGCCTAGCCAATATGGAGAGCTTCTGGGTAGAATGCAATTGAGGAAGATGCTCAGTGTCCTCCTCTGGCTTCTGGATGTACACAGCTCTGCCCAAGCAACCAGATATCCATATGCACACACCACATACCTACCATACACACGGGATGGGGGAGAGGAGGAGCAAAGACATCTAGGAGAAATGTGTCATACATAAAAGTACATAGAACATATTTCATCTCTCAGACTAGAACAAAAGTGCTTTCCAGCCTAAAGACTACTGGCAGAAACATGAACGTCTGTATGCTGGTGAACATATCCAGATGCCATATTTAAAGAAATTTAATAGTTCAAGGAGAAAACACATCATTCCTGCTTTTGACCCTGAGCCACACTAGGTTGAGATACTCTGAAAGCCTACCTTGCACCTTAAGGCATCTCATTTAAGATGAGATTCCCCCTCATAAACACAAGGAGCCCAGAGTTGCCCCATTAGAAAAGGGTCCTATGTGTTCACTTGAAACACCAGCCAGAGATTTTGTCTGGGGTGGGAAGCAGGCCTTACCAATGGATGGGGAAGAATGTCAGGGAGTGATGAATGCAAAATAAACCTTCATGGGTACACTATTTTCAAATTTTTGAAAGAAAGCTAATTGATGTGGTCCCTGGGCTGTGTTCCTCGGGGGAGATGAAGTAGAAACAAAGATCCATAACTACAGTTGTTGGAGTGGGGGTGAGATGCAAACTATTTACTTATTTTTTTTGTAGCTAGAATGCAGTGTTTTCCACTAAAGTTAGACTAGTTTCACAATTAATTGAATTAAATATAAAACCTAAGCAGCTGTTTTATGTCTGATTATACATGTAAATGCTATAGTATATTCTTTGACAATGGAAAACATTTGTAACATGAGTTTTAAATAAGGAAGACAGGAACAGTAGGGGAAAGTTGTGTACCCATTTCCCTGTAAATTGAAGAAAGAATCCAGGTAATACCTAAAGACAATATCTGAGACTAATACATCAGCAAAAAACCTCTTATTTTTTTATGATTTTAGCTTAAAAGTTTCTTGTTGTAAAGAAACATCTGTCTTGGGTTTTGTAACTTCTAACTCTTTGTTAAATAATTGTAACTGATAGTTCCCAGTTAAACTATCTTGATCTACCCATCTATATATTCAAAATTTCATTTACCAAATATTAACAAAAATTACTTATGAACGTGGATATAAACAATTTTAAAAATGGTCTTTCTATTCTTTAGCTGTGTCCATGTATTTTTGTAGAAGAGATGGATTCTTATTTTAGCAATTAATTCTTGTAAAAGAAATAGGGAAATTGCAGCACGCTAAATTTTCTCCTCTTGGTCCAATGGGAATTAAAGACTATAGTTGAAGTTATCAATTGAACAATGCAGACCAAACCCCAAAACTGATTGTATGGCATTCACTGGTTCTTGTTGGCAACGTTGCTGATCTTCGGTCAACACTTTATTGCATAGAACCTGGTTCCTGCTAAATTAAAGCTCCATGCTAAAAGTTACAAATGCCTGGTTTCTAGAACTTTCTATTTGATAAGGTACCAATAGTTCTCCTTTGCCAGTGGCTCAGCCTCAGATGAGATTTACTTATAAGGGGAAGTAGAGCTCCCTTTGCTTGATGGTGATAACCAGCTTGCTTGGTAAGTTATAATGGGGAAATAGAATGGAGGGAGACGTCCTAGAATTTTTAGGATCGTGTCTCTGAATACAAATTGATTAGCTAACTTGTCAAACCTATTGCCCATCAGAGTGTAAGTAACACAGCTGGTAAACTGACCCAAGTTCTATTAAGCAGTTGAAAGTCAAAACAGAGTGGGTTTTCAGAAGAAACTTGAGAAAGTGTAAAACTATGTAAAAATTGTGTTAAAATAATGGGGGGAAATTAACTTGCTTAGCAGAGACCCAGAATGTTGTCTGCTAGGTCAGTACTTGTTGTATGTGTGGGTAACACTCACCATAAATAACTTAAGATGTTGAGACTTTCTTGTAAAAATATTCCAGCTTTCTAAGGCCTCTCATTTTACCACTTCCTTTTCAAACTTCCCTGCTCCAAGTCCCCAAACAATTGAACAGACCTAGGTGAGGTTTTGCATTTCCCACACTTCACAGTCCATGTTGTAAGACAGTTGCCTGTTTATCGGTTCCTGATATAGAAGGTATGTTTTAATGAAGGCAGAAATTATGCCTTAATTTCCCTTTGTTTCCTTGCCTCTTTCTACTGACTATACGCTATCCATGGACTCTCTGAACTCAACACTTGTGGATTGACTTGCAATGAAATTGGAGGGTGAATCCATAGACAACTAACTTCTCCACGCATTACTCTGCCCACTCCAACTGTTCCCTGATCTGAAAATGAAAAAGTGAAATTTTGCCTTGGCAATGCTGAAGCAAGCAGGGGCAGCCCATATCGTATATGGTGATTCTGTTGAACTTGTCCATGTTGGGTTTCATGGTGGAAGATGATGAGGATGACTGACAAGGTCTCCTCCACCAGATCTCATTACAGATGGTTGTGAGCCATCATGTGATTGCTGGGAATTGAACTCAGGACCTTTGGAAGAGCCGGCAGTGTTCTTACCACTGAGCCATCATACCTCCGTTCCCTCATGAACTGTCCTTCAAGTGCCAGAGTTCCTGAAAGCTTGAGGAAATTTTATTTGAGCATCCTCCACTGCTGGATACATAGACATCGTCCCAGAGGAAAGGGGTCTACAAGATTGAAACCAAACAAGTAGCTGAAGCCTTAAGAATTCGATAGGGCCACTAAACTAGATACTGCTGTGCCTTGCTGGTTCATTTTCACCACAGGGCAGCAAATGTGCAGGCACCACCAGAAAGCCAGCCATTTGGATGTCTGAATCATGAAGAGCCAAAACCTGGGTGTCATGTCATCCACACATCTGGTTGATTGACTCTGAACTTTCCCCCTTCCATCCCAGATGGCCTCACCAACAGATGAAGCGTGGAGATTTTCCCACATTTTACATGGTGCTTGGTGTTGGAGAATTCAGCTTTTGCGCTGGTCCTTTCCGCCCTCTTGCTATTGCCTGGATCTCATTAAAAACCATTAGCGATGTTATACTAAACCTATGGAATCTTAAACATGCTTTTAAAATCCTGTGGAATAAAGATGTCCCCTACCAAACCCAAAATGCGGTGGGAATAGACAAAGTTACATTTCTTCAAGAGAGAAATGATTCATTTCATAGTTTGCAAACTGTTTTGACTGAAGCTTCTCAAAATAAACTTTCTTCAATAGGCAGCCTTTGATGTCTAACTTTGAAAAAAAAATCACTTCTCAAAGATACATTTCAATCCTTTTTGGGTGTTCATATATTTCTTTTGTGCAGATTAACTTATTTTATTTCAACCAGTGAATGACATGATATTAAATAGCCATATGACTAGGAAAAAAATGTGTTTGAAGTGGTCTTAACTCCTACATAAACCAAATATAAAGAACATGCCATGTGATTTTTTTTTTAATTACCACAAAAATAGACCCTCTAGAACATTACCAGAAGAGGGATTTGGTCTATTAAAGATAACAAAACAGTTTAAACGTCACGAAAGTGGAAGATTAGGACGGCAGTTAAGCTTCCTAGTGATATTTTTGATTCATATGCTATTTCCTAGGTTAGGCAACATTTTTAATTTTTCAGTCTCAAACCTTAATCCTGGAAGGGCAATTCAAACTTGAGAGCTCACAGGAGACAATTTGTTTGGCGTAGCAATTTACCGTTGACTTGCCTCTGGATTCTTTTGTAGTCTTCCAGCGAGGGGACTGAAAGGTAGCCATTTATTAAGTCCGGGTCTACACAAGACCACTGAAACAAAGGATTTTTCAATCTTTTATTTTTTAAGCATAAACCAGGTTTTTTCAGTTGACAGGTTTTTAAAAGACATTATTTGTTTCTATTCAGACAACAATGGATGAAATTATATAATTGAGCAACCTTTTCTTTTCAAGTAAGAATTCCCCCTTGAAGGGGCAGAAGAGAAGATTAAGATTTAAATTCTAGTTGTAACCCTGGTGTCTGATGCTTACCAAGTTTCTTAGCTTCTCCAAGTTCAATTTCTTCATCTACAAAGTTGGGGGGGGGTACTCACCCACTCACCTAGTGGCTTTGTTGGAACCTAAAGCAGGAGATGTTGTGACTTAAGCATGCTTGGCCCCTAACTGTGAGTTCCTAGTCTCAAGTCTTTGTTTCTTTCCCTTTCCACTGTAGAGGTAACTCCTCCATGAATATACGAGAGAAATGTTTCCCTGGGTCAGATCTGAAGACATGATGAAAAAGAGGCTATGACGGGAACTGGTGTTTGTCCCTGAAATTTTAAAAGCCCCACTTCTTCCAATTTCCTATGACCCCTCCCCCAAAATGCCTCTAGATTCTCCCAGAGCTATGTGTGTTTTAAGCCTGGTACCAACAGTTAACGTAACTTATCCCAAGTGTTTAATACCCACAGTGTGAAAAGGGTTCTATTGTTTGACTTGAAACCATCGCTTCTAAGCATTGAGCTGTGGGGCGGAGTGGGTATTGGGGAGACAAGTTGAAGAGAGAAGGTGGGTGACTAAAGCATTTCAGGGAGACCCCAACTTGAGCTCCAGCTCTATCACTCTAGAGTGTACTATTGTTCTGGAGACATCTGTGCTTATGTTGGAGCAAATCTGCTTTGTTAGACTGTAATATTCGCTAGAAGCTTCAGTTTGGATTTATTCCTTTGGAGTGTTTATTCTAATGAGTGACTCTTGTGGCTGGGGTCTTTAAGTGACTACGGAATTTCTAAGAATAAAGAGGGAGATGGAAATTCAGATTTTCCCTCTGTGTAAAGGTATTTTCATCATGTAACATTCATATCTAGGGAAGGCTTATCTATATATTTATTATCTTAGAAAAAATGTGAAGACTTCCTTTCCATTGAAGTCATTTAGGGCTGACCATTAATGTGTACAATTTATAAAATTCATTTTCTAATATGCAATGAATGTACAAGCTACTGACCATACAACAACCCAAGGTCATTTTATGCTCATAATTTTAAAAATTGCCTTGGCCTTTCCTATAGATTAATCTTTGCAGTGACATATTGGTCATTAATAACACAGCGCTTAGACAGAGGTCAGGAGTCCGAGATCAGGGTGCTACAACCAAGAGAGGGGCCCTCTTCTGAATGAGCTGAGGAGGCTGAGAGAGATTTGCTAGGGAGAAATAAACACACAGTTCAAGACCCCACACACGCTATCTACCTCCTTCTCCGCGGTTTCACTGTTAGCATCCTGACTCAGGTTTCAAACATCTCCACACTTGACCCTGCACTTCTGACTGAGCGCCACTGCATCCTGAATTCCCAAACGTTCCGTCCCTATTATGTGCTCCAGAGTAAAGAGTGCAAAAGGGACATCCAAGGACACAGTCAACACCCCTGTCCCTCCTAGCCTCGACCCCCAGGCGTTTCCTGGATACAGCTCACCTCAGCTTGGCCGTGTTTCTCTTCAGCTGGCTTTGCTCTTCCAGCCTCTCTCCTCTCCAATCATCACCTGGATTCAAATTGCTCGCTCCACCTCAGTCTTCCTTTGGAGGCTCTCCTAAGTACCCTATTCTGCCTAATCAAAACTAGCTGAGATTGTCTGACCCACTCTGCAGCCCTTAACATTTCAAATGAAGAGTTTGTGGTTTGCCCAAGGTCGTATGTCCAGTTACTAGTGTCACCAGGACTTAAAAGCTGAGTCCACATACGTTCCATACATAGCAACTGCTGTCTGGACCATCCAAGCAGCAGACATTTGTCCTGTGATAACATTCATAAATATTCAACCTGGAAATACCTGAGTTCTTCCCGAATGACCCTTTCGTTTCAGATGCAAGTGAAAATGGCAGCAAGGGCTCCATCTTAGTATTTCCACGTCCCCAAGAAAGAGAAAGTAGTGCAAGGCCTCACATCTTCTTGTCACTTCCTGCTCCAAATTTCTGTCACTTTCCTCGCATTCTGTTTGGTCCTAAGATTAGAAAAGTACTTTTTCCTTCATTCCTACAAAGGCACTGCTGTTGACAGATCTTGATGAATGGCTTGGGGTGGTCACGGGACAGAGCAATGCAGCCCGGGCTGGATCATAGCTTAAAATTAGTTCTTTAGCTCTCTACCTTACTGCTTTTCTGTGGTTTGTGGGTAGCTGGACCCATGCATCCTTACAACCCAGCATAAGGGCAGTGTGTTTGCTGTGTGTATTTTGTTTTGAAAATTAGTGTAACATTGCCACACAGAATGGCTTAAAAGTGGGAAGAGGTGGAAACAGGAACTGGGCATCACTGACATGACTGAGCCTTTTCCTGTCAGGCACCACACTGGCCCTTAACCTCACTTAATTCTCGTCACAGTCATCCTGGTAGATCTGGTCCACTTTTCTTTTAGTCTCTCAGTCAGCAAGGGACAGATCCAGAACTCAAACTTAGAACTATCTGACCCTAAAGTCCCTGGCATGCCTAGCCAGATGACAAGGGCAATGGTGTTTGTAGAAGAATATTCAAGAAAGACAGAAACAACATGGGAAAGGAAGCCACAGCCTCTGACCAGTGCAGTTCAGAGAGAATCCTCCTTCTTGGGGATGCTCGGTTGTACCTGTGGTGAGAGAGGTGATAATTCAGAGCACACTGAGATGTTAAATCCCCAGTGGAGGTAAGAAGAATCGGGATGTCAAGAAGAGACACTAATGAGCTAGTGGGAGGTGGTGGCTTGAGCCGTGATGAGCCAAGGTACTGAATGGGTGTGTGACTTGCCCTTTCATCTCTAGGGCTCAAAGGTATTTGATTTTTACATAAACTCAGAGGACATTCCCACCTACGCAGGCTGGGAATCCTCCAGTCCCTTGGTTTTCCTAACCCAAGAAGGGCAATGTGTTCCTTAGACTCTCACCAGGAGCTTTCTGGAAAGCTTTTATTTATCCCTCTTGCCCATGAGTGGGCATGGGGCAGGTGTCTGGTTTTTGTTACCGTGAAGAAGGGCCGTTCTGCCTTCCTTCGTGTGGAGGGAGAAGCGCTGCGTGTGAGCTGAAACCCCATCACATCTAAACAGAGGGCTGTGTGGCCCTTTTCTTGCTCAAAAGTTGTTAAGTTTGGCAATCCTTCCTCTGCTCCGTCAAACCTTTTCTTAGCCATATTAGGTTATATGGACATAAGCCAACATTGTGGCTGGCGTATGCGTAAGACTTCTGACTTTTTTTTTTTTTTAACTGGTTGAAAAGGAATGGAGACAAATGTGGCTCAGAGCAGATTTTGAAATGCGGCCGGTAATGAAAACTCTAGGATGTGAAAAGAATTAGATGTAGCAGCTGAGAGTGGTGTCTGAGTTTTTAAGATTAGAGGCATGGAGAAGTACATTTGTCTCCTATGGAAATGACGGAGCAAAGTACTGGAAGCTCAGCCAAACCTAGTGCAAATAGAAGGGAGGAAATCAGAACAAGATCACATCCACTAAGCTTGAAATTCTCTTATCACCCAGTCTCCAGGGCTAGAAAATCAGTCTGAGCACTCCATGTGAGACATTCTGCACCGCCAGAGACCCTGCAGCTAGCCTCATTGTCGAAGCGGGGTGACACACCATCTCTCGTCGGGTTTTTCTGAGAATCAAAGGAGATAATGCACGATTTCAGCAATTTCAGTGAAAGCATGTTGACATGCCTCCCATCCCGTCCTGTCCAAGCTACAAGTTGTAACAGCAGAGAAAATCGCTTTCAGGCTTTACCCCGAGCTGCCTTTCAGACTTCGCACATTCTGCTTTGACAGCTAATAAATATTCATCCGTCTACACCATGTGTTGCGCACTTAGCCAGTGCCAGGATCTTAATGAACATCTTGTTTGCACAGAGATGATCAACCCATGAAGCCTCCCCACTGGCCTATCAGAAAGCCTTTAGAGATAAGCTGACAATGGCCATTTATTCATTCCGTATATGCACGTTTGTTGAATGACCACTATAAATAGTTGTAGGGCAGGCACCGGCAACACACTGAAGAATCAGTAATAAGTAAACCAGGCGTATCCTTAGGAGCTTGCAGTCTTGTGGGAAAAAAATAGGTATTAAATTCATACCTCCTGTTATGGTTTGAAATGTCTCCTACAGGCTTATGTGTTCAAATAACTGAGAGGTAGTAGAGGCTTTGGGACAGTGTTGGAGAAGGTTGCTTGTTGGTTCCTGGCCACAGGGCTAGCTAGCTTAGACCCAAAATAATCACACAGAAACTGTATTAATTAAATCACTCCTTGGCCCATTAGCTCTAGCTTCTTATTGGCTAACTCTCACATTAATTTAACCCATTTCTATTAATCTGTATATCGCCACGTGGCTGTGGCTTACCAGGTAAAGTTCCCAGTGTCTATCTCCAGCGGCTCCATGGCTTCTCTCTAACTCTGCCTTCCTCCTCCCACACTATAGGCCAAGCCAGTTTCTTTATTCATTAACCAATTAAAGGAACGCATAGACAGAAGGACCTCCCACACCAGGACAGAAACCCTAACTAGTAGATATAGATCACTAGAAGCACCCTTGCCATCATTCTGGTCCTCTCTCTGCTTCCCCTATTTGCTCAAGATGTGAGAAGTAACAGTCACAAGCTCTCCACCACCAGTCGAAGTACTCCACCAGCCTTTCCCTGCCATGCTGGGTTATGTTGCCTCAAACCATGAGCCAAAATCCATCCTTCCCCTTTAAGTTCTTTCTGTCAGATATGTTTGTCACAACCAAGAGAAAAGCAAAAATCACTGTGATTTTTGATTATTCATGAACTGATAAGAGTCCTGTAAAAGAATAATGCAGAGATTAGACCTTTATAATCTGTCTGTCTAAGGCAACAATTTAGTCTACTATATTCTGGTGGTAAGGGTATAGGATTCCTAAACCTTTGTTACTGGTTCTGGACGGTGCTTGAACATCAAAAGTAGTGTTTGCTGGGTGTGACACTTCCTAGTCAAAGGTTGCTAGTAGACTTGTGAACTCCATGTATCTAAAGGTTAAGAATTATACAAATAAGATGCGTATGATTGTCCGGTAGTACTGGGGAGCTGATTCTCTTAAAGGACAGCATGCCCCGAGCCATGTGGCCTGAAAGAGTTGGATCCATGCAAGACACTGAGGGAGCTAATGCAACTGGGTCACAACTGAACAGCACCTGAGAAGCAGACAAGCAGGGCAGCACTAGGTAATGCCTAAGCAGGTCATAGATCATAGGGAAGGTTCGTGTCTGAAGTCTGCATGCACCGTGAGGCGAGGGAAATGTTGTGACTGGGTGAAGGGTTTTTATAAAGGTAATTATTTACAGATGGTTAGAAAATTAGAACAGAGACCTGTTAGGAGGCTCCTGGGATGGCTAGGACAGAACGATGGTGGCTTGGAATAGAGAGGTGGCAATGGTGATGAAGTTAAATGGACCATTTCAAGCTAATATCCTGAAAGGAGAATCATGTGGCTTTAGTAATTGGCTGTATGAGACATGGTGGGGACAGGATGGTGAGGAAGCAGGAAGTGTCTGAAAAGGGTCCCACGTCCAGAGCCTGAACAGCAGGATGAATGGCGGTGCCATTTGCTGAGATGAGAACGACCTGGGACCACGTTCAGTTGTATTCTGCTTGCTGAGAGAAGAGGGCTGTGATGGAGGGTTGAGAGCTGCAGAGAAGAAGCAGGCATATAAAGCGTGATCTGTGACTTGTTTAAAACCACTGTTGACACCTTTGCTTATTTGTTTGCTGTTGCTTTTGTTTTTTGTTTTTTTTTTTCAGAAATAGTTTCTCTGTAGCTTTGGAGTCTGTCCTGGAACTAGCTCTGTAGATCAGGTTGGCCTCGACCTCACAGAGATCCACCTGTCTCTGTCTCCAGAATGCTGGGATTAAAGGCATGTGCCACCATTGCTGGCCCTTTGCCACTTTCTTAAGAGGCTTTCAAAGCATCAGGGGCTCTGCTGTGCCGCTGTGAACCACTGTACTCCCAAGACCAACTTTCTGACCTTTCTCTGCTGTGTGCCTACGAGCAGGGGGCTTATCTTTAATCACTTAATCTGTTACATTTTAAAATCATCTCAATTTTAAGAACTGAGTCTTTTTGCTTGGGCTTTCTACAGCTCAGGATAAAAAAAATCATTGTCTGCAACAAGTTTGGATATTTTTTAAAGTAACTAGAGAAAGCAAAACTCCAACCCATGGAAATGATTGCTGTCCCAGGAGCTAGAGGAGTTTGGTACCTGATTATATGATTATGTACTGTGTATATCAAATTATCATACTTTGTACCATATACATGTATCAATATGATATCTCAGGAAAAGTACTAAAATATAGATCCTGAGAACAAGCCAGTTAACATGAGAGTAAAAGAAGAGATGTATATATAGCCAATGAAAGAAAAATTCTGGAATAAACCTACTAAGTTAGAAAAATAAAGGTTTTTAAAAGTCAAGCTTTTTGAAGGCAACTTACTCCCCCCATTTCTCTCCCACACCCCCTCGAACGTCTATACTCTTGTTAGTAAGTGGGTGATACCAGAAGCCCTTGCCATTTTGTCTTGCTATTATTTGCTTTAACTCAATGCCAAAGTTTGTTGGCATCACAACTAATGTTCCAACCCCCTCCAGTTGTCTATTTGGAAATATGAAGGATTTAAAGAAAGAAAACATGACAAGTTAGAATCTCAAGAGAGTCACTGGTAGAACACACTGCAGTGTTTAACCTCTCAAAAAGGGAATAGAGATGTAGTAATAAAGATTTATGTATAAAGAATTATATAAAACATTGCAGTAGCCTGAACCTGAGCTAACCTCAGTATCTAGCAGCAGAGAAAAGCCGACCTGAAGCATGAGTGTGTTAAACATGCTAGTAGAATGCATGTATGAGAAGAGCTGAAGAGCTTTGTATAGCACATGTAAAATTTGATTTTAAATAGAATTGTTTCCTACACACATGCACACCGTGAGTTTTCTATCATGGGATGCATATTTATATATTTTCTATAATAAAAATATATACCTGTGTAGTATTCAGAGATAGGTGGGGTCATACAGATATTATGATTGCCACATTTTTTTAGCAGTGAAATAGAAAGGAGTCTTGAGAGAATGCCAGGTATTTATTCCATCAGGAATTAATCCCAGACCTCAGTGTGTAATCCAGTTGGGCGAGTGCTTGTCTATCACGCATGAAGCCTTGGGTTCCATCTTCAGTGCTGTGTAAACCTAGGGTGATGATATATACCTATAATCCCGGCCCTTAGAAAGTGAAAGTGAAATTGGTGTGTTGTGGAATATTTTTAACATGTGTTACATTTGTTTACGCCATGGAACATTTGTTTAATGATGCAAAGATGTGTTGCACTCTTTCGTGTTGCTTTGGTTTAACTCTGTGAAGCTGTGCTACGCTGCCTTTCTAAAACACCTGATTGATCTAATGAAGAGCTGAATGGCCAATAGCAAGGCTTAAAAAATGATAGGCAGGGCTGGCAGGTAGAGATAATAAAGAGGAGGAATATCTGGGAAGAGGGGATCAAGGAGCAAAATAAAGGAGAGAAAGACTCCAGGGTCCAGCCACCCAGCCAGCCACGGAGAAAGTAAAGAAAGGTATTCAGAAACAGAGAAAGGTAAAAGTCCAGAGGCAAACGGTAGACAGGATAATATAAGCAAGGCAAGTTGGCTAGAAACAAATCAAGCAAAGACTGGGCATTTATAAGTAAGAATAAACTTCTGGGCATATTTATTTGGGAACTGGGTGGCAAACCCACCTAACAGCCAAAGAGTAAAAGAAAAAAAAAGTACATTGAAGAGTCTTGAGTTCAAGGTCACCCTCAGTTGCATAGCTAACTGAAAAGTCCAAGGCTAGCCTGTGCTATATGAGACACTGTCTCCAAACAAAAAGAATGAATTATTGATTGCTGTGTGTTTCCTGGAGATAACAACTTAAAGCTGTATGCAGATGTGATTAATCATGTAAGGAGGTTATGATCAGATTCCTGCCTCTTGGATTTCCCTTCTCTGGGAGCAAACAGCCCAAATCCTTGTGAGGACAACTTTGATTTTCAAATCTGTAATTTTTTTCTTTTGAGACATGTTGGGACATGGAAGTACAAAAGCCCCAGAGGAGGGGAAAATGCTCTAGAATACCCAAAGTGCCCGAGCATCCTCAATCTCTTAAATTCGGGGAGAACTCGATGTTTCCTCCTTGTTGCCCCTCCCACATCTTCTAGCATATTCCATCCACATCAGGCATCCGTGGTTCTACTCGTGGTTCTGGGGTAGCATTTGTGTGTGACCTTAGTTTTCTCAATGGGTTCCCAGGCCTTCTTTTCAGTAACTTATCCCATGACGATTTAGATGTGTAAGAATCGTGATCTCGTCCCTACAGGACCCTCAGAAGTTTCCTTGCGGGGTGTGACGCTTGCCTTCAGCCTCATAGATATGTTCTAGTCAGGCTCTTGCTATATCCAGATCTCTTCAAGCAGTGTCTGAGTCTGCCACGGGGTGCATTGCCAGATGCTTTCTGTTGATTAGTTGATCTTTCTCATTTACTTTAGTCAGCTCGGGTCTAAACCTTGAGCCTAATGAGTGTCTGTTGGTGTTTTATTGGCAAAGTAATAAGGAAACCATTATGTTTCAAAAGGCCTATCCTCTGGAGATATTGTGAGGTGTTCGTTTTAGGTACTAATGTGGAAATGGCTTTCATTGGCCTATCTATATCTGCATGCCATCTTTCACTTGGTTAAAAACATATTTGGGGACCAGCAAGATGGCTCAAGGGGTGAAAATGCTTGCAGCTTGCTGTGCATTCCTGGTGACGTGCATACGGTCCCCAGAAGCATAGCGGAAGGAGAGAACCGCTCCCTGAAAGCTGGCTTCCAACGTCGACACGTGTGCCATGGCACAGTCATATTTGAATTTACATACATATCATACATACACACACACACAGAGAGAATTTAGATTTTGTTTTTAAAATTAGATGTATGTGTAGGTAGGTTTGTGCATATATGTGCAGTGCCCACAGAGACCAGAAGAGGGCATTAGATTCCTCAAAGCTGGAATGACAGGCAGTTGTGGGTCACCTCATCTGGGTGCTAAGAACAGTACTTGCATCTTCGGCAAAAGTGGCACATATTCTTAACTGCTGAGCCATCTCTTGGCAATACTAATTATAATATTTTCATAATGATAATATTTTATATTATTATTGTTATTTTATGTTTGGACTACTTACATTTTTAAGAAAGATAGGTGTCTAGTTTTAATTGGAACTATTAAAGATTAAAGTTTGGATACTGTTCCCATTTTATCAATTAGTTAGTAGAATTGCCAATAAAAAATATTAGCAGCAGACTTCAGTGAGAGTCAGCTGGACGCTTGGAATCAGCTTCATTCTGGTTGTAGGAAGGACACTGGATAATGATGTTCTCATCTGGATCTAAAAGGGGACAGGATAGCATCTGGAGGCTTCATTTGGTACACATTGGACAACTGATATGTTCTCGGAGTCATGCATGGCTCCAGGGAATACAGAAATGCATGGGACCTAAGTAGGTTAATATTTATTTCCCCATGAAAGTCAATGTTAACTATGCAAGAGCAGGGAACTCATCCCTCTCCACCGCTGTTGTCTTTAGCAAGTTCCGTTCAGTGGTTGGAAGTTCAGTCCAAGCCAGACTTGACTCTGTCTCATAAGACAGGAATGGTAAAAGGTTTGTGCTTAAATTGCTTATTCTAGGTGAAAGGGTCAATCTTCATGTATAAGACCCAGAGTCGGGCCTTCTTCCTCCACACAGGAAGAAATGATGCAGTCGAGTGGCAGTCAAGCTTGTAGGATACCTTTGAGTCTTCCCAATTATTTTTAAAAGCTAGTTTACATGAGACCTCGCATTTCTGATGGCATGTGTCATTCGTGTGCATTTCATATGGAAGGTGTGCAAACTGGAGACGTTCAAGTGCCTCGAGGCTGAGGCAGGTGTGCAGAGTATTCTCCATGTGGTTCCCTCCTGCTTTGTGTGACTACTGCAAAGGCAAGCCAAACTGCAGAACCAGAGAGCAGCTAATTCTGGGTTATTTTGAAAATATTTAGATCGTGAGAGTGGTTAGGAATCAAGAAGTAAACTGATCCAATGACTAAAAACGGATCTGTCCCCAAACATCAGGTGCCAACTTGGTTGATAAGTGGTCAGGCAGAATCATATTCTATAAAAAGAACAGATTTAGGGGCTTGGTTGGTAAAGTATTTGCAATATAAGCATGAAAAAACCTGCGCTTGGATTCTCAGTATCCATACAAAACAAACAACAAATAAAAAACCAATGTCAGGCAAATCCTTAGAAGTTGCTGGCTGGTCAGGATGTCATAATCAATGAGCTCCAAGTTAGGAGACAGACCCTCTCTCAGAACAAGGTGCAGGGAGACTGAAGAAAACAATATCAACCTCTGGCCTCCACACATGTACACCCCATCCCAACCCATCCCACCCACACAAATGTACACTCCATCCCAAGCCACCCCACACACACACACATGTACACCCCATCCCAATCCATCCCACCCACACAAATGTACACTCTATCCCAACCCATCCCACCCACACACATGTACACCCCATCCCACTCCATCCCACCCACACACATGTACACCCCATCCCAATCCATCCCACCCACACACACATGTACACCCCATCCCAATCCATCCCACCCACACACATGTACACCCCATCCCACTCCATCCCACCCACACACATGTACACCCCATCCCAATCCATCCCACCCACACAAATGTACACTCTATCCCAACCCATCCCACCCACACACATGTACACCCCATCCCACTCCATCCCACCCACACACATGTACACCCCATCCCAATCCATCCCATCCACACACATGTACACCCCATCCCAACCCATCCCACCCACACACATGTACACCCCATCCCATCCCAACCCATCCCACCCACCCACACACATGTACACCCCATCCCAATCCATCCCACCCACACATATGTACACCCCATCCCAATCCATCCCACCCACACACATGTACACCCCATCCCATCCCAACCCATCCCACCCACCCACACACATGTACACCCCATCCCAATCCATCCCACCCACACACATGTACACCCCATCCCAATCCATCCCACCCACACACATGTACACCCCATCCTACCCTACACCCTCACACACACAAGACAGGGGAACAAATTTGCAATGGAGCTCTTCCCGCTGCCAGTTCAGAAGGCTTGAGCAGATCACTTAGTCTCTGTCGACCTTCCTCGACCCCATCATAAAATGCTTCCAGTAATATTTGTCTTGCTGACCTCTGGGGTTGGCATTAAAATCCCTTGAGAGAGGGTGTGCTGACTAGTGGTGTGTCAACTCGACACAAGCTAGAGTCTTTTGGGAAGAGGGAGCCTCAGCTGAGAAACGACCCCACCAGACTGGCCTGCGGTGCGTTTTCTTGATTGATAATATTTATGGGAGGAGGACCCAGCTCACTGTGGGCCGCACCACCACCGGGCACGTAGTCCCGGGAGCTAGAAGAAGACAGCAGGCTGAATAAGCCACGGAGGGCAAGCCAGTAAGCAGAGTTCCTCTGTGGTCCTGCATCAGTTTCCCTGCTCTGGGTTCTTGCCTTGAGTTCCTTCCCTGATGTCCCTGGATGATGGATGTTAAGATCCAGGATGAAATCAACCCTTTCCTCCCCAACTTTCTTTTAGCCATGGTGTTTTATCACAGACATAGAAAACATAACTAAGACACAAGGGCCTCAAAACTTCTGTTTATTGTAGCTGGGTTGTTCTTACATTCCTAGCTCGTCTGTGATGCTGCGAGTGTTGCTGGGAAATCAGTCCACAAAGGGTGGTTCTCATGTGTGACAGAAGCTTAATTGCCTAGTGACCAGCTGCCTCACCCCACCAAGCATTCCAGACATTTTAGTGCAGGAACGGGGTCTATGGGAAAAGTCAAAAGGAGACCTGTCAGAGGAATTCCATGGGCTGTTCCCAGGGCCCTGTGCACAACATGGCCCCCTGTGCCTTGTTATTTTCCTGTGGCTGCTGGTGCCTGCCGCTTCCTAGACGAGAGCAAATGCAGATCCGGAGGATGGTGAATGAGCAGCGAGTGTGACGCTAACTAGTCTTCTAGTGCAGAGGTCGGGCATCTCATCTGTGGGATTCCAGCCTGCGCTGGGTACGCTTCAGACTGTAAAAGCAGACAGCACCCGACTGTCAGTCCTTCAGATAAGTGTAATGAGCACCGGGTGTGACATCTGTAGCCAACCTTCTCAGAGCTGCACGCTGGCAACTTCATCTTGTGTTATAGACAAGGTGACACTGGCTTCTGACCGAAGCCTTGAGTCTAATAGCAGACCAGATGGCTTACGTCCGTGAGCTGTGCTTTAGGACACCTTAATGCGTGGCTGTGTAATGGATGGCAAAGCTGGGAAGCACCTACCGTCTGGGTGAAGTAGAGCAAGATTATTCGATTCCAGGTGCTCTTTGGCTTGGTTTTTTGCTTGCTTTAAGCAACTGGACATAACTGTCCACAGGTATTGAAATTTTAACCTGTAAGTCAAAACGATTACTAGAAAAAGAATGAAGGCTTTGCTTTGCGGGCTGGAGAGATGGCTCGGTGGCTAAGAGCATTTGCTGCTCTTGCGTTGTACCCAGGTTTGGTTCCCAGCACCCACATGTTGCCTACAGCTATCTGTAACTCCAGTTCCAAGGAATCCAACGCTCTCTTCTGGACTGTGTGGGCACTGCACGCATGTGATGTGATGTGTGTACACGCATGTTGATAAAACACACATACACATAAATAACAAAGAATACTTTGCTTTGTTATTTTCTTTTTAATCATGTATGTATATGAGATATCCTTTTGTGTTTATATGTGATATATGTGTGTATTGTCATGTGTTCATGTGAATATGTGTGTATACCAGTTTATGCACATGCTTGTGGGGGCCAGAGGTTGTATTAATATTTTTCCTTAGGCACTTTCTATTTAAGTTTTTGAGATCAGAGTCTCTCACTGAACCGGAAGCTCATCAAGTCAGCTAGACTGATTGGCCAGTGAGCTCTAGAGATATGTCTGTCCTCTAAGTGCCAGAATTATAGACGGACTCTGTTTGGTCTGATTTTAACACAGGTGCTGGGATCCAGACTCAGTCCTCATACTGTGTGCAAGCACTGCAGTGGCTACAGTCACCTCTCCAGCCTCTGTGTTTTCATTGTTTCAGGTCAGGCTTGGCTTCAGAGCCTAAACAAGCCTTGAACCCATGGCAGTCCTCCTGCCTTAGGATCCTCATTGCTGGGACTACAGGAGTTCACCGTCATACCTAGCCCGTGACTATTTTAAACAGAAACATATTCTGGGAACATGAAAGTCTAAACCCATCACTAAGTGGAGTGAAATGAACAAATTCTCCAAGTGCTTTGATCACATATGGTTATAAATAATAAAGTAAGACACTGCTTCTTTGTAAATGTCCGAAATTTCTAAATGCCAATTTCGTTTTTGAGATTGTAAGTACATTGGCAGTCTTATATGAATAAGGAGTTCAGTTTAGTTATATTGCTAGTTACTATGCTTCTCTTATTGACTTCAGATCATGCCAAATACTGCAGATAAAGCACCCGCGATACATAGAGTGCTTGGTTTTCCCTAGAAGGCAGCCATATTCCGTAGAAAGCCATATCTTGCTTTGCATTTTCCCAGCTTCACAGTTCTTCCTCTGAACTGGTTCTGTTAACTTAGGAAGCTCCACAGAGATGTATGGGCAGAGGAGTAAGGAGCATTATATCCATTGGAATTTTTTTATTTGTGGAGTGTGTGTGTGTGTGTGTGTGTGTGCACGTGCGCGCGCGCGAGAGAGAGACATATGTGAACATACCCATCATACCCATGCAGGCCAGAACAGGGCATTGGATCCCTTGAAGCAGGAGTAAAAAGGTGAGCCATCCATTGGGGTGGCAGGAACCCAGGTCCTCTGGAAGATCATCAGGCTTTCTTAACTGCTGAGCCGTCTCTCCGGTCCTTTTAATATACATACATACATACATACATACATACATACATACATACATACATATATATATATATATATATATATATATATATATATATACACAAGTAACATACAAGACCTGCACAGGTTCAAACCAGGCAAAATCCCAGCATGGGTAAGGGAAAGAGGACAAAGCCCCACCTCTAACCGAGAAGCCATTTGCAATTGATATCTACAGGGAAAGAGAAAATCAGTTTCCTCCAATGGAGTCTCTGGATCTATCAGCCATGCTCCAATGCAGGCCCATGCCCAGGAGTGGTCGGCCAGCACAAAGTGAACTCCATGGTTTCTTTTTTTTTGTTTTGTTTTTTGGGTTTTGTGTGTGTGTGCGTGTGTGTGTGTGTGCTTTTTGTTTTGTATTTTTTTTTCTTATTGGATCGTTGTGTGTTAGGATTTTTTTATGTTGTTGGGTATTGTTCTTTGAAAGAAAGATAGAATGTGTGTTTGAGGGGGAGAGAGAGAGAGAGAGAGAGAGAGAGAGAGAGGATGAAGTTGAGTGGCTAGGAGGTTGGGAGGACCTGGGAGGCATTTAGAGAAGGGAAAGAATATAATCAAAATACATTATATAAAAACCCTTTAAATAAAAGTCATTTTCAAAAAAGAACCAAATGATTAAGGACTGGTAAAACAGCTCTGTGAGTAAAGAAGTTTGCCATCGAGATCCTGACGAACTGCTGTTGGAGCGCTGGGGCCCGTGGGAACGTCTGGGCAGCATTAATTTTGGGCTTACTGGGTTATAAAACGGAAAGAAGAAGACATAAAGGTGGGAGGGGAAAACGGAGGGGCTCTGGGATGGTTGGAGGGTGTGGGGAGTGGATAAGATCCAAGCGCAGAGGGTACGTATATGAAATTCTTGAAGAGTAAATAAAAATTGGTTGAAGTGGAAGGTGAGAACACACGAGAAAACTGTCCTCTGATCTCCACTGACTCAGTGGCATGGGTGCACCCGCTCCTCCCCAACCCACACCGTACACACATACACACAGACATATGCAATAATAAACTTAAAAATGAAGTCCTTTGTTTCTTAGCACATTGGCACCCAAGCAGTTATCATCACATCAACAACACGGGAAATATCAACACTCATTGAGAACGATGATGGCAAAGGTGGGAATCCCCACCAGAATGTTCTCAGCCCTGGGGCTTCTCCACATCCACACTTCGTCCCTCAGGGTGCTCGGTGGCTGTGCTAACTGCCAGCCTCAGGTAAACAGCGACTCTGCATCTTGAGTGTTCGTAGCCACAAGAAGCTTATCAAGCACTGACATCAGCCACTTTCCCATGAGAAATCTAGAAATTTCATCGTTGCATAAACAGCTCTTTCTTCCCTGTTTGCTTCCAACAAGTAGAGAACTCTTCCTAAGTCTTTAAAAATAAACATCTGACCTTCGTGCGCCCCGCTCTGGATGCATTCTCACCGCTTCTCCAATCTGAAATCATCTTGCCTAGAAAAATCCACCCTCATTCTTCTGTTAAAAATGGAAAGGTCTCGGCTAAAGTAAGAGCAGCATGAATTATTCCCAGTCAGTGGAAAAACAGAAAGGGGCACAGCAGCAAGGAGCCCTGTTTTAAGACATCAAAGCCTTTTCTCTCCATTGTTATGTGATCTTACTTTGTTCCAAAAAGGAAAGATTTCCCGTCTTCAGACTTTACAAATAGACTCTTCTGAAAGCCTAGATCTAAGCTCCATCCTTTGCCTTCCTTGACCTTTTAAGAATTTGGCCAAATTTCCTTAGTTTGTGTTGCTTATTGCAGTCACGTGATGGCACAGAACTCGGCTAAGGTAGTGGGGCAGGGGCATGGTGTGGGGCGGGGGCAATGGTTGTTCTGTTTCCCAGAAGCAGGATAGCAATGAACAGAAGCACTGATGCTCACCGTGTCTAAACTTCATGCCAGGCTCTTTCTGTATCATTTTCCTCATTCTCGCATGTACCCAACAGGCTTTTGTGAAGCGTGTGTTATTGGCCAGGGAATGTGTGAAATACTGACCTTCAAAAAGCTGGTACCTGGCCAAGCGCTGGTGGCACACGCCTTTAATCCGGGCACTCATGAGGCCAAGGCAGGGGGTCAGCTCTGTGAGTTCAAGGCCATCCTGGTCTACCTAGGGAGTTCTAGGACAGTCAAGGCTGTTACACAGTGAAACCTTGTCTCGAAAAACTAAACAAGATAAAATAAAGAAGCAGAAGTTGGTGCCGGGGGGGCTGGGGAGATGGCTCAGAGGGTAAGATGTTTGTTGTGCGAGCGTGGACCTTGGTTCTGACCTCCAGCATCCATATGAAAAACTGAGCGCTATGGAGGTGCCTGTAGGGCAAAGATACAAGGGTCCTGGGGCTGGCTGGGCAACCAGTCCCCCTGAATTGGTGCGCTCTTGGCTCAGTGATAGACTGTCTCCAAATCATCAGATAAGAGTGAATGACATTGGCATCTGATATTGACGGACTTCCAGCGCCCCCAATACATTTATGTGTCAAGACACACACACACACACACACACACACACACACACACACACGGGGGGGGGGGGGGGAGCAGTGAGGGAGACTGGAAGGGAGGGAGAGTTTCGCAGTGACACCCTCTGTGGTTATTTCTTCCATTGAACCATTAACAAAATGCTACAGAGGCTGAGGGGAGGAAACACTCAAAGTGGTTTTTACAATTCTCAGCAATAATCTGATCCTGAAGGAACTGATGGGCCGAAAAAACTTCCCTAAAACCACAGTTTTGTTGAGTGCTATCTACATGACCCTACAGCCTGTATTCTTCCACAGTCCCATGATGCTTTTCAGGGAAAGCCCTATGCCCAATCTGGCTGAACATTTTGAATTTTCATTTTTATTAAATAATGTTTTTCTTTATGAAAATAATTTCCATAATTTCTCACTGCACTTGCTTGGTAGATAAGTTCCCTATATTAATTATCCTATGAGTACACCCAAACCTCTTTTCTACTCATTTCTACAAATATTCTCATGTATATATTTTCCATAGTAACACTAAAATTGTGTTCCATGAAAAGCAAAAGATTCTCATTCAGGCATAAAAACCTATGCTGAAGGGGTAGAAAGATGATCCAACCGTTGACAGCTCTTAACTACTCTCCCTGAGGACCCGAGTTTGCTTCCCAGCACCCACACGGCATCTCACGAACCCCTGTCACTACCAGCTCCAGGGGATTCAACACTCTCTCCTAACCTGACAGACCCCTGCATGCATGGGATGCACAAAAGCTCATGCTGACAAACATGCTCACACATAATAACACAGACAACTAAAAACAAATTGTAAAGCATATGATGCAACACAAGTCTACGACAGATGAGGTTTACCCAAAATACACAAGCAAAAGCTAAATAAACTTGCTCACTTTCTAAAGCACAGAGAATACCTTGTTTAAGGTTTTGACACACACATGGCTGCTGGAAACTGGCTCGGGAAGGTCTTGGTGACCGTGAAGAGGAGACGTGGTAGATAGTGTGCAGTGACTGGAAAGCCTGGGGAGTTTCGGAGCATCCTAAGATAAGAAGTATCTGTGTTTGAATTGTTTTGATAGGGGCCAGTTGCAAAGATAGCCAGTATTCCCCTTCTAAGGTAAGGTAAGCCAAAACACCTATATGGAAAGTTCAGTCATTGGTAAAATGTCATTGATAAAGTGCTTACTTTTCATTTAGAAATAACTGACCAAATTGACTCCAGTCTTCCTTCTGTGGCTTTGATTTGTATTGCCTTGAAGTTTTCTCTTATTGTTTGTCCTTCTTTTTACTTTATTTTTTTTTTCCCGTCTGATACAATAGATGGCCGAGGATACAGAACCTTGGTGACTTTGTATGCTCTGATCTCACGAACTCCTTCTGTTTGTTCTTCTTGAAGACTGACTTTTGACCTAGGCACCTTGGAATGATGTATAATATGCAGACAAGCTTGTAGTCCACAACTGTATGGTGTGATGAATTTTTACAGAATAGACATACATGTGCAGTCAGCTTCTACACTAACACTAGCATCCAGGACCTCCCTTCATGCCCTCAGAAAGTCATGTCTCCCCTGCCTTTATAGCTACCCCATTATAACCTTCTGATATACAATGCCCAATGTTCACATCTGAATTCATATTGATGGACTATGATGATTTGGGGTGTCTTCACTTCATGTCTCTCAGATAAGAGAGAGCCTGAGTCGTGCTGAGACCATTCTCAGTGCCATATTGTGTTTTATTCTTTGCCACACATGGTTCCTCTGCTTTGTGGTTGATTGACATTACGGTTATTTTCCCTGTGACTATGATGAGAAGTGAGGCCATGGAGATTCTACTCATGTTGTCTAATGAATATACACATGGGCTTTGGTTGCTTGCAGACCTAGGAGCAAGATTTCTGCCTTTGGCAAAAACCACCAAACGTTTCACCCGTGTTGTTTTGGCGGTTTGCAGCCTCTCAGCGGTGAATGGAAGTTCCAAGTGCCCACCTACACTGAGGGGCTGGGCTTCAGTTTTACTTTTTCTTCTATTCTAGAGGCATATGATCTTAGTGCACTGCTTTTTAAAACAAGGTTGAATGCTTGCTGTCCATTTTAATACCATTTTTTGTGAAGCACCAACTGGAAGTTTATCCATTTTCCCATTGGATTATCTATTTCTTATTGATTTTCAAAAATACTTTATATATCCTTGATTCATGTTCTTTGCTATATACATACATACATATACACATGTATATATACATACATACATATATACGAATTTTCATATATATATATATACAAATACAAATTTTTTGAGTCAAATTCTCACTATGTGGCTCTGGCTGTTCTGTAACTTGCTATCGTAGACCAGGTTGGCCTCAAACTCACAGAGATTTACCTACTTCTGCTTCTACTTCTGAGTGCTGAGAGTAAAGGTGTGTGCCACCAACTATTTGCTAGATAATTTTTAAAGTCTTTACACAGGCTTTTGTTTATCTCTGTGATTCTTAATTTCGATGTACTGTGTTTTCCTTCATACACACTGGCATTGATTTTTTGTTTTTTGTTTTAACTTATTTTTGCAGTTACTTGTTTGAGGGAAGGGAGACAACTTGTGGGAGCTGGTCCTCTCTCTCTACCACGTGGGTCCTGAGGATTGAACTCAGGACAGTTGGCAAGCTGTCAGGCTTGCCAACAAGTGCCTCTAACTACTGGGCCATCTTGCTGACTGGGTATCTTCTTTTAATTGCTTGAGAAGTGGTTATATGCATCCAGCGTGTTTTGGTCAAGTTCATACCAACTTTCCTCTGTTCCAATTCCTCCCTCATCTCTTTACGACTTTACATCCCAACATCATGAGGTCTTTGTGTGTTTCCCACTGAATCTGTTTAGTCTTCCTAGGTGTGAAGGGGGAGAAGGTCAACTACTGGGACAAGGGGAGCCTCTAAGGCAGTGTTTTTCAACCTGTGGGTTGTGACCCCTCTGAGAGTCAAATGGCCCCTTTCACAGGAGGGTTACCTAAGACCATCGGAAAACACAGATATTTATAGTATGATTCATAACAGTAGTAAAATTACAGTTATGGAGTAGCAACAAAAATACTTTTATGGCTGGGGGTCACTACAACAGGAGGAACTGTAGTAAAGGGTCATAGCATCAAGAAGGTGGAGAACCACTGCTCCAGAGGGACATGTCCTTGCAGAAATTCTCCAGTCTCAGCAGCCACCAATTGCTAACAGCTCCTCAGCTAGGGATAGAAGTTTAGAAGCACCTCACCACCCCATGCTGGGATTTGTGCAGGTCTTGCAAATGCTGCCAACAACCACAGTGAGTTTATGTACAACTGCCCTGTTGCATCCTGAAATAAGGTTCCCTTACAGTCATCCACAGCTGCTGGCTCTTACAGTCTTCCTATCCTCCTCATCTATAACATGAGGGGCGGCTTGTTGGGGTATCTGTCCCACCCAGTACCCCACAGCCGGCAAGCCCCAAAGAAAATCACACATAGGACTCCATAAGATTATAAACTGATGGGCCCATTAGCTCAGTCTTCTTATTGAACTAATTCTTACATCTTACGGTAACCCATAATTCTTGTCTGTGTTAGTCATGTGGCTCAGTACCCTTTTCAGCTGTCAGCTCACATGTTGTTTCTTCAGTGATCTGGGCAGGAATGGTGGAGGGAGCTTCCTGCTTCCCAGAATACTCCCGTTCTTTTTGCTCCACCTCTACTTCCTGTCTGGTTTTCCCACCTCTACTTCCTGCCTGGCCAGTCAGCATTTATTTAAAATATGATTGACAGAATACAGACAATTCTCCCACACCACTCATCAACAAAAATCCCTGGCCTTCAGAGAAGGAGGAGGTGTGATGTGGACGTCCTGGTTAGAGATGAGCACTTAGCAGCTCCATTCTCTGTGTGTTGACCAGTTGTTCACGTCTGTATTACCACTGTCTCCTTCTATAAGCAACTTCTCTGGGTGAGGGCTGAGAAGTACACTAATCTGTGGGTATAGAAATAAATCATTAGGATTTGGTTCAACTTACACTGTAGAACTATAGTAATAAACCAGCATGCTACTGGCATTTAGACATGCACATTGACCAGCGAAAGAGATATAAGTGCAACTCCTACTATCTGGCTATCTATCTACCTGGCTTTGACTAAGAGACAAAAAGCACACATTGTTGAAAAGACGGTATCTCTAACAAGTGGTGATGGGCAAACTGGAAAGCTTGTAGAAGAAGGAAGCTAAATCCTTCTCTCTACTGGACTGCACAAAACCTAACTCCAAATGGATCAAGGACTTCAAAATAGTAGCTGATCCCCTGACTCCCATAGAGGAGAAAGAAGAGAACATTTTTTTCAGCCAATAGGCTCAGGAAAGACCATCTAAACAGGATCAGCGATAGAGGGAGATATAATAGCGTTTTTATGTCTTAGTTACAAAATTCTTATGTGGGGATATTTTCTACTCTTTTTTTACCACCCCCACCCCCAAAATAGCACTAATCTGTTTCACATTTAGTTCAACAAGCATCATGATAATTCAAGGTCAGATTTAGTTGTTGTTATCGCTTTCCAGATAGACATCAAACTGGGGTTGCTTTTCCTGTTGGTGTGGTAAAATCCCAAGGCACATGCAATTAAAGGAGAAAGAACTTATTTTCCTCACAATCTCACAATGCTAGGATGTCATCCATTGTCGCAGGGAAATCAAGGCAGTGGTTCATCTCTTTGTACCCACAGACAGGGACAGAGAGCAATAAATGAACGCATGCATGGTACGCTCAGTTCGCTATCTCTTTTTCCTTCCGTCCGGGGCCCAGCTCATGAGACAGTACTGACTGGGTTCATCATGGGTCTTCTAACCTCAATAAACCCAATTAAAAGAGTCCCTCACAGATAGGCCTGAGGGCCGCCCACTTAATCTACACAATTCCCTATTGAGGCTTCCTTCACAGGTAATTCTACGCTGTGTGAAGTCATCAATCAAAACTAACCATCAGAGGGATGGAGAAATGGCTCAGAGATTAAGAGCCAGGTTCTCCCAGAGGACCTGGGTTCAGTTCCCATTACCAGATACACACATGGTATCCAGACATAAAAGCAGGCAAAATACTTATGCATATAAAATAAAGTACAATTTAAAACCAAACAACTACTCCAGACAACGACTAAAAACTAAATGCCGCTGGGTGCTGGATGTTGCTTTCCTCTTATCTTCTGTTAGTGTGGGAGAGTTGGAATAGCTCATGGCACAGAATTGAACTGAGGTAATAGTCTCCAGGAAGCCCACCCGAGATAGGTCTTGATAGCAGCTCTTCACCCACCTCTATTTTACCTCAGCTCTACGGGTGAGCATTCCCAGGGTCCCAAGGGACTTCCTCCTCCCTGCCTTCCTCCTCTCCCCCCATTTTTAATTTGCTTTCTCAAAGTAGAATTGACTATACTGTAAAATGGATTCTTCTTAGTGTTGAGTTCTGAATTCTTTTTCTAGTAGTTAATAACTACCACAAAAGGAAATACTCAAGAGCCCCACGGTTGAATTCTCTTTGTGAACTCTAGGTTTTTGCTGCCCACCCCTGTGGGACAGCTCCTCAGAAATGTGCTCCTTGGTTTTTGTTTGTGTTCTGCTTTGTTGGTATGAGACAGGCTCTCACCACACAGGCCAGGTTGACCTTGAACTTAATACTGTAGCCTCAGCCTCCCCAGTGCTAGGATTGCAGGCATGTGATGCCATTCCCTTGCGTGTTTTTAATTCTCTTATGTCCCCTTGTCTTTGGTGGTTTGAGGACCCCGGCTGTGGCAGAAACTGCTACATGGGAGTCTTGCCACTGTGGCTTCCCTCCTTGCCTCTAAGATGCTGAGCCTTGGAGTTCCGGTCACTGCGGCAGCTTTCTGATCTACCACAGGGTAGATCTTCTCTTTTGCCCAGGTTTTCAGTTGTTTCCAATAATAACACTGGGCTGCCGCATGTTAATCTACTCCAGGTGCCTTAGTGGCCTCTCTACACCCAATAAATTCATAAAGCCTGCTTCAAAACCATTTTTATAGCCAATAGTAGAAAACACTTAGAAGCCACGGTAATCCCAGGTGTTCAGTTGGGGAGAAAGCTTTGGGATAAGACACTACGGGTTTCATTTCGACTCTATTGTTTATCAACTGTGCAATAGTGAGTGGAAGTCTGTTTCTTCACTTTCAGATGGCAAACATTAAACAAGAGAACACATGCCAGGTTCCTGGTACACAGCAGGCTCTCAGTGAACTCTCAACGTTAGGATGTGAAATGTTTTTATCTCCCATGGAGACACTCAGGAGACAGAGGCAGGCAGATCTCTGTGTGTTCTAGGTCAGTCTGGTCTACAAAGTGAGGTCTAGGACATCCAGGGCTATTACACAGAGAAATCCTGCCTCAAAAAATCAAAAACAAGAAAAAGAAAGAGAGAGAGAGAGAGAAAATGTGAAATTCTATTTAAAAAAACATGCAAAGCCTGGGCTAGGCATGGTAGTTCACATCAATCCCAGCACTCAGAAGGCAGAGGCAGGAGGATCTCTGTGAGTTTGAAGTCAATCTGGTCTATAGAGCAAGTTCCAGGACAACCAGGGCTACACAGAGAAACTCTGTCTCAGAAAACACACACACACACACACACACACACACCTTTTAGAAATTATGGGATGATAGGACTAAGTGGTCCAAGAAAGGAGATGCAGTTGGCATTTTATTTACAGCTACAGAGTCTTTCGTACGTGTTGAGATACGTAACATAGTACATTCCCTTAAAAGATCATATGATTATATATAAACCATCTGAGTTGAAGATCTCTTCAAAATCTCCTCCAAGCACTTCATATTGTGCTGAGCAAGTGAGAGGCCAGGAGTGGTTAAGGGACCTGTTCAATACCCATCTACTCATCGGTGTTTATTTAAATGGCCTGAATACCCGAAAATTGTGCATTCCCTCCGTTCTAACAGACTTCTGATTTCCACACTCAATTATAAATGTGAGGAAGAGACAAGTATTAATGTTTTATTGCCACTGGCTCATTTTGACTCAACTCCACAGAGCTATTTTTAAATATTTTATTTTAATATCCATCTCCACAAGGTCCTTGGCTTCCTGCCTGTTGAGACTGAACTAGCCGCTTCCCATTCCTTTCCCATTTCAAGCATTGTGTCCTGCAGCTCTTACGCCTCTGTGTGTCCTTAGATAATGTAATGTTCCATCTTACTATCTGGAGTAGAAGACTGGGCGGAATGCAGGCAAAGCCACACGAAGCACTCTCTTGTTCGCAAGCGTGCAAAAGTGCCTCCTAACTTTATCTACAACACAAAATCTTTGTCATTCTCCTGGGCCCTAAAGGGAACCCTCTTTTGGGTGGGACAGAGCCACCAGCCACCCATACTCTTGGGTTTAGCAGCAAAGATAACACTTTGAAGACCCCTTCTGAGTCCCTGAATCCCATTGGGACTGGTCAATGAGTTTCACAATCTCAGCTGTTTGATCAAAATAATAACGCTGGCATCAGTGGGCCCTAATTCTGCTGCGGGAGGTAACATGTTAAATTAGTTCTTCGATTGGTTCTTCATGCTGGCTAAAACACCATCTACTTTCATTAAATCCCCAATTGCAGTGATCCCTGGTGAGAGGTAGTCCTTATCTGAAACTCTTCCTTGGCAACCATGTTGAAAAATCCTATCTAAGAACATTCTGAGTGAAAGAAAATTCACACATGATTATAGAGACACTTGCATATGACTTTAATCAGTTTCTATCAAGAAAAGTGCTAAGTGCTGTGTCTTGTGTCACCAAACAGTTCATTTAGCCACTTCTTAAGGACCCACGAAAATCACTACTCTAAGAGAGGCTGAAATCTGATGGGAAGGAGACCATCTCGGCTTTGCTTTCATTACGCCTTGGTTCTCCCATCCCAAATGCTTTCATGTGAAGTCCATTCCACACCCGGTTAGATGGCTAAGTCAAAGGGGCAGTAAATAGTGCCTGGCTGTTTGCCATCAGCTTGCTAGGGACTAGGGAAGGAAGGCAGGCTCATTCGCCGTGAGTCTAGTTTCCCTCCCTTTACTTTAGTCTTTTCCTTCCTTAACTACGTCTGGTCTAGACTTGGCAAGTGTTTCAGAGGAAGGTCAGCCAGAATGTCTGTGCATGGCACTGCACGATCAGCCGTGGTCAGAAGGGTATAAGGTGAGGGATGGTTCCCACCGACACTGATTGTCCTGAAACAGAGTAGAAAACCCACCCACGTCTCATTTTAAGACTTGCAGTGTGAGCATAGAAGGAACTTCCCTCACAGTTCCTCTGTTACTTACTTTGTTTTTTTTGTCTTATCCACAAGACAGCTTCCACGTACATACACACACTAGACCACAAAGGGGCTTTCTACCTACACGTAGCATGTTCTCCCCTGTTTTCCATTCACTAACTCTTTTTTTTAAAAAAATACTAAAAGTATTAGGAGCAGAGAAACAGAAGCTAGGCAAATAAACATTGGTCCTGTCAGGGCAGAAGTACAGCCATGCATTCTCTGCCTCATCATTTAGAATAATTCAGGCTTTGAGTCTGCAATTATTACATTTATTTTCTTTACAATGAAAATGCACACTAATTCCCTCCGTGTGTGTGTGTGTGTGTGTGTGTGTGTGTGTGTATGTGCTCACGTGCACAGGCAGATGACTTATTCATGAGCATGAGGTGCAGTTGTGCAGGTCAGTGGACAACCTTCTTGTCAAGTCTCACCTTTCCGCCATCTTTGGCCAGGGTTTCTTCATCGGGCTAGCTGGAAAGACAGCTTCTGGAGATTGTCGTATCCCCCAACTCCTATCTCTCCTGGGGTTACGGACCCTGGGTTCTGGGGATCCACACTCAGGTGGTCAGGTTTTCACAGCAAACAGTTTTGGCTGCCTAGCTATCTCCCCAATCACAATAACTATTTCTATCCCAGGTCTGCGTTCACTCCTCAGTGTCCTTCTGACAGTGGTAGCTGAGAGAGAACAGATGTTTTTAATACATACATTCTAGGGTTGGTGAGATGGCTCAGTGGGCAAAATCACTTGCCATCAAACCTGACAACCCACATTCAACCCCCAGAACCCACATGGTAGAAGGAGAGAACAGACTCCAAGTTGTCCTCTCTCCTCCACTCCTGCGCTGTGGCACATATGTGCCCACACACTCCCAAAATAAATAATAAATAAATGTACAAGAAAGAAGATATACTCTACATTAACTATAGGTTACTCTACTTAATTACCTTCCAATCTTCTTTTTTATTCCAGAAAATCGATAACAGATTTCAAGACCGACCAGTTCAGCCCACAGGGTTGGTGCCCAAGATTTGGAAGTAGACATCTGACTGCTTCCCTGTGAGTACAGTTTGTTTCTTTGGGCTCTGCTTTCAGTAATTATACGAGCTTTCTGTCTGACTTGCTAAATTATTGCATGTTAAAGGTCCATCATGAAAAAACAGCCTGCTTGTTGCAACCCTGATGGTTTAGTTATCACTCAGTGGGTCGGGTCCTGCTGCAGTCCTTCCTTGTTTTGTTAGCACTCAGTGGACCAGGTAGATGCTATCGAGGTTTTGAGGAATACTTCCTGCCTTTGTAATGACTTTCTGTCTTATCACTCTTCAGTAAGGGAAGTCTTTACCCCCTGTGACTAATGCTGTCACCGTGAGGCAGTGAAGCAGGTGACTCAACCCCATGGAGTCCATAAGCTCCTGGTTGTAAAAAGCCTAGGGATTTCAGGAGCAAGGTGCAGCCTGCACTTTCAGTAAGTGTACCAGTTAGTTTTCTGTTGCTGTGATAAAGCACCTCAGCCAAAAGCTTGTGAACAAAAGCGTTTAGCTTGGCTCACAGCTCCAGAGGGTAAGAGTCAATCCTGCACAGAAGAAGGGCAGCAGGGAGCAGCAGGAGCAGGAAGCTGAGAGATCACCTTCCAAGAGTAAACAGGAAAAAGAGAGTGAGCTGGAAGTGGACTCAGGCTGTAGCCCGCCCCCAGTGATGTACTTCCTCCAGCAAGGTTCCACGACCTTGGAGACCTTAGGTCTACAAGAGCTAGTTCCAGGACAGGCTCCAAAGTTACAGAAAAACCCTGCCTCAAAAAAAAAAAAAAAAGTTTCATAACCTCACCCAAACAACACCTCCAATCAGGGGCAAAATTTTAAATACACATGACTATGGGGCGGGGAGGGGAACTTGCTTTTCCTATTTAAACCACCATAAGTCTCTCAGCCGAGCACCCAAGAAGCACAAAGAGGGGTCCTTAAGGCAGGTTAGAGAAAGCGAAAGAAATGGGGGTGGGGTTAGTTGGGGTGTGACCTTAATTGAAAGGGGTTTTGTTTTGGTTTGGTTTTTCAAGAATTTAATACCATCCTCAGGCAACTATTGCTTCAGGATTATTTCATTTGTTCCCTATTCCTTCCTTTCTAGTTCCTCGTGTCCTTGGTTCTCTTTTAGCAGAATCTCTTTTGAGGGGGGGTGGTGGTGGTGGTGGTGTGTGTGTGTGTGTGTGTGTGTGTGTGTGTGTGTTTCAACTGTGTGACTACTGGCAGTTTTAAAAGGCTATCAATGTGTGTGTGCATTTGGATGGTGTGACCATTGGTAGAAAAAGCCATCAGTGTGTGTGTGTGTGTGTGTGTGTGTGTGTGTGTGTGTGTGTGTGTGCATTTGGACGGCAAGGCTGTTGGCAGAAACGGCTATCAGAAGTCTCCAAACCCCTTCTCTGCATACCCCCATCCTTTGCAATGCCAGCCCTCTTCAAGTACTCACTCCCATACCTCCTTCCTTACCATCCTAGCGTAGCAAGGAAATAGATGCCCGTTGTTGTGGAGGTACCCCCAAATGTCACTGACACTTGATTCTGGAAGTTCACACAAACTGCTGTTTCTATAAGGTAGGAAATTTTGCAGGAAGGAGCTGAGCCAGGGCACTGCAGTAAATGATGGCCAGTGGCCAGCGAAGGTGCCTCCCAGCTGTGCTTCATTACCTTCGGTCACCTGACAGGCTTGACAAAAAAGACCGTTTTCCTGTGAGATGTGAAAGACATGCTTTGAGTTGTAAGCACCCAGAAGCCTTTGCTCTTGTTTCAGAACAGCATGAATGGGAGACTTTATAGCCGCCGTGGGCCAATATGTTAAGAAACAGTTGAGGTGCCAGATGGAAGGAGAAGTTTGGGAATTTGTTTTCTTCCATTTCCAGAATGAGTTCCCCTGGACACGCTTAACAGAGTGTTTGGTCTCTCACTTAGTTCAAATTTGCTCCAATGTGTTATACATCGTAGGATTTCAATGTAAAATATGATGTTTGCCTATGACTTTCTGGGAGTGGTCGTAGAATGAGGTTTATGGGGAAAGGCCTGGAACCCACGTCCGTGCTGGAGTCTCCCCCACAGGACGCTGCTCCAGATCTTTGTCCTGAGACTCACGGGAAGTCCAGAACGGCCTGGGCACAGTCATATTTGGCTAGGGATTGAAGAACACATAAACACAGGTTCTCAGGGTTTTCCCACCTGGTTGGCTAGGAGAGCAAGAAGAAACGCTAGCCTCACGCATGAACCCTTGTAACCTTGACTAAATGATGGTGCTTCCCTGGCCAAGAAATTATATTTGGCTATTGGAGGAACTTTCTTGAGAGCTCACATCCATGAGAGCCCAGCACAGTTTCTCATGGAAGAGAATGCCAGAGTTTATGGGTAGAGCGGGCACAGCAGCAGGGTGAAAGGCAGATGCTGCTGCCAGGAGCCCTGTCTACAGGTCCTTTTGGACCCTGTTTCCCATTCACACAGAGAATATTCAGCGAAGAGAAAGGAATGGTTGAGCTACTTATACCTGAAACACAACTATCAGAAGTCTCACCTGGAGTTCCAAAATGGTAAGATCTAACTGCACGGACTCCTAAACTCTTCTTCCTTCTGCCCCGACTAAGAGCCACAACCCTCCAGCAAAAGAACAAAAGCGCAACTTGGATGGGGGAGGGAGCAGTGGGTTGAGACAGTTTCCTTCCTACTATTCTCTATACCCAAAGTTCAACAATGCCAAATTAAATCTCGAGTCCATTGAGTTTTCTGAGAGGAAAGGGCAGAGTTGCATTCCCTGAAACGGATATTTTAGGCTAAAGTTATTACTTGGGGGGAGATCTCCCCCCCCTTTTCCTGGTGCTAAACAAAAGTCCATCATTCATTCTAACACCAGCCTTTAAGAGCTGGAGACAAATGGAGTCTGAATATTCACGCCAGTGTGGTACAAATGAGCTGTGATCTCAGGATGTTGGCTGCTCTGCTGACAGGGGAAAGAGTGGTTTAATGTCTTTGGCTGAGAACACTTTCTGAAAGGATGGAGAAGGCCAACATTAATATCGAGTCCTGTTATTTAATTTTTAATAACTAAAAATGATGTATTGTGGATGGGGGCATCCGAAGACCGGAGGAAAGTGTGTTCCTCAAATCCAGAGAACGCAGAATGGGAACAAATGTCAAGGCACTGGGCTTTAAGGAAGGAGTCAGTCTATGAGCGTTTTCTTTAAGATCTTCAAAAACTTCCCCTCATGAGTATTTATAACCCGGATTTTTAACTTGATTTTATTATAAATGCAGGTGGTCCTTGCATTTAGGATTTCTTGATTTTACCAAGGGTGCAAAAGCTGTGTGCATGGATTAGAAACCGTGTTTCGAGTTTGGTGCTTGGGTCTGTTCCCAGGTTAGCTATATGCTTTCTGATGTTCCAGCAATGCTGGGTACCACAGCTCAGGTCCCGTCTGCCCATCGCAAATCAAACAACCAATGCCAGGGAGGACTGAGGCACTGACGCTTGGTAGGGCCAGGTGAAGTGGCTGCGCTTTCCAGGTTACAACAGCTTCATCGGGATAAAATAAATCGGAGAATTTATCTAAAATCATTTGTCAGAAAGGGAGACTCTGGGGACCCTGGGAACTGCCTCTCCCAGATAAATGGACAGTAGTTTGTAAACGAAAGATGTAATTATAAGTTGAGGGTGGTGGCTACCATTAGGTGCAACTTCCTCCAGCGACCATCTTCCTGTCTGAGTCATTTGTCCTACAGACACACACTGAATAGGATCTCCTCCACCCCAAGCACTATTTCAAGTCTGGGCTAGCAGTTCTGGTGTTCTTTCCTGTGAAAGGAACCCTTTTCAAAACTCAGTGCAATGGAGAACCTGGTGGATCCAGTGATGTACTCCGTGACGTACATTGTGGTGTCTGATACTCTTTATGCAGTTTTCATTGGCCTCATCTTGGCAAAGGGGCACAATATTTTAAAGTTATAGGCAAAATATTGCAATTGAACCATCTATGTCTGCCATTCTTCTGAAGTCATTTTTATTGTTTTTTGTTTTTTGAGATGGGGTTTCTCTGTAGCTTTGGAGCCTGTCCTGGAACTTGCTCTGTAGACCGGGCTGGCCTTGACCTCATAGAGATCCACCTGCCTCTGCCTCCCAAGTACTGGGATTAAAGGTGTGTGCCACCACCGCCCAGCTTGAAGTTACTTTTTAAAGTGACATCTGATTGTCCCTACATTATCTGTTTCCATAATTCTGGTTTTGAATGGCATTTAAGAGAAAGAAGAGGACCTTAACAATTGTTTCTGATGAATTGAAATAAAAAGCAGAGAAAGGCTGCCATGGCATTTGAATTGAAAGGTCATAAAAATCAGAGATGAGGCACCAGCAGGAGATGCTTATGAAGGCACTCGGACCTCTTGTTGGGATAGGGCCCTGACGCAACTCCAGGTCTAATTTCTTCCACTTAATATTATATCCTGTCTCTTAAATGAAGTCTCCAAAATAACCCACAAACCCCAGATCTCCCCAGAAACGGACACAGATGAACTCCCATGATTTAGATTCATGTCAAAAGCTAATTACGTGAGCAAAGAAAAACATGGCCGAAGTGTGAAGTGTGGTGGCTTGTTTTTTTTAAGACTTTAGAATGCATTTGGCTTATTTTCTCAAGTATCCCCCACTTAAGTGAAATAATAAATCAGTTTGCCAAAGCGCCAATGAACATAAACAAGAGATTCATTTTTACTTCATTAATAAACATCAAGTATAGAGTTACCCTAGGAGCAAGTGAGCCAAACCCTCTTGTAACATGAGGGGAGCCTGCTTGTTTGGGGATTTCTTTCCTGCCCTGCCCCCCAGCTGTTTAGTCCCAGAGAAAAATCACACTGAAATCTCTGTAAGTTATTATGCTGATTGGCTCGTTAGGTTAGGCTTCTTACTGGCTAACTCTCAACTCTTGATTAACCCATTTTTCTGATCTATCTTAGCCATGTGGCTCAGTACCTTTTTCAGTGGGACAGCTCACATCCTGCTGCTTCGGTGGCCTGGGCAGGAATGGGAAGAATCAACTTCCTCCTCCCCAGAATTCTCCTGCTCTCCTTGCATCATTTCCACTTCCTGTCTAGTTTTCCCGCCTACACCTCCTGCCTGGCCAATCAGCATTTATTTAAAACATGATTGACAGAATACAGACAATTCTCCCGCACCACTTCCCCCTCTTTTTTTAAAAAAGCAAAGAAAAATATCCATAGTCCATTTTTGGGGAATGTGGGCGTAGTATTCCAAGCTACTTTCTGCTGGTTGGGGGCGCTGATAATCTTATGGGGACCTAAAGAAAATTTAGAGTTATGATAGAGTCCTGACTGAAGTATCCTGTGAGTCTTGATCATCTCAGGCAGCAGTCTTGAATCTGTTCTGTATGAAGAACTCAGACATCTGGGCCATCTGTTCCTACCAGAGATTTTTCAGGTGGCCTTCCTTGGTCAAAGATGATTTTTCTTAACTCTGAATAAATCCATAGCCTCTCATTTTCTGTGGAAACAAAAGTAAAATCTCTTCTCCAAAGTAACATACCTTTTGACTTCAATTTTGAAGCCAAGGTATTTTCAACATACCTTTCTTCAGCATTTATAAGCAAATATTTTTTAGCAGCTGTTGCTCCTTTCTCAGCATTTAAACAATTTAAAGAGAGCATAATAGCATACAGTATCAAGATTCTCTGTATATTTTCCATCTTTATGTGACTTTATTTTAACCTCTATTTCTTTTATTTTTACTTTTAACTTTTGGCTTTTTGAGACAGGTTCTCTGCATATCTTTGTCCTGGAACTCCCTCTGTAGACCAGGCTATCTTTGAACTCCCTGAGATCTGTCTGTCTCTGCCTCCCAGGCTACTCATTCTTTTCTTTTTTTTTTTTACTCTGAGAACTTTAACCTTTAGCCTGTATATATTTTTAACAAAATGTAAACCATTTAGAGGTTTCCTTACTCTTTGAATCTCTCTTTACTGTATATCTCTCTTTTTCTGACCACATGGGTCTTTAATTTGCTAAGGAATATGGAGAAAACAACAGTCAAAAGCTCCTATGGCTTTTCAAGGTCCTTGCCAGGAAGCAAGCTGCAACATTGTTTCCATACTCCAGACTACCTGCTTGAAAGAGTCAAGAGTTTTCCCTGGCAGGACGGCCCAGAAAGCCGACATTTTAAAACAGCACAGCTTTTTTCCTGCTATTGCTGAAAACAAAAATGCTTTACTCTAGTCTCTCCCAAGCTTTCTCAGGCTTTTTGTGGATTCAGTTATCCACGTGGGCACCATTACAGCCACTGCGCTGTTGCTAAAGAGGCCTAGTGCTTTGGGCCTTGTGTCCCTGTGCTGGGATTAAGGGTCAAGCTGCTTGCAGCACTCCCAATCAGTTATGGCGGATGGCAGGGGTTCAAACAGCTTGCTGGAACTTCAAAGGGAGCTTGCGCTGTGAGCTCTTTGACTCATGTTGCAAGGAAAAATTTAAAAATCCGTGCAGAACAGGGCAAAGTAGGCCGCAGACACTGTCCGTACCTGTGTATCCTGGGAGGCGTGGAGGTTATGGCTGAGGGAGGGCTCGTGCCAAGCCCAGCTGGCCAAGCCAGGCTGGCGACAGGTAGCCAAGCCAGAGGCCGAGCTGGGGGTGGGGGGGTGGAGGGGTGTGTTGGTTCTTAAACCAAACGCTGGGCGCCAAATAATGGCGAATCAATCCCACACCAGTTATGTTTTAAGGGGTTATTTATTTTGGGGGGTAAAACTTACATACACCATAAACCATCAGGAAGGGAGCCTAGTCACTGGAGCAGGAGCCGGGAGCAGGAGCCGGGACCAAGCGCTGGAACCAAGAGGCCCGAGCCGAGATCTGTGGCTCTTTTTAAAAGAGAAATATACCACGCCCCAGTGGGCTGGTATTTCAGCGGCTATTGGCTGATGGAGCGGAAGGCCCTCCCGCAGCACCGTGGGCTCGTGCTTCAGTGACTATTGGCTAAAGCAGTGGAAGATACTCCGGCAGCACCCTCTGACAGGAAATCGCTCCTGGGAAGACTTGGTAGGCGCATGGAGAGCCTTCCAGACTGTCACGTGATCATTTATTCACTGAAGTCCTTGCTCCTGTCTCTCTGGCTTCATCCATTTGCAGGCCCTGTGTAGTTGAGAAGTGCGATTGAAAACTCACACTGTGGGGCCAGGTGACCTGATTATTAATCCCAAGTCTTCTATGAACTGGCTCTGTGCCCTTCCGTAGCTCCCTCGCCATCCTTGCATTTTGATATCTCTGTGTGGGAAATGAGGACAGTGAAGATTGTTACCAGGACCTAACACGGGTATTTGCAAGTTTCCTCTGCTAGCTAAACCGATTTTGTGGCCTAAGTTAAGCTTGAATAGGATCCTGATGAGTTCATATGAACACATCATTATGATCCACTCTTGTAATTTCTTACCAAGGTGGGACTGGCCTACGGTCAGACATTGTGAGCTGCATAAGGGCTCACAAGCCAGCAACTTGAAGTCCATGGTGCCCTAAAAATATGCTTCCTTGCACAGTGTGTTTTTGATGCATGTTTTTCCCTGTATGTTTTGATGTATGTTTTTCCCTGTGTGTTTTGATGCATGTTTTTCCCTGTATGTTTTGATGTATGTTTCCCCTGTATGTTTGTATGTATGTTTTCACAGTATGTTTTGATGTCGTGCTTTCCTGCACAGTGTGTTTTTGATGTTGTTTTGTTTGTTTGCTTGTTTGGTTTGGGTTTGGGTTGCTGCTGTTGTTTTGATTTATTTGTTTACATTTTGAGCAGGAATGTTCTTGGGGATGCGTATGTTTCTTATTTCTCCAAAAGTCACCACGTCTGAAATATTTACTTCTCTAAAAGCATTTTGTTGGTCACGCGTGGTGTAAAGGAACGCTCACATGATAAGCGAGTACTCCTAGGATGAGGGGCGGTTTCCCGGCTCTAGGGAGGAAGGAGAAGAGCTGAACAAGAAGTGAACGGTGAGGTTCTTAGCGGACAACTGCAGGGTTCTGATGAATCCACCTGCCCCAGTTCTACGCAAGTAGCTGCAGAAAGCAGTGGGAACTAGATGGGTGGAGTAAGTGCTTGCACGGGAGCACAGAATCACATGTTTAATGCTGTTTAATGTTTTCCCAATCAATTCCATTCATCAAGTATTTCCAATGCACCTATAATCACATAGAAAATACTCAAGACAGGAAGGGGATATCAAAGCCCTATGTTGAACAGCTTCAGATTCTAGCAAGGCAAAGAGAAACTAGGAAATACTTCAATAGCCCAGCTACGTGGTATTGAATATTAAGGGCAACGTTGGCAACTGCGGTCTAGCCGTTGAGTGAGAGGGATGGGCTCTGTGAGGCATGCCTAGAACACTAGCACTTGGGAGGCAGAGGCAGGAAGATGGCTACAAGTTCCTGGTCTATACAGTGAGTTCCGTGTCAGTAGGCTGTGTAGCAGGAAGAGGAGGAGAGGTGTTATCTGTTCATGATAAGAGTTGAACCAGATTCTAGGGGGGAAAAATCATGAGATGGCGGAGTGGGGAGTAGTGAGCACCGCTCACTTGCTCACTTGAAGAGCAAAAGCAAGGTCTAACGAGAACAGATGGTTCGGCCTGGCTGAGAGCTGGGTTCATCTGTGAGGGTGAACATCAGAAATAGCCACGTGAAGGCTACTGTCTATGGAGGATGGTGGCCCATGGGAGGGAGGTTATCCTTTCTCAGCTGGCCCCTTGGACACCTAAACCTCTCCATCACTAGCCCTCTCCGTGGTACGCACTCCCCATACCAGGAGTCCTAGGTGCCCAGCAGCACCCCTGACCTTTAAGGCTTCACCAAATGGAGACAACAGTGACTTTCAAGTTGCTCCTAAGGCATGTTTTGATTGCTCCTCCTGCCGCCAAAGGATAGCCAAGTTGAAGTGAGACAGCCTCTCTTTGCTAGGGTCAGTGCAAACTCTTTTTTTTTTTTTAATTTTTGCTATGTCACATCTGTTTTTAAAATATGACTGAGACCTTGACTTAAATCTGCTTAACTCAAAAAAGCAGCAAGAGAACATCTTGTTTTCATGAATGTCCAAGGCCCGTGTGTCAACAAATAAAAGATCGGTTTGTAGTATTCTGAGCGTAAAGCTGCTTGAGAGATATCCTGTCACGGGGATAAATTTCTTACGAGCTGTTTTTTTGCTGGAATTGGAAAGCAAAGCTTGAAAGCACGGTGGACCAGCTTTGTTTCAACCAACAAATCTCTTCTTGCCAGTGGGTGAGAACCACCCTTTTAGCTGTCAGGTCATTGACTTGGATGGAATAGGGGTCTGGCCTCTCTTTCCTGCCTCTTACCCCAGTTCAGATCTTAAATGGACTCCTCTTGTCTGCATAAATTCTAGCAGACAGTGCCCTGTGGGTCATTATTTTTGGATTCCTTAGGACCTGGGTGGGAATGGAGGTGGCAACAGATCACCATCCTGAACAGTTGGCCTTCCTGACCGCTTCTTTAGAGGAGAGGAATGGGAAGGATTTGGGCTTACCTGCGCTTAGAGGACCGAGCCTGGCATGTAACAGGTGTCAGTTAATATTTGATAAAAGAACGTGAACCCTAGTGTCTATGTTCCTTTATGAGAGCCATCCTATATACGGATGGATGCCACCCACGTCTGAGAAGCAGCCAGCATCCATAATCTGTTCTAACAGCGAAGAAACCTTTAGACCCTTCTCGCAGCCCATGCTCACGGCAGCTTGCGGTTCTATGTCTATCATTGCTAACCTCCACCAGCAGTTGTAAGCTTGGGGTGCGAGCAGACGGGGTAGCTATATTCACACCTCATATCCACACCCTCGTCTGGTCTGTATAGCAGCAGTAAAGCAACCTGGGGAGGGAAGGCTTTGCTTGACTTGTGCATCCAAGGGCATAGCCCATCATTAAGGAAAGTCTGGGAAGGAACTCAAGACAGGATCCTGGAGGCAGGAAGTAAAGCAGAAACGACGGAGAAACACCCACTAGCTTGCTCCCAGTCTCACTTTCAGCTGCCTCCAAGGACCACCTGCCCAGGGCTGGCGCCGCCCACAGTGGGCTGGGCTCTCTCACATCAATAATTAGTTGATCCGGTGCCCCAGAGACTTGTCTAAGGCTAAGCTCATGGAGGCATTCTCTAAACTGTGCGTCTCTCTTCCCAGATGACTCTAGCTTGTGCTAAGTTGACAAAAACTAAATAATAAAATGAAATAAAATAAGCCAGCACCCCCCACAAAGTATCTGGTACACACGGCTGGCACTTCGTAAATATTTATTGGCTGCTTTTTGCTGACACTTGCACCATGGTGACAATTAGACACCCTCAACCACTCTTGATTATAGCTTGGTTCAAACACAATGAGGAAGACAATGGAGCTTATAATGTGAGCTTGTAAGGACTTTTTGCATGGTGGCACATCCATACTCATTTAACCAGACATTCCATTACAAATGCCTGCTGAAAATCATGGTGGGATGGGCCAGTCAATCCTGTCTGTATTTTCTCAATGTAAACTTTTCAAGTTCTTTCTGCCATCCAGGCTATAATTAATGTTATAAGATAACAGCCATTTCAGACTGCTTAAAAAAACATTATTTATTATATTTTTGAGTGTTTTGCCTGCATGGATGTTTGTATGTGTGCCGTGTGTGTTCAGTGCATGAGGAAGCAGAAGAGGTCCCTAGACATTGTGAAACTAATGTCACAAGCTATGTTAGCCACCATGCGGGCTATGGAACCCAACAAGGGTCCTCTACAAGGGCAACCAGTGCTCCTGACTGCTGAGCCATCTCTTCAGTCTCAGTTTCAGATTTTTTTTTTAAATCTAGCAGACAATTAACTCATTCCAATGGAATTGATCTATGCAACTTTATCTTCATTATCAAGAAATCCAGCTGGGCAGTGGTGGAACACGTCTTTAATCCTAGCACTCGGAAGGCAGAGGCAGGCAGATCTATGTGAGTTTGAGGCCAGTCTGGTCTACAAAGAGAGTTCCAGGACAGGTTCCAAAGCTACAGAGAAACCCTGTCTCGAAAATAAATAAATTAATTAAAATATAAATAAATAAATAAATAAATAAATAAATAAATAAATCCTGGCCCGCCACCCTACCTGGTAAAGGCAGTAAGGTATTTTGGCAGCTGATGGGCACATGACTTAATGTCCACATCCACTTGTTCAGTGGTCACACTTCACCCAATGGGAACAGGGTGAGTTCATTCCCGCCATTTCATTTTTGCTGCTTATGTAGACGAGGTTGACATTGGAGTGATTTGTGAGTTCTGGCATGTCCCAAGAGAAACGCTGGTTTGTTTACAAGAGGTGAAATTCCACAATAGCTTTAATATTATTATTTGTGCATTTGAAAACATTCCCAAAGAAACAAATGTGGATGCAGGAAAAATATTGGGGGAGAAAAGAAAAATAATACTCCAAATTCTGACCAGTTCTATTTTAATAGGTCGAGCTGACTGCCAGCTGGACACAGGGCTGACTACTTGTAATCTATACTTTTGGTAGGCCACATGTAGTTCTTGGAACTGTTTATATTAAGCTGCTGAAATTTAATTATTCTAAAATTGGCAGGGCTCTCTTTGATTATTTAATACAGAATCGCTTAGTCATCTCCCTACATAGTGTGGACAGCTTTTGTTTAAGTGTGAATAATTGAAAAATGCAAATGAGGTCTCAAAAAGGTTTTAGGTCAGGTAGAAAACCAAGAAATGATATTTAAATTTTTTTTCAAGATCCTTTAACAAGTGGTGGCCACATGTTTTAATCTGACAAGCGAGGTACCTGTCAAATTGAAGTCCTAAATTGCAAGTCCCCTTTTCCTCTTTCCTTTGTGGATTTTGTCAGAAGCCAAACCTGCTGCTGTGGGTTTCATAGGTTCTGTAAAGCCTGATCTAGCAAGAGGATAGAAAAATCAAGAATCAGTCATGCGCAAAGAGCTTTCTTGTGGTCAGAGACAAATCTGGGCGTTACTGCTGGGTGTCACGGACCCCTCTCCCCTTTTCGGTTGAATGTGGATCTTGCCATCCTGAAAATGACTTACCTTTCAAACGCCAAGCAGCTTCACAGCCTAAGAGGAAACCAACGGGCACAATGGCACTCTTCCCTTTATTTTCAAGTCTAAGTGGTACCCAAGGTCTCCATTTGCTTCCTGGGAATGCCCATGGCAACCTCACACTCTGGGTGAAGAGAGCAGTTCTGGGACCACTGGTAAGTCCTCTGTGGCCACTGCGTAGTGAAGCCTGGCCTGGGAATGGAAGTCTCATAAGCAAACATTCAGAACCGTGCCTTCTGTTTCTAATTACTGAGCATGGTTAGAGAGCGAAATTGGGCTACACTTTTTTTTTTTCAGACCGATGGAAGCATTTAAATGAGCTTTCAATGTCAGTGTGCTCTAATTATGATGGAGGAGTGGCATTTCCAAAGGCCATGGAAATCTGAAGCTTTTCAGTTCAAGTCTGACTCTCTTCATTCCTTATGGATGTCTTTTTCCCCCCTTTGTATCCTCTTCCCTCCGATACAGATGTCTATCTACATCCTCCTTCCCGAAACTGGAACGCTCTTCTGTCTAGCACAAAGTTATTCCTCTACAGAGGAGAAACACCCAGCTGTAATCAAAATATAAAACAGAGCTCCATTCGGCCACCAACACCAACCCCAAGGTCACTAGGCCTAGCTGTTAGTCAACACCTTCGATGTTTGTCTGTGTAGCGAGGAAGCAACGCCCTGTGCTACGCTACAGTCTAAGAAGCATGAGGCAAATGCTGAGTGGAAGAAAAGAAATTGGCTAAGAACTTGGAAGGGTAACGAAAGTTATCCTCACCTGAAGGAAGCCGCCATCTTTCATGGACTATATACATGAACCCAGGAAGTCACATGTAAGCCATACACAAGCTGCCTGGGAGGATTATGCTCCTGGATCAACTCTGGACTCAAGTCAGTAAGTGTGCTGGTTGTTAGTTAAGTCTCCGATGTAAGCCATTTCTTCTATAAAACAAAGTCTAGATACTCCCCACTTACAAAGAAATTGGACCTGCTGTTTGAGGGGGGCTCGTGTGGAAAGAAGAGAGCACATTCCAATTCATTTCGTCTGTCAGTTTGTATGGTTGACTTATGTAACGATTGCGTCCAAAAGACTTAGTGGATCATGTCTCTTGGTTTGGTTTCAGCGCTTTTCATTGCAGATTATAAATTTCACGGAGACAGTTTCTAACTGGGATCATAAATTGCAGGGGTGCGTTTGATGATAAAGACAAACAGAAGTTGAAACATGTACTAAGGAACAATTAATGTGCAATTAATATACTACCAACCCTTCACAGAAGTATTGCCCTAAACAAAGCGCCTCTAGGTTATACCTTGGAGTTGTTCCTGGTAGCACAAATGGGTCCGTATCTTGTTGTCCCTACTCTTTCCGCCTCACTCTGGATCTGATTTGACCACCAAGCTGGCAGTGTTGAATGAGCCAAGCACCAAGAGCAGAGATGTGTAAGTCAGCAAGTAAAATTATCATACATCACATTTGACGGCTCAGAACCTTCTGATCTTCATTTCCAAATCAACTTCTCTGGGACCTTGTCCCTCGATGTGAAGAGTGATCTTTATCCAAACAACGCCCTAGCCTCTTCGGAATGTGCCCATCATTTCGCTTTCTCACCTGCAAGTACCTTATCAAGCAACACTGCCCCACCCCAAAGACTGCCCACAGGACTACCGAGAGAGCACCCACAGGCCAATCTGGAGAATACTTTCTGCTTCACATTTCCTTAATTCTTCTATATATGTGCAAGTGTGTCACCATGTGTGCATGTGTGTGTGGAGGCCAGAGACAACCCCAGGTGTCATTTTTCTGGAGCCTTCTACCTTGGTGTTTTTGAGGCAGAGTCTCCCACTGGGATCTGGGTCCTACTGATCAGGCTAAACTGGCTGACCAGAAGCCCCTGCTCCTAAGCCCTGGGATTATATATGATTGACCATTGACCTTGAAAAATAAAGCAAAACTCAAGTGCTCATGGAATAAGTTATCTCTCAGCTTCATCCTCTGTTCTGTCTGTCTGTCTGTCTGTCTGTCTGTTTGTTTCAAGACAGGGTCTCACTGTGTATCTCTAGATGTATGAACTCACTCTGTAGACCAGGCTGGCCTCAAACTCACAGAGATGTGCCTGCCTCTGCCTCCAAAGTGCTAGGATTAAAGTGTGTGTCACATTGTCTGGCTTCATTTTCTGAATTTTTATGCAGCCTCTAAACATAAGTGAGTTCTGAGCACTTGAATTGGGACTAGTGAAGCTGAGGAACTTAATTCTTAATTTCAATGACTTTTGGTTTATTTACATTTAAATTAACTGACTGGACAACACAGATTTACATGGCTAAAAATCTTTTTGACTTTAACTTTACACAAATGGTCATATTACCTTATGTTAGCTATTTTTCTCATTGTTATGGCAAAAGCCACCTATATAAGGAAGAGTTTTTTGGTCTCAGTGTGAGGGGGAATGTCATCCATCATCATTACAGGGAAGTCATGAAGGAACAGAAGACAGATCACATGGTCTCTGTAGTCAGGAAGTGGAGTGGTCTGCAGTGGAGCTGCCTATCAAACCTCAAGACCCACCCCTGTGACTGTGCCCTCCAGCAAGGCTCCACCCCTAAAGGTTCCACAGCTTCCCAAGACAGCACTACCAGCTGGGGAGAAGAGTTCAGATGCATGAGCCTGTGGGGGTGGCATTTCCCATCCTAACCCCCGCTCACTTCTACCCTACTCTTCCCAGGGATGCACGTTCACATGGCAGTAGTATTTCATGCTCTCAGCGGCAAGCACCTAATCCCTGAGACTCCTTGGATAATTCTATTGGTGCCAGCTCTCACTTGACATCTGAATTATGTCTATGAATTATGTCTAATGATTGTGTCTATGCTTCAGTTGTTGACATAAACACTGAGAGGGTACATTCAGACCCTTTTCTCCTTTTTAGAAAATCTGTCTATTAATTTAAATCATATGGATATAGTTAGTAGAGAACCATTATCTTTGCCTTAGAGCTCACCTCTAACACTGACTTTTTTTCTGGAGTCCAAGAAAGTATCAGTATCCCTGTGCTGAGTCTTATTTGGTATTAACCTGCACTTTCGTCTAACTCTCCTTGAGTATATTAAGGAAAAACAACTCAACTTTTAAGCAAGGGACAGAAGCATGGTTTTCTATGCTTTCTCTTCTTTTCATTCTAAGCAACTTTCAGGTTGCTCTAGGTATTAGTCCAGTATCAGCCCTTGTTTCCTACTTATGTGCCGTGGTTCAGAAGCTAATGCCAAAGCTACCCATTTCTCCGTGTTGTTTCTTGAAATGCGGATGGACTCCCTCTCTGTACTTGGGCAGACCAAATAATGATAATCACAGAATTTTTAGAAATGTAGAAAGCATTCAGATGAAGGTGGTGCTGTTCACGGTGACACTTCAGGATGTCACTTAGAGTCATTAACCGTGTTGTCCTTCCAAGGGGTGGGGGTGGGGGAGATACAAACAGCTTTACTATACAACCCCACATTGGTCGACTTCCAGAAGGTGAAAGAGGAGTCTCAGAAACATTGCCATGAGTAATGTGATGGCTATCGAGTTTCCTCCTTCACAGATGGAGCAATGTAGACAGGTAAAGGTACTTTGAGTAGACAGAGCAGCAAGAAAGAGGGGAAACCAGGCCACAGCCTGCTAACCTTCTCAAGGAGGGCTTTGTGCATTGAAGCCCAGTGGTTAGAGAGAATAAACAAAATGAGAAAGCAAGACTCCTCAACCTTGCTGTTTTAGTTCTTACAGCCTTGGTGCAGGCCTTGAGACAAGTGCTCTGGTGATGACTATTTTTCAAGTGGCAAAGATTTTAGGGAAAAGACGGTAAATGGTTGAGCTAAAGTTAAGTCCAAACTGTTCATGACAACCCATTTGTTTATGTGGTTTTTTAGTCCCCAAAGATCGACTCAGTTTGGAAAAGAGCAAAGCAAGTTGATGAATTGCTTTTTTAAAAAACAAAAACAAAAACAGAACTTCATTTTCTAAAGTCATAAAAAAAAAAAAAACGCTGCAGTTTTAGGGTGGAACTACGGCAAACGTGCATTTACATTGCTTTAGAGATTCATATGCTATCTAGTACCAAGATCTTTGATTCATTTCCTAAATGCTACAGTTAATAAAGTGCAAAGAGATGAATTTCATATAGGAATATAATTCCTATACTCAACTATCTAGTATAAAAATGCATTGACTCAAACAAGGTGCTCTGAGTGCCTACTATGGCCCAATCATGAAGGGCTGGTTTTTATGCAACTATTTCTATTCTTTTTTTAAATTTTTTATTAGATTTATTTGTTTTATTACGTATACAACATTCCTTCCATATATGCTTGCAGGCCAGAAGAGGACACCAGATCTCATTATAGATGGCTGTGAGCCACCATGTGGATGCTGGGAACTGAACTCAGGACCTCTGGAAGAGCAGTCAGTGCTCTTAACCACTGAGCCATCTCTCCAGCCCCAACTATTTCTATTCTTAAGTGGCCTCCGGAATGAAAACACATGCAAAGTAAAATATCAATAAAGTAATGAATGCTCCTTAAATAAAATAATTGATGAGCTATAGAAATGATGAAATTATCAATTGTGAAAATGAGTTATGGCTTCAAGGGGGAGTGCTCCTCTTACTGAAGGTCTTCGATTGGGCATTTCAGAGGAGATGATATTTGAGTCAGGAACTGATGACTGGATAGAATCTGGCGAGTGAGGCGAGAAAAGGTGCTCATTCCAGATGGATGGGGTGGAATAAATAAAACATAGCATGAGAAAATTGCAAAGCACATTTGAAAACTAATTAGATAGATATAATACATATGTCTTTTTAAATTTCTGATGCCATGGCACTTTCAACTTGAAAGGAGAATTAGTGATTTCTAAATCATAAGATTTTTTAAAAAAGAACCCACTTTGTATTTAAGTTTTTTATACTTAGAGAAAATACGGGTATGCCATGCTTAGCTCTTCATCTTTACTAGAGAGGAGTCCAGGAATGAAGGAATAAAGTCAATTCAGTCTGTGGAGTAGGTTGAGTCTCTGCATGCCATCTAGTCCAACTATCTCACTTACAGAGAAGAAAATCTCAGTTGTGTTGTGGTTTTCCGGTCTCCTATGTTCAGGGTAGAGGCTCATACATGGGGACAGCTAAGCAGCTAAAGAGAGTGAAGATACTGCGGAAAACACAATGGAGAACCTACTAGGATGTTTTGTACCCAGAGATCACCCAGTATCTTTCTGATGAAGAAAGGCATCACTGAGTTACAGCAACAGCACAGCAGATATCAAAACAAATCTTTAGAATGGACAAAATACACTCCCGACTCTCTCCCATGAAGCTCTGTATTCCGAGAACAAAAGTCAGTGATGGGCATGACCCAGTGTTGAAGCAGACAGTGGACCTGACTATTAGTCTGTTTTTTCTGCTGTAACAAAATGTTTGGGGCTGAATGTTTATAAAGAAGGAAGTGACATCTTCTTGGTCATTCCTGGGAAGACATTCTGGTGGATGGTATTACAATGGCCCATAGTGCCAGAAGGAAGAGATCTGCCCCATGGCAGGAAACCAGAGAGCAGGAAGCTACCAATCATACTCTTATAGCCACTCAGGTGAGAGAACTGCCAGGGTCCTTGGAGAATGGCTTTAGTTCTTTTCCAACTTCAGAGTCTCAGGGACTGTCTAACCTTCTACTAAGGCCACCTCTTAAATGACTCACCATCTCCTAATGTCACCATATCAGGGACCAAACGTCTATCAAACAATGGCAGCTAGAGCCAGACAGAAGCTTGAAGAAATATAAGGCTGAGAGAAATATAAAGAAATATAGAAGGCATGGTTCAACATACGAAAATCTGTCAATGTAATCCACCATATGAACAAGCTGAAAAATAAAAACCACACGATCATCTCATTAGATGCCGAAAAAGCTTTCGACAAATACAACATCCGTTCATGATAAAGGTCTTGGAAAGAGCAGGGATACAAGGAACATACCTAAACATAATAAAGGCAATATATAGCAAGCCAACAGCCAACATCAAACTAAGTGGAGAGAAACTCCCAGCAATTCCACTGAAATCAGGAACAAAACAAAGTTGTCCACTCTCTCCATATCTATTCAATATAGTACTTGAGGACCTAGCTAGAGCAATAAGACACCAAAAGGAGATCAAGGAGATACAAATCGGGAAAGAAGAAGTCAAACTTTCACTATTTGCTGATGATATGATAGTTTACATAAGCAACCCCAAAAATTCTATCAAGGAGCTTCTACAACTCATAAACACTTTCAGTAATGTACCAGGATACAAGATTAACTCAAAAAAATCAGTAACTCTCCTTTACACCAATGATAAATAGGTTGAGAAAGAAATCAGAGAAACATCACCCTTCACAATAGCCACAAATAGCATAAAATATCTCAGAGTAACTCTAACCAAACAAGTGGAAGACTTGTATGACAAGAACTTTAAATCTTTGAAGAAAGAAATTGAAAAAGACACCAAAAAGTGGAAAGATCTCCCATGCTCTTGGGTAGGTAGAATTAACATAGTAAAAATGGCAATCTTACCAAAAGCAATCTACAGACTCAGTGTAATGTGTATCAAAATCACAGCAAAATTCTTCACAGACCTCGAAAGAATGGTACTCAATTTCATATGGAAAAGCAAAAAAAAAAAACCAAAACCAAAAACAAACAAACAAACAAAAAAACCAAAAAACAGGATATCCAAAACAATCCTGTACAATAAAAGAAGGCATTCTGGAGGCATCACAATCCCTGACTTCAAACTCTACTACAGAGCTACAGTACTGAAAACAGCTTTGTATTGCCATAAAAATAAACAGGAGGACCAATGGAACCAAATAGAAGGCTAGGATATTAACCCACACACCTTCGAACACCTGATTTTTGACAAAGAAGCAAAAAATATCAAATGGAAAACAGAAAGCATATTTAAAAAATAGTGCTGGCATAACTGGATATCAACAGGTAGAAGAATGAAAATAAATGCATGTCTATCACCACGCACAAAACTCAAGTCCAAATGGGTCAAAGACCTCAACAGAAAACCAGCCACACTGAACCTTATAGAAGAGAAAGTGGGAAGTACACTCCAACCCATTGACACAGGGAACCACTTCCTAAATATGACTCCAGCAGCACAGACACTGAGAGAAGTAATTAATAAATGGGACCTCCTGAAACTGAAAAGCTTCTCTCTAAAGACACGAAGAAGGGTTTGTGTCATTCCTTATTCTTCACCTCATAGTGTTCTCTCTTTTATTATTTTTCCTTTGTGCATGTTTCCCTTTGTACCAAATTTTCTTTCCTTTTTTCTTTTAAATAAGGTCAGCCTTGTATTAGAACTTTAACTATACCTGCAAAGACCCTATTTCAAATAAGGACACATTTCAACGTACTGGAGACTAGAACTTAACATTCTCTTTGTGTATCTCTCTCTAGCTGCCTGTCTGCTCTCTCTCTCTCTCTCTCTCTCTCTCTCTCTCTCTCTCTCTCTCTCTCTCTTCAGGAGTACAATTCAACTTAAATGTAAGAGAACATGTCAGGAGGGAGAGGGAAAATACAGGTGAAGAAACTCTGTTCTTTTCTTTCTATTTATTCTATGCTCTGAGAAACAAAATTTATTGATCAAAAGTTTTTAAAAAACTAAAAGCTAGCCCATCATATCATGTAGGATAAATCTAGCAAGTGCTCCTTGGGGAGACTGCCATCAGCCCCTTCAGTGTCTTTGAAGCAATAGGTTTTATTCTTAATGCATTCTGAGATAGTCAAGGCAATGAGCCCTACATCCTGAAGACTTCCTCTACTCTTGTCCATTATTTGATTTCAGATGTTCTGGAAATCAATAGGGTATAATTCTCTACAAAGGCCCCATTCCCTAATAATTGAGTGCTAGGTTGGAAACTCACCTACTTGTGACCTTTTCTTGTTTTATGCTTTCTATACATGTGTGCATGTGTGAACACACATGTCTAAGGTGGCTTGTGCTTGCCACAGAACTTGATCCATACAGAAAAAGAATCAGGTTCAATCTTTTAAAAGAGTTTCAGGAAACATACACAGTGAGGCCATATGCCCATGGGGGAAAACAACAATAATCTTATTAATGTAAAATAAAATACTAGATTTCTTAGGGCTGGGAGAAGTTCAGTTGGTAAAATGCTTGCCACACAGGCAAGAGGACCTGAGTTCAGACCCCCAGCACCTGATGAAGATGCTGGACAAAGACAACTATAAGTGCAATCCCATCCCTGGGGCTGGATGGGAGCATGATTTCTGGGGCCTGACTGCCAACCAGTCTGACTGAACTGGTGAGCTTCAGATTCAATGTGAGACTGTCTAAAAAAAAAAAATAGGTAGTAGGTGATAGAAAACAACTGCTTACAAAGAGCTATGGAGAGGAACAGGGTCTGCGGGCTGCAGTTCTTCCTAAGTACTACCGAACTTAATGTACTTTACTCTTTGGGGGTTTGGGAGAGAAAGTGGGGGAAGAGACAAGATTTCTCTATGTAGCTCTGGCTGACCTGGAACTCACAAAGGTCCCCCTACCTCTGCCTTCCAAGTGCTGGAATTGAAGACATGTGTTGCCACACCTGGTATGTGTACTTCACTCTTTCGGTAGGAGTTTTAGCTATTCAAGTGATAAGGTATAACTATTGTTAGATGTTGAAAATACCTTAATTTTGAAAACTGGAAATAACAATTGATTGCTCCTGAATCTCAAAGAATAACAAGAAAGAGGGTCCTTTACTACTATAAAAACCCAACTCTAATTGAGCTCAGGACTCTCCATTTATTCCAATACATTGGACATGTGGAGAGACTGAGTTTGCAAACTTGCATAAAATAAAGGCTCTTTGTTTTTACATATGGGACTCGGTCTCCTTGTTGGCTTTTGGAGGACTTTGCAGATTTGGGCATAACATTAACCAAGAAATTAAGTGTTCAAAAGGGTGTGTGCACGTAAGTATGCAGATGTGTGTAAGTGTGTGTGTATTTGTGAGTGCATGTGTGTGTGTGTGTGTGTGTGTGTGTGTGTGTGTGTGTGTGTGTAGGCCAGATATTGATAGGAGTTTCTGAGGTTCTGAGGTTCAGGACCCTTGATTGGCTGACATTTGTCTAGGGGTGTCCTGGTGAGTGTGTGCTGCTGGGTGGATCCTATCTACAGCGGTTGGAACATTAGGCATTTTCTTTGGATGGTCTGTTCTTGAGTGGTACTCAGGTAATCTTAGTTTATGGTCTTTCTTGCAACCAGGTAATGCTTCAGGGTAAACTTCTGAGATTCAGGCCTCTATTAAACTTATCAATGGTTGAGTCCTACATTGGCAGGTGATAATGGTTGGAAGTAAAGAACTTCCTTTGGGTGGTCTGTTTCTCTTTAGCTTATCATGGCTGGCTCCTACAGTTAAAAGATACTAATCAAAAATTGAACTCAATTTTTTTTGAGGAGAAGCCTCGTATTTGATTCACTGGATATGGATATACTTTGATTCCCCATCTAGGGCAGGAGATGGAGAAGAAATAAAGTCATGCAGAGGCAGAAGGGTCTCTATGAGTTCCAGGCAAGCCATAGCTACAGGAGGGGGAGTGGAAGGGGAAAGAGGAGGAGAAATACACAAAAATACTACCCCTATCTGTAAACGGAGGTTGCATTCATTTCCCAACTGCTCAGAACCGAATAATCCACACAGAAACTATATTAACACTTCGACCAATGACTCTAGCTTACTCCTAGCTAGCCCTTACATCTTAAATTAACCCATTTCTATCAATCTGTGTATCACCACGAAGCTGTGGCCTACCAGTAAGGTTCCTAAGGTTCTGACATGTCCTTCTCCTTTAGCAGCTACATGACATCTCTCTGACTCTGCCTATTTTCTCTCTATATCTCTGTTCAAATTTCCCACCTGGCTTTATTCTGCTAAGCCATTGGCCAAAATAGCTTTATTCATTAGCCCATAAAAACAACACATATACAGAAGGACTTTCCATATCATCTCCCCTTTTCTGTCTAATTAAAAAGGAAGGTTTTAATTTTAATATAGAAAAATTGCATATAAAAAATAGTTATCAAGCAAGAATTACAGTTATAATATTTATATCTAATTTATCTTTTATCATAACTAAGGAAAACTGTAACTATCTGTCTTCAACTCTATCAAAGACCCCAGAAGGATATAATATTACCTAAGTAAACAGGAAGTGCATTGTAAGCAACTTATAAAACTTTAGAACTGACAGAGACATTTCATTTTATTTAGGTGCCTGTACAGTCACCTAAAGTTTTTCTGTAACATTGAGGCATCCATTTTCAGCCTACAGGCCCATAATATCTGGCAGACTTTTCCATGAAGCAGGAAATTTGTTCTGCCTTATACTGGCAAAGTTGGGCAGTTGCTTTCTTCTGTGTCCTGTAGAATGTCTGGCAGTTTCTTCATGAAGCAGGAACCCTGAAGGGCCATTGTGTTCTTAAAAGTTTCGCAGTCAACTTTTCTGTGGGTCCTGCATGTCTAGTTCATACATCATACCATCATGCAGTCCAGGCAAGAACGGTTTCTTGCCCAAATGGCTAGCCTTGTCACATTAAAGGCAAATTTCGTAATGAGTTTTTTCAATGTTCATCAAACCCTCTGAAGTAATTGGTGTTGCCAGAAGCAGATATGTCTCACTGTAAAGTCTAATTTCTTAAAACATTTAAATGCCATATTCCATAGGTCTTTGAAGTGTTGAAGATATTTATATAACTGAAATATATCTCTGTATATCTAGAAAACCTAACTAACATGACTATAAGTTTGACTATTATAAATGACTACCTATTAATCTGCAATTTTTAGTTATACAGTATATTTTTAAATGAGTTGTATAAACATAATACCTTAAACAACAGTAGAAATATACATATAACAAGATAGACCTTAAATTTCTATCATTAAATCAAATTCCATACCAATTTAAAGTATTCAATTCTATAGCGTATCTCTCTTTAAATAAAAACATTTATAAACAATCATTTTGGGAATTTGGGCCTTGTTTTCTCCAAACTTCTTCCTGCTGTTTGTTGTGCAAAGTATTTTTAGGGTTCACAGAGACCTTTTGGGGGATTGTTCCACCAAGCCACATTAGCCTGGAATATATTCACATATCCTCAGACCCAAATTTTGAAGTCAAAATACCTTTATGTTGGTTTAACTTAGTAGCCCCCAGAATTAAATGTCTCTCTGCAGTCAAAAAATTCAAAGAAAAATCAATAATATACACAATCCAGACTCTCTGTGTATATTCCATCTTTGCATGGCTTTTTTCCTTTACTCTTTTAATCTATGACTGTCTGTACTCTTTTATATTACTTTTACTGTCTCTTTAAAGACTTTATTTTATTTTTAAACATATTTCTTTTACAACTGAATTTATATAGAATTTATATATTTATTTATATATAATATTTATTTTGAATTTCTATATTCTTTTACTTCTCTCTTCCAAGCCTACATACATTTATCCAACACTGTGACCCATTCAGAGGTCTTTTTTATCTGAATCTGTCTTTATTGTGAATCTGTAATCATTTTCTGACCAGGAGCATTTTTTTTTAATGCTAAGTGGGTGTGACTAGGACCAACTCCATGGCCCTGCCTGTTTATTCCACCCAGTCCAACATGGTGGAGGCTTGTATACCACCTCTGCGAGACATGCACACCACCCCAGCTCCAGGGGAGCAGCGAGTCTATGTCACATTAAACAAGTTGTAACATGCTGCTCACAGAACCCGATTAAGTACAGGACCTCCTGAAAGAGTGAGATTTCTGTCTGCCGGCACAAACCAGGAAGCCGGAACTTAAAGAAGCCATGCAAATTTTTGCCACTAACACTGAGTCAGGAAGATTTCTCTTAAAGGAGCCTTGTTGCCAGCAAGCAAAGTCTATCTGGAAAAAAAAATGCAGCTACCAGGAAACTGTGCTTAACTCTGTTCTTTTGTGTCTAGAATTCCTTCCTACGCTCTCTCAGTTTTTAGGTGGATATAGTTGCCTCACGTTGGCGCCATTTGTAAACGGAGACTGCATTTTGTTTCCCGACTACTCATACCTGAATAATCACACAGAAACTACATTAATTACAACACTGTTCGGCCGGTGACTCTAGCTTATTCCTAGCTAGCCCTTACGTTTTTAAATTAACCCATTTCTATCAATCCCTGTATCACCATGAGGCTGTGGCCTACAGGTAAGACTCCTAAGGTTCTGGTGTGTCCCCTTCAGCAGCTACATGACATCTCTCTGACCCCGCCTACTTTCTCTCTATATCTGTTCAGATTTCCTGCCTGACTTTACTCTGCTAAGCCACTGGCCAAAATAGCTTTATTCATTAGCCAATAAAAGCAACATATACAGAAGGACTTCCCACACCTACCTCCTTTGGAAGCACAGGAAAAGGAGGAAAGGAAGGCTCGGGAGACCCTGAGGTACTGGTGAGATACAGAGAAAAGGACTTGGGTCCCATCCTGCCTCTCTTCTAGACCATGAGCTCTGTAGAATCTTTAGCCAAGGAGGAGACAGTGTCCACATTTTCTGAAACCTGAAGCATCCGCTTACTCCTTAATCATGGAGCACGCCTGTCTTTAAAAAGCCCAGTGTGAGAAACTGTGTTGTAAAGACAAACGCAGCCCTGGGTAGGGACAGATCTGTCTCAACAAAGGCTGTTTACTTGTTAACAAAAGGAGCCCCATCATAGCTTATACAGTAATCCCTGGCCCACATCTGGATTTCCCGAAAGTTGGTCAGGAATGTCTGTCTCATCTATGGATTCCTCCTTTCGCTTGCCAGTCTCTCTTGTGGCACCCAAGAGCTTCGTAGTTGCTAAATTCTCTCTGCCTGGACATTTCATCACCCTGGTTATTGTGAGTTACTTCCTATCCAATTTTACTGAAAAGTATTCAGCACCGGCTTGGGGGAAGGGAGGAAATGAGGAGAAATATGTGCTGCTGCTCCCCAAAAAAGAGAGGAATCACTTAAAATTCTACCTAGACACTGCTTCTCCTACACAGGAATAGGGCAATGTTCTGCTTAAGACCAGCCAAGAGCCATTTTCACAAATGCACCTCCCTGCCATACAATATGCACAAGCACACATACACACACATGCACATGCATAAACACACTCCCACATAAGCACACACACAAGCACACACATCAGCACACACCACACATAAATAAGCACATACACACACAAGCACACATATAAAACACACACACCACACATACATAAACACATACACAAGCACACACACATAGACACATGTACAAGCACGCACACACGTGCGCATGTGTACACAGACACAGACACACCCAACAACCGAGAGTTGTGCCACACAGTACACAGATGAGTTTTGCCTTTCTACCAGACACCCACAGAACATACTCCACAAAGGCACTGGTTCACAGAGTTGCGTGATAAAACACGTTTGTGGTCCCCCCCACCCCCGTGCCCACAGGTACATACCCAGCCTATACCCAAATCTTAAGTAGCTTTTCTATGGTTAGGAAAGAAAAATGGCCTTCAAGGAAGTAATAAAAGGTGGGGAGCAGGGGGGGCAGAATTGGAGAAAGAGCTGCAGGCGTGGGGGCGCCCAGTAACCACATGGGGTTGTTTACCTATGCTGCTGTCCTGCAAACCAGTGGTTTCTGGTCTTCTCAGGACCCAGGCCCCTTGGCCAGGCTCTCTGACACTTCCAAGACACAGGCTTAAGAAGCTCAGCACTGGGACTGTCATGCAGCAAGCAGATGCCTGCATAAATCTGATAGGCAGAAGCCACCAACCATCTCCGAGGGGATTGTCCCCACTACTGAAACATTACAAAGCCCAAATGGTTTGCTTACAAGCAAACCTCTTTCTCCCAGCCCTGTCTGCTACTGCTATAGTTATTTAAGAGGTGGTTTTACAGCCGAAGAGTATAGGAAAGGAAGAAGGCAGAATCTCCCTGTCTTAATGTACCAGCATTCTCGGTCTACCGTCCCCACGGCTGCTCCATAAACCTACGGTTGGTCAGAACAGCAGGCAGGAGAAAAGTTTTCAGGTGACCTCATAAAGGCCCCCGAATCACTTTTGTTTTTTATTCTAATAATTATAGAGAGTTCAGACTAAAAAATGTATAAAATTGTAGGGTCTTGGTGGGGAGAGAGCTTATTAAAATTTTCCCCTCCAAGTTAGGTTCCCACTCCATTCTTTAACCCAAGCTGGACTTTCAGTGTCCCAAGTCCTTGATTACATGCATGTCCCCCAACATCTGATCTGAGAAAGACCTTTCTGGTTGGTGAAATGCGAAAAGAAAACCTTGCTTCGTTCATGACTGCAACTCTCTTGTCTGAGTGAAGCAAAACAATTGGAGATTTTTAAAACCTCCAATAAAACCCCAAACTCAAGTTTCTAAAGATTCATAAACAGTTTAATACCTCAGAGAATGCAGAAAGTGAGAAAAAAAATCCAAGCATTGCATGGTTTTGTTCTTATTGGCTGAGATTTGATTTTTGTTTTTATGAACTATGCAAGTAGTGAGGGCAAAATAGTTTTATGCCAATTTATTTCAATTTTTTTTCTGAACTCGTTTTCAAACAAAGCTGCCATCCTGTAATGGGCCTGGCTTTTCCCATCCTGATTTTCTTGCACAGGACAAGTGCCTCATCTCATCTGCATAGAAGGTGCTGGAAAACATTTTTGTGATCTGAGTGCAGCCAGAGCGAGCGCCTAGGAATCCAGAGGAAGTGGAGGCCTCCTGCCTCACACAGGAAGCAATCTTCCAGCAGACCTTAAATGTCAGATTCCAGGCTAGTTTAACTAACCACTGACAGCTCTGTAAACAAAGCAGGGACAGGAGCCCACTTCCCCTTTCCTGGGAGTCATTTTGGGTTTGGGGACTGTGGGGGAATTCTGGAACATTTGACTGCATTGCACAGATACACAAGGGAAGCAGGCTTGGTATTTTTGAAGGGCTGGAAATTCTTCCCGGAATCAAAACCATCTCCGAGGAGGTAGGAAAGGGTGAAATGGTTGGATTACATCTGGGAGAGAGCCGGGATTTTTGAGCTCCGAAGACTTAGCCGCCTTCCAGACTGCTGTGTCCTGGAGATATTTTTTTCTCCTATGATTTCTGCAGACAAAAATCCCAATACTAACACTTTCAGAATATGCAAATGCCTGCAGGCAGCATTGCTGAGTTCTCTTTTACTCCGCCTACTCTCTACGTATTTCTTGCCAGTTTTCTTTTCCTCTCTTTATTCCCCTCTTGCTTTTCTCTTTGTTCATTTTTGTAAGTTGTCTGGGGTTCGACGTGTGACAAAGGACGAGATCATTCAGTTGTTCTGAAGTCACTTTGTCAATATTTGTCCCTGTGAGTCCTTCTTGCTTTCTGAATGTAATCCTGGGCTTTGACTTTTCTTTAGTAGTTTGAGAATGAGAATTGACCACTGGCTGCCTTTTCAGTATTCTAAGGTATTTTTCCTAAAAATAAAGAAAAGATGGAGGGACGAAAATGGTAGGGGCTAAGGCAGGGGCTCATGACTCGTTGGTGATCCAGACTCTGCCTCTTTCCTTTTAGATCCAGATTATTATCTGGGCTCCCTAAACCTACAGCCTCACTATGGATGACTTTGAACGTCGCCGAGAACTCAGGAGGCAAAAGAGGGAAGAGATGCGGCTGGAAGCGGAGAGGTAAGAGCCCAGGTTGACTGACACTCACATTATCAGCAGTGTTCATATCCAGTCATAGTGACTTCCTTCTGAAGGGCCAAGTGCGGCCATATTGCACATCAAACGATTTGTAAAGTCGTTTTCCTGTTAAAAGTCTAAACTTTATACTCAAAAAAAGGGGGGGGGGGGGAGAAAATAGACAATTTTCAAGGAAAAAAAAAGGAGATTGGAGAAGAATCGAACAATTGCATTTTTACCAAGACTGTGTGCACTGTGGAGTTTGTAAAGGTAATTCGCAAGACATGAACTAAGGCTTAAAACCACTAAAATAATACTGAAACGACAGAGAATCTGAATACTGACTATTGGAAGGCGCTTAGCAAGTCCCAGACGAGTCTTATTTCAGATTTTATTCTTATTGGAAAGTCCATGCCTGGTCATCTGCATCAGGAAGATTAATACCGACGATCTGAGTTATTGGGGGGAGGGTGCAGTTGGAAGCTGCCGTAATATGTAAGGCCTTTGAGGTGGTGGCTTGGAGGGCAGGTTGGAAAAATGAAGCATTGACGTGTGACATTCAGGGTGGAAATGTGACCAAAGGACAGGGGCATCTAAAGTGCCTGTGATCAGATGTTTAAGGGAAGCAGGCCAAGCATTCACAGGGAGAAAATTGCTGCATGGTTTTGCATGCCAGTAATTCCGGTGCACAGATGCGAAGCATGGCGGGTGCAAGTGACCCCCTTTTGGAGTACAAGACTGAAAACCGAAACCTGTAACCAAAAGTACCCTGTTCTCATGCTCTTTCTTCTACGGACCTGGAGGAAGGATCCCAAAGACAATGGAAAGTCTGGCCTTGAATGAACATGGCTATTCATGGAATGTCTATGCATGCATCATTGCGCTATGGACTAGGGAGCACGTCATGCTCTGCCTCTTAGCTGCGTGGCTCTGAGCAAGTGACCGCTAAGTCACAGTTGTCTTATATAAAATCAGCATAATATCTACCCAGTTTCTGTGGTTGTCACGAAGATTATTGAGCTTTACGAATGGCCTTACCCACGTAGCTGGCGCATAGTACGTACAGCTAATAACTGTTGTTATTATTATTATTAGTGCTACTCCTAACCATCCTCACTAAGCAGCAGCCAGCAGGTACAGAGCGGGAATTAAAGAGCAAGGCCAAGAGCAGGAAAGGCAATCCTCACCCTGAGATGAAACTTGTCTCAGAATAGTTTGGGGGTCGAGGAGTGGCAACCTTTGGAGCAAGCAATAACGGAGATAAATAAAATGGAAGCTATCCCAACCAGGAGTGGGAGTTTGGGAAAGGGAAGAAGGGGAGATGGGGGGTGGGATATGTTCGTCACACAGGATGTATCTATCTATGCTCAAAAAATAAGAATTAATCAGTAAAAATTTAAGACACACAAAATGAAGGATATAGCAAAGGACCAGTGGTTGCCAGGAGCTGGAGAGGAGGGAGGGTGAATGCGTGGGTGGAGCATGACCCACAAAACCATCTGTGAGGTACTGTTATGGGAGATGCATGTTGTTGGGCTTGAACTTGCTGCAAATTGTGGATTCCAGGTGAAATGACACATGAATACAGCTATGTCATCCACTGTGCACGTACGACACTGTGTGTGGAGTGTAGATAATGGCAGAGGCTGTGCCTGGGGAGGGGACGAAGAGAATATGGGAACTCTGTCATTTCCACTTCTCTGTGACCCTGAAATTATCATGAGAAATACAATTTATCAATAGGAAAAGAGGCGAGGCTGAGGGGTCTGAGTAGGTGAGCAAATGAGCCACGTACGCTCAAGGCAGAAAGGACCTGCTGCAGAGAGGATGCGGAGAGCTCGAGAGAAAGGTCTTAGGCATCTTGGGACCTTAACAAGGAGGCTGTATGGGAGGATCATGGTGGTGAGTGCTGAGTATAGAGGACTGAGATACAGATACGCCGAGACTGCCAGAGTTGGTTTCAAGTATCTCTCTGGTCACGAGAGCCCGAGTCAGAGCACTGACTGGGAGGAAAGAGATCCCGTATGGCAATGAGCAAACCTCACAGGAGAGAGGGAAACTCACAGAAAGACCAAAGACTGTAAGTCCCAGATGTTGAATGGCAGTAGAGTAAAGTAGCCTGAAATAGAGTGGTTCCAAGGGTCGGGGCTACGGATGCTTTCATTTGTTCCCAACATGTATTTATCAGACATCACCAAGAAAAGCCTCCACCTGGTCCCCAGTGGGGAAAGGTGAGGAGACGCCATTCTTGGTGGTCTCAGGAATAGTGTTGAATTTCAGGTAGAAACCACATGAACTTGGGGATTTTCTCCAGATGTTTGGATTTTTTTATTTAGAAAGGAAGAGAAAATCTTATAAGAAAGGTCTATGGGGGCAAACCCACTGTCATGGCTCTATAAAAGCTAAAGTCATATCCCCCTTGTACCCCAAAAGCCAATGTTAAGAGTAAGAGGTCATAGGGGCATAATGGAAACTATCACAGGAAGCAAATTAGCAGAGAGATGGAGGAAGCCCAGGGATGCATGGGTTAGACCAGGGGTGAGTTAGACCAGGGATGGGTTAGACCAGGGGTGGGTGGGTTAGACCAGGGATGGGTTAGACCAGGGATGGGTTAGACCACGGGTGGGTTAGACCAGGAATGTGTTAGACCAGGGATAGGTTAGACCAGGGGTGGGTGGGTTAGACCAGGGATGGGTTAGACCAGAGATGGGGTAGACAAGGGATGGGTTAGACCAGGGATAGGTTAGACCAGGGATGGGTGGGTTACAGCAGGGATGGGTTTGACCAGGGATGGGTTTGACCAGGGATGGGTTAGACCAGGGATGGGTTAGACCAGGGGTGGGTTAGACCAGGGGTGGGTTAGACCAGGGGTGGGTGGGTTAGACCAGGGATGGGTTAGACCAGGGGTGGGTTAGAGCAGGGATGGGTTAGACAAGGGATGGGTTAGACAAGGGATGGGTTAGGCCAGGGGTGGGTTAGATGAGTAGACATGAGAGGTGTGTGGGCACCATCCAGACAGGAGGAACATACCTCCTGTCCAATGCAGGGCTAGCTGGCCTTGGGTTCTCTTGGACTCGCTCTTTACCCAGCGAATGTCTCCTGAGAACCAATCCAGTTGAAGTCTGAACAGAGATGGGAGGAGGGATGGTGACCAGCAGGCAGGACCCATGTGTATCGCAAAGGACTGCAGGGAACAAGAGAACAGGGGAACAGAGGAGCAGCCTACAGGAAGCTGGGGGGGGGGGGGCGGGCTTGGGGGAGAAAATAGCTTTGTAAGCAACGCCTTGCACAGAGCTCTTCCGCTCCTTTGCTCACCGTGTCCGTAGGCAAATAGGAAGCCAATGAGAAAAACAAGAGAACCATCTCAGTGGTTTGAGCCAGACTGTGATTTAGAGAGAATAAGCCTGATTTTCTCACTGCTGGAACCCTCAGGACTGACCACACAGCTCCTGAATTCATCTTTTGCAGCTGGGTGGCAATGTTGGGAGGACCAGGATTTATTTTCTGCTAATGTCAGCCGTCAAAAGCCTATATACTAAAGCTTAATTAGTTTTTTTTCAATAACCTAGAACTAATATATACTAATTTATCCAAATATTGTTTAGCCTGCATTTCTGCTTATGCTTAACTATGGTCTTATATTTGTATGAGTTGACCTGTTCATGTTCCAAAGTGTGCTACATAGTTACGCTATGCTAGAATTAGGTAAATCCCTTCAGCATTTGGTAAAAAATCTGATCATTTATAGCAGTAGTGAAAGTTAGGCTTGATGGTCTAGCCAGCTTTCACGGGCTAGCACAGGGTGTGTACAGGAAACAGATGGTCAAACCAGGAATCAAGGGCTTTCTAAAATCACAGTTCAGATCTGAGGACAAAGGGCACATGAGACCCTGGGCAAGTCCGTCTTCCTTTAACTCTAGACCTTGGCTTCCTTTGGCCTGAGCAATGAGTATTTTTTTCAGGGGAATTAGAGTTCATTTCCTTTGGCTTTTGGTATTGTCTACTATTTGCAATAGGTCATATATTGCTTGTTTCGAAATCAAATAAATAATATGAAATCATACATTTAAAAAAAAGTTATTCTGAGGCCCTGCACAATTCACCTTGGGCCAGGCTTGGGGGAAGACTTAGCTTTCCATTGGACTTAGGGAACAAAAGGAATTCATCCCCCATGTTGAATGACGGTAGCGTAACTTAGCCTAAAGTAGAGTGATCCCACGGGTCGGGGCTACAGATGCATTTGGCCATTCCCAGCGCGTTGCTATCAGGCATCTCGTCTGTTCTAAGCTGAGTCTGGATACCAAGGAAAGGATGGAACAGCAGAGCACAGAATTAGGAAGAGCATGGGGTGTGCGCTCAACATATATAAAGCCAAAAGATGATCAGAAAACTGTGGTTCTGTCACCCCAAACGTAATATGTACCCTCATACGGGTTTGTTCACTAAATCTGGCATAGGGCCTTGGTATACATCACTCCTAAACCCCTGTGCAGAAAGGAATATCCCAGAACAAAAAAGAGTCTATTGGTTTTCTTTACCCACTAAGACTTTCCAAATAAAATATCTTGTTTTAGTTTGGTCTTACTGACTTTGGTTAGAAGATATAATTCTGCTTTTCAGTGATAAATAATTAAAAACTTATATTCTCATTGAATGTCACAACCGCAAATGAAGCTAAGCCAGGTTTCCAAGCATTTTTATTCCTCAGAAAAAGCGGTTTTAAATGATCATTTTACAAGCCAGCCGCAAGGCTGGAGGGATGGTACTTGCTGCTTGATTCTAAAGACTGGAGTTTCATTCCCAACACTCATGTCCAGAAGGTTACCAAAGCCTGTAGCTCTGGCTCCAAGGGATCTGACCCTCTCCTGGCCTCTGTGGTATCCACACGTACCCTCACACACCCTCACACAGACATACGCACACAGATGTACACACACAAGTAAGATAACTTTGGAATATATTAAAAGCTAACCGCACATTTTGTACCGTGTTGTCTTTCCCGTGCCTGAACTGCCATGGCCACCCAGAATCTCTGTCATACACACACCTTTGATCATATCTGGCTTTCCCGTAACATAGACTCTAAGCTGACATTATCTGAAGCGCTCTTCACTTGGTCACACCTGTGACTCTATGAAGCTTTTTGTGCTGGTGGTCCTTGGCTTTCTCACTCTAAGTTTTTGTGACGATGCCTTTAGAATTGCTATAAAGGAGACACCTCATTCAGCGTACAGGCCTGTAAGCCCAGCTACCTGGGGTCCTGAAGCGGGAACATTGTGAGTTCAAGACCAGCATGGGCAGCTTAGTAAAATCCTGTTTCGAAATAAAAGTGTAACATGGACTGGCTGTGTATTTCAGGGTGGAGTACTTGACCAGCACACTCAAGGCTCTAGGTTCAAGACCTGGAACCACAGAAATAGATGAAGGAATGAATGAATAAATGAAATGTTATAATAAATACATATATACATACACGGAGAGTATCTATGAGGTGCAAGGTCTATACAGAACTGTAGAGACCAGCAGTCACCTGTAGGCAGAGTGCCAGGAGTCATGAAGCTCTTACCTCAGGTGGAGTAGAAAGCTTTTAGCCAAAAGCAGAAGAAAGACATTGCAATTGGCAGAAGGGAATCTGTGCATCATCCGAGAAAATCCTGAGTGGATTGTCTCTAAGCAAAAGACATTATCTGTACACATTTCAAGTTCAATTACTTTTTAGTCAGTCACCTATTTGACCAAAGGAATAAGTAAAGCAATAAAAATTTACTTTTGCTTCTTTTATCCTCCACCAGCCTCGTGGGAATACACAGTTACTCAGCCCTGTTCTGCCATTTTTCCTCTTTCTGGGTTTTCCTCCACACCTCCCGGCGCTGCCGGCATCTCTGGCCTCCTCAGGGCAGCTCCTTGTATCTGCCTCAGGTCACTGTCTTCTGTGCTCATCGTCACAGACCTGGAGCCCCTGCTTCTGTGTCCCTTCCTCTTCCTCCTCCTGGACGCCTGTGCTGACTGTGGATGCAGACATCAGGGAAGGACCGATCCATTTTCAGGGTCAACTCTTTCCTGCTCAAGTACAGGGACACTCTGGGCCTTTAAGATGTAACCAGTGAATATGGACCGATAATAACACCTCAGTAGACCTAGCTGAGAAGCACAGGCAGACATAAATACAGATAGGAAGAAAATATATGCTCTATATAAACGCAAAGGCACCATGAGGCATCGTGATCAAAGAGGCCGAGCTTAGCTGTGACAGTCATGGGGTTGGCATTAGGACCCATGGTGCCAGTCCTAGGCTTGCCCTTTATGGGCTGCCCATTGTTAAGATAAGCAATCTTTCAAATTTTCTGCTTGTCCCTGTGTAAAATGACGACAGTGAAAGTCTCCTTTCCCTAGATCTTTGTAGCATGAGAAGAGATAGTATAGAAAGCACTGATAGTGCTGAGCATTCTGCTTCAATAGACATCACTCTTAGTCATTGGTGGTTCATTTGATTCTCTGAAACACACACATAGAAAAACAAAATTAAAGCCCTAATTGCTTTTAAATTGGTATTTTGCTTTGTACATCTCAGAGAATCGCAAGCGTCCTAAGCTAGAAAGCTGGAGTTTGCTACTTCCTGACAGCTGTATGTGGTGGGTACCATGGGTGACAAGGTTCCATCAGACAGAAGAGGTAGCGTGAGTTCAGGCGGAGCCCTTCCTTCCCACATAGCGGGCAGGACCCTGAACTTCGGTGTGCCTCCTGAGAATCAACCTGCAGTGCGATCTCTGTCTGTGCAGAGATCTCCGGTGGCCTCACGTTGTCCATGCCAGGTCCAAGCATAGGGCAGCACCCTCGCTTTTCAAGTCACGATCCCAGCAAACGCTTTCCGCACCCAGCGCCGGCTCCTCTTTCCATCAGAAGAAAGGCCTCCATTGTAGGCTCGTTATCAGATTCCGAGACTCGGAGACATAAATAAAGGAAAGAAAACATGCTAGCTGTTTTCATCATTCATACATTTTTATGGGCTTCTGAAATATCTTGGTGATTAGACATTTGAAAGTAAATATTTTTACTGCTCTAGAAAAACAAGCAATTTTAAAAAATCCATTTGATCCACAGAAAATTCCCTTCTAGAACATATCATTGACATTTTTTTTCCCGTGATTTAATACCAAGGCATTAATCGACAATTAAACTACAGACAAGTACACATAAAAACACTTATTCAAAATGTTTAGATCACGACCTTGAGTCTCAAATACAAGTCTTTAAAAATACATTTTAAAATGTCTGAACAGAACATTATTTTCCATTAGGAAGTTAAACGCAACATTCTTTTGAAACTGTATAAATCATTAACATAGTCACATTTGCCAAAAATGTTCTCTTAGAAGATTGATTATTCCAGAAAGAAGGGGGTGGGGGAAGGCTAGTCTTTGGTATCAAATTTTGTTTCTGTTAAACAAATTTTGTTTCTGTTCTATTAAAACTTCTTTTAATAATTAGATTGAAAGCTATTTTTAAAACATTTCTGTAGCATTTTATGCACATGTTTTATGATTTATTTTTGTCCATGTGGTATGTCCGTGTGTGTATGACACACATGTGTATTTAGGGAAAGGAGAGCCCTCTGAGGCTAGAAGAGGATTTTGCATCCCCCAGAGCTGAAGGTATGCGAGGTTGTGAGCCACCCAGCTAGGTTTCTGGGAAGAAAACCGAGGTACTCTGAAAAGGCAAGAAGCTGAGCCATCTTAACTATTGGGCTGTCTCTCCGTTCTCTTTTTATGCATATTTGAGAGTGTTCAGTTTCAGTCCAGCCTGAGTACAGGGAAACGGACAAACGAGCTGATTTCCAGGGGCTGAGCTTTGAGCGCGAACTCGTCCCTTCGGGCTTTGCATCTGGACACTTAGTGTCTGGCTACTTAGTGTCTGGCTGGCAGAGCCGTTTGGAAATGTAGAAATCTTTCGGACAGGCGGCCTCGCAGGCGGAAGTAGAGACATGGGACTGGCCCTGAGAATTACAGACCAGCTACCGGTCTTGGCTTCCTGACCCCGTGAGACAAGCTTGCAGCTTCACACTCCCACTACTGCAGACAGGATCCGGTTCCGCCATTGCACCTTGCCCACCATTATGGCTTGAATTCCCTAAACCCATTGCCAGAATGAACCTTCTCTTACATTACCTCTGCCAGGCACTCTGTATCTCGCCACAAAGTTCACACGCTCATGCGGAATTCCCTTCTTTCATTCCCCTCCTCTTTGTCTAGATTCACAGTATCTTTACCCCTGTCAATTCCTTAATTAAGTGACCCGTCTAAACCAGTTGACTCGAACCTAGTAATTCTTCTGATCCTGAGAGTACCCTACCCTATAGCTCAGTGTAGCATCAGGAAGTGGCTCTACCTTCCTGTGTTCAGCCGCAACACCAGAACTCTTGGTACAAAGGAACTGCCATGCTGGTTCATAATTTTATTACCATCTGAAAAACTATCTGGCATATAAGATAGTCAGAAGTCCTTAAAACACTAGTGAATTTTTCTTTAAGTTTCTATATATGATGTGTATAAGGAACCAGGCCTGGGTTACCTGTGGGGAGACAGGATGATGTGGTGTTTAGGGATTCTGGCGCTGAAAGCTCCTATTTATCTTGAAAAGCTATGCCAATGGCTCTCACTCTTCTTTCTCTAATAGTGAGAGAGAATAATGAAATCTCTCACAGTCAGGACAGGCTTATTTATCCATGTGGAGAAATCAACACAATGACGGATGCAGAGGTCCAGTGTTACTCAGATTATATCGTTGCTCTGATACAAAGTAAAGTTTTTCCGAATTTGAATGTGTGGCTTTGCTAACTACATCCTCACAGCAAAACTTCTTTCCCTTGGTGATCTCGATATCCATTGCAGTGTGTCTGCGGGGGTGGGAAGAACTAAGCCTTTTGGTTGTCCATGTCTAAGCTTGCTATACTAAGATTTCCAAATCATGCATTCGTGATACATACTTTATTTTCAATGTAATAACCATCACATCGCTCAGAAAGTCACTTTAAAAATCCAGTTCAGCCAAAATTGTGGAAATAAGCATCAGCCCAAATTTTCATTTACTTTTTGGAGAAAGGAAGCTGCCATTTGTTCTCAGCCAACCACGGGCCAGGTTCTGGATCACAGCCTCAGAGACATTGTCTCTGCTGATTGTCAGGTTTCACGCCATGTTCTCTGGGTCTGAACATTTAAATAATATTTGCACATCATTGATCAGGGGTGCAGTGCTGCCTGCCCACCCCAAAGTTTAGGATCTTCCTCCATAGCAAAGGTGGCAGTGGACATTTTCACATTTTGACTGATTAGCTGAGCTAACGGTCGATGGGCGTTCCTTCATTGCCAAATAACTTCACCCGATGGGGAAATCTTCCAGCACGCTTGTGTGCTCACAGGCTGAATGAATTTGCTCTTCCTGGTCCCTGGGATAAACTACTGACCTGTAGAGACTCAGTCATTGCGTTCCTCGCCCTCAAAAGACAAAAACCTCCTGTGTGATTAGAAAACGGAAACAGAGGAGGTAAGTTTTCATCCCTCAGGCTAACCAAAGCTGCCTTAGACCACTGACTTCCCCCCACCCCCCCCCACCCCGAGTTGACAGTGTTCAGAGGAGACTCCGTCAGTCACTCACATAAGCCTTAGGCTGTCCTTGTAGGGCACCACTGATCACTTAGAGACTGTGGCAAGCACTATGGACCTTGCTGTGCTGCGGGAGGGCCTTCCGCTCCATCAGCCAATAGCCGCTGAAATACCAGCCCACTGGGGCGTGGTAGATTTCTCTTTTAAAAAGAGCCACAGATCTCGGCTTGGGCCTCTTGGTTCCGGCGCTTGGTCCCTGCTCCAGCGACTAGGCTCCCTTCCTGATGGTTTATGGTGTATGTAAGTTTTACCCCCCAAAATAAATAACCCCTTAAAACATAACTGGTGTGGGATTGATTCACCGTTATTTGGCACCCAACGTGGCCTGACCTAATGGGCCAATCAGCTTTATAACTTAAGGAGTCCTCTGTGTTATTTTCTTTGGGGCTAAACAGCTGGGGGGGGACCGGGTAGGACAGAAACACAAACAAACAGGCCTCCTCATGTTACAGAATGGCGCCCATGTGGATAACTGAATCCACAGAAAGCCTGGGAACACTTGGAAAAGATTAGAGTAAAGCATTTCAGTTTTCAGCTGTAGCAGGAAAAAAGGTGCGCTGTTTTAAAATGCCGGCTTTCTGGGCCGTCCTGCCAGGGAAAACTCTGACTCTTTCAAGCAGGCAGTCCAGACTATGGAAACAATGTTGCAGCTTGCTTCCTGGCAAGGACCTTGAAAAGCCTTAAGAGCTTTCGACTGCTGTTTTCTCCATATTCCTTAGCAAATTAAAGACCCACATGGTCAGAAAGAGAGAGATATACAGTAAAGAGAGATATACAGTAAAGAGAGATTCAAAGAGTAAGAAAATCTCTAAATGGTTTACAGTGTGTTAAAAATATATGCAGGCTTGAAAGGAAAAAGGTTTAAAGCCTTAAAATAAAAAAGAAAGAAAGAGAATAGTTGGGTGTGGTTGTACACACCTTTAATCCCAGCACTGGGGAGGCAGAGACAGACGGATCTCTGGGAGTTCAAGGATAGCCTGGTCTACAGAGGGAGTTCCAGGACAAAGATATACAGAGAACCTGTCTCAAAAAGCCAAACGTTAAAAGTAAAAATAAAAGAACTAGAGGTTAAAATAAAGTCACATAAAGATGAAAAATACACAGAGAATCTTGATACTGTTTGCTATTATGCTCTCTTTGAATTGTTTAAATGCTGAGGAAGGAGTAACAGCTGCTAAAAGATATTTGCTTATAAATGCTGCAGAATTAATCCAAGATAGGTATTTTGAAAATGCCTTGGCTTCAAAATTGAAGTCAAAAGGTATGTTACTTTGGAGAAGAGATTTTACTTTTGTTTCCACAGAAAATGAGAGGCTCTGGATTTATTCAGAGTTAATAAAAACCATCTTTGACCAAGGGAGGCCACCTGAAAAATCTCTGACAGAAACAGATGGCCCAGATGTCTGAGTTCTTCATCCAGAACAGGTTTAAGACTGCTGCCTGAGATGATCAAGATTCACAGGATACTTCAGTCAGGACTTGATCATAACTCTAAATTTTCTTTAGGTCCCCATAAGATTATCAGCGCCCCCAACCAGTAGGAAGTAGCATGGAATACTACGCCCACATTCCCAAAAAATGGACTATGGATATTTTCCTTTGTTTTATTTTTTTTTTAAAAAAAAAAAGAGGGGGAAGTGGTGCGGGAGAATTGTCTGTATTCTGTCAATCATGTTTTAAATAAACGTTGATTGGCCAGGCAGGAGGTGTAGGCGGGAAAACCAGACAGGAAGTGGAAATGATGCAAGGAGAGCAGGAGAATTCTGGGGAGGAGGAAGTTGATTCCTCCCACTCCTGCCCAGATCACTGAAGCAGCAGGATGTGAGCTGCCCCACTGAAAAAGGTACTGAGCCACATGGCTAACATAGATCAGAAAAATGGGTTAATCAAGATGTGAGAGTTAGCCAGTAAGAAGCCAGACCTAAAGGACCAATCAGCATTATAACTTACAGAGTCCTGTGTGGGTGATTTTCTCTGGGATTGTGGGGACCTGGTGGGAGGACAGAAAAACCCACAAACAAGCAGGCCCGGCCTTTTCATGTTACATTGCTCCAAGAGAAATGCTTTTCTGCACCCCCAAATCATGGCAACTTACTTCTTCTGGTACCATGGATCTCTATCCACAGACCTCCTGGCCCTATCAGCTCAAGGCTAAGAATCTATGATCTAGGGAGTTTTGGCAAAACTTCAATTTGCGTATGAAAAAACTTTAAGGGTTTAAGGAGTCTGGGCCCCCCAAGATCTCTCCTGTCTAAGCTGTGGTGAGCCTGATTGCACAGTATGGATAACTGATTGCACCTCAATTTTTATGTCTGTCAGAGGCTGCTGCTCAGGAAAATGGGGCACATTTTGGGGAAGAATTGACATTAAGAATTTACACTATTTCATATAGCCTTTTTTACATTTAAAGACAACTTATGGATAATATTTCTAAATAAAATTATATTAGGTCATATTGTAATGAGCAAAAAAAAATTAAGGTAAGGTAGGTGCTGGATTAATGGCTCAGTGATTAAAATGACTTGGTTCGGTTCCCAGCATGCACATCAGGTGGCTCACAGTCACCTATAAGTCCAGTTCCAGTGGTTCTGACGCCCTCTTCTGGCCGCCATAGGCATTGCATGCGTGCAGTGTTTACATAGCCAAGCAGACACACACACACACACACACACACACACACACACACACACACACACACAAATAATACACAATTTTGTTAAGGTGAGAGGATAGGCCAAAGGGGAGAGCGTCAGGAAACTGGGACTCAAGCTTGAATGAAGAGGAGGTGAAAGGAGCAGAGCTGGAACTCTCTTTTCACCGATTTTGAAGTCTGCTGCTTGGCATGATTTCTTTAAATAGTCCTCCGTGGTAGAACTAGGTTGTCAGAGCGCTCTCTCCTTCAAGTTTCACAGTAACAAGTCAAACCCACCAAGGGGCTTGTTTCTCTAAGCACGTAAAAGGTGAGAGCTAATTGGATCCTCACTGTCACTGAAGGAGAGCAGAGCTAGTGTGGGACAGAAACAGGTGCCATCCAGAGGGCAGGAATATAGTTATGTGGACTCAGGTTCAAATCCTGGCAGGGCTACCAAGTTCAAGTCCACCTGTCCTCCACGACGCCACGTTATCACCTGGAAGTCAGCCTCCCGATAGTCTCCTGCCAACACCGCACCTGACAGAGTCCACCGCCAGCATTTGCTCATACTGTCTTCCCCATCGACTAAATGAATATCTCCCAGGAAGCTCAACCCATTGACAGCTGCCCTCTGGGTATCACTGAACCAAGCTTTGTCCCTGTGTTGTTAGCCTAGTATCTAATTGCTACTTGGATCAATTCCACATTAGCCTGCTTGAAAGCAGTTAGAGAACCAAATTGAAGGAAAAATGTACCTTTTTGTTAAGAGTCTCTACGGTTTTCAGTGGGTTGAAGTTAAAGCAATAGTAAAAGGTAATGTGGTCCCTAACCCTTTAGGCTTTATTGCCAGTAGATGAATCTTTGTGTTTATTTTTATGTATTTTTCTTTATATGTTTCAAATACTTTTGCCTTATGAAACCATAATTTTTTCTCATTATATAATTTGTGGCTTCAGTATTATCAAAACGACAGAAGTCTTTCAGTAGCAGCTATATGTGTGTGTATAGTATATATATATGTATATCTGTATATGTATAGTATATATATGTATATCTGTATATGTATAGTATATATATGTATATCTGTATATGTATAGTATATATATGTATATCTGTATATGTATAGTATATATGTGTATATCTGTATATGTATAGTATATATGTGTATATCTGTATATGTATAGTATATATGTGTATATCTGTATATGTATAGTATATATATGTATATCTGTATATGTATAGTATATATATATATACATGATGAAAGTTATGAGTCTGATTTTTTACAAAATAATTTTGAACCATTTTATTCCAAATAACCGTTTTTACCTATCTTAATCATGAAAAAATTGACATACACAAAATAATATGATACCCTACAGAGAGAGGGGTTCTAACTCATGGTAATGCACAGCCCTATGCGCTCCTAACTTCACTTTCGAGCTAGCACATTTGCACTGCCCTGAGAGCCCTGAAGGCTCCTCTCCAACGCCATCTTTGACTGCTCTGCTTAGGTAGGTAGCCAGGGTTCTGAATAATCCATTAAGTTAAAGCACCGTTCTGAATGAGGTCACTCAACTTCAGCAATGACTTTGAGAGAGCCTTGTTGGGAGGCATTCACAAAGACTACCTCTAGACGCTCAGGTGAAGACGGTAATGACTGCCCACTTGCTTGAGAGGGCTTGGAGATTTGCCTTTCTGAAAGCAAAGGAGCAAAGGATTCACATGTTATCTCCTGCTAGGAACATCAGTGAAGCATGCAGGCCTATGAACAAAAAATTCTCGTCCAAAGGTGGAAAGAAAAAGAATGTAACAGAGACTATCAAGTTCTTTTTTTTTTCCTTTTGTTTTCTCTTGTAGGTTTTGTTGCTTTTTTTAAAAAAAAAAAATATCAAGTTTTTTTATTAAGTCTGTCCCTTTGAATTTTTCTCACCCACCAGTCTATCTGAGAGATTCGCATTTGTTACCGCCATTTGGCCAGGTGGATGTAACAGGCCGGAATGATTGTAGAATATTCAAGAATGTGCACTAGGGGAACCCTCACTCAGTTGCTTGGGAGTGTTCTAGTAAGGTTCTTGACCTTATCATCTCTCAGGTCCAGAACAGTGCTGCAAGACACTGCCCCGGGGCTTGGAACCCTCGTGAGCTGGGAGGATGCAGCCCTGTAAGTGGCTTCCCATTCATCTGGGAAGAAGGTGACAAAGCCATGAGCCGGCCTCATGAGTAACACCAGATCCCCGCTCTGGCTGTCTGTGCCGTGAATGGTGTTCTTTGGCAGGCTTCGAGATGTGCTTTAGCTTGTCAAAACTCTGCGTTAATTCAGACACCTCTGGTTTTGAATTCTTAATTATTTATAGCCAGCTTAGGAAAAGTATAACTCGGAACTATATGTAAATAAAGGATTTGATTAACATGTGAAATATGTAAGCTACATTCCAAAGCTTTGCTTTTAAACATCGGAGAACACATCCTTGTAAACATTTTAAAATAAATCTAGAAACATTCGCTTTTATTGAAAAGTTACTTTCCTGATCAGAAGTCGTTTTCCCTTTGATCACTTCTTTCAGTACATGCCTGATTCTTCTGTTAGTCTGGTGAAAATTGCCAGGTACGCTTGTGTATTTTTCAAGGCCGTGTTCCTGTTAAAATGTCTCTTCATTTACACTGGCCTCTTCTCCCAGCAAGTCTCGATTAGTGCAATCTCCGCTATTACATTTAAGGTAATAATTATTATTTAGTATGGAATAACCAAGTTTAAAATAGGGGAGTCTAGTTCCCAACTCAGTCCCTCCCTACCTTCCATATAGTTCCTTTGTTGGAATAAAACTCTTGGTAAAGTACACATCAGCCCCTATAAATAGCAGCGTAAGCCTGTCCATTCAGGACAGTCTCCAGAGTGCATTTTAAACCCACGTTGTTTAGAATAGGAAACATTTCTGGTGTTCATATTTTCCGTTGTGGATGACACGAATTGCCTCATGTCACACACCCTCCCTGGCTCCCAGCTTCCTGTGCCCCTTAGGAACCCAACTAGGAGATTCTAGGGGATCACTCAGTATGTACTTCTGATTTTTCTGTGGGTGCCTTGGGAATTCTGCGGACATCTTGGGGCTCTACAGAAGGAGCCTTTATAGAACTCAGAGAGCGGAATCTGCCGCTGGGTGACAAGGAGGCCTTTCTTTCTAGAGATGGCCGCTCAGGTGTGCCTGCTTAGAGTAACCACAGTCAGCTCCACCGTAGACTCCCACAGGAAGCCTCGCGCCCGCTGTTGGCAAGTCTCTCCGGGGAACTCGGGAGACTAATAAGGAAAATAAGTGGGCAGGAAGTGAGTGAGCACACAGGCAGCGTGAGATGTGAGATGAGAGGTTATCATGCCGGTTCCAAGACCTGGGGCATCGTCAGGTCGAATTACACGGCACCTTTCCCAAGGCACTATTGGCATCTCCAGTAGCTGCTAGCCTCTGCCCACGCCTTCCTTGAACGGTTCCTCTGTCTCTATATTCCAAGCTGTTGTGTACACCTTTATTTATTTATTTTTTAAGCGGGGGGCCTCTTGGGGAGATGTAATGTCTCCTCTTTATTTCTCTTTCCTTGATGAATAAGAAAAGAACTACTGTTGATGGGATCCAGCTTTTTGTTTTGTTTGGTTTCTCATTTTTTTAATGGTGTTATAGACAGAGTTGACATAAGCTTCTAACAGCCGTCAACCCTCCTGTCTTACCATGAAAGCTACCCATACCAATTACAGGTATTTTCTCAGTGCCAGTATCTGCATGGCATATCCTGGCTACTCGGGGAATGCCATCACAACAGCTGCTCCGTGCCTCCTGAATGGGACAAAATGAAGATTTTGTAAAATTAAAGACTGCAGCAGGGTGGAAAGTCCCAAACCTTTTAACTCTTAAGCACCTCACATCACGGGCACCTAGATAACAATGGCCTCACTGCAGCACTGTGGCAGAGCGGCACTAAGCGGGACAAGGGGCCAGTTCCCGTGAGAACCGCCTCGGGATTACCGATAAGGGGTGATTCTGGTGCTCTGCTGGTTATCCATTCAGAAACAAACACATCTGTGCTCGCAGTCTGAGAAGGGGCTGAAGGTGCAAATCGTTGGACAAAGACTTAGGAAACAACCAAACCAAAGAGCGACCAGCTCTTTGTATAGCTCATAGCCTTAAGCATAGATCTCATGCTCTTCTACTCTTACTAACTTTTAGTTACCATGCATAACTCCAGCTCCAAGGGATCTGACGCCCTCTCCTGGCCTCTGTAAGTAACTGCACTCACACATATGCACGTACCCCCACACAGACATACATGTATACACATAACTAAAATATGTTTTATATATGTGTGAAGTATATGAAAATAGTCTATAGATCAAGGATGACAGAAAAGAGAGTGGATATAGCTTTAGGAGATCATTTACACAATTAACATCTTTTTAGGTGGCTGATGATGTGAAAAAAAAATCCTACCCAAAGTGTAAATGATACCATATGACCCCGCTATTTCTCCCCAGGGCTTACACCCAAAGAACATCATACCCTCCCATACACATATCTGAACACCAGTGTTCATTGCTGCTTGATTTTCTACAGCAAAGAATTAGAAAGAACCTAATTATCCATCAACAGATGAACAGCTAATAAAAACTAAATATACAATGCAATACTATCCAGCTCTCAAGAAAAATGAAATCACCAACAACTTGCAGGAAAATGGATGGAATTAGAACGTTAGATGATAGAGGTCACACAACCTCAGGAGGGGAAATGCAGGTTCTCCCTCATATGTGGAATCTAGCCAATAATACATGTTTATATGTAAACAAATCACACATGGGTGCAGAATTAGCATGAAGACAAGACAACAAGAAAGGCTAAATACCGGGGATGAGGAAAGGCTGAACACGGGTAATGAGATGAGTGATGAAAGAGGGTGGAAAGCTAGGCTTTTCTTCCTTTTTATCTTTGGTTATGTCATAGATGGTCCTCATTTTCAGTAGTAGGTAACTGTCTAAAAATATATTTGATCAAGAAAGTATGAAATCCAATGTAAAACTCCACAGCTTTCATTCCGAGTAGCTACTGTAGCCGTATAGAAGTTCACTGAATTATATAGTTTTGGGGTTAAATTAATTGCAACACATGATTTTTTTTGCAACTTCTTTTTAATGAGGTTTGGTGTTTTTTTTGTTATTTTGGTGTTTTGTTTTGTTTTAAGGGTAAAGGGTAAAGCAGGCAGACCTGCACTGTGCTGACGAGGCGTGGTGATTCACAACCACCAGATTCCTTTCTGTGTAACTGTGTGGGGAGCTGCAGACTGCGCTCTGGTCATGCACCGTGTTTAAAGGAAACTAGGACTTCTCAGCCTGTTTCCTTCATCTGTCTCTCTGGCCCTCAGGCATTCCAGGTTGGGAGCGAGAAAATGCTATAAAATGTCACTCCTCCTAGAGTGTGTTACTTCACCAAAGAGCTCAGGACCCAAAAGCCATTTTATCTTCCTTTTCCTGAAGTTTGGAATGGAGGAGCAGATTGAAAAGACTTGGAACAGAGAGGAAGATAGTGTTGCTATTCACAGTCTGACTTGGTTTCTGAGCAGGCAGCAGCGGTTGAAGAGGGCTCCCTGCTTGTCCATGCCGCTAATCTCCGGCTGAGGCCTCTTGTAACAGAGAATTCTCCCCAGAAAGGTTCAGACACACACAGAAGGACTGATTTCTCCCCTTGGGTCTCAGATAATGCTTTTAGCACGTGCGAATCAGTACTGACAATTTTGTATTCGTTAGGTCTCAAAACCCAGAACAAGCCGGCGGTGGCCGTACATGCTTTTAGTCCCAGGCAGAGGCAGACGGAGCTCTGTGATAGAGGCCAGCCTGGTGTACAAAGTGAGTTCCGAGACAGCCAGGGCTGTTACACAGAGAAACCCTGTCTCAAAACCAACAACCAAAAAAAAAAAAAAAGTAAGAAAGAGAAAAGGAAAGAAGGAAGGGAGGGAGGGAGGGAGGAAAGAAAGGAGGGAGGGGAGAAAGGAAGGAAGGAAGGAAAAAAAGGAAGAAAGGAAAGAAAGGAAGGAAGAAAGAAAAGGGAGAAAGAAAGAAAGAAAGAAAGAAAGAAAGAAAGAAAGAAAGAAAGAAAGAAAGAGAAAGAAAAAGAAAAGGAACCTAGGGCAAATGACTAACTGAGGTGTCTATTTAACATAGCAAAGGTGGCTCTGGCTGGGGTCTCTCTCAGTCCCTACAGAGCTCACTCCCCTTCCTCCAGCTTCCCTCTGTAACCCAGCCATTTTGGTCCTTTTGGTCTCTTGGTCTCTAGGTCCCCCTCTCTCTTCTCTTCCTTCTCTTCCTCTCTCACTCTCCCCTACCCGCTCCTCTCATGACCTGGTTCAGCCTGGACCCTTCCAGATGCCTCTGGCTAGTCTCTCCCTCATATCTACAAAAAGGTCTTCTCCTCAGCCATTCATTCCTAGGAGCAGTCATGGCCTTAATTTTTTTTTACCCAGTATTCATGTACATCCACAGACCAAACAGAAAATAGACCCTAGATCACAAACTACAACTCCTCCAGGCCTAGCACACAACACTGAACGAGTACAAATACTTTTGTATTTGTATCTGTGTGCAGGCAGAATTGAATTAGATTTGCTACGTTGCGTAAGCAGAGGCAGAAATGTTAGCAACCTTTGGAGTATCCTTCAAGAAGTAACCATTAGAATCTTTTGTGAAGTTCCATCACTCCCAACTGAGCCTTCCAGCCACCGGATTTGAATTCCTCTTACGTTCTGGATGTGTGAGGAAATGGGTGATGTTTATTCTTCAGATTATTGCTGAACTTTCGTATCATATAATTTTGGCCGTTTGCACTCGGTTGCACTCTGGGAGAAAAACGATAAGAATAAAGGAAGAGTCCATTTCCTTGTTTGACTGTAGCACTTAAGCCCTGAGTATCATTTGCAATTGGTATCTGCATTGTAAAACCAGATAATGGTCAAATTGAAGGGTTCAGCCCCAAGCCTCGGGAGTCCAAGGGTGAGCGGACTGTATAATCAAGGCTTTCTCTAATGAAAGGCCAAGCCTGTGGTTGGGAGCAGTAGAGTGCTCCAGCTAATCCCAGGAGGATGGGAGAAGCAGTCGATGACCTCACGCTAGTATTTACCAACTCTTTCTAAAACAGAGAATGGCTAACATGTGAGTCGGGTCTGCTGTTGAAACGTTAAATGGTGCATTCTTTTCTAGCGTTGGGAAATTGTAATGGAGCAAGAAAGGTAAGAACAAGGGGAAAAGCAATACACAACAACTAAAACTTAAAAAAAGAAAACTCGAGTTGTGTAGATTTTATTTTTAGTAAGGAACTTCTTTTTTCGTCTTTTCATAAATAGTTCTGCTTGCACTGAGAGGGGTGTGTCTAAATTGAGTTTCTTCATTACAGAAGTAGACGTTCAATTCTCTAACACTAAGTCTGTAAATAAAGTTAATGAGCTAGAACATTAAGCATTGTGGGCCTTGGAGAACAATTTGAAGAGCCTCAGAATTGTGTCTGTTAATTAATTTCATTTAATCTTTGATTCTTGAATCTGCTGGGAAAGAGTCTGAAGGGAAGATAATTTATAGGTGTCCTAGGAAGGTCCCAGATTCTGCAGTGCCCGGGAGAATCTCAAGTTCCATCAGTCCTCTCTCCTTGGAACCATAGTTTAGAAAGCTGTATTCAGATTGCATGTCATTGGTTCTCAAATTTAAAATCAGTGCATGCTTTATTTTATTATTATTATTTTGGTTTTTTCAATACAAGATTTCTCTGTAGCTTTGGATCCTGTCTTGGAACGAGCTCTTGTAGACCAGACTGACCTCAAACCACAGGGATCCTCCTGCCTCTGCCTCGTGCGTGTTGGGATTAAAGGTGTGGGCCACCACCACCCTGCTCAGTGCATGCTTTTAAAAAAGTATCTCCATTTTATTTTCTTTAAATTGAAAATCTTTCCACATCAGCTCTGGCTTATATATGTGGGGAAAAAAATGAATATGACTTTGTATCAAACGCCCTGCACCCCCACCCCACCCTGCCTGGATCTGACAAAATAAAAGGAAACAAAAGCTTCTTTCAGGTCCTAGTCTGTAAATGAATGAACAAGGTCTAGAGAGATGGCTCAGCAGTGTAGAGTGCTTACTGTTGTTACAGAGGGACCTTAGCTGAGTTCCCATCACCCACACCGGGCAGCTGATAACTGCCTTTAGCTCCAGGTTCAGGAATTCAACGCCCCCTTCTGGCTGCCACAGGCATCACAGTCCCAGGCACGCATACACACCCATACACCTACCCACATAATTAAAAGTAAAAATGCAGTCTGTAAAAGTAAACAGACAAATAAAGAACTCATTTGCTTTTCCTTCTTAAGTAATAATGAGTTTGATTTTATTGTCGAGTAATTCCAAGTCAAATTGCATCCTAATGTTGAAAATCTTTCTTCCACTTATCTATTTCTGATCTCCTGCTGTGGGGTGTCCCAAGAAAGGCACCTGGAAATTCTGCAAAGGAGAGTTTTTAATAAATCTAACATAGAAAGTTGAAGCAATCCTGACAGCCCAGCCTGGAGCAAGTAGAATTCAATTCTAATTTAGTAAATCTAAAGAAAGAGGGGATGAGAAGGAACAACCAAGCTCAAAGCCAGGGTTGACACTGGGTATGCCACTCACTGTGAGAGGCTGTATCTCCCTCTGCGTGGGGTGAAGTATTCTTTGGGTTCGAGTTTGTCTCTGTTCTGATTCTGTATCGAGGAGGAAGTCTTTCCGCAGCTTCCTGGCATTCTGGGTTGGGAACCAGGAGGTGATGTGGCCAGCGAATGAGCTCTGAGGGTACTGAAGAGCTAGACCATCTCTTCTATCTTCATTATTGACATTATGATTTGGATGACCATCTCCCTTGTGGGCTACCAGCTGTCCTCCCTGAGACCTGCACACTCTGGAACTCCTGAGATTCTGTTCCTGAAGCAGCAGAGTTCCTAGGTTCCAGGAAATGCCAGCTGTGGCCAAGGGGCCCTCTTGATGCAGTGGCTCTGTTCTTATCCTCTTCAACTATGAACCACTTATTGTCTACCTGCTGTATACCTGAACCGTTCTAAGCTTTATTAGGTGCAAAAAACTCTTAGGCTGTATCTTTGAAGCCAAAGGAGTCATTTGGTAAGAAAAAGTATGTCAAGAAGGTGAATAAGTAAGCAAGGTTGCCCATAGGTACACATTTATCTCTAAAGGTGTCAATAATTGTATATTGGCCATATGATATTATAAAACAGGATAGCACCTAACAATATAACAGCACACACAATGAAATGAAATGTCACTCACAGTAAATGAATAATGACCACAGCAACTATAGTATTCAAAACGCACAGTAGACTATTTCTCACGAAACAAATATGCTTTAATCCAGGTCTGATTTCCATAAAAAGAAATTAATGTTTTTCAAGACCTTATATAGTGTCAGTGGGGAGAAAAATCTGGATTTGATTAGAGCTATAAAAGTCGTGTGCAAATTTAATATCCAGATGTATAAATTGGCCACCAGAAAAAGCACTTGTGGTTATGGGAATATCTAGATACTTTGAATAAAAATAGTCCACACCTTGGGCTGGAGAGATGGCTCAGAGGGTAAGAGCACTGACTGTCCTTCCAGAGGTCCTGAGTTCAATTCCCAGCAACCACATGGTGGCTCACACCATCTATAATGAGATCTGCTGCCCTCTTCTGGTATGTGTATACATAATAAATAAATTAATTTAAAAAAAGAAAAAAAATAGTCCACACCAACAATGCTGCAGCTTCTTTAAAGATATGACCCTTTCCCCTATATTATAATATATCCTTATCATTCTTGTGATTAGCTCACGGTTTCTTTTGCCATTTAATTGCATCTATGTACAATAAATCTATAATGTACAATATTCTAAAATATATCACTATAACTGGGAATCAATTTTCTGTGTATGAAAGTGTCCCGCGCTACGGTCTCGCCAGCAAGAACGACGCGGGGCACTTAGGATACTTCTGCAGTAAAGCTTTAATGCCTCTTGAGAGGGAGAGCATCAGCTTCCAAAGCGGAGACCCAGAATGAGGGGAACCCAGCCCTTATAAAGGAAACAGTCCTCGCTTCTGACGTGTCACTCTTGAATCGGTCCACTGCCCATTATCCCAGATGATGCCTCGGGAGTAGGCAGGGACGCAGCGGTAGAGAGTTACAAAGCACGTGCGCTGGGATTAAAGGCGTGGGCTACATCACCTTGAACTCACAGAGATCTGCTTGTCTCTGCCTCCCAGGCATCAGGGCTAAAGGCGTGTGCCGCCACACCTTGGGGTCACAGAGGTCAATCTCTACCTTTGTTCCTAGAAGCAATGGAGAATGTGGTCCGGCCCTCCACATGAAAGTCCTATATACTCTCTTTTCCTAGAATGATACAAAGTAGATGACTATAATATGATGAGGATGGTGATGATGATGGTGATGATGATGATGGTGGTGATGATGATGATGATGATGGTGGTGGTGGTGATGATGGTGGTGATGGTGATGATGGTGGTGATGGTGATGATGGTGGTGATGATGATGATGATGGTGGTGGTGGTGATGATGGTGGTAATGATGATGATAATGATGGTGGTGATGATGGTGGTGGTGGTGGTGATGGTGGTGGTGGTGATGGTAGTGGTGGTGATGATGATGATGATGATATGATGATTTTCATCAGGACCAGAACCAGGGCTTTGTAGCAACCATTCACTCAAGGAGCTAGTTTGGGCCCTATCTTTTCCAAGAACTGTTTTTATAGGTGTGTTTCAAACTGGGGGTAGGGGATGTGTGGTAGAGACACATGTTCCTTTTTCATTTAGTATGTGCATGTGTGTGTTCATGCACACCATGTGTTGAGGTCAGAGAACAGCTTCTGAGAGTTGGTTCTCTCCTTTCATTGCATGGATTCCAGGGATGGAGCTCAGGTTGTCAGGTGACAGGCACGTTTATCCACTGAGCCATCTGTCCAGACCAGTAGACCTAAGATAGAAACTTTTCTCTCTGAAGCAGGAAACAGTAAGAAAGGGAAGGGAGAGTCAAAGGAAAATTATGCTTAACATGCAATACGTACCTGTAAGGAAATTTTAAGTAAAAATAAATGAAATGTCAATCAAAAAAGGAAATGATGTATCTGGTTAAAACCTTCAGATTTAAAACAACAACAACAAACCAACCTTAGTGAGAAAACTTAAGTAATTGGTGCAAAAGAGTTTAAATGGAAAATAGGAGCATTGAAGCAAGTTAAACTGAAAGGCTGATTCATATATTGCCCTGTAAGTATTTCTCAAGGACATGCAAACAGAGTGGCCCCAAGCTTCCAGCTCTCTCCTACTTGGGTAACCAATTACAACGAAATAAAGTCCAAGCCAGGAAGAATTCATGGAGGGGAAAGCCAGACACTGGTTCTTGGAAGACTGTTGGAACTCAGAGAAGTGGTGTCTGAGGAACAGGCTGTTCTAGAAGGGGTGCCTCAGTGATTGTGGGACTATGTGCAAAAAATTGTCCTGTTTCAACCTCTATCTCTACACTCTGGTGGTTTTTATGGCAACCCTATGGGGTGGGACAAGAGATAGGTACCCAAAAGGAAAAAGAGATTAGCTCTGGCAAAAGTCACAGGAAGCCATCAGACCCGGGAGAAGAAACTACTACTGAGTGGGAAGGGTGAAGGACTGAGGGACTCCCAAGGGCACTAAATTCTTGAAACAAGTCTCTGAGTTACATTACCTGTACTTGCATGCGTGTAACGGGAGCTTTTCATTCATGCTAGCTTGTCTGACCTCAGAATAAGATGTGGATTAAGAGGTAAAGCATTCTTACAGCGTTATTCTTGTCTCCTCAACCAAGTCTGCTCATAGATTGAACAGAGTCATTTTTAAATAATATGGCTCTTAGTCCCTCTGTTCTCGGGAGTCTGTGCTGGACCGGCTCACACAAGCTCATGGATGCCATGCTGGATTACTGTGACTCATCACTATGGATCCAGTGGATTGTCCTTGCTTCCCTCTTTGAGAAAGTCACTTGCAGAGGGACTCCATTTTCACAGAGCCTCTAGACCAAAAGCTGGACCTCGTGTCCTGTGATCTATCTGGCCTTTGGAGGCACCAAAGGGGCCCTGAGTTCTCACACCATCCAAGTGGAGACAGAAGTAGGGATAGCTGCTAGGTGTCACCTAGGCATCCATGTTCTGCCTACACTCAGACATACGTTATACAAACCGTTCCACAGTCACCATTCCTGAGGCACAGACATGTGGCATTGGCACTGTGCTGAGGCCAGAGAGAGTGAAAAGAAAGCTGGAGACGTAGCTCAGTGGTAGCAGGCTTGGCAAGACCCCGTGTTCGATCCCCAGTACTACCACAAAATTGAGTTTCTTAGATTGTTATTGTGGGTAGATTTCTGTACAAAATGAGCAGATCTGGGTGCCTACGTGCATATGCATGAGTATGTACATATACGAGTATGTGTGGGGATGCAACTGTGTTCATGAGAAGGCGTGTGTGTGTGTGTGTGTGTGTGTGTGTGTGTGTGTGTGTGTTATGTGCATTAAGGCAATGGGCACAGCTTTCCCACATACCTCTTTTCCCTAGGGAACTGCTTCGACGTAGAAGCTGTTCTTAAACAACCATTGCAGACTAGGAAGTCTGGAACAGATCATGTGGCCCAGGCTCCCACCTCCGCGAAGTCAAGTTATTTTTTAAATCATATTTTATTAATAAAGGACCACCCTGTGGTGGGAGTTGTTCCTTTCGACCACGCTGACCTCCATCGAACCTTCCCAGTCCAGAATCTCGTTGATGAAGCACTAAATAGATTGTGCAAAAAGGAAAGCAGCTACGGGCAATCTGAAGCTACTTTGTGCTAGCCGGAGCCCTGACATGCCATCCCGTTTGTGATGCCTACTGTCTTGCTGCATGAGGATGGCTGATGGTGGAGCTGGATGGTCATTAGATCAGCTCTCAGCCTCACCAGCCTCACTAGGCTGGGCCCTCTCTGCCAACTGCTAAAGCACAGATGCTCGCACAGAGCATGTGCCCACCCTCACAGATGATGGTGCATCTTTGACCCCGCCACCCCAGTCACTGGCTCTCTGATGACCACCCCATTTCTGCTTTGAATTTCCAACTGTCATATCTTTCTGCCTCACTCTGCCCATCATTGACCTCTGTGTTCTTTTTGTCCCTTCCTGGTTTCCTCTCTTCTCCTCCCTGTTCCCGTTTCTATGCCGCATGGATATGACACCAGTGTGTTTAACCGTTGGGTACTTAAGACAGACAGACAGACAGACAGACAATCCTTTCATGTTAAAGGCAGGAAGCCAGCTTGAGACTATTCACATGGTTTTCCTTTCCCTGTCTCTACAATGGAAGAAATAATTGGGTGGATATTCTTTCTACAGTTGTGGATTAGCGGACCTTCAGTGCACGAATGTTGGCGATAAGCAAAAGGGTGACCACATTCTAACTTCCCAATCCCCAGGAATGATTAAAAGAGACAGAGAGAGAGAGAGAGAGAGAGAGAGAGAGAGAGAGAGAGAGACTATTAGCTTGTAAATTATCACCTTTTTTCTCCTAAATCTCTAGGCTACTGCCTTTTATAAGCCTGTTCTGGATGTGTCAAAACTATACTTGCCACTCCACAAAACTGGAGTGTGTAGGGATGGGAGGGATCAAGAAGTAAAATGTATTCCCAAGATTAACTGTGTCTTAGATGCAAACCAACTCGCCTCTGTCTCCCTGCTGTGACAGATGGCTACGGGTGTGTTGGCCTTAAGCACAGCAGACTCACTATCCTCAGGCCTGTGGACGTCTGACACAGAGCCCAGTAGGCTAAATCTAGGTGTTGGCTCACAGCATTCTTTCTGGAGGTTGCAGGAGAGAATCCATTTCCTGCCTGCCCCTGCACATGCCCAGAGGCTAGCACATTCCTGAGCTTTCGCCCTCCTTCCTCCAGAGCCAGCCTCCTGCTCCTCTCTTCCCTTTCTTCTATAGTCCTAGCTTCCTGGGAACTCAGGGAGAAAGCCTTTCCTGTTTTTAAGCCCCATGTGATTAGGTTGAGCACACCTTGATATACCAGAGTCACCCCCCCCTCCCCTGACCCCTGCTTCTACATCCACCCTTGAATCACATCTGCAAACATGAAAGATAGCCTATTGTCAGGTTCTGGAGGTTGGGAGCAGGGTGTGGACATCTGTGGGAGGGGCGAGCTGTTCCGCCTGTGACAGCCAGTCCCTGAATTCTGTAAGCAATACAAGAGAGTAATGAACAAAATTAGGTAGGAAGGAGAGCAGCAGAATGCCTTGACACCCATTTACGTCTCAGCTCTAGAGAGAAAATGGGACAAGCCTGGAATGCCAGTCGTCTCGTGGGAAGGTAGACATGCCTGGCAGTTTGTAGAGTGTCTTCTGCCCTTGAGTTAGTATGTGCAGTGATAACACATATAGTCAACAAAATCCGCGTCTAGGAGTAATTAACGCTGAAGTCTACCGAAGTCCACTTCGCAGCTGTGGCATTGAGGTCAGCACAGGGGTTAAGCAGGAGAGCTTCAAGTCTAGCTAGTTGGAATGAGGAGTAGATTTAGCTTAATTGAGTTAAACTGCTGCGATCTGAGTGTGAGAGAAGTTAGGTAGCTCCACTCACTGGCACTGAGTAGGCTTCTAAAGCTCTGTTTGCCAGTGTGTATGGGCGGGGCGTGAAGCTGTTGGTCAGAGATTCCTTTCGCTCTGTGCTAAGTCCCTCAGGACAACTGCTTCTGCTCTTTACCCAAAGAGCAAGTGAACCCTGTGGGACAGGGACCTGAGCTGTTTCTCAGTTGACTGCAAGCCAGGCCCTCCAACCCCAGGGCCTTCGCTGCTATCAGAGATGAGGAAATGTATGCCTACTGCAAGCCAAGATGGGGTGTCATCTCCAGATGCAGTCAACACCACCCCCTCCTCAGGGACTGGAATTTGGCGGCTTTCCAAGCTGTCCGTGACCAGTCTCTTTTGCCAGGCTTGGTGATGAGATCACCATGCCACTGATGCAGAAGGGCCTGCTGTTCTGGCCTGCTACCAGGCTGGCTACTTACTGCCCTCCTCTCCCAGGGGAGTGCAAGCAGGGGACACCCTGTAAGGTCCAGCCCATCCTTGAGCCAGACCCTGACTCTTCCTCCTTTGTGTGTGGCTTCCTTTTCTGTCATGCATCTTTTCCTGGATAAAAGGGATGGGGGGTGGAGGGGTTCCTCAGATTTGATTTCTCAGTGGGAACTGTTTGCTTTGGAAGCCACCTCCACCAATGCTAATTGAGACCAGAGCTCAGAATGAGGGCCTGAGAACAGCACTGGGTGAACTTTTTGGTGGGCTGATTTCGGTTCATCTTGTCAGAACTGGGCTGTGAGTACATGCCATAATAGCAGGACTCACTGTTTCCCAAAGACTGCACAGAGCGGCAGGTTTTCCCCTTTGACTTACTACCTACCGCAAATGAGTTATTTATTTCTTAAAGTGAAGCATATAAAGTCTTCATTTAGAAAGTTCCCAGTCATCCTGGCCCCTGAGAAGCCAACAACTGAGAGTCTGCAACTCTCCAAGCACTCTGTAGCCTCCAGGTCTAAATTTGATGGGCTTCTATTAGAGAGATTACAGTAAAAAATAACAATCAGCTCTCCGATGATCCCGTGTGGAGGGGAAGGGTGGGGAGGAGTAGATTTGGCTGAGGACAAGCCCAGACTTTCGTCACAGGGACAGACCCAAGTGTTAACACAAAGGGAAGACAGGAGCATCCTGCAGAGCGCATTTCAGCCGCAGATACCATGGCCTGCGCGCTGGCCCAGCCCATGCTCTGACCTCCAGGCCAGGTCCCCTACCTCAGCCACTCCTGCTCTGACCAGCTGCGGACATGCTTAGCGGATCTGGGTCCCAGGGACGGCGCTGCCTGGCCACACTCTCCCAGTGAGTTCTGCACTTTGCTTTTTCAATGTCTCTTTTCTTTCTTTCTTTTCTTTTTTTTTCCCTCTCTCTCCAACAAAAGAATTTTTTTTTTAATTGTGGGAGTGGGGAAAAGAGAGACTTGGAGGGGATGGGGGGAAGGAGAAGGCAGGGAGTGTGTAAAAACTTTGCGATTTCAACTGCGGGGGTGGTTTGGAGTCACTGGTTTCCCGGGTTTCCTCGTTCCCATTTTCATGATGCCTTAGCAGGGGTTGGTTTTACCTCGGACCGGCTTTCCCTCTTCCAAATCCAGGCCAAGGGGCATTGTGCTGCTGAGTGTCTGCTGTTAATTTAGACCTGAGCCCTCTGCCTCGCAGCCATCATTTGTCGAACTCAGAGATTTCAGCGAGCCACCGGTTGCCCAATCCCTAAAGTAAACAGCCCAGAGCCCTCAGCACACTGCCCATCCACTGGGCCTGAAGGAACCCCAGAGCATATGCTATTGATCAGGGGACTGTTCAGATAACAGGGGGACTCCGAGGCTTTCGGATTCTGAGATCCTGGAATGTGAAAGCCAGAAGGGGCCTCTGGGATCCTTCGGGGTGATGCTGTCTTTCCACAGACATGGAGCCCAGAGAGATAACTCGGGTTACCAAAGCCAGACAACAGTCCAAGGGGGGAGCAGCTCCTCTGTTTCCCATCCCCAGAGCAAAGGCCCTTTCCACACTGTGGTCTGTGAAGTCTGAAAACCCTACCGGGAAGTCTGAAAACCCTACCGGGTCTTAGGGGAAGGGAGCATGGAAGAGTAGGGAAGCAAATGGCCTTCTGATGAGTTTCCCCTGTTTCTGAGCGTTTGGGCACCCGTTCAGGGTCACAGTCACTATTCCTGCTGCCCAGTGTTTGTGCAATAGTTGATCGAATAAATAGAAGACCTTGATGGGGTCCTAAACCGAGCCCCGCACCCCCGCAATATTTGCAGGTTTCTTGGTTAACCAGTTTTTGTAAACTCTCCACTCAAATGGGAGACCTCAAGGGGGCCTGGGAAATTGTCTATACAGTTCAGTACTTGTGAAGCTTAAAAAAAAAAATTAAACTTTCAAGGGGTCCTATTATGTAACCATGGTGTTCTGGCAGAGTGAGTTTGATCTAAAGCCCTGAATCGCCGGTACACTGTCCCATCACAGCCCCATTGGACATTTCTACCCCATCTCCTTCTGGCCTCCAACCCAAGTACAACCACCTCTCCTAAAGCTTCCTTGGGATCCTAGGGCTCCCTCGAAAGGCTCAGAAAGCACCGATCTTTCCTGATGCTTTGATTCCAGATGATGAGACAAGGCACGTGGAGGGAGAGGCCTTGTCCAGATCCCCCCAGCCGTTCGGCCTCAGAACCGGGAATGGAAGGCCTCTTCCTCCTTTCCCCTTCCCGCTGCTCTCCCTTTCTCACCTGAGCCTGGCTCTCACCCCTCCAGCATGCCTGTGGTTCTAGCAATTTACTTTCACCATACTTCTCTCTCTTCTACTCGGTCACTTCCTACTCCTGGCCTTGTACTTGGATGATGGAGATTTCCGCCCTTCTGGTCCGAGGCCTCAGCCTCTGTCCGTCCCATTCCCGGCCCGGGCCATCTTCATCTGTGAGGCTACGAGAGCCCACTTTATTTAATACAACAAAGTTTTCCTTCTCGTTGTGAATGCTCCTACTCCGGGCCAAATTAGTGCCTGCCGCCTCCCAAGCTAGCCCTTGCAGGCCGCCCCCATCTCATCTCGTGTTTACTGCCTTCCTCCTTAAGCATCCCCAGTTCCTCTATTCTCTCCGCTCTAGGAACCTGTGCACATCCTGCTATTATTAGCCTGGTACCAAAGGTAGGGGACAATGTGTCTGTCCTGTGAAGGTAGTTCATTTGATGGCAGGAACTGTTTGGAATGTTCAGAATCCAGGATGATGCTGATACTGAACTTTAAACACACACACACACACACACACACACACGGATATGGATTTGGAGGTAAATATATTAAGTTTTTCATTATTGAAGAAATCCAGCTTACTTACTACAAGTCTCTACTTCTTTACTCTCTGTTTCCATCGTCTGAATGTACATAAGGCCTCTGGACATTTTGCTTTGTAAGAATTATTAGACTAAATGCTAAAGCAGGTGCTCGACCAAGGAAACTTGAAATTCCTGTGTGTTTCTATCAGGTAATTTATCTCGGTTTCATCACCTATGGTGCAAGATTAGCACTGATTTTTTTTTAAAGAGGTGCATTAAAATTCCTGAACACCAGGAACTACGCAAGGGCCATGGTATTTTCTGGAGCAGGTGTGAATGGCTCTCCAGTTCTTCGAGTTCTGGGCTGGGTTTAACTTGTCCCAGTGAGCATATTGACAGGTTCCTTCCCTTCCAGTTCAGCATTTCCCTTTAGCTTTTTCTCATGTTCCCAAGGTTCATGAAGTTTACTTGAGTCAAGACTTGGGGTTTCCCAGAAATACTAAATTTAGCCCAGTAAGGGTTGTATTTCTTATGGACTTTCAGGATGAAAGATCAAAGTTCGGTTTTTGTGGGACCAAAATGGACAGACGTCCTTAAAGCTACAGAACCAGGGCAGTGGGGAAATCGTGTAGTTCATCCTACATCTAAGGGAAGAAATTTGAGAACAATGCAGTGAATTAATAAATGATTGGCGTAATCTTGTAAGACTTTTTAGAAATGACAGAACAAATGGTACCCAGAAATGTCGTCGTCAATAGTACCGGGGGACTGGAGAGATGGCTCGGTGGTTTAAAGCAGTAGCTGCTCTTTCTGAGTACGCACACAACTTCCAGCATGCACACGATAGCTCACAGCCGTCTGTAGCTCCAGTTCCAGGGTGTTTGAAGTCTTCTCCTCTCTGGGTACCAGACACACACGTGGTACACAGACCTACTTGCAGGCAAAACACCTATCTCCATTAAAAATCTAAATAAAGAGTATTAGAATGTCCATTTCATCCAGTGTGTCCTGGGAATATAGCATTTTGATTTCCCAATGGCATGGCTTCCCTAATAATCACAGACATTATTTCTTTCCTCTCTTTATAAGCAATATTATAGTGCATTTAAAATATTTTCCAATTTCCGGGCATTGTCATCATCAACGTCAATTTTAGACACGCGGTAAAGCAATGCCCATCCCAAATGTGCCCTCCACCTCTCTGAGTTTCTGCTGTTGCCTTTCCTAGCATCTGTCAGTGCACTGGCTTCTCACGTCGCAGTCTGTTCTGCAGTAGCCTGAGGTAGCAGGAAAACCATACATCAGAGTGAAAGCTAGCGGCCCAGTGACAGTGACCTTTTGTCTTAGAATTTGTGATGGTTGCTTTCTGTTGCAAACTGGATTTTAATACATATATGCATGTATCATATCACATATGTCATATGTATCACATGATATATATATATATAATACACATCATATGATATATATGAGATATGTAAAAACTTTTATTTGGTGTGTTGCATGAGTGTGTTATGTGATGTGTTTAAGTAGAGGTGGATACATGGAGGTCAGAGGACAACTTTCGGGAGCCAGTTCTCTCCTTCCACCTTGCTGAGGCAGGTCTCTCTTGTTTCCACTGCCCTATGCATTCCAGGCTAGGTGGCCTATGAATTTCTGGCCTGTTCTGTCTCTAGGTCTCATCTTGCCATAGGAGTGCTAGGATTACAGATGTGAGTCACCACATCTAGCCTTCTGTGGGTCCCAGGGACCAAACTTGGGTCTTCCGGCTGTGTGACAGGCACTTTTGCCAGCTGAGCCATCTCTCCAGACCCAAAGAGAGGGTTTTAAGTGGTTGTGTTTTCTGGGCCTCTTCTTTGGAGCAGAGTCAAATGGCATTGTTTATGAGGCATAGGAAAGAAGGGCATAAAAATGGATAATTTTGCTTCTCAGGTACTGATCACTCAATCAAGACTGTTGCTGAAATGGGTGGCGAGTTCCTGCAAGCCACCATGGAGACACTCTTAATCCTCTGCATATGTCTCCCCTGAGAATGGCCAGTTCACTGTCTAGGTGCCTGGTCGCCACAGAGGATGCTGTTTGTGTAGCTTCCTCCTTCCTTTTCGCTGCCTTGGTTGGGGAATAATCCTTCACTTTAAACTGCTAACCACGTCCCTCCTGACCCATCAAAAGTGGTTCTGCAGAGGCTAATCAACAAGAAAAAGAGGGCACAGGCGCAGCTCTCCTCGGGAAGCTGACTTCCGAATTGGGTGGGTGAGGATGTGTTTCCCACGGGCACACGCTGCACTTCTCTGCCCTGGCATCTGCCCACGTATCTTGGGCTGCAAAGGTGGCTTTGGACTCTCTGGCCTGAGAGCCCAGCTACCGTGTGGAGTGGCGCTTGAAGCTCCAATGCGAGACAAGTGAAAGTTTTGGAAAGGTCTTCCTAGAAATGTCGCACTGGCCGGATTTGTTTCCGACCCTGATTGAGTTTTTAAGAGGAGTCTTCTAAAATGTGTAAACCTCCCTCGTTTCCATCTAGTCATTCAGCAAATATTCAACTGAGAATTTCCTGTACTCGTTGGCCTTGTTGTATCGGGCACTCATAGCATTGAAAAGAACAAAGGGCAGGCTATGTCCCCAAGCTTATGTCATTTTGTAACCTCCCAAATACTTCATGAGTGTTTGTTTAGCTGTCCGCCTACATCTAACACAGACACACACACACACACACACACACACACGCACATACGCACGCACACACTTAGAGCTGTGCCTTCAGTCCGAGTAGCAGAGGTCGCTAGTCAGCATTATCTACACCAAGGGTCTCAGTTTTCTTTTCCTCATGACCCTCTAGAAAGAAATTCACTCTTCATTAAGACCTTATATTTGAATGGACATAATTATCTCTGTGTAGAATATAAATATGTCAACAATGTTCCCTTTTGCAGTATATACTATTCTTTGACATTTTTTTTACCATTCCATTTCACATTAAAATGTTGACCTGACCCACCAGGGAGCTTTCATAGGCTGCAAACAGGTCCCATTCTGAAGGGTGAAGCATGGTGCGTACTGAATGAGTATCTTTGCTTTGATCCCTGCATTCATCGCAGCTTGCGAACCTCTGTCCACCCGGGCTGGAGGACGCCGGGGGTCAGCCTGCAGATGAGAGAAAGGGGTTTCTGGATGGGATCAGAGAGCCTCGATTCTGTACTAACTCCTATAGTTGGTGCCGTGATCTCCAAAACGTCACTTCACCTTGCTGTGACATGACAAGGCTACTGTAAAGGAGATGCCATCGCCTGCTGTGCACTACTCAAGGGTGAGCGGGGGCATCCAGCATCATGGTATCCATTGACGTATGCAGAAAAGCACTAAGCACACAACTAGTGAAGTTGTTGTTCAATAACCTTGCTTTCCCAATGAAACTTTAATACCAGAGGAACACTTAGGGAGACCATGTGTTCTCAATAGAGCTCAGCAAGGTTTCTGAAACCCGCTGCACCGTGATGCAACTTCGTCAGTGAAAGTCTCAGCGTGGCATTTGTTTGTGATGTTGTAACCAGCTTCACAACTAGGTCGCCTCGCCCCTCTGCCCTTTAAATGCTTTTGCTGGTTGTAAAATCAAAGTGCCTAGGTGGTCGGTGGGTTGTAGGTTCTGAGCCAATCTGTGCAAGGCACACGTTGCCTGATGTTATGCTTTACTCCACAGGGCTGATCAATATTAATTTCCACTGTGTTTAAGGCCACTTTTTATTAAAGGTCACTAATGGTAAACAAAACTGTCTGGTAGAGGAAGTTTAAAACAATAAACCAGTAGATATGAATATGGTATTTTTTTCCACATTTTCTTTCTAATTTATTCTAAGCCTCATCTTGCACAGATGCTGATTAAAACGAATATGTCTTTCAACTTGTGCTGAGTCCCTGTTGAGAGTTAGAGTCACTCAGGACATTTCCTCATCGCAAGTTACCTCTGCCTGCTTCAGTTTACTCTGTCTTTGTTTTACCTTCCCCATGGCTGTTTGCTAGTAGTATTCTTCAGCTTTTCATTTGCATTGACAAAATTGCCTGAGCCAATGAACTAAGTATGCAAAGGTTTGTTTTGGTACATGGGTTCAGAGGTGGTCATTGTCATGGGTCCGTGGTCATTTGGCCTTGTGACTTTGGGCCTGCTGGTGGTACAGTGCCTCATGGCACAAGTGCATGATGAAAGAGATGGTCTGCAAACTTAGCTGCTGGGAAGCAGAAAGACTTAATAGGATCCGGACATAGACATTCTCCTGCTAGCTTCCTCCAAGTAGGTCCCACCTTTTAACAGTAGTACCACCACCTCCCACCTAGTGTTACAGGCTGGGACCAGGCCTGTGACCCTTGGCAGTTGAGTAGAATGCCTTCAGTCATCTTTTCTATAATTTCGTCCTCCGCATTGCTCTGTCTTTCACTTTGGGGGTTGGAGACAGAAAACAACAACCAAGTAGAAACTGTCTCCCTATCCCTACGAGAAGAACGTGCTCTGGCCACTTTTGCACTTTAGAGCAGTGAACTCTATCAGAGACAGCTCATCGCTACCCTGTTGCAGCAGCCTTTCTTTTGGGCCACCAACCAGCTCCCGAATCATGACATGATGACTTATTCTTAACTATAAATGCTCAGCCCTAGCTTGCTTGTCCCACTAGCTCTTATAATTTACTTTAACCAGTTTCTCTTCATCTACACTTTGCCTTGGAGATTGTTACCTTTCTTTCATTCTGTATATCTTTTCTTTTTCCTCTGTGTCTGGCTAGCTGATGGCTGCCTGGGTGGTTGGCCCAGGTCTCTCTCTCTCTCTCTCTCTCTCTCTCTCTCTCTCTCCCTCATTCTCGTTCCTCTCCAGCCTAGATTTCTCCTATTTATTCTCTCTGCCCACCAGCCCACCTATCCATCTACTGCCTAGCTATTGGCCGTTCAGCTTTTTATTAGACCAATCAGGTGCCTTAGGCAGGCAAGGCAAAACAGCAGCACATCTTTCCATCATTAGACAAACGCAGCATAAGCATGTGTAGCAATCTTTACACAGTTGAAGTAATATTCCTCAACACCCTGTAGCGTTTCCAGGGGAAGAGAATAACGTGAACACTGCTAAGCAGGGAATCTGTGATGCTTACGACGTGTCTCCACAGACTCTTGTGTTGTATACTTAGTTCCAGCTGATGACCGCTGTTTTCGAGGGGTTGCAGAAACTTAAAGAGGTGGAGCCTAAACGGAAGAAGGTCACTGGGCAGAGGGAGGGGCTAAGGGGAGGTTTGGGGGGATGGGCATCTTGTCCTGGGTGGTTTGCTGTTGTTCTCTGCTTCCTGTTCACCCTGAGGCGAGGTGAAATACTTTCTCTGCTACAAGCTCTCACCACCATGATGCTTTGCCTGAGCTCACAGAGCCAGGTAACCATGCACAGAATCCTATTGGGTTTTTTTACTTTTTTTACCTTTATGAGGCTGCTTTACCTTGCCGGCCTAAGTCGGAAGCCACAATTCTTCCCTGAAGGTATTCCCTTGAGTGTTTGGGTCACAGCCACTAGAAAATTAACAACAGCAAGCAGGCTGTTAATTTCACTGCACCCTGGCTCTCCCTCCACCTGTGGGAAATAACAGGTATTCCCTGCCTTACAGGCGAGCAAGAGTTAAAGGAAACAGCCCCCAGAGCACAGGAGCCCCAGTGGAAGCGGAAATGGGCACGGTATTACCCCACACCACTGCTCTCCCCTCTGAGCCTTCCCTCCTCAGAGACCCCAGAGTCACTGAGGTTGGGGCAAATGTCACAGAATCCAGTCTGTGGTTGACCTATGCTCATTATAATATTTTACTTTTCAGAAAGTCAGAGTTCCTCGTCTCCGATTTTGCTTGCTTTGTTTACTTCCTACTCGAAAGCACACAGCCATCCTCAGGGCGAGTCTAATCTTCAAGTACATTTGTTCAACACTGACTTCTTAATTTTCTTGTTTGTCCTAAATGGGATATTCCGGGAAGGAGAATATGATGAGAGGCAGGGTTTGCTTGCTGTTGAATGCCATCATTTCTCAAGTACTCTTGACAGGTTAGGAAAGTGTCAGTTAAAAAATCCTGACTTGAGCATCCGAAAACTCTTGGGTCCCAGGTCCATCTGTTTCTCACCGGTGCCTGCCCAGACCGAGGCACTTAGTATCTGCACGTTTCACACTGCATCCCTCTACAGAAAGAGGGATATGGCCGTAGTTAACACAGCTCCCGGTGTTTGCCAAGAGTTCAAAAGGCAGGAGGAGTAGGTGCCTTACAGTGAGAGCCATGTATGGGAGTCAGTGCGGTGCGGAAGAGATGAATGGAGGAACTGGACTGCTAGGTGACGGCAAAAGCAGGGCCAACTCTGATGGGGTGAATTAGTTTCCTGGGACTGCCAGGGGAAAGGACAGAGACAAATGGGTGATTCCCAACAGCGGAAATCTGCTCGGGACGCTGGAAGTCTGAAATCAATGCATCAAGGGGACTCTCTCTAGAGACCTTTAGGGAAGGTCTGTCCTGGCCCCTCCCAGCTTCTGATGGCCCCCCCGATGTTCCCTGGCTCCTGGCTTCATGGCTTAGAGAGTTTCACCTGCCATTCTTGGTATCTCTTTACATGGCTTTCCCTCTGTGCATGTCTGTGTTTGTGTCCGGAGGTTACCAGTTGTACGGGATTGCATGGTGCTCCTGGGATCTCACAGGCACCGCGTTACATCTGCAAAGACCTTCCATCTAAGTCATGTGAGATGCTTCCAGTTGGGATATCAGTATACCTCTGTGGGGAATGCAGTGCAGCTCATCAGAGAGCATGTGGGCCCCCCAGGATGACTTGACACTCAGCATGTCATGCTTTTAAAGTTTGCTAATGTCTCCCCCAAATACACAAACCTCATACATTCTGGAAGGGGCTATTAAACAGGCTCTGGAAAAGTGAGTATTTTCTAACTGCCGAAGTTCGCTAAATCTCAACACAGCAAGGGGCTTTTCTCTTGGAATGAAGGACACCCAGGAACTGTCTGTCACCTTCGTTAACTTCAAGGCAAAGAGCAGAGCAGACACAGATAAAGCTCGGGTCTGCGTGAGCTCATGCTCTCCCCCTTTCCCTGCATACATTTTAAATGCCTGACCTCTCTTAAATATGCACTTTGATCCATGAAATATGAGGAGCCCGGATCTCGGGATTGGTGATTTAGGAAGAGACCATGGAGAAACCCCTACCCCAGAGAGTAGAGCATCCCTGTTACCCAACTTCTCCCAGGTGGCCTGAAAGGCTAAGAATTATTAGCTCTGCTCAGAACTACGGGTTAGACTCTCCAGTAGCCCCAGGTTTGGGAGACTACAGGAACACAGCCCAATTGGAAAATGAGCAAATGAAAAGATACGTTTAGAAGTTAGGAGAAACAGCATTTTAAGAATCAGGTAGACTGAGTATCAATACAGTGTAGTTAACTGTTCTCCTAAGCTTGTTATGAGTGATTGTTAACAAAACAGAACTGCTCAGACCTTAAACTGAGTTCTGTATTGCTTTCCCAGGGATCTCCCTAACAAAGTACCACCCACTGAATGATTTAAAATGACAGGCGGTGGTCCTTGCACGGGTGAGTGGGTGGGTAAGTGCCCCTCCGTGGTTCCGCAGGTGATACAGCCAGACAATGAAATATTATTCACCACTGAAAAGAAAATGGACTGCTGTCATGGAAAAACATGTCAGAAACCTGGAAGCGTTACTGTGAAGTGAAAGAAACCAGTCTGGAAAAGCAACATATGATTTCAACCATACTTTCTTGCCTTACTCTGTAAAAGCTGAGACTAATGGCCACAGTAAAGAGATTGGTGATTACCAGCGATTGGGGGCGGGGGAAAAGCGAGAGATTTAAGAGGGGCAAGTGAGCAGAGCACAGAAGGATTCGGGGGGGGGGTAAGGGGGAAGGGAAGGTGGGAGGGGAGGGAGGGTAGGGGGAAGGGAGGGAGGGTGGGGGGGGAGAGAGGGCGGGGGGGGGCGCATATACTGTAACTATGGTGACAGATCACAGAACATACAACACTAAGACCAAAGCCTAATGTGAACCAAGGACTGGATGGGCCTGCTGTGTCTGTCCCTTCAGACTTTGGTTCTGAAATCAAGCTGGAATCTATTAAGAAACGGTTTCAATGCGCTTTAAAACCCAAACGTTAAGGGAGAGAGCGGTGCTCAGGAAAGAATGGGATGCACCTAAGACCTAGTTTCAGGTCCATGAAAAGAGTGAGTCCCACTTGGGTCCATCCATTGTTAACAAAAGCCCTTCTAGGGGTCGGGGGGATTGTCTCTGGTGGGATGGGCTATGAGTAAGGAGAAACAGGGGTGTCTGGAAAACTCTGCATTCTTCTGAGTTTTTCTTGAAACCTAAAACTGCTTTCAAAAGTTAAACCTTTGAAATAAGTTACAAGGCACAGTTGGCTCCTCCGGAAGGCTGCCTCCCAGCTTCATCATTCTGCTGACAGTCTCCAACATCCCTTGGCTTGTGGAAGCATCACTCTGATCCTCTGCCTCGGGTGCCGTTCTCATCACCTCTCTTCCCATCGTCTACTCCCTGTCCAGATTTCATACTGGATTAGAATCCACCCTGATGACTTTGCTTTAAGCCTAATTTCCAAATAAGGCTGCATTCCAAGGTACTGGTAGTTAGGTTGTCAACATCAGGTTTTTTGGAGGTCACAATGCATGACAAATACTGGAAGGCCATAAAATTCTAACATGACATTTCATAGCTTAATCTTCAGCTACAAGTGGGGTGACAATTGAGTCTATTTAAAATGTCAACTGGCTGGAGGATGTTAGGGCAGTTGGGATAGCTGGAGCTTTCCCTAGTAGCCCAATGTCTAAAATCAGTCCAGAAAGAGTTAGGACCAAGCACCCTGCTTGAAGCTGTGATCTGTCATCCCTCCGTGAAACCTGGTACTGAGCCAGCCTCAAAGAGGTTCAGAAAAAGGGATTGGCCTTTTTCCTTTCTGGATGTGAGAAGGCAAAACTCTCTGTCATTAACTTTCTATCTACATGCTAATGAGAAGTGGTTAACTTCCTGTCTACGTGCTAATGAGAAGTGGTTAACTTCCTGTCTACATGCTAATGAGAAGTGGTTAACTTCCTGTCTACATGCTAATGAGAAGTGATTAACTTCCTGTCTACCTGCTAATGAGAAGCGGCATGGATTAGGGAAGAGGTAAAGAAAAGAAGAGAGGAAAGGCATTCCCTTTAATAGATTTAAAAATAAGACAAACAAAAAATCATTTCTCCTATCATCCTTCCATCCTCCAAAGGGGGTAAAAAACCAGAACAGAAACTCATGATGGGGAACCTGAGTACACACCCAGGAAATAAGATCTATCCCCTTCCATCTGTTTTATGTTGAAACTGCAGTTTTCTCATTCCTCTGATAGCAATGTTATCATTTTAAAAGAGTTTGAGGTCCTTGAGTTAGGAAAACCCTTCATGGGGCAGGGCTTTGATGAAATGGCTCAGTAGGTAAGAGTTTACCTTGCCATCATGAGTGCCTGAGTTCAAATTTCCAACACCCAGATGAGCATCCAGGTATGTCTGCTTGTGCCTACAACCCCAGCACTGAAGGAATAAAAATGGAGAGAGACAGAGCAAGCTAAGAAAATGCCGTGCCCGCCTCTGATCTTAGTATACACACACACACAGGGATATGTGCACCAACACATACATCTATACACACATACCACACCCACAAATAAATAAAATAAGAATAGATGTTTAAAATGCCTTCCTGGACCATCCTTCCCTTCTCATTGGAAAGCAACAGAATAATCTGGGAACCCTGTAGGCACAGAGCCCATTTGATGGTGGTGGTGGTGGTGGTGGTGGTGGTGCTGCTGCTGCTGCTGCTGCTGCTGCTGCTGATGATGATGATGATGATGATATAAAAACGGCTAACACTATTATAGTACTCTCTATATGCTAAGCACTGCTTCAGGACTTTGAAAACCCTAGTTCATTTGATTATTAACCCCACTGCATGGTAAGTAGGATAATCTTCATTTTACAGAGGAGGACAATAAGGGCAGCCTGGGAGTGGGTAGTCTGGCTGCTGGTGACTGCCCCATGCAGTCCAGCTTTGTGCCGAATGACTGCTGGTCCCTGTGTGTTTCCACAGCTCTGGCCTCTGGCCTTTGCGTGGTAACTCTGGCAGTAATTGTATCATTACATCACTTCCTGACTGATGAGCAAGCTGCTTCTCTGGGGCAAAGGCTAGAGCGGATGGGAGAAAATGGATGCAGGACCTTTAATCTGCCTGGATTCAATCTAAAATTACCAACCCAGGGGACAATATACCGCTCTGAGGGTCCTAAAAAGTGATCATAAGTGGACCCCTTCCCCCAAGTGGGAGACCTGGACCTCTACTGTGTTAGTAGCGCCTTTAGTTTCGGTTAGCCACACCACAAAACTGTTGTGATGCCAATTAAAGTTAACTCTTCTCGACTTTGGATTTGCCCAGATCGTAACTTCTAATGCTGTGCTGTCACTGTTAGAGAAGGGACACCTGGAAAGAAATGAGTAAGGGCCACCACGGTGAAGCAGCCTACACGTGGAGGTCAGCTGGAGGCTAGCTAACACACCGTGAGCACAGCCCGGCCACGTGACTGCCCCCCCCCCCCCCCCCGCACGGGATTACTTACCTAGACTATACAGTGTGAGCAGTCAAGTCCACTCGGTCTTGCAGCCAGAACCAGATGGGCTGTGCCGTGCCTAGCCTCACAGCTCCCACACAAATGGTACTTAGCCCAGTTACACATGCTCCTCAGCCTTTTGAAGCATCTTTTGAGTCACTCTTCAAAAGTTGAAGTTGGTAGGTCTTATTCGTTCTTTTATATCTTTGGTTTTTACACAGATAATGGCTGTCATATTTGGCTTTTTTTTTAAAAAAAAAAGTGTTTATTTATTTATTTATTTGCTTATTTATTTGGCCTGGGAAATGATAAACCTTTAACAAGCTGTAAAATTAGCAGAATGAGTTGTCCATCAGTAGCAGCAGCCTACTCTGGGGGATATGTGTTAAGGTGAATCCTGGGGTTCCTTCCAGTTTGAGACAGGCTCTGTTCCCTTTGGTTGTGGCCCTTGGGGGAATGTGAGAACTTTGGTTCTCTCTGGTAGGTTTCCAGACTCCTTAGTTGAACAGAACCCAGAATTTTGACATCTTGGCGATAAAAGAGAGCATTGATCAGAAATGCTCCATGTGATGCTGAAGCCTAGCTCTCAGTCTAGGTTCCTTAGCCCTTCAGGGCCCGTCTTCCCGGTGGTGGAGTAGATACGGTAATAGCATCCGTCTCATCGACATTATGAAGCTCGGATTCCATCGTGAATGTGATGAAAGTGCTTGACAAAAGAGCTGTGCACTTACTGTGACAGCCTGGACGGCCCTGAGTTTAGGAACCGGCTCCAGCAACGGGATGGGATGGAGCAGGCAGCCCTGCTGACGGGTCTTAGCAAGGCGCTGTCTCATTCTGACTTGGAAGCAACTCTCAGTTGTGTTAACACTGAGTAGGAGGAATAGTCTGGCATGGATAGGGTTTTGCTGGGAGATGAGGACGAGCCTGTGAGCCAAGGCTAGGGTCAGAGCCAAGAGAAGGTCATGCTATAAGCAGGTGACAAGCTGAAAGAAAGAAGAGACGGGCCTGTGTTCTACTTCAGTGGTGTGGGGGGGGGTGGGAGAGAAGAGAAGGTGAATGGCATCTCTAGGTGTGTGTGCTCTGCTTAGAACTAAGACCAGTGTGTGCAGACCTCCCAAGCCCACCTCTTACTGAGAGCAAAGACTGGGTGTTCACAAACGTCTGTTCAGCTCCCTAGATGCCTTCAGATTGCAGTTCTCCTAATTACATTTCTAAATTTCAAAAACACCCTTCCTAAGAATGCATTTTTTTTTTACTTAAAAAAAAAAACAGGATTGTGTTTTAATTTTGGTTTGGCCTTTAAAGAAAGTTTTGTTTTCCAAAGCCATAATTGTGGCCTTCTCAAAAATGGGTTGTCCTGCGTCGTGAGGATTTAATGTTTCCAGCCGCCCTCCGCCTCCTCTGAGCCTATGACCCTGGCTCCATTCTTATGATCTGCACATGTTGTTGAAGCCACTCCTGGGCCCTCAGATGGGAGCAGCCTCTGCCCTGCCTGTGTCCTAATAAGGGAACGTACAAGCTCCCGTGGGTGAGGTAAGGGGAGTCAGGCGGTGGATGGTATTTTTGCTGATCAAGGAGGATACGGTGTGGTTTGGCAGGTATCTCTGTTGGTTTGGCTGGCTCCTGACTTGGTTTCTTCCTTTGACAGTTCAAATGCTGTTAAACAAACTGTAAGACTTGTCCTTCCACAGCCCTTCAGCTGAGCTTGGAGAATACCATCCTGACACAGTTTGTCTGTGATTGGAAAAAAAAAGATTTGTGGTTATGGGTTAAGTCCCCTGGGTCATCTGAATAGATGACAATGATGTCAAACTCGGTTATGGAAAGAACAAGAGATCTGATATTTGGTTTGTTCAACCGATGTTTTTAGGTTTTAAGAGTCTATCCGTGCAATGGTATTAACGCCTACAATTATTGCTTTTAAATGTTGATATCACTCAATTTCCAATGGAATGAAGGAAACAAGAAGCCTGCCATTAGGCTCATAAAGAAAAATGGATCATCTGTGCCCTCTGGTTCCTTGAGTGGCTGCCTGTGCCCCCTCTCAGTACCATTTTCAGAATGACTTCGTTTCATCATAGTTGCATCCGCTCCAAACTCTTAACAGCACTCCGCAAGAATGGGTGTTTCTCAACCTGCCTGCAGACCGAATCCTTCAGGCAGCTTTGAAATGTTCTCATGCCAGCTCAGCAGCTCTGCTTGAACTGGGCTCAGGCATAACCTGTAGCAGGGACTCTTAGGAGCTGCCCCAGGTGACCCTGAGATCCAGGTCCCCAAAGGCGTTGTCTACGGTGCCCTCTGGTTCCCTCGAGGGCCAGACTCTTCCTGACATTTTGAAACCTTTAAAGAAAATACAGTACGTACATGGAACGAGTTAGACCGGTTTCTTCTTGGGCCAGTAGGTTCAGGTCCAGTTTTCAAACTCAACAACAAAGACTCATAGGTGAAACCAAAATCAGCTTCTAGACACATGGGTATTGTTTCAACACTGTTTTCCTCACCCAAAAGGAGTAAAACTTTCTGCCAAACCATTGAAAATGGTGTATTCATTTCAAAGCTGTAAATAATGTAGTTATACTTTTCACGTTTTCTGTGTGTGAGATCCGATTTAATAAATGCCTCTGATTTTCCTCTAATACTCAGCCAACTTCACATTGTGAATCATAAAATTGCTGTATCTAGCAAAGATGAAACGATACAACCAAGGGATTTAAAAAAAAAAAACAAAGGCCACTTATCTTCAAAAGTAATAGGCTGTGAGAATACAATACCCCATAGAGAAGATTTAAAACTTGGTCAACTCAGCTGGCCAGTGGTGGCACACGCCTTTAGTCCCAGCACTGGGAATGCACAGACAGGTGGATCTCTGTGAGTTCAAGGCCAGCCTGGTTTTCGTGTGCTCCAAAGTTACAGAGAAACCCTGTCTGGGGGCGGGGGCGGGGGGGCGCCAATGGATGAGTCAGGTGTCTGGAATAACACTTTCCTCTCCACCACCTGAATGGACAGTCCATTCTCAAGGAGGTTGGGCAGTTTGGAAATCTGCCACCGCAGACTAAGCTGGGAATATAGATTGGACAGTCATCAGCATAGTAGACAAGCAGGCTGAAGGTGGGGTGACATTACCCATGGTAAGCTGGGAATATGGATGGGACAGTTATCAGCATAGGTAGACAAGCAGGCTGAAGGTGGGGTGACGTTCCCCAGGGAAAGTGTGGTGAGCTAGAGAGAGTAGAGGAAGAAACCCGTCACAGGACACTAAAGAAATTATAAAGCGAATGGTTGGCAGAGAATGTCACAGAGGAATGTGCTGTGGCTTAAATGTGAGGTGCCCCCCACAGTCCCACGCTGTGAACACTTCTTCAGCTTACAGTCATGTCTTGGGAGGTGGGGTCCATCTGAGGGAACAGGGTTGTTGGTGAGTGGAGACATTGACCGAAAGTTAGTGCCTGGTCCTACCTCCTTCCTGAATTCTCTGTCTGCTTCGTTGGTGACTTGTGACAAGACCCAGCTGCTCTGCCCTCACCATTAACTCTACCATGACCTTCCCACCGTGATGAACTGGACTTTTTCTTTCTTTTTAAAGAAAGAATTATTTTTAAAAATTAATTTATTAGTTTTTAAAATTTATGTGTGTGCGTATGTCTGCTCCTCTGTGTGTGTATACGGCATGTGTGCAGTGTCTCTGAAGGCCAGAAAAAGGCATCAGATACTCGGGAATTGAAGTTACAGTTTGTGTGTCCCTTGTTATGGGTGCTGGGAACTGAACCCAGGTTCTCTGCAAAAGCAGCGAGTGTTCTCAACCCCTCACTATAACTTTTTCAAACCGTGAGCCTAGGTAAATCTTTCTTCCCAAAAGGGTCTTCTGTGAGGATCTTCTGTGTCACAGCTGCTAGCAAAATAAGTAACACAGAGTAATATCACCAAGTGAAAGGTTCAACGTGAGGTCAGACAAAGAGAGGTGCTCGGGAGGTGCCCCTAACCTGGGGCTTCACTACACTGACTTCTAATCACCCCTGGTCATCTCTGCTCCAACAATACTAAATTAAAAATTCTAGACATAGTTGGTACGTTTTAAATGATATTGATTATAGTATGTCATTCTAATGATATTTTGTTATGAGCTCTGGTGCTATATCTCTTACTTGTGTCTAATTTATTAATTAAATTTCATCATGAGTACATATGTGGGGGTCTCATGCTATATGTAATATCAGCCATCAGTGGAAGGCCCCATCCCCACAGATGACAGGATGTAACTATATAAAGAACAATTTTATACACGTTGCTTCAAAGTATAGCTGTAAAGAGTACAAATCATGATATAATCTTACATGGAGTTACAGCTAGTAATGTATGATACCACATGTCAGTATAGTGTTCTGAGATACTTAATAGCCAGTCTGCCTGTTATTTTAGTATTTAGTTAGAGTTGGCAGACAAGTAGTTAAAATGGATGGAATGGGACAAAATCCCTGGCCCCATAGAGATGCATACCAAAGTAAACCTGCAAAGTAGATTATACTAGCTTAAAAACATAGCCCTGAAATTAGATGTGAAAATTGTAAGCTAGCCTGTGATATGATGAAACTAGCCATTTTGTGTTTCTTACACCATCCATTGGATTACAGAGCCAGTTTTGTCTAGGGCTCATTAAATATTTCTAAAGGACTGGCTGAGTGAAATATGCTGCTCATCCTGAATTATTTTTGCTTTCTAAGATGTCACAAAAAAGTCAATATCAATGCCAGGCTTGTTAGTGAGACGAGAAAGAGAACGTAGAGAGTATCCAAAATTGGCAAGGGAAGATGATGGTGCGGAGTCTTCCTCTTCAGGGAGAGGAAGGACATAGCCCAAAGCATCAAGAAAAGAAACTCATGAGCTGAGTCATGACCTGTCACATGACAATGAGGGAGCTAGGTGGGTGGCATGTACACATTTGTGTACAAACACACAGGAAGATTAGCCCTTGAAGTGGACCAGAGTCCACAGTTGAGTGGAAAACACCATTTGACCTAGTTTGCCTTAGGTTCTAATTATTGACCAGTCAAGTCAGATATCTTTTTCTGGCAACCATCTCTTCTTTTGTTGTTGTTTTTTTGTTTTGTTTTGCTTTGTTGGAGGGCTTGTGGTTGAACTTTTTCTAATTCTGAGCTCCGAGGGCATTTGAATAATGACCTCCGGAGATAAAGAAGCACAAAAATGGCAAACATATTTATAATAAATCCATTGAAACATTTGTATTCCAGTCCAGTCTGCAAAATCTACCAGCCACTTACCCAAGCAAACATTGGAAAGAAAGTCTGTGACCTGTAATTGCTTTCAGCATTTAGAGGGAAGGATACAAAAGGCATGTGATGTATTGGGGCTCCTGCTTCCAGCGTTTAGGGGGAGGATTTGAGAGAAATGTGACAAGCTGGAGGGGTTCCTGCTCTTGTATTTGTGATTGATGTCTCTTCTGTCATAAAGCCTGGCTCTGAAGCTGCTGCTGTCACTCTGTTTTGGTTTAACATGGTTCTGTTGTGTCACCTCATAGTTATGATACTGAAACCTGAAGGATGTTTCTCCCCTCAGTGAGACCCCTCACACTCCAGGATATACCTGAATCTAATCTCCTTTACTCAGCTTTCTCTCTGACCTTGATCATTAACAACTTGTAGCCAGTTCCCCTAAATTATGACAAGCATCCATAACCCACCAAATCACAAAACCCATCCACTCTACCTCTACAGAATGTGGGCATTGTGTTTCTTGCTGTGTGGGAACATCAATATCTTTAGGGGAGCCTAAGAAAATTGAGATAATGGTCATGTCCTGGGAGAGCTAGTTGCATTATTTTGTTGTTGTTGATTAGTCTCTGTGTTATGAGAAGGTGTAGAGTTTATTTGAAGTGTTGGCTGGAGTTGTCTGTGAGGCTGGACCATCTCAGCTAGCTATTGGCCATTCAGCTTTTTATTACACCAATCATAGCAATGCATCTTTGCAAGTGTACAAATATTCCACAACAGACAACAGAGGAGGTGAGATACTCAGATGCAAATAAAACAATATGTGATACAGACCCTGAACAATCTCAGTGACTTCACAGGGACAGAGTCTTCTCCTCAGCCAGTTGAGCTGCATCTGAGCCTAACCCAAGGGACGTTGATTCTCAAGCTGGTAAGTGGGGAGGCAGGGAGACCTTGATGTAGAGGTAGTAGGGCAAAGGAATAGAAAATGAAGTTAAAGGGCGAAGAATGGAAGAGTTTCTGGTGTTGTCATACTTTCCAGCCCCGACATCATGCTTCAGTCCCTTTTTCTAGCCATGTGTGGTCCTCAGGGAGGGGCATGTGCTCCATCCCCAGAGGGAAGAAGTACAGAAGTTAGGATGTGCAGCATACACGGCCCTTTATTCTTGGTGGGGTCAGAGGGTTTATATGCAGTAGGGCTTATCTAGTTTAAACTTCATTTGTGAAAGAGGCTTATAAATATTTGTGCAGAGGCTAATGGCAGAAGGGAATTTGCTGGAAGTACAAGCAAGGATGCCCATCCTGTGGAGTGAGCTTGAAAGAGAACTTCCTCAGCCTCTCCCCCACCCCTGTCAGCAGGCTGTGTGAGGCTCTGACAGCTTTCCTCTAAAGTAGTCTTTACTGAAACCCAGTTCTCCAGCACCCAGTTCACACTTCAAATGCACAAGCCCACGGTTCCTAGTATGCTCGCCCACTGCACTGACATCACCGTAGTCATGGCAGAACATTCTCATCTTCAGGAAAAACTCGCATGGTGGAAATTATGTGGAAGTAGCCCTTTCATTTGTGGTTTTATTGTTGAAAAATATGTAAATGTGACCTCTCAAGCCAGTTATGTCCTCATACCTAGACCTTGAAAAAAAAAATTTAACTATTTCAAACCTCTCAAGGAAATCATTTCAGTAGACATTGAAGCAATTTCTTTAAAATAATCATCACTTTTTCATGGCTTTGAAAGGAGAAATAGCAGACATCAGTACAGACACACATGGGTATTGGGGAGATTTCGTGTGTTCGTGCCGTGCTTCAGCACACCAAGTGTTTGTTTCCTCTCGATGCACACTTGCATTTTTCATAGGCTTTAAAACAAAGCTGAGGGTCTGGAGAGACAGCTCAGCCTTTAAGAGCAGTTGCCCCTGCAGAGGACGTGGCTTCAGTTCACCATGTGAGCCACATGTAGCCCACAACTATCCATGACTGCAGTTCCCGGGGATCTGACACCCTGTTCTGACCTCCTTGGGCACCAGACATGTACACAGTATTCATATGAAAATCCAACCAAACACTCATGCACATCCAAATGTAAAACTCTGAAAGAAATCATAATAACATCAAAGCTACAACTGTCCTTGAAAATCGAATGCAAGAGTAAATTGAACCTTGTGTTAGCCAGACCTTCAAATAACTGCTCATAGTGTGCTAAAACCAAGCAAGATTTTTAAAAGTAATAGATATTTTATGAAAGTTGACAAATCACAATTCACTTTAGTAATTTTTAATATTGTCCTTTTACATTTCTTTTCATGTTTTATAATATTGTAAACACAATAGTACTGTATGTGCTTAATCTGTAAATAACTGAATACAAATAAAGCAAGAGAGATAATTAGTGGCGACACCCATCTTTTTTTTTTGTAGTTGTTGTATGTAACATGAGGGCCGGCTTGTTGGGGTATCTGTCCCACCCGGTACCCCACAACTGGCAAGTCCCAAAGAAAATCAACAGAGTCTACATTAGGTTATAAACTGATTGGGCCATTAGGTCAGGCTACTTATTAGCTCTTATAACTTATGTTACCCCATTATCCTTATCTACATTAGCCACACGGCTCAGTACCTTTCTCAGCTGGGCAGGTTACACCCTGCCTCTTTGGTGGTCTGCGCAGGAATGGAGGATGCATTTCCTCCTCCCTCGCCTTCTCCTGTTCTCATCACCCCGCCTCTACTTCCTGTCTGGATGACCCGCCTATACTTCCTGCCTGGCCAACCAGCGCTTTATTAAAATACATGATTGACAGAATACAGATAATTCTCCCGCATCAATTGTATTTGTTAGTTTTTGAGACAGCGTCTCACTATGTAGCCCTGTCTGGCCTGGAATTTGCTATGTAGATCAGCCTCACAGGCCCACCTGCCTCTGCTTCCCGAATGCTGGGAATAAAGATGTACACCACCACGCCTAGCTCTTTTTAATTTCTGATAGGAACATACTATAAAAATTGTTTAAAAACCATTGATATAGATCAATTAACAGCAAATAACCTTGTTTGGTTAACGTTTTTTTAAACACAGGATCGTAAAGTGTTTACTTGCAAATCTGGGTGCTATGCAACTCCTGCCCCTTTAACTCAGCCCTGAAACTGAAGTCCCAGATGGACCATAGACAAGATGATAATTCTTAGTTTCCCCAAGAATAACTTACAGAAAAGATGCGTGGACTGGATTTGACCTGCAGGCCATCGCCTGTCAGTCTCTAGCTTCCATGATGGAAGGCCTTGAGAAAGTCCCTAGGCTAGGACTTTATTCACCAGGGATGGTAACTAAAGAGCCGAGTGAGTGCTGATGAGAGTCACTGACCCACTCAGAGCCCAGGCTACCATGTAACAAAATGGTGCTTAAATTAAAATAACCTCCCCCAATTCCATCCAATCGTATCCATCTATGCCCCTAAGCTTTTAACACCTTAACACAGAAGTGAAGCTTAGCTGGGAGTCCGAATAGAGAAGGTATGAAATGCAAGTCTGCTATGTGGGTAAGTGTGTGTGTGGGGGGGGGGGGTGTGCAGCAACGAGAGAGAGAGAGAAAGAGAGAGAGAGAGAGAGAGAGAACGAACAACAATTCCACTCACAAAGAATTGAAGGCCTAGCTTATTGCTCTTGAGAAGTCTGCCACAAACTACTGTTCTGAATGACCCGGGGATTTGCGGAGATGAAGGCTCCTCTTGCTGCTGAGATTTATGGAGCCCTTGACATTGTGGAGCTGGCCTCTGTCTTTTATTTCCCGAGGAAAGCTGCGGAATGAGTTGAAACACCTGGAGTGGAGACAGAACTAGAAAACCCTCCTCTGTACATGTTACCATCCCTGCAGGTCATGCTTCCACGGGGCCGGACCTTCTAGAGGGATCTTTTCTCACGATCTGCAGAACGGCTGGTCTGCCCTTTCTCGTATCAGATGCCATGCTTGAGTTTGGAGCGTGCACAGCCAGAGCTTCCCACTGCCCTTCACACCCCGTGAGCCCTGGCCAGGTGGTTGTTTGCTTTGCCAAGTCCACATTTTCTGGCTTTGCCCCCTCCCATTCTGCTCTCTGAATGAAGAAAGGGCCTCCTCCCTCTTCGCAGATCCCCAATCCTAGGTCAGGCTCCGGGGCTGCTCTCTCCATGAAGCCTTCTCTGATCCCACAGTGAGAACTGTATTATCATCCATTAAGGGTTCAGTCACTGTGTATGTCTCCCCTAATATTTACCGCATTTGAACTTCCCTTACATCCTTGCGCCTTTCTTGGCTCACCTACCAAATTATAACTCCATGTTTAGCCGTGTTAAGCCTCTTGGCTTCCTCCTTCTGTGGCTTGAACCAAGCAACTGTTCCATCAGTGTCTTCTTAAGGATGGGTTCCTTCTGGCCACCTGGTGTCAGTGCCAGCCGGCATCCCATGCCACAAGCCAAAACTCCACCTTGGTATCTGCCATGTCCCCCGTCTTCTCCTCAGACTCTAGGTGTCTACCTACCCCGTCTTGCCCACAGTTCATTGCTCTGGTCACGCAACGAAACTGAACTGCCCTCATACAGAGTCAGGGTCCAGGTGGTTAGTGGTTTGGCTAGAGAGAGGAATGTACACAAGATTAGGAAGTCATCTGCTCACGCTGCTGTGGCAAAGGGTCATTCGTAATTAAACTGTGTGACAGTTTAACAGTCTGCTGTCTTCGTCGCTCCAGCAGAGGTTGCTTTCATGTTTAGTCAAGAAAACAACATAAGCCTTCCTGGCTAGTCATCGCTTGGAATACAGATCTGCAAGTCCAGAGGAGGACTCTTCAAGATATTTTAAGTGCCATACAAGAAAATCTATAAGGGCCTCTCAGAAGCCTGGTAGGTCTCTGGCCCTTCAGCTAGCAATGCTGCCAACTTAATCAGTACACGCAAACACGGTGCTTCACCTTGAATGCTACTCTTCTGTTAAAATGCAGACGTGTCTGCCTTTACCTGAAGGGTGCCTTCAAGCGTGGAGATGGGTGTCTTTGGTTTGGCTTTTTACCAAGCATAGAGGAGTGTCAGCTCATCTTTATCTTGAGCAGGGCCTGTCTTAAGTAGTTTCCCCTGATGGGACCATAACCCACCAAGAGCAGAGAAGAATCGACTTCCTTTCCCAACAGCAGGGAGGCTAGACCCCGAGGTGGCTGCCAAGTCCCCTGCAAAGACACAAGTCCTTTCCGTTGGGCCAAGTGTCCAGGATGTGGCCCTTCATTTTCCATTTCCTGCCTCCCCTGGAGGTTTACCTTCACTTGTAAACAAGCCCCTCGCTGCAAGCCAGGGGATTCTAGATGCGTTCATGGGTAGGAACCACCTCAATATGCTTTCTTGTTAGAACGGCAACCTTGCCTTTCACGGGTGATGCTAGAAACAGGCCCTGGTCTCGTGGACCAGTGTCTAAGAACTGTCTGGTTCCTGAGAGGAGCCCGGGGACACGCAGGGAATCAAGATGGGGAGGCTGTGCCACCCAAATGGAAAGGACGTCTCGGGAAGGAGGAAATGAATAGTAAATCTTTTTCCAATTAAAACTGAGAGTGGAAGCAGAAAAACTCTGGAGGGCACTTTTCAGGGAGGGAAAGATCATCAAAGGTCTGTTATGAAAATCCATTATCCATAAATTCCCCCACATTAAGCACCGCCCGTCTGTCTGGGGAGGATGCTGACACAGGGTCTGTGAGGACACGCAGCCTCCGCCTGCTGTGCACCACTTCCTCCGTGTCTGCAGTACCACTTTTCCTCGGCAGGGATCCCCTCTAATTACCCGCAGCCTTCCAATCTCCATGTAAGGACATCTCCTCTTCGGTTTTTTTTTTTTCCAATCCCTTTGTTTCTTTTGTCGAATGTTTACCCACCTGATAATGGCGCCGTAATTAGAAGCAAAACCGCATGAAATTATGGACCTGTGTATCGCATCACGCGAATTCTTCGAGTTTGGGAGAATGACTGATTTTTTTTTTTTAAAGAGCACTCTAAGACTCATCTAAGATGACTTCATGTCTTTCACACGAGAAGGAAATGCGTGTTTGAAAAGAATTTGCTTACTGCTACACCTGTGGTCAGATGCCGCTGCAGCCACGTGGGCTTGTGGAACTGTGGGAGTCGCCCTCCAGCCTTCATTTAACAGATGTTAGTCAGCTGTATGTTGCGTCTTGCCTTTTCTGAAAGAGAGAGAGAGAGAGAGAGAGAGATGAGAAATATGGTAGTGCCAGTCATAAGCACCTGGGTTTAGTTATTTTCTCATGCTTGACTTTAAAAATTGTCTATACTTAGCCTTATTGTCCATGCACTATATACATTAAAGCAAGATATCTTTTGATGGGCATGACATCCAGAGAGCATCCCCATGCTGATTCTACCCCTTCCCCTAGTTTGACTTTTGATTACCATTTTTAAAAGTCAAAGAACATTAAGAGTTATGTTTTTATAATTCGCATGTTCATATTTATGATATTTGTATTTATTATTCATGATGTTTATTAGAGAATCTTAGGTTGGGACGTAAGACAAACTAATGCTTATAGAAACACAGGTAGTAATTAATGTCTGCTATGTTTACTGGTTGAATGTTAAAAGTCGAAAGTGAGTTTGCTAATTTCCTTTTAATTAGCTTCTCATCCATTTAATCTCTTCCCTTTATCCTTATAATTCATTTCAACCCAAGTTTAGCTCAGGCACCAGCTAAGCGGTCACTTATATCTCTTCCATCATCAACTCTCTCTTCCTATACCTACTGTCTTAGTTAGGGTTTCTATTGTTGTGAAGAGACACCATGACCATGGTAACTCTTATAAAGGAAAAAACATTTAATTGAGGTGGCTTCCATTTTCAGAGGTTAGTCCAGCATGGTGCAACATGGTGGCACACAGGCGGAGAAGGAGCTGAGAGTTCTACATCTTGACCCATAGGCAACAGGAAGTGGTCTGGACTTAGTGTAGCTTGAGCATAAGAGACCCCAAAGTCTGACCCCACAGTGACATACTTCCTTCAACAAGGCCACACCTACTTCAACAAGGCCACACCTCCTAATACTGACACACACACACACACATACACACACTCATGAGCTTATGGGAGCCAGGTACATTCAAACTACTACACCTGCCTTTCTTCATTTTGTGGGTGTGTGCATGCATGCACTTATACACACGTGTGTGCACATTTGTGCAGTGTCTGCAGAGGCCAGAGGTGATAGATATATCTGGTGTTGCGGGGTATTGCAAGCTACTGGAAATTGGTACTAGGAACTAAACTCATGTCTTCTACAAGAGCAGCACAGGCTCTTAATCATGGAATCACCTCTCCAGTCCTCTCCAGTTGTTAGACCGACCTGTTGTAAACTCCATAACTTAAAAAGTGAATGTCTGTGCCTGAACAAGCTTATTGTTTGGATATGGTAGGGTAGATGGGCTGAAACGAACTCAATCTTGTCTGTGAGAACATGAACAGATTTCAGTTTATCTCAGGAAACTGTTGTGGAACGGCCCTCCCAAATCTGAATTTAATGATACACATTCTTTTCAGAAGAAACATGAGAAAAATAACAACTCCATAAGAATATAAATCCACACTTTATCCATTTTATTTTCTACTGAATAATATAAGCCATTTAAGGATATTTTTTTAATGAAAGAAAGTGGCACCAGTTGAGTAAGGTCATACTCATTTATCCCATCCAAAGCTCTAGTCTCAAGGAAGATTTGGAAAGCATGCTTGGGTCCCATCTATCTTTATAAACGAGATGGATCCCTGTAAACATGAAGGCATGTTGTTGTGTGGAAATCACCAATCATGGATTGCATTTGTTATTATTATATGAAGTTTTGGACAGACAATATTTTTATCGTTTGGGAATGCACACCATGGTGTAAAAGTACAAAACAAATGCAAGAGGGTTGTACAGGCACTGCAAAATTCAGGCAGGGGTGATTGGGCAGCAAAAGAGAGGAATGGTACTAACAAGGAATATATAAGGCCCTAACTAGCTACTGGTGGTACCCGAGTTGTTGTACACAGGTTGCTAGGCGTGTACATGTATGTCAGTTTGTCAGTTCCGTCATTATCTTTAAAGTGAAGTTACACCATATTCATTTGCAGGTACAGCACAGTCTATGATACAATTTTCTAACCTAAAAATCTAATTTCAGTCTATTAGACCATTTCATTTTACAATTTCTCGTGACTCTCTGCATTGCTTCATAAACGAGCCTTTTACTTGGAGAATCTGTTTGTCCTCGGGCAGCACCATTTTAGGATGTTCTCAGATCTGGTGCCCTCGATGTCTTCTAACCAAACCCAGTCTTGCTTCTCTTCCCACTGTCTGCTGCTCTGCAGCACTTAGCCTCCTCATGGTCTGCGATCACAGAAGTTTGTCTAACTGTGGGATGCCGTCTTTGTCTCAAGTCAGCGATGGGTTGCTGGTGACAGCTGATGGGGACACGCATATGAACATGGGCATGAAAGCCTGCAAATATTGTGGAAACCCAAATAAATAGAGTTGGCATGCAAACTCTAGTGACTCAAAATGCTCAAGGGACGGGAGATGAGGAGGAGGAGAAAGATGAATCAAGATGTACTTCTCTTTCTGGATAGTCGCCTTCAAAGTAGCCTGTCCCCTTGTGTGCCTTGACTCAACTGATACGATGGGCCACTGAGCCCTGTAATGAACACAGCACATGTTACTTTTCTAACCCCACCAAAAAAGTCTTTCCACTCAAAGAAGCTTCTCTTTTCGCTCTCTCCTTTATTACTACATACAAACCTGTTTATTTTCCCATATTCTGACAGAAAAGATTCTCATTTTCTTGGGTTTCATTTTCCTCCACTATAACTTTCAATTCCCTTCCTCTTAAGGATGCCAGGGAAAAACTTCAGAATTGGCCTTTATATGCATTCAGACCACAATATTTTGCCTGCACCACATGTAAAGAACATTATGTTTAAGAGCCTGGAATGTTTCAATAAACTTAACGTCCAAAGGTGTGCTAAGCCTACTGAACACACAGGCCTCTTTTCAGTGGCTCAGGAATTTCCCTCCTGGTCACAGTGTGGCCTCAGACTTTCTGAGAGCAAACAAACAGTTCACAGAGCTGATGAGAGATGCGTGGAGAATCTGCTTGCTTTTCATATTATGAAAGAAAATCCCTGGGGTTTGGATACAAAAAAAAGAAAAAAACAATGGATGGACATGAGTCATGTTGCCTTCAAGCAGTTGATGAGCATATTTTCAACCCACAGAAAGTTTTAACGCTTTCAATCAGATTCTGTCATAAGAACCTCATTAAGACAAGGATGTTGGCTGGGAAGCCTGCATGGGACAGAACTAGGTCCTCTGAACGTGGGTGACAGTTGTGTGGTGTACTCTTTTTGTGTGACTCCTGGCAGTGGGTCCAGGATTTATTCCTGGTGTGTGAACTGACTCTCTGGAGCCCATTCCCTATGGTGAGATGCCTTGCTCAGCCTTGATGCAGGGGAGGGTCTTGGTCCTGCCTTGAGTGATCTGCCATGGGAGGCCTTACCCTCTCTGAGGAATGGACGTGGAGGGGTGGGGGTGGAGGAAGGGAATAGGAGGAGAGGAGGGAGGGTGAACTGTGGTTAGTATGTAAAATGAATTTTAAAAAATTTTAAAAGACAAGGACATTGGCAGAAAGGATAATTAATAATAACAATAACAACAACAACAACAACAATAATAATAATAGTTGCCAAACAGATACCCTTCTTGGAAGCTGTGAGGCCCAGGTCTTCTACTACGTGTAGCCTACATGGGCAGTGTATAGCAAGCTGTAGGAAGTTGGGAACAAGACAGTGACATCTTAGAAACAAACCTGAGACCTCTTTTAAGCAACATCACTTTTTCAAAGATGGCTCACGCGGAAGTGGAAGCTCAGTGAGATGCAGAAATGTCAAAGCTGATCTTGGGGTCCACCAACTCTCTACCGGCCTTTCAAGCTACTGGGAATTCGCAAATGATTGATTTCCATAAGGTTTATTGTTACAGGTGAGGAAATTATTCAGTCTGCTGGCATGTTAGGTGCACTCTTTTTAAGGTAGGGGAACACGGGAGGAACAGTTAAGGAAAACAGACTCCAGATTTTGATCTGAGTGAAGTATTATAACTGATCACTTTATAATACCATGAGCCTCTCATTTTCTGAGGCTTTTCTCATTGAACCTGTGGGTTTAAAGCTCTTAAACCTGTAAGAAAATTGGCTCCCTGCCTCCAGCGAAAGTGGTTACTAATTTCTCTTTTCTTTTTTTAAGTTTATATAATATATTTTGACCATACTCATTTCCTTCAATAGCTCCTCCCAAATCTGTCCATCTTCCTACCCACCCACGCTTCTTTCTCTCTCTCTCTCTCAAAAAAAAAAAACCAAGAAGAAAAATAAAAAGTGAAAACCAAAACAGACAAATTAAATAATAAGAAAATAAATAAGAAATAGAAAAAAAACCAAAATGCACACACAAAAAAATTGGGCCCATTTTTTGGGGCCAACCCCTGAGATGAGGCCTGCCTTGGAGTGTGGTTGATGCACCCAGGGAGACTCCATTGGAGAAAACTGATTTTTCCCTTTCTCAAAAAGTATTAATTGCAAATAGCTTCTCGGGCAGGGGCGAGGTTTGGTGTTCACTTCCCCTCACAGTGCTGGGATTTTGTCTGGTTTGAACCTGTGCAGGTCTTGTGTTTGCTGTCAGTCTTCAGGAAAAACTGTAGCTGACAGACCAGGGCTTCCTTGTTGTTGTTGTTGTCGTTGTTGTTGATAAAATGCTACGGGCAGCATTGCATCAGAACTGTAGTGATACTGGCCTGTAGTCTCAACTCAGAAAATTAGCAAAATGGAAAAAAGAAAGGGAAGGGAGAATAATATTCTAAAACAACAAAGAAAAGAGGGGTATTTTTAAAAAAACATTCTATAGATATATTTTCTTCTTTCTTTCTTTTCCTTCCTCCCTTCTTTTCTTTGTTTCTTTGTTTCTTTGTTTCCTTGGTGGTGGTGGTGATGCTGGAGGTGGTACAGGGAACTAAACCCGCAGTCGGGCACATGCTAGGTTAAGTGCTCTACCACTGAGCTACATACCCAGCCATTTTTCTTCTGTGTTTGAAACCACATCTGAATTTGTTGCCTGGGCTGGCCTTGACCGTATAATCCCACGTCAGCCTCCCAAGTACCTTGGAGTACAATGTGCACCGCTATACCCGGCTGTCCTGCAGATATGGTGAAAAGAGTCACCTCTGTGTTGGGCGAGTCTTGAACTAAAGTCCATGGTGACTATGGAAGGAGGGGAACACAGCAGCGAGCCAACAGCTAATATGTTGCTTGAAGACACCTCTATGGTTCCTTTCCCTTAGCCAGTGCAGTTAACTCTTGACAGACAGATACAAAGAAACTGGATTCTCAATGGTTTTCAAGTTCATCATGTTTACAATGATTTTTATTTGTTTGAACTTTTCCATTTGAAAGGCCCAGAATATAACAAGGTCATATACGGAGGCAGCGGAGTTCTGGTGTTGGAGACTTAAAGTCGTTCTCTTGGAACAGCCAGACATTATGAAAGAGTTTTCCTGGCATGTAGCTCTGAGCGTTCATATCAAGCGTCAGCAGGGCCTTTAAGCAATGGTTCTGAGAATGGAAGGAAAACCAGCCCTTTGCTTTTTCATGCTACGGACACGCATGTCAGATAGCGTGTAATTATTATGAACCTTGGGGATTGTTTGCACTGGTTTATAAATACTATGTGCAAATACATGGTGGATTTCCTCTCGTTGTCCCAAATATCTGCTGAGTCATTTTGCTCTTAGCAACACTGACCTTTCACTAGAAAGGTCCCTCAAATCCCCAGGTGTTTGTGATGAGACGTGAGCACCAACGGTTGCTAAGAGACAAAACAGAACACTCCATCCGTCGTAAACCCGCTCACAGTCAGCATGGCTCAGGAGCTCACGCACCCCCAGATGTTTTAGTTAATGGAGGTGTTGCTCAGTTGACTCGGATATTATCAGGTTGGTTTTTTGTTTTGTTTTGTTTTGTTTTGTTTTTTGAAAATCACAACGAAATGCACTTGATTAAAACTGTATGAAATGTAGTTGAGTTTGTCCCAAAGCATCTGGGAAGGTGGTTGCTTCCGTGCCGTGGACACAAGTGAACGGATTGGTTAGTACTGGAGTCTGCTGCAGTTTCATAGAAGTAAAACTGGGCTGTTATACCTCTCTGACCATCTGGTTAGATCGGAATCTTGGGAGTCAGCGGCATTTCAAACAAGGTTAAGGTTGATGTGTGGAAAATCCGAGATGCTAACATTCTGTCTTTGATGTAGAATAGAGCTACTGCTATCACAGATGTGGTAGGAATCCTGCCTCCTTGTCTGTCTTTTTGGACAAATTTTGGGTGATGGTGAAGTGGGCTTGCCCACACATCACTGGAATTATGCTACCTTTCTGGAAGCCAGTTTATCAGAGCACCAAAAGCCTCCAAAAAAACTGAGAAGTTTCAAAGTCTCTGTACCACTGTTTAGAGGAGCATAAAGTTGGAGAAACATATTTAATAACCAGCAAGAAAAATATTACGGCATAGTATATCTGCATAATCACCATCTGGTGTATGTAGATATAAAATACTGCTTCCTTTGACGTAGTCTGTTGATGTGTTAAAACGTAGCCATGACTAAGCTTAATTTAAGGAACTGTTTGTGAAATAATACATATAACATTACCCGACTTTATTAAAAAGGTATATATCTCCATACCTAGGGACATATGTAATGAATACCTCAAGTTTGCATCATATCAGAGCTTAGTTTACATTATCCTAAGCAGCTGGTTTTCACTTTTGTCTTTATACATTAGGTAATTGCCTAGTTTTAAAACAAAACAAGAGTCTATTACTTTCAAAATCAGAAGAGGTTTTTTTTTCTTTCTATAAGAAAATTACGTTCTAGCTGGGTGTTGTAACACACACCTTTAACCCCAGCACTCGGGAAGAGAAAGCAGGCAGCTCTCGGTGAGTGTGAAGCCAGTCTGGTCTACAGATTGAGTTCCAGGACAGCCAGGGCTACATAATGAGACCTATCTCAAAACCCCCAACTGTCCCCCGGCCAAAAAAAGAAAGAAAAGAAGAAATAAATCAGTGGGAAAAGTATAAAAGACAGGCTGCGTTTAGAAGCCATAAATTTCTTGGCTCTCCGAGGACCAGTGTAGGAGTCTTGCAGTTGAAGAGTTTGTCATCCATATAGTTGCACTTATAATGTCAACTCATAGTTCTTTTTTGGCTTCATGTGTATGTGGTTTGAGTGTGTGTGTGTGTGCATGTATGCATGTGTGTGTGTGTTTGTATGTGTGCACATGTGTGTATGTGTGTATATGTGGTGTGTGCTTGTGTGTGGTTTGTGTGTGCGTGTGTGTTTGTCTGTGTGTGTACCTGTGTGTATATGTGGTGTGTGTATGCATGTGTGCTTGTCTATATGTATACGCGTGTTTGTCTATGTGTACATGTGTGTACATGTATGTATATGTGGTATTGTGTGTCTATGCATGTGTACGTGTGTGTGCATGCATGTGTATGTGGTGTGTTTAAATGTGTGTGCATGTGTGTGCATGTGTGCATGTGGTATGTTTGTATGTGTGTTTACATGTGTGTGCATGTGTCTATGTGCGTGTGCATGTGTGTGCGTATATGTGGTGTATGTGCACGGGCGTACGTGTGTGCATGTATGTGCGTGTGTGTGTACATGTGTGTGCATGTGTATGTGGTATGTGTGTGGATGTGCAGTATGTGTGTGCACGTGTATGTACGTGTATGTGCATGTGTGTGTACAGGTTCATGTGTACAAGGAAACTAGACTGATGTCAAGTGTTTTCTTCAGTCTCTCTCCACCTTGTAAACTAAGGCAGGGTCTCTCAGTTGAACTCAGAGCTCACTGACCCTACTAATCTAGTTAACTTAGTCTGGGCATTCCCCTGTCTCAGTATTTACATGGTGCTGAGGATTGTAACACCAGTGCTTACACTTGTATGGGAGATGGTTTCCCAAGAGTAGCCCCTGCCTTGTCCCACCTGATATGGTCTTCATCCAGAGACTGGGACCATTGGGACTGGACATAGCCTGAGACAGTGACAGTTGTTTTGTTGTTGTTTTAACGGGGTGAACAACTTTTATCCCTCATTGTATTAATAGCAGGAAAGGCCATTCTCAGGCAGTCTCTGGTAACTGTGCCCAGAAGGGGGGCTATAAGAGGGGCTATCACCCACAGATCTTAGGTTATAAGCAGGAAGGGTTAGAAGAGTCAGTGGAGGTCGTACCTCTGCTCAGGCCACTCCTCCAATGAGAAATCCAAGAGGAAGGAAAGCTTGCTGTGTCCCGGCCATGGCAGTAAAACCAGTTTATCTCCCAGCTAAATGCCGTCAGCACCTATGAAGCTCTCAGGGTAGGTGGGAAGAAGATAGTGCCATCTCAAATATCTTGGGAAACCCTGGCTTCAATCTGATGGCTTAGAGGAGGGAGAGCATTGTTCTTAGCAAGGGGATGACCTTCCACACCTCCTGCTTGTCTCAGAAGGCTCCAAAACAGAGGGAACTTTCATGGCTGATTCCCGAGATGGAGAGACCAAATAAAGAACTCCTCTTTGATTAGCTTGAGAGGCAGTTGTTAAATACTCTTCTCTCTGCTGTGGTTAGAGCGGTCTGCTGAGAAATACGCCAAAGAATATTAGGCCAAGAATCCGCAGGTTAAAGCCAAACCACTGGGAAGGGCTCGCTCCTGCAAACGACACCATAATTGAATTAGAAGGGAACATTTGTGTCATGTCGTCTTGTTCCCTCACACTCAACACGTCCACAATTGAACTCCTCTTTCCTCACCAGGCCGCTCCGTAGCTGAATTTTCCTAACAAACGACAGGATGCCACCGTTTACCACACTCTCTCCTGGCAGCCATGATTTCTGTTTGATTGCCATTCTGGGGGACAAGGAAACGTAGGACAGGTTGTTCGAAGGGCCAGATATTCCTAAGAAATCAGTTCTGAAAACCAAGTTCTCCAACTGTTAGTCTAGTTCTATATTAATTCTATTGGGCTACTCTCTCCTCCATATTTGTGGCAAATTACCGTCAGTTTAACAGAATATGTACTAGATATAGAGATGGAACATATACACACTTTATTTATAGTGACATTTGACCATTAACAGATTTCAGTAAATATAAAGTCAGATTTTCTGAAGCAACAAAGAGCAAATGAACGGAAATTTTAACACTCAAAGTACTATTGAAGTAAAAGACGCCACAGATTAAAAGTAGTGGATCTAAGCCTACACAGGCCTGGTTTGTAAATCCAAAACGAGCAAACTACCATCAGTTGCAATATGGACTGCTTGCGTAGGTTCTGATGTCTTACTTTCTTTAATTTGAAAATGAACTTATCTTGGCAATTACATCCAAATTGAATTTGTGCCCGCTTAGGGACATCTCCTGCTTTGGGGTTGAGGAGATCGCTCAGTGGTTAAAGTTCTCACCACATAAGCAGGAGGACTGCAGTTCAGACTCGTCATGAGTGTAGGTGGACATGGTGGCCCGCCTGTAATTGTCCAACCTGAAGCAAGTTAGCTAGCTGGCCATCGGTAACTCTGGTTCAGTGAATAAGGTGGGAAGCTCCTAACATCAGCCTCAGGGCCTCCATATGCCTGTGCACACATGTGCGTGTGTATGCATAGACACGCAAATGTGCACACACACACATGCACAAGCAGTACAACATATGGGATGTTAATACATGGTTTAGTGAAACAAGTGCTAATACACGTTTTAGTGAGCAAGAGGTGGCTACACACTCTCACAATGTACCTACTGTGAAGCCATCAACCAAAGGCCAATGATACACACACCCGGGCATGACAAAATCTGACCCAAGAAGATATTCGGTGCCCTCAGTTTTAGTGAACAACTTTGGCGTATTAGCACTAGAGTCTTGCTTTAATAGTAATGGTCGCTGGAGTCTTTTCTAATCTTTGGGACAGTCCTGGCTCTGGTTCACACAATGTACTGAGTCCTTTCTAATTCATGTTTTGATTCTTTGTATTCAATATTCGTTATTACCACTTCTAAATCTTGCATGCGATAATCAGCTCAGGGCAGAAGTCCAAACGTGCTATCCCACAGTCTCCAAAGGCGGTCTTCTCTGCTGTCGATGCCCTGGTTTATTTGATCAATATAAACTATTCCCAGAGTCGCTGATTAGTGCTTTTCAAATACTGAAAGTCTGAAAACAAACTGGCTGGGTCTCCAAGCTTGGGAACGCGAACCTTCCTTTTTGAACCTGGCTCATTAGTAGCCATTCAAGGCTGTGTGGCCAGGACACTGACGACAACACCTGTCAGCTGGTGTGCTCAGGAACTTGTCCTTATGTCGCAGAATCGCCTACCAGAGGAACGATGATGACGAAGAAGAGGCCGCCAGGGAACGGCGTCGCCGAGCCCGGCAGGAAAGGCTGCGGCAGAAGCAAGAGGAAGAATCCTTGGGGCAGGTGACTGACCAGGTGGAGGCTCATGCCCAGAACAGGTACTGTCCTCGTCTCAATGAGGCATCTCTGGGTGTGTCTTGGCCTGCCCTGTTGAATGGAATTTGCTAGCTAATTATTCCCTTCTCAGACCAACTCAGCCCTTATGGTTTGACTGGTTGGTTTTGATTGTGTTGAGATGGGTTCTGACTGGCTATCCCAAGCTGGAACTCACTGTGTAGCCCAGGCTACACGTGGTTTTGTTCTGTTTCTTTTATTTAGTGCATTTCGAGAGGAGGCTGTTAATCGCTCCATTAACTTGGTCTGCGTTTTTTTTTTTAAAAAAAAAAAATCTTCAAAGGCTCTTTGGTTCATTTCCCAGGGTAGTCTTACAAATGTTGATGTACAAGACAAGTTTAACAAGAAACTTAATGTTTAGGTAGAAGATAGCACCCTTGGTCTTTGGTAATTGGTTCCTAATTGAGGAGGAAGTGTTGTCAAGAGGAGTGGAGGGGCAGGTATGATCACTGGGATTCACTCACTGGCTTTGAACCCCAACTTAGCAATCTGTGTCCCTTCGCTTTAGTAGATACGGCCATAGCCCCCTGAAGACTACTGCTCAGCCACAGAGAAATGCGAATGCATGTAAGATGCCCAGTGCCTTGCCCACGGGAAGCACGTGACACGGTGTGCTCTTGGCAGTCTCACAGAAAGGGGACAAAGGGGCCATCCATTGCCTTTTTCTATTTCCACGCTAAAGAGAGGAGGCAAAATTAGTGTTTAAAATGATGTGTTGAGGCCTTTCCTGAATCTGGTTATTAGTGAGTGTTCAACAATGGTTTTTAAAAGTTACGACTGGTTAATAGGTTAAGCTTCTGAAAACCTTGCTTCTGGACTGAGGTAGCAGTGCTGTACAGGTCTCGCCTCTAAGGCCCTGAGCTTCAACCCAATGGCAAAATGAACAGCACATACCTAGTTCTTGTTTCTACTTGTAGTTCATTTCAGCTTTAATTTCATTATTAGCTATTTTATAAGATTATCTAAATTTACAAATTCTTTCACCAAGCATGATGGTGCAAGTTTATAATCCTAGCACTCAAAAGGTGGAAACAGGAGGGTCAGGAAGGTGTTCATGGTCAACCTTGGCTTTTTAGTCAGTGCAAGGCTAGCCTGGGCTATACGAGACTCTGTATCAAAAGAACGAAAAAACAACAACAACAACAAAAGTTTTTAAAATGAAATATATTCAGGTCTGAACATGTGATTTCTTGAAGACATATTAATCATCTACAAGTATAAGGCCCCTTCTTGGGGCTAAGCGGCTCTAACTGACACTTAACATCTACCAATGCTTGTTACCATAATCTTTGAAAAAAAGAAAGAAAGACAGCAAAGAAAGGCTTAGTTGAGTCTGTTGATTTCTGAACAGTAATTTCATCAGGCTAGTACTTTGGAATTTGTAGTACCTTTTTGAAACATCAGAACTCAGTTGGTCCAAGTGTCCTAGGCATAGACCTTTGCCCTTAAACTCCCAGTTCTTCGTGTTTCTGTGGACATGCAATCCATGTGCGGCTAATTCACAGAGACAGAGTCCTCCAGCAGCAGCAGAGGCCAAACAGGCTCAAAATCTAGGATTTCCTTGGCCGTATTTTGTTGTTAAATATGAAATGTATTTTTCCAAAACCAAGTGAACTTGAACATCAGGAGAGCCAAGTTTGGTATGAACCATGAAATTTGATGGAGTTTCTAAACATTGCAAGACATATGCTTCCAGCTCTGGTCACAGCTCCGGTATCACATGACTGGTAATTCCAGCCAGGAGTGGCCAACGCCCTTGGTCTGGGCAGTGTCCAGCGCCCTGGAAAAGTGAGGAGATGATGGACATGCTACAGTTTGGATTTTACATTTCTTTTTTAAATAAACATTGGATTATCCGGTCTTTACCAATTGGAAAGAAGGAGAAAAAGTTCTTTATTCCTGGAAACCTATATAAAGAAGTTAGATCAGCTCGATCGGTTATGGTAATATAGTTGCTATGGCAATTTCAGTATTTTAACACAGTATACTAATGCATTGTGGATGTTCTTGTGTTCTAGATCTCCACCTTATTTTTATTTTATTACTTTTATTTTTTGTTGTTATTTGTTTGAGTCAAGGTTTCACTGTGTATCTCTGGCTGTCCTGGAATGTGCTATATAAGCTAGGCAGGCCTCAATCTCACAAGGACACATCTGCTTCTGTCTTCCAAATGCTAGGATTAAAGGCGTGCACCACCACACCCAGCTGTCCACCTTATTCTGAAGACAGGGTCTTTCACTGAGCCTGGGGTTGACTGATTCAGCTAGACTGATTGTCAGCGAGCCCTAGGGGTCCTTCTGTCTTTCTCTCCCCTATGGCTCTGTCAACCCTAAGGATCCAGAGTCTGCTGAGCACCAACAGAACTGGCGAGCACAGAGACTATGCACCTGTTCAATTGCTTTGGCCTGGTGCCTCATTTATACCCCCATTTCATTGGTTACCTGGTCCAGGTGCAAAGGAGGGCAGATGGTAGGAAATGCCATCCTTGACTGGCAAGCATTACCCCATGAATTGTGGAGGACACTTAGATGTCTCCAAAGTGCAGATTGCTGGCATAAATGCCAAGTCTCCACAATGGACATACTCTTCCCCCTCTAAAGACCTCGGGTCCCACCAATCCAGATCAGGAATGACTACGTGGCTTGAATATGAAACCATGATGCTGAAGGAATTCACTCATTATTCTGACTTGATCCTCGGCATAGTGGGGATCCACAGTGACCCAGATTCTGAAATCGTGGTTTAGGCACAAGTAGTTTGTAAGGTGATTCCAGGAAACAATGGTAGGGCTGTAGGTAAGTGGGGGGGGCAACCATGTAAAGGTTGCTTTTGGGGATAAGTGGCCGCTGTGGTTATACGGAACATAACTCTAGTAAGAGCCGTGACTGTAGAATTATCCTTAGAAACAGAGAGGTCAAAGTGTTTGTCTGATGCTGCTCCTCAGGTGCTGGTAGGTGACACTAATATTCAGAGCTCCTACAGCAAGTTGAGGAGACACAATGACCTGAGAAAGCCCAAGAGCAAAGGCTCGGCTGGAAGTCAGACAAGCAAGAATAGAGTGGGTGAGCTAGGGGCAGGTGAGCTAGATCCTGCTGGCGTCTTCTCTGGTTATGGGTGACTCTAGATGACCGATTAACCAACAAGCTGTCTCTGGTATTGTTCCTTCTGTCATCCAGTGTTCCTGATGAAGGGTCTAAGCCAGCCACCACGAACACTCAGGTAGAAGGTGATGAGGAGGCTGCTTTACTAGAGCGCCTGGCTAGGCGAGAAGAGAGACGCCAGAAGCGCCTCCAGGAAGCCCTAGAGCGTCAGAAGGAGTTTGACCCAACGATAACCGATGCCAGTCTGTCGGTCCCGAGCGGAAGTATGCAAAATGACACGGCAGAAAATGAAACAGCAGAGAAGGAAGAGAAAAGGGAGAGTCGCCCAGGACGGTATGAGGTCGAGGAAACAGAAGTGGTCACCAAGTCCTACCAGAAGAACAGCTATCAGGATGCCGAAGACACAAAGAAAGAAGAAAAGGAGGAGGAGGAAGAGAAGCTGAAGGGAGGGAGCGCTGGCGAAAATCAGGTAGAGGAGACGGTAGAAGAGAAAACACCAGAAACCCAAGAGGAAGCTGTGGTAATGGTATTGGAAAATGGGCAGGTCAGTGCAGAAGAGTCCAAAGGAGAGGGAGAGAGGGAACAAGACACAGAGGAGATAGCCCGTCGCAAAAGGCTGGAGGAGGAAGAGAGAGAGAGAGCCGAGGCAGAGAGGCTGAGGTTGGAAGCAGAAGAAAGAGAGCGACTGAAAGCCGAGCAGGACAGAAAGCTAGCAGAGGAACAGGCAAGGGTTGAGGCCGAACAAAAGGCAGCTGCGGAAGAAAGAGAAAGGAGGGAAGCCGAGGAGCGGGCAAGAGCTGAGGAAGAGCAGAGGCAAATGGCTGAGGAGCAGCAGAGGGCCAAGGCAGAGGAGGAGGAGAAGGCTAGGCTAGAAGAGCAAAGACGGAAAAAGCAGCTGGAGGAGCAAAGGAGCGAGAAGCAGGAAGCAAAGGACAAGGGGGAGAAGGGGGCTGAGAAGGCAGAAAGGAAAGGACAAGAAGACAGACTTCAGCCAGCTGTCCCGAAGCAGCAGGTACAGTACGCACTGCACCCCTACTGTGTGATGCCTGCGACTTGTGAGACATGCAATGCACACCAAACGGGGGCAGGGGGCTGAGGCCCTCCTGCATTTCCCCTCACCTGCTTGATCATTTGGCAAGCTGTTCATTCTTTTTAGGCCATAACAACACCCAAGCTTGACGCAACTGAACCATGGCCAAGTATACAATCAGTCAACCAAATTGATGGGTCAACCAGAGAGGAATCAATTGCTCTGTGCTTGGGTGTTATGGCTATAAAAAAAAATGAATCCACCCAAAAATGGTGAATGTGTGGTGGGGCTGTGTCAGCTTGTTTCTGCATCTGCATCTGAACCCCTTCTTTCTGACATCTTTCCTGGGTGTACATGAGGCAAGAGGCCCAGACTTCTCACCTTGCTCTGGTGTTCAATAGTAATTTTTTTTTAATTATAGAATTAGGGTTTGGGGAGTAGAAATAAAGATTAAGTTCAGACACTAGTACCAAGACAAAAATACATAAATCCTTTGAGATCAACTGGAATAAAGGAGTGAAGGGAGACAATTGGAACCCCTTTCCCAACAAAAACATCAGCTTCAAAAGCCTGGCTTGCCATCATGTAGACCCGGGTTTAATGTAGACTTGCAGGAAGTCATTCGGCGGGGGTAGTGCCAGTTAACCTCTGATGTACGACTGAGGGCATGCAGTTTGCTCCTTTCGCCATGAGGGTGGCCCAAGTTTACGGGGCTCTAGGAAGGATACGAATAGTAGTCGGGAAATGAAGTGTAAAATACAGTGTTGTGAGGTTTTTTTTTCCTTCTCTGTCTGCAAGGCTGCATAAAAACCCCTTGTAAGAGCCGTAAAGGAAACAGACACGTTTGCATGGTCACCTTTCCAGAGTGAACCCGTTGTCACTGCATCGCACTGATGTTGTTTTTTCTCCCCTGCTTCTGGGTCAAGGGCTCATGCACCTGGCTGTAATTGAGAAGATCATGGGGCAGGATGTAGACACACACCTGGAACACACGCTGTCGTGCTAGATTTCAGTGAGCACAACGGGAGGCACGGGAGGGGAAAAAAGTAGGGTGGGGTGGGACATGTCACACATGCTGATAGAACCTCGGGCACCCAGGGGTCTGAGTATGGCAGTAGGGCAGCCACAGAAACATCACAGCCCACGCGGAGTGATCTGAGCACCCTCTCACTCTTGCAAGCTAGAAAGGGCTTCTGTTTACCTGAGTGACCTTCACCATTCTTGAAAAGGAAAAGCAGGAAGATAAAAGAAGTAAAGGGCAAGCTCAAGGACAAAAGTCCCAAGATGACAAGCCCGCCTCCAAAAAGGAAGAGGTAAATGCTGTTGCGAATAATCAGACCGAGCGGCGCGCACACGCACGCGCACACACACACACACACACACACACACACACACACACACAAAGCAGCGTCCCTGGAGTTGATCTAGGAACTGCGACTCCTTCCCCAGGGTTTTCAGCCTATGACTCATCAGTCATTGAATGATGGGATCGTGTAGAGTGTCTCATAACCAATTAATCAGGCTGGAGACATGGCCCAGTGAGTAGAGCGGATGTCATTCAAGCAAGAGGACTTGAGTTTGGCACTAGCATTCCCTAACATGCACATAAAAAGCTGGGCATGGCATAGGGGAGTGTATAATTCCACGTTAAGGAAGCAAAGACAGGAGGATCACTAGGGGTTATCAGCGGGGACTCATGGGCAGGCAGCCATTCTAACCACCAGTGAACTCTAGCTTCAGCAAGGGACCTTGTCTCAAAAAGTAAGGTAGAGAGTCAAAGACAACACCCAAAATCAACCTGTGCCTTGTACACACACACACACACACACAAACACACACACACTAAAACAAACACATTCATACACACTCATATACCACACACATGTATATTTGATAATCAGTAGTTCAAAAATATAAAAAGATGAACTTGAAAGCATCTGAGGGCATGTCGACAGTAATTCTCACACAAACTGTCTTTCTTAGTGGGTGTTACAGCCAAGCCCTTAGACAGCCTTGCTCCCCAGGCTTTCCGGCTTCCCTCCTCTACAGAGTGACTTTGGTTATCGTGAGTCCTTCTCGGCTTGCATTTCAATCATGAAGTCTTTCCAGCTGGCTTTGACTAATGCTTTAACTTTTTCAAGAAAATTCACCCTCCCCCCCCCCAACCTAAATCGCAGTAGACAATTGACAAGCTGAAGATGACGTATGGTTTTCAAAAGGAAAGTTTGGTCAAATCCTCTGCATTGCATTCATGAGGCGCGCACACACACAGGGGAGCAGGCACCAGGGTGTTTGTAGGTAAGTAAGTGAGGCTTCCACATGCCGAGGCCACAGAACTTCAGCATATAATGCCATGCAGAAAGCCCACCTCGTTCTAACCATCCTGACTGCGCTAGCCTCAAGTGGCACTACAAACTGCCACATTATCCAGTAAGTTCAAGTAGTTTGGATATAGTAAAACAGAGCCACCAGAGGTAGAAATGCCAGAGTTATGTGGCCCAAGAGACTGATGAAGTGATCTGTAGTCATTGGCTACTGGCCCAAATGGATTCTTGCTATGTTTCTCTGTTAGAGCATCCATTAAGAAAATCCAGAATGGTAAAGAAAATTCCATGTGTGGAAAATAGATGGCTGTATTAAGTAGCAAAAGGGTGGTTTTCTTAGGTGACTTTGTAAGATTCATATAAGAAGAAAGACTATATCATCCATACAGCTTGTTACACTTGCTTTTTAGACTTTTGTTCCTCTCTGCTTCTAATCGAACTTGTGGTTTGAATATGAGCACTGGCTTTGGAGGGAGAGAGCGCAAAAACTGATGGCTGGGATGCTCTGCTGGGCAGCTAAGGAGGCAGCCGAACACACTGGAACATCTTCCTATGTGGGAAGACGGTGTGAGATTTGCAGCTCCGTGATGAAATATGGGAAGGGGAGACTGTAGTGAACACCCTCCGGTGTTGTGAGAGTTAATTCACTTCCCCAAGCTACTGATTTCACTTTTAATGGCCAAAGCATCCCATGCCCACATAGGGTGTCTGAGTCAGAAGAGGCTCATCCGCCTCCAGTCGTTCCTCGGCCTCTTTTCAGATAAGGCCCAGTCTGAGGTGTTGGCTAAAGGCTCCAGCAGCAGCTGGTCCCAGCCCTGCCATTATCCCTTCCCCAGTTTGCACAGCACACTCCAGTTCTGATCATTTCTGGCTTCGTTTTTACGCCAGCCTAGATAATCTCCTCCAACCGGGCTTTTCCAAAACTCCATCTTAACATTTTAACATTGCACAGAGAAACTGCTGACTGCATGGAGAGAGTCCCCTCTTCCCATCTAGCCGGACTGCTGTGCCATGTAGGCAACTTTAAATCAGGTTTGCATGATTCAGTCATTCGAAACAGCCCCTTCCTATTTTTTTTTCGTTTTCTTTCTTTTTAATTCTTTCTTTCAGCAAACAGAAACCTTGCTTGCCTGGCAGGAATCCACAGCGCATAAGCAGGATAGGTCAGCCACAAGTAAACACAAACATTCCATTGACCTTCCAGGGGAAACATTTCCCAAAGTCCCTCCAGTGCTCTAAAAGACAAACAAACAAACAATACCCCTGTCTTCCTCAACTGCAGCTGAACTCTGCGGCAGCCACGGGCTGCAGACAGTCTCCAACCTTGAGACATAATTAACTTTTCTGTCTTTCCTCCTCGATTATAAGCTGTCTCTTTTTAGTCCTTCACTCGGTATCTATTTGGTTTTTCTCTTGGCCTTTCACAGAAAAACAGTTTCCAGCAGAGAGGTTTTTTTTTAATGACTTTGAACCTGATATTCCTGTCACCCAGGCCCACACGACCTGAACCTTAGCGTGCAGATGCGCCCCGGAATTTGGTTGGGGAATGATTCAGTCACTCTAGGCTGGGGTCTGAGATCTCTGCTGAAGGTCTGAGTTGTCTGTGAGTCAGATTTCAGGAGCACAGAGTCAGGAGAACACCCATAGTGGGGAACAGGGAGCCAGATGAGGATTCAGGAGTCTGGAGCTAACCAAAGTGTACTAATTGTGGTTTGAAAGCCTGTAGCTGATGCCCAACCAACCCTGGCTACTCTGGAACTTTATCATGCAGAGGAGCATGACAGAGTCTCCTAGCTCAGGCGGGTCCACCCGTTCCCTTGGGCTTTTGAGTTGTCTCTAGCTTAAGGCCATGCCTCTTAAATTCCAACACCCCCTAAAATTCCTGCACAAGGTCATGTTTTTTCCCACTAAGTAGCCCAGCTCTCTGGAGTCTCATCCAAACGGTCAGGTGTCTGGAGGCTGTCTTGGGAGCACACCCATGTTGCTTGTGAATGAAGCATGTTTACTCTCTCGGTATTCATGACCACCTGGGGCAACATTCCACCCTAAAAGGACTAGTTCTTTTCCCAGGGGCTCAGAAGGCCATGGGTTTGCCATGACCTTGCCATAGAATCTAATCCATTGTATTCTTTAAACTAAAATTTGAAGATCCTATAGAGTTGTTTTATTCATTTCTCAGGAGAAAATAATTTTCAGTCAAACCCAAGTCATCATGATTAGATTAAGAATGTTTCTAAGAAAGTTTCCCCCTGAGAGGACAGGCTGGCCACCCACCATAACCCTTCCCAACAGAGGCAGAGCTTGAAGGAGGGCGGGAGGCCATTCCTCTGATAAACATTTATTCTTTTACAAACCTATTTGAAGTATTTTTTTTTGCCAAGAAATCTGAAATATATTTTGGGGAAATGAAAGTTTTTCTGACTGAAAAATAGAAGAAAAGAGTTAAAAGAAATTCACCTATGCTCTTGCCCCATAACCCACGAGATTTGACTCAGAATTTATCTCATTTACCCTGGAAATAGCAACCTTCACCTCTGTATTTGTATTTCCAGATACATATTAACTGGGGTGTGAACTCTAGCCCATGACTTCTGGGGCTTTATACGACAGTGACAGGCCAAACTAGATCTATCCTCTCTCTTTCTGCTTATTCAGTGAATACTGATGTGTTTTAGGAGGCAGGGACCACCACCAAGCAGACATGATCACTCTGTTATACAGGCTTTGAACTTCCTTCTCTTTGCTCAGACCCCAATCAGGAACCAAGAGGGCATTAACAGGATGGGATCTGGGAAGGGATCATTTCATTTAGCTATGTCTTGATGAGCTTCCCAGAGAAGCTGGATTGTGAACAGCTCTAGACTAAAACACTCTCCTTAGCTGCAGACAAATCTCCCAAAGAGGACATAGCAGCAACATTACAGCTTCTCTCTTCACCCACATATACCCCACCTTGGGGGAAAAGGAAAGTCTCATCTAGACCAATGTCGGTGAATAGTCCACCCGCAGTGGTTTAATACCATTTAAGGAAAATCACCAGGCAAAGGACTATAAAAGGTAATTCGTGATGCCACGTTCTACCTTGTAAAACATGCCTTTTAGGGGTAAATGTTCAGGGGGTGTCAAGAATCGCTGGGAAGCAGTTGAGTGGTCAGGTGAAGGGAGAAAGTTCTAGACAGCTGAGAAGTCCTATGTTCTCATGGTCTACCTTTCCTCCTCCAAGTGTTTCTGCAGAGCCCTAGTTCTGCGCAACTGTCTTGAAAGGAACGATGGACATCATGCTGTCCTGCTCACATTTTAAGAATGGATGCGATAGTAATTGGAACTCTTCACCCACCTTAAAAGCCACTTTGAAATAATCTGTTTTGTCTATCATGAGGAATTTACAACACAACCCCCCAAAAATACTAAAGCTCCCAATTGCTCTCTGTTCCAATTCCGTCCATGGTACATGACGATCACAAACCCGCTTCTGGTGGTCTGTCTCTTTCCTGTGGAAGTCAGCATGCACCCTAGAACTGTTTATATGGCTTCAAGCATGGTTCTAAGTCCTTTCCCTAAATGTAGGTTATGTGTTGCCTCCTTGGGATTCCTTACTCATTTGACTGAAAGCCTGGATCGCAGCCCCCAGAACTGGCAGATCTGCATCACCTGCTGGCTTTTCTCTTGTTTCCTCCTTATTAGGTTCTTTTCAACGATGCTCCCTGTAGCCAAGGAGAAACTTGGCCAACCTACACGGCCGTTCTTTCATCCAAATCACACCTGTAATTGTTCTTCTTAGTGGGACCTGCAAGCAACTACTCTTAGGTGGAATTGCTAGAAGTTGGTGGTTTCCAAACATAACAACAATACTCCTCCCCTAAATAAAAACCCAGTGAGGTCAGCAGTGGATCTTAACTTCCTAGAACTAAGGTTCAGGTTTGGGCTCACAGGCCAAAGAACTATGTTTTTTTTTACTTTCTAATAATGCTCTTAATTTCATTTCTACATCATGTTCTGGATGGTTGCTCTACGTTAAAAGACTCTTTAAAAGTTGGGGTCTTGGTAATAGCCAAAACCTAGTAAGATGTTTATAGCTATCTATCTTCTTGATGTGTATCCTTGGTTAGATCAAAGATGAGAAAATTAAGAAGGACAAAGAACCCAAAGAAGAAGTCAAGAGCTTCTTGGATCGAAAGAAGGGATTTACAGACGTGAAGGCACAGAATGGAGAATTCATGACTCACAAGCTTAAACAAACCGAGAATGCTTTCAGGTAAGTTGGGACTACTTAACAGTCGCTGTTTTCCCATATGTGGGAGGGAGACGCGGTCTCCTTGTCCTGCACCTCCAGACAGAAAGGATCTGACCTGACAGCATTCTTCCCTTTGTCCTAAAGATACATAGTCAGCCGGTCCTGTCTCCCTATCACTAGCAAGAGACCAGAACTCATTGCTCAACCACAGCTTAATCCTCTTCTATTTCTTCTTCTTTTATAATAGCAAGGTATAGAATGCTTAGTGTCCATGTCTTGACAATATGCTCATGTGGTATCAGTGTCCTAAGAAATACTATGACTGTGGTTAATATCATTGGGTCATACTTTGGCTGGTCCAGACAACTTCCTACAAATCTTTCTCGGCACCATTTTTAAGAGTTCAGTTTTGCAAAGGTTGTAAATCGGTATTTCATGAAGCTCCGATTATTCCGTGATCCAAAACCTTGGGGCACATTAGGTTAAACCAAATCATAGCCATTTACCATAGGATTTAAGGGCCCTCTATGTAAATTTGTCTTCATTTTCCCATTTTAGGAATATATATATGAAAGTGAGAGAAACCAGTTACCACAATGTAATTTATTTTTGTCCGTGTCTGCTAGGAGTTGATGCCCATATGAGTAGAGAATGTTGTGCTCCATATACAGGGAGGAGAACGTTAGGAGCCTTTAGCTAGATTCTTACTTACCAACTGAGCTAAAAGCAAGCTGTGTTCTTCATGAGCAAAAGCCTGTTATCAGATTTACCTTAAGCCTAAAAAAAAAAAGCCAAAGACAGGACAGAACTTTCTGGAGGGTATTTCCATATACCACCCTGGTACTACAAGCCTACCAGCATGTTTAAGCAGAGGCAGTATAGTCAAGGTCTTACTCTCATTTTGGTAAAAGTTGACTTGATTTTTCATTTTTAAGGTTAGAATTTTTTTTAATTCAACTACCAGTAGCATTTATTCAAGATATTTTTCTGTGTATAAAATACTCAAGATCTCTCTCTCTCTCTCTCTCTCTCTCTCTCTCTCTCTCTCTCTCTCACACACACACACACACACACACACACACACACACACACACAGGATCATGCAGTACACATATGAGTGAATGTGATCAGAGGTACATATTTTACACTGGTCCTGCACCATGCACGACAGTACTGCGGAGCCAGCTTTCAAATGCCGACTAAACCTAAGCCTGCACTTAGTGACGTGAACTTATGCTCTGCACGCAGTGACTGTTGAACCAGAGCCTCACGCCCAGTGCTTTGACTACATAAAATAAAGACTGAGCGACACCTAGTGGATCCCAGAGGAGGTTCCCTAGGCCTGTTCTCTAGTCCACACCACTAGATGATCGGAGAGAGCAAACTACTTTTCAAAAGCACAGAGACCTTCACTGAAGGAGGAGTCACGGGTGACCTTGGAAGGGTATAAGAAACCCTTGAACCTCGTGTGGGTTCAAAATGAGAGCTCACCTCTGACCATAAAGAACCTGTTATACTTTATCATCTCAGCCCATAGTAACAAATTTATATCATGACCCCAACATACAGGTTTATAGCTAAAACAAGTTGTTCCAAAACATGGTACTGCCTTTACCTCTACACCTCATTCACTATTTAAAATGTTGATACCAATTTACTAAACTGATTTTTTTTAAAGCCTGAAGCTTGAGAAACATTGTCCCAGAGGAAACAGTATATTCTGAACTCCCTCTGTGTTCAAAAGCAAAAGGTGTATAAAATAAGATCAGTACTGTGCACTGCGTGTCTTCAACCACGCCCTGCTTCATTCATTCTCTTGTTCCATAGCTGGAAGCGTTGTGCCATCCCTGACACAGAATAAATATTAAACAGTGTGACTCATTGTTCCTGAGACAAAGGGGTTGGGTGTGGGGTTGCTGTGTTTGGGTCTCGTTAGTAATGACCTCACTGTACGCTAGTAAGTATTTAAACAGAAGCCTTTCCACATCTCTGTCTCACAGTTAAAGGCTCCCTGTATCAAAGCCTTCAAGGGAACCACTAGAGTCTCCTCCAGTCCAGCTCAGGGAGGACCCAGCTTGTGGGACTTCACTAGTGAAGGCAGAGTATACTCTGTTGTTCCTCACCAGCCAGCCATCTTGTTTTGAGGCAGGGTCTCTCACTGATCGGGAGTAGGCGGGGCTGGCTTTCCAGGCTAGCTGTGTAGCTTTGCTTCTCATCACACCCAGCTTTTGGACATGGGCCCTCCCGTTTACATGGCAACCGCTTTACTGACTCAGCCACCTCCCTAGCCCTCAACTCCTTTCCACGGTTTGGACAAATTGTTTATCTCTCTCACCTTATTCATAAAATCCGATTTTATGAATGACCCAGATATTATGACTCTGAAAGGAGATGATACATTTGAAAACATTTATAAGATATAACGAATGACCCCTCTGATCTCCAGTAACCACCCTAATGACACCACATCTGAAACAATTTAGCGTTTTAAACCCTGACAAAGGATACTCCAGCTGTGTTGGGGTCGGAGAGGGTAGAAATAAACTCTTTGGATAAGAAAAACGTCCCAGAAGCTCTATCAGAACAGACATACCTTCCTGGGTTTAACTCACCCATGAAACAATAAGGCCCAAATAATGGTAACCACCTACAATCCCCGCATTTAGGAGGCTGAGGGAGAGGGACTGTGAGCTTGAGCTAGAGGCCAGCTGTAGAGAGATCCTGTCTCTGTTAACCGCATTCCCAACGCCTGCAGCAGCGCTCCGTAATCCCTTCGTCCTGAGGAACTGAGACTCCACACTCACACGCAGCTCCTCCTTGGCTACCTCCTACGCCCCAGAGAACCACCACTTCCCTTGTTTCTATGAATTTGATATTGCGATAGATTCTTCTTCATACACGTGGAATTTTGAGGTATTTGTCCTTTTATAACTAGCTTGTTTCACTTAGCAGAATAGTTTCAAGTTCACCCACCCACATTGCAGCGTGTGTCGGTATTTCTTTTGAAGGCTGAACAGTGAGCCTTGCATGGCGTGGATGTACCACATTATGCTAATCCATTCATCCTATGATGGACTCAGGTTGCTCCTACTTCCGGGCTCTTGAGGATAATGTTGTTATGGATACAGGAGTTCCACCATCTCAAGACCTTGCTTTCAATTCTTCTGCCTATGTGCCAAGTGGTCTATCTGGATCATACACAAAATATTATTATTTCAGGGTTGCCCGTGAATGGGATGTTTTTCCCACATTCGGGGCACCATTTTTACTTTGCCGTAGCGGTAAAGGCCCTCATGAAGTCCTTGGTTTTCATGTAGATCCCAACAACCAACCCCAGGGCTGGTGTGAGGATCAGGTGCCTGGGTCTACAGTGCCCACCATCAGACACTGTCCTCCTTCCAAGGTTGGCTGCAAGACAGAACCAGGTAATTGCTTTTCCTTTCCTCCTCCCTCAGTCCCAGTCGCCCCGGAGGCCGGGCCAGTGGGGACAAGGAAGCCGAAGGCGCCCCACAAGTGGAAGCCGGCAAGAGGCTGGAGGAGCTGCGCAGGCGCCGCGGGGAGACTGAGAGCGAAGAGTTTGAAAAACTCAAACAAAAGCAACAGGAGGCAGCCTTGGAGCTGGAAGAGCTGAAGAAAAAGAGGGAAGAGAGGAGGAAGGTCCTGGAGGAAGAGGAACAGAGAAGGAAACAGGAGGAGGCTGATCGAAAAGCTAGAGAAGAGGTAAGGGCTGCCTGGCCCAGCCAGGGGAAACCCAGAGATCCCTAAACCCTTACGTGCGTGGGTGGCCCATGACTTTGTAGCCCAGAGAGGAACAGTCCCTTGAAGTCCCCTGCTGCTCTTCTGAGAGTACACTCTTGAACATATAGTGTATCAATCACAAACCTGGTAGCTCAGCCAATAGAGAGCGCTTGCTAGGCGTGCACAAAGCCCTAGATTCTATCCATAGCAATACATACACCCCTGTAATCCTAGCACTCAGAAGGTGGAGAAGAATCAGAAGTCCTCCATCACTATGTATCAAGTCCAAAGCTAGCCTAGGTTATAGAAGAGATCCTATATCACAATAATAATAATCATTTATTATGATGACAAACTTGCATGTCTCTGAACCCTGGGTACTTGCGTCCCCATTTTCTAGATGAAGAAACAGAGGCACAGAGGAGTTTGTATAATTTTCCCGCAGAGCCTATTGTCCTATATAGCTTCTCAGTAAAGAACAGTGGGGACTCTGAGAGACAAGAGGTCCGTCACCTACCACGGAACCAAGCTCCAAGCTGGGAAGCAGAGTGGGTATGGTGGGTTCATGCCTGCCATCTTCCTCCTGGAAGGCTGGGGCAGTAGTTTCCTGAGTTCAAGGCCAGTCTAGACTCTACAGTAAGTTTCAGTCCAGTCCCGGGTTACACCGAGAAATTCTCCCTGCAAACAAAATAAAAAGAGAAAGAAAAGAAAAACACAGTTGTTACACAATATCGACTATTTGGGGAGTCTTTGCAGAGATGTTACTGTTATCACTGGTGTGTATGATATGCATGTGTGGGGGTGTATTGTGTGTGGTAGTCAGTGGACAACTTTGTGGAGTTGATTTTCTCTTTGCACATTTTACATGAGTCCCAAGGGCCAGACTCAGGTCTCCAGGCTTCTGCCACAGCCTGGTATTTGCTGAGCCGTCTCCCTGACCCTCGAATTTCTCCAAGAAGATTAGAATGTACAGAGGCTAGGACGATATCTGCTTTGTCCACTTCTTTATACCAGCACCCAACACAGGGCTTCGGCGGCACCGGAGCCCTGCCACTGTTACCAATGCACCCAACCCAGGGCTTCCACGGACCCCTGCCACTGTTCATAATGCATTTGTTTGCATTTGTTTCATTCTTCACACAGAGCAGATCGGGTTACAAGGAGGGAAACTTGACCTCAGCACATGAAAAGCCAGCTAAGTCAGTTACAACTTAGATGACTATGGTTTTACAGAGTGCATTCTTTCCTTCCATCCCGGGGCGCTTTCTTACTTTGTGGGGAAAGAAACAAGGAATTGAATAGTAAGAGTGACTTGGTTGAAGACGTGTGATGGATAAGTGATGAAATAAGCGTGGGCACCCCGCTTTTCCAACTCCTGAGCCTAGAACTTTCCAGGTCCCAAGCTCCTAGTCCCTCAAAACACGTGAAAAGATTTTCACTGATTTTTCTGACGTGGATGTTATACAGTTTCCTAATTTGGGTGGGAAGTTTGGAAGAACTATTCCAGTCTCTTCCAACTCCAGCTTCCAATCAAGCCATGACCTCTAATTGGAAAGTGATTGCGAGGGTAGAAGTTTGTTAATCTGACGGACCTGACTCTGCCATTTACAAGCTGGGACCTTGGGACAACCCTGAGTGACCCTGTCTTGTTTTCTTCGTCTATGAAGTAGTATCTACTTTGCAGGATTTTTCTGATGACTAAATAGATGGCTGTATTTGCAGTGGCTGACACATCACAGGTACTCAAAGGAGGAACTGCCATACTGCATTGCTTACAAGGGGCTATCAGGACGGAAGCACTGGATTGTATCTAGAGGGGTTTGGGGGTCCATCCTTCCACCAAGCACAGAACCCTCTTCCTACATCCTCTGGCCCTTTGGAACAGCCAGTGATACCGTATCAGGGAGGTTTTATTCTGATATGTGTGTATATGTGTGTCTTTGCATGTGTGTAAGTGCTCACGTGCACTTGTGTGAACATGTGTATGTGTGTGTGTGAGCCAGAGGTCAAATTTGAATATAGTTTCTCAGGCATCAGCTACTTTTTCTTTTCTTTTTTGTTGTTGTTTTTATTGTTGTTGTTGTTTTGGAGACAGAGTTTCTAACTAAATAGGGACCCCAGGAGTCCACCTGTTTCTGCCTTCCTGGTACAGGGTTATAAATGTGAGTTACTGTATTTGGGTATTTTATGTGGGTTTTGAGGATTGTACTCGGTTCTCCTACTTATATAGCACGTATTTTACCTACAGAGCTACTTCATCCATTCTGTTTGTTTTGTTGTCTCCTGTCAGTCTGCCTGTCTCTGTCTGTTTCTCTCTTCCCCCCTTTTCTTTCTTTTCTTCTTCTTTTTTTTTAAAGAAAGGCCCTCCTGTGTTACACAATGACCTTGAACTTGCTAAGTGGCTGAGGCTGACCTTGAACTCCTGACCCTCCTGCTCCCACCTTCCACTGTAGGGCTATTCTTCTACACCCAGCTAATCTCACAGTTGGAAACAGTATTTCAGAAAATCAGTCTTAAAGAATAGAGGCAGCTTGATCAGAACCCTGAGCTTTTAGCCTGATAGAAGACAGGGGGCTCTCTAGATGGGGCAAACGCACAGAGGGTTAATGAGATCGCCCGTGGTCTCCCCACTGAGGAACAACAACAGCATCCCCTCAGGTTGTCACGCCACCTAAAATAATGTCTTCAGTTGAGTCAGGGACTGCCACAAAATCATCTTAACTTATTGAACCCACACAATTTGTCAAGCCTGGTGCTGTAGCTCTGTAGCACTTTAGCACTTTCTTCACAAAGGAATCCACCTTGACAACCCTTCCTGGAAGCAGGTAGAGGGAGCCTTCATATTCACTTAGATATTCAGAAGTGGAAGGTCCTTGCTAAGTGGCTTACAAGGTGGTGATGGTAACAGATCACCTTTCAGGAAGCCTTGTTGAGTAGGATGGCCGTCTAAACATTTCAGACACACCTTTTCTAAAGTAGTTGTCATGAGATTCGGTGATCGTTGTGGCTCTGTTTTATAAATGAGGAGACTGAGGCACTTGAAGCGGATTGTGACGTGCTTGCTATTTTCTCTCAGGAAGAGAAGAGGAGGCTAAAGGAAGAGATTGAAAAGAGACGGGCGGAAGCTGCTGAGAAACGCCAGAAGATGCCAGAAGATGGCTCGTCCGAGGACAAGAAGCCATTCAAGTGTTTCACTCCCAAAGGCTCATCTCTCAAGGTATGGTTCTCCCAGAATTCTTACAAAACTTCTCTTCCAGTATCATAGAAATGTGACTGGAGCCCCTGCGTTTTTCTGATCATCCAAGAATTTCTTTGCTTCAGTTAAATCTTTGCTGTGTTGTGTTAATATGTTTAGGCTACAATATCAAAACATCTTTGACTTGGTTGTCAAAGTTCTGCCTCGACATAAATTATCTCTCTGACCAGTGTAGAGGTGTGGGAATAATTGGGGCATAGTCCACACAGCAATATCGGGAGGGAGCCTCAGGGTTCTTTCAAATCCTAAAGATCACCCATGTTTATTATCCAAACAGCTTTTATATCAAAAGGTAAACTGAGGGGGAAGTTCATTAGCATTCTGTTTCCGGGGCAGCGGGACTTAGGTCACATCCGCAACTATGGCTGCTCTGTCACGTAGACTGAATTAACACCTCTTCTCCACTTTGTTACCTATAAATAGCAGAAATTTATTGCCCACAGTTCTGGAGGCTGAAAAGTCCAAGATCAAGGCACTAGAAAATTCAGTGTCTGGCTCCTCGTCGATGACACCTTCTTGCTGTTCTCATATAGTGGAAGGGAAAAGAAGGGGCAAGCAAGCTCTCTCTGGCCTCTTTAAGAAGTTCATCAATCCCATTCATGAGGAGTCCACCCAAAGGTCCCACCTTCTATATAGCACATTGGGGATTAGACGGCACCATATGAATTTTAGAGGGCTGCAAACATTTAAACACTGACTCTTTCAGCTACTTCTTATGTTAATTTTGGGATTACTAAAAGCAAAACAACTGGAATTAGTCCAGGTGCAAACTGCAAAGCTATTCCTGCAGGAAATCAGATGCCACTTAGATAGGGTCCTTTTCCAGGAGAGTCAGGTTACTACTGCCTTCACGGAGCAGACCTCCTGACTCTGAAGTTAGGAAGTCAAGAAGGTCTTGTCCAGAAGAAAAAGAAGGAGCAAAGCAAGAACTGGTCAGGAAGACTGTGGGCTGATTGAGATGGGGCGGGGGAGCAGACTCGATTGGTCATTTATTACCAAGTCTCTCTTTTGCTTTGAGCACTCAGCATGGTACCTTATGTATGGAAGGTATTTGATAAATATTTGCAGAGGAATCCTGAGTGAGTGAGTGGTGCCTTAGAGAACCTTCAACATTCCTAACCTGTCTTCATCTACCATTAGCCTAACTAGACTAGAACCATCAATAATGGGTAAAGCCAGTGTCAAATCTCACCTAGGCTCCCATGTGAACGTGGCCAAAGGCCAGTCACCTCCACTTTACAGTTGTTCAGTTGTTACCTATTTGTCAGATTTTTTTTTTATGTGTTTGTGAGGAGAACACATGCATGTGGGGGATGTGTGTGCGCAGATGTCCACGCATGTAGAAGCCAGAGGTCAACTTCCAAGTGTTGTTCCTCAGAAGCCATCTGCCTTTTTTTTTTTTTTGAGTCAGGTCCTCCTCTTAGCCTGGAACTACTTGTCTTCAGGTCCTCAGAGCTGTAATTACAAGCACATGCAACCCCAGCTGGCTTTTTACATTGGAACCTGGGGTTTGCACTGAGGTCCTCATGCTTCTGGGAAACACGCTTTACCAAATGAGCTGTTTCAGGAGCCCTCAGCATTCAAATAATTTCCCTTAGTCGTTATGATGGTGTGAATGCTAGTCACAGGTTGGTTGGTTGGTTTGTAGACCGTGTCTCACGATGTAGCCCTGACTGTCCTAGAACTTGTTATGTAGACCAGGCTGGTCTCAAATTCACAGAAACCCATCTGCCTCTGCCTCTGCCTCTCTGCCTCTCTGCCTCTCTGCCTCTCTGCCTCTCTGCCTCTCTGCCTCTCTGCCTCTCTGCCTCTCTGCCTCTCTGCCTCTCTGCCTCTCTGCCTCACTGCCTCTCTGCCTCACTGCCTCTCTGCCTCTCTGCCTCTCTGCCTCTCTGCCTCTCTGCCTCTCTGCCTCTCTGCCTCACTGCCTCTCTGCCTCACTGCCTCTCTGCCTCTCTGCCTCTCTGCCTCTCTGCCTCTCTGCCTCTCTGCCTCTCTGCCTCTCTGCCTCTCTGCCTCTGCCTCTGCCTCTGCTTAAGTAATGGGATTAAAGGCATGTACTACCATGCCCAGCTTGGTTACAGTTATTTTCCCAAAGAACCATTGTGAACTGGGTAATAACAATTTGGTCAATCGCAGACCACATGCACAATACTGGTACATAATAATGACATGGTAGGTGTCTCAGTTTCTATAAGTAGGATCAAAGCATGGTGCTCACACAGCGAAATCATTCAGTGGACAATGTGTTTCTCAGAATGTATCCTTGTTGCAGGAAATCCGTGACTTTTGTACTTGACCACTCAACTCAGGGTCTGACGTGGGAAAATCCAAGACTTACACTTTAAAAAAATCCACTTGGCTTATGCTTTTTTGTTCATCATTGATAGTAAGGACAGGAACTCACACGGGGCAGGAACCTGGAGCAGGAGCTGATGCAGAGGCCATGGAGGGATGCTGCTTACCAGCTTGCTCCTCATGGTTTGCTCAGCTTGTTTTTTTATAGAACCCAGGACCACCAACCCAAGAATGGCACCACCCACAATGAACTGACCCTTCCCTCATCAACTGCAAGGCAGGAAAATGTTCTACAGGCTTGCCTACTTCCCGATCTTATGGAGGCATTTTCTCAACTGAGGCTCCTTCCTCCCAGATGACTATAGCTTGTGTCAAGTTGACATAAAACTAACCAGCACACCAATATAAGCCAGAGTGGGAATTTATTTTTAAATATCTATATTTATAACGTAACTAATCTGTGCTACATACTGTGAGAAAGAAAAGTGCATAGTAAGTTTGCTGCCCCTCTATGGGAATATAGCTGCCGGCCTCATGGGAAATGATGCAGGACTCACAAAGGGACAACATCCCAGCCAATGAGCCCTCGGAGCACAGCACAACAAGGCCTACAATAGGCCAGCTCCATCTCTGAACACTGAAATTTGAATTTCATATAATTATGTCATGAAATGTTTTTTTCAACTCTTAATAATGTGAATTTTTGTTAAAAGTGGGGGCTGGAGAGATGGCCAGGAGTTAAGAACACTTGTTACTCTGATAGAGGACCTGGGTTTAGGTTCCAGCACCCACTCAACAACTAACAACCATCTGTAACTCCAGTTCCAGAGGACCTAACACGTCTTCTGGCCTCCACGAGCAGTGAATGAAGACATACATACATGCAAAACACCCATACATCTAAAAAAATTAAAAAAAAAACCTAAATCTCACAAATAAAGAGTGCTTAAGGCTGGTGTGGTAACACTGTTATTCCAGCACTGGAAGGCTAATGCTAGGGGATCATCAGTTCAGGGCCAGCCAGCCAGCCTAGACTACCTACCCAGTGATTTCTAGGGCACTGGAGGTACAGAGTAAAACCATGTCTCAAACAAATGCACAACTATAAAAAATGTTTTCATTTGGTTGTTTGGGATCGTCATGGCAAATAGTGCCGACCATGGCTTGAAAATCACCAGTATAGAAAAAGGAGCAGAAAGACAAAAGCAAAAGGAACAACAACAGCCATCAACCAACCAATAAGAAGAAAACTTCCCTCTGCTCTGGCTATCTCTGCCAGAGTGCAGCCTGTTCCCAGTTCTGCTCTTTTGTTCCTGGATCAACAAATAATCAAAGAAAGCAATGTTCTCCCTTCCTTCCTTCTTTAAAATCCCTCCCAAGCTGAGCCTTCCTTGAACAGTCCTGATAACGTGAGAGCAGTCATCACTAAGACTAGATCCTATCTGCCCTGAGTTCTGGAGAACCTGGGGCTTCCTTCCCACAGCAGTCTTTAATCATCTCCTTTCTACCCAGCCCCTCAGCTTCCTCGTTTCTCAAGTCCATCCTTCCATTTTCCTCGGGCCTTCCTAGGAAGCCCTCCTCTGTCTTCTCTCTCACGGAACCAACTACACAAGTCAATAGTCATTTAGTCAATGCATAGAAAGGACCAGAGCATTTTTAATTTATACATAATAGAGATGAGCATTCAGGAACACACCATGTGTCCCTTGTCTGGATGGCATGTTTCTTAGAGAATTTCCTGAGATTTTCCTAAATGCAGTTTATCCTGTAGTGGAATTCCAGTAGCTAGCAAGGCTGCAGCTTCAGTTACAATCCCTCTGGCATGCAGGTGCTATTGTGCAGTGCCCACGGGAGGGGAACATCTGAATTTTGACCTCAAAATAGTAGTAAATGGTATATTTTGTGTATTACTTATGATCTCTGCTGTTTGGGCAACTCTAACTATGAGTTCTCATTGCTTGATTATGGTAACAATGGATGATAATATAAGCAGAGAATAAATTTTATGTAGAGTAAATCTAAAGGTCTTTGATGTTGGTTGTTGTAGTTTGTTGATGGAGATGTGGAATGTGAAGTAAAGAAAATACAAAAGCTAACATCTGAAACCGGCAGTATTATCTCTTCCCTGAGTCTGTTGAGACCGTACTGTTGCCTCCTGTCATCAGGGGCAGTCAGCTTCCCTCCTTAAATTCCTTAAATGCTGTGCAGTGTTTAATTCGTGAACTCCACACAAATTGGGAATTTAGAGCAGACGGTTAAGGCATTTCCCAGCAGGAGTCAGTAAGCGGAGGGTGAGTCCTAACTAGATTAGAAAATGAGGACAAGCTGAATTAACTACACAGGAGGAACGGGAGTGTGACAGCCGAGGTGAGCGGGACAACCTGAGTCAGTAAGATACTAGGAGAGCCAGACACACGACACAAGTCTCAGTTCTCCTTGGTCCTGCACTGCAGTGTGCTTCCCCACTATCCACTGCATCCCACGTCTCTAAGTATCTGAGTTGTTTAAAAAAAAAAATCCCCTTTAATTCATGTATGCCTCTCCTCACTTTCGTAAGTTCACTTGGGAAACTGTCAACTACAAATCTCAGTTCAAGTAACAAAATTTCTGAAAGGGCCTCTCCCCCCCCGCCCCCACTTTGTCTTATAGGTGTGTCATCGTGTTCCCATCTTTAGTTTGGCACCTACCTCTGACATTTAAATGTCTTATTTATATCCTCTCCTAATCTACTAAGTGTGTTTTCTCCTTAAAGGACCTTTTGTCCTCCTAGTCTGCCAAGGAACACACATGCTGAAAGACTCCATAGTCTGTCCTGTCCAGGAATCTACTGTAGCGATCTGACCTAGGTTGACAGACTTAAATGCTGCCTTCTCTCAATCAAGTTGGATAAACAAAACAGATTGCTGTAGACTGGGCAGTTATCATTGCCAGGTGTGAGGGCGCACGCCTGTCAACCCAGCACTTAGGATCCCGAGGCAAGGGGATCAAGAATTCCAGGACAGCCTACACTACACAGTAGGACCCAAGCAGCTAATCCGGGTAGACATCTGGTTTCCACAGTGTTGGAGCCTGGGAAGTGCACGGTCATCAGTATGCCAGCCCTGCTGATTCTGGGAAGGGTTCTCCCCCTTCTCCACAAATGGGCACGTTCTTGCTGTCTCTTGCTGTGGCAGAGAACAAGACAATAGGCCAGCTCTCTTGTCTTTTTCATCAGTGCACTCATGCCATTCCCGAGGGCCCCACCCTCCTGACACAGTTACCTTCCCATTCCAAAAGTCATTACAGGAGGTAGGGATTTAAGTATATGAATAATTAGTTTGACATTGGTCTGTGTTGTGTATGGTGGTTTCTTGTTTCCAAAACTCAGTATCTCCCACTAGCCCCTCTCTCTCTGCATTCTTTATCCTCTTCCGGTCCTCCTTTCACTTCCCCAGTGCCAAATACATTGTTCCTGGTTTTCTCCCCGCCTGGGCTGCTGTGCACATCACTGGAGCACCTTCACATGCTCTGTGGTGTTTACATTTACCAGGTTCAGGAACGGGAGTGGTATGGCTAAAGGGCACCGTGGGTAAGCTACAGGCCACCAAGTAGGACCGCAGGAGAGACTTGCGCCACTCTGGGTCTGTCTTGCCTTCCACAAGGTATTTCAAAGACACATCGGTGCAGAGTCTATTCAGTCATGTCTCAATCTGTCAGGCTTCAGAGCGCCCCGGTGTTCGGGGTTTGCACGTCATTTTCCTTCTGCATATTCATGAGGCTTCTTCTCTTTTTTTTTTCTATTTCCAGATAGAGGAACGAGCAGAATTTTTGAATAAGTCAGTGCAGAAAAGGTAACTCTCATTGACGGTTCAGTTGAGACTCATCAGCTGTGACACACTCGGAGAGCTGTCTTTTGACTCATGTTGTCATGTCTGTGCTTCCTTGGCAGTGGTGTCAAACCGACTCATCAAGCGGCCGTCGTCTCCAAGATTGACAGCAGGCTGGAGCAGTATACCAACGCAATCGAGGTGAGCGCTGTTCCCTGGTCACAATCCTACAAAACAGAAACAGGCTGGGATTACGTGTGTGGTCGCAGAAACATTTAGGGTAATGAGTAAGTCTGGCACCCTGAAAATATAATATTAATAATGATCTCCATAACTAGCTATGAAGAAATACAGTAAGAAAGATGCATTAGAGACTTTTGAGTAGGTTGTTTTTAACACTTGTAGTCTGAGTTTTCTTTGTGTATGAATATTTTGCCTGAACGTATGTGTGTGTGCACCCTTGGAACTAAAGTTATAGTTGTGAGCCACCGTGTGGATGCTGGGAACTGAATCTGGGTTCTCTGCCAGAGCAGCAAGGATTCTAAATCACTAAGCCTTCTCTCTAGTCGCTAATGAATAGACTGATGGATACACGCATCATAGGACATCTTGAATTTTGCTTGCAGAAACCTATTAATAAATATGGTAGCATGAAATAACGTGAAGATGAGCCCCAACTTGTATTTAATCATCATCCATTTTACTTGGTTAGTATTAAAAGGATCATAGTTTTATGTTTTTATCAACTATTTTTTTCTATTCAGTTGACCTGGGAATTTGATTTTGTTTGAAAATAATGTGTCGTTCTCATCCGAAGCACTAAAAGATTAGCATCATTGATCAAGATGTGATGCTTTTATGTTCTTTGTATAGTCTTGAGCAATGGTTTTAACCTTCTGTATCAGAGCACCTTCAGTGAAGTAACTTGTTCGGGTTCATTTTCTTTTTCTCCTCTCCTTTGTACTCAGAGTAGAGATGCCTAGAATGTAGCTCACAAATGACATGATTGAGAGGGTTTTTATGATGTATTAAATATTTAATGAAGTATTAACACCCATTTTATTCACAAGATTGGTATCCACTAAAGTATGACAAACTGTACACAGTCCATTTCTCTGGTTAGATTGGTCCTAGCACTGACAAATGGAGCCAAGACTGTGGCCTCAGACTGGGCACAGACACATTTTTGTATGAAGATGTTACTCATCCCTACTAAACCACCAGCCACAGATCAGGACTGATAGAGAAGCCATCTGGGCTTGTCTTGTTTACAGCTGGGAACGTTTCTCAAAGACATGCCCTTCTTACGTGTACCCTTTGTTCCTTCCAGTGTACTCTCTATGCTGCCCTGCCGCAGCCTTTCAGTCTTGAAGAACTTGCCCACTTTGGGGCATCTACATATGCTGTTTTTCTGCATAGAATGAAGGCCTCCTCCTAGTCCCTTTCCTACTTCTGAGTCTCCGGTGGAATCTGGTTGTCAATGTTACATCCTTAGAGAATCCTTAGCCTGATTGATAGTCTCATACTAAATATCATTCCCCTGTTATGTGTTCTCTCCTAGGGCTAAATCGCAATCCATTATTTCATAGTGTTTACCACAATGCAAAATGAGTGCTAATAAGCGACAGGCATTTAGCCTATTAAAATATAAGCTTCCTGTGGTTTATGGAACGAACTGGCTTGCTTTGACAAACTCTACCAAAGTTAGCATGCATAATAGGTGCTAAACACCTATCTGCTGGGAGATGTTCAGTAGGTTAGGTCGTGTAAATCACAAAGGACTTCCTTGTAATCTGAGGACTGGAGTTCAGACCCCCAGCACCCATAGAAAAGCTGAAGGCATGGCAGCCTGCGTTTGGGAGGCAGAGACAAGGAATCCCTGGGGCAAGCAGCTGAGCTAGACTAGCAGAACCTGTGAACTGCAGGGTGAATGAGAGAGCCTGCCTCAAAGGAGACAGTGAAGAGCAATCAAGGGAGACACTGGACATCAACCCCTGGTTTCCACATGCACATACTCCCACACTCCCACACACACACAAACACATATATGCATAGTACACACACATACACGTTTAAAAACAAAACAGAACAAATGCCTCTACTGGGGAAGCTTGGGAACTAGTTTACTCACTCAGCAACTGCACAAGCCAAAAGAGCCTACGGTTGAGCCCTAGGAGCCACATAAAAACGCTAGGTGTGACTGCACACAGTATAATCCAGTGCTGAGGAGTTAAAGACAAGTAGGTTTTGGGGGGTCACTGGCCAGGCATCCTAGCTGAATCCATGAACCACCCCTCCCCTCAAAAAAAAAAAGGCCCCTAAGGAATAGCACCTGAGATTGAGCTTTGGTCTCCTACACACACACACACACACACACACACACACACACACATTTATACATACACACAAACATGCAAACACACATGCACATTAAAAACAAAAACACCAGAAAATAGTCTGCTGAGGAAATGGAGTCCTCTGTCGCCTGAATGATAGAGTCACAAAAAGCACGTTTCATTTCCGGAAGATCCTTTGCTCCAGCTCTGATGGTTTATGTGAAGAATCACAACATCAGGATGGAGCTGCTCCACAGAAACCACGAATCCCTTTCGATAGAAGTGCACACCATGATATTTTTAGTTGATGGTGTTGAGTAAGACCAGCTCGCTCTGATTTTATGAGGACAAACTTCTCAACACTGTCTTAAAATGTACTTGCATATTTCAGGGAACAAAGGCTTCCAAACCTCCTAAGCCTGCCGCGTCGGATCTCCCTGTCCCTGCTGAAGGGGTCCGCAACATCAAGAGCATGTGGGAGAGAGGGAATGTGTTTTCCTCCCCTTCTGCCTCGGGAACACCAAATAAGGTATGAGTATGGATCTCATCATCTGAAGTTTTGAAAAGTTGATTTTTTTCCCATTTGTATTATGAATGGCCTTCATTCACAACAAATGCAATGAAGAATGTACAACCTGCAGTTTGATTTGCCAAAAACGGGGGGGGGGGGGCAAAATAAAGCAAGCTCATAGAGAATGTATTCATGGACTAGCCTGTGTACTCAGAGGTGGCCATGGACCACTAAATGAAGTGCTTGCATTTAACTATCAGTCATTAGGGTTAGAATGGGACGAGGGGACATGGAATAAAAACTGATATTTCTTTTTTTAAAGATTTATTTTTATTATATGTGTATGGCTGTTTTGCCTGTATGTTTGTCTGGGCACTATGCACATGCCAAGGGCCTGCAAGAGGTCAGAAGAGATCATAGAATCCTCTGGATCTGGATTACAATGGTTACAAATGGTTGGGAGCCACTGTTGGGTGCTGGGAATCGAGCCCAGGTCCTCTGGAAAAGCAGCCCGTGCTCTTAACCACTGAGCCATCTCTCCAGTCCCTGATATACTTTTTAAAGGGACAGAATCAATGCAATAGATATGCATTATTATAAAGGAGAATGTATTAAACTGGCTTATATGGTGGAAGGTGGCTTGCTGCACACTGGAGAGACTGAAAACCCACTGAAGGTGGCTGCTTAGCCCACAGTACTGGGAGCTTCAGCAGTCCCGATTTGGTGATGAAGGCCTGCAGGATCCCCAGAGAGCTACTGGGCGTTAGTCCACATTGGAAGGGTGAAAAAACTGGGTTCTTATGTCAACAAAGGAAGGCTGGCTACTAAAACACCAAGACAGATGCATCCCCCAAGCAAGGTGTGAAGCACACAGGCAAAGCAGCCCCTCTTCACATCTGGCCACCGCCAGAAGATGCTGCCTCCTCTGGGGAAGGGCAGGGAGTGTCTTCCTGCATCTTCTCTAGCTAATCCTTCAGTCAGGCTTGTAATCAAGATCAACAGTTGCAGATTTAAGGATACCTTGAAGCATGTAAGATTTCCTGGGTAAAGGTACCTTTTTTCCTTTAGTATTTGGGGTGACTGGCTTTTTGCAGGAAACCGCTGGCCTGAAGGTGGGAGTCTCCAGCCGCATCAATGAATGGCTAACTAAATCACCAGACGGCAACAAGTCACCTGCTCCAAAGCCCTCTGTAAGTAGCTTGGGGAGTTCTGAGTTGGATGGTTTTCCTGTCCTCGGCTGCCGCTGCTGGGTGGCACACTGCGGGGTGGCACAGTGCGGGGTATGGAGACACAGAATGACCTGGGCAGCTGCACCATGATTCAGGGTAAAGCACAGCCTCTGCCGGAGTGGAGGGGCTTCGTCGTGGCACACGGTGCTGGGGCAGTTCAACTAAGACCCTCGGCATTTCTCTCTGTTTTCCTTTATTTATTTATCTGTTTACTTGGCTTCTGTTCTATAAACCACACACAGGAATTTGAAAGCACAATGCCGTGTTCTCAGGCTACTTATTTATTACAAGCATTCCAAAACTTATTCCCAAAAGATTGTGTATTTTGACCGTTTTCAAACCACATTTTTTTAATTTTACCTAATTTCTATAGGTAAAATAGTTATTAGCACAAAATAGTTATTTAGTAGCTATTGAAATAATTGTTATTATACATATATATTATTAATATAAATTTAATAATGTGTTATCAACACCTGAAAAGGAAAACCATAAAAAAAACTGAAACTAGAAAACTGGAATATTCCCCCTGCAAAACCACAAAAACTGGCTATGAATATTATTTTAAACTACTAAAACTTTTCTTATTTACTAAGTGTAAACTAGTTATACAAATATTTAACTCACTATGTAATTGCCTTACAGTTGTTATTAGAATAAACCATTCATATTCTCCATTCAGCCTTCTCTGCTAAGCTGACTCTGCAGTTTTATTGGTATCAAAGGAACAGAAAAGGAATTGCCATAACCCACATTCATTGTTATTCAATTTATTTATCTTTTATTTTGTGTGGATTTTTGCGATAACATAGCCCTGGCTGTCCTTTAACTCACGATGTAGACCAGGCTGGCATCGAACATAACCTTCATTTTTTAAGAAGAAAAACATCCCAGATCCCATGCCTTTAAAGTGTTAAGCTCCTGCAGCATTTCACAGCATCTGTTGAGTCTACACATAATCTCCAAAGTCACTAAATCCTAGCACTTTCCAAATTATAGAGGAGAAATGAAAATGTTTGCGTTCCTTTTTTGGGAGCAACACCTTGAGCTTTTTAGTTAATATTCTGCCCAAGGGTCTTTGCATAAGGCTTTACAGAAGGTATATGCCAATGTGAACTCAGTTTACAGTTGTGAAGACATTACCTATTGAAAAAATATGCTTCCCTGCCAAGTAGATAAAGGAGATGAAGTCAATAAAAAAAGGGGGGGGCAAGACACCACACCCAGATTTGGGGCCTCACGTGTCGCAACTGGTCATCTCAACACAAGAAATATAAATTATTTTTAAATAGAAATAAACTATGGTCTGTCAGTGTTATGGTTCTAGGCCCATGATTACTAATATTTTGATTTCTGAATTATGGATCCCTCTGAAAGCCAAGTGAAACTAAAAGCCATTCTACAACGTGTAAATTTGAGGAGTTCATGGCCACATACCCCACTTCAGGGACTCTCCTGAGAAAAGAAGGAAGGACGCAAAGATAAATGACTTCTCTTTGAGTATGGCCCCTCCTCTCTAGAGCAGACGGCCATTCCTTTCCTCCCACGTCTACAGTATGTGTGGTCTAGTTCATCCTGTACCAAGTTGTCCTCATGGGCTTGGTCCAGGGCTGCCTCTCTAGCCTTTTATCAGCCCCTGACCTGACTTGCTTCCCACCCATTCATTACCCTCCTAGTGGAAGGGTTAAAAGAGTAAATGTAAGTGGAGTTATTACCACCATAGGTGGGATTGTACTAAGGATCTCACACCAAAGATAGCAGTAACAGTGCCTGCACTTATTGATGGCCTCCTAAAAAGTGATAGGACAGAAAAATAATACAGGAAACTTATAAAACCACAGGCTGGTTTACGTCCTGTTTAGTAAGCGACTTTTAAACTTATCTAGAAAAGCAAAGAAGGGAATATGACAGTGAATATAGATCATAGTGATCACCTTCTTCCCATTGGGTTTGACAGATTTGTGTGGCCTCAAATAAGTAAGAAATATATATTTAATGCCATAAATAAAATACTAGGTTGGTTATACTCATTAAACTTTTTAAAGCTTTGGAGACATTCCTCTGGTAGTATTTCCTCCTGTATTTTAGCCCTAGTACCCACCATGTCAAATTACAGCTAGTCATGTGACTGTCTCCTGGGAGTAGATAATGGCTTGGAACCCAGCAAGGTAGGAAGAGTGAAGCACAGATTCTGTGGTTGCAGCAGAAACAAGGTAAAATTTCAGTATGGAAAAGGCCACTGGAGTCCTACAGATGTGTAGACTGTCAGACAAAACATCCAATTAAGGCAGGATACGAAGATATCAAACAGGGATCTTGGGTCCTATCCATGAGGTGTCACAGTGTTGACCTGAAGCTAAATTCTGACCATTACGGGTTTTTTAAAATATATTTTCAAGTTATAATCTGAGCACTTTTTGAAGTATGAAAACATACATTCTTTAATATATTGGTTCCGGTCCTTTCTTTTCTTACAGCAGCCACTCAGACATGTGTGTTTCCATTTTGGTCCTTCAAGATATCCAAGTTTGGGGCTCTGGTTAGGCTGGTCCTGAGTCCAGGATGTCAGAGCATTATCTATAAGTGGCACCCAGTAGGAAGACTCCAATAATCCCTTCTGATTCTGGATCAGAAACAACTTATTCTCAACCCATTTCCTTTATTCTCACTATGGATAGTTGGAGGAGAAATCCTAGGTTTGTTGTTTGCAGCTGTTTCTCCTGTGAGCATGAGAACAAAGTCAAGAGTTATTTCAACCGAACAGCCTTTACCCTGGTGAACCCCAACGGTAGAAGAGTAAGTCACGGGACTAACACTAGCATGTTGACTTCTGAAGCTCAAAAGAAAAGCCACCCAAGACTTCGTAGTTTATGGCCTTATTCTCAGGGATGCTAAGAATTACAAGTACTCAAAATTGTCATCATTAGCCCCCAGAAAATTAGTATATTTAAAATTAAACATTGTCCTGCCTTGTGTATCTTTCTGGGACAGTCAAGCTACTTACGAGCAGAATTTATAAACTCCCAGCATAACTTTGTGACTGGAATTCAAGTCTGAATGTTTTAGCTGATTTGTCTAGTCTTTATGTCTAAACTGCATGTCATATAGCAATTAAAGTGCTAACTTGTCTCTCTTTTTGTTTAAAAAAGAGTGATGTCTTTCTCAGCTGGCTTCTCTTCTTCATTCTTTCGTCTCTCGTTGACTGGAAACCTGCCTTTCCTGCCTTCATTTCTCCCTCTTCTCCCAGACTTGGTCTTTCTCTCACATATAGTATGGTCAGGTAATTCCTTTTATATTTCCTTTTGACTTGAAAATACTGACTTACCATGTGGATGCTGGTATTTTCTTGAAACACCTTATTTAAACTCTTTAAGTGATCTGGAAAGATTCATCAACATGGTTTCAGGGAAATGGAACACTCATGGGATAGAAAAATATGTGTCATCTATGAACCAAAGAAATAAGTGATAGTACCCACTTTTCGGAGCTTCTGCCAGCATGTTCCTTACTATAGCTGCCAATGTTTTTAAGTCTTCCAGACAATTTGGCAACTTTTACACACACTGGCAAATGTAGTGGAATTTTTTTTTCTTCTTAAATATGATTTGTCGCTTAATGTTTCCAAGTTAAATAGGTATCGCTTTCTAATAGAATATCAGGAATTCATTCCACGGGCCCATAACCTCGCTAAGAGTATGACAAATCTCCACATGGCATTATTTAACCATGCATGTTCGGTATTGAGATGCTGGGATTCTGTGTCAGAAATATGTTCACCAAACCTGGCATCCATGGAAAACCACAGCTGCTAGCTTTGCCTTCCTAACGAGAAAAGGCATTGCCAAAGCAAGCAGTACTATTTTCAGTAAAGCACATTCGTTTTCTCCAAACTACCTGTGCCAAGTACTAATATAAGCAGATGCTGGGAGAAAAGTAAATGAAAACAGCAATTTGGGTCCTTATCCAAATGAAATTAATTATGAGGTAGTAAACAAGAGTCCAAGACTGTGTGACTGTTTCCTTCCCAGGAGTCACACATGCCCTTAACATTCATCATCAATTGCCCACTTCTCTTAGGGTTGCCGTGTGGGGGGGGGGGGACACATGATTATTTTCGTGGGGCTAGGTTCTACCAATCCACTTCCAAATTACACTTGGCCATCAAGAAACATGGAATGGTTTCAGTATCTCCCTTAGGTCGCAAGACCCTAAGAGAGGGATCCTACCAAAAGGGACCACTAAAACACAGGGAATGAGCTGGGGAGATGGTGGCCAGCAAAGACTGTGAGCCCATCCCCATGGTGGCTCTGAGAACTTAGCTCCATGCAGATACGACCAGAGGTCAGATGCTTCCAAGTGCACTCCCTAAGGCAGGGTGAGCCTGAGAAGCACTCTGAACTTCCACCCTGCCTCTTGGGTAGGCAACATAGTGGAGGACCTAGATGTATTTCCAGCACATTCCCATGAAACAGGCCAAGATCTGTTCACAAGACAGGCAACGGCTAGTGGTTCTTCTATTTTGGACAGTTGATGTGGCAGCAGGCCTACTTAGGTTTAACCAGGAATCATGAATGGTCACCTGTTTTTTTTGTTTTTTGTTTTGTTTTGTTTTGTTTTGTTTTTTGTTTTGCTTTCTTTTCATTAGGACTTGAGGCCAGGAGATGTATCTGGCAAACGGAACCTCTGGGAAAAGCAATCTGTGGATAAGGTCACTTCCCCCACTAAGGTAATATCCTAGGGCGAATCATGTTTCAGAGATTGATTATGGGATGGTTCTCAGTAAGACAGCTTCTAAATAGTGGTCATAAGTTGTGGAACAGCTGGCCCACAGAGTCATAAGGGATAAATATGGTCTGTCTTTCTTTGCAGGCCCCGTGATTGGCTACACAGCTATTTTGGAGGAAACAAATGTCTTGGGAGAAATTGTGTGCCTCCCCCATTGACTCTATTTCTAGAACTCTCCTAGGAGACATTGCCCACAGCCTCAGACGTAAAGTGGCTATGGCAGAATTTTTAAACAGACAAAATATGCTATCCAGTGAAAACTAATGGCTAAGAATGCTTGGTCCTCTAGGAAAAGTGTGAGCGTCTTTTCCAGAAACACGCTTTGGGTGGTGTTTAAAATACACTCGGAGAATAACCAGTACTGCTGGTTGTGTAAGGAGATAATCCACTCCTAATTGTGGTCTTTCCCCATTTCAAGAAACAGACCCAGCCGGTCCCTCAATAGGAGAACATTCAGAACGAGAACTCAGATCAGTAATAAGGAGAGAATAGTCTGCTTCCTGGTAATGCAGAGTCCTAGGAGAGAGACTTCTGAAGCGAACTCTGGGCTAATGAGAGCTCTGAAGGCCGCTAGAGGGTCACTGAGATCCACTCTAGGGCCGGAGGGACTTCCCCCTTTCCTGAGTTTTGCACTCTCTTCAATCTGCTGCAGCTGCCTGAGTGCACCATTCCACCTTCTCCATCAGTTATATATTGCTCTTCTGAGCCAATGAAATCCACTAGCCCAGCCTCTCTACTTACAGTGACTTTTCAATAATCCCATTATCCAAATGATTGCTAAACATGCTTTTAAAAAGTACCCAGCAGCTACTGTTTGCTAGGCACCATTATTGCCTCGTGTGATCCTCCAGTTACTATGAGCGTTAAGTGGGAGGATCGTTGCCATTTTATAGCTGAAGAAAATGAGGCACTGAGGAATTAAGTAACTTTTGTAAAGGATCATATCTGACAAGTGGACAAATGTGCACCCAGGGGCTACAAAGACGGTTCGGTGGTTAAGAGCATTTGCTGTTCCTGCAGATGTCCTAGGTTTGATTCCCAGCACCCACGCAGCAGTTCACAGCCCTCTGTAACGACAGCACCAGGACAGCACCAGGGGATCACCACCCTCTTCTGGCCTCCAAGGGCACTAGGCATGCATATGGGACATAGTTATACATGCAGTCAAAACATAAACATACAACAACAAAAAAATTAATGTTCAAAAAATACCTACACTGATACTCAAGCAGTCTGCTCTGAGCCTACAGTCTTTTGTTGTTGTTGTTGTTGTTGTTTGGAGTTTTTTTGTTTTTGTTTTTGGAGACATCGTTCCTCTGTGTTACAGTCCTGGCTGTCCTGGAACTCATTTTGTAGACCAGGCTGCCCTCAAACTCACAGAGATCTGCCTGCCTCCCAAGTACTGGATTAAAGGCATAATGCACTACCATGCCTGGCTTCTGAACATTTTTAACCATTACCCTTTTTTTAATGTACATACAACAGAAAATGTAACATTCTCAAAATCCCTTCATAATTTTCTATTGGCAGGGGAAAGGGGAAAGGGTGAATTTTTGTTTTAAACACGAAGAATGAACTTGTGGGCCTAAGACTCTGAAATCCTGGGAACATTGAATATATCTTCCACAGTAGTGGTCCAGGTAGTATGACAGCATCCTTTCCGAGTGGGGGATGCTGACTGTCCACCGTCACAGGTATCATGGTCCCTGTGGTCATATTCAGGCTATGGGAAGGAGAGCAGAACCACCCTGGAATGGTAGGACTAAGAGGACACCCCTCACATGCAAGACAGCCTGAGTGTGTACCTGGGACTGTTCAGCACGGTGAGGCAAAGCACACACCAGCCTTCCTCCATAGTCTTCATCACTGACCTCTTACAGGGGTCATAATAAGACGACCAGACGTACTCGGGATAATGAGACAGCAGGTGTTCCAAAACACCAGACTCCCTACTCACTGTATGGCCATTCCCTTGAAATGGAAGTGCACTGTACTTTGACAATACGATCTAACACACATTAATATGTTATTACCTCAGAAAGGACTTTTAGCAGCTGGATAAAGAGGAGAAGAATGGGTAAGAATAGACTAAGGGTCTGATAAGTCTCAGGGATAAGAAAAAAAAAAGGTGACAAGGGGTATATAAAAGAAAAGCAATCACATTGGCATGTTGCTGTGGCCTTGACTGAGCTAACCAGTCATGGCAAACACTAGAAATTCCCAGTCCGCATTGTAGAGTTTCAAAGCCATCTCGACTTTGAGTGCCGTGAGCAAAGATGAAGGTCAAGGTAGGAAAGGAACATCCAGGAGGAAGAAAAAGGGGAAAAAAATCAGTACAAAGATGGAGCGAAAGGTCACATTTGACCAGATGCCAGTGGTTCCCTTCTCCTTCATGTTGTTTATATTTACTCCTATCATACTGTGAGTCTTTAGTTCAAAATCTGTCCTACCGAAACACTGTGGGCTGCTGATTTAAAGTTCTCTTCTCTCAGCAGGTCTGAAACAGTCGGAGAAAGAACCCAACTGCGAGACGTCTTGCTGGGTCAGCTCAGTTGTAGGGGGCTAATTGCTCTGTTTATATTTATGTTGATTTACTAAATTGGGTTCATTTTCTTTTTTAAAAAAAAATCCAATAGCCCAGTAAACCCATGTATATGCTCACTATATTTAATAATCACAACTAGAGATGCTCGTGGCCAGAGTACTGCCTTTGCGGTGGAGCCTGTTGCTAAAGAAACCGTGCTGTGAAATAGTCTCGCTATTGTCTACTGTCAACTGAGCAGTGACATCAACCACATTGGAAGTCAACAAAAGGAATTCAAGATTAAGATGATCCGAGGAATGCATGCAGTATCGGGGGGACGGGAATGAACCGTAGGTTTTGTTTCAATACAGACATCATGTTTCTGCACTTTAGATTAAAGCATGGAAGAAATTATCTAAGTAGGCAATCGGAACTATCTGAAAGTAACCCGTTTCAGATCTGATACAGGGCAATAATGATTGTCTTTTTTTAAAAAAAGATGTACTGTTGAGATATTGCTTTTTTATGTGCTGATTCATATACCTAAATTGGATGAGTATTTTAGCTGACTGGTACTGATTTTTTTTTTCAGGTTGATTGCTTTGTGGATTTCTTTGGTAGCAATAGTAGCCTGAACCACATTTAGATAACACAACTATGTAATGTATGTGCATACATGTATACAGACACACGAATGGTAGACTGATCTTTCATGTGCTAGACTATTATATTTAGTAGTATGTCCTTGTAACTAACCAATATCACAGCTTTTGAAGATTAAAATCACAATATTATATTAATATTTCATATTTGCCAGTAGAAACATGGAAGTTAGGTATGGTTATGTTTTCAATGCCCAATGACTTATAAGAAAAAGTATTGGAAAAAAAAGGATTAGAAGTGTCAAAATTATTTAGAATTTCTTATAAGACATAGTATTTAGTTTATAATTGAGGGCAGTCTTGAAGTCCAGTGTGAATTTTATTAAATCTACCATCTGGACCAAGCTCAAAGCCTACTTATTTGTAACAGTAAAATTCCCCAAAATGATGACCTACATGATATCTAAGGTGTCTTCTTTCTCTACCAGGTAAAGCCAAGCATTTTGGTTACAGTATTGCACAAATTAGAATTCATGTAGATGCCTAACAAAGACCACCTTTGCCTGGTGTAGAAGCAGAAGGCTAAAGTGAGCAAAGGCGTGGCAGTTCTATCTTTATGTACTCAGACTTTTTAAATTAAGATTGTCTGTCTTTTATTAGTCAGTTGGTACTGTCCTAAGTTGATAATATCTAAAAATTTCAAAACTATATGTAAATTTTAATAGTTTTAATTTCCCCCTTGGGGTCTCTAGGAACTCCACCATTCACACATCAGATCCTGTGTGAGATTATGTCTTCATTCTTCCCAGTAGATAATGAAAAGTACGCCTGCGTCTTACAAAGTGTTCTTATATAGAACATTCTATGCATATCGTGTCATTGTACAAACTCATACCTCAGCTGACTTAACCAAAATTATCTTAGTCTCCATTCTTTCCGCACTGGGAGAGCCTCCAAAATAACTAATCCACATATTTCCCTTCAAGGTGGAGGGGTTGGCTTGAGGGGTAACCACTGCCTGAAAAGTCTATTTTTCTCATGAATTAGTGAATGTTAGTTGGATTCCCTAGCTTTTAGCAAACTTGGGCCAAAGGAAGGAAAGCCACTAAGACTACACAAGTCATCTGCCCATGACAGAGTAGACACAGGTCTACGATAAGATGAACTAGAATGCATACGGTGCACCATGGAAATGACTTCCATCATTGGAGTAAAATGGATCAAAGTTCAAGTTCAGGCCGAGGTGAGGAAACATGGCCGTGTTAGAGTGCTGACCAAGGCCTTCTCCTGACAGCTATGTTCTAGGCTTTTGGGGTTTTGTTGCTTTTAAGGAAGTTCCAAGTTGTGAAAAGAATGTCTTGATCCTAAGTTTTATTCCAATATTTGGATGACATGAGTTTTAGGGTAGAATTTTGTCCTGTTTGGATTTAATCTTCGAGAAAGCGAATTCCTCATATACTTGTTGGGTTACAGCTCTCTGTTATCTATAAGAGAGGAAACTGCACGTTGACTACCGTGTTCTGTGAATCTGCCATTGTTAAAAACATTATCAACACTTGGTATTTTTCACTGATGATTGATCGCTGCAATAAAAGTATATTGTGAAAATGCATCCACAATAAATGGAATTCTTCCAAATGCCCCTGCCTCATGCATTGTTCTGTGCTCTACTGCCTGTGAGAAATGTGGCTGTAATAATAGAGGGGCGCGAGGCGCTGGCACCTCACCTTGAGTCTTGGTTTCACTCCATACAAGAAAGAAGCATTTTGAGATGGGATTTCACTTAGCCCAGGCTGACCTGGAACTCATTATGAAACCAAGAATGACCCTGAGCTCCTGACGCTTCTGCCTCCGCCTCTCAAGTGCTGAGATCACAAGTAATTGTTAGCATGCTTGGCACAGTTCAGAATTAAAATATTTCTTACTACAGGGAATTTTCTAACCAAATGTTCAAAAGTGCCCTGAGGTGGACAACTGGCAGCACATTAAAAAAAAAAAAATTCTCCTTCAAATACAAGTAAAGGCTAGGTGTGGGAGGCGGCACAGGCTTGCCGTCTGGGGTACTCAGGAAGAGGCATGGGTTTTGTTCATTGTCTTGTTCCCAGCTTTCTAGCTTGTCAGGTCATCCAGTCTCAGCTCCACAGATAATCTGACCACTTACTCCACTTCAGCATTAATACAGATGTTTTGCTGTGGCATGCTGTTTTCAGGAACACAACATATTCTGTAAAACCTGCACGCCATGTAATAGGGCTGGACAGGCCCTGACAGTCTGCCTCTCAGATGATTCTGATGCTATGGTGGCCCTGCTGTTCTGCAGACCTTGCTTTGAGGAGCCAGCTCTTGCTCCCCCTCCCCGCCATTCCACTCCCCCTCCCCTTTTCCCCACCGACTCAGGTCTGTGTGAGAATGTGTGCTTCAAACATGGCCAGTGAGGACAAAGGAGAGCACTCACTAGCACCAACACTTAATGCTCATAACACTATCGGGTAGGTGGCATTATATTCCTGTTTACAAGGGAACTGTGGCACAGCAAGGTTAAAGAACGTATTTCAGGCCACCCAACTAGGCACTGTAGTTTCAGAGCCTATGCCTAACCTGCTGTGTCAATGGTTCTCCAAATAGAGGTTATAACCAGGTCACCTGCTAGACTTGTGGAAACAGACTAGTTTCCACCCCAGATTCTGATTCTACAGGTCTGGGGTGAAGGCTGAGAATTCATATCCTAAAACAAAAAATATCAAGTAGCATTAATGCTCCTGGTTCCACGGGAATGCCTTGAAAGCCACTGTGTTATGCCACAAGAGAGCAATGGCTAAAACCTGCCTGCCCTCATGTTGTATGAGTGAAATACAGGCAATCACTCAGAACTTGACATGCTCTTCATCCTTTTGAAGCCTCTCAGTAATCTGATCTATTAGCTCCATTTTGCAAGTAAATTCATTGAAGCATAAAGAACTTTTAAAACTTGACAACGGTCAGTGAGGTGTTAAGTCACAAAGTACTTGACCCCCAGTGATAGATTCTTAAGCCCACACTCTTAACTACTACACCTCACAGTCTGTCACAGAGATGTTATCTTCGCGCTGCCTTGAAGAGAGCTCATTTTGCGTGTGGATGGGGAGAGGAGGGCTGAAGAAGCTGCTCTCCTCACAGAGTCCACAGGCAAGTGTGTGAGACCAACCATGTAGACGGTAACCTGGCCAGGTAAAGAGACCTTTGTCCTTTTGGCCCCGGGATGTCCTAATCCTAACACAACAGGAGGCAAGAATCTTGAAGGAAAAAGAGAAGAACAGAACGTAATGAAGGCAATTTTATGGGATGAGGCCTGGAGTTGAGTCTTGGTTACTTGCTGAGTGGGACAGATCTCAAGATCTGAGCTTGGGAACGCTTTGAGAGGTTTGGCCCTTGAGTGGGTCATCCTGGGGCCAGACAGTGCCAGGAAGGTGCAGCCACTGCAGCTCTGGCCGCACTCTGGCCAGTTCCTGTCCCCCACCCCCAGCCCTGGTTCTTAGAATGGCTTCATCGACTAAACTGTGTGAAAAGACCTTAAGTCCCCATGATACCTAACTTCTATGATGTCATAAAGAATGAATGCTCTGGTCACTTTGTTTTCTTATCTAGATCTGTGTTTAATAAATTCCAAATGACAAATTATTCAAAATAAGTTATATTCCTAACATACCTTACATTTTTGCCATTTTACGAAAATGAACTTTCCTCCGGATGCCATGCCAGTAATTGTGCCTTTGTGGTCATACAGCCTTCGTTCCCTTTTCCTCTCTCCTTACTCTTCGTTTCTTGTTTTGAATATTGTGAGTCCTACTGCCATATGAAAGTAGAAGGAAAGTTACGCAGGCTACATCTGCCTCCTGAAAAGGTAGACTGGCTCTATGAGTCTGTCCAGTAGCTTTCAGTGGTGAGATCGCAGAGAAGAGAACAAAACTCGGCAAGTCTTTGAGTTTATCCCAGGCCTTATTTTCATTTTAGCTTGAGGGCAGAGAATCTAATTTCTAGTATGTGCTATCGTCGGAAATCAAATTTTAAAAAACAATTTTTATGTTCAACATGTAAAACTGGATGATGGTTTAGTGGGGGAAGGACTTACCACCAAGCCCGACGACCTGAGTTCGATTCCCAGGGCCCACAGGAAAGGAGAAAAGACTCCTGTGGGTTGTCCCTGGACCTCCACACATGCACTGTGACATACATGCCTCCCCCCAGCTGCAATACAAATAATTTTTAAAAACTAATTTTTAAACATTTAAAGTGGATGCTTCAAAAGCTATTTTAAATTTAGTTGGAGGAGAGGAAAATCCATATGACCTCTCTTAAAAATGGCACTAGCTCCAGCCAGCACTTCTTTTGTAGGCTTTGTCCTTGCTGCTTCTTCCACCTCAGCAAGGTCTTCTCTCGCCGTGCATGCTGTGTATTCTCCAGTTCAGACACCACCTGGGCAGAGGACTTCCCTGCTCCGCCAACCTACCCACCCCCAACACTTGCAGTGCTCCTTATTTCTCTTCATAGTCATTTCCATCTGTGTGGTTCTATTGCCTTCTCTGGCTTTCCCCCATTAGCATGTAATCTCCATGGAAAACTGTTCTGCTCCCTGCAATAGCCTTGAACTGTGAATAGTCCGTGATGGGAAACGACCAGTGAAGCTCGGATGCACAGTGAATGGATCTGGTTTTCAAAGTTCGCTGAATTTCTAAGTAATTCTCATATGCACTAACATCATTCTCCTCTATAAAAGTCCATTGATATATGGTAATGTGCATATTTGAGCATATACATATATGTACACATGTGTGTATGCACACACACACACACACACACACACACACACACATATAAAACTTAAGTCCTATCTTTACCTCTTCACCTCTTCACACCTGGTTGGGTCATTTCTCAGAGCTTCTTGTGAACCTGACAGTCTATGGCCTTTATCCAAGACTAAAGTCCAACAATAAGAAAAACAACAACAACAAAAATAGAGTCCATACGCAAAGACTGTCTTAGCCCATTTACTGTGTTTAATAGTACAATACCACTAGCTGGGTAAGTTTAAAGAGAAGAGGTCTAATTTGGCTATGGTTCTAGGTCAAGGGAACACATTTGGTAATGGTCTTGCTGGCAGAGACCAGAGACAGGGAGCGTGTCTCCTCTGGTCTCTCTTATAAAGCCACTAAGTAGTAATTATGAGGGCTCCACCTTGATGGTCTCATTTCATCTTACTTAGCTCTGAATGGCCCCACATACAAACACTAGTAGGGTTAAGTTCTGTCCTTACAGTTCCACAATGGCAATTCAATTCCAGCTCCTGGACCTTTGAGGGTACCCTCAAACCATAGCCAAGATCCTCCGAGCAGGCCACCTTCAGTGATGTACATGTAGATATGGCATGAAACCAAGCAGGGCTAATTATGGAGATTAATTTTCAAGCCATCATGATCTAAGGTAGACTTTTTCCTCAGGTCAATGTAAAAACAAACAAACAAACAAACAAACAAACAAAAAAACCAAAACACCAAGTCTCAGGATTTTGAATTGCTAACCCAAACAGACTTTTCAGAAACTTACCAAATCTAGAAATGCTAACCCATTTCCATGCTTGAACAAAACCACTTCTCCCTTTACTTTTCAAGCCTGTCATCCCTGTTTGTAAAATATCACAAGTCTCAATCATATAACATGGCTCACAAGGCCACCAAGCACCTCTTCATTTGTTGTCTTCATGGGTTGTTTTCCTTTTCTAACTTTACTTGGAAAACTGTTCCAACTGTATTACCCACCAGAGTTAAAGATGATCAATAAATTGGGATGGAATGTACATGAAATAAGTTCCTAAATCTGTTATGGGGCTATCTTACTGACTTAAATAAGGTTTTTTTTTAAAAAAAAAAAAAAAAAAAAAGATTTTTTTTTACGTGCAAAATGTTGGCTAATAAAGGATTTCTAACCTAATGAGACTTTCTGAGAGTCTGCCCTTATATAACCATGACGCCTCCAAATCAAGTCGTTAAGTCTTATTTCCAGAATAAGGATGGAATACAATTATGCAGAATGGAACTCAACTTTTTTTTTTTTTCTGTTTTTTCGAGACAGGGTTTCTCTGTAGCTTTAGGGCCTGTCCTGGAACAACGGAAACCAATCTGGCCTTGAACTCAGAGAAATCCTCCAGCTTCAGCCTCCCGAGTGCTGGGATTAAAGGCGTGCACCATCACTGCCCAGCAGAACTCAATCTTTTAACTCCAAGTACAATTAATGAGTTCTTTTTATGGTTGAAGAAAGTTTAGTCCAGAAAATTAAGTCCGAGGTCAAGCTGTTAGAAGTTAAATGAGCATTAAGACACAAGTCTTCAACAGTATGTTCTACTGGCTTCTCTGCGCAGGAACCTAGCAAACAATCTGCTGTCACTCAGAACAAATTGCTGTCGCGCCTCGCCCAGTGATAAATCCTCCTTCCAACCTGCAAAACTCAAAACCTCTCCAAACCTCCAGGTAGTGAGTGATTACCCTGAAGACAAACCCAGAGTTTCCATCACCCGCCGGCTTCCCTCTCTCGCCCCAAACCACACTACCTCCGTGCGGGTCGCTAGGCAAATCTCCAGCGCTGCCCGAAGTCTCGCGGGAGTACAGCCGTTGCCCCGGCAACAAGCGGCCCGCTCTCCATGGAGGGCGTGGCTGTGGCCGCTGAATTACGATGGCGTGCCCTCTGGCTCGGTCGTCTCCGGGTGTCTGGGGGGCGTCCTGAAGTACTCTCCGGGCAAGAGTGGAACGATCGAGGGGGCGAGGCGGGCGGCAGAGGCGCCGCGTAGGCAGGGGAGCGCGAGCAATGCGCCCGGCGGCGCGGGGCGGCGCGGGGCTGGAGTGAGTGTGCGGGGGGGGGGGCGCGGCCCTGCGGTCCTACCCACCGAGAAGGCCTGGCGCGGCCGCGCGCCTCCTCGTTCGCCGCCTCTGCAGGCACCCGGCGGCCGCGGGCTTGAAGCCCCCAGCGCTAGCCCGACTCGTCCGTGCGGCTAACCGGGTGCCTGCAGGCGGGTTGTCCCTGTTTCGAGCTGTCATCCGGGACTGGAGCGTCAGCCTCCTCCCTGACATGTCATCTAGAAACAGCTTTTTTGGTTGTTGTTGTTGTTGTTGTTGTTTATGTTGAAGCTTGCAAGGCTTTCTGTGCGGTCAGCGCCCCCAAACACGCTCTCTGTAAACAACGCAAACCAAGGGTTGTGAAGTGTGGTCAGTTGCGTGCCGTTCACGCTCCTGAACTCTTGTTTCTTTAGGTAACATAAACCAGTAGTTGTGAAATTGGGAGATCTCCTTGGTAGCCTCCAAAGTGTAAAATCTTTCAGTTGCTTGGGAACAGGTTTGTCTGGAAGCAACAGTGTTCATCTCCCAACAGAACCTTTTGATAGAACCTTCTGGTATATCAATGCTAATAGTGTAATGAAGTTAACTATACAGTAATGATCAGAATTAAAAGAGAAACTCAAGTGGTAGACACTGAAGCTTTTGAGTCAATTGAAAGTTATGGAGGAAGGGAAAAATTTAAACTATTGCTATATTATATTGCCTGACAAATCATACTTTTCCTTGCTGCCTAATTTTAATGCCTGAAGATAATCCTGAATTTACTATAGCTCTGTAGTGTTTAATTATAAATATAAGGTGTAAATGGCTTAGCTATGTACCGTGAAAGTTTTTCAACTAAATTGTTTACATGATTTGTCTATTTTTTCCTCTGATAATTTTTTATTACTTTATAAATAATAGGAATCAAAATTTCCCCTTCCTCCCCTCCTCCCACTTCCCTCCTGCTTCCCCACTCTCCCTCCTCCCCTCCCCCCTCCAGTCCTAAGAGAGGGCAGGGTACCCTGCCCTGCGGGAAGTCCAAGGCCCTCCCCCCTCCGTCCAGGCTTAGGAAGGTAAGCATCCAAATAGAATAGGATCCCAAAAAGCCAGTACATGCAGTAGAGAATCTATGTTTATAGCAGCATTATTTGTAATAGCCAGAACCTGGAAACAACCTAGATGCCCCTCAATGGAAGAAAGGATAAAGAAAGTGTGGCACATATACACTTTAGAGTACTATCGGCAGGTAAAAAATCAATGACATCTTGAATTTTGCATGCAAACGGATAGAAATAGAAAACACTATCTTGAGTGGGATAACCCAGGCCCAAAAATATGAATATGGTATGTACTCACTCATTAGTGGATTCTAGCCATAAACAAAGGACATTGAGCCTATAGTTCGTGATCCTAGAGAACCTAATAAGCTGAGCCCAAAGAAAAAGATAAATAGATTTGTCTATTTTTTTTTAAAAAAAAAACTTCTTCAGTTTTATTGTTCTTCATAAAACATACTAACAGGTTATAAATTTAGTTGGCCCTCTCCATCTCCTCCCAGATTCACCTTCCCATTCCCTGTCCACTCATCTTTGTGTCTTCATTTTGATTGTTTTATTTAATTAAAATATAGTTACCTCATTTACCCCCCTTCCAATATTCTCAGAATCATCGCCTCTTTCTCAGTATTATCCTTATGCGTGTGTGCAAATAATGCATAGGTGCGAACTGTAGAAGTCTTGAACGTTGCTCGTATGCCTAGACTTATAGGACTGACCATTTGTGTTGTATAACCATTCAGTGGGCTTGGGCTTGTCCTTATTGTAATATTGATAATTTCTTCAAACTTTTGAAGTTGTAATTAATTTCCTGTATCCTTATTAATTTAGATTTTAGAGCTCTGTCACTGTTTAATTAAATACGGTTGGATGTGTTTGGAGTAGTCACCTAGGCTTAAGAGAAAAGCCGTCCAATAGTTTCCTTAGAGCTTCTACAGCCTCCCCACATTCTAAGTGAAAGTTCAAGGCAGACGCTAGGAGAGATGTCAGAAGACTCAGAGGAGGAAGACTGTTCAGACAGAAGTATCAGCGATGATGATGAATCGGTATGTCTTCTACTTTACATAATTTGAGATAAAATGTATTATAAAACGTATATTCCCAATTAAAGCATTTGTAGAATTAATGTGTTGTAAAACTAAACTAAAGGATGACGTCATTGTCATGGAGGTTAGAAAAAAGCTTGACTGAAAAACTTATTGTGTAATATATCCCATCTAGAAAAAAATATCTTGAAGAGACTATCAACTTGAAAGTGTGGAGGGGAATGGGAAGGATTGGAGGGAGGGAGGGAGGGAGGGAAGGAGGGAGGGAGGTAAAGTGATCTAATTCTATTTCAATTAAAAACATTTTTTTTAAATAAGAGATTTTTTTCTTGAGAAAATACTTGGATAAGATTATTCAGAATTTTATTAAAATTTATGTATTTAATTATCAGGGATTTTATTTTTACAATCCATATGTACTTAATTCCTTGTGCTGATCATGTTCCAGCGTACTATGCCCCACACTAGAACCACTGGGGTTCCAGCTAGTGAGCTCGTGTTTCACCACAGTACGGCAGTGTGGCTGGAGCAGAGAACAGGGAAGGGGTGGAACTGAATTGAGAATACGTGTCTGTTCCTACAACCTGCTCTAAGGTGTTCCCTTTTAAAGTATCAATTAGAATATGTTTCCAAAATGGTAGGCAGTTCTCTAACTCCATACTTCTCTCTCTCTCTCTCTCTCTCTCTCTCTCTCTCTCTCTCTCTGTGTGTGTGTGTGTGTGTGTGTGTGTGTATGTGTGTGTGTTTTAGTTCTCATTCTCCAACTGTTTTCCCTAGTGTTCCAAGAATCTTTAAACTTTATTCCTTCTCTGCAGTCATTATTATGGTCATAACCTGTGGAAGAGGAGGAATAAAAATGCAAAATTTAAGGTTCAGCGGATTGGAATTACTGCTTTGGGGTCAGAATATAAGCCAAATAATTGTTGGAGTCTTCCATTTATTAAAGATTAAAGACAATCCCAAGTATTCAAGTCGATGTTAAACAAAACTCCAGGTTTTGATATTATTGGTCCTTAAGTTTTAAAACTCTTTTGTTTCAGGATGAGGTTGCGTTTGTGAAATTTGTAAGCGATGATATTCATCGGTGTGCACTGCTAGCAGGTTTGAGCCCATCTATTTGTACTCTCCTCCTTTTATCGTGGAACCAGATAAAAGATGATAAGGAAACTGGAAAAGCAGTGCAGATTTAGTATAGCAGTGCTTGTTCTGGTGGGCAGGGAGGGAGAAATGCATCCACTTTGGGGTTTAAACTTTCAGAACTGTTTTAAGTAGACCTGGTTAATATTAGAAAGTAGTGAATGAAATTAAATGAAAGCCGTGATTATTTTGTGAAGGACTGTTTAACATAAGGAGTTACCTTTTCATTTTATTCAAAAATAGAAATTTTTCAAAGACATAAGATATAACAAGTATGATGTATTGGAAATACATAATTACTTCAGTAATGTACAGTTGCATAAGTAGTTTTTAAAGTTAGGTTATCCATTTGCAAGTATTTAGGTATGTGTGTATGGGCATCTTGATGTATACTGAATTTTTTTAGTGTATACGTTTACAGTTGTACTGTCAAATTCTAAAATACTTCCAGTAAACATTTACATATATAACACAGTCCAATGCTGGTGTTAAAGCTGGTTTACTTGTCTTTTACCACCATGCTGAAATCTTCACTTGAAGATAGCTACTCTCCTTACGTTGGCACGTGTCGTCACGAGGGTTTCTGTTGCTGTGACAGTACCAGGAGCAAAAGCAGCTTGGGAAGGAAGGGCTTTGTTTCCTCTTATTACTCTCGGGTCACACTCCATTACTAAGGGACGTCAGGGAGGAACCCGAGGAACTGAGCTGGAGGCAGTAACCAAAGCAGAGACCGCGGAGGAATGCTGCTTACTTGCTTGCTGAATTTGCTTTCTTATACCATCCAGGACCACTTGCCCAGTGATGGCAACTCTACCAGTCATTAATCCAGTCATTAATCCAGAAATTTGCTCCACAGATTTGCTTCCTTACCAGTGTTTGGAGGCATTTTCTCAAGATTCCGTCTTCCCAAATGTGTCTAGGTTTGTGTTGAGTTGACAAAAACCAACCAGCATAGTATGTATCTTTCTATATTTTTCTCTTACAAGTGATGTATGTGTGTATACATACATATGTAGTATATGTGCACATATAAAGTGTGTATAGGTATATATATACATATTATACCTATGTACCTATACTAGTCGAAATTGTATAGTGCTGTTCTGTGATGCTTCCCCGCTGCCTGTTTGGATTTTTGTTTATTTTGGTTTGGTTTTTTTAGCTTTGCTGTTTAGTAGAAAACAGGATATAATTCCTTGTTTTAACTGGTATATTGTTAGAGAAATTGAGAGTTATTTTACAGGCTTATTGTCAATTATATTTCCTTTTATGAATTACCCATTCATGGTAATTCTTTAATTTTTGCTTATATTGCTTCCATCATTTAGAATTATTTTGTTGTAGTTGAGTTTATCAGTATTCATTTATGGATCTTTATTTTTATCTTTTAAAATTACAAAGATCTTCTCTACCCCAAGGTCATGAGTATACTCATCAAAAAAGATTCTTAAGTACTTGTCTGTGTTAATCTGAATTTTGATAATATAGTTTTTCACATGAGTAGGTTTTATTTTTATTTCATAAACAGCTAGATTGTCACTTTGTAATCTGTGGGACTTATTGAAATTTATCGCTTTTAAATCACTGATTTGTAATGTCACCTTTACTACATATTAGACATGTTAACTTCACCGTGTACTAAATCCCATCTTTCCATCCCTGGGCTCATGAGTCACTGTTAATGTTGTAAATTACAGCTTTAAATGTGATATTTTGGTAATGTTGGAACAAGTATTTCTTCTGACTCTTTCTCTAATTGAGTTAACAGACCAATCTGAATATCTAACAATAGGAAAATTATTTAAAAATAATATCACATTTTGTTCAAAGTATATATTGTACTATGCTCATAAGAAATGCTTTTATAAGTGAAGAAACATAATTAGTAAAGAGCCACAAATGAACTCTGATAGCCATATCAAAGTAAATCTAAAGGATCTTTATCTTTGAAACATATTAAATAAAGCCACAGTCATATGTTTAACATGATCCTATTTGGATAAAGCCTATTAAATCATAACTTTGACACATTTAAAGAGATGATTTGGGCAACAACAGTGCATAAATTGGGTACTTAAAACCTGAAAGAGTTTTGAAACACTATCAAGCCACACATAAGGGGGAGACTTCAAAAGTTACTTCCTAAGCAAAGCAAAAACTTGATTGTTTAAAGTGAAGCTGAATTGTGATCCTGGTGGAAAGTCCCTGGAGGTCAGCTAGAGACATAAGAAAGAAGGGAGATAAACCGAGAAGGAATTGCACATCAAGCGGATGTCATGCAATTACACACTGACAGAAAGGGTCACTGCATTGTCTGCTGAGGGTAGACCCATGATAACCGTATATCAACCCCTGCAGTTGGTTCGCACAGTGAAAAGTTTGTGACTAAGAGAACACTAGCAACCTTTAGGAATAAAGTTCCAGTAAGTGTGAAGTTATAGTTAGTGGCAATATTTAACTCATTGGGCAGATAGTATGGTTAAGTCAAATACAGGGCTTTGAGAAATAGATCATTTGGTAAAAACATGAGGACCTGAGTTCAAGCCCTAGCAATGTCTCGCATGGTGGTTTGCACTTGCACTCCCAGCAATGGAAAGGTCTTTGAGACAGGAAAACTGTAGGGCTCACTGGAGAGCCAGTCCAGCCTAATTGGTGGGCTCTGGGCCAGGGAGAGACCCTGTCTCCGTGGAGGGAGGGGAACAGTGTTCTTGAGGATGACACCAAAACACACAGGTGGTTCTCTGGGCTCCACAGGCTCTTGCACTCACATGTGAAAGTCAAATTTAGATGATCTGCTAGAGCAGCTGCAAGAAGCAGACATTTTTTAAGTATTGGTAAGAAATCATAAAATAATACTATATAGGTTAACATTTTTAGCTATTATGAAAATCAGTTGTCAACAAATTTTGTTTAGATATTTAGAATGTTATGATTATTAGTTAAAATAATATCTATAAATATACATAAATTAAGTAGATTAAAAGGAAAAGAAGAACTATGTGTAACAGGTAGGCATTGGGGATTTCTTTGTGGTTACTCATGATGTGTTTTAATCTTTCTTCCGCAGATTCTTTTGGTGACCCATTCTTCCCTCGAACTACACAGATTTTATTGGACTATCAGCTAGGAAGATGGATACCACGCCTCCGTGAGCCTCGGGATTTATATGGTGTCTCTTCTTCTGGTCCACTGAGCCCAACACGGTGGCCATACCACTGTGAGGTCATTGATGAAAAAGTCCAGCATATTGGTATGTTTTTAGAGGTCTTGGGAATTCAGAATTAGCAAACTTATTTGATCAATCTTGATAATAATGAGGAGACTAATGATGTTAACAGCTGCATTCCAGAAGTATAACATAAGCTATGTGCATAAATAAAAATTCCTGTTTGCTATGCAGGTTTAAAAGTAGAATTAATTTTAAAATGTAGTCTATTTTATTAAAGCGTATCAAGAATATTTTACAATCTTTTTACACAAAGTCACCCAAATCTGGTATGCATTTTATACGTACAGACATCACAGTTCAGACTATTCTCATTTCACTGTGCTTAAATAGAAGGATTTAAAATGTATGCCAGAACTGTGGTACACAACACACAGGAGGCTGAGGCAGAGGATTGCAAGTTCAAGGTATATCCCCAGATCCTATTTCAAATAAACAAATGTCCCAGATCTATGCCGGCTCTGAATAATTCCAAAAGATGTGATACCATAGTCAGCCGTGCTAGGCTTCTGCCAGTGTTGTAGTACTGTCTCATTCTGGCCCCAGTCTCCTCTTCTTACTGTATCTTTGCTGATGCTTGTCTTGTTGCTCGTTCTGTTCCTCTTTGATTGTCTAACTCCTTAAACCCTTTTGTCTTTGCCTTTTTTCTTTTCCACTTTCTGTTTCTTTTCTTCAGTAGACAGGGATGAACTATAGAAGACTTGTTTAAAGTGTATTTTTTTTTGTTTCTTTATGTGTGTGTTCCCAAATTCATTTTCTACTGTCCTAGAAAGAGCTCATAGACTTAATGTCCATAGTCAATGACCGTAGGATAAAGGAAGTCCAAAAATTCCTCACTGCCCTGCAACTTCCCTCTGCTGTTTTTCTGTTGATTGTAAAGTCCACATATGCCATTACCATGAAGAAATCTAATAAAATATTTGTGAATGGATAAAATTAAAAGCTGTCTGTACTTATTACAGTGCCTACTAAAGTTAAATGCCACTCAGGAGTTTGTTTGTTTGTTTTTAGTTTTTTTTTTTCAAGACAGGGATTCTGTGTAGCCCTGGCTATCCTGGAACTCAATCTGTAGACTAAACTGGCCTCAAAGTCAGAACTCAGAGAGAGAGAGAGAGAGAGAGAGAGAGAGAGAGAGAGAGAGAGAGAGCCTGTAAGTAGAGTTTTTCTGGGTCTCAGCAGTCATCTCCCAAATAACCACACAGGAACTTACTATTAATTATAAATGCTCAGCTGATAGCTTAGGCTTGTCTCCAGCCAGCTCTAGAACTTGAAGTAACCCATCTCTCTTTCTCTATGTGCTGTCCAAGGTTCATTTTCCTCATCTGTGGAATCCCCATGTTGCTTCCTCTGCCTTTGGCTCGCGACTCTCCAGAGTCCACCCTTCTCCCCAGCATTCTCTCTGCCCCAGAATCCTGCCTAGCTATCAGCCAATCAACTTCTATTAGCAATGAGATAAACACATTTTCACAGTGTACAGCAGGAGTATTCTACAGCATTTCCCCTCTTTTTGTTTAATTAAAAAGGTTTTAATCTTAATATAGTAAAACTATATATAACAAAAACAGGTATCAAGTAAGAATTACAATTACAATATCCAGACCATTTATTTTTGGCAAAATTAGAGAAAATACTCTTATCTGAATTTTGTGAGTCTAAGGTTTTATACTTGATTTACCTTTTAACAAAACTAAAGAAAACTATAAGTTTAACTGTTCAGTCTTTAACTCTGATCAAAGACTCAAAAGGATGTGATGTTACCCAGTGATAGGTATATCTGGCTGTAAAATATTTTGGGATTATTAGTTGTTTTTGGATTGAAGTACATTTAATAATCTACCCTTTTTCATATCATCCTTATATCATGTCCCATTTTTTTCCTTAAAAAATAAATCTTTGAATTTAACTCTTATTTAGCTTTTTTTCTGACATTTTTAAAATATATGGGTTGGTTTAATTCATCAACTTTCATAATCCAATGTGTAGATCCTTTATGAGCAGTCAGAAAATCTGAGGACAATATAATAACATATAGAATCCAGATTCTCTGTGTATTTCCCATGTTTACATGGCTTATATATTTTTTAACTTTTTATTGTACTTTACTCTGTTTAAGGACTTTTAATTTTGAACTATTTTTTATCTATGACTGTATATACATTTTCTCTTCTTTCTCCCAAACCTATGTATATTTTTAACCCTGTCACCCATTTAGAGTTTTTTTTTTCTATCTTGATATGCCTTTGCTGAGCATCTGTATTCTTTGATTGCATGCAGCAAATCTTAAACTGCTATGTTATCTGCTGCTGGTATAGCTTAGCTTGGTGCAAGGCAGTAGTGCATGGCAGCTGGCAGCTGACTCCTCCCAGAGGCAGCTGCCAGGAGATGTGTCTCTGTATTACAGCTGGCATGCGAGACTTGAGACTAGGAAGCTGCACTTGGCTCCATTTTTGTGTGTTTAGAACCTTGGTTTCATTTGTTTGGTTGGTTTGGTTTTTTTGAGACAGAGTTTCTCTATAACTTTGGCGCCTGTCCTGGAACTTGCTCTATAGACAAGCTGACCTTGAACTCACAGAGATCCCTCTGCCTCTGCCTACCAGGTGCTGGGATTAAAGCTATGCGCCACCACCACCACTGCCGCACAGCTGTTTAGAACCTTTTTTTAAGCTTTCTCAGGTTTTATGTGAATCTATATTGCCCGACAGTGGGTGCCATTTGTAGGTGGAGTTTTTCTGTGTCCTGGCAGCCACTCCCAAAAAACTACTCAGAGACATTATTAATTATAAATGCTCAGCCAATAGCTTAGGCTTGTCTCCATCCAGCTCTTAGAACTTAAATTAACCCATTTCTATTAATCTATATGCTGCCCCAAGGCTCACTTACCTCTTCTACAAAATTCCCATGTTGCTGCTTCTACATATGGCTCGACGCTCCTCAGACTCCACCTTTCTTCCCAGCATTCTCTTTGCCCTGAAAATCCTGCCTAGTTTTTCGGCCAATCAGGTTTTTATTAACAATAAAAGCAACACATTTTCACAGTGTACAGAAGGATTATTCCACAGCATCTGGTGCCCCTGCATCCCAAGTACTGGAATTAAAGGTATGCGTCACCACAATCTGGCAAAGAGTTCTTAAAAGCTAAATTTTCTTCTTACATTATCTGGTTTTAGATAGATATGTATCATAGCAAGATACGCAGTCAACAGATAGAGGACATAGTGAAGCAAAAAGGATAGTGGTTTTGATTATAGAGAAGAAAGCCATTTTTTTTTCTTCTCTCTCCCAAACCTATCTATATTTTTAAACACATTGTAGCCCATTTAGAGGTTTTTTCCATCTTGACTTCAAAATTATAGGTCTAGAAATACATTAAGAATTCATGCTTACTACTATAAGCACCATTTATTTACAGAGATGAGTTCAGTGTCTATTTTCCATGTTTTAGGGTATCTTCTGTTGACAATCACAACACACTAAATCTTAACTCTTCCTCAAGTCTTTCTTGTGTCTTGCTTCTGTTTCATAACCTTTTTGTAGCTGTGTGAGTAAGAAGGGAATTGGAGCTGAGAAGGAACACCCCTCCTGCTTTTCCTGTGGTCTCTGTCTATGTTCTCTTCTCTGGGATTGGTAAGAGACCCAAAGGGGAGAAGAAAGTAAATCCTCAGCGCATCACTGATTTCCAGCTTGCCCTTACCCCATGCTGGTTCCATTTAGTAAATTTCTCTCCCCGTAACTGGACAACCCACTTTCCCATCCTTGGTGCATCCTGTTCTTATGTTCATAGCACTTAATTTCCAACTTTCATTTAGCCCTTGGTGATTAACATCAGTGCCTTGGGATGGAAAAAAGTCTACACCCTGGTTACTTGATACACTCCCAGTTTTGTGCTTTCAGGTTAGATCAGTTCTATTTCTGGCTTCTACTAATTCCAAATATATTTTCATACCAAACTCCCATTTTTAAGAATAGTTAGATTCACTGGTGCTGTTTTTCAGCTCATCTTCCATGGTAAGTTGAGCTTTATGAGTCCAACTTCTACTATAAATGAAGATGCAAACCCTCCATGATGTAGGTCAGATGCAGACATTCTCAGCATTGGTTTCCCAAGGTCTCTAGAGTAATGATGGAAGCTTCACAGCTACTAGTGACACAGTCCGTGCATGGTAGACTCAGACAGGGTGAGAACTTTGGGGCTGTGCCATGTTCTTTGCTTCAGCCTGTGTCCTGCAGCATTTGCGGGCTGTGCAGGTTGTCAAGCTGCGACATCTGCATCCTTTCTGCAGGGAGCACTGGGGATTTACTCCCAAGTGTCTTTAACATCCTTTCTGTAGGAGCACTGGGGATTTACTCCCAAGTGTCTTTAACATCCTTTCTGTAGGAGCACTGGGGATTTACTCCCAAGTGTCTTTAACATCCTTTCTGTAGGAGCACTGGGGATTTACTCCCAAGTGTCTTTAACATCCTTTCTGTAGGAGCACTGGGGATTTACTCCCAAGTGTCTTTAACATCCTTTCTGTAGGAGCACTGGGGATTTACTCCCAAGTGTCTTTAACATCCTTTCTGTAGGGAGCACTGGGGATTTACTCCCAAGTGTCTTTAACATCCTTTCTGCAGGGAGCATTGGGGATTTACTCCCAAGTGTCTTTAACATCCTTTCTGCAGGGAGCATTGGGGATTTACTCCCAAGTGTCTTTAACATCCTTTCTGTAGGGAGCACTGGGGATTTACTCCCAAGTGTCTTTAACATCCTTTCTGCAGGGAGCATTGGGGATTTACTCCCAAGTGTCTTTAACATCCTTTCTGCAGGGAGCATTGGGGATTTACTCCCAAGTGTCTTTAACAGCTTTTCCTACTTGCTATCATTTCAGAAAGTCTTTTCCACAGTTTTGCACATTCCTTTGAGATTGCTTTTGAAAACAAGGTTAAGTACTTGACAGGACATATAAGACTAAACAGAGTTCTACTTGCAGATTGCTTTTATTTAAAGGTAGAGGAATGGTGTAGTAAAACAAAGAGGCTTCTGGCTAATGCTGGAGCCCAGAAGACATCCTCCTGGTACACGCTCCCCAGAGTCTTAATTCTCTCCCTCTCCCTCTCTCTCCCTCCCTTCCTCTCTCCCTCCCTCCCTCTCTCCCTCCCTCCCTCCCTCCCTCCCTCCCTCCCTCCCTCCCTCCCTCCCTCCCTCTCTCTCTCTCTCTCTCTCTCTCTCTCTCTCTCTCTCTCTCTCTCTCTCTCACACACACACACACACACACACACATTTTGATTAAAACAACATGTATGCAGTGAAATGCTCTACCTCTGAAACTAAGGCAAATCAAAACAAAGTTTTGTGCCTCTCCTTTCATGTGGTTAAAACAGATTGTTTAAATGTACTGCCAAATGAAAGCCATCAGTTTATAAACTTTGGGAGGTTACCAGAGCAGTCTAAAACCTTAAACAGCTCATCTACTAATCTTACTGTCCTTTTCTTAGCCAAGAGTCGAAGTTAGACATCCAGTGTGCCATGTAGATAAGATAGGACATTTCTCTAGCCCAGTTATATACACAGTTGTCTGTTGTGAAAGTCTTTCCATATTAGCTCGTATAGACCAATCTTTTTATAATAGTTATGATAGATTTTGTAGGTTAAGGCTGCTTGTCCGTTTCCCATGCATCCAGACCCTAAATAATCACACAGAGACTATATTAATTACAACACTGCTTAGCCAATAACTTAGGCATATTTCCAACTAGCTCCTATTTCTTAAACTAACCCATTTCCATTATTTTGTATTTTACTATAAGGCTTGTGGTTTACCAACAAGGTTCCAGGGGGTGGCTCCAGCAGCCGTCTTTTTCCTTAGGCAGCTACATGGTGTCTCTCTGACTCTGCCTACTTTCTCCCAGCATTTTAGTCCATCCCCTGTCGCCCCCCCCACCAGCTCTATTCTGCCTTGCCATGGGCCCAAGTAGCCTCTTTATTCATTAACCATTAAAAGCATGTACAAGGTTAAGCCAGACAAAAATACCAACAAGGAGAACTAGGCAAAAAAATTCAATCCCTAGCCAAAAAACTATTCATAAAGGATAGCTTGTAGGAGAGAGAAAATCAATTTTTTTAATGAAGTAACACTCGGTATATCAGTATCAGCCACACTCCAGAGCAGGCCCCATACTTGGGAGTAGTTGACTAAGACAAATCTGTCATTCCTAATACTGGAAGGTACTGTTCATGCCACTAGAAGAGGTAATTGTTGTCACTGTTACCCAGCTACAAACCTTGCGGCCTACAACAGAAACCTGCCTACAAGCTATACTGGTACAGTCACGACACAGATGTTTATGGGAGTGACCAAGCACTTTGTTTAATTAGATTTAAGGCCTACTCCTTGAAGTGGAACCTGTACATGAAAGTGCTAAAGTGGCCAAGAACCTGAGACTAGATAGGTCCTGGGTCTAGGGGAAAACCTAATATTTTATAGTTCTGCTATAGAGGCATATAAATGTTCCTATAATAAATGACTTCTAAAAACATACTTCTCTCGTCAGAGCCTCACTTTAAAAATCCATGCAGAGAGTCAGTAAGACAGTGCTTCATAGAAGTTAAACAGACAGCCAGTAAGCACTTAAAAAGATATTTGACATCCTAGCCATCAAGCAAATTGATGCTATACTGAGGTACCATTTTGGAGTCCACAAGACTACACAGTAAATGTACAGAAGACAGCCCAATAGACCTTCCACAGGAAGTGTATATGTGCATGCCCACATGGAATAACTCATTTTGCAGAGCTGTGGGAACACTTGTCTTTTGGAAAAGTTACTGTCATATCTATAAACTTTGTGAGACCATGATTCTCCCTTCAAAATGGGATTCATTCCCAAAACACCTCAGCAGTGTAACTTCTCCTACACAGGCAGCAGAATGACCTTTCCATTCCCCCATACCATGAGGCCTTAGAGCGATAACATTCACTCTTTGTTCTAACAGTTAAATTTATGTAGAGTCAATCTCACAAAATTACTTGCTAGCAGACAACATAGGAATTTCTATAGAAGACAGGTACTGAGTAGGAAGGTAGCACGCCCCGCCTTTACCAGACAGACAGGTCTGGAAGTGGGTAAAGTCCAGGTTCAGGGACATTTAGTAACTTTATCTAATGGTTTGGAATGTCAGGTATTTCCCCTTGGATGCTGGCCCTTTCCTGATGCCGCAGGGCGATTGGTAATGAAAAGTTCCCAGACTATCTTAATACAAAATCTACAGCTTTAATAAACAGAAGTAAGACTTACATCAGTTTACACCAGAATCCAAACGATCCATCCTGAGGCAGGAGCCAGGCAAGAGAGAGCTAGTGGGAGCGCACTTGCCAGGTTTATAGGTAAGCTTTAGCCTAAGGGCGACACACCCCATGAACAGAATGTGATTGGCTGAACTCCCCTATCACTTTCCTGGGTGGTGTCACCTGTCAGAGCACTTCTTTATCAGGTTCTACCTGCCCCTTTTTATGTTCATAAAATGCGTGTGATATCATTTTGCCTATAGGATTCTCAAACTATGTCTATAAAAACTAAAACCCTCATAGAGATCAACCCCCCCCCCATGCTTCTTCTTCCTCTTCTTGCTGCTTCTTCGTACAAAAGAATAAAGAACATGTAGTGTTAACATACATGAATTAATTTATTCTGTTTACCCTCAGATCCAATTAGCCGGTTTTCACCTGCATAGCGAATCTTTCTGGATCCTGAGAGGTTTAACGGGCTTAACCCCAAAATAAACCTCGATAATACTACTTCACAGGAACAAGGATGGGTAGGACTAAAAAGTCAGATCCCAGCAAATGATGAGGATGTAGAGAACTGGAGGCCTGGTACGCTGGAGAGAACGGAAAGCTGTGCAGTCAGCGTTCTCACCCCTAGGTGCACCCAGGAGAAACGAAACCTCATGAATGTCAATAACAGTGTTATTCATAATAGCCAAGATATGAGCACAATCCAGATGTGTATCAAGAGATAAATAGATAAACATGGTGCAGCTATGTAATGAAATATCAATAGCCATAAAAAAGAATAAAGTATTAAGAACATGCCACAAGATGGATGAACCTTACAAACATGCTGAGAAGTCAGACAAAAGAGGATAAATGCCATGTGATTATCAGATTGATAACTATCTTAATTGTCATCATAGAACATCATCTAGTATATGATGGAAGCAGATGCAGAGATCCACAGAAACACTAGGCCAAACTCCTGGAGTCCAGCCATAGAGAGGGAGGAGTGATATTATGAGCAAAGGGGCCAAGACCATCATAGGGAAAACCACAGAAACTGCTGACCTGAGTTGTTGGGACTGACAACTGGAGAACCTGAATAAGACCGAACTAGGCCCTCTGAATGTGGGTGACAATTGTATGACTTGGTCAGTTTGTGGGTTCCACTAGCAGTGGAACCAGTATTTATCCCTAGTGCATGAACTGGCTCTTTGGAGCCCATTCCCTATGGAGGAATACCTTACTCAACCTAGATACAGAGGGAGGGCCTTGGTCCTGCCTCAAGTGATGTGACAGACTTATGTTGACTCCCCTTGGGAGGCCTTACCCTCTCTGAGGAATGAGAGGGGTGGGGTGGGTGAGAAGATGGGGAAGCAGGAGGACATGAGTGAGAAAGAACTGGGATTGGTATATAAAATAAGATTATCTTAAAAAATAAAATATGTGACTGTATTTGTGTGGAATGAGAATCTGTAGATATATAGAAACATAATAACACAGATAGGGCAGACGAGATGACTCAGTGTATAAAGGCACTTGCTGCCACACCCAGTAACTTGAGTTCAGTTCCCAGAACCCATGTTATGGAAGGTGAGAGCTGACTGCCACAAGCTGTCCCCTGACCTCATGCATGTAGGCTATGTGTGCCCACATACACACAAAATAAGTAAACAATGTAACAAAAGTAATAATTTAAATGGTTGCCCTCTACTCAAAGGTTGTACATTCTGTTCCCTTTCCCCAGGTGTACTGGGTGTTCTAGATTGTGTATCTTGTTCTATAGAGAAAAAAAATAGATAGATGACTCTTAATGGAGTTTTGTTAGAAGTTAGTGGAGGAAAAGTCCAGAAACATGTACTAACCCTCTGTGTCCTATATCTTTCCTCCCTGAAAAGAAGCTTCACACACAATTTATGTTAAAAGCTTTTAACAGTCTGTGAGGTCGACAGCATCTTAGACAGGTACTTAGGTCTGTTTTTGTCTTTCAGATGCTTACCTGTCTTGCCCCATATTTTGAAGTACCTAGGTAGTCTGCAATTTCAATACTGTAGTAGATTCAATAAAAATTTTGGAATTCATCCAGTTTGGGATTCTTTTTTTATTATTATATCAGTGAGGATAATGTTCTGTCTTTATTCTACACATCTCTTAGGTGAAATTGGAAGTATGACTGTACTTTTCAGAAACGTCAGTCATGTAAGACTGAAAAACTATTCCAGATTGAAAGAGGCTAAATACATATTTTGACATCCAGTGTGGTGGCACATACCTGTAATTGCAGCATCAGGAGGTGAGATAGGAAGATCTCTAAGTTCAAGGTCAGCCTGACATTGACTGAGTTTTCTGTTCCCACAGTTATTAAGTCCCAAAGAAATCACACAGAGGTCTACATTAGTTGTAAACTGATAGGCCTAGTAGCTCAGACTTCTTATTAATTCTTACAACTTATATCAGCCCGTTATTCTTGTCTGTGTTAGCCACGTGGCTCAGTACCTTATTCGGCAAGGCAGTCATATCTTGCTTCTTCTGTGTCTGGGTCATGACTACAGACTGAAACTTTCTTCTTCCCAGAATTCTAGTTGCCCTGCCTCTTCTTCCTGCCTGGCTACTGGCCAATCAGCATTTTATTAAAAATAATACAAGTGACAGGATAAAAGACCATTGTCCCCAGCACTTCCCCCTCCCTTAAAAAAAAACCCAGAACTCTGAATCTAATCTCCTTTGTTTAGCTTTTCTCCTGACCATTATCCATAACAACTTGTAACCAACATTCTAAACAGAGGAAAATATCCATAGTCCATTTTTTGGGAATGGGGGCATCGGTTTCCAAGTTGCTTCCTGCTGATTGGGGACACTGATAATCTTATGGGGACCTAAAGAAAATTTATAATTATGATCAAGTCATGATTGGACTATCCTGTGAGGTTTGATCATCTCAGGCAGCAGTCTTGAATCTGTTCTGGATGTAGAACTCAGACATCTGGGCCATCCGTTCCTATCGGAGATTTCTCAGGGGGTCTTTCTTGATCAAACCTGATTTTTTTTTTTAACCTGGAATGATTCCACAGCCTCTCATTTCTTTTCCAAAGTAACATACCTTTTGACTTCAATTTTGAAGTCAAGGTATTTTCAAAATATCTATCTTGGATTAAGTCACCATTTATAAACAAATATCTTTTAGCAACTGTTGCTTCTTTCTCAGCATTCAAACAATTCAAAGAGAACATAATAACATACGGTATCCAGACTTTCTGTATATTTTTCATCTTTACATGGCTTCGTTGTAACCTCTTATTTTTGTTTTCAACTTTTGGCTTTTTGAGACAGAGCTTCTCTGTGTATCTTTAGCTGTCCTGGAATTCCTTCTGTAGACAAGGCTGTCCTTGAACTCACAGAGATCTGCCTGCCTCTGCCTCCCAAGGGCTGGGATTAAAGGTGTGTGCCACCACACCCAACCACTCTCTTTTTTATAAAATAAAAAAGAAGACTTTATCCTTCTTTTCTTTCCCAAGCCTACATATATTTTAACACGCTGTAAACTGTTTAGAGGTTTTCTTGTCTTTGAATCTGTCTTTACTGTATATCTCTCTTTTTCTGATCACATGAGCCTTTAATTTGCTGAGCAATATGGCTAGGGTTAAAGCCATGGCTTTGATGGCTAGATTCACCCCATTTTTTTTTTAGCTTTCTGAGAATCTAACTTCAGTGTAGAGGTATTGGCCAGAGCCATGATTATTGTCATAATTGTTTGGTGTTTCAAGGTCCATGTCACCACCAAGAAGCATGCTGTAGGCTATTCATAAACACCATTTAAGTGTTTTGTGGCAAGGTTTTGCAGCTAAAGCTGAGTCAGGAAGCCTCTCTTAAATGAGAGTGCTTGCCTCTAGCAAGCAGAGCCCACCTGAGAAAAATGTTATTATCAATAAGCTGTGCTTAACTCTATTCTTTTCTGTCAAGAATTACTTCCCTAGCTCTCTCAGGTTTTGTGTGGATGCAGTTGTCCACACATTGGGCCCAGTTTGTTGCATGGAGGCCTCTTGGTAGTTCCAGGCTGCCCGGCCACCTGGCTAACTAGTTAGTTCCCAGCTGCCCAGAACCGAAATAATCACACAGAGATTGTATTCTTTAAATCTTTACTTGGCCCTTAGCTTTAGCTTCTTATTGGCTAACTCTTTTTTTTAATTTATTTAGTATGTATACACAATTCTGTCTGCATGTATGCCTGAAGGCCAGAAGAGGGCGCCAGACCTTGTTACAAATGGTTGTGAGCCATCATGTGGTTCCTGGGAATTGAACTCAGGACCTTTGGAAGGGCAGGCAATGCTCTTAACCACTGAGACATCTCTCCAGGCCCCTTATTGGCTAACTCTTACATCTTAGTTTAACCCATCTCCATTAATCTGTATATCGCCATGTGTCGGTGGCTTACTGGCAAAGTTTCAGCATGTCTGACTCTGGTGGTGACTCAATGGTGGCTCTATGACTCTGCCCTTCTTCCTCCCAGCATTCAGTTTAGTTCTGCCCACCTAACTCTGTTCTACCCTATTGGGTCAAGCCAGTTTATCTATTAACCAATAAAAGCAACACATAGATAGAAGGAAATCCCACACCAGCCTGAGATACAGAGTGAGAATATATTTCAAAAATTAAAGGTACAAATAAAAACAGAATTAAGTGCACTGTGCAATTTTAAAGTAGATCATTTTATTACTGATACAACTGGTAAAGCTTCTGTTGGAATCTTAGGGTTAGACAGCAGTAACAGACCAAAATTATGTTCTTGATGGGTATACTAATGATTTTATGGGAGAATTTCTTCTTTGTCAGGAACATGCAAGTATTTGGAAAGGATTTAGTATTGTATTGCTAAAGTATTTTAGGGAAACAATTTTAGTTTACTGTTGTTTGCTTTCCACATATATCCAATTGTTTCCAAATAAGTTAGAAAACGACATACCTAGAAATAAATCTAACAAAGGACATAGAAGTCTTATGTATAAGACATTAACAATAGCAGTTTTTAAAGATTTAAGTAAATAAAGAGCATTTCCAGAGAGGAAATGCCCAACTGAACCTGGAAAGACTCTCCTAATGCAGATGGCACCTCAGCATGAACTTATGAACCAGATAGAAGGAGAAAGGAGCAGAATGCTGAGTACCAGCATCCTTTCTCTGGTCCCTGACTCTCGATGATGTGATGTGATGGGACCTGACCTGCTCTGTAGTGCCTTCCCTGCCATTATGGATGAACCCACTGAAACCACGAACAAAAACCCTCCTGTTAAGTTTGTTAGCTGTTTGATCACAGAAACTAAAAAGTAACTAATATAAGGGGAGATAGTACAGTCATGTTTTGGAAGTCTCATTCTTTAAAGACATAAGTTATCCCCAAACTAATCTACAGATTTGGTGTAATCCCAACAACAATTGGAACTGGAAGTTTTGTGGAAGTCTTAAGAATATTCACCCTTTCTGGGGAGAGAAGAAACAAATCTGTTTACCAGTTTAAGGGAGGACAAAGCAAAATCTGAAAACAGAGGAAGCAGAAAGTGCAAAATGGAATGAGCAAGACACTTAGAGAAGGGGTAAAATAGCATGGAGGACTCAAGAGAACTAGAAACTTTACTGTAGAACTTGTCAGCATAAAATAACTGTTGTTGAACTGGACAGTAATTAGCACAAGGTGTACATCCAGTCATGAGTTCTGATATAGTGTGACAATGTTATTTCTTGTGATGAATCCTTGATTAAAAAAAAATCTAGCCCTCCATAAAACATTGACTTTTAGGCTGGGTATATATCAATCAGTAATTTGAAGGCATATATTAAAATTTATTTTGAAGTTATATTCAATTACTTCTCCCTTCTTTTGTTTAGAGTGGACTCCTTTTTTTCCTGAGCCGGTATATGTCCCGACGGGCCTGGAAATAGAACCTGTTTACCCAAACTCCAAGGAAGACACTGTGGTTTATCTAGCTGAAGATGGTGGGCATCTTTAATACACTGATGTAAAATATAATTTGGTATCTGGTTTGATGTCTTAGACCTTCTGTTGTTTGTAGTGGGAACTTCAAATTACTCGGAAGTTCCTGTTGTCTTAATAACATATGACTACAAATTCAGATGTTTAGTGTTGATTCTGTTTTCGCAGACATATTTTAAATATGCTGTCCATTAAGTGGAAAGTTTCATAGAGACTGAAATATGTTTTGTTTGTTTTCAAATATAAATCTAGTGCTATCCGCAAAGTCATTATTCCCTCTGCAGTTTGCCTTTGTAGAATCAGTCAAGTGATTTTCTGTTGATTTCATCCCTGTTTGGTGTTTTTTTTTTATGTTAGCATTTTTGAAAGAAAAGAAAATAGTCCATATTGCAAATAAAATCCAAAGTTATATTCCAGGAAAGTGTTTTTAATGTTTGAGAGCTCTACAAATCTTGTTGTCTTGTCTACCTTTAAGATAATGTATGCTGATAACCCAACAGAAGTCTGGGTCAGTGTCCTAATTATGGGACACTTATGAAATTTCCTCATCAGAGTTTGATATCTTATTGTTTCTATATATTAAAGTAGCTTCCAGAGAGCATACATATTGAGAAAGCAAGCATGCTAAAAAAAAAAAATTCACAATGGCTATTTCTGTACAGTGACAGTCCCAGAAATCATGTGCTCACACATATACAAACACTAAAGTGGTAAGCACTTCTCAAAATTTTAAACTTTTTTTTCAAATATTTACATAACTAATCTATGATCTTTCACACATAACTGAAATGAGGTAACTAAAAAAATTAAGTGGTTTAGGTTAATGAGGTTAGGTTAGGTTAGTCAGAGTTTACGTGAAGAAACTTAATGAATTTACAACAGAGCAGGTAGGGCTGAAGGAGACAAACAACAGGAGGCTATGAACAGAAAATGACCTGTCACCTAGGTCTGAATTAGTAAGAAAGTGGGGTGCTCTCTAGACCTACAGCTGTTAACTATGTGAGAAGGCAGCTCCTAAGCAACCGTGGCTTCCAGTGGAGAATACAGTGGGAGACAGCCGAATGTCACTCTCTCCTACTTCCCCGAGTTCTACAGAGCTTCCTACTGTCCACAGCCAGAGGCTCAAAGACCCTCCCAGACAGTCCCTGAAGATCAGGCTACCCAGAAGCACGTAATAGAGGGAAATGTGCTGTGGGAAGAGAGGAGAGGATGGGCCTGAGGGAGAAGCCGTGTGCATTGCTGTGTGAAAACCACCTAATTGATTGTAGCGTTGACTTTGGCAGTTGCGAAGATGTACCTTTAAGTGGTTTGAAAGGAAAGCAATGGAAATAAGATTTGAAGATGAAAACTTTCTACCATACTTTCATCAGCATATAAAAATCATTCTAAAATACTTATATTTCTCAATGTTTTATTAATAATGAAAACAACAGAAAAAGGTTTCAATAAGCAAGATATAAATTAAGTACCAATAAAACTAAAGGTTCCAAGAAAGCTGTAATCCTCCGATAGGCTATGGAAGATGATGACATTGTGAGATATGATTAGCGGGGGTGTTAAATCAAGGTAAATTATACCGTGAAATAGGCTGAGTTTACAATTTTTTGGAACCCCAGAGATTTTCTGTTTGTCTACCTGCTGGTGAGTTCCCAGATGTTCTGCTGAGCAAGTGTTGCTCTGACTTCTGTCAGTGATCTTAAGCTCCCTGGAGATAAACTCACAAAGCAAGCATGCCTTTGTGTCTGGCTGCTCTGCCTCGGGGTTCTCTTCTTCAACTCCACTGTGCTACTTGATGCTTTCATACGCCAAGTAATTCACCCTTCTGTAACTGCACAACAACTTATCCTCTCTTTATGTTCATGATCTATTTTGAATAATTTTTTGATGCATGGCTTGGAATATAAAAGTTAAGGTTTATTTTCCCACACACCAGTTTTTGAAACTATTTCACCCTGAAGTGTTGAAAAGACTATCCTGTCCTCCATGGAAGTGTCTAGCTACCTTAATGAAATGTCAGTTCACAGTATACATGTCAGTCTGTTTCTAGACAGTATGTTCTCTGATGATGTATTGATGAGTGTGCTAACACCACACTGATGGTGTAGCTTTATCCATAGCTGGATACTTGGATACAAAAAAATAGCCATTTGAGTCTTTTTTTTTTATTAGTATTTATACTGTATATCTTTCTCCACCATTTAAAATGTTTGTTTTGTTGTTGGTTATGTGAGGCAGGGTCTCACTGGGTAACACTGGCTAGCCCAGGACTCACAACGTAGACGTGGCTGGCCTCAAACTCATAGATTCACCTGTCTCTGCTTCCCAAGAGATGGGATCAAAGGCGTGGACCATCATACTTGGCCACATCATTTAGTTTTTAATCTGTTTTCTTCATTTTTTTAAATAGGTACTTACAACATATAGCTGTGCTTGGCTTTTTATGTAGTTTGAAGATATGTTTTTAAACTACGCTAATCAATATAAGTTTTGATGCAATTGGATTCAATACTTACCATCTTACTGTGTTGTATTTTTCTGCCTTTTTTTTTTTACTTTTTTACTAGGTTTCTGTATGGGTAGCCTTAGGGTTTTTAATATATGTCTTTATAAAAGATTCTCCTTGCAGCTAGGTGCTGGAGGCACATGCCTGTATCTTAACACTCAGGAAGCTGAGTGAGAGGGTCACAAATTCAAGGCCGGCCTGATATACACAGAGAAAACTTTTCTCAAAAGTAGATTAACTGGGGATGGGAAGATGGCTCAGTAGTTTAGAGCACTTTCTGCTCTTGTACAGGATCCCAGTTGAGTTTCCAGAGCCCATACTGGATAGCTAACAACCACCTGGAACTCCAGTTCCAAGGGATGCAACACCCTCTTCTGACCTCCAGGGGCACTAGACACACACATAGGGCACATACAGGCGCTCAAATGTGTGTGTGTGTGTGTTTATGTATTATGTATTTATATGTATATATCTTTCAAAATTAATGATTTTAAAATAAATATAAAAATTTCTTTTAAATAACCCTATGTTATTTCATATATAATACAAAAATCTTGTAAAAATGTATTCTCAATTTCCTTTTTATCATAGTTTCATATGTATTTTAACTTTTTCGTGTGCTAAAAAAGTTACTGTTCCCTTCATTAGTAATCTCTTAGATAATTTTAAAAAAGAAAAATGACTTTTACTTTTAATTTCTAGTACTAATTCCTTTGTGTGCTGTGTGTGCATGCATGCACATCTATATGAGCATATGCATGTGTGTGGAAGCCAGAAGTAAACCTTGTGTGTCATCCTCAGATGCTGTCCACCTTGGGTTTTGCAACAGGGTGTTTCACTAACCTGGCACTCGCTGACTAGGCTAGTTTGGCTGACCCAGCAGGCAGACTTCAGGGATCCCTAGAACTTGGATTAGAGGCTCTGCCACTGCACCTGACTTTTCCAAATGTGAGTTCTGGAGGTTGAGCTCAGGTTCTCGTGATTACTCAGCAGACATTGTACTGATTGAGCTTTCTAGCTCCCTGGCCATCAAACACTTATCTATCTATCTATCTATCTATCTATCTATCTATCTATCTACTTATTTATTGTACAGATCCAAGTTTCTGTCTAATAACACTTCTGCCTGGAAAAACTTTACTATTTCTTGTAATGCAAATTAATTCTGTCTCAGAAAAATATTGTCTATTTGATAAATTTTATCTTACAGCACTTGAAAAATGTTCCAAATTTATAACCTCTGAGACTTTTAATCTTTATTCCTACATAGATATGTTTGTTGTTCCTTGAGTTTTTTAAAACTTTGGTTTCTTGCCAGTGACTAATGTCAGAATCTCAAGTATTATTTCTTCACATTTTTCTTCTCCTAGGATTTCAGTCTGAATATGTTGGGTTATTTGATAGCAACAGTTCTTGCATCCAGCAGTCTTATTTTGTATGTTTTGTGTTACTCTTGTTTTTAGAAACTCCTGCTTGAGTGTATGTGTTTGCTTACCGTCCTCGTGTTTATTGGGTATTCACTTTGCTCTGTAAAGCCTCCCGGTGAGATCACAGAGGTAGTTTCAATTTTTGTTACCTCTTTTCACGTGTCATTTTCTATTTGATGCTTTCTTACATTTCCATCTGATTTTGCATATTCTTTTACACTTGATCCTTTAACTTATCTTTCGCCTTCTGAATTTTTTACCAGATAGACTCAGCATCTTCATTATATTAAACTGGTTATGCAGTTTTCCCTCTTGACCCACATCTGTGGGATTGTCTCTGTGTATGTGCTTGCATAAGCATATGTATTGAAACCCTCTGGTTGGCAGCTGAGAAGCTTATCTAGGTGGTAAAGAAAATCATATATTTTTTTATGTGTGGAAAAAAACTGAAAAAAAAATCCTGGGTCTAAGTCTTCAAGTGTATATAATGAGATTGGGGGATGTATTGATTCAGTCAGAATGGGAATTAAGTTAGTGTTAGATTTATTCTTGGTCTTCTTACCGTTCCAGCAGCACAGAAATCAGATCCCTCTACATTTAGGATGATGCAGAAGGACTTTCAGTTCTGGACCATTCTTCCTTTATGCTGCACTGCAGAGAAATGCTGTCTGAACTCTGTGTTCTCCAATTCATAAATCCTTGTTATTTTTTACTCATGGCCTCTTAGACTGTTTGAGGGAACTGTTTAATCAGAACCACAGAGTTCTTAGTCACACACCTTGTCCCTAGTTCTCAGACGTGAAGTCTTTGCAGTGTGCCAGTGTCAGCAACAAAACACGACTCCATCCTGCAATTCCGCCTTTCTGCAAGTAGTAAAGGATTTGGGATTTTGAAAATAGTTTTCTTTTCCCAGATAATGTATATGAATACTAGTACCCTAAAGATGGCAGTGGTTGTTGTCCTTTCTTAAGAATTTAAGGTTTTCTTACATAAAAAAGAGGGAGAAATGATCTAGTTAGGGTTTTATACATTGTCAGTAATGTTTTCCTGGAAATGTTTTTGTGAATATCAGGTTATGTCCACGAGAACTATTGCAGGACACAATCCCCTTACACCCATATGTCCCCCATACCCTCCCAGAGAATCTGCTTTCTCTTTCTAGTTCACACCCAACCTTTTGATGACTGGTTATAATTTTTAAAAATACTTATTGCTAAATTAATGTCGCTTGTGTTGTATGCACACAAATGCATATGCAGATGCGAGTGCAGGCCACAAGCATTGGGTCCCTTGAAGCTGGAGTTACAAGCAGTAATGAGCCACCTGCTGAGTCTGAGTGCTGATAACCAAACTCAGGCTCTCTGCAAGAGCAGGGTGCCCCTTAACCACGGAACCATCTGGTCAGCCCTAACTGGTTGTTTTAAAATGAACCTTGCTGTGGTCTGCACCAAGTACGCCAGTACTCATGACCCATCTCGCCTTAGGTTTTGTATTGGACATTTGTCTTGCAACCATAGGCAATAGAATTTTCAGTAGTTCAAAAGAGTTGTAAATTGCTCACTCACAGTAGTAGGTTTTTCTGCTGCAAGACTGAAACAATGCACTTTCCAGTGTTCTGTGTGCTACGCAGAATCCAGAATGTGTCCTCTGACTTTAAGTCTTCCTAGTGTATAGAACTTACTTAAAGCTGTAAGCTTTTCCCTAAGTACACCTTTCACTCCAGCCCACAAGTGTCGATGCAGTGTCTGATTTGTCATTCTGCTCAAAATGTTGTTTCATATGCCTGTCATGCTTTGCTTTGAGCTGTGGATTATTTAGAAACATGCTGAATATGAGATTATCTGAATATCTTACTGTCACTGGTGTCGTCTTCTCTCATCAGCTTACAAAGAGCCCTGTTTTGTGTATTCCCGCGTTGGGGGTAACCGGACGTCCTTGAAACAGCCTGTGGATAACTGTGACAACACTCTGGTGTTTGAAGCGAGGTTTGAGAGTGGTAATCTACAGAAGGTAGTCAAAGTGTAGGTTTTAATTGTTTTTATTAGAGGAAGTAGGCCATTAGCTACTTACTGTTTTTTTGGATTAGGTATATTAAAGTTCTTAGTCTCCACTACTTAACTGTAATCCCTGAAGTATAAATGCTAATTAGGGGTATTAAAGGTTTATATTTATTGAACCCACTCCTAGGTCAACATTTATAATACTATGTATATGAACTTTAATAGAAAGTTGCTTGATAAGGAAAAGTCACAATTAGAAAAGATTGGTATGTGAATAAATCTTAGAGTGAAACGTGTCTGTCTTCATTAAGGATCTTCAGGGACTGAGTGTGGGTACAGATAGTTATCAGACTTTTTTCTGCGAGTTCAAATTTTGAAACCTATGTGACTGTGTTACTTTACATGTACTTTCAGACCATTCTCAGTGATAACTACTTTATTCTCCTAGAACTGGAATTATTAGAAAATAAATGCTTGAAGGGGAAAAAAATCAAACAATGACTTTTTTCTTCAGTTTCAATAACTCTTTACCTATTTTATAGGAAATAATTATATTGAAACATACAAAATTTTATTGGGTGTCTGCATTTACAAATGAATACAAAGGTTGCATATTTAAATATGATCAATTTCTCATGAAATAAAACTTTCAGAACTTACTTTTTGTGGTTGTTTGCTATCAAATTCTAAGTGTATGTTGTTTCTTCCCAAAAGAGCTATCTATGACTATATAAGATAGATAAAAATAAGATTATTTTTCTAATATAACTTAAACTGAAATGTCATACTTATGTGCTTTTTTCCTTCCTTTTTTGTGCACTAGGGCAGATTATGAATATCAGTTGACTGTGCGCCCAGACCTCTTCACAAATAAGCATACTCAGTGGTACTATTTCCAGGTCACTAATACCCAAGCAGAAATAGCCTACAGATTCACTATTGTCAACTTCACCAAGCCCTCTAGTCTTTACAATCGGGGTATGAAGCCACTGTTCTATTCTGAAAAAGAGGCCAAAATCCATAACATTGGCTGGCAGAGAATGGGAGACCAAATCAAGTATTATAAAAATAACCTTGGACAAGATGGGCACCATTTTTTTTCTCTTACATGGACATTTCAGTTTCCACACAGCAAGGATACTTGCTACTTTGCCCACTGCTATCCATACACTTACACCAACCTTCAAGAATACCTTTCTGGCATCAACAGTGACCCAGTAAGATCAAAGTTCTGTAAAATACGTGTCTTGTGCCACACACTTGCTAGGAATATGGTGTATGTCTTGACAATCACTACTCCCTTGAAGAACAGTGACTCAAGAAAGCGCAAGGCTGTGATTTTGACAGCAAGGGTTCATCCAGGAGAGACCAACAGCTCTTGGATCATGAAAGGCTTCCTAGATTATATTTTAGGAGACTCGAGTGATGCACGGTTGCTTCGGGACACTTTCATCTTCAAGGTGGTACCCATGCTGAATCCAGATGGTGTGATCGTGGGAAATTACCGATGTTCCTTAGCTGGACGGGATTTAAACCGTAATTATACATCTCTCCTGAAGGAATCTTACCCTTCTGTTTGGTATACAAGGAACATGATCCATAGGTAAAATAATCTTTAAATTGCATCTCTGCTTAATTAGTAAATTTGGGAATCAAAACTTTGCTCATATAATTCCATTCATTTCTTTTACTCTAACTTTTCTTTTTTTACTGTTTTTATTGTGCTATACATTTTTCTCTGCTTCCCTTCTTTCCTCCCCCTCCCCTTATACTCTCTTCTGTGACCCCCACACTCCCAATTTACTCAGGAGATCTTGTCTTTTTCTCCTTCTTATGTAGCCCCATGTATGTCTCTCTTAGGGTCCTCTTTGTTGTCTAGGTTATCTGGGGTTGTGGATTGTAGGTTGGTAACTCAAACCCAGAAAGACGATATAATTTGTTCCCACTCATAAGTGGCTTCTAGACATAAAGCAAAGGAAAAACCTCTAACTTTTCTGAAGGTAATTCATAAGCGATTTTCTTCCTCTCCAGCTCTGATCACACACCTTTCTGGCACTGTGAACAAACTTTTTCTCTTTAATGAGAAAACAGGCTCCAGAATATTTCACTGACTTTGAGAAACTGTGAATTTTGCATAACACAAATTTGATTTTTCCTAAATCTTCCTAAAACTTATAGTAACCTTGATGACTACTGTAGCCTTGATGGTTATACTGTGTTTTTTATCATCTATGTGTGAATATTAACTACAGACCAAAGCCTTCTGGAATTATGCCAGTCATACAGTGCTGAATGAGTCCTTAGACTTACTTAGAGTAACCTGTGATTTCCCATTTTTATATAATTTATTTTTTATAGAAAGTGATCTCTTTTCATTTTACATACCAATCCCAGTTCCCACTCCCTCTCCTCCTCCCATTCTCTCCACCTACCCCCCACCACTCCACAGAGAGGGTAAGGCACACTGCTTTGGGGAAGGTCCAAGGCCCTTCCTACTATATCTAGGCTGAGCAAGGTATCCATCTAAAGGAACTGTAAGATTCTTTTATATATATATATATATATATATATATATATATATATATTTGTCCTTTTTAATGTTTTCCTTTTTCATTGTTTTTATTGAGCTATGTATTTTTCTCCACTCCTTTCCCTTCCTCTCCTTTCCCCTCCTACCCTTTTCCATGGTATGTACCCATGCTCCCAATTTACTCAGAAGATCTTGTCTTTTCCTACATCCCATGTAGTTTAGTTCCATGTATATCTCTCTTAGGGTACTCTTTGTTGTCTAGGTTCTCTGAGATTGTGAATTATAGACCGTTTTGTTGTTATTGTTGTTGTTGTTGTTTTGGGGTTTTTTTTGTTTTTGTTTTTGTTTTTTGCTTTATGTCTAAAAGCCACCTATGAATGAGAACATATGATATTTGTCTTTCTGGGTCTGGGTTATCTCACTCAGTATGATGTTTTCTAGCTGTATTCATTTGCCTGCAAATTTCAAGATGTCATTTTTTTTCTGCTGTATAGTACTCCATTGTGTAGATGTACCACATTTCCTTATCCATTCTTCGGTTGAGGGGCATTTAGCTTATTTTGAGGTTCTGGCTATGACAAAAAATGCTGCTATAAATAGTTAGGCACATGTCCTTGTGGTCCAATTGAGCATCCTTTGGGTATGTGAACAGTAAAAAGAACTGAATGCATGTAATGTGCCCAGGAATCTGGCATAGAGTTAAGGACATTAGTGGAAAAAAGCTAATGAAATCTAAATAAAGTTGGGAGCTTAGTTAATGATAGTAATGTGCCAGGATTGATTTCTTTGTTTCTGAGAGCGTAACAGAGTTATGCAATACGCTAACCAAGAGAGAAGCTACAAGAGAAGTAGACTGGGGCACTGCTGGCCTAGCTTTTGTGTCATCTTTGTTATTTTAAAACGAAACACATATACATATATACACATACATACATATGACAGTAGCCGATGGAATGCCTGTTACATTATCTGTGATGTCTATTTCATGATCTTTGACATTAAGAGTTCCTGGCCTGACACAGGATGGGTTACAAGCCAATATAGTTTGACTTGTCTCTATGGAAGCTAATTTAAATGTCTCAGTTTGCCTTGTAAAGAGGTTAAGGCAGGAACAAATTCAACAATTTCTGAAAGAATTTCAAGAAAGAGAAATACCTTTAATTCAATTAATCAAGAGCAGGTAAGAAAAACAAGAAGGCAGGCACCTAGGTATAGGAAGGTGACAGGATGTCAGTATAGACAAATTAAGTATACCTAAAACATGTTCACATAAGAGGAAACTCTTAGGACACTTAACACAAAATATTTAGAATAATTACTGGTGAACAAAAAGAAAATCCAAACTTATGTTAATTGATGCAAGGAAAAAATATTAATATCTATCTCACTTTACTTCAGAGGTAATATTAATTACATAGATATAATTAGTTCCTAAAGCTTTCTAATTATGCTCTTGTAGGAAGTTGAAATATTGCCAAACCTCTGAATATTAGATTTTAAAATGGATAGCATGTTTTATATTTAGTGGTCATGCTTTAAAATCTAGTTTTCTAAGAACTTGTAATAATGTGTTGATTCCTTTGTGTTAAGTGGATTTTATCAACTAAAATCAGTAAATTAATGCACATAAAATTTCATTTTTAAATTTTATAACCATTGTTTTTAATAAAAGTGATGTTTGATTTTTTATAAATACATACTTGTAATACCGTTGTTAGTATTTTAGTTTTTACCCTTCTAAATATATAGATATAGCAAATAACACATGCAATTTTAATTAAGTGATGTAGAAATGCCATATATAGGACAGAAGAGACAAAAATGCTCATAACACTACCGCCACGGCACCACTGTTAAAGGCTCTTCTCCCAGTGCTCTTCATCATCCATTTGAGAAGCCTGCTTTTCAATTTATAATAGCTGAGTGCTAAATTATACAGGTGATGGGTTGTCCTCTTAAGAAATACATGATAGGGCTGGAGAGATGGCTCAGAGATTAAGAGCACTGACTGTTCTTCCAGAGGCTCTGAGTTTAATTCCCAGCAACCACATGATGGCTCACAACCATCTGTAATGAGATCTGCTGCCCTCTTCTGGCCTGCAGGAATACATGCAAGTAGAATGCTGTATACATAATAAATAAATCTTAAAAAAAGAAATACATGATAATTTCTTTTAAGTATTTTTTAGAGTTTTATTGGAAAAAAACTCCGTTTAAAATTGAGTGTCATTTTCCTCAGAATGATATTCTCAGAGGTTAACTTCTCATTGTTTCCAGGACCAAATTCTGAGGCACTCAATTTTTAACAAATATTTGGGTGCTTGTGTGCATAGCGCTGTTCTAGATGATTTTTAAACATTCCCCATCTTTAGCAAGCTTAAATATCAAACATGAAAATTTCCTAGACAGCTAACAAGGAAATAGTGTGAGTAAGGTGTTGCCAAGTTCCAGAACCACCTTAGTTCTGCAGTGGAGTGGCTGGGTAGGAATAGGTGAGACTGTCTTGAAGGTTGAGAACACTACAAGATGAAGGAGGAAGACTCTCTAGTCCAGGAGAGCGTTTGTAAAGGTAGTGGGCAAAGGAAGGGAGATCTGTCTTCTGTGGACAACAGAAAACCAAAGGACAAAGCAGAGAGATCTGCTAGGAGTCTTGGGAGTGGGAGAAATTTGTTGTTATCATGGAAAACTAGAGCATAAAAAGTCAAAAATGACATATTTTAAATTTTGTTTATTATATATGTAAATCTATATTACCTATAGAAGAAGATTCAGAGGTAAAAATTAGTGACATGTTCCTTTTCTTTACAATAGGTTAATGGAGAAACGAGAAGTTATTTTATATTGTGATCTTCACGGCCATAGTAGGAAACAGAACATTTTCATGTATGGCTGTGATGGTAGCAACAGATCTAAAGCAAAAGGATTATACTTACAGCAGCGAATCTTTCCACTTATGCTAAGCAAAAATTGCCCAAATAAAGTAAGTATCATTAAGAGTTTAACTTTCCTTTAGTAAACACCGCACATGTGGGAGAGTCAAGTTCGTCATCCTACTTGTTAACCTGCTTTTTAAAATTAGGTTTGGTTTTGCTTTTTTAAAAAACTGATTTTTACAATTGACTATGAGAAAACAACTGTTTGAGTCTGTTTAATTGCCAATTATTTATTTGATATTTTCAAAAAAAAAACTTTTTTCTTCTCGTCTCTCTAAGAGCTGCACTATTTACTTTCTGAACTTTTTTCTCATTATCATTTGTCATATCAATTTCAAGGCCTAACATTTTCAAAAGATTTTTTTTTAGTGTCTAAGTTATACAGACTAAAGATTGTGATCTTAGGAAATGTACAATAAATTTATTAGAACTTTCAAAGAAAAATTTAATGACCAATATTCAAAAATACTTAGAAAGTAGAATTAGAAGAAAATACAGTGTATGATTTTTGCTAATGGTGAAAATGTGGGAATTGTTCAATTACTGAATTGTGAAAATAATTTACTTTTTTAGAAAAAAGAATTAGTGTAGTAAACAAAAAATCATGTAGACGTCAAAGTCTTAATCAAGCATTTTAATTATAAAGAACTAATTGGAAAATACTGCTTTCTGAGGCTAATTGGGACTTAAACATACCAAAAAACACCAAGGTGATTTGATAGAAATAGCTATTTATAGAAAGAACAGGTTTGTTGCTCCAAGAATACTTGTACCTATGGGAAGATCAGAGAAAGCAATCCCATACTTGAATCTATTACTATATTATGTCAGCACTCATAAGTATAATTCATTACTCCTATAAAATTATCCCCTATCTCTAGCTGTTTTAGCATGTTTATTGACATGTTACTCAGTCTTCAATCTCTAATTAGTTGTGCCTTACATGAAATTGACCTGTTTCTTGAACACCATTACCAACCAGTCTGCATTTAAACAGCTCTTCCACCCAGTGCAGTGATTACTTAAAATATAGACACATCCAATTCTATGTTCCATCTGAAACATTTCTCATTACAACATTCAGGCAAATCTGCAATCAAAGGTGTAGAGATGAAATACTTTCTTAGTAAACAAGAACAGGTAGTTAGAAAGCAGGGGAGATAGGTAAGAACTGACCAACTGAATTTGATTGACCACTGCAGAACAAGTCAATGTCTAGGTTCCGCGTCAATATTTCAAGCCAATATCTAAATTTCTATACAAGAAGCTAGAAAGGAAAAACAAACTAAACAGAAAACAAGCAAAATGAAGCAGACAATAAAGAGAAGTGGTGATGTTGGAAATAGAGATAATGGAGAAAACCATAAAGCAAAGTTTATACTGGGAAAGATCAATTAATATTTATAACACTTTACCAAAACTGACCAGAAAGAGAAAGATGACAAAAATTACTAACTCAAGAATGAAAGAGGGGTATTAATTTGAGCAGATTCTGCCTACAAGCACAATAAAGGGATATCCTTGTGGTTCTACTAAAAAATCCTTGGGTTTTTGTAATTTGATGAAAATTTTCATGAGTTGTTATAAAACTTTGAAAGATTGTTACATATATTGCAATTAATAAATTTAGGAGACTTATACCATATTGCCAGAAGTTACATTGATTTGCTAGAAAGAGATACAGATCATAATTCCATATTTAAGATTCCTGGGTCAACAGTATTGACGCAGCAGGTAAAGGCACCTGTTGCTAAGTTTGATGGTCTGAGTTTGACACCTGGCACCCACACAGTGGAAGGAGAGAATAAACTCCAACACATTGTCTTCTTGCCTCCAGTCGTGTGTTTAGCATGTGTTAAAGAGGACCTGAGGCTAAACAGAACATGAACTCTAGGGGAAACTTGCTACTGTATTCTGATAAATGGGCATAGCAATAAAAACTCCTGATTACATAGCTGTAGCTATGCTCATAGATTCTTATATTTCTCAACCCTTATCTGAAAACATTCTTGCATTGGGTGCTAAGTAACCCACAACTGGTTAACAAGTAGAGAATAAAAGATTTAGTAATGCTTATCCTTAAATGGGATGCCTTTATTACACTCTCAAGGCTCAGGAATCTGTGTAGAAGAGGGGACAGAGAGAGGGTAAAAGCCAGAGGTAGTATATGACTTCAAGGAAACAGCATTGTCAAGACACAGCAGGGTGGATGCACATATTAACTCACAGAGACTGTGATAACATACACAAGACCTGCTCAAGTTCAAGCCAGGCAAAATTCCAACATGGAGCAGGGAATGTAGGCATGAAGCTCTGACACTAACTATTGGGAAGTTTTCTTCAATAAATTGATACCTAGTGGAGTAGAGAAGTCAATATTATTAAAACATATTCTATGGAATTATCAAAGAATGAATAAAATGTTATTTGAAGTAGATAAAAAAGATATATAAAAGAAAGACATGAAGTTGTGAGGGAGAGGAGATGGGAAGGGTCTTGGAAGAATTTGAAGGGAGGAGTGAAGAGTGGATACAATCAAGATACATTGTATATATGTGTGAAAATTTCAGAAAATTAAAATTAATTTTTTCAAATAAAGATTGAAGATTTTTCCAATCTAATAAGAGACATATACAGAAATATTATACTTGACATCATACTGGATCTTTCTAGATACTTTTCTAAGATGATGTTTTTCTCATAAAATCAGATTACAAAACAAGGATTCCTCTGCTTATTCTTTCCTTTATTAAGGCAGGACTAGGGGCTGGTCTCAGAGATTCAGGTATGTGGCACATGCTGTCTTCTGAACTAGAGATTCAGCCCTATGCTTCTCTTCCCATGCATCCTTCTGGAAGTTTTAAGTAATGCTAAGAAGGCAGACTCACTGCATGGAAGCAATGAAGGCACGTTTGCCCACATACGAAGTTTAAAGTATCTACAAAACCTCTTAGAGGAAGTGATTTTAGCACATTGTAGGGGAAAAGTTCAGTCCACAATTTCTAGTCAAAATTAATAACTATAAGATAAAATGGAAGGCAATACTATTTGTCATAATTCTAAGTAATGTGATGCAAATTAGGTCGGCACGATAAATAACCAGGCCAGCTCAAAGATGGCAGTTATATTTTTAATAGTTATAAGGGGAAACTCACACTACAAGAGTGGGAAGTACAACGTCCTATCTGTCCAGCTGGAGCCTCGCAGAGAGAACGAGCACCTGGGTCCTCCCAGTTTTTCTTCCTGGACTCCAGGTAGCCATGGCTTAACTAGATGTGATTGGTTGACAGAGTTTCCCCATCAGTAATGAATATTTGTAAGTCTAACAAAATATTTAAATCTATATATTAAACCCTTAAAAATATTGAGAAATATTTATATGAATGGAGAGATATTCTGTATTTTGGGTTGAGACAATAAACACAGATATTCAGTCTCTCATAAATGATGGGTAGAGTTAACACAATTTCAAGAAAAATCAAAACATAATTGTTTACAGAAATAGGTAAATTTGCGTTTGTTGTAAGTATTGCAAAGAAATTGGGCCTAACAAATCAATTGTGGAAAAAAGTTAAAGGAATCTCACTATCAGATTTTCAGATAGGATAAAATAAATGTGATTGATATGACATAGTATAGAGAGGGGCATAGACACTGAGAGCAAGTCCAGCCCAGTAGCACACGCGTGCACACACACACACACACACACACACACACACACACACAGCCTTTGTCAAGGTGCTTAGGAAATCTAATGCAAGACCTTTCAGTAATTGGTATTACAAATGGACAGCCATTAAAACACCTTCCACCTAAACCTCACATTTTAAATGTTATCCATAAAACTTTGTCACATGAAGACAGACAAAAGATTCTTGAACATTGTGATAGTTGCTAGTATGCCAGCTTGACAGGATCTAAAATTACTGAATTGACAAGCCTCTGGGTATTTCTGCAAAAGTTTAATGAGATTAGATTAATTGGCGTGAGAGGACCATTGCAACCTAAATATGGGCAGAATTATTCCGTGGGCTGAGGTCCTATGCTAACTAAAAAGAAAGTGAGCTGAGCACAGGCATTCATTTTCCCTTCCTCCTAGCAGCGGAGGCAGTACAACCAGCCTCTTCAACTTCCCAATGCCGTGTCTCTTTGCCATGATAGACTGTACTCAACTGGGAGCCAAAACAAACCATTCCTTTTTAAAAGTTGCTTCTGTTAGGTATTTTGTTATAGCAACTAGAAAAGTAGCTGATACAGACATATACCAAGCTCATGACCTATTGGATCATAATAAACAAATAAAACAAATTGGACTTCATCAAAATAGATTCTTTTGTTCTATGAAAGGTCTTCTATTAGAAAGAGGATGCAAAGATGCTATAGATAGAAAATATCTGCAATCTCATATCTGACATAGAAATTATATTTAGAATAACTTAGTAATAAAACAACTTTATAAAAATAGCACTGATATTAGATATTAGTGATATTGTCTTAGGGCTTTGTTGCTGTGGATAAAAGAAAACATTTAATTGGGACTTACTTACAGGTTCAGAGGTTTAGTTCATTGTTGTCATGGCAGGAAGCATGGCAGCATTCAGGCAGACATCATGCTGGAAAAGTTGCTGAGAGTTCTACTTCTGGATCAGCAGGTAGCAGGAAGAGAGAGTGACATTGGGTCTGTCTTGAGCTTCCAAAACAAAGCCCACCCTCTGTGACACACTTCCTCCAAAAAGGCCACACCTACTCCTACAAGGCCACACCTTCAATAATACTACTTCCTATGTGTTTATGGTGGCCATTTTCATTTAAACCATCACAAGACTTCATCAGAATAATATATAATGCTAAGTAGGCACATGAAAAAAGGTATTTGGTTTAATTAGCCATCAAAGAGCTACAAGTGAAAATCATGAAGATGAGATACAACTACATGCTTAATATGATGACTAAAATTTTTTAAAAAGTGTTGCTTATATCCAATGCTAAGAAAAATTTGGAGTATATACATTGTTCAGAGATATGATTATTAATGCAATGTTTTAGAGAATAGTTTGCCTTCAGACTTAAATGATTTAGACTTAAATGTGATTGAGCAAACCCATGCCTAGGGATGAACTATAGGAAAAATATGAAAAATTACATTCATATGTAAGCCTGTTTATACAAATATTTTGGAGGCTCTTTTTAATTTCTAAAAAATTAAATAATTCAACCAGGCAGTGGTGGCGTATAGAAGGCAGAAGCAGGTGGATCTCTGAGAGTTTGAGCCCAGCTTGATCTACAGAGCTAGTTCCAGGACAGGCTCCAAAATGCTACACAGAGAAACCCTGTCTTGGAAAAAAAAAAAGAAAAGAAAAGAAAAAAATTAAACAATCCAAACTAGACTTTATGTAGTACAGTCACACAATGGAATGAATCCCCCTCAGCAATAAAAGAGAATGAATATTTCTACATGCAACAACTTGGATAAATCTCAAAAGTATTTTATGAAAGAAGCCAGTCTCAAAACATCACAAATTCAGCCAGGTGGTGGTGGTGCACGCCTTTAATCCTAGCACTCGGGAGGCAGAGGCAGGCGGGTCTCTGTGAGTTTGAGGCCAACCTGGTTTACAAGAGCTAGTTCCAGGACAGGGCCCAAAGCTAAAGAGAAACCCTGTCTTGGAAAAAAAAATATCACAAACTCAATTCTATTTAGACAGCAGTCTTAAAAACACAAACTCATAGTGACAAGGTAAAAAGTGAGGTGGCAGAAGGACAGAAGGACGTGACAGCAAAGCAATAGCACAAGGGGAGTTAGAAGGATGGGACTGGGGAGCAGGGAGAGAACGGCTCTTTATTTGATTGTGATAGTGATAAGTAATTAACTGAATCTCTACACATTAAAAATCTCAGAATGAACACAAAAACCTATGTTAAACAACACCTCCCTCCAGTCACTTGGTGTACACTTGTCTTAGTAAAAGAAACCAAAACAATGTTGATCTCTTTATAAACAATAATTCAATACATCTCCAATGCCTTTCATATGAAAACAGACTCCTCATTATATTCCTGGAAATCTACAGGATGAACTTTCATTCTGAAACATGCAGACTTTCTAGAACTTACTAAAAATACAGGATTCTGTGTGTGGTGGCACACATCTTTAATCCCAGCAAAGATAATCGCCATGAGTATGAAGTTAGCGTGAGCTATATAACAAGACACTGTCTCAAAAATGCAAAGAGCAAGCGAGCAACAAAACAGGAAGTGTTCCTAAAAGTATAAGATCCTGTACTAATAGTAGCAAAAAATAATACACTTATTTGGAGGGACTGGAGCAATTGCTCAGCAATTAAGAGCACTGACTGTTCTTCCAAACATCCTGTGTTCAATACTCAGCAGCTATATAGTGGCTCACAGTCATCTGTCATGGCATATGATGCCCTCTTTTAGGATAAAGGTGTTCATGCAGATAGGGCACTCATATACATAAAGTAAAATGAACAAACCATTTAAAAATTAAGCTTATTTGTGACAAGTTATGTGATGATAAAAGTATATTTATTGTTGGCATTACAATTTCTATTCTCAAAATATAAATACATCATCCTTAAAACAAATTACTTTCCAGCTTGGATGGTGGTGGCAAAAGTTGAGTCTGAACCACACTCAACTCTGGTTAATTAGAGGTCACCCTAGGCTACAGGAGATCTCTCTTTTAAACAATAAAATAAAAATAGTTAGTTTTATTGACCAGGAAATAAAAGGTAACACCTTCAGCTTTGAAATTACAATTTTTACAGAGATGCTATTTTATTTTTCCTTCTGTTTTTTGTACACTTAAAAAAGTTTTTTTTACTGATGGCTTCTCAAGGCCCTCCAAGGTCACAAGTTTCTATCAGTGATCCAAAGAAGCAACAGAGAAAACTCATGGTTTTCTCCCAGGAAGAAAAGCTGGTCCTGTAAGAACATCTTGATAAGTGCATGGCTCAAAGATTTGGCTTGAAGGAGTCCCATATCAAGATTTGGTTCAAGAACAGACAGAGCTATGAGAATCCGAAGTAGGCTCCAGAACTCCTGGGAAGCCTGGCTCTGGATCTCATGATAGGCCTACCTGCCTATGTCCCTCTTGTCACCTCTGGCAGTGCAGATTCCATATGCCAGAGCCCCGAGCTCCCAAATCACCCATCCTCTGTTGTCAAACTGAGTCTGTAAATATCTCAAAGTTCCCTAATTCCACCAGGAATGCTAATGCAATCAAGTCTTCAAAGGCACTCAGATCTTGAAAGGATTCCACTTCCCCATGTGTCTCCAGACCCATCAACAAAACCAAATCTCCGAATGCATCAAGGCACCCCAACTCTGGGAACCAGAACAGTGCACCCTAGACACCATATTCCCTTAAGTTCCTCAGTGAGTTCTGGTTGTGAGGGTTCCCAAGGCCTTATGGTGTCTTCAGATAAATGTGACCAGCAAATTCAACCTGAAGCTCCAAGGAAGCAACGGAAGGAACGTATTGTGTAGCCCAAGAACAAAAGCTCCTCCTCCAAGAACATTTTGATCAGTGCATGTACCCCAGCCTGGAGGAACATGTGGAGCTGGCACTGATGATTGGTGTGAGTATGATTGAGTATGAGATCAAGATCTGGTTCAAGCACCAGTATGCTAAGTACAAACAGAAGAATCTGTGGAAAATTCACGAAGTTCTGCCAGAATAAAATGGAAGTTCCAAAGATGTTTCTGTGTCTACCCATTCCCATTGTCACTTACCTGTTCCTGCCCTTGCAAATACAGAGTCCATATCTCTAGGCAAAAAAAAAAAAAAAAGATTGAAAGAATTACATCACTTTCTCCCCTCTTTTCCCCCTTCCAGCCACTCCCAGCTACTCTCCCCTGAACTTTTTTAATTTCCCACCTACATTTGTACCTGTGTATCTGTATGTAACAGTAAAAATTGAAGAGAAGGATGCTTGTATCTGTGTGTAATAGTAATAAAGGAAAACAGCCTGCCTGCTTGTTCCTTCTTACCCTCTTCCCAAAAAGTACATGTGCCGTTTTTAATCACTGCTTCTCAGTTTTCCTTCTCAGCTTGCAAGTTTAACGTTCAGAAGAGCAAGGAAGGGACAGGAAGAGTTGTGATGTGGAAGATGGGCATCAGAAACAGCTTCACACTGGAGGCCACCTTCTGCGGATCTACTCTTGGTAACTGTCCTAGATGACCTCTCCCTCAACAGTGAATCAAAGCGATACGGACACCAGTAGAGAACATGTTCTTCCCACTTAGACGCACACTTAGGTTTGATCAGTCCTATTAGCAGGATGAATATATGTCTACTGTGCAGTATCTCTATGTCATCATTTCTTTTTGTGTATAAAAGAATGTTCTGGGATGCACTCTTTACTAATCTTCAAGCATTTGTTGTTGCTGTTAAGGGAATTCCTATGGATTTTTTCAAACTGAAAATTCCTGATGAGGCCAAGAAAAAGCAGTGAACTTACTTTAAATATTTTTATTAGATTTATTGTTTGCCAAGCAAAAATAGAGTAGCAGTTTGATTACTTCTTTGGTTGGTTGGTTCATCCACTTGTTGGTTGTTATCAGTTTATATTTGGAAGGAAGCCCTTCATTCCTGCAACTAAAAATGAAGCTATGCTCTGTATATGTCTCATATAAGAAATACCTTTGTCATACTTAGCATGCATTAGTGAAGCTAGAATATTCTGTATTACAATGATTTTAACGCTTAGGAAATGTTTCACTTCGAGGTTGTATTGTGGTGCCTGCCTGTGATCTCAACACTAAAGAGAAAGGCAGGCAGCTCTTGAGTTCGAGGCTAGCATGGGCTACATAAAATAACTTTTCTCATTTTGAAAAAGGAAAATGCTGGAAATTCATACATGTAATTTCAACCTAGTACTTGTTTTGTTTTTGCTTTTGTTCTGAGACAGAGTTCCTCTACATAGCCCTGGCTGTTCTGCAACTTACTATGTAGACTAGACTGGCCTCAAACTCACAAAGATCTGCTTAACTCTGCTTTTGAGTCACTGGGATTAAAGGTATATACCACCACGCCTAGAGATTCCTTTTTTATGTGACCTGAAACGGAGGTAACATTATTCATGATGACAATATTTTCTCATGGAATTTTTCTGAGTAGTTATCATCACAACTAAGTAACTGGTGACCATAACTGTAACTGCCTTACTGACTTTCTGCCTCGCAATACACATCAGTGTATGCACAATAAGCTTTGCTCCAGGTTATGCGAAAGGAATGAGCAAAAGCATTAAGCTGTTAAAAGACCTGCTCTAGAGAAGAAAATCCAAAGGACAGAATATGGAATTATACCCATGTTTTATTTATAATGCCTCACAATTTAGATTTATCTGAAAAGAAAAAAATAGTAACTCATCCTCCAGAATGAATAATTATTTTTTGATGTTTTAGGCAATAAACGAGGCACTCATTTCAGCACAAAAGACTTAGAGTCGATGGGATATCATTTTTGTGATTCTCTATTGGACTACTGTGATCCTGACCGGAGCAAGGTAAGTAAATCAATTTGAATAAGTGTCAGATTCAGGCTATCAGATGGACAACCTGTCTGCTGTCCTACAACAGGTGCTCCCTTTCAATATCTTAATGGCTTTCTGGGTTTGGGTGTATGTAGTCACCCAATAACTGTTATTATAGATATATATAATCACTAAATTAGTTTAATTATAAAGTAATGTTATTCTTATAATGAACTCATTTATAATTTTCACTTAGTATTTTAAGTGCCTGAAAGAATTAGAAGAAATGGAAAAACATATGAACTTGGAAAGAGGCCTTGATGATTCAGATACTTCTCTAGTAGAAATATCAATGGATGTGGAGTCTAGGTAAGTCAGGGTCATTGAAGTAATTGTTACATTGTTTTGCTGAGCTTTTATTATGCAGAAAATTCTAATACTAGGGAAAGTTTTCACAAGTGCATTATTTTGGTCAAATATATCAAGGTTTCATTTGATTTATTCAATATGAGCACGGCTGTGTGCCATGAGTTTACTATAGGTAAAAGACACACCAAATTGTTTTTGCATTCTCTCTTATTTAGAACATTTAAGTCCATAGCAAAACTGAGTAAACATTAGAGAGATTTCCCATATATCCCCCATTCCTATATGTCCAGAGCTTTCTGTTATCAACATCCAAGGATGATATATTTTTCAATGAATGAATTTCATTAACAGACAGTTGTCACCCAGTGTCCAGTTCACATTATCAGATACTTCAGTCAGAAAGTAATTTCGCATGCTGTGTGTTTGAACAAATTTATAACGACATGTTTCCTACCATCAAAGTAGAAGACAGAGTATCCTCACTGCATTGGCTCATACTCCATCCATTCCTCCTCCAACAACTGGCAACCACAGACCTCTATCACTGTCTACTTAGTTTTACCTTTTTCAGAATGTCATTTGATTTGAATTATATTACCTTTTCAAATTGCCTTTTATCACAAAATTTCCTTTTATCACTTAGTAACATGCTTATAAAATTCTTCTGTCTTTTCATGGTATGATGGCACATTTATTTTTATTCTAAATAGTAAGCATTGTGTTGTCTGAATTATTCACTCAACTGAAAAACATCTTAGTTGTTGCCAAGTGTCAGCATTATAAATAAAACTTCTATAAGCATCAATGTGTAGGTTCTTTTGTGATATATTTTAATCTCTTTTGAGTAAAAATAAAGCAATGTGATTGCCAATGTAAATGTACAATTTGTTGTATGTGTGCTCTTTATAGTAATACCAGTATAGTGCTGTAGGTTTCACATATAAAATTCCAAGAGGCGTGTTGGCTGAGGCCATATAATGAAGCATTCAAGTCATGCAGAAAGGGTTTCTTTACTCAGAGATGTTTAGGGCTTGTTTTGGTTTGGGCTTATTTGTTCCTTTTAGCATAGGGGTAGTATACAGTATGCCATTGTTGATGATTGGTACAATATTGTACTGTAGAACTCTAGAATTTACTCCTCTTCCTTAATTGACTTTCATGTCTATTAACTAGTAACTTCCTTTTGCTTCTGCTCCTAACAACCACCATTCTCTGATGCTATGAATTAGACTATTTTAGATACTTAATATAAATAGAATTGTGAACTACTTTTGAAAAATGTTGTATAAAATATTTTAGTGCTCTTATTGTGCAACTCTAGAACTGGGTTCTTGGATTGATACTCAGTCATAGTGTATCATTAGTATTAGTCAGAGTTATTATTAGATTACCTAGTAGTTACTAGATTTTAGTTTTCTAAGGAACCTCCATACTATTTTTAATAGTAGCTACATTATTTTGAGCTTTTGTGTTTGCATTATAAATGTCCAAATTCATTCTTTTAAATATAGACATACAGTTTCTTAGAATCTGTTGAAAAGTCTGTTCTTTCTCTATTGTGTTCTTTTGGTTGAATAATGTTGACTGTTGTGAGATTAATGCTGATTGTTAAAATGATTGGCTTTAAAGACATCTAAAAGATTAGTAAACAACACCTATTGGTGCAATTGAGAGGACATTTCTACAGCGGATTAGATCACGAGGGCTGTAACACTGGTTCAGTGTATTGATGGATTCAATTTGGGACTGTTGGAACGTAGTAGAACTATAGAGGATGGCACCCAGTTAGGTTGCTGGAACTATGGTTTTGAAGATTTTGTCTTTGCCCTGGCCATTGATCATTGCTCCTCTTCTAGAGAGAAAAGGACAAGAGAATATTTACTTGTATTAGAACAGAGATATTAAAACATAATATAATTAAGTAGGCTGAAGGTGACTCACTATAGACCTTGAATGCCTCATTTGTGTTATAGAAATTCTTAAATTATATAGAAGAATCCCACGTATAGTCAGAAAGCTAAATATTTCCCATACTGACTTCATGTGTCAAATAAAAATATCAACAATTAATTTAATAATAGTAAATACAACCTTGTCCTGAAAATCTAGTTTTAATTTTATTGCATGGACAGAAGGGAAGTCTACGAGAATTCTAATTGGTTTATGAGAATACCATTTTCTGTCTAATATAGATTCTTCTCAAAGTAAACAGTGAATAATAGTACATATTTATATCTTTTTTCTAATATAAATGTTTTATCTTCTTAAGATCTATAGTAACCATTAGGTTTAAAATAATTTAATGGAGTCTTTCTCATGGCTTAAGAAATATATGTGAATGGTAATGCAATTTTTGTCAATTCTGCCAATCACATACTCTCCATTGACTCTTTTTAAAAAATATTTATTTATTTATTTATTTATCATGTATACAATATTCTTTCTGTGTGTATGCCTGAAGGCCAGAAGAGGGCACCAGACCTCATTACAGATGGTTGTGAGCCACCATGTAGTTGCTGGGAATTGAACTCAGGACCTTTGGAAGAACAGGCAATGCTCTTAACTGCTGAGCCATCTCTCCAGCCCCTCCATTGACTCTTCTCACCATTAGTTCTTACTGTTAGAGTTCTTTTCCTTCACATATTTTTACTTATTACCACTAACATGGTCTTGCTTTCTTAAGCACAAACTACAGCTATGCTTTCTATGTACTATATACTAAGTTCCTAAAATATTTGGAAGTTTTCTTCTGAAATCTTTTCAACTCTCTAGTAAAAGCAAGTGATAGTTTTCATATTCATCTTTTAAAAAGACAAATATGCATATTACTACATAGAATTTTACTGCATTTCAAGAGTGATGCTTCTTTATTGTATATTATATATTACACAGTTTCTAAAAGGAAAGATACTAACCAGATAATTCTACATTCTACAGATTCTTATCGATAAGTATATTGGTGCTAGGAAAGCAAAGTCATGTCTCAATTTCTCAAACAGAGCTAAAATGTTTTAAAAAACAGTTTTAGTTAGGCACGATAATACAAACCTATAATTTCAGGACTTGGGAGCCAAAACAAGAGGATTATGAATTTCAGACCAGACTGGACTACATCCTGATATCCCATCTCAAAAACCAAGAGTCATTCTATATAACATATGATGACACTTTATTTGTATAGTGTTTTATGGCACTATATAATAAAATAGTTCTTTGTACATTCAAACACTCGGTCTTACTTCTCTTAACCTGTTTAGAATTGCTTATAAAAATAGGTAGTTTTCCAATGTCCCATCCACAAAGACAGACATTGAAACTGTGGATTATTATGCATAAATAAGGAAAGTCTAATAGTCTGTGATAAGTAAAGCTTTATATAGGTAGAATAATATCTTTTATAGGGAATAAGGATATAAAAATTCAGTTATTCATTCATGTTTTAAAAATAAAACTATAAAAGGATACATTTTAAAACTAATAGAGGAAAAACCCGAATGAAAATTTAACATTTGTCATAGGAAATTGCAAATTAGAACAATGAAATACCATGACAAACACTTTGAGTTTCTTGAAATCCAAAGCGCTGACAACACTAATGCTAGTAAAAACAAGAGAAAATAGGACCTCTGTTTGGGTGTGACTCTTCCCGGGGAGATGCGAATACAATCCTATTCATTCCACACAGGGCACCAAAGCAGACTGAGGGAATAATTCCACTTAAGTGTAGCTTGGTGAGCCTATGAACATATTGGGATTACCATCACAAGTATTGGTGACTCACAGGCTGCTGCAGCACCAAAGAACCATCACAGCATGGCGACACCTCACAAAAGTTGTATCCACCATGACCCTGACCTGTTTGCTGATGTCTCTACCAAAGGAAGCTCCCCCTTCCCAGAATTTGACTTCTCATGTGACCTGAAGTAGAGGTTTTATGACTCTTGTAACTTTCTGAGTTTCCTGAGCCTTCTAAGTTTTATGAGTTCCCTGGACCTTGAAAGATCTCTTAGCTTCCTGAGTCTGATGAACCTCCTTCCAGGAGAAACGTTTCCATTCAGAGGAAATAGCTACATAAGACTCCACCTTTTCCTCAGGCTCTGACGTTCTTTCCGTCCTCTCTTCTGTGAGTCTTAAAGAGAATTATGGAGTCACTATTCTACAGCAATGGTCACTATTCTCAGCAGACTAACCATTTGTGAGTCTCCACTGTAACTCTTGTACACACACACACACACACACACACAATGAAATTACTCCACATCAATAACCTATATACATGATCACAAATAGCTAATAGTTAAAGACAGATGAACAAGTAAATCATTTATGATTGACTGACAAAAGCAGTTCAGATGAAGAATATTCGCTAATTGTTATGTTTCCTAGACAATTATTAGGGCCTTTATTTTCATGCTGAATAATGGATTTTTCTCCTTCTATATTAAAGGTAGATTCAGAGGTATCTTCTATCATGCTACCTTATTTCCTCTTATTTTCCTTTTTTCCTGCAAAATTATAAAATGATGAGAAAATTATCACCCATGTGTCTTTTCCTTGTAATTCTTCCCTTAGTTGGGCAAGCAGATCAGTCTTAGCTGCCTTTCTTATCATCCACAGGAAAGGCTGCGCAGCTGACGCCACAGCCTCCTCACCATCCTGTCCCACACATACTACTTTATTTTTGAAACTGAAAGAAAAATTTATTGCAGGTCTGAAAACAACTCCTATATTAGTGACTTTCCTATAAAACTGTAGCTACACAATGCATTGCGTCTATCATATTAAACATACTTTAGACCGAAATACAGAAACCATGGACTACCATTCTTCAACAATTGAGCAAAGATATGATGTCTAAGGAACAACAATGATGACTTGCAAAGGGTGAGCTTTAACAAAGGAAGCACAAATGGACAGGTGTGAACTGCATGCACTGTCACGAACCTTAGACACTAGGAATCAGCATTTTGACGTGAACCTTAGACTCTAGAAATCAGTATTTTGTCATAAAGCAGTATCACATACTGTAAAAGTGCATAGTGTCAAAGGAACACTGCCAGCTCAAAATCATCTCTGTCAGCTAGGCAGTAATAATACGCTACAGCAGTGGTTCTCAACCTGTGGGTCACAACCCCTTTGGGGTCACATAGCTGTTATCCTGAATATCAGTTATTTACATTATAATTCATAACAGTAGCAAAATTACAGTTACAAAGTAGCAACAAAATAATTTTGATATCGGGAGTCACTACAACATGAGGAATTGTATTAAAGGGTCACAGCATCAAGAAAGCTGTTCATACAGTATGTCTCTCTATTGTCTGTCCATCATTGAATACACTGGTAGAAACTTTGAAATGAAAAAGAAAAGAAAAAAAGGAGCTCCTTTTATTTCCTCTGTTTAAAATCCAACAGAAAACAGACATCAATTCTGTTATACAGTAACATCTTCAAAGTACATCCTTTGTACAGAAGGACTAAGACCCAAACTCTGTTTCCAGAGACCCAAGCACGAGTGAGAGCGCGTCCCTCACACGGCTTTCCGATGATGCTCAGGAGGAACCACTTCGTAATCACTGGCACTGAGCAAAGTTGCAGGATCCTTCGTCAGGTACTTGAGGGAATCTTGAAACTCTGAGAAACTGCAGCATGCTGAAATTCTCATAGATCGCCCTGATGCACCCATGTCCCAGCTGCATGGATCGACACATTTACTAAGACCATTTGCCTGGGATCAAGTCTCAGGCATCCACGAGCCATGGTGTCAGCTTTCAGGACTCTTTAGCTTCAACCCTGTACATAAATGTTTCTTGGTTTTCAGCAGTAGGATCCACTCAGGCTGAGGTGTCTCACTGGTTCTGTCATCATCTCTATTTCCTGGAGTTTCCTGCCTGTTCTTTTTTGTTGTTTTTCTGTTGCGGGCCAGATGTCTTCTTACTGGGATCAGCCTCTCTCCTCTTGCCCTCTGCTTGCTCGCTCCTGATTAATTGACCTTTAACGTTCTCGCTGTTTCTGCAAATTGCTGTCCACAGACTTAAGTGCTCTGCTTTCTGGAACCCGTTTATTCCACTCCATCTGTTCCAACCACTGTGGTGTATGAAATATTGCCCTTGTTTGTCCTTGTGGTCCTTTACACACTTTGCTTCCTAGACAAGTGGTCCGTGAAAGCACAGCACACCTCACCCTCCTGGAATTTAGGCTTTGGGTGCCATTTATAAATGATTCCACCTGCTCCTTCTCCCACCACCCCCAGTTACCACCACCTACTCTTTACCACGTGCTACTTTCAAAGGCTGAAATTATAACCATATAGTCCATCAGCCATTTGGGGGTATCTTCATACTTGTGTGATAGATCCCATTCATCAGGGAGACAGGTCACTCCATACCATTAAGAAGAAATTGGTCACTGTGACTGCTCCATTTTCAGATGTCTCAACCTTGATTTTGTATCTTATCAGTCATGTAACTTCCACTTCAACAAGGAGGTATACTATCTTAACATGTAGAAACTGTAGCCACATTAGAATTGCCCCTGTAGATTCTCTACTCCTAGACAGATTAACTGCAGTTGTGTGAACCATCATAAGGGGCATGAAGCTACTACACCAGCTCATCGTTGTTCCTTAGGTTTAAACCAAGTAAACTGAAAACAAGTCCACATAGTATTTAAACAGCTTTATTTATAATTGCCCAAACTGGAAGCAATCAGATGTCCTCTAATAGATGAATTAATTTTATATATAAAAAAAGTGTGTCCATATATTTTTTATTCAATGATAAAAATAAGTGAGTTGCTGAACCATGAAACAGTATGACAGAACAGAAATCTAAGTCTATATTGCAACCACATACAATGGGTTTCATCTTGATGAATACAATACTAAAACAAGCATGGCCAAGAAATAATAACTGAGAAGGATTTGTTACCTGTAGCAGATAAGGAGAGCAAACAGCAGTGCCTTCCTCAAAGACATTGTAGGAACTGTACTTAGAAAGCCTGTAAATATTAGTATACGAAAGCGCTGGAGGGGTGGACACTTTCCTGAGCATGCTCAGTTAAGAAGTAGATTCTTGAACATGCTCAGTTTTAAGTCATGCTTCATGAAAGAAAAATGGCAGACACATTGATGCATTCATGGCCCAGGATCATATAACAGATTTGAAAATGTAAAAATGTCAGACAGGAACACTTCGGGACATGCTCAATTTGCATCCTAAAGATGGTATGCATGCTTACCTTCATCACAAAGATGGTGGACAGAAATGCCTCTAAGCATATCTAGCTTTATTTATAAAGCTTTAGTTGAAGTAAAGGAAAAGACACTTTAGTGGTAAATCAGTATAGGAGTCTACCCCTACAGTGCCTGCCTCGGTGTTGGTAACAGTGTTGGTAAATGAAAGAAGTCTGAAAAGGCTGTGTGATCACATGACACAATGGGCAAAACAAAACTAGTGGGGGAAAGGGTCAGTAGTTGTTCAGAGTTCCCTGGAAACAGAATCATGGATAGTCAAACAGAATTTTTGGGCTAATGAAATTGTGTTTGATGCTGTAGCGGTGAAAGATATATATCTTTATAAGTTTGTCAAAGCTTGCAGAATATATGTTGAATCAGCTAGTAGACAATAGATTTTCTGTCCATTGTAAGAAATTACCATGTAGCACAAGAAGCCATTAGCAGAGAAAACTGTGCATGAGAGAACTGTGAACTATCTATTATGCATTTCTGTAAACCTAAAACTGCTTAAAAAGTAAAAATCTATTAATTAACAGTAATATGTGTGGAATACAACACAGAAGTATTTCCTTTCATGAGTTATTGCTCAAACAAATAAACTTTGTCTATTAATACTTTGTATTAAATGATTATAATGAGAAATAGATTTATGTTTGACCTTTTGTTCTTTGAGGTACTACTATACTTTGGGTGGCCCTTAATTGTCTTTAAGCAAAATAGAAATAAATGTTATTAAATTAATTTTAAGAACTAATGATAACCATAAGAGTCATAGAATTCCACAGATATATCGCTTGTTCATTAACAAAGAATATTGAGCCTCACTGTGTACCAGGTGCTGTTCTCCCCATAATGGCATAGTAATGGAGCAGACAGAAAAAATAAACCATGCTCTCGTGGGGCTTACATTCCAACAGCATATTCCCAAACATCTATAGTTTCTGTCATTTGGAAAATAAAAATACCATTTCTAAGTTATATGGTACCACCAAATGATAAATAACTTTTGTAAATATCGTTCTCTTTAGAATTGTCTATTCAAATAAGATAATAAAGTAAAAGCAATGTTTAAATTCTGAAAACTGTAATTATTATTATTTTTCTTTTCTAGTAGTCGAGGCTCTGACAGTTCAGAGTCCAATGACACTCCAACTTATCTTCTCAAGTTGACCTCTCAGGTATACTTTAAAAGTTTTGCTTCAGTATGGATATGTTAAGCAGGTTCACTGATTTTTGTTATTACTAACAGCCAGGAAAAGGTCTGTGCATCTATCATTATTGTGTAGTAATAATTGTTTTTCTGATTATGTACATGTCTTTAAGTCATAGAATTTTTATTCCAACCCCCTTACTTCATAGATGAGAGTATTAAGATGCCAGGAAGTGAAATTAATTCTCAAATTCCACACCACTTGTTAATGCCACATATGGTACACTAACATACATCATCTGGTTATTAACCCAATATTCATTTATTTAATTACACACTTATTGTTAATATTGTGCTCAAACTATGTACCAGGCACAGCCTAGGTGCTGGGAACAATGAGTCAGAAATTCTTTCCTTTGTTTCAATATGTGCTAGTAGGGAGAGCGGCACAGGAAGATAGGTAAACATACGGTTCCATAGATGAGGGTAGGTGCCTATAGATTCCATAGATGAGGGTAGGTGCCTAGAGATTCCATAGATGAGGGTAGGCGCCTAGAGATTCCATAGATGAGGGTAGGTGCCTAGAGATTCCATAGATGAGGGTAGGTGCCTAGAGATTCCATAGATGAGGGTAGGTGCTTAGAGATTCCATGGATGAGGGTAGGTGCCTATAGATTCCATAGATGAGAGTAGGTGCCTAAAGAGTCAATAGGTGAGGGTAGAATCCTAAAGAGAGAGAGAGTTCATAATAAGATCACAGTTTGTGTGGGCTTGCTGAAGAAAGAGAGTACTTAAGTGAGGGAATAAGCTCCTTTTCACTGTGTGACAAACAACTTCAAAACCTTAGTAATTTACAGTAAGCCTTTATTTTCATATACCATATTCACTAACAACCCATTAGCCACAGTAAGTCACATAGCCAGCCAGACTCAACATTCAACAGAATAGAGAGGTATATTCTACTTACCTTGAGAGGCTCTACAGTGTTTGACAGCGAAAACTGGGGATGCATAATCCTATTACAGAGGACAAAACATTTGGAAGCAGTGGTTTAGGTTCCACAGTTTACCTCTAGGTTACAGTTATTAACTTCCTGCCCAAAGGCTAAATTTACTAGTATTTGTCCCCTTTCCGAAACACCCAGAATCTCATCTGGGCGTGGTTATCAGTCCTCCATCAAGACCTACACCAGGCCTGGACCCAAACCTATAAAATAAGGCAAGTTATCTGCCCCTCTTGTGTACTCCTATAATAATGGAACAAAAGCTGGGACATTATAATAGACATCCCATTAGAAGTGAAGAATGGATAGTATATAACAGTCATAGAACCAAAACAATTCTGAGTTTGCATGTATGTGTGCTAGGGACCAAAACCAAGGCTTTGGGCATGCTAGACAAGAACCACAAATTTTTACTGTCCATATATGGAGTAATCTTCTCTCCTGTGGATTAGAAAACATTTCTAAAGCCCAAATTACTTTTTAATAGATTCTTGTGTTTGCTTTGCATGCATCTAGGGCGCACAGTTGCAGTGGGAGGAAAGGGGTCATTACTCCATCTTCTAGGAAGTGAGTCTCAAAATGCCTGAATTTAGACACTCAAAATGACTGACTTTAATATATTCATTAAGTACTAAGTTAAAATACTTATTTACATAGGCGAAAAACAAGAAAAAGCATCTGAAAACAAAGAGGGAAAGAAATGCCACCTTAGCAAAGCGCCGGAATCACGCAAGAGAGGTAAATCGTGATTACTGTAATGAAGTAAAATGTTTTAAATATGAATGCAAGAGAACAGCAAGTCATGTGTTCTCGTTTTTCCTCAGAAAAAAATGAATAGAACTTTGATCATATTATTTGCTGTTTACAAAATCTCAAAAGATCCTTGACAGGTGAGAGGCAGGTCTTACTAAGATGAGATGTTCAAATTTCATTTGTATTTACTTTATTTTTAAAACATTTGAGAAAGCTTACAGAATGCATCTATGATATTTAAAAAGAAATCTAAAAGCAAGGAAACCTAAGAAAATATGAAGGGATGAAATAGACGGCGCTGAGAGATGGACATCTAAATGACAGCTGAGACCTCAGCAAATCTCTTCACTAGCAAACCGGCAAACACTGTTTTAACAACGAAAGAAGAACAGCCATTAAAAGTCTAAGATTATATATGAAAAATAAGGTTAAAATGAAAAATAACTATTTAAAATATCCTCATGTTTATAGAAAATGGCAAGTCTGAGAATCCAAACTGTCCTTGTTCCACTCTTAGCTCAGGCAGAAATGCTACCGCAGAATAGTACAACCAAGAAAATAGCTGAGCCCTTTCCCCACGGTTAACAGAGATATATCCCAGGAGGAACAAGGCATTGGTAATCTAGCCTCCAACTACCTATTTCTGAGACTAAGTTCGGGGTGAGTGCAGAGAAAAGGACAAAGAATTCTATTCCAATCCAAGTGTTTGGCTAGAGGTTCCATCGTGGGTGCTGCACCACTGAATAAGTGACCCTGGTCATTCTTGCCTTGTAAAGATGGATTCAGGTCCTGGAGAGGCAAGTAGTGAAGACCTAAGGCTGTGACAGCCAGGCTCCAATCAGAAGAGTGTCATGGTCACCAGTCCCACATTCAGAACTAAGGCCTGGGATTTTTTGCCTTAAGAGAGAGCCAGGCCATACAACAAAAAGCCTCCTAGTCTCTTCCCAAAGAATTGATTTCATTCGCAACAGATGAAGAAAGCTAAAGCTTAGGAATTTTTTTAACATTTTTTGTTGATATTTATTGAGCTCTACATTTTTCTCTGCTCCACTCTCATCCTCTCCCCTCCCCACTTCTACCCTCTCCCAAGGTCCCCATGCTCCCAATTTACTAGGAGATCTTGTCTTTTTCTATTTCCCATGTAGATCAGATCCATGTATGTCTCTCTTAGTGTCCTCATTGTTGTCTAGGTTCTCTGGGAGCTTAGGAAATTCTTAAAACCCGTGCACATACGGTAAAAAGAAATTGGACAGAGATTGGTGGGTTGATTAGAAACACTTGCCAAACTGTATCCTGGTACAGCAGAAAAGTGGGGAGACAGCTGGGAGGAGCCTTCCAGAACTCAGAACAGATTTCATACACAACTTCTAGACCTGTCCATTCAAAAGAGATTTTAAAACATTCACCTGAAGAGCCAATTATGACCCTGGGCAGGGTTGAAGACATTAGAGCAATCAGCCAAAAATCAGTGTTAGTTGAACAACGCTGTGTAGTCAGAGACAACTCCTGTCATTGCAACAAACACCCTGAACCACTGAGTCATTTCGTCAACCCCATAATCAATTTTAATTTTTGCCTTTTTCCTCATTTCCATAGATATGACAATATCTGTTGTCAATTATATATACAAAGAAATGGATTTGTGTTTTAACTATTTCAAGTGTTGTGTTTGTGTTCTATTGTGTATGATTTGATTTGTTTTGTTGAGAGGTTCCACTTTGTCGTCCAGACTGGACTCAAAGCTCTAGAATCATAGATGCTAGCATTAACTCTGTTTCTTTTTTTGTCTTTTATTATGTTTACTAGCCACTTCCTGAAAGGATATAGGACATAGACAGTGGTACAGCCCACATATGGTACTTCTACACAATTTCTTCCCTACTGGCCAAAGTTCTATCATTCTCTTTACCATAAAAACAAACATACAGACAAACAATATTACTGTGTCACTATGCATTAACTCTATTTCATAGTCTAGCGTTACTGAATTATATGTACTAGATGATGGCAAAAATGCTTTTCATTTATATTTCCCTCCTCAGACCTTTTAGAAAATTCTTTATAATATTAGGCAAAGAAACAAAAGCTTGAAAATGTTTAAAATGTTTTCATTCACAATGATTTGTACACTAGTCAAGGTTCACAGTCAAAAGTTCAGTATGCATCTCTTTTAGTCCAAAATGTCAAGTTTGTGTTTCCCCTCAAAAGAGGAAGCAATATACTTGCAGTTTCCTTTGTTTTAGAGTTCTTTACAAAGCTCAAGAAAATATTCTTTACTTATTGTATATAGGCATAGTTCTGAAATTTGTTGATACATTTTTCACACAACTGTGTATATTTTCATCAATTTCATACTCTCAACTTCTAATTTAAATAATTCTAATTTAACATTTTTATTTCTTTGTCAAGATATATGAGTGCTGTATGAGGAAAAGAATCTCTCTTTAGTAATGAACAAAAATACTGATTTTTCCTGCTATTTATTAATTAAAGAGAAATAAAATAAAAATAAATAAGAAATTTTTGTTGAAAACCCTTCATATTATAATCAAATAAGAAGCATACCCCAGTTTCATGTTTATAATATATCACCTACTTTCTGATTCTCTGTTCCATTAGGTTTATGGTAAAGAACATTTACTCCAAAGACACGAAGAATCAAATTCTGATGTGAAAGGTAAACTTCTGTTTTACCTTCTCACAAACAATAATTTATTCAGCAACATTCATTTTATGCCATAACTTTGGGCTTGGTGCTTGGTGTCAAACATTCTTTTTTTTTTTAATTTTTACTTACCTTTTTTTTGGTTTCCTTTCAAGACAGACTTTCTCAGTAGCTTTGGAATCTGTTCTGGAACTCTCTCTGTAGACCAGGCTGGCCTCAAACTCACAGAGACCCGCGCCTGTCTCTGCCTCCGGAGTGCTGGCATTAAAGGTATGTGCCACCACCGCCTGGCGCCAAAGATTCTAAGATGTGTATGATGACTGACAAGATGGCTCAGCCGACAAAGGTGCTTGCCACACATGCCTGGCAACCTAAGTTTGACCCCTAAGACCTATATAAAATTGGAAGGCAAAAACCAACTCCACAAAATTGTCCTCTGAACTGCACATGCTCGCAGTGGCATGTACTCTGCCACACAAACACTTCATGTATGCACACATGACACAATAATGATTAGTATATGACTATGTTTCAAAGAAATATATGATACCAGTTCTTCCTTTCAGGAGCTCATCTTCTAACCAGGGAAGAAAAGCAAGTAAGCAAGCACTGTGTTGCAGGTACAATGCCCATATTGAGAGCCGAGTCCCCAGGGACCAGTGACAGGAGTAGTCAGTGACCCCGAACAGCTGAGAGCCCACATATTTGAGGCATACTCTTTGGGTTGTGGACAGGTGCCCTCAAAGAGAATAGGGATTTCATGTTTTTTAAACTGTCTACTCCTGCCATTTCCTAATTTAATAGAGTATGATTCCAGGAAAGAAATTAAATCTGCAACATTCATTTGTTTCTGCTGCAAAGTGCTGTCTGATATATGTCTTTAACTGACCTAGAATTGACCTTATTCATAAATACCCATTAAGAAGAACCATAAGATGTATATTAAATATATAGATATAGATATGTACATTATATAAACAAACTGTATATAGATATGTACATATGTAAACAAAAATAATTATTTAATTTTATGTATATGTGTGTTAATTTATTATACATTTATACCACCATTATCTCCCCAAAAGGAGTTAAGGTAACCTAATTAAAATGTATACATACATGTGTGCATAAATTCATTCAGTCTGTGAAATAGGAAACTAAACATTGAAAGATAAAAACCTTATCAAGAACAGGAGAGGTTACATAAGATTAATTTCATTAGAACTTTAAACTAGCCATTCTTTCTGATAGTGATCACTAAGGAATTTAGTGATTCTTTTTAATATAACTTTTGTTTAAAATGTCAGAAATCAGAAATAAAGATAAACACAAAAGGGGCTAAGAACATAGGTCCATTGTGTAATATGTCTGTTGCTCAAGCATGAGTTCCTGAGTCTGGACTCTCAGAACCCATGTAAATCAGACACAGGAGCACACAACTGTAATTACAATATACCGAGGGTAAGATCGGAGAAGTGTACAGGAAAATCTCCGTAAGCTTGTACGCCAGATACCTTGGCACATGGCATATGCCCACATTCATGTTCACACAGACACACACACACACACACACACAATTTTTTTTAAAAGATAAAAGAAAGTAAAAATAATATCTTAGAATACTTTTTAACTGTTTTATAAGTCTTTACACAGACATCACATCTTAATAAATGGCATAATCTTGTTATTTTGTGTGTTTCTTTTTCATTTAAAATTAAAGTTGTTGTTGTCAGATTTTGATTTTTGTTTTTGGGGGGTCTTTGGGGGTTTTCTTCCTTTGTTTTTACGAGACAGAGTTTCTCTGTGTAGCCTTGGCTGCCTGGAACTGACTTTGTAGACCAGGCTGTCCTGGAACTCCCAGAGATCCACCTGCCTCTGCCTCCGGGATGCTGGGATTAAAGGCATGCACCGCCACCACCTGGCAAAATTAGAGTATTTTATAAACATCCTTGCCTGTGAAAAATGATAGCAAAATATTTTATTCTGTAAATCTTAATTTGTTTAGCTAGTCCCATTGTTCAACTCTTATTTTGTTTCTAACTTTTCTTTTTAATTATAAACAACATGAAAATCTCTCCATTTGTGGATACAACTATTTCCTTCTGTTAAATTCCTAGAGAAGGAATTGTTTCCCCAGAGGTATAAATACTTGAAATACAACAAAATTTATATTTGACGATATTATATGTTAATTTCATTGAGTTCAACTACTATTCACACATTATTTGAACTTTTCATTTTGAAAGGAGATACAAAATATTAATGAACTGTCAATAATCCATCGTTCCTTCCCATTTGCTAAGATCCTTACCGTCTTCTCTAGATTCAAGGCCAACTGTACCAGACGTTTATGTGGCTCATTGTTTCAGAAGACCATTGCCTAATCAAGGCTTGGGTGAGTACAGAGGGCTCAGAAGCATGTGAGCATCTATAATCTGAACATGTGCAATAACTATAATCTTTATCTAATCAAGATCTGCATATTTTAAAGAATAAGATGTTATCTTAAAAACAGATTGCCAACCAGTAGTTCACCTTAACAGAAACTTAGGAGCTTGATTTTTTTTTTTAACTTCTTTCCGGCTCTAGAAATGCATTCTAGAAATGCTTAGAAAAAATCAACAGAAATAGGTTATGCATGAGTTTATTTTTAATTTTGTGTTTACTTTCACACACACACACACACACACACACACACTCCCTTTCCTACATTCGTGTCCTTTTTTGTTTTGTGACTAAGTTTAACTGGAACTGACTTTGTGACCATAGATTCACAACTGACATTTGAAGCTTGGTTGGATTGGTAGTGACATTGGTAGTGTCACTGAAGACAATGACTCCCCTTCTCCCAGAAGCTACCAGGCAACACAAAGGGGTAGGGCTCAATGAGCCCCTCCCTATGCATGACTAATTATGGACATGAATATGTTTCTTATAGTTTTGTACTACCAAAAAAGAGAACAGAATATTTACCTCATTATATTTAATATTTGCGTGTACATCTCATCAAATCCTACGGCATAGGATTGAGAGTACTCTAGTCTGAGCCCTAATTCATTAGTCCTAATTCATCAAGCTGATATAACTTTTGAGCACAAGTGGTTTATTAAATTGCAATACAGTTCATTCTGTGGCTAAAGAGCTTCAGCAATGGAGCTGAAATTGTGAAAGAGCTTTCAGTTAAGGAAATTGAAAAGATGATGAATGCCATCCCAATGCCCGCCTGACCTAATCTCTCTCTCTCAAGAAGGCTAAAGGACTATGTTGTTTCACTGACAATTAAAGAACATATCTAACTATTTAGGAAGATAGATATCTAAAAATAGGGCCCAGGTGGACACGGTGGGTCACTGAGGGCAGAAGTGAGATCCCCAGTAGCTGGCTTGAGTAGATGGATCAGGAAGGTCTGGGTTCAGGTAAGAGACTGCATCTCCATATATAGGAATACGAAAATCAAGGAAGGCACAGGACATCAGCCTCTCACACAGGCACACACACACACATGCACACGCACACACAAACAATAGAGGATATGCTACAACATGGAGAAACTAATTTGAGATTAAGTGTCAAGGAAAATAAACTAGAGTAGAATTGATTTGGACACTTAAAATAGACTAGGGAGACAGAGCTACTCTCACATACATCCACAGTTAAGTCCTGAACTCTGTTCAAACACAAGTACCGCAGATGAAGCTGAACATAGGACCTGGCATACATCAGATTCCTAAAACATAGTTTATTAAGTTCTAACTTTTGCACAATAGACCGTTTCCCCCAAACTACCCAGAGAATGGTACATACAATATACTTTTTACAAGGCAATTTAACTTAGCCAGAACAAATCATTTCAAATCCCTCATGCAGCTTAAAACTATAAATGTAGCCATAATTTCGTAAACCTAAGAGCACTTACTCTGGGCTACTCGACTATGTCCCAGGTGGCCATCTTCACTTTAAATGGAATAAATCCTTTGATCTCACATTTGGCATGCCTTCACTTTACCTGTTAAGTTGACAGAGTCATCCTCAAGGAAAAAAAGTAAAAACATGTAGGTAGACTAAGTTTCATGAGTCTGGGATTAGACAAACAAGAACTAAATCATTTGAAAATATTTCCACCTTCCTCCAAAACAATGCCGGTCAAAATAGTAGATGATGAACTCACTTGCATGTTAATTGAGGGGTATGCTGATCTCGTATATGGAGATTTTGAGGCTAGCCTAAACTGCATAAGATCATACCTTTAAAAAGAGTTAACGTCTATATCAGAGGGAAGAAATATTATAAAGTACATTTCATCACTATGTACTGGTTAACTTGTTCTGCTGTTAATTATGATTGCCACTGTTAACTAGTTGTATTATTATTTTGCTTAATAGTAAAATATATATAATAGAAAGAGAGATAATATATAGTAATATATAATTTGGGTCCCAATTTTTATTTAAAAATATTTGCATAATAGTTATTTGATATACATTATACTTTCCTTTGATCTGATACATCTGCATCCTAGATCAGCTCTCTAAAATGTTGATCACATCAATGTATGTGTAAATGTCCTTCACAAGTTTGGAGTTGTTTTATTTTGATTTTTGGTGATGGTGGTTGTTTCTTCTTCCTTCTCCTTCTCCCTCTCCCTCTCCCTCTCCTTCTTCTTCTTTTTCTTCTTCTTCTTCAACTTTCTGTTTGTGTATTCAGAGCCTCTCACATGCTAGGCCAGACCTCTGCCACTGAGCTACACTCCCGGCCCATAGATTACTTTCCAATTGGTAATTAATATATAGATATTATTTTTCTATTTATTCTTCTTGTAGAACAGTCTTATTAAAAGGCTGACTAGAGGAAAATGTGCTCATATACTTCATGTGTGTGAACAAAACATTATTAAGCTAAAGATGAACTAAATTATCTAGCCGTTAAATGTACATAAGTAATTACCAAGAAAATAAGAAAAATTAACATCTGTTGATCTTAAAATGTAACTAGATGTCCTATGGTATATTATCCTTTTTAGTGAAGATTCCTGGACATAGCTTTTATGCTCGAAAAACGCACCCAAGGTAGGTGAACTATTCTTGAATTCTCCTAAACATATTATTCTTTTTCTTCTATCTTAGAATGTTTTGATTTTGAATTAAAGCAACAGATAAGGTTACTCTTTAAAAAAAATTGTTGATCAAGCATTTTTTTAGATCCTACCTGTCTCGATCACTCTAAAATGTAATAGCACTCACAGATGCAGTTTTGAAGGGTTCTGAGACAATTTCAATATTCCCAAACTTTAAAGTCTTAGCTAAATGTTTATGATTGAATTATCTGGTTTCTCATTTTAAAAATAAAACTTTCTGGTAAATTCATTATCACTGTAGAATGCATACACAGCAAGCATGTGCTTTACTACCATTTCATAGTTTATGGGCCATTGGTCACACAGAGATAAAACTAGTATCTAAAGCCTGGAAAAGGCATAGAAAGGGAAGTCAAAGATTGCATTGACTAATTTTGAATCTCTATCTCAACTAGTAACTATTGTATCTCTATTACCTTTGGCCAATTTTTCTGTCCATACGAATAATGATATCAACCACTGTCTGGACGGTGATTTAGATAATCACAGATAAGCCTCTGAGAATTCACTGAATTTGCACAACTATGTAATTTCACTACAAGAGGTACAAGAGGCCTTCTCTTCCTTCCTTAGCTTCTTTCTCAAGAACCTGACTTCTGTTCAGCAACAGGAAAGGTTCTGTTTGAGTGAGTACTCTCTTATTCCAAAAGCCTAGAGAACTGGTTACCTAAGTGATAATATGACAGGCATCTTTGGACATAACTATACTTGGACCTAGAATTAAGAATTATAAGATAAGCTATTCTATTGAAAGAAATCAAATGATAACTATCAAGATAAGAAAAGATGGGGAGCGGGTGGTGATGGCACATGCCTTTAATCCCAGCACTTGGGAAGCAGAGGCAGGTGGATCTCTGTGAGTTCGAGGCCAGCCTGATCTACAAGAGCTAGTTTCAGGACAGCTAGGACTTCTACACAGGGAAACCCTGTCTCGAAGAAAAAGAAAAAGAAAAGAAAAGATGGGACCGAAGAAAGGTCTCAGTAGTTAAAAGCGTTTATTGTTTTCCAGAGGACCTGTACAGCTGACATGTGGTACATATAAATTCATGCAGACACAAACACATACACATAAATAAAAATATATCTTTACAAAGAGAACAGGAAAAGCACTGGAATTAGAAGACAGAACTGTTAGATTTGATGTTGCCTCTTATTACCTGTATGAGCATAAGAAATTGCTTAATCTTTATTACCCCCTGTGGGACTGGTACTAGTTATCCCGCCTGTATCACAGGCTGGTGAGCGCTCAGAGATTACATACTAAAGAATAAAATGCAAATAGAAAAACTGCATTACTCTAGTGTAAATAGTTGACATTGAGATTACAGTGCTCAATTTCTTTCAGCTCCCAACGTGCGAGTCGGAGTCTTAACAAAGACCAACGGACATATATCTTAGAAACTTGTAAGGGTCCGATCCAGGAAGCAGTTCAGTCCAAAGGAATCGATATGTATGAAAGTTGTTTCAAAGTGGCATCCTTGAAGTGTTCTGTGAACAAACAACCTTCAAATTGGATTGAGAAGACAAGAATACCAACAGGTTTTTTACATTGTTGTTTAATACTTTAATAATACACAAAGATCCTTTATATTATGTCATCATAATAAATCTCATCCAATCCCAATTATGGGAACTACATTAGTAAACAGAGAATTCATAACCATTGCCCCCCTGTGTCTGGAAAGTGCTTACCTTATTTTATATCTGAATGAGCACATTTAAAAATTCCTTGGTTTAATATAGCCTTGAAAAAAATTAACTGTATCCTTCAAAATAGCTCTATTATCACTATCCCACAACCAAGGAACTTTGTCTTAATGCTATGACCATCTTCTCGTATTTTCTGCTTCCCAGGCATGGGGTTTTTCAGTTGTAAACAGCCTTTAACTTTGTGTCTCTAAAGTGGCCCCAAAATATTGAAAACCTCTGTAGGCCATAGTTCTGTCTTGAGATGTGTCCAAGAACTACCCCTTACAGAAGCCCAAAGAATACTGGTCCAATTCTCATTCATCATAGTAACAGATGTTGGGTTAAGTTGTAGAGTTAAAACTAAAGTCAACTTCAACTTCATTCTACTTAATGAGTCTAAAAGTCATGCTAAATAAAAAACAGACATAGGCTGGGCAGTGGTGGAGCACACCTTTAACCCCTGCACTTGGGAGGCAGAGGCAGGTGGATCTCAGTGAGTTGGAGGTCAGCCTGGTGTACAAAGCAAGTTTCAGGACAGTCATAACTGTTACACAGAGAAACCCTGACTCAAAAAATAAAAAAGAAAGAAAGAAAACCTGATATAAAATAGAAAATGCTGTATTATTGCATGTATATGAAAGCAACATTTACTGGAGAGAAAAAGAAACAAATACAATTCCCTAGAGTAGGAGCTATATGGAAAAGTGGATATACCATAAGAATCCATTTAGGGATGATCTTTCCTATATCCTGATTGTAGTGATGATTTCACAAGTCTTGACAACTGTTGGAATGCCATGGTCTTGGATCAGTACAACCAGCTTAACAGAAATATTACCTAGTGAGACAAGAAAGACTAGGGATGGAGCTGCAATCCTGTCTAGACACACTACATTGGAAGTGTCTCTTAGTTGTTGAAGTTGAGATACTGAATAGACCACTGATTGTTAGCATCAGAAAAGAGAATTGGACATAGGATACATTTGGGAATTTTGAAAACATAGACCATGGTTTAAAGCATGCTCTGAAAGGCATTTATAAGGAAGTGAGCATGCATTATAGACAGAAAAGAACAAAGAACCAAATCTCCAAGACACCCTTCCATGATGGGTCCAGAAAAGGATAGGAACTGAAACAGAAGACTATGAGATAGGAGGTAGTGTACAAGAAAAATGCACAGGAGAGAAATGCAGAGAATATGTAGTCATGGAAGCAAAACAAGAAAGTGTCTGGTTTTCTGAGGTTTTAGTCCTGCCTGGTTCCCACAGTCATTAAGTCCCAAAAAATCACACAGAAGTCTACATTAGTTATAAAACTGATTGGCCCATTAGCTCAGGCTTCTTATTAACTTTTATAACTTATATTAGTTCATTTTCTTGTCTGTGTTAGCCATGTGGCTCAGTACCTTATTCAGTGATACAGTCACATCTTGCTTCTTCTGGGGCGGGGCCAAGACTACAGAAAGAGCTTCCCTCTTCCCAGAATTCTCCTGTTCTTATTGATCTGTCTCTATGTCCTGTCTGGTTATCCCGTCTATACTTCCTGCCTGGCTACTGGCCAATGAGTGCTTATTTAAAACATAATTGACAGAATATAGACAATTGTCCCACACCAGTGTCAAGTAGGAGAGAATGGTCAGCTTGAGTCTGAGACTTCTGATTGGTGGGTTGAAATGGACTGACTTGAATTTTATAACATTGGAGGTTCTGGGGATCTTGATTGGAGAAATTTTGGTAGAATGCTAGCGGTACCAATACAACTGAAGTATGTCTAGGGATGGGAGAGAAAAGCTGGAGGCTTTCTGCAAAGCCTGAAGACCTGAGATCAACCGCCTAGAACTCTCCTAGAGACAGAAGTAAAACAACTCCACAAAGTTTCCTCTGCTCTCAAAATGTACATGACCCTCTCCACACACACCATATATATAATAAACATTTTAATGTAATTTAGAAACTGAAATAATTGTTTTCAACCTTATCTAGATTTTTTTCTGAGCTAAGATCCTCTTCTCTCGATACTACTCTATTTTATAAACAAGTATCCTATTGAGTCCTGATGACATTGAAATAAAAGTTATGTTTCCCCTCTCCTCAAAATATGTCTGTTTCAACAGAAGTTAGCCCCCTTTCCTTTTCTACTCTGCATACCCTTTAAAATACCATGTCTTCATCATTGCTCTTCTGTCCTTTTCCGTTATTGAACTTACCAAGAAGAAAATATGTGGATTATATAAGGTCCAGTCAGACTTTAGTTCTGGAACTGTTTGTGTTTATGATGAGAGATAGTACAAAAATGAGCTCTGCCTGCCAAAGCAGAGTGGAGAAGTAAATCCATAATAAATACTGCCAACATGTTTATGTCTAAATATTCTTTTCTTTGGGCTTAACTAACACAAATGCCATACTCCTGCATTGCCTACTCTTCTACTTATCCAAACCACCAGCTCTGGAAATAAGTCATGGCGCCCAGCAGTTATCTCCTTTTCGGAATGGTTCACCCCACAGGTTTTCTGCTTACACTCCATAACTGCTTTTCCTAATATCACTGATGGATCTTAAATATTGATGAAGCCTAAGCAACAACAGGAAAACAAATTATTGCAGTTGAACAGTGGGTTAAAGAAAGAGTTTCTTGCTCTGCTCTCTCTCCATTGGGGAATATTTATGTTTTTAAAAAGAAGTCCACAAAAATATGCCCACAAATGCCTTAATATCCGTGCATTAATCCCTCACACCTATGAATTAAAGAACATCTGTAGTCTGTTGGGGGGGTTCTTTAATTTTCTATTAATAGTCGTGTTGCTTTTTCTTAAGAAAGACTTTTTTTTTAAGCTGAGCAGTGGTGTCACACACCTTTAATTTCAGCACTTGGGAGGCAGGGGCAGATAGATCTCTGTGAGTTCAAGAATAGATAGCACTGTTTCATAGAGAAACCCTGTCTTGGAAAACCAAAAAGAAACAAAAAGGAAAAAAGAAGGAAAGAAAGATTTTTTGTTTAAAGATTTATTGATTTATTATGTATAAGTCTTCTGTCTGTATGTATGCTTGAGGGCCAGAAGAGGGCACCAGATCTCATTACAGATGGCCATGAGCCACCATGTGGTTGCTGGGAATTGAACTCAGGACCTCTGGAAGAGTAATCAGTGCTCTTAACCTCTGAGCTATCTCTCCAGCCCCGAAAGAAAGATTTTTTAAATCATCCAATAGGAGTTCTATCTGATTCATCTACACTATATGTAACAGAAATGTCATCAAATTCGTAACTTATGGAAATACATAATTCCTACTGTTTTCTTTTGGTAGGGTTTCTTCTTCATCTTCTCTGTGAGACGCTATTCAATGCCCGTAGTCACATTATATGGCACTAGAAGTCATAATCTAGGCGTGGAAACATAAGCAGAGCTGAGCAGACAGGGGACCCATGCTGACCCAATTCCAAATGTAAAGGGTATAATTTTAATTCCAGACCTTGTAACCACATGTAAATCTCTAGCACATTCCATTCATTCTTTATTGTTTAATTGCCTGCACAAGAACTGTGATGGCTATTCTTGGTTGTCATCTTGACTATATCTGGAATGAACTTGGCAATCAAGGTCTTTAGAACTATTTTTTCTCTAACTCAGCTTAAGTTATCAACTCTAATTCTAGATGAACCTTGCTGGCCTTCTCTGTTCACATCCTAGATTAAAGAGTTCTTCATTCTAAATAGGTGACTTTAATTCACATTTCATACACACATGCATGTGCACACACATGCAAACACACACCCAAAAGGTGATCTAGCAAAATGTCCTCAACTTCTAAAGCTTCTACAATTAAAAAATAACTTCACATCAATCATCCTTCTTTCAGAAAAATGATTTTTTTAAGATTAACTTTCCAGGAGTATTCTGATCCCATGTCCAGCAATTTCCTCAGTGATAGTTTCATTTATTGATTGATTGATTGATTTATTCATTCATTCATTTATTCATTCATTTACTTGTTTGTTTGTTGGTTGGGTTTTTTTAATTTATTAGGTTTTTTTAAAATACCAATTCAAGTTCCTACTCGCTCCCCTCCTCCTATTCCCTCCACTCACTCTCCCTCCCAGCCCACCCCATCCAATTTCAGAGAGAGTAAGGCACATTGCTTTGTGGAAGGTCCAAGGCCCTCCCTACTATATCTAGGCTGAGCAAGGTATACATCCAAAGAGAATAGGATTCCGAAAAGCCAGTACATACAGTAGGGATAAATCCTGGTGCCACTGCCAGTGGCCTCTCAATCTGCCCCAGCCATGCAACTGTCACTCACATTCAGAGGGACTAGTTTGGTCCTATGCTTGTTCCTTCCCAGCCCTGCTGGAGTTGGTGAGCTCCTATTAGCTGATGTAAACTGTTTCAGTGGGTGAACCCATCGCAGTCTTGACCTCTTTGCTCATATTCTCATTCCTTCCACTCTTCAACTGGACTTTGGGAGCTCAGTCCAGTGCTCTGATGTGGGTCTCTGCCTCTGTTTCCATCAGTTGCTAGATGAAGGTTCTATGGTGATATTTAAGATATTCATCAGTCTGACTACAGGGCAAGTCAAGATTGGGCCCCCTCTATTTCTTAGGGTCTTAGCCGGAGTCATCCTTGTGGATTCCTGGGAATTTCTCTAAAGCCAGGTTTCTGCTAACCCTATAATGACTCCCTCAATCAAGATATCTCTTTCCTTGCTCTCATCTCTGTCCTACCTCCATCTCGACTATCCCATTCCCTCAAGTTCTCCTCAACCCTTCTCTTTTCTTCTCCTCTTCCCCTTCTTCCCTCCCTTTTTCCCCTAACCCCATGCTCCCAACTTTATCATACCATATTCATCTTTTTGGTTCTGGGTTACCTCACTCGGGATAGTGTTTTCTAATTCTATCCATTTGCATGCAAATTTCAAGATGCCATTATTTTTTTTACCACTGAATAGTACTCTGATGTGTAAATGAGCCACATTTTCTTTTATCCATTCTTCAGTTGAGGGGCATCTAGGTTGTTTCCAGGTTCTGGCTTTTTCAAATAATGCTATGAACATAGTTTAATAAATGCTTTTGTAGTATAACTGAGCATCTTTTGGGTATATGCCCAAGAGTGATATTGGTGGATCCTGAAGTAGGTTGATTCCCAATTTTCTGAGAAACCACCACACTGATTTCCAAAGTGACTGTACAAGTTTGCATTCCCATGAGCAATGGATAAATGTTCCCCTTACTCCACATCTTCTCCAGCATAAGCTATCATTGGTGGTTTTGATCTTAGCCGTTCTGACAGGTGTAAGAAAGTATCTCAGAGTTGTTTTAATATGCATTTCCCTGATGGCTAAGAATGTTGACCATTTCCTTAAGTATCTTTTGGCCATTTGAGATTCTTCTGTTGAGAATTCTCTATTTAGTCAAGTACTCCATTTTTTTTAAACTGGGTTATTTAGAATTTGAATGTCTAATTTCTTGAGTTCTTTATTTATTTGAAGATCAATCCTTTGTCTGATGTGGGGTTGGTGAAGATCTTTTCCCATTCAGTAGGCTTTTTGACTGTGCCCTTTGCTTTACAGAAGCTTTTCAATTTCAGGAGGTTCCATTTATCTATTGTTGCTCTCAATGTCTGTGCTACTGGTTTTATATTTAGGAAGTGGTCTCCTGTATCCATGCATTGAGACTATTTCCCACTTTCTTTTCTATCAGGTTCAGTGTGGTCGGATTTAAATTTAGGTCTTTAATCCATTTGGACTTGAGTTTTGTCCACTGCAATAGATATGGATCTATTTTCATTCTTCTACATGTTGACATCCAGTTATGCCAGAACCATTTGTTGAAGATATTTTGTTTCCATTGTATAATTTTAGCTTCTTTGTCAAAAATCAGGTGTTCATAAATGTGTGGATTAATATCTGGGTCTTCAATTCAATTGCACTGTCCTCCTGCAAGTGTTACTTGTTTTCTGTCTCTCAGTGTCTCTGCTCTCTTCTTCCCAGCATTCTTTCTGTCCTGAAAATCCTGCCTAGTTATTGGCCGTTTAGATTTTTATTAAACCAATCACAGTGACATATCTTCACACAGTGTAAAGGATATTCCATAACAATTTACCTCCTAACTTGTCCCCATCTCAATTTATTTAACCTATTCTTTTATTCTTCTGCATGATTTCAAAAATGAAAATTGATTAGATAACTTCCTTGAACAAAATTTTCAATGTTCTGAGCTATTAGATTCCAACCATATGCATTGATCATCTTCTAATCACAAAGCCTTTTTATTTCAGAGAAGTTGCTGAAGGTGTTATTGTTGTAAACAAAGCCTCTAGTTGTGAGCAACTTTATCACACTTACTTGACATCTGTGCCATTCATTTTAAAACAAATCTGTGATTTTCTGAATGTGCCATGTTAGTCTACTATACAGACCAGGTCTTAAGCTTTCCACCCATGGCTCCTTCACTTGAGAAACTTTTGCAACTCAAAAAATTATAGATAATAAATCAAAAATAGAATTTCATTGATGCTTTAGCTTCTCTCTAGTCTTGACCTAGCATAAATTAAATGAAATTAAGGATTATGTTTTCCATATTTAATTACCAACTAATCAAAGTGCTAGGCACACAGTAGATATTCAGTGAGTGTTTGCTCAGTACCTAGTAGTGGCTTCTAGAGATATTGGATACCAGTCCATTTGTCAGCATTAACAGATACTGTAGTCATTATTTTTCAGATCCAGCTGGATGGATGAGTATTTTAGTATTTTGTTTATTTTCCTTTTGGTAGTAGGCAGTTCTATTTTAAAAAGGCACTTCATTGGAGAATTTTTCAAACATAAATGTAGCATACAAAATAATGAACTCACAGGGCCCACCACCCTCCTTTATTAGCTTCCTACTTTTTTATCTGTATTCCCACCACATTTTTCTAGAGTATTTTAAAGCAGACTCCACAAATTATAATTTTGCATGTAAATAATCTAGTATATATCTCAAACTGAATTGCAACATAAGGGCTGGACTTGTTGGGGTTTATGTCCTGCCCAGTTCCCACAGCCGGTAAGCCCCCAAAGAAAATCACACAGAGGTCTCCAGAAGATTATAAACTGACCGGCCCATTAGCTCAGGCTTCTTATTAGCTCTTGTAGCTTATACTAACCCATTATTCTTATCTATGTTAGCCATATGGCTCAGTACCTTTTTCAGCAGGGCAGGTCACACCCTGCTTCTTTCATGGTCTGGGCAGAAAATAAACCCCAACAAGCCCAGCCCTCATGTTACAATCCAGTTTGAGATACATGGGGCAACCCTATCAAAAGGCCAAGGCAGTCTCTTTATTCAACCAATGAAAGCAACACACAAACAGAAGAACCTCCTATACCACTGGATAATCACTTTAAGAAACAACAAAGCACAGTGTGTTTTCTTGACTTAGTTTTAAATGTCATTTATTTTTCCTTATGTTGTTAAATAACAATTTACATGTAAATGATCCTGCCCCTCTCTTTAAGATGCAAGACTAATAGTCAGCCTTCCTTCTGAGTTTTTATCTGTTCTGTTCCTAAGTGTGTTGATCTTATTTTAATTGTCATAAATTTTATGTTATATAAAATTTCCCTCAATGATTTTTAAGGGTATAGGTCAGTAGTGTTAAGTTCTTTGGCATTATTCTGCAAACAATCTTCAAGATTTTTTAATCTTAAAACACTGAAACTATGCACATTAAACAGCTCCTTGTTTTTCCTTCTCTCAGCCCCTGGAAACTATTCTACTTATTGTATGTAGACATTCCCTATAAGTCAAGTTAAATATTTAGAAGACAGATATAGTATTTGTCTTTTGGGGACTACCTTATTTTACTTAACACCATGACTTTGAGATTTAAGAATTTCAGTATTTCCATGCTCTTAGATTGTTTCTACTTCATAAATGTGGAATTTATACTGTGGACATGGGGGACAAATGTGTCTTTCATGCCATGCTCTCAATTCTTTTGGGATTGATGGAATCCACTTGGAAATATGATAAGTCTGTTTTTAGCTTTTTGTTTATACTGCTCTCCACATTTGCTGCACCATCTCACACTCCTCATCAACAGTGCACATCTGTGTTCAAAGCCCTCCATTAACACTCATGGTTCTTATGATGGCCTATGACAGTGGTCAACCTGTGGGCCACAGCCCTTTTGAGGGTGGTGAAACGATCTTCTCACAGGGGCAGCATATCAGATATTTGTGTTATGATTCATAACAGAGCAAAATTACAATTATTAAGTATCAATGAAATAATTTTTGGTTAGAGGGTCACCACAACATGAGGAACTGTATTAAAGGGTTATTGCAAAGGAAGGCTGAGAGCCACTGACCTCTGAGGTCCTATATTGTCTAAATTCAAACTGCTACCTGATTTATAGCCTACCTTTTCTTCACTTATTTAACCGCTGATGCTGTCTTCGTGTCCTAACATGCTGCCATGCTCCCATCTTAGTAAGATGCTTCCATGCTCCCATATTAGTAAGATGCTGCCATGCTCCCATCTTAGTAAGATCTTTGGTTCTTAACTGCTCCTTTGTCCAAAATGTCTTTCCCATGGTATCTGTTTGGCTTACTCCATGACTCATATTATACATCAGAGTCATAGATAGGCCTTCTTATTGAATATGTAACTCAATCATCTTCTATCCTAGATTTCCCTCCTTTGCCTTATTTTATCCTGTAAACTTTATTACCTAACATACTAGGTATTTTACTTACCCACTGTTATTAACCATAAACTTTAGATAGCAAACACTTACAGATAAAACCCCTCATGTGGAATTTGACTTAATACAAAATTTCTGAATGAATATATTCATATGTATATTCACATGTGTGTATATATATTTGTGGTTGCTTCCTAGAGTCACATCATGAACTGAAACGCAAAGCAAAAAGATGTGTATCTTTCCAAAGCAAGAGGACCAGCACAAATTGGACAGATGATGAAAAAAGAATCTACAGGGATAAAAGAATAGCTCAGACCCAGGAAATACTACAGTATTTACTCCCTATCATGGAATCCTCTAAAAGCATGAGATCTACTCAAATGAAAGACCTATTCACTCCAGGAGCCAACTTCCAGCAACATCAGTAAGTCACTGGCGTTCATCATGCTTACCTATGTATTGCTGTGAACAAACCCAGGACCTTGTTAGACTATGCAAATGTTCTACCTCCAAGCCACCCCCAATCCTGTTCCTTACTATTTAATACAGTTTTATAAGTATATCTTGTTAGTTCATTATCTTTAGAAACAAACATAGGTTTTTAAAAACAGCATCCACAGCATCACAAAACCCAAGGTCATAATTATATACTAGGTATGTAAAGGATTAAGCTATCAGGCATTATTTGACCTATTATTCATATAAAATACTTTAGTTTGTATCTATAAATTAAGTATGCATAAATAAGATGTAACTATAGCATGACTTGATGATTTTCAGATATTTTAAGACTTTATACTTCTGAGGAAGGGCAGTAGGATTAAAATAATTAATCTTGGCTACTTCAACTATTTGGTACTCAGAGGAAAGCAATAATAAGATTATTTCTTTTAAAGATGGGAAACAGAACTTTCTCCAAGGCACAAAGGAAAACTACATAAATAAAAGTAAAGATAATGAAATCTAAAAATAATAAATATATTAGTATTATTGACAACATTTTATAAAATATTTCCTATGTGCTAGATATTTTTCTAAATTATATACTTACGACCAGCATGGCCCTATATTTACAGTTTCCACATCCCTGGATATAACTAATCTCAGCCCTAAAATATATTTCTAATCTGTTCTTAGTTGAATCTGCAGATACAGAACTCCCAGTACAGAGAACAGACTGAGTACCTTACATTTTACATATAACAAGATTAAGATGCAAAGACATTAAACAACTTTTTCAAAGTCACACAATAGGTAGAAGAATTTTGATTCAAATTGTTAAAAATTTTGATTTCAAAGTCCAGAGTACATACCTACAAATTAACTGGAAAATTGCAGAGATTTTAATGGGGAAATCAGCCAAGATTATAACCAAGCAATTAACAAAAGAAATACCAGGAGCTGGAGAGATGGCTCAGCGGTTAAGAGCACTAGTTGCTCTTCCTGAGGTCCTGAGTTCGATTCTCAGCAGTCACATGGTGGCTCACAACCATCTACAGTGAGATCTGGTGCCCTCTTCTGGCCTTCAGGCATACATGAAGGCAGAACACTGTATACATATTAAATAAATGAATAAATAAATAAATCTTAGAAAGAAAGAAGGAAGGAAGGAAGAAGGAATAAAGAAAGAAAGAAAGAAAGAAAGAAAGAAAGAAAGAAAGAAAGAAAGAAAGAAAAGAAAAGAAAAGAAAAGAAAGAAAATATTATGGCCAACAAACATTTAGAAATGTTCAATCTTGCCAATTTGAAAATTACAGATTAAAGCAGTGATAAAACAGCATTTAATTTTTTGCTGTTCAGTGGGAGAATCTATTCCCTGACTGTGGGACACAGGTCGGTAGTTTCCAGAAGCCATTTCAACAATATAAATGAAGACTCCTGATTTCACGTTAATCTCTCTTTCTCCTCCTCCTGTTTGTCGTGTTCAGGGCTGAGCCGCAGGCCTCACACATGCTCCTGAGTCACCATTGCACCACCCTTCTTGACTAAAGGAATTCCACTTTGGGAAGTTTACTTTAAGGAAAAAAACTAAATAAGAATTATAAGACATATTTAATGTTCATTTTAGCATTGTTTATAGGAGATAAAATTAAATATAAATGTTCAAGAATAAAAATGTTACTTAAATTAATTATGAAATATTGTGCAGTATTTCAATATTGTGAGTGAATATTGTTATGATTCAGCCACAATGTGGCTTCTTGGTTCCAGGGCCATGCATGTGCAGACAAGCCCTCAGGCGTGAGCCCTTGCACACATGCATGAGTTCCGTCGTCTGTGTATGATGTAACCACGCCATCCCCCTGTGTCCTCCCTCTCTCTCTCCCTCCCTCCCTCCCTCCCTCTCTCTGCACACTGACTTCCCAGGCCTATACACCTCCCTCTAATAAACTCCTAAGTGGGTTTGTTGTGTGTTCCATGTTTCCTTCTCACTCGCGCCAGGTCATTTCAAATATTAATAAAAATGATGTTCATAATATATGTGTATAACATGAGCTATATACCCACTTTATTTGGTGTGGTTATGTTTACATGTGTGTATGCATTGTGCGCATTCAAATACAATGGAGAAGAAAAACTCTAGGAGCACATATCCTCAAGAGTGATTATTTCTGGATGGGTATTAGTGATGAATAATGTTCCTATTCGTGATGTTTATTCCTTTACTGTATAATCATCAAAACCAATATGATGCAAAAATGGCAGTTGGTGGCAATTTCTAGTGAAATGCTGTAACAGTCTTGATGGGAAAGACCCTATTTGACAGGAATTGAGTTTCATAATTAGACAGCTAAAATATGAAAAAATAATGTGAACCTAGGCAGGAAAAAGAGTATAACATCTTCAAAACTATGAATGTGCTAAAGAAACAGCTAAGTGACTAAGAGGTTACGCTGCTCACACAGAGGACCGAAATTAAGTTCTCAGCTCCCACATAGTGGTCACAGTTGTCCTAATCCAGCTCCAGAGTATTGAACACTTTCTTCTGGTCTCCACATGCACATCCCCACACAGACAAACTTACATACATGTAATAAAAAATTGAATCATTTTTAAAGGTTATAAATTAAGGCTGGAGAGATGGCTCGCCAGTTTAGAGAGCTGGCTGCTCTTGCAGAGGAGCCACACACACTTGCCGGCACCCACATGGAAGCTCACAACAATCTCTAACTCCAGTTCCAGGGATCTCACCCTCTTCAGGCCTCTGTGGGCACCTGCACACACCCGGTGGGCGTGCACATAGCAGCAAAGATAAACACGTGGAAAATATTTTTTGAAATTACAAATCAGGAAAATTAATTGCAAAATATAATAGATATTGGCAAAGAGCCTGAAAAATTGAGACTCCAGAGTAAGCAAAAGGTCTAGGCAATAATTTTCTAGTCGTTGTAATAAAAGAGTCCTTACACTTCAAATCGAGATTGCTCTCAGTGTGGACAGGTTGAGTGTTGGAAGTGTTGACAAGTACTACAGCAACTAAACCTCTTTGTTTACAAATAACAGAAACCAGTCTAAGAGAGATTGATTAAAAAGCACACAGTTATAATAATGATAAGAGAGAAGAAATGTAAGAAAATTCCAGGTGGTTTGTGGAAACAGAAAGAAAAGCTCCAGGACTGGAACTGGGGAGGAGAAATCCTGCAAGGCTTCTACACTTTACTGCCATTCTGTAGCAGGTGGCCACATCCCATCCCAGATTTGCAAAGATGCAAATTATTTGTTTACAAACGTGAAAGAAGATTGGCAACTGTGCTAATGGGTGGAGGTCACATAGTTTCTTGTGACTATTGGAAGCCCTATCCTACAGCAAAAACCTCCAGAAGTTTCTACTGTGGGTATACAAAGAGCAGTAACAATAGTACATTGTTTTGTGTTTTTTTTTGTTGTTGGTGGTGGTGGTGGTTGTGGGGTTTGTGTATGTTTTGTTTTAGAGCTGTCTTTCAGGATGGCTTTTCTCCGTTCTATACATTCTTGGTTTGACTGCTACAGCAATATTCTACACCATTCCCTATAGGTACTGACTGATACAGGGGAAAGGGAGAACAAGTGGTAAGCAAGAAACAAGAGCTCCCTTTGCTAACTGTGTTGGAAAGGAATGTGTGCGTTTGAAGCACAGAGACTAGACAGCGTGCAGAAGCGCCAGGTGGAAGCTCTGACACTGCACGTAATTAAGGCCTCAGCCTGTGCTTGTCTCCTCTGGCCTGACCCATAGTGAGCGGGGCCTGCATGGGTTACCATTGATACCGAGATGGTTTGTAGCCTTTACATTTATATCTGGTCAAACATTCATCAGAGTATGGATACTGACGAATAATCCATGTTTGGTATTCCATTTAATGTAGCAGTAAAAATCCTTGAGAAGGATTTTGTAAATCAGAATGTAACGAGAGTTTTCACATCTTGATGAACCAGATCTGCTTCCCTGGGTGTTACAGTTAAGACAAAAACAAGACTACTCCAAAAGATGGTGAGTCGCTGGGAATTTGAAGAGCCAGGTAATGGCATAGTAGTGAATCTCTGATTTTAAATTTTAACTCCTGTATCTAAGACTTGGAGCTGATGAAGAGGGCAATCTGGAAACACCCATAGATATCAACAAGCACACAAAAACCCCAATAAAAGCCTGGGCCATATACCCGAAGGATCAGGAAAGTCCCAGCCTACCAGGATAGAAAATAGTTAAAATTAGTCAATAACCATTCCACTTGAGCTAAATGCCACAGGTAACAGTGGCCCCATGCCAGCGTGTGTAAGCCGATACCGTGTGGCCAGTGAGGCACAGCGAGGCTTCTGTATTCTAGTAGGGACAAGGAAGAACACGTGGAAACCAGGACTTGGAACACTGGTCTGGAAAGGTCACCTTTCCCAGAAGACACTGGGAAGCACATAAGGACTCCACACTTGATACCCACTGGGCAGAAATGCGCTTCCTTTGCCCTCCCCTTTGAGCTAGTGTCAATGGAAGCCTGGGAGAGAGTTAGGAATTTTCACCAAGGTTCAGCATCAATAAAGCCACCTCATGGTGTCAGCAGAGGCCGATTAAGAAGGTAGAATACTTGTCCAACAGTAATTAGAAACCTTTTGTGTCAACAGACTCCATATTAGGAGCCTGGACTGTTAATTCTTCTGGGAATAATGGGGTGATTTTTGTTGTTATTTTGTTTTGTTTGTTTGTTCTGAGACAAAGGACTTGCTTGTATATCATGGGCTAGCCTTGAACTTGCTATCCTTCAGTCTCCCAGATGCTAGGCTTATAGGAGTGCACCATCATACTCAGTAATGGAATCTTATGCCCCATTTCTCTTTCTGGAGAAGAGTTACAAAAAACTAATTAAAAACAGAAGATTTAAATAAGATTTAGAGTGAATCTTATAATATGAAAATATGCATGTTTTAATTAGTACTAGTAGTAAATTGTCTCTTAAGAACTAGGAACTCTGTTTTTGCTTTTTTTCTATTCTGGTTTGCTTGGCTTTTTTATTGGCATATTTGTTTTCTAAAGAGTTGGATGGGTAGGGAGGTGGGGAGCATCAAGGTCAAGATGAGAAGAGGAAACTGTTCAGAATGTACTTTATAAAAAATTATTTTCAAGAAAAAAACTAGGAAGATCTAAAATTAATTCTTAAAAGATAGTTTCAAAATACAAAGATGTCTGTGAAATTCAAATTTTCTAGCTCAATCTTAAGATAGTCATGATGAAAATACTTCAGCAAACACAGCTGGAAAAAATATTTAAAAAATAGAAAACCTTAGTGGGGAAGAGAGGATGCAAAGATAGTGTGGAGAGAACAGAGAAGAAAGAGAGAAAAATGAAGAGAGGAGGAAAAGAAGGAAGAAAGAGAGGAGAGGCATTGGAGAGACCACAGAGGAAAACAAGAAAGAAGATGAGGGGAAAGGAAAAGAGAGAGAGAAGGAGGCAGAAGAAAAGTCAAGAGAGGAGAGAAAGGAAAGAAGGAGAAGGGAAAGGGAGAGAATACTAGAAAAAAAAGACTCCAGTTTCTGGCACAGCCGTATGATTTAAAAAAAAAAAAAAAGTCCAAGAATTAAAAGAGAGAGAGAAATTATTCATCCTGAACAACAGAGAGGAAAAAGACTAAATAGAGGAACTGGTGTGTAACTTAAAATAAGTCTATTGTTGGTGTTATCAGAATTTCAGAAGCAGAGATGAAACAAGATAGATCTGAAGGAATTCAAAGAAACAATTGCTGAAAAACTTGAAATTGGGAGGCAAAAAAACCTTCAAGCTACAGTCAGAGAGCTCAGCAAATCACTAAGAGGATGTTAGTGATACAACAGATTTTAGCTACAGAAAACAATATTGAAATCAGTCAAAGGAAACTCGCATCTTTCCTGTAGAAGAGCAGTCTGAACACATGTGAGCAGGGAGAAATGGCTCCCTGCTGATCCGACTAAAGGGCTGTATCCATTGAAGGGCAGAAATCTGTGAAAGATTAGATGAAGAAAACTAAGAAACTTTGACTGTAAGACTACCTCAAAAGAATTTTTCCATAAACAAATAGATTACAAAAGGAATATCAAGAAAAAAGATTATTATGAGCAGAAATACAGGTAAATATTGTTTTTCTAAATTATACTTGATAAGGCAAAAATTGTGTAACACTGATGTTTGTAAAGGAAACTTTTAAGGTAATCATAAATGTGAGACAGTAAGGGAGACACACAGGGAAGAGGACGGCTTCTGAGTTTCCTCAAGCTAGTAAGACAACACCAGACCAGAGCTACAAAATGATATCCTACATACATAGTACACACAAACCTTCCAAAGAGCTATTCAAAAAGATTCATTAAAAAACACTGCAGATAAATGAATATGGGGGTCATGCCTGTAATCCTAGCATACAAGAGGGTGGGGCAGGAAGATTGTGTTTGAGATGAGCCTGAGATGCATAACAAGAGACTGCCAAAGAAAGAAAGAAGAAAGGGAAGGAGAGGGAAGAAGAAAGAAAAGAACTATTAAAATTTTTTTAAAAAAAAGTTGACATTACTCACACAGGCAGGAAAAAGACATTGAGGTCACAGAAAGACCAAAAGCATTGAAATTTGGGAAAAAACAACAAAAACAAACAAACAAAAAAAAGAGGCAGGCTTAAATTCTGCCATATTAGTAGTGCTTTAATATAAGTAGCTTAAGTTTTAAATGCTTTTCAGATGTGGTCTTGCTTTATATATTTCCTTGATCAGTCTTGAACTTGTAGGTTCAAACAGTTCTTCTGTCTTGGCCACCCAAGTTTTGAAACTAAATATATATATCATTGCACCCAGATGTTTAAATAAAACAATGAAAGAAATTGGCAAAATAGATTTTTAAGGCGTTGTTCACTGGCATGCAGTTCACACGAAATGCTTTACAATATGACAGTGTCGGCAGGCTAAAAATAAAATGATGAAAGATGGCATATTATTGAAACACTGACAAAATGAGGAGGGTAGATAAGGTAATTTTAGATAAAACAGATTTCAGGTAAGAATAACAGAGACAGAGAAGAGTTCTGTATAGAAACTTTAAAACCCCTGTACACTAAGAACAAATAGCAACCTTAAATACATGCACAGTGCTGCAAACTGACTGTAAAATATGTGAAGCCACAATGGAGGGAGAACTGGATACACACAGTTTATTCAGTAGCCAGATGGAGAATACGCAAAGATATGAAAGAGCTCAGAGTAAAAATAACTGGTAATTATAGAACACTCTATCCAACAATAACTCAGCACACTTCTTTCCAAAGACACACCACACATAGGTCTTAAGACAAAACTCAACACATTTAAGCAATATAGACAATACAAAGTGCAATTCTCTGGTCACAGTAGAATTAAACTAGAAATAAATAACAAAACAATAAAAGAAAAAAACAAATACTTAAAAAAACACTAAATAACACACTGCTGAATGATTTGTGAGTTAGTGGTAAACTGAAAGGGAGTAAAGCTATTATATTAAATTCATGAAAATGAAACCGCAATATAGCTAATCTGTGGGACGCAGCTAAAGCAGTCTGGGTGGGAATTTATAGAGTTAAACATGCGGATAAAAGAGACGTCCCGGTGAGACGGTCAGTGTGGGAGGGGTGGCACGTGATGAACACGGAGAACTGACTCCTACAAGTTGTCTCCAGCCTGCACGTGCACGCACACGCGCACGCACACGCGCACGCACACACACACATTAGTAAAGGTAATTTAAAATCTTAGAAAATAACCTATAAAGGAAGAAAAAACTAATAAAATTTGAGCAGAAAATTGACGGGAAAAGATTCAGTAAAATAATTCGTCTTTTGAAAAGAGCAATAAAATTGACAAACCCCTAACAAGACTGACAAAGAAATGAGAAATTATGAATATCAGGAAGAAATTGGATGTCACTAAAGACCTTGCAGATCTTGCAAAAGGGGAGTGAAATGGTAAGAAACACTAAAACTAGGTAGCTCAGCTAGTAAAGACCTCGCCTTTCAAGCACAATGACCTAAATTTTGTTCCCACACCCATATCCCAGCACCCAGAAGGCAGAGAGATAGACCACTAGGGCTCACTAACCAGCCCATCTACCATCCATGGCAAACTCCAGATCAAACACCCTGTTGAAAATGGGGATGGGGTGTGTAGTGTGTGAGGGATGACACTTGAAGTTGTTCTATGGTGTCTGCACACATGTGCACTCGTATACACACATGCACAAGAACACACACAAAGAAACCACATAAAGTGCAGATTGAATAAGTTATAGAAGATCATATCTTCAGAGCGTGCACACACACACAGAACGACACTCTGGACTAGAATGTCTTCATGCCCCCTAGAGGTGGTTTCATTTCAAAGGGTTTTTTCTTCATGCATTTATATTATTCCCACCCCTCCCCTGTCCAACTCCACCCATGTCCCATCCCACTCCCGTTAGATTCATGACCTTCTTTAATTATTGTTACATGTTTGTAGGTATATAAGTAAGGAAACTGAATTCGTAATTTTAACCACCCCAAAGGAATCTCATGGGCCATATGGTTTCACAGCAAAATTTCACAAAACATGTAAAGACTAATTAACACTAACTCTATACAGTGTCTTCCAGGAGGTGAGAAAACAGTCTCTAGTTCATTTTATAAAGTTACTATAGGCATAAGACCAGAATCAGCCAAAGAGAAAACAAAAATGGAAAATCAAAACAATTCTGTCCTATTAATTCTATAGGCAAATAAAATTCAGTGCTAATTTTTTTTAAAAAATATGATTTACCACTTGGCAGAGTCTTATTTCAGAAATTCAAGAATGACTCAATGTTCTTAAAAAGCAACGTAACCTTCTATATTTGTGAGAAAAAGAAGAAAACCCACAGTACACTATTAATTAGCACATACAAAATATTGACGAAGAAACCCAGCTGTCAGAAGAGAAGGAATGAAGGGTCTCATGCAACCTAATGGCGGCTACTCTTCCCACGCTTCCCACTCCTCTCAGTCACCTCTGTGCCAGAGAGCGAGACCAGAGAAAAGAAAAAGTTTATCTCTAGGAAGAAAAGAAAAACATGGCACTTGGTTGGGAAAGTGGTGTTCTCTATGTAGAGTGTCTTGAGGAACTTGTTTTTTAACTTCTTGAAAAGCCAGCTGGTCTTTCTAGGCCTCAGAATATAAGACAACCATATAAACATAGTTCTATTTCTACCTATAAGAAAGAGGCATGTGCTCTCCAAATTTACATATACAAAACCATTTCAGCTTCTCAAAACATGAAGTGTGCATATCTGTAATTCTACAAAATATGTACAGATCTTGGAGCTGAAAATACCAAGAATGTTGAAAACCAAATGTAAATGAATGGATGGAAAATATAAACATGTTTGTGAACTGGAAACCTCAAGATGTCAGCTCTCCCATGGATACACAGACTCAACATGGTTCCCATTAAGGTCTCAGCAGAATTGTTATAAACATAGTCAAGGCTAATCTCAAATTTGTATACAAAAACACTGAACATCAAAAACGATTTGGCAAAAGGAACTGGCCTTTTGATTTCAAGAACTTTTATATAGCGACAGCAATACAATAAAGTGTTAGAGGATGAGAAGACACATCTGTGGAACTGAGCTGGTTCGCAAAAATAAGCTAAACTGCCCTTAAAAAAACAAAACCGCTTAAATCCATCACTTATACACAGATTAATTCAAAATGGAGCATGGACACCAATACACAACATAAAACTACAAAACTTTTAGAAAACCATAGAAAATCCTCAGGTCTAAGGCTAAGGAATTTAGAATAAATATCAAAACTATGATTCATAAAAGAGAAAAAAATAAGTTGGTCTTAAAATGTTTACTTTGCAAAAGGCCTGCATAGAAATAAACCAGGCTTGGTAACGCATGCCCGTAATCCCAACACTTGGGAGAGCAAAGTAAGTAAGTAAGAAAACCCCCAAACTCAACAGTCAGGAAAACATTAAAACATTTCAGGCCAAAGGGATGGCTCCGTGGTTAACAGCATGAACTGCTCTTGCAAAGGACCTGTTTGTCCCCAGCACCCACAATGGGCAGCCGAGAGTCACCTGTCGCCCTCTTCTGGCCCCCACAGGCACCTTCACTCACGTGCACATCTTTCTACACAAACACACAGGCATACATATAGTGCAAAAGAAATCTTCAGGAAAAAAAAAAGTCACTAGAAAATGGGCAAAAGACATAAATAGGCATTTACCTAAGCAATACACAGGTGGCACCCAAGCACAAGAAGTATTAGCATCAGCAATGCAAGTTAATACACAGTGAGCTATTGCTGCACACATGTCAGGATGGCTAAACAAAAACATGAAACAACAAGACTACCACTAAAAAAGGGGGGGCTGGAGAGATGGCTCAGTGGTTAAGAGCACTGACTGCTCTTCCAGAGGTCCTAAGTTCAATTCCCAGCAACCACATGGTGGCTCACAGCCATCTGTAATGAGATCTGGTGCCCTCTTCTGGTGTGCGGGCATACATGGAAGGAATGCTGTCTACATAATAAATAAATAAATCTTAAAAAAAAACAGTTTTGGGGGCTGGAGAGATGGCTCAGAGGTTAAGAGCACTGACCACTGACTGCTCTTCCAGAGGTCCTGAGTTCAATTCCCAGCAACTACATGGTGGCTCACAGCCATCTGTAATGAGAGCTGGTGCCCAGAAGACCATATACATAATAAATAAATAAATCTAAAAAAAAAAAAAAGAAAAACAAGAATACCATATGCCAGTGAGGATGTAGACACTGGGTTGTTTGTATATCACTGCTGGGAACATAAACTGGGGTAATGAGTCTCTCATAGCTGCCTGTGACAGCACATACCTGTAGCCCTAGCACTTGGCAAGAGAAGAGTTAGGAGGACTGTAAGCTCAAGGTCACCCCAGACAAGAGTCTCTTTCAAAAATAAATATATAGCTACCATATAACTAACAAGTGCTTTCCTGGAATTTAATCCCAGTGAAAAGAAGACAAGTTCACACAAAATCCTGTGTACAAATGTTTATTCAGCTTTATTTGCAACACCCATAAACTGGAAATGACCCGCAGGTTCTTTGATGCATAAATCATTAAACTGTAGTATTGCTCCTGACTACTACTCAAAAAATGGACAAAAATGGAGCAGAGGAGAAACAGAACAACGATGAATTCCCAAAGAATTATCCTGGGCGGGTCGAAAAATTAATTCCAAAAGGTTTCACACGGTGTGGTCACATTTACATAACATTCTCGAAATAACAAAATGGTATAATTTGGATGACAAGCTAATGTTTTCCAGGAGTTTAAAGAGACGTCAAGACGAGAGAAGTGGGCACTGGAGAAGCAACACGAGGGCATGGTTCTGTGTCTTCTCCACACCAGTGTGTTCACTGTGACTGTATAAAATGTCACATCTAGAGGGAGCAGGTGAAGTGTATGTGCAATCTGTCTTATTTCTTCCAAGTGCAAATAATGCTACAATTACTGCACAACTTGAAAGTTTAATGAAAGTATAGCTAACATTCCAAGTTAAATAGGATTCTAAAGAAAAATAGACTGCACGTAGCTACAAGGAATGAGTTGTAGAACTAACTGCTGGACAGAGCTCCTGAGTCCTGTTGAAGAGAGGGAGGAGCAATAACATGAACAAAGGGGTCAATACCATGACAGGGAAACCCACAGAAACAGCTGACCTGAGCTGGCAGGAGCTCAGTGACTCTGGACAAACAACCAGGAAACACGCATAGGACCTGTCTAGCTCCCCGGAAAGGAGGTGACAGTGGGTGGCTTGGGCAGTTTGTGGAGCTACTAGCAGTAGGACCAGGAGCAATCCCTAATGAATGATCTGACCACTGGCAGTGGGACCAGGAGCAATCCCTAATGAATGATCTACCAGCAGTGGGGCCAGGAGCAATCCCTAATGAATTATCTGACTACTAGCAGTGGAGCCAGAAGCAAACCCTAATCAATGATCTACTAGCAGTGGGGCCAGGAGCAGTCCCTAATGAACGATCTGACCACTGGCAGTGGGGCCAGGAGCAATCCCTAATTTGGAGTTCATTTCCTATGAAGAGAAACCTTGCTCAGCCTAGATACAAGGCGGGGTGGGGACATTTGATCTTGCCTCAACGCAGTTTTGAGACAGAATTTATTGACTCCCCTTGGGAGTTCTTACCCTCTCTGAGGATCAGATGGGGGTGGGATGATGGGAAGGTGGGAGGACCAGGAAGGGAGGGAGGGGGAACTGGGATTAGTATGTAGAAAAAATAAAATAAAAATCTTCCTCTCTTGAAGGAAACTTCTGTCTCTCAAACTCACTGATTTCTTACAAGTGAATCTAAAAAATCTTATACCATGTATAATGCACCTAGTTTGATGGAACAAACTACATTTTAATGGCAAAGTATAGACCAGTTTATGATGTAGGAGGGTCTTCTATCTATCTGTTGCTTTCATTGGTTAATTAATAAAGAAAACTGCTTGGCCTGATAGGTCAGAACATAGGTAGGCGGGGAAGACAGAACAGAATTATGGGAGAAAGAAAGCAGAGGCAGACGCTATGCAGCCAGCTACCAGGTCAGACATGCTAAATCTTTCCCGGTAAGCCACCACCTCGTGGTGACATACAGATTATTAGAAATGGGTTGAAGTCAAGATGTGAGAGTTAGCCAGTAAGAGGCTGGAGATAATGGGCCAGACAGTGTTTAAAAGAATACAGTTTCCATGTAATTATTTCGGGTAAAGCTAGCCGTTCCTTTTATATTTGGCTCCAGGAGCAGCGGGCTGCATTCCCGCCGGGATCCCTGGCTAGTTTACACCTGAAATAATTACACAGAAACTGTATTCTTTTAAACACTGCCAGGCCCATTAGCTCTAGCCTCTTATTGGCTAACTCTTACATATTGATTCAACCCATTTCTCATAATTTGTATGTCACCACGAGGTGGTGACTTACCGGGAAAGATTCAGCATGTCTGACCTGGCAGCTGGTTCCATGGCGTCTGCCTCACTTCCCTTCTTCCCAGCTTTCTCTTCTGTCTACTCCGCCTATCTAAGCTGCTGTCCTATCAAAGGCCAAGACAGTCTCTTTATTAACCAATGAAAGTAACACATAGAAAGACACACCTACATCATTTCCCCTTTTAGTTTACTAAGTCAGTGAGTCCTGAAGAAGGTACCAGATAACCACACCCTCTGGACATCTAGAAGAGGATTGGAGTAGAGCCAAATATTTAGAACCAGAAATGAAGACTTAGCTCATCTTCATAAAGATAAGGATAAAGTCTTAAGGGCCAGTGAGCTCACCTGAAGGAAAACATACAATCTGCATCATGACAGAATACCTAGGACCACAAAGTAGGTACACACTTGGCAAAAACTCATTCATTTCCTTTCTTTTCTAGACTCATTTCAACTGCTTGCATAAATATAAGAAGATACAGCACGCCTTGGACACCAACCAGAAAGCTCCCTTCGAAAACCGGAAGGAATCTTGTGACAGATACCTCAAAATGGCTCCATCCTGTGCCTCTGAGATCCCTAGAAAGTTTATCACCCCTCTGCCATCTTCAGAAGAGGAAAAAACATTCTCAACTCTGGGCCAGACACATTGAAGATATGACGCTTCCTAGCAGCAAACGGGAAACTATTCCCTCACGTCCTAAAACGGACGCCAACGCTATCAGTGGTAACAGTCTTCAGCCTGAAGAATCCATCCTGAAGAGCTCTGAGCAGACAGTTCCTCACCTAACTAAAAGCAACAAGAAACCAAATGAGAGTAGCCGCCCTCTCACCTTGCATCTGAAGTTCCAAGGCAACAGTTAATCGAGCTGAAAGTGCTTCTGGGAACTGTGGCTGATCAAGATGTGCAGACACAGTAAAAATCAGCAGCCCCTGCCCTGCCCTGCCCTGCGCTGCCCTGCCCTGCGCTGCCCTGCCCTGCGCTGCCCTGCCCTGCCCTGCCCTCTTCACACGCATATGTGGGTATGAACTACAGATTTTACCTATCCCATCTTCCTTAGATGAAACATCTTTCAGAGACTTTAAAAATCCAGAGGAAATATAGAAAAGTTAAAAAACACATATATTTAATTTGTATCGACATGGGAAAAAGTTTGAAAATTTTGATTTCTTGCAAAATTATGTGTGTATATAACAAAAAAACTAAGACTTGAAGAAAGGAAGAACATGCTATTAATGATTTTAGTCACTTTGATAAACCAGCAGTCATTTTCCTTGTCTCTTTTATATAGTTGGTGTGCTAGAAATAGCACGGGAGAAATAAGCAATATTCCTCCCTTCTAGAAGAGCATCATATAATTGTTCCCATGAGCACACATGATAGCTAGGCATGGTGGCATATGATAGTAATCCCAGCACTTGGGAAGTGGAAGCAGAAGGATCAGGGATTCCAGGCTAGTTTGGGCAACATTTAAAAGCAGCAAGATAGACATCAATAATAACTGAAGAGTAAAACAGTCATTTATAGACCTCCAATTAATGAAATAGCACATATTAGAAGATGCTAATTGCACAGATTCCAGGGTGGAACCAAAAACATGGAAATATATTATGGTTTCAAAGTCATTTTACCTCTCATAATTAAGCAAAATTTTAAAAGATTAGAAATCCCCTTTCTCCTAGAGTCAGCAAGTACACGCCTCCAGCCTTGCATTCAAGTGGGCATTTCAGAAGTAAGTCCGACATCTCACTTTTGTCTTAAGGCGGTGAGCAGTCAGGCTGTGGGGCGGGTGGTACACGCTATACTCCCAACAGCTTAGGAGCCTGACTCAGAAAGACCACAAGTTCAAGGCTTGCCTGGGCTACAACGTGAAGTTCAAGAGTGGTCTCAGCAACCTAATGAATGCTGTATCCAAACAAAAGACTGAAACAGCGCGGAGGGAAACGGAGGGTTTAGCTCCGTGACAGAGAACTACCTGCCGAGTGTGGGGAAACCCTAGTTCACACCCCAGTATCATCCGAAAATAAAAATAATACAGTGTGTACAAGGAGGGATTCCTGCAACATGTGCACAGGAGTAAGTGTAGTAAGTGTGTCAGTCAGGACGAAGGAAGCAGCCCCACGCCTGGGACTAGAGAGGCACGGGAGACATGCCACAGGTCTAAGCGGAAGGAGGCTCACGGTCAGTGTTTCTAGTAGCCGAAAGGGACTTAAGAGCTCACTGCTGTGTTAAGAAAATAAATGCTATTTGTAGGGAACGTTGACCATAAATTTCCTCGCAAACTGTGTTTCTCAGCAAGAAGGACTGTTTGGGGGGGGGGGGGGACAGGTAGGTATCTGGGTTCTCGGAGAGGTCCCTGGTTTCTTTGCTGGGAATTCTTACCCTGGCAACTGACACCATGGAGAAGTACGAGCTCTCAGAGTCAGTTTGCCCCTGTTCTCGTAAACCAGGGAAAGCTAAACTGCATGCAAACCTAAATTTTTAAATTGACGTTTGTTCTTTGAAACTTTGGTCATATGAAAGTCTGAGACTACAAACTCTGGAGTTGAGTATCTTTGTGCATATAACCACAGTAACATGCTGGCTTCTTTGAGTGTGCAAACTGAGGTGTGTGGAGGCATCTCCTTGATCATTTCACCATTATCCTTTCCCTTATAATCCCCTGTATTTTTATATCATATTTTTTTTAATGTCGGACTACATTATTTACTTTGTGGGGGGGGGGGGGTAAACGCTAGTGCACCACTGAGTCATGGATGCCACAGTACACATGAGGTCAGAAGACAATTTGCTGGATTCTGTTCTCCTACCACATGGATGCAGGTGCCCAATACCCACTGAGCCATCTAACATGCCCTCCCCTTGTCTCTTATTTGCTATTAATACCTGACATGTAGAGTAAAGAATATATGTGGACCATTTTCACACTCTGTTTTTCACGTTATAATATTTAACTTTGAATTTTCTAAGTATGTCACTCTTCCATAAAGACCATTCTGTCTGCTCTTTATCACATAAACCTAGCAACACAACTGGAAAGTCTCTACTACTTCTTGAAGATTAAGGTCAAATGTACCCTTCTCTGGAAATCCTCCATTAGCTCTCCTGAGAATTTATAGTAACTAGGTTAATTTGCCAAGACTTGGAGTGGACTAAGTGGGCGATGTGAGAAAGGATGGGTAATACAGAGAGCTGTAAACTCTTAAGAAACAAATGGAACGGCTCAGACTCAAAGGACTCTGATGAATGCTGAGCTCACCCATCAGTTAGGCACAAGTGAACCTTCTCTCCATTTAGGATGATGTTGGCTGTGGGCCTGTCGTGCACAGGCTTTATCCTGTTGAGCGACTTCCCTCCAGTCCTACTCCGTCTAGGACTTTTATCATGAAGGCATGCTGGAGTTTTTCTGCACCTATTGAGATGATCATATGATTATTGTCTTTAAGTCCAATTATATGACTTATTATATTTGCTGATCTATATATTATTTTCGTTCCTTTAATTCCTACTCAGTTTTTATTATTTTTCCATCTACTGTATCTGGGGCTGATTTGTTCTTGTTTTTTCAAATTCTTGAGATGCATTAAGTCCTTTATTTGTGTTCTTTCTGATTTCTTAGTGTAGGCTCTTAAAGCTGTAATTTCCCCTCTTAGGATTGCTTATAAAGTGTCCCAGAGGTTCTGTGTGCTTTATTTTCATTTAATTCCAGGAATTTAAAAAATTTCCTCCTGAACTTCTTTTCTGGCCCCGTCATCACTCGGCAGTCTGTTGTTTTAACTGCCATGCATTTGTGTAATTACTAGAGATTCACTTGCTAGACTCTGAGCTTCGTTGCACTGTGGTCGGGTAGTATACTCAGAGTTATTTCAGTTTCTCTGATTTTCTTAAGATTTTTGTGTGTGTCCTGGTGTGGGCAAAGCCTCTAAAACCATGAGTGAAAATGATATTTTCCTTCTTATAAGCTTATTTTCAAATGTAGATTTTCAAAGCAATAGAAAACCGATTAACCCAGCAAATATACAAAAGTGAATTTCTATAAACACCCCAGCAATGAACATTCAGAATTTGAAGGTAAAACTCACAAGACCATTAACCCCAAACATAAAACCCTTAGGTGCAAATCTAACAAAATGTCAAAATACACACAAAGAAAAATTTTAAAACTTGGGACAATCCGGGTATTAAATAAATGGAGGTATATTCTATGTTCCTGCATAGGAAGGCTCAGTATTGTCAAGATGTGCCTGGATCCATGGCGCAGTCTCAGAACTGTAGTACTTCATGTTGTGCATGTCAGCAAGCGGGGCTGGAGTTTATATGGCAACAGCTCACACAATATTGCAAGAGCCCCGAGTCAGGACTGACGCTGACTTCAAGGCTTTCTCTAAAGCTCCAGTGACCAGTGCTGAGAGAAGAATCAACAGACCAGTAGGACAGAATAGCCCAGAAAACTTCCGGAGAAAGAACCAAAGCAGCACTTCGGAGCAGAGACAGCCCTTTCCAGGCTGTGCTAGAACAACCCAACACCCATATCCAAAACAACAAACAAAGCGGAATCCAGACAGACCCCACATCACAAGATTACCTCAAAGTGGATCATCGACCACATTCAAATCTGTTAAGCCTGTGGGAGAAAACCTAGATGACAGTGAGTCAGGATCATATATACTTTCCTCTCAATTTTGTTATGAACCTAGAATTTGGGAATTCTTTTCAGAAATAGAAAGTAGGCAGAGATGCAATCTGGTTTCCCTCACCTGTTCCCCAATAAAAAAATAAAAATTGGTAAAATTATTTTTAGAAAAACTAAGGTCCCCAGAAGTTGTCCCCAACACATATTTCAGGGCTAGTGAGATGGTTCAACAAGTAAAGGAACTTCCCTCAGGTTTCACGACCTGAGGTGAATCCCTGCAATCCACATGGAAGGAGAGAGACAACTCTGATCCCAGTCGTGTGTGTGTGTGTGTGTGTGTGTGTGTCTTGTCTGTCTGTCTGTGTGCACAAGCGTGCCCACACAATAAACAAATGAAAAGATGTGCCTTCCAGAAAAGTTAGGGTCCTCATATTAATAGCAAGGGTGTATGCCACAGTACAGCCTTTCCAAGTTGCAGAGGCAAGCAGGTGCAACCAGGTTAGAGACATTCCTTTGCACCCAACCATAGTACAAAGGCTCTTCCCCAGCCTTGGCTGGCTAGACATCCTGGAGCCAGTCACCTTGACCCAGCTTCGTCAGAAGGTCAAAGTTCCCTGTGGGAGCTGTCAAGCTCAAAAGACACACTACTGCCTCACCAGCCTACCCTAAGAACAGCCATGCCGTTCCACAGAAATAGCTCAGATATTCGGTGTCATACCTAAGAGCAACCAGCTTGGAAACTCTCCCCCAAGTAATCTTGTTTAGCAGAGTGTGGGGAAGTTCAAGGGCAAAAGTGATGCCTACACAACGGAGGCTTTGGCAGCAAGAGGTCAGCTGCTTTTTAAAAGCAGTCTGCTCAGCCATGGATGGGGTAGATCATCAGAACCCCTGAGTGGCCAAGCAAGCTAGCCCTGTTGGAATGAAAACAGGGAGAAAGAGAAGGAGTCAGACGTGGTCTGTAATCCCAGCTCTTGGGGAGCAAAGGCAGGAGGAGTTCTGAGAGTTGGAGGCCAGCCTGAGCTACATGGTGGGACCCTGCCTCACAAGCAGAAGAAGGAAAGAAACACTGCAGGGGCAGGATGGACCTAGACTTCCAGTTGAAAATGGTTGCACATTTAATTTTTTCTTCCCCAGACCTCACTAAAATGGCCCTTTCTTTTAAACGCAAACAGCTCACAGGACAACAATGGGAAGGAGGCCAGCTTTGACCTTCCCAACAATACCAGGAAAGGGAGCATGGAATACAGTCTCGACACTGGAGGAAAATTAGTTTTAAAATGCTATGCTCTGTCCAACTTTGAACAATTTTAAGAATAAAATAAAGATATCAGTTTGGCGAACTTAAAAAAAACAAATACTTTTGGTGTCCCTCATTTCTCAAGAAATCACCGGAGAAGAATTCTAATAAAAGTGAATAAACCGAGGAAGAGAAAAGCTTTGGGTCCAGAAAAATAAGGAATCTAAGCTAGCACAGAGGAAAGGTGGCGCCCCAACAAGCCGGCCCTTCATGTTACATATGGCGCCCAGATGTGGATAACTGAATCCACAGAAAGCTTGAGAAAGCTTGGGAAAGAATAGAGTAAAGCATGTCTTCTTGGTAGCAGCAATTTCTCGGGTCTGCTCTGCTTGCTAGAGGCAAGCAAGCACTCTCATCTAAGAGAGGCTTCCTGACTCAGCTTTAGCTGCAAAACCTTGCAGCTCTTTTAAGAGGTCCTGCCACGAAGCACTTAAACGGTGTTGATGAAAAGCTGAATGCATGCTTTTCGGGTTTTCAGCAGTGGCAGGAAAAAAGCTGCGCTGTTTTAAAATGCCGGCTTTCTGGTCTGTCCTGCCAGGGCAATCTCTGACTCTTTCAGGTAGGCAGTCCGACTGAGTGTGGTCTGTGAGCAGAATGCTGCAGCTTGCTTGCTAGCAAGGACCTTGAAATGCCATAGAGTTGTGGCAGTGAACATAGCTCTGGCTGGTATCTCAGCCAGGGGGCTGGAAAGCTAAGAAATGGGATGGATCTAGCCGTCAAAGCCACGGCTCTCCATATTGCTTAGTAAATTAAAGGCTCATGTAGTCAGAAAAAGAGAGATACAGTAAAGAGAGATTCAAAGAGGAAGAAAACCTCTAAATGGCTTACAGTGTATTAAAAATATATGCAGGCTAAAGGTTAAAGTCATTAAAAATAAAAAAGAAAGAAAGGGAGAAATAGGGTGTGGTAGTACACACCTTTAATCCCAATGCCTGGGAGGCAGAGACAGATCTCTGTGAGTTTAAGGTGTGGTAGCATATACCTTTAATCCCAGCACTGGGGAGGCAGAGACAGGAGGATCTCTGTGAGTTCAAGGACAGCCTGGTCTACAGTGTTATTCCAGGACAAAGATATACAGAGAACTTGTCTCAAAAAGTTAAAAGCAAAAATAAAAGAAATAGAGGTTGAAATAAAGCTGCATAAAGATGGAAAATACCCAGAGAATCTTGATACTGTATGCCATTATGCTCTCTTTGAATTGTTTGAATGCTGAGGAAGGAGCAACAGCTGCTAAAAGACTTTTGTTTGTAAATGCTGCTGAACTAACCCAAGATAGGTATTTTGAAAATACCTTGGCTTCAAAATTGAAGTCAAAAGGTATGCTACTTTGGAGAAGAGATTCTGCTTTTGTTTCCACAGAAAACAAGAGGCTCTGGATTTATTCAGAGTTAAGAAAAATCACCTTTGACCAAGGGAGGCCACCTGAAAAATCTCCGACAGGAATAGATGGCCCAGATGTCTGAGTTCTTCATCCAGAACAGGTTCAAGACTGCTGCCTGAGATGATCAAGACTCACAGGATACTTCAGTCAGGACTTGATTATAACTCTAAATTTTCTTTAGGTCCCCATAAGATTATCAGCACCCCCAATCAGCAGAAATAGCCTGAAATACTACGCCCACATTCCCAACAAATGGACTATGGGTATTTTCCTTTGTTTAAAAAAAAAAGAGGGAAATGGTGCGGGAGAATTATCTGTATTCTGTCAATCATGTATTTTAATAAAACGCTGATTGGTCAGGCAGGAAGTATAGGCGGGTCAACCAGACAGGAAGTAGAGGCGGAGTAATGAGAATAGGATAAGGCTAGGGAGGAGAGAGGTTCCTCAGCCACTCCTGCGCAGACCACCGAAGAGGCAGCGTGTAACTTGCCCAGCTGAGAAAGGTACGGAGCCATTATGGCTAACATAGATGAGAATAATGGGTTAATATAAGTTATAAGAGTTAACAAGAAGCCTGACCTAATGGGCCAATCAGTTTATAACCTTATGGAGTCCTGTGTGTAATTTCTCTTTGGGCTTGCCCGGCTTTGGGGTACTGGGCAGGACAGAAACCCCAACAAGCTGGTCCTTCATGTTACAGAAAGGGGATCCCTACGATGAAGTAAGACCTCAATTGGGTATATTGTGTCATGGAGAAAGGAAGAGAACCTCGAGAGTTTAGCATTATTGGGGAGCTGTCTACCTACTGTCTTTCCCAAGCTTACCCAGTTCCAAAGTTCCAGCGATCATGTCAGCAAAGAAGGCAGTTTGTAAACTCGGGCTGAGCATCCCTCCCTGCGATTTTAAAACAAACCGCCTTCTTTCTCTTTTACTTTGAAATGGGATTGCACCGTTCCTGTTGCTCCATAACTGTTGAGCATTACTTTGCTAATGACAACATTTCCAATTCAGAAAAACAGTCAAGGCGGGAGGCGGGTGGCATGGCATAGCTGCTTTCTGAATGAATGAGTAGCGGGGACCCACCCAGGTTCCACCTGCTGTGCTGGTTGGGAGGTCCCTCCCTAGAAAGATTCTAGGTCGGGTTTATCTGGGTTGCACCCCCTGGAGCTCGGGAAGCTGGCGTCTACTTTCCTGTGGGAAGTCACAGTGAGGTCCGATCAGGACCCTCACCTGGCTCACTGAGCAGGTGGTTTGCGTGCGCCGGGGTGGGTCACGTGTTCCGGTGAGCCCCGAGAAGTTGTTTATTATGCTCTTCATTTCTGAAAAGTCATAAGACACTGGCAAGTTAAAAACCGAAAGTGAAATCAGCTGATAGTGACATCAGTCAGCACAAATGTACCAAAGTTCAGAGAGTTGTTTACTTGGACACCGCTGCGAAGGCAGCAGACCGGAGACACTAGCTCTGAGTCCGCTTGCAGCTTTTCTCCTCTGCCCCAGTGCCCGGAGCCTGACATTAGAAAGCAGCCCAGGAGAGACTCCACTCCCCGAAGCCGATTTCCTGTGTCACCTTTTGATGAGTGTCCGTGGGCTCTGGCCTTGGTTTTCGTAAGTAGTTCCCATGACTCCTCAGCGGAGACAGAGGTGTTTGCTGCTCGCATTCTTGTTACAGTCTAACAAGGCACAATTGGGAAAGGCTTGCTTAGTGTCTGTGGCCTCCTCTCTCCCTGGTGTGTGACTTTTTACCTCTGTGTTACCCCGTGCTCTTGAGCAAGCATCACTGTGTATCTCTGCCTCAAAGACGACGAAGGTAACACTGGTAAATGGTTAGAAACACACAGGCTAAGTGCGTGCAGCCGGGGCTTTACACAGCCTGTACCAGTAAACATCTGTGGCCTCGGGACACACTGTTCTCCAGAAATAGGCAGACAAACAAAACCAGGTCACTACAGCAGTAGCAAAACTGACACCAAGACTTCAGACAATACCAAGGAAAGGTCTGTGATCTTGGCTAAAAGAGAAGTATAGGATCTAAGAGACTTTAAGACCCTGTGTTGATACACACTGTTTTTCAACCCCCAAAGCAAACTCCTGGGGTGGGGGTGGGGTGGGGTGTCCCTTGGAACAGATCTTGAGGGTTTTGGGGGGTTTTGTTTTGTTTTTAATTTGGGCTGATTAATACTTTCCATTACACTTCTTTAGTCTGTAAAATCAAAGGAGTTGTTCAATAAGGAGAGAAGAGAAAACAGGGAAAATCTTTCTTTTCTTCAAGACAACTGAGCGCATTTCCAGTGTCGTCATCCTCTACCGGGGTTCCCTAACCTCAGGTCTGAGACTTGGTTGCTGGAAAATGGTTTCCCACATACCTTTTTCTAAGCTTCTTAGTTTGATTCCCACATTATCGAATTACTATGGCAGCTTGTTTTTATAGATTTTACTTTTCCACAAACAGCCCATAATTTGGGGACTATTTTACTGTAGCCTTCACCCCGAAATACAATAGTTAGCTAGCATTGGGACGTTAATTCCTTAGTCCCTCTCTCCTGCGCATCTTTCTATAGATGTCTTACCACTCCATGGGCTGTGGTACTGGCCTCCCTAGAAGCTGCCTGCTGCTTTATCATCCCCATGGGCCTTCACTGACTTCTAAGGCTGAGAGGTCGAGCTGCTTTAACCCACTATTGTGAGACTCCACCCTGTGTATAAATCAGGAGTTACCTTCCGGATGCTGTCTTGGGATAAGGTTATAAAAAGTGGGTTGGTTATTAGATCAAAATACATGCAAGCTTTAAATTCATAGTCTCTGCATTAGAAAGTCAGTCTGGCCTTTTGGAATGTCACTGAGGGAGGGTGTCACCTATAGTTTTTACCAAGACACAGGTTGTTACTGGGCATTCCTTGGAAGAATTGGGAAAGAGATTTGTTTCATGTTAGCTACATTCTTTTGTGAATTATTTGTATTCTCTCATTGATTTTCATGCTGTGCAGTATTTTTTTTAATGTTTGCATGAACATTTCCCTGCATTAGGTCTAGAAATTACCTCATTTATTGTAGATATTTTTCATGCTCACTGTTTAATTTTGTATTGCTTTTATTACTAGTGTGCAGAAATCTCCATTTTTAAATAGCTAATCTGTGCTTTCCTTGTAGTTTTGTTTTTCAGTTCAGAATGTGCTTCCTCATTCACAAGTCAAAGGTTATTGTTTCTAGATTCCATTTGATGTTGGTTCATTCTTGAATCCATGTGGAGTTTATTTTGGCATACAGCATGAGATGATGTCCTAAAATAGTTTGGGGGTTTTTCATTTTCTTTTTTGGGCTTGCTAACAATCAACCACCTTAGCATTAGCTAGTTAATGGAAGGTTCTCTCGGGCCCTCAAACCTAATGTCTCTAATGCAGCTCTTTCCGCCCCTCTGGTATGGCACTGTGGAGGGCCGCAACCACATTCTCCATTGCTTCAAGGGACAAAGGTAGAGATTGACCTCTGTGACCTCAAGGTGTGGTGGTACACGCCTTTAGTCCTGATGCCTGGGAGGCAGAGGCAGATTGACCTCTGTGACCTCAAGGTGTGGTAGTACACGCCTTTGGTCCCAATGCCTGGGAGGCAGAGACGGGCAGATCTCTGTGAGTTCAAGGTGTCGTAGCACACGCCTTTAATCCCAGTGCACGTGCTTGGTGTTTGGTAACTCTCTACTGCTGTGTCCCTGCCTACTTCCGAGGCATCATCTGGGATAATGGGCAGCAGACCAATCCAAGAGTGACACGTCAGAAGCGAGGACTGTTTCCTTTATAAGGGCTGGGTTCCCCTCATTCTGGGTCTCCGCCACGTAAGCTTATGCTCTCCCTCTCAAGACGCATTAAAGCTTTGCTGCAGAAGGATCCTAAGTCCCCCGCGTCGTTCTTGCTGGCGAGACAGTAGCGCGGGACATGGCACCATTGCCTGTTCCTGCTGGCTTCTCCTCCTCACTTTGCTGATTTCTTTCCCAAAGCTTTTCAAAATACCTCCTTAAAAATCTGAGCGGTGTATGTCTCGCAAGTAGAGCACTGGCTTAGTTGGGGAAGGGTGGCCCATTTTGTTTGTCCAGCGTGCCTTTGATTCTTCAGGGCCCCTGGCTCCAATGTGTCATTAGTGAGGTCAAGAGATGAAATCCTAGCCTGGGGAAGGGGTGGCCCATCTCAGAATTGCAGGGAAGAGTTGGCAGAGCTCAAGAATCGGAGCCAGGTCCTGGAAAGCCTAGTCCTCAGACCATGGGTCAGCAGTCACCATATCTGGCCAGAGGCCTGCCAAGGCGAAGTGGTGGATACGGCTGCTCATCTAGCGATGCTTCTCTACCTCCAAAGCCTCTGTAGACTTTGTTCCATGCTGGATTACATCCTATACTAATAAGCAACAGACCAGTGGGACGAATAACAATATTAAAGGAGCCATTTAGACAGCTCCTTCCATGGCTCGTGGTCCATGTCTTAGCCCAGACCACGCTTCTGGCTTTTGTCATAGCCCCCCCCCCCCCCCCCCCGTGTAGTCCTACATGAAGCCAAACCTCTCAGCATTCCGCAGAGGCCACTTATGCCACTAAACAAACTCAAGCAATAGCACTGCCCTAGCCCGCTTTTGAAAAATTGAGACATGGGCTCATATATCTGCCAAAGGAAACACAACCCACTTCCCATTCTCCTTCCTTCCTATTCCTGTGAGGGCCACACCTCAGCCACAAACACTAATCTTAAACATGTTTGTCCAGGCCAGCGGCCTCCTCTGACGAGGAAATGGGCAGCCTTGTTCTCCCTGACCTCGTCAGAGTCTATTGTTCTGACTTCACTCACTGTGTACCCCACCCTCTGCCTCTCCCTCACTCTTACCTCAGTTTCCTTTTCTCGCTCCAGACCACTGATCGAAGTACACACACGTGCGCGCACACACACACACACACGCACATGCACCTAAGCATGTGCCAGGTACTGCTCCATTCATGAGAATACCAACTCATTTTCACCTCCCAAAGCCCAGTGTGGAACCAGAAAATAGTTTCAGGAGAGAAATTTGAACCCTGGCTGTTTTTAACTGAACCAGAGGACAGTGCTCAGTTGAAAAAATGAAAGAGGAAGAGGCTTATGAGAAATCACATGTGCCGCTGCTGACATCCAAACACTTCTGTCGTCAGAGAGTGTTTTCTAGAATGTGTTCTAGATGCCAGGAGCAGCCTTGGGTGCTGAGGACAGAGCAGAAAGAAAACTATATAGATGATATGTAAATAGATAGGATAGGTAGGTAGAGAGACTGGGTGGATGTAAGATAGATAGATAGATAGATAGATAGATAGATAGATAGATAGATAGATAGATAGATGCTTTTAATCACAGCACTCGGGAGGCAGAGGCAGGTGGATCTCTGTGAGTTCAAGGCCAGCCTGGTCTACAAGAGCTAGTTCCAGGACAGGCTCCAAAGTCACAGAGAGAACCTGTCTTAAAAAAACAAGAAACAAACAACAACAAAAACCCGAATATGGGTAAGGAGATGGCAAAGTGCTTGCCGTGCAGGCGTGAGGCCCTGAGTCACATACTCAGCATCCACATAAGAAGCTGTGGGCGGCGGCCTGTGTTTGTAATCCCAGCACTTGGCAGAGACAGGTGGCTCCCTGGAGTTCACGGCGGCCTGTGTTTGTAATCCCAGCACTTGGCAGAGACAGGTGGCTCCCTGGAGTTCACTGCTCAGCCAACCTAGAATAGCACACCCAAGGCTGTTCTCAGTCCTCCACACATGAAGACACCATCCACCATACACACACACACACACATACAGGAACACACAAAACAAAGCAAACAAACAGAAAGACGAAGCCCTTGTTCCCCTAGAGTTCCATTCTGCTGGAGGGCGGGGTAAGTGAAGCGTTTTATGGCAGACGTGACGCATGCTGATGAGCAGGGGTGAGACCGCCAGGCCGGGCTCACGGGAGGAGAGGCTGTTGCGGTTTCCACAGCGCCCCTCACACAGGCAGACGTTTGAGCAGAGCTCTGGAGGGGAGGGGCCGATGACGACAGAGTCCTGAGCTTGTCTGAGGTTTCCAGGAACCACTGTGGTGATGAAGGGAGAGGACAGCCGGCGGGGAGTCTGAAAGATGGGGGTGGAGTGACATCTGGAGGGGTCTCACTGCTCAGGAGGCAGAAAGAAGGCCAAAGTTTATTTGTGGTTGTTTGGATTGTTGTTTGGTTGTTTGGTTGGTTTTTGGGCGACAGGGTTTCTTTGTAGCCCTGGCTGTCCTGGAACTGGCTCTGTAGACCAGGCTGTCAGACTCATAGAGCTCCGCCTATCTCTGCCTCCCGGGCGCTGGGATTAAAGGCGATTAAAGGCGTGTGCTGCCACCACTGCTCAGCTACTGAAGTGTTTTGAATGTTGCGCAGGAAAAGAGAGCTCCTGGGTGGCAGCTGTCCTTCCCGCCTGCCTGGGAGCTTCCTCGGGGCACATGGATACCTGCCAGGCAGAGGATAGGTGAAGAAATCGGATGTTAGCCACCTAGGCAGCACCCTCCTGGAGAGGGAACACTGCCCGTGGGGACCTTCTGTGCGCAAACGTCATTCCTCTCTGCACCCTGTAAAGACTTACGAAACGAATGGAATGAAATTTCACTGGTAGTGGGTGATCTGATGTAAAGAGAAAAATAGCATAGGGTTGTCCTGTGAGACTAGCCTAGAGAGAGAAGGCCAAGTTCATGGGGACGGTGTTAGGGACACAGGTATTGCAGGGGGGAAGCTCTCTGCTTCTTGTTACCGGGCATGCAGGTTCCCAAGGCTGGAGAGACCCTGTCACCAACCTTCAGGCCACCAGAGGATTGTTAAAATTCTCTTCAGCGGTCTGAGAGCTCTCTGCTTTACTGTGGCCCAGTGGCAAAAGGCCTGGCAGCCTTTGCCTGCATAACGCACATGCAGGAAAACCAAAACCCGAACAGTTTCTTTGGGGCAGTGTTGGGATCAAACCCAAGGCCTTGTTTACAAAGAGCGAGAGAAGGCCACAGAAGAGACGCAGATGGTCAGTAAATACTGGAAAAGGCTGAACCTCACTGTCTCTGAAGGGAGCGCTGAGTAACAGTGACTCATCGATATCCAAGATTAGATGGCTCAAGAATATGCAGCATTTGAGAGGATGGGGTAAGAGACGCATTCGTCAGCAAGCGGCTCATGCCTGGAGCCCCAGTTACTAGGGACACTTTTACCCAGGCGCTCAAGACCGGCCTGGGCAATGTAGTGACCTCTTCTCTAAAATACAGTGGAATTAAGTTAAGCTGGAGAAGGTTCAGTGAGTAGAGATCACTGCCAAGGCTGGCAACCTGGGTTCCATTCTCCAAACCCACATGGCAGAGGGAGAGTACTGATGCCTGCCAGCTGCCCTCTAACCTCCACACATGTGCTGTGGCACACACACGTATACACACATGTAAATGGAGACTGCGTTCATTTCCCAGCTGCCCAGACCTGAATAATCATACAAAAACTATATTGATTACAACAGTTTGGCCAATGACTCAGGCATATTTCTAGCTAGTTCTTACATCTTAAATTAACCCATAACCCATTTCTATTCATCTATGTATCACCATGAGGCTGTGGCCTACCGGTAAGGTTCTGGCATCTTTCTCCTTTGGCAACTACATGATGTCTGCCTGACTTGGTCTTCTTTCTCCCTGCATTCAGTTTAGTTTTTCTGCCTAGCTCTATTCTGCCCTGTCATAGGTCAAAGAAGCTTCTTTATTAACTAATGGTAATAAAATATATTCACAGCACATACACATACGCACAAATAAACTACTAGAAATCTATTCACAGCATCACTCATATGGTTAATATGATAATTATGAGAATAATTTACAAAGACTATAAGCTATAAGAGCTCCAGGAAGCCCTTAAGGATAATGGAAGCAATCACAGGATATAAACATGAACATGTAATCATACATGAAATGCACACGTAGATCCATGTGACTCTAACACAGAGCATGAGAGGAGATATGCTTGCTGGTCACTTTCACCAGAAACTGTCGACGACTTTTGAATCTTTCTCTACACTTTAACATGTTTTGATAGTTTTCAGCAATCAACAAGAATTACTTTATTATAAACAGGAAGAAGTTTATCTAAAAATGGCAGTCTCTGGAGCAGCAGTTTCTCAAACTGTGGGTCACGGCCCCTTTCAGGGCAAATGACCCTTCTACGGGGTCGCCTAAGACTATCAGAAAACACAGATATTTATATTTCAATTCATAACAGTAGTAAAATTATAGTTATAAAGTAGCAATGAAAATAATCTTCTGGTAGGGTGTTACCACAAGATGAGGAACTGTGTTATAGGGTGGCATCATTAGGAAGGCTGAGAACCGCTAGTCTAGAGCCTCTTCAGAGGAAGGGAGCACAGGCTTATTACAGGGGATTGGGGTCGTTTCGTGGGGAGAACGTGATTGCCATAGCGCAGGGCAGGCTGGGACAACGAGAAGAGCGTCATCAGATTTCCAACAAAAATACAGGTGCTGCGGCAGGAGAGCTGAAGAACAGGGCTGGTTCCAGCCTCTGCACTTCCCAGAGGAAGCTGAATGAACGTCCCCACACGGCTGCTAAAATGAAAGTCATAGACAGGGACCCCAGGATGCTCTGCCATCTTGCCCAAGTGTGGCCGTAACACGTGATGTAAACCTAAGGGCATTTTCATTCATTCTTTCAGGAAAAAAAAATCCTACCAGCCTTCTCAGGGTAAAAGAGATGAAGGCCGCTCCTCGGGAACACTGTAGTCTAGTACACAGCCTAGTGTCTGGCCTGCCCAAAGGGGTTGGAGAGCAGCTGAGGGTGGGCTGGAGGAAATGGGCACAGCCTAAGCAGAGAAGCTTGACCACAAAGAAGCAAGTGCCGAGGAAAAAGGGACTTGAGCCCCAGTCAAATTCGAGTTCTAAGCCACGCCAGATGGTAGAGAGCGCCTCAGGTGCCAGGCACAGGGGCTAGGACTGACCTCTGCCCATGAGGGCAGGGCAGAGGAAGGTCAGGACAGATGTGTCCACGTGCCTGTGTTCCTTCCCTCCAGGTTTCTCCTGCTCTGCTCTCTATTACAAGCCTTTGGAATGTCGGATGTGGTGGCACATGCCCATAATCACAGCATTCCGGAAGCCGGGGCAGGAGGATTACAGGGTTTGAGGCCAACTTGGGCTACATAGAGAGACTCGTTTCAGAACAGGGCAAAAACGAAACAGTAACCTACCAGAACCTCCAAAAGATCAGTTGAGAGAAAATGAGCCACAAACAAAGGCTCCTGGTACCTGGCAGGAGCTGTGTTGAGATAGCCATAGTCTCCTCTAAGTCTAAGAAGCCAAGTTCACTGTCTGGCAGAGCTTCAAGGGTAGTATTTAACCTAAATACGCTTGATTCAAACAGGAGCCTTCCAGTCCCCGATTGTTTCTGGGTACTACAGGCTGGGCAAGCCTTATTTCCTACAGCATTACTAGATAAACAGGGGTCCCACACCCAGAAATCCACCCTGTGTCCTGAAAACCCCTCTCAAGGCACACGTACAGACTTTGCAAAAAATTTGCTAAATGAGCAAAGCCATTTAAAATACGTTGGGGATTTCTCCATACCATGATGGCTACATGAATTATTTCATCTTTCCAACCCAGTGACGTATGGACTAAGGCTGCCTCTTACGGTCTTGAGAAACCTTCTAATGCAAGCATCACTTCTTCAAGAATTCCTAGGAAATTCAAACAAGGCATCCCTGGCCCCAGCCTGCAGGGCCTCTGACAAAAGCCTGAGGAACAGCAGCCTTTCCGAGATGGTCCCTGCTGGGCTTCTCTGGAGGGGCAGGCACCATGAGAGCCAGGAACTGGACATACTCAGGCAGTGTTCTTTTTCTCCTAATTCCTTTTTGCCTTTGTAAAACAAATGTGGTATAAAGAGATTCTACTGTACAGTGTGTGCAAAGCAAACGTGGTATACAGAGATCCCACTGCATGGTGTGAGAGCAGCTATTCCCCAAGGTGTCCCCTAGGAAGCTGATCCACAGGGTCTGTGGGTCCTTCCCCAGAGCCACCAATGCTGGGCTGCACCCAGCTCTCTGGAGTAGGCCCACAGGACTTGGTATCTGGGCCTTGGTGCTTGTGTCTCACAGGGTTCCCAGCCCTGCATTCCTAGGCATTCCCGGTGTAAATATTTGCCTTATTCCTTAGTGGAAAATGTACATAGAGAAAGGCACAGCGTGCAGACTATTTTAGAAGCAATTTAAAAATCTCTTTGGAATAAGAGGGTAATGAAAAGATTTTTCTAAGTAATGAGAGTGTAGGAAAATGGGCACTTTTTTTTTTAAGTTTTTGAGACAGGGTTTCTCCGTGTAGACTTTGTTGTCCTGGAACTGACGCTGTAGACCAGGTTGGCCTGGAACTCTGCCTTTCGAGTGCTGGGATTAAAGGGCACCATCACCACCTGGCAAAATAAGTGCTTTTATACACACCTAAAGAGATGGCGTTGGCAAGTTTTCTGTAGGTCCGTATAGCAATATTTATTAAGATCAGCAAGGTAGTGAGACAAACAGCTCGGAGTTGAATTTGGGTTTTTTTTGGGGTGGGGGTGGTGTTGTTGCATTTGTTTGGTTGGATTTTTCTTTTAGGAGACAGAGTCTCTCTACACAGCCACAGCCGTCCTGAAACTCACTAAGTAGACCAGGCTGACTTCAAACTCAAAAATCCGCCTGCCTCTGCATCTGAGTGCTGGGGTTAAAGGTGTGCACCTCCACACCCAACCTATGAATGGAATATTATGTAGCCATTAATCACACTTGGAAGACTATTTCAACCACTCTGAAAAATGGCCACAATAGGCGATGAAAACCACTGTGTTTAACAGTATGCTTTTAAAAAGCACAGTCACATGGGGAATACAGTCGTGGAAAAAGAACAGTGGTTTTACTGGAGTGGTAGGATAAATGATTATTTTAATTTTTGCTTTAAAACATATTTCCAGAATTTTCCAAAACAGATTACTGTTGTATGGGGGAGTGGACAGACAGACGTCTTAAAACCAGTGGAATGCAATGATAGGATTTCTTCATGGCGGTGGGGGGTGGGGTCCTGTTTTACCCAAGTCAGTTCCTAAAACTGGGCAGGAGACACAGGCCACGGATCCTCCACCCAGCCTCACATCCAGCCAGCGCCCACCCAGAACACGGGCACTGATTTGACTGGCATGTAGCCCGGTTGGATGCCTTCCTTCCAGTTCCCCAAGTGGTTGTCAGCAGGGTGAGAAGCGAGACTCAAATCAAGCCTGCACCCCAACTCACCTCCATGAGGATGAGACACCCCCTCACAGAGCTTCTGACGGTTTATATTATCTGTGCTGCAATAAAGCCTTTGACGTCAGGGCTCTGGCTCAGGTTTCCACGGCGACCTGGGAAAGACCTCACACCAGAGGTCCACTGAGGGTCTGTGAGTGGGACCTGACTGTGACCTGGGACTTCCTGTCTGGGTGAGGGCACAAAGACCAGGAGCTTCTGAACACCAGGGGCTGAGGGAAGGGCTGGATACTCATTGGTGTGACCTTTTCCAGGGCGGAAGAAATGGCTATCTCCAGGCTGTGGCGGAGCTACTGCCTGCCCTTCGTGGGCATCATGATCCTCGTGGCTGTGATCCTCTCTCTGATGTTCTACGCGCTCCTCTGGAAGGCTGGCAACCTCGCCGACTTGCCTAACCTGAGAATCGGCTTCTACAACTTCTGTCTGTGGAAGGAGGACACTGGCTCCCTACAGTGTTACAACTTTCCTGAGCTGGAAGCGCTGGGGATTCCTCGGGTTGGCCTAGCCCTGGCCAGGCTGGGTGTGTACGGAGCCCTGGTCCTCATGATCTTTGTCCCTCTGCCTCTCCTCCTTGCCCAGTGCAATGGCGATGAGGGAGAGCGGCAGCTGGCAGTGGGCTTCCTGGTGGCATCCTCCGTCCTGCTGGCCAGTGGACTGAGCCTCTTCCTCTCCTACGTGTGGAAGTGGGTCAGGCTCGCCTTGCTGGGGCCCGGCTTTCTGGCCCTGTGCTTAGCCCAGGCCTTGCTCATCTTCCTGCTTATGGCTACCATTATGTTCCCTCCGCAGGAAAAGAAGGACAAGAGCAAGTGGGAGAGCTGTTAGTCCAGCCTAAAGGCTTATGGGATTGCAAGGGTTCAATTCCGACTGCGCACCCAGGAGGTGCCAGAGAACCTGTGGCTGGGTGGGTCTTCTCAACCACCTTGTTTCATAGCTAACGCTGATCTCAAACAGACGGAACCACCCACCGAACGGCAGGGCTGCAGTGTCAGGGAGCCCGGAGGCAGCACGGATGGCCGGGGTACTTGCTGCCTCTTAGTGTCCTTCCTTTCTCCGGAGGACTCGGAAACCACGCAGCTCATCAGCACACGGATCCATGCTTTCGTCAGCCAATCGGAACAGCTCAGGCAGGTAGGAGCGTGACTGGCGGAGGCCAGATTTCCAAGCTAGCTGGCAAAAGTGTCCCACAAGAACTCGGTGAAGGTTTACGGCGACAAATGGGATGGTCGGAAGAAACCGCTTGAACGTCGAGCCCTGTTGGCCAGCTTCGGTTCCTCTAACATGATGCCCCACACCAGAACTCGGGCCCCAGAGGTCCAGGGACAACCTCAAAGGGACTCCGCTAGGAAACACAGGGCACAAGAGAATCCTTGCTAACTTCATGGGGTCCCCTGAACAGGCTCCTGGACCTGACGCCAGACAGGAGTCAGCTGTCAAACCACGGTTGTGACCCAGGAAAGGAGATGTGCCAAAGCCTGGGCTGAATAACTGCACACCAACATACACCACACCCCTACCTGCAGAAAGGCAGAAGTGCGGTCCTTAGTACGCACTGGGGCATCATCATATAGTTTTCAATGTCTGTACAGCATAAAACCTATGAGTTCTTCATTCTGTGCTCATCAAAGTCACCGTGAATACAAAGAAACATGGACTCTGGTGTGATTTTTTTTTTTTTGTCCTCAGTGTCTCTTGTCGCCACCTCCCACAGTGGAGTCCCTGGGTGACAGAGAGGGGACAGGTGGTAGAGAGAGCCTGTTTGGCTCCCCAGTCTGGGAGAACTCCCTGCCGTTAGTCTGGTGGGGACCAGTGGGCAGCGCCAGGGTTTTGGGATGGAGGGGGAAGTCGGTTGCTGGACTATGTCATGACGGAGATGTGCACAGGCCTCCTCCTTAGGGTGAGCTCTGGCTGCCCATCTGGAAGGCCGGCGTTCTCAGCAGCTATAACTTCGCTTCCAGCAAGTGAGCCCCTGACCTCATTTTTGCTGAATAAAACCCAGGGCTGGGATGCCAGACCCTCTGAGATAGAGGGCAGTGCAGGACGGGACTCTAATGAGATGCATTTGTGCATCCTGCAATATGTCCCCCCATTCAGAAAAGCCCTCCCCCCAATGAAAGCCTCCTGGGACTGGAAGCAGGGAGCAAGGCCTGGTTTTCAAGGGTGGCAGAGGTAGGCAGTATCCTGAGTTCTCAACAGACCCCACCGCACTCAGCAGAGCGTCCAGTGAACAGTTCACATCAACTGAAAAATATCTCCCTGACATACTTTAACGCATCTTCCTCCTCCTTTTCCTCCTGTGGGCTGCTGCTACAGGGCGAGTCGGCGGCTTCTGGCCCCCGGGAAGGGCTCAGGTCTAGAGCAGGCGAGCTGCTCCCGCAGCCCTCTTCCTCACTGCTGCCTTCTTCCTCGCTGCTGCTGCTCCCGGAGGAACTGGTGTGAGGAGATGCCGAGTAGGGAGGGGAGAGCTGCAGTCTATCAGCGGTCTCCAGAGCGGGCGTTTCCTGTTTTTGGCCCTGCAGAGCAGAAGACAGAACAGGCTCACCACCACAGGTTGCTTCCCTGGCGCACTAGTCTGTACGACAGTGACGCGGACACACTCAGAGCCAACTGCCAAGCCAGCACAGCACGTGACCAGTCATGCAGGGCTCCTACGGCAGGGGCACTCACCCCTGCTTCACCCCACTGCTCCCTGCACCTCAAGCTCAGGACGCACTAGGGAAGGATGCAGGCCTAGGCATGAGGGACAGCTGAGTGGAAGGGAAAAGATCCATCTGAAAATCATGGATGGAAAGGCAAGGCAAAAGAATCCCAGGAGTTCCTGCCACAACACCTGTTGTGGGCCTAACTGAACTCCACCGCCAGCAGGCGGCACGGCTTCGGTTGCTTGGGGACAGCAATATCCCAGATCGCTGCAGCCCTAGGTTACCATGCGCACTGTAGAAATGATGCGCTGTTCTGAAGCACGCGGGGAATAAAAAAAAAGAGAGAGAGAACCCTGCAACTTCTCGGCAGGGCCGCCTCTCCTTCCAGAAGCCAGGAAACTTCCACGGCCTTCTGCTGAGAGGAGGGCTGGTAAGGAGCTCCTCCCCCACCCCCGTGTGCCCCTCAGGAACGTGCCAGCAGTTGCCCGCACACCACCCACAAAGCTGGTCTTATTCCGCATGCTACACGCCACACAGAGGAAGTAGCTGAGAGGACACAGCTGAGAAAAGCGAGCAAGAGGAAGAGGCTAAGAGCACCCCTGATACCAGGAGCAAGGACCTAGGCTAGAATCAACCCATGAATCATCTCCAGTCACAGGAGTTAGAGGGCACGGGGCTGACGTTACCTCAATCAGGATCCCCAGGGCCACATCGACCATTTCAGCTTCGTTCATGCAGTACACGGTCTTCGTGGCAGGGGCCCTGAAATAAAGACAAAGCCACAGCTGAGGACAGAGGGGCTCACAAGGAGGAAGGAAACGGAAGCATCCTCCATTGTGGGGAGGGTATACTGCTTCTCTGAAGAATTTCCTCATCCTGGTGGCCCAGGGACAGAGAGCAGGGCTACCCTCCATGGACTCCCTCACAAGGAACTGGGAATGGGATGACGGCTGGCTTCCGAGGATCACTCCCCCAAACACCCAGGGGACAGCCAGCCGGACATTGTGGCACACACTAATCCCAGCACATGGGAGGCAGAGGCAGGTCGATCTCTATGAGCTCAAGGCCAGCCTGGTCTACAGAGCTAATTCCAGGCTAGTCAAGGCTACATAGGCCCTGTCTCTAAATCAAACAAACAATGGACACAGCAAATACAGGCCCGTCAGGTCAGGGCCCAATTTGTGAGGCTGCAGCAACTACAAAGGGAACAGGCGGCCAGGGAAGAGCCAGCAAGCGTAGCACCGGAAGCCTAATGTCCTTTCTGAGAGCCCAGCAGGGCTACCCCCCATTGATGAGAGCCCGGCAGGGCTACCCCCCATTGACACGTGATAATGGCGACCTAAAGCTCCCTCCTCCCCAATCACCAGCATCCACCTAACTCACACCCACAACTTCTATTTCTTGACGCCCTGTCCCCAGGAAATGCAGGCACCACTGAGGCAACTAGAGTGCACATCCACCCCTCTTGCCTTCTTAGGATTTTCTCACAAATGAAGAGACTAGCACTTTGGACAACGGGGCTCCTGGGGGCATGGTTTGTATACAGAACTCACTACCTGTGCCAACAGCTAGGCTGCGGCAGGACCTCACCACCACAGAGACTCGGGTGGTGCTTCTGTGAGGGGACAGCTGAGGACCTCAGACTCTGCTAGAAGGATGCCACCCACCCCACTGCCCTGCCCACTCTCCCCTGACCAGGTTGGCCCACCTTGTTGCTGCTCCATCTTGCACAGCCGCTCTCCTCCTCCTTTTGGGTGTCTTCGCTGACAGCTCCCTCCGCTCATCCCCAGGGGCTGTCATCCACGAGGGAAGGACCCTCTTTTTGTTCTCAGATTTTGGGGTTCCCATGGCTATAGTTTTCCACACTCAGTGACTTGCTTCTCTGGGGCAGGACAAGAGTCACGTTCTCCTGTCACACCGGGTTTATTTGTCCCCAATGGGTGCCGATCTTTGATGCCTACAAGGGGAAGCAAATGGGTAGATCTAGTAAGTCAATGTTCTATCAGTAGCCAGTAACAACTACTGGTCAGCGCAAGGCATGCTAGAGGAGCAAAGCCCAGGTCAAGTCATTTGCAGTGTGTCAAACGGAGGGACAGCAGCAGGTAGGACAAATTCTATGACCACTCCATTGCTCTGTGCCCCACACAGGTAGCTGGGGCAACAAGAAATGCTTTCCTGTCATCTCTGCACCATAGAAGCGAGGAAGGGAGGGAAGGAGGGAAGAAGGAAGGAAGGAAACTCTGTTCTCCCTTTCCTCTGCATCCCAAACAATCATTCACAGAGTTCATTAGCCAGTGCCTCCTTCCCGCGCCCCTACAACATATACTGTTTGATAATTTTGGCTCGTCCAGAATTACTGTTTATAACTTCATTAAAACAAACAAAAAATAAAAAACAAAGCAAAACAAAAAAACCTAGCAGGGCACCATCCTAGCCTGTCCAGCCACAGAACAGGAGTTGGTAAGAGGAATACCAGCAGTGACCGTATACAGAAATGTATCAGACGCGACAGACAGTGCATGCATCATTGCGTCCGTTTCACAGACGAGAAACAGACGTAGTTAACAGTTAACGTGCACAAAGTCGCAGAAAGCTGGGCATCAACCACCGAGCGGACAGCCAGTTCCTGCCGACCGCAAGGGGATGAGGTCCGGTGGGCGCCTGGAAAATCTCACCCAGAAGGCACACGCGGGACCTCGCTGCACTAGCCGGGAGCTGGCCACGCCGCTCCCTCTCACCCGCAGAGGGCGCAGAGCAGGGACCCGGGAACAGGACAGAGCAGGCGGGTGGCAGGGCAGTGTGCTCAGCACTCCTCTCGGCCGGTTCCGGGGAGGGATTCAGAACTGCGACGCCCTCAAGCATCGCACCGCCCGCCCCTTCCGGCCCCCGCGCGCTCCCGACCCGCACGCTCCCGACCTGGTCGCTGCCTGGCGCGGAGAGCCCCGGGTGCCCCCTGCAGACCGCAAGCCACATCCACAGGCCCGGAGTTCTGTCCGCGGCTGTGGCGGATGAGCCGTTGTCGGCTATTAGAAAGTCAGTGACCAGTTAGTAACTAGGGGTAGAAAGGGGTTTCTGGTTTTGACGGTCCTGTCAGAGGATCCCCAAGAGGAAACCCAAATTCAACACGACCCAGGAGACTGACAGTTCAGAGAGAGAAATCAAACTTGCATTTACTAATGTTTAACATTCAGGTTGGCGGCCCAGGGTGCCCTCTGCAGAAGGGCGGAGGCGCCACCAAGAGGCCCAGGTTTCCCCGGGAGTTTTCAAGGGAGAAGCCCCTGGAGTCTACCGAAAACACCGGAGCAGGCCGTCACAGGGGAGGTTCTTCCCTGGCACGCTGAAGTAAATCGAAGCCCAGATCGGATTCTGTCTGCCCCAATGGAGAAATCAAGACTAACTAGATTCCATTTACAGCAGGTCGATGAATCACACAGCAGTTCCTATCGGGTCCTAGAACTGCAATCTCCGGATGGGTACACACACGGCTCCCCTGTGGAGCCTCTGTCTTCAATAGGGCCCTTACCGGCCTCTTCTTGAATGCTAATCCTAAATCTTAAACCAACAGCCTGGGCCAGGAAATCTAAAGTCCCAACTCTTAGTGGCATAAACCAATGGCTTCCAATCCCCCAGAGAGCTAGGGTCGGCTTAGCCAGCTGCACTTGAGCCGGGTAGACTCCAGCCTTTCCGGAAGTGTAAAGAAAGTGTACCTGGCTGTGAGGACAGTGGCATTCACTGACTGTAAGAGTCCTCAACCTTACCGGCTGTGAGGCGACCAAGTCTAACTGGCTGGATGGGAGGGCATGTTTCCTTTGGTTCTTATCCCCAAGCCTGCACACTTCTTAAAACTTCTCCATGGCCACCTAGCAAACAAGGCTTAAGACCAGAAACCTGTGTGTCTGCCTACAGAGCCCGCTGCAGGGAGGAATAAGGAATGAAGCTAGATTGGCTTGTGCTGGAGTCAACGTGGGTTTTTATTATTTTTAAAACGACAGATAAAACTGTATGTGGTTACTGGATATAGTAACAAATGTCAGTCAGTTTCATTTAGTCAGCCCACCGTGTATTTATTACTGTACTTCCAGACCTCAGGCCGAGTTCCTGGGCGTTTGAACACCAAGGGGACTGGGCTTGGGGCTGAGCAGATAGGTCCCTGAGCACACGGGGGTGGGGGGGAATAGAAATTTCCACCTGCCAGGCTTTTCACAGAACCAGGACAGGTTCTCACCCCCAGCAGAGTGGCTCACAGTCCGGGGTAGCCTGCCTTCATGGTTGTGCTTCACGCAAACACCTTCATTCAAGACAGTAGAGGAGGGATTTTTACTACCACGGCACCCAAGGATTCCAAAACGGTTCTTTGAAGGAAAGGATATGTTCCGACATGCTATGTGGATGAGTGCTCTTCCTGGGAGGGTCAGGGGAGGAGGGACAGGTTCTGGGGTGTTCTGTCTCTGAGCCTTAAAACTGTTTCCGCAAGCTGTGGGGAATGCTCTGGTCAGAAAGAAATGTATCGTTAAGACCAAAAAACTTTGGGAGGAAAAGTTAAGCCCATGGGGGCTCTTGACTCAAATGAAACCCAGGGTCATGCATCTGGGTGAGATAGTTGTGGAGAAATGGCAGGGAAAGAACTAATCTTTTCATGTCGGTATGAAAATGAGTCAAAGGAGATAACCAGGAGCTAGCTCAGCAGGTAGCCAGTGGCTATGCAGCCTGGCCACCTGAGTTTGATTCCCCCAAACCCACATCAAGGTGGATGGAGAGAACTGAGTCTACCAAGTTGTTTTCTGACCTCTGCTGTGGCATATGCCCCCGGCACGCGTGCACACACGTGCGTTTGCGCGCACACACACAAAGACACACCAATAATAAATAGAAAAGTACTACTCCGGTTTTTCCTATATCACTTTCTACTTTTCCCTTCAGTCCCAGAAGGAAGCCCAGGCCACAGTATGCTGCTGTTTTTCCCAATGTAGGCACCTAGGAGTTACCCCACCCCAGCCCCACAGCCCACAACTAGCCTAGAGCCCAAAGAAGTTACCAAATGACTGTTCCAAACAGTCACTGTTCCCGGAATTGGCATTCCCTAGGTAGGTAACAAGGTCATCCCTGCTAAGTGTGAGAGGCCCAGGCTCACTGATTCTATAGTTGCTCCTTCTTGAGGCTGGCCTCAGCAGTAGGATGTAGAACTGACAATGGAGGGGGCTTTGGTTCCTCCCCACTCTGCAAGGTCCTCCCAAATGAGGGAACAAAATACAGAGATGGCTGATCCAGGCTCAGCCAAGCCAGGCAGGAGGTACAGGCAGTTGGTATTATTCAAGCTCAGAGACCTCACGCTGGGAGAATGAGAGGAGCCATTAAATGAGTGTGCTGGGACCAGACGACCCCGAGGAGAAGGGGAGCTAGGGGCCCAGACTCAGGCCCTGCTGTTGTCTGGAGAACCCTCTGAACCAAAGGTAATACACACACTGATCTTGGCTTGAGCCCAGAACATGGTACTGTGGGCTACATCTCAACTCTGGCAAAGTCACAGGGAACCTAATGGGGTTCTGCCAGCAACATGGCAGTGGTGGCAGGTAAGAACTGAGGTACAAGAACCAAGGCGCGCGCTCTCTCTCTCTCTCTCTCATTTTTTCCTAAAAAAAAAAAAAGAAAGAAAGAAAAGTAATTATGTACAAAATACTGTCAATTCCTCTTGAACCATGAACACGGCGCGCACCACCGTGGCTCCTTCTCATCATTTATCCTGCTCCGGCCACAGTTCAAGTCTCTAGAAAGCACATACAGTCCGCTCCACTCCGTAGGCTCCTGCTCCATTAGCTGCAGCTGGGCGGCCGAGCCCCCGCCGCAGCCTTTCCCTGACGATCCACAGCCCTGACAGGGCCTAGCAGGAAGCACTGTCTGTTCTCTGTCTCGCCTCTCTTCCACCGGGGATAATTCTGTTTCCGACGGGTCACTGCAGGCAGGACATCAGAGCTTATGGGCCAGGAGGGTGGTCAGCTTGATCTTGCCGTCCATGGAGGCTGTGAGGCAGGTCCCACAGTCCATGGCGGTGCTCCAGTCCACAGTGACCACAGGGGCCCGGTGGCCACCCAGACTCAAGCAGCTCTCTAGAACTTTCTCGTCACTGCCCAGCTGCAGAAGGACAGGAGTGAAGGGGAACATTAGCAGACGTATGCACGTATGTACGCAAACCATACAGACTTCCATTCGTTTTTAGTGTCCAGAAACTACCTCGAGCCTGGAGTGGCCACCCCAGTCTGAGAATGTGGCCCGGCCCACACCGCACCTTTCTGGAATGCCTGTTTATACTTCCACTTTCCTGACTGGTCAGCCCACCTCATGTGGACATCAAGTCCCTGAGATGCTCTTCAGAAGAGGGCATTTCCTCTGCTGCCTCGACCTGGCTACAGGCAAGGGCGCCTGCACCTCTTCTGTCTGTTTCCACAGTGCTGGCCTGATACAGCATCACCTGGCAGCCGCGGGCTGGCTCTGCGTTGTGCACCTACTTACTCATCTGAGACGCCCTTCTCATGGTGAGCATGCAAAGTCTGGGAGGACAGGGCCTCTATGGCCAGCTGCATCACCCCGAATAGGGCCTGGCACAGGAAGGCTTTGATGAATGTGTGAACAAGGAGGCCCTCCAACAACGCATCCTCTAGTAGGAATGTGAACACATGGGAAGGGCCAGATGCTAACAGGCTCTGGGGACCTGAAACAAGATGAGAGCTAGTATCACCACTCTGTATGATACTTGTGAGCGAGTGGCAGAGAGTGTCAGCCTTCATGAGAAGATCACTATAAAAGTCATCAATTCAATTATTTATGGATCACAAAAATGGAAATTGAGCCAGGCGGTGGTAGCACACGCTTTTAATCCCAGCACTCAGGAGGCAGAGGCAGGCGGATCTCTGTGAGTTCGAGATCAGCCTGGTCTACAAGAGCTAGTTCCAGGACAGGCTCCAAAGCTACAGAGAAACCTACCTTGGGGAGGTGGGGGAGAAGGAAGCTGAAGTTTAGTAGACTTCCTGAGTAACTGAACCATTGATGACAGTTTAAAAATGACACAGCAGAGTGTGCCAATCCATCCTCTGACTGTAGAGCAAATCTGGCTGTACATGACACAAACAGATGGGGCAAAAGGCTGCACCACTTACAACAAAATGCACACACAACCATTCGTCCACATGGAAAGCAAAGAAGGGCTCACCCGGAAGTCAGCTAAAGAAAACCTTAGAAGGGGAAGAGAGGCTTGTAACCTGGAGTGTTTCAGGGTGTCTCGAAGGAGATTCACATGAGAGATCACGTAAGTTGAGGGGGTGTGTGAGCACAGCGATGCCCCCCCTCCGGCCTCTGCCCATTCTGGACCCAAGGCCTGCCCTCTTCTTGTCTCCAGACCCTTCTCTTTCCACTCCACCGACAGAAGCCTTCCTCTAGGTCTTCCTGAGAACTTGGATGCCCAAAAATGTGAGCCTATTTCCATGGTCAGCAAAGGTCAGACAGAGAGTTGGAATTTACCTCTAGTTCCTTCAAGGTTATTGTGCTTCTACCTCAAACAAAGACCCCACCTAGGTGTGGACCAGAGAGTTCTGCCCTCTCAAGGTTATTATCAACAGGTGTGGCTAGTTGCCTGCGCTTTTACTCCAGGAATAGAGAAGTAGATCTGTTCCAACCTCAAACAAAAGTCTAAGGATCCAACTAAGTCCCAGTTCCCTTAAGAAGATAGCTTTGGATTCCACCCAGGGAATGGTTTGCCTACAGAATGTTTTGGTCTAGGGTGCGAGCATGGCTTGTTTTGTTCTAGCAACAGAATGTTTAACTGTGGATGTAGCCCGTGACCTTCAATTGGGGTGTTCATTTCCTTCTATCTTGTCAATGTAGTTTTTTGTCTTAATCCTACCTTTTGGGGTCAGGGGTTATAAGCCCCAGTCTCTGGCCTCCATCTTTGGAGGCCCCATCACTGTGCCTGCCAAGTCTTGACCACGGCCTCAGTCTAAACTGCTTCCCTGGGAAGTTTCCTCCTGGTGTCTCTTCCTTCCCCCAGTGGTGGCATTAGCGGCCTCCTGGTTTCCCCTCGGGGTCACCCGAGAGTGCAGGAATCCCATTAAACCTGGATTTTTTTTTTTTAATTTGGCTTGTTGTGATTTGGCTTGATAGGGATTTTTGGATCGGCAGAGAGCTTGCGTTAGGAAAAATTCCTATCGGGTATTTTAAGCAATTGGAAATTAAACATGGGTGAATTTTCAGTGCTCACTGGAATTCCTCCCAATACTATCCTATATGTTTCTCCGTTTTATTATTTTAATTCGCGTCTTCATATTCTTTACTAATATTTCCTAAATCCCCACACCTCTACCCTGGCAAGAGGTATTTCTGTGGAGGCTGATCCCCAACAACTTGGTCCCCACCCAGGACCTCCTCTGGGAACTGCTGAGGACTTAGCTACTTTCAGAGCTGCCTAACCTGTGTACGAGCCCCGGGGGAGCACGGACGGCATCTTCTACCTCCTTGGTCCACTTCACAGCAGAGGTGCTAGGCCTGGCCCACGACTGCTGCTCAAAACCCAACCTGTTAACTGATGACCAATGGCATCAAGAGGACAGCTCAGGACCCCTCCGTCTCACAGACTGAATACCACTGGTGGAGAGGCACTCGCAGATGAGTCTGAAGGCGGGAGGCGGACTCAGCGCCAGACACATCCTCTTGGGCTCCGTCCGCATCACTCACCCACTGATAACACTAGTAAAAAGAAAGGCCTTGTAGCCCTTTCGCCAGTGTACCAAACCCCACCTCAAGCTGAGCAGCTCTGACTTGAGAGGATTTTTTGTTTTTTTTTTTAATGTAGAAACAGAAATAAAAACAATGAGGACTCCCCTGGCTGTGGGGGCATGCCTTTAATGCCAGCACTCGGGAGGCAGAAGCAGGCCTAAGTTCCAGATCAGAACTGGTCTACAGAGAGGTTTCCAGGATATTCAGGGCTACACAATGAAACACTGTCTCGAAAACAAACACAATCAACAACAAAACAAGGAAGACAAGCCAGCAAGAAGGTGCTGTGGGTAAAGACACTTTCTGCCAAGACTGAGGACCCAAGTTTGATCCCCAGGAATCACATGATGGAAGAAGAGAACTGACTTCAACAGGCTGTCCTCTGACCTCTGACCTCCACAGACACACACGTAATGTGCCATACGTGTACCCCCACACACATACATACATACATACAAACAAACCAAGCAGAAAACTGGGGCTGAGGCTCAGCGGCAAAGAGCACTTGCTCCCGCTGAGGACTTGAGTCAGCTCCTAGAACTGTGCAGGGTTGTTCACAGACACCTGTAACTAATTCCATAGGATCTGACACTTTCTTCTTGGTACCACACACACGTGCACAAATACATACAGCACCCAAACACACACATAAATAAAGACAAAATAAATCTCTAAAAATAAATCAAAACCCTGTGGATAACTTGCATGCTAGCTTCACAAAGGATACCCTCAAATTTCTACCTCACATGTGGACTTTGGTGTACGGATCCACAGGCCTCCCATCAAATAACCTATTCTAGATCAGCGATGAAAGCAATCTACCTAGCTCGGACCCAGGAGGTGCATTTCCTTGCCCACACCCCCAAGGCCTTTGCCCTGTTTAGTATCTCGATTAGTATGTATTACTCCCAAGGGATAAGACAAGAAAAGGACAGGATCTTTTCAGACACTGGCACAGGGTCACACTCAGCTATGTAGGACACAGGACACAGAGCCACACTCAGCAATGCAGGACTCAGGACACAGGGCCACACTCAGCGATGCAGGACTCAGGACACAGAGCCACACTCAGCAATGCAGGACTCAGGACACAGGGCCACACTCAGCGATGCAGGACTCAGGACACAGGGCCACACTCAGCGATGCAGGACTCAGGACACAGGGCCACACTCAGCAATGCAGGACACAGGGCACAGGGCCACACTCAGCTCAGATCAGTCAGGCTGATCCCCAAGCAGAAACCCCCCGCCCAGCAGGACTCTGCCCCCGGTTACCTTGTAGATGATGCCCCCCGTGGCAGAGCACGTCAGCATGTAGTTGCCCTCTGAGTCGAAAGCGAAGAGCCGGCCCCTGGGAACTTGAACCTGCTTGTAGCCACTGTAGCCAGACAGGACAAAGGGGCCAGTGGCATCTGAAGGGAGGCCGTGCTCAGACACCTTGAGGCCGCTCTTGTGGATGTTCCACTGGATAAACTGCAGACACAGGCACCACAGGGGCTCCCTCAGACACTCGCACAGAGGCCACTACCCAGGCTCCCTTGGAGCCCCCCACAGTGGACACCACCTAGGCTTGGGAAACAGAGCCAGAGCTGACCCCAGGCAGTGATTGGCTGGGGTAACTGCCTCCCTCACCAGCCCTGCAACCCTTGGGACACGGGGTTTCCTTTTTACTGCTTTGGGCTTTGCTCAGACCTGTTTCCCGCTAGCATGCTGCCTCCAGCCCCCACATCAAACTCCATGTATTGTCTCGTGACCATGACCACAACTCCCCAAAGACTATCTTCCCCTAAATGTGGCTCCATCTACGGTGAGATGAGTCAGTTTTGCCACAGCTCGGGAAAAGGATATGAAATTCCCATCTACGAGAACAGCCAAGTCCCACTGACCTCACTGGACCCCACAGAGACGCTCAGTGACAGACTTCTATGTATCCCTCTTTTGCAGAAGATGAAAAGGAGGCTGGGAGCAGCCCAAGGCCACAGAGCTCACGGATGGCGGCCACCACTAAGTGCTGCTGGCGCCTACCTTGCCGTCCTCACCAATGCTGTACACGGCGTTCTCATCACAGCTGAACTCCACGGAGTAGACTTCCCCGAAGTGGGCCTTCCAGCTCATGGCACACTCGTGTTGCTGCATGTCTGGGAGAGCATGGCACCACTTAGCCTCAGACCTGGAAAGGTTTCCTGCACAGCGGGGGCCCCTCCCCTTCCGTGACAGCTGCTCTAGAGGACATGAGCCTCCCGGGCCTCAAAGTGCTGACCCTGCCAAGGCCACCTGCCTCTGAGTAGCCTCTTGACTGGGCCAAAGGGAGGACTGGGGTCCTTGGGGACAGCTAGAGCTCACCTGGGGGGAAGGGCTGTAAGTCTAGGAAGACACTGGGATCCTTCCTACCAGACCTCTATAACTGGCCCCAGGACGCCTTGGGGATTGTTACAGAGGAATCACTTTACCCCTCTGTAGAACCTAGGCCTGTCTCCCTGGGGACAGAGGGCAAGCCACCTTACAGCAAGTCAAAAGGATGGCACTGTTCTCCTGTGACCTCTTACATTCCACACAGGTGACAAGGACTCAGGTGGCTCAGCCCATGGCCAAAGGACTGCGGAGCGCTGTCCCCTCCCACAGTCTGTGCGCTGGAAACGCCTGGGCTCCAGCTGGGTCATCTAAGGAGGGGGCCAGGACGGCCACAGCACGGCATACGTACCAAAGAGCCGGATGACACCGTCAGCTGCCCCTGTGACCAGCAGGTTCCCATTGTGGTTGAAAGCTGTGCAGTTGATGGCAATGGGTTCGGGATCCAATGAGAACTGGAGCTAGGAATCCAAACAGGAGCACCGTTAGCAGACTGGTCCAACACTGGCCCTGCTGGGTGCCCCCTGCCAAGGCCTGCTTCTGGAGAAAATGGCCTGAGCCTCTGTGATGTGCTCTTTGAGTGGTAATGTCATTGGGCCTGCAGACACTCTCGAGTCCCCACTGAGGCACTAATCCAGGTGAGGGCAGTTACGAGTAACCCGTATCTCAGCAGCCCATGCTTTCCTTCCTGAAGTAGACTCCAATCTAAGCCTTACTGAACACTCCTGTTGCCATCAGGAACTAACAGTCTAACTGCCCTTCACTACGGGCAACACTGAGCGACAGAGGACACACACATCCCAAAGCTGCTCCAGCTCTCCCTATGAAGCCCAGCATTACCACAGGACCTAACAAAGTCACCTCAGAAAATGCAAACGAGATCTGCTAATTTGATAATACGAGGGACACCACTTCCAGCAATGCAGAACCCTCCTGGGACTAAAGCTGCAAGACCGATGTTAGATGGCATCAATCACACGCGGGTACAGTACTGAGCTATAAACAAAGAGACCTTCCAAGATCAAAGACAATCGAAGGGCAAGCGCCCTGCGGACTAGAGAACCCAAGAGGCAGGGAACACTGAAGCCTGAAGCCCAAAGTGAACGGTCTGGCCAAATGTAGTGTTAAAAAATTTCCACATGCTGCTAAGACTCCGAAGAGCAACATCCTCTGTGTAAGAATGAGTTAGAACTTCACAGAAAGTACTAAGAACACATAATCACAGGCTGGTGTGGGTTCACAACCAAACTCACAACCCCTATGTAGTCTGAGAATGGATTTCAAAGTTTCCAGTTGGTGGTGAAGCCCCCGGCGGAAGTGAAAGCAAATCTATTCCAAAGGAGTGCACCTCCCAGCAACAGGCCTCAGAGCATCCACAAGGATAAAGAGCCAGAGATGGGAACCTGAAGCAGAAATTCACAGGGCCCGGGAAGTGAAGGGGAGAGAAGCAGGCATCCAGGGAAACGGCAGGGAGCAGCAGCCGGATGGATTACCAGAACATTGCAGGACTTTCAGCATGTTTAACAGATGCCGACGGCAAGGGCAGAAGAGGACACAGTAGCATGGCCACGCCGGTGTGAGAGGATGGTGCTGCATTCCAGGAAATGAGAAGCGGGACTGTCCCCACAGGCTAATTTGAAGATGGGGACAGTGGGGAGGACACAGTGCGTAGTTAAAGCTGAGGAAGTGATGTCATGAAGACAGCAAAGTGAACAAAAGGCGAGGAGTCCGGAAAAAAATACATGTCAAACTGATGTTTGACATCAGGCAAGGGAGAACCAGGGAGATGTGAACACCGGGAAAAACATGCCTAAGAATGTTCCAGAACTGGACAAAAACACAAAGCCTCTCATCAGGAAATGGAACAAACCCAAAGCTGCAATTTTAATTTTATTTATTTATTGAGGCTGAAATTTTTATCATGGTTAACATTTTTTGAAGCAGGGTCTCGTGTATTGGAAAGTAACCTAGAATTCCTGATCCTCCTGCCTCCACCGCCTAAGTGTTAAATGTACAGACATGCACCACCACACCTAGTCAGTTTTTTAAAATGTGTTTTAACTTAGAAAATCCATACTGAGGGCTGGGCAGTGGTGGCACACGCCTTTAATCCCAGCACTTGGGAGGCAGAGGCAGGTGGATCTCTGTGAATTCGAGGCCAGCCTGGTCTACAAGAGCTAGTTCCAGGACAGGCTCCAAAGCTACAGAGAAGCCCTGTCTTGAAAACCAAACAAACAAACAAACAAAAAAAAAAAAAAAAAAGAAAATCCACACTGAGGTACCCAGATCAGACCTTCAAATAGCCAGAGACAGGAAGGTGAGCTGCAGAGAGAGACAACTTCTTTGTTTCAGCAGAGGCCACCAGAAGAGAAGACGGAGCCAGAGAGTTAGGGAGTGGACCCGTTTCTAACTAGAATACAGAATTCTAGAAAAATGCATACCCTGTGACTCCACACACACAAAGTTTGAAAGCCTGTGAAGCAGACACTGGTGTGAGTGTGAGTGTGAGTGTGGGGGTATCTACCCATGTTAAGGTTCCTGTGAAACTGGAACCTTTTAACATATATATATATATATATAAAGAAGAACTACTTCCAAGTGAGGAGCCCATGGCACTGCTTTTCCCATTTTCCTCCATTCTTTTCTAAGCATTCAATATTTACAGTAAAAACTGAAATCCCTAAGTAAACTTAAGGGTTACGAATCCTACTGTGGAGAACTTTGTGGAAGAACCTCAGAATGCCAGTAGAGAAGACGCAGAACTACACTGGTATGGAGGACAGTAACAGTGTCCCCCAGAGAGGCCCTGCAGACATGTTTAGGAAATGCCCCTAGCGACACAGGACAACGGTCAGCCCAGAAGTACACTTTGACACTGACTGGGGGAAACGCCCGACGCCTAAGTGGGGCATATTTGGCAGGGAGTGTAAGTCAAGAATCCAGGGTGGTCTCTGGGCTTGAGAGGCCTGCGAGATGTCCCCAGTGGGCACACAGTCTGTTTCCGCAAGCAGAAGCTCGAAAGCACAGCCCACACATCTAGAAAGCGGTCCCTCTCAGACAGGGCCCCTAGGAACAAGGTGGGCACCGTTAGCATTGAAGCATTGAAACAAGTCACTTCAGCGGGCACCACCACTCTGAGCAGGGAAGTACCACCACTTCCCTCCAGGGCAATGGAAACAACTGCAAGCACTACTATCCTGGGGGGAACGGGCCCTCAGCTCCAGGTGGGCCATGCGCTCAGTCTCCTGCCAGCTGTCACCCCTGTCCTTGTCCTTAGTACTTCTGGCTGCTCCCATGATTCCCATGCAGCTTTAAGTTACTAGCGGGTGGGAGAAAGACCGGAGCCCTCTCCTAAAATGTAAGCTATCTAGCCTGCTGGTGGGTTCTGGGTAACCCAAGTCGATGGCACAACTCCATTGCTCATAATCTGTCAACTGGGACCTGACACTTTTCAACACTTAAAACCTGGAAACGTTCTCACACATCAAAATCCTCAGGCGAAAGCACTATAAGGAGACGGTGATCATCAAAAACACGGGGAACATGGGCAGCATACCCAGCCCCCAAAGATCCGCGGACAGGTCCTGTACCTGCTGCTTCATGGCTTTTGTGTCCCACAGCAGCAGCTTCCCAGGAACCTGGTTCGTGCCTTTGCTGCCAATGTCTGGAGCCAAGGAGTCCGTCTGGGAGGTGAGGCTCGGAGCAGCAGCTGAACAGACGAAAGAGGCCCCACTGGGGCTGCAGGCAAGAGACAGGATTCTGCAACACACACAGGCCAGGGTCAGACAGTCACCAGCACAGGCCCTGAGGCGGTGACTCCAGGAGGTAGGGGTCCACAGAGCAGCTGCAGGGGGGGCTTCTAGTGCGTGGGGAGGCTCCTGCTCACCTGGGCATATCATCGCTAATGTTGATCTCACAGAGGTTCTTCTTGGATTCCGTATCATAAAGACGCACCATCCCCACACCGCTGCCCAGCAGGAGCTGGAACAAGAAGAGGCAGGAAGATGAGGAGGACAGCACAGGAGTCAGGGAGGACCACCATGGTGAGAGAGGCCCACTCCTGTAGGGTACAGAGCTGCGCAAGCTGTCCGGGCGAGCTCCTTACTCCAGGCAGCCAGGGAAACTCTGGCTACAGTGGACCTCATTTAAAATGCCACACAGAGGGCCTGGAGAGACGGCTCATTGGTTAAGAGAACTAGCTGCTCTTCCAGAGGACCAGGTTCCAGTCCCAGAACCTAGATAGCATCTCACAACCATCTAAACCAGGGGATCTGATGCCCTCTTCTGCCTCCTCAGGCACCAGGCACATATGTGGTGCATAGACATCCATGCAGACAAAATAGAAAATAAAGATCTTGCTTTGTTTAGTTTTTTGAGATAGGGTTTCTCTGTGTAACCCTGGCTGTCCTGGGAACTTGTTCTGTAGACCAAGCTGGTCTTGGACTCAGAGATCTGCCTACCTCTGCCTCCTGAGTGCTGGGATTAAAGGTGTTCACCATCACTACCCACTAGATTAAATATATTTTAAAAAAAAAGTCACGAAGACATCAAAGCCAACCTTAAATAGATGCAAACGCAGGTCACGTGCTTTGATCTAAATCTGGTCTGAGTGTCCTGGCAGCTTGGTTCCCAGCATTCTGGTGTGAAAGGGATAGGAACTGAAGAAGTGGGGCAAATTCGAAGGTGGTTAGACCACCGGAGGCATAGCTCTCGGGCGAGATTAATGATGGACTCAGAGTGAATGTGTCTCTCTCTCTTGAGAGTTGTGGAAAAGCAAGCTTTGTGCCTATCTCCCTTTCTGGCTTCCTGCCTCGCCATGGGATCTCTCCGTTTGGCACGAGCTCCCATCATGATGCATGTGCTGCAGCCAAAGGAGCCTTCACAGAATAGTGCACATGCTGGTACCATGCTCTTGGACCTACAGAATTGTGGGCTAGATAAACTTCGATCCAGTCTCAAGTACGCTGTTATAGCAACAGAAAGCAGACTTCTATGGTGTCTGTGGATGACAGGATGCACCCAGAAATATTCTGGCTGGTTACCCGAGACCCTCTGACCTTTCCCCGCTTCTTTCAGTTTTAAATCCCAGCTGTTCCAACCCTTCCTTTTGCTCCTACTTCCTCTACCTTTCTGTAGGCCTGGCCCTGGCCAGTCTTGGGGCCGTGGTGACCATTCTATTTGCCTTTGCAGGGATAGCTCTGGCCTCCAGAATACATAGAGTATATAAGTATATAAGGTCCCTGACTCTGGGACCATAGGACTCACTGGGATAAAAGTGTAGAAGAGAATAACAGGAATCAATGCCAGAGCAATCCAGGCCTGGGTATCCCCAGGAACATGAGCTAGGCAATGGCCTCTGCACCCACTTGGCAAGCGAACACCAGTTCAGGGACAGCCCTGATACGAGGGCAATTCCTTCCTGTGTTGTCTGACATCTGGGAAAACCAGTGCCTGTCTCTTCGGCTGCAAGCAATCCATTTTAACTCCTTAACTGCAAACTCTCTCTCAGATAGGAAGTCCACTGGGAAAACAGCACTAGGCCACTCCCAGGGAAAAGGGGCCTGTGGGAAGCACAAACCAGAACACGGCCCTCTCGCTAACATAAGCTGCTGCGCTTTGAGCCAGGACAGGCAGATCTCAGCCAGAGCAGAGGGTGTATTAATAATGTATCAGAAACACGGTGGTCCGGAGGACCCAGGAGTCTCCTGAGACAGACCAGCAGACAGGATGGACTTTTCCAGTCTCTAGGAGTAACTTCATGGCCACCTGGGCTATTCCTAGATGTATGGTCCTGGCCCCTGACCAGTGGCGACCGGAGAGGAGATTCAGCTTACCTCATCAGCTTGGCCTGTCAGGAGCCTCTGAGAGAGAACGTCTGAACCTGGAATGCAGAGCAAGCTCCGCATGCAGTGTGTCACTTACCAGCCTGTCTCGCTTGGTGGCCCACTCCAGAGAGAGCAGAGGTGACTTAGAGATGGAGGAGGCCTTGGTCTGCATGATGGGGTTGAAGGACCACACTTTGATGACCCCATCCACATCTAAGCTGGCAACTCTCCTACCGGAGCAGTCCACTCTGTGAAGGGACAAAGGGAGGCGTCAGTGTCCTGGCCCCATCCTCTAGGGCCAACAATGATACCGTCATGGTTTCCCAACTTTCCAACTCAATCAAAGCTACAGCGCAAGCCCTGCACTTGGAGGATAAGTGTAAAAGCACTCTAGAGACAGACATCCACCAGGAAACATGGCAGGGCGCCAGACACGCGGCTCATCTTCCTGAGAAAAGCAAGTCAAGATGCTAACTGCCTAAGCCTAGTAGACAGCCTCAGAATCCTGGAACCCACTGGAAGTGTGGAAAAACCAGTTCCCAAGAGCTGTCCTTTGACCTCTATACGCATGCATACATTTACACACACACCACGAATACGCATATGCACAATAAGAAATACACAAATAAACAAACAAATGAAATACCAGTATACACAGTGCCATGCAAGGCTGTGCTGGGAACACATGAAAGGAACAGCAGCAGTCTCAGAGGGTGCCTCAGGGCACCTGCCACCTGAGATTTGGAGCTTCCCCCATTAGGATCTAGATCAAGTCAAGGGCCAGGCACAGATGAGGACAGTCAAAACACAAAGCTCCCTGCAAGCGCTTTCCTGATGTTTAAATACACACACACACACACACACACACACACACACACACACACAGAGAGAGAGAGAGAGAGAGAGAGAGAGAGATAAAAATTTCCATACACAACACACTAACATAAAAGAACTAAACCTGAATGGTCTGATGGAAGCCACCACAAGGGCAGCACCTAGTCCGGCAGGACTCTAATAACCCTTCAGGGACATTTTCCTGCCACCAGCATTTCCGCACACTGTCCAAAACCCCAGTTCCTCACCCCTCGGCCCACCTGCAGTGCATGATAGATGAATGGTGCTCCCCATACTCCTCCTGGCTCAACACTATGAAGGGCTGCTCGGGGCGGCCTCCCTCAGAGCCTGCTGTGGACACCCGGGCCAGAGGCTCCACTGTTCCCGTGTGGAGTTCCAGGCTGGGCTCAGCTTCTGGGCCACTGCCTTCCGGCTTCTTCTCTGCACACTGTGACCAGCAAAGCAGGGACGTGTCAGCTTAGGAAGGGACTCCTTCACCACACAAACACCCTAGATGTCTACGGTGGTCACTGCTCACGAGGTCAGCTGAGCCTTGAGAGCTACGCACAGCTCCCCTGGGACAGTAAGGTGCCTGCTTTCTGGGAACTGCGATCTCCTCACAGGCCCTGGCTGGGGAAGAGGGCTGGCCTTGTCCTCTCTGATGGGGCTCAGCGTGCAGGCCAGACAGAGGGCAGTGTCTCAGCCAGGTTTACTATCGCTGTGATGAAACACCATGACCAAAGCAAGTTGAGGAGCAAAGGGTTTATTTGGCTTATGCTTCCACATCACTTTTCAACATCAATAGGAGTCAGGACAGGAACTCAAACAGGCCAGGATCCTGGCAGCAGAAGCTGATGTAGAGACCATGGTAGGGTGCTGCTCACTGGTTTGCTTCCTATAGCTTGCTCAGTCTACTTTCTTAAAGAATCCAGGACCCAGCCCAGGGATGACACCACCCACCACAGGCTGGGCCCTCCCACATCAATCACTAATTAAGAAAAATGCCCTCGAGCAGTGGTTCTCAACCTGTGGGTCTTCAACACATACCAGAAAACCTGCACATCAGATATTTACATTATGACTCATAACAGTAACAAAATTACAGTTATGAAATAACAATGAGATACTTTCATGGCTGGGGGTCACCACAGCATGAGGAACTGTCTTAAAGGGTTGCAGCATTAGGAAGGTTGGGAACCACTGCCCTACAGGCTAGCCTACAGCCCGATATTATGGCGGTATTTCCTCAATTGAGGGTCCCTCCTCTCAGATGACTCTAGCTCGTGTCAAGTTCACACAAAACTAACCAGCACAACCAGCTGACCCCTTGTCAGCTTGACACACAAACCCATCATTGTTAAACCACAATTTTTCCTTTCTTGTTCATTCCCAAGATCATAGCAAAGACGTCATATTATAAACAGTCCACAAACATAAAAAGTCCCACAGCCTTACAATTCGAAACACTTTAGAAGCTGTCTCTTTAAAAATACGTAGTCTCTTTTAAAGTCCAAAATCTCTTTTTAAAAAGCTTAAAATCTCACAGGAGCTGTGAGCCCCTGTAAAACAAAATCAAATTAAATACTTTCTTACTTCAAAAGGGAAGAACCAGGGCACAGTTGTAAACTGAACAAGGCAAAAACCAAACTCAAACGGTATAAATAATTCCGTGTCCAACATCTGGGATCCACTCCTGATCTTCCGGGCTCCTCCAAGGGGCTTCTCTGGCTCCGCCCTCTGCGGCACACAGCACACACAGCCTGTCTTATAAGCTCAGCAGGCACCACTCCACCGTGGCTGTTCTTGGTGCTTGTCCCACGGTACCAGCATCTCCAAATTGCTGGGGTCTCTGCCTCTCTTCACGGTGCCAAGCCTCAGCTTCTCTGCATGACCCCTTCCATCACAGGGCTTCAACTGCTACTGAGGCTGCATCTTCACCAATGCCAAGCCTCGGCGGCTCAGCAGCTCTCGGCGACCCCTTCACGCCTTTAAACCCAGTACTACCTGGGTGACTCTGTGGCTACCAGACCGAGGTACACCTTGGCCACCTCTGGAACACAGTTTCTGGCAGTGACGGTCAGGAAACATCTACCAGAAGGTTTCACCTCAGTGACGCTGGTCTCTTCCTAACCACAGCTAACTTTTCAGATGACCTGACCAGCACCAATGGTCCCAGCAGAGCAAAAGTGTCTGTTACGGTGCCAGTCTCTTGTAAACCATAGCCCCAGCTTCTAAATTCAGCCCCAGCTGACCAGAACCACAGAATCTTAATTCAAAATAGCAAATATTCAATTTAAGTTAACTGTCAAATTTCCTTCTGAAACTTCACAAGCCAGGCCTCCACTGTCTGCATTTCTCTCAGCATTCATTTCTTCCAAGCTCCCACAGAACAGCTCACCAAGCTTTGAACACTCGATGGATCTTCTTGCCCCGAGTTCCAAAGCCCTTCCACAATCCTCCCAAAAATGATATGGCCAGGCCTGTCACAGCAATACCCCACTATGCTGGCACAAGTTTCTGTCTTACGTTTCCTATTGCTGTGAGGAAATACATGAGCACAGTGAGGTGGGGGAAAGGGCTTATGTGGCTTCCGCATCTCACCGTTCATCACTGAAGGAAGGTGGGGCCGGAACTTAAGCTGGGCAGGAACCTGGAGGCAGGAGCTGATGCAGAGGCCATGGAGGGGAGCTGTTTACTCATGTGTTCCCTATGGCTTGCTTGGTCTGCTTTCTTATAGAAGCCAGGACCACCAGCCCAGGGATGGCCCTACTCACAGTGGGTTAAGCACTCCCCTGTCAATCACTAATTAAGAAAATGCCCTTTAGACGCCTCTGGCCTGATACTATGGAGGCATTTTCTCAGTCAAGATTCTCACCTCTCAGATGACTACAGTGTGTGTCAAGCTGACATAGACCTAGCCAGCACAGGTAGGGAGCAGAGCTTAACGAGAGTTGACTGTGGGTAAGGAAGCCTCTGTGCTGAGTGACTCGTGGCTTATCCCTGACTTAATGATGATGTCACCACCCCACTTACAGCTGTGGACCCTGGACTGAGACAGAAGCGAGGCACTTTAGGGCACCGGCTAGCAGAGGGGAGAACTTGGGTGTGAAGCTAGATCTGTTGAAGGGCCTTGGTAGTGCACCTATAAGTCAGCATCTCCCCCTGATAGGGGGACCAAGAAAACAGGGGACAATGGCCAAGCATGGAAAGGCCTGACAACCTCCTCAGCTGTAACATGAGGGCTGCCTTGCTTGTTGGGGTTTGAGTCCAGCATCTGCCTCCCTATGGCAACAAGAGTCCTTCACTACAACCCTTTAAGTGAACAAAGAGGACCCAACCAGGAGAAAGTACCCAAGAGGGCGAGCCGGTTTGTCACTTGGGCTTTTGGCAGAAATGGCTCACACTATCAGCAAGAGCAGATGCTGCCTCACATTCTCAGAGACCTCTGTCTCCAGGACTCCTCACAGGGAAGATGGGGCTATATAGCATCTTGCTGAGCTAATACATGGCTTCCAGCACAAGAGTCACTCAGCAGGGACTCCGAGGGAGCAGAAGAAAGAGATGCTGTGGGCCACTGCATCAGACTCCGAGGTGATCAAGTCTCGGGCCCTGCCATGCTACCACACACGGGTCACCCAAGGGAAGGATAGGTATAGTGGGATCCTCAGCACTCATAGAGACCTTTCTGGCCCAGCTGGAGGAAATGCTACCAGGAGAAAAACAGGCAAAACAGAACCCAAATACCAATATGATAATAACCAACCTGGCCAGAACAAGCCCTGCCTGACAGCAGAACTCAGAGGAGACCCAAAAGGTACCTCAGCAGCCTGGGCACCCTATACCTGGGAGGAGGAGGTGGAGAGCAGCTCCCTCCTCTCCTTGCCGTGGTCCTGCAGACGCCGTTGGCGCTGATGTGTCCAGCTGGCCTCTCCAGGCACAGGCCCACTCAGAAGGCTCTTCCCATCCTTGGTCCCGGGCACTGGGTCCTTTCCCTTCGTAGCCTAGAGGACGAGAAGCAGGCTGTGAAAAGTCTCCTCCAGGCTGTCCAGGCAGTGACTCTGGACCAGGAAGGATACAAAAGCCAGGGAGCAGTTTCTCTTCCCACCAGCTCTCGGGAAAGACCCTCCCAGGCTGACCTGGGCAGGAGGTTCAAACCAGCCAGGCAAGCCTCCAGACCGAGCTCCTCCTTGCCAGGTCACCTGCTGGTCTCAGCCTGCACTCTCACCTGGACAGAAGAAGAGAGAATCCTTCCGATTCAACAGGAATTATCAACTTTTGTTACAGTGAAGGAGTTCAGTACTTACTAGCAGGCCAGGTCCAATACTGGGTAATACCAGCAGTTATATGCAACAACATTTGGACAACACTAAGTGCACACACACACACACACACACACACACACACACACACACCAGCCAACCTCTTCTAGAGTAGGGCCATCTACAGGACTAAGCTCACTACTGTGAACAAGTAATAAAACGGGGTGGGGTGGGTTCAGTGGCAGAGCGCTTGCCTGGCAGGCAAGAAGCCTCAAGTTCACTATCAAAAGCAGCAGAATAAAACAAACAAGAAGGCTAGACTACTTTAAAAATGGCTAAACCACCAGACATTTTTAACAGAACTTATCAGGAAACTCAAGGATCTCTGTGTAAGATAAATTAGAATGGAAAGGCAATGACATTTTTCTGTTTTTTTTTTCATACCAAGAGTGATAAGGTCCATAGCAATGAATGAATTACTAGATGGATCTAGTCATCCCCGCCCACCCAAGACATCGCTGCCCTTCGCATAAGCAGCGGGAGGTGAAGATGCCAGTTAGCTGGGCTAGCTGGGAGTGCCGGGGCGGCATGGTGTCCTGGAGTGCCAACCTCACGACACAGACCTACCATTCTCCTGTTTACTGACCCAAAGGGCGAGGAGCAACTCCCAAAGTTTTCCCCTGACTTCCACACCTGTGCTTCAATACATGTATACACATGTCTGTCTGTCTGTCTCTCTTTCTCTCTCTAATACACACACACACACACACACACACACACACACACACACACACACGGTTTTTACTTTTTTTTCAATCTGCACTGAGATTCCATTTTAGATACACCATGCTGGCAACAGCTCCAGGGTTAGGGAGCAGATGCTGCTGGGGAGGCCATGAAGAGCCAGGAACTCTCATCCACTCCTGACAGAAATACAAAATGAGAAAACCCAAATGGAGACAGGGAAGAAAGAGGTCTTTATTTCATCCTTCAGCTGCCCAGTGAGGTAGGAAGTGGGCAGGGATAAAAAGCTAAAACACAGGTGAAAGTGAAGCCACTGGACAATGACCGTAAATACCTTCAGACAAATTCCTAAAATGCCAACTGAGATTCTCTGGGTGGACAGGACACTAGAGTGACAGAAGGTGCTGGAAGAACTGACCTGCCCACAGGGAGATTCGGCCCCTAGAGAGTTTCTTGAATTCCACCATCAAGCCTCCCTCATACTGTAACCCTGAGGGGACGCACAGCCGACAGTCTGCCGAGGCCCTGGCTACTGACAACCAACAAAAGAGTGTGTGAGCTGACGGCTAGAGGAGGCTGTGTCTGCCAAGGGCAGTTCTGACATCAGTCACTCATTCTTTGACAGGGTGGATCTTCCTAACCCTAACCGTGCTTTGGGTTTCATTTTCTCAGGCTTTAGAATATTTATGAAATATTAGATGTGACCCACATCTAAACATGAAATGCATTTACGCTTCATATACTTTTTATGCACATGGCATAAAAATAATTTTATGTAATGGTTTTAAATGTCCGGGGATTTAGTGGTAGAAGGCTTGCCATCATGCACACAGCCCTGGATTTGTATGCCACACTCTAGACTACAGTTAAATGACTTATACAAGCAGAACTTCTGTCTGAGGCGCTACTGTTGACAATCTCATTTAACAGAAAGTAAAGGAACTGGGGAGACACCCACCACACTGGGCTCGTCATGGACTTAGAAGCTGGCTGGTTATGCTCACGTGACAGAAAGTCTTGAGGGAAAGTAGATCCCCTAGGATGTGTGAAGAAAAAGACACCATAACACAGTGAGACATGGGCTATGGCTTTGGGAACGCATCTCAGAATAGCCAGAAGGGGAGAGTGCCCCTGTGTGGGACAGCAGGTCTGAGGCAAGACAGGCTGGCCACTGGATGTCTGAGAAGAAAGCAAACAGTTCCAGGAACGAGTGGGGCATTCAAGCCATAAAGAGTAATGTAAACCTATGCCACGTGTGAGAACAAGGGCTGCAGAGATGACTCAGCCGCACAGGCATCAGGACCTGAGACGAGCCCTACAGCCCACATTTTAAAAATAAAATACAATAAAGCCTGGCGTAGAAGTGTGTGCTTATAATCCCAGTGCTGGGGCAGCAGGGACAGGAGATCCTTAGGACCCACTGGCCAGCCACTATCCTATTTAGTGAGTTCCAAGCCAAGAAAGGTAGATGGCACCTGAAGAATGACACCCACAGTTGTCCTCTGACCTCCATGTGTGCACACGTCCACCTGCACACACAGGCACCTGTGCACACACAACACAGAAAGTACTAGGTAAGCTAAATCTCAGGCTATGCAGAAGCCCTGACAACCATAGGCTAAAGACACGGCTAGGGACTTGGTGTGGAGCAGAACAGCAAAGGAAGGAAGGGACTATTATGGGTTAAGATTGCATACTCGACGGGCAATAGATAAGGCAGAAGCACTTCTCTTCCGTGGTTTTGCCCCTCCTGTCTTTGCACACGGAGAGTCTATTGACTTCATTCATGACTATTGCCCTCTGGACAAAAAGACACATGCTGGTCTGCTATAAACCCTAGAGAGCAAGAATGGCAGCCATACGGCTCGGACATGGCCCATGTTGATTCTAGGGCTAGAAATGTGCCAATAGTTGTGGACGGGTCCTGGGAAGATGCATGCCCGTGAGAGAAAGTGTCTGTTCCTAAGACGGGCTTGGGAGAGAGAGTGTGAGGAAGGGGTCTGCTCAAGTGGAGGGGCACAGTTGAGGACAAGGTCTGCTGTGGTCACATGCGTCTTCAGCCACTGATCTGAAACCATAGGAGCAGTTACCAGGGCAGGCACCAAGCAGCCAAATCACACCTCTACATGGTTGCCTGTCACAGCAGCCACGGACCACAGGGGATCCCGCCTCTGGACAAGAAGTGGGCAGTGCTTCAGAGGGAGACAGCATTGTAACTCTCCTCTCTGCTCATTTCCCCCATACCCGGGAAGTGTCCTTTTCTCTTTCAATGTGTGCTGTTGAGGGTGCTCCATTCAGATGGCCGCTTACAGATGGTACAGAGGCTGCTAAGTCTCTGGTGGAGTCAGAAGCCCCTCCCAGACCTCCTTAGTCAATGCAGAGCACCCAGCAGGAAGACCCAGAGATGGTGGTAAGGGTAAAAACACTTGTCACATAAGCCCAGTGACTGAGTTAAATCCCCAGAACCCATGGTGGAAGGATACCACTAAAAATTGTCCTCTGACCTCTGCACAGGTGCCATGGTCAATAACAATAACAACAACAATAATAATAATTTTATCTTTAGAAAGAAAAGAAAATCCAGCAAGAAATAAAAGGGGATCCTCCCTCACAAGTCAGGAAGATGGGGGGGGGTCTAATACATTACCACACAGGGGCCCCTAAATTTCTATTTTCCAAATGGGTATCAACAACGGGCATATGGTAACATAAGAAGACAGTCCTTTCAACAAAAAGGAGTCATTGATACCAAGAGAACACAGGCCTAAGTGTCCTCAGCCGCGGCTGAAGAAGAGAAGACACTTCCTTCAGCTCTAACTGTGGTGGGAACGAGGCAGCAACACGGCAGGTGTCTGTGGGAGGCAGCTGCCCATGAAGCACTTTAGCGAGCAGGTAAATGAGTTTCAAGCTATAACAGTGTGCGACCTTAAAAAATACTTTCTGTGATATAACTAGTCACTGGACATTTTAAGGACAAACCTAACTAGTGGATGGGGCTGGCGAGATGCTCAGTGGCTAAGAGCACCTGCTGCTCTTGCAGAGAACCCCGGTTCAGTTCCTAGCACCCAAAAAGGACCTCGCAGCCATTTACAACTCCAGTTCCAGGGTATCCAACACTCTCTTCTGGCCTCTGCAGGAACCAGGTATGCATGTGTTACCTATACATACTTGGAGGCAAACACACATAAAATAAATAGATCTTAAAAAGCAAAACCCTAACAAGTAGATTCCTGTAACATTCAGACGTTCTAAATTCTATCCAGTCATCATCTCCCTGGCTCCCAACAGGTCAGGAGAGGCGTCTGTCGCCTGCCTGTTGTAATTTGCTCCTTCTGCTCCTTCTGGAGACAGAAACACCGTGTCTAGTCAGTGCCTCCGTAGATACAGAAGGATTCCAAAATCACACAGTTCTTCCTAGAGAGCTGTCTAACCTTGGTGTAAACAGGTCTGACCTGAAGGCCAAGGTCATCCAGAAGACAGCGTCTCATAACGCACTAACTATAGAAGGCATCTTTTCCCATCCCGCCCAGCTCCATGGACACAGGCCCAGGCCAGCATCCTTACTACTGGTGGCTCAGCAGGCAAGAGGGGTTTTACAGAGGTTGTAGCTGTTTGTTTCAGGACAGCCAAATAAGGGCTATATCCATAATAATGTAATTCCTACCAGTGCCTGTGGCTCACGAAGTGGGTGTGAAAGGCCCAGATTTATTGCTCATGGGAAGCATAGGCAGAACAGAAGGCCGGCCTGCCTGCCTGCCTGCCTGCCTGCCTGCCTGCCTGCCTGCCTGCCTGCCTGCGATTGTTGACAGTTGTTGACTCCTGCAGTTACAGAGTCCAGAAGACTTTGGGAACTGTGGTTTTATAGCCTACCCCACACACACACACTCCCAATTTTGCCTCCAGATTTCTGCTGAAAGCCTGGAGAGTGTGTGCTCAATGGTATGAAGCCAGAAGCAATGGCTCTGCCCTGTGATCGCAGCACTTAGAAGGCTGAGGCAGGAGGATTGCTAGAGTTTGGGGCCAGCCTGAGCTACAGTGTGGGACTTCATCTCACTCATAATAATAATAATCACAGCAATAATAACAATAATTCTACAACTATTTCAGTAACAGCGACCATAATCATAATAACCATAATTTCAATGACCTATCATGAGCAGAGCAGGCAAAATACTGTAAATAAAATTTACAACACTATATGTAAAAAATATTTAAAGTAGGAAAATCTAATAATTTCATACATTGCCCATTTAACAATAAAATACCATTTATGTTTTCTGTGTGCTTGCCCTTAAATGGCAAAAGAGAAAAAAGAATTCTGGGATGGCCATGGTGAGAAAACACTAAGCCTAACACACACTGGCCAAGCAAGTGTAGAGCCCCATGTCAGGCACTACTGAGTGCACAGGAACATACTGTCACGCCACGGGAAGTGCTCCCACCACAAACTGCATTTGACAGCGGTGAGAGAAACATCTACAGCACTATCTGAACATCAGTTATGACGAAAGGACAGAGACGCTAGAAAGTCATCCCCTCCCCGTGAGGGAGGAACCCCATATGTAAGGGATGTCAAGTCACTGCGACCGGAGTAAACAGAGAGTGGGGTGGACAGAGAAGCTTGCTCAGAAAGAGGCCGGCTGCTCTGCACAAGATCTATGTAGCCCCAATCTATGTAGCCTGGAAGGCAAGCTAAGGTCATTGATGGTGAGTTAAAGAGCTGGTACTAAGAGTTACTGGCAAGAGAACGTCCAGCTTAGACGGCGGTGAGAACCACGGCACAGGAAACTCCATTCTGATGTCTAGTAGGATGGGGAGAGGGAGAAGTCTACCCCAGCTCTAAAATCCCGCCGTTCTCTTGAACCTCAACTCTACTAGCTATTTTTAGAATTGAAACAAATACTGAGCCTAAATAAACTACCGTCAATTGAAAACAAGCAAGAAGGACACTGGGGAGATGGATCTTCCCAGCATGAGGACCTGAGGTCGGCTCCCTAACACCCACGGTGAACTCCAGGCTCACTAAGAGACACTGCACAAAAAATAAGAGCGACAGAAAATAGACACTTGATGTCAATCTCTGTCCTCAACACACACACACCCACTCAGGTACACATGTACTGCAAAGAGACATAGACATACAAAAAATTAAAAATAATAATAATAAAAAGAAAATGACTTGTTCAGTTTTTTTTTTCAGCATGTAGACAGCCGTGGTCTCCATTGAAGGATCTGGAAAACGCACTGTGAATATACAACACAGTGATCAAACTTTGGTTCAATTGTATTTTAGAGGCAAGCTTCCCTGCACATTGCACATTTTCACCCTCACCTTTGTAAACTGCACAAAAGAAAACACACCATTGATGTGGGATTCCCCTCTGTGTGTTGTGAATATCACTGATTAACAAAGAATCTGCTTTGGACCTATTGCAGCAAAGAATAGTGCAAGGCGGGAAATCCAAGCAGAGAGAGGAGGAAAGAAGGCGGGGTCAAAGAGAGAAGTCAGGTAGCTGCTGCAGGAGACAGATGCCGGACACCAGATGAAACCTTACCAGTGGGCCACAACCATGTGGCGATACACAGATTAATAGAAATGGGTTCATTGAAGATATAAGAGCTAGCCAATAAGAATCATGAGCTAACAGGCCAAGCAGTGTTGCAATAATACAGTTTCTGCGTGATTATTTCGGGTTTGGGTGGCCAGGATGCAAACAAGCAGTCTCTGCCTATAGATTGGCGTGCCAACGTGGGGCTGACTACATCCACATAAAACCTGAGAAAGCTTGGAAAGGAATTCTAGACATAAAAGAACAGAGTTAAGCACAACTTCTTGGTAGCCAGCATTTCTTTCCCCCAGATGGGCCCTGTTGGCTGGCAGCAAGCAGGAGCACTGTAGCTCCTTTAAGAGAGGTCTTCTTGATTCAGTATTGACAGCAAAATAAATAAATAAATAAATAAATAGAAACTGTGCTGCTTCTTTAAGAAATGGTGGCTTCCTGGTTCATGCTAGTTGCACATACAGCTCTGGCTCCTTCAGGAGGTCAAGCACTTAAATGGGGGTCTGTGAGCAACATGTTACAAATTGTTTAATGGTGACATAGACCCGTTGCAACCCTGGAGCTGGGGCAATGCACATGGCTCTCAGAAGCAGCAAACACGCTTCCACCATGTTGGACTGGGCAAAGCAGGCAGTCAGAACTGTGGAGTTGGTCCTAGCCATGCCCGCTTAGCATTTTTTAAAAAAAAGAAAGTGCTCCTGGTCAGAAAATAATTACAGATATGCAATAAAGATAGATTCAGACAGAAATAGACCTCTAAATGGGTCACAGTATTAGATAAATGTATGTAGGCTTGGAAGAGACAAGAAATAGTTATAAAAAGAAGTAAATGTTTTTTTAAGTATTTAAAGAGAGTATAGACAAAGAGTAAAGAAAAATAAGCCACATAAAGATGGAACATACACAGAGAGTCTGAATTATGTATATTATTGTGTTTTCTATGAATTTTTTGACTACAGAGAGATATTTGATTCTGGGGACTACTAAGCTAAACCAACATCTTAAATTCAAAATTTGGGTCTAAGGATATGTTGCTTTGGAAAGAGGTTCTGCTTTTGTTTCCACAGAGGATGAGAACCTGTGGATTCTTTTCAGACTAATATGGTTTGATGGAACAAGACACCCTGAAAGGTCTCCGCAAACCCCAAAATTACTTTGCTCAACAAGAAGCAGAAAGCAATTTAGAGAGAACTATACCCAAATTCCCAAATATTGTTTATAAATGTTTGCTTACATTTAAAGGGTGATATGCTATAGAGATAAATACTTTGCATTGGTATAGATCTTGGTTTATTGAAACAAATTTAAGGTCAATTTTGTTATATGTATATTTCTGCTCTTGATTGAGGTATTGTGTTTGTGCAGCTCATTTAAAAATGTAATGTATAATTAAGAAATACAGGTTAATAGATAGTCATTTATGACCGTCAAACTTGTAGTTATATTAGTTAGGTTTTCTAGATGTACAGAGATCTATTTCAGATGGACAGTTATTCTTCAAACCTTTCAAAGATTAACAGAATATGACATTTAAAATGCTTAAGAACTTAGAACTTTTCGTGACAATGAGACTCATCTGTTCTTGGCAGCACCAATCTACTTCAAAAGGATGATGGGCATCAAAGATGCTCCTTATAGAGTTTGCTAGCCATTTGGACAAGAAACTGCCCTTGCCTGGACTGCTTGATATTATGTTGTATGAACTGGACATGCAGGACTCACAGAAAAAAGACTGCTGGACCTGCCTAAAAGGTGAGATGGTCCTTCAGGTTCCTGATCCATAAAAGAACTACCAGACATTCTACAGGACACAGAAGAAAGCAATTGATGAACTTTGCCAATACAAGGCATAAGAGATCTTCAAATTCTCTGATTCATGAAAAAGTCTGCAAGATACTCTGGGCCTGTAGGCTGAAGATGGATGCCCCAATGTTACAAAAGAACTCTGGGTGACTGTCCAGGCAGCAAGATGTCTCTGTCAATTCTAGAGTTTTGGAAGTTGCTTACAATGCACTTCCTGTTTACTTAGGTAATATTATATCCTTCTGGAGTCTTTGATGGAGTTAAAGAATAGTTACAATTTTCCTTAGTTATGATAAAAGATAAAGTAGATAAAATATTGTAACTATAATTCTTGCTTGATAACTGTTTTGTTACATGTAATCTTGATATGTTAGAGTTAAAATCTTCCTTTTTATTTAGACAGAAAAGGGGAGGTGATGTAGGAGTTCCCTCTGTATGCTATAAAAACCATTGATAAATAAAGAATCTGCTTTGGGCCTATTGCAGTGCAGAATAGCGCAAGGTGGGAATTCCAAACAGATAGAGGAGGAAAGAAGAAGAGTCAGAGAGAGAAGCCACGTAGCTGCTGCAGGAGACAGACACCAGGAGCCTTAACAGTAGGCCACAACCACACAGCATTAATTAATACATAGATTAATAGAAATGGGTTAATTTAAGATATATGAGCTAACCAGTTAGAAGTGTCAGCTAATAAGCCAAGTACTGTGGTAATAATACAGTTTCTGTGTGATTATTTTGGGTCTGGGCAGCCAGGAACAAATGAACAGTCTCTACCTACACATCATGCCATTCAAACTTACTGTATGACCCATAATTCCTGAATTTATCAAAACCATGGCCCTGGGCTTATTCAAAGCAGTCTTTGTGTTTGCTTTCAATCCAAGTGAAGCTGGATCTCAAGAGACTCAAGGCTCCACCCCCATCTATCAGGCTTCTAAAACACTGCTCGCTGGGAGAGACCCAGAAAGCGAACAGTAGAGCTTGTGTAACTGCATTCTGAAAGAACAGAAGTTCTACTTGGAAGGTTTGAACTTTCAGAAAAGCAATTGCAGAGGTAGTCCTGATTGATCTATGGCTGTCTCCACCCTCAGGGATGCTGCGGTGACTGTCACATAGCATTGACAGTCCTTGAGATCTCAAAGATGATTCCTAGGACCTTCAGGACTCCAGCTCCTTCCAAAATGTACTGGTTAGCCTCTGCTGGGTACTGCTGAGACTAAGGGCCCTTCTGCCGGCTCTGTTCTTCCCCGAAGGAGTCAACACTACTAACTATCCCAAGCAAACTGGGGAAGAGTTTAGATGATCTGAGTAAAGTCAGAAGGAAAAAGAAAGTTGCCTGAGTCCAGAATTCAAGCTGTGTCCCCCAGGGTCCTGCTCAGTGTCTCCAGATCAACAATATTAACCCACACAGAGTCCTGTGGCCATCTGGTGCAGGATCCCAGCATGTTGGACACAAGCAGACTCCGAACCTGCTCTACTATTTGCAATCCAAGCCAAGGAGGTGGAGGAAGAAGGTACAGACTGGGAAAATCTGCCTTCTCAGTAATTAGTAAAAACACATAAGAAGACAAATCAAGGTCTAAAATAACCCTGCAGACATTTCCCAAGTACCCTACACAGGAGCGCTACTGAGCCACATTGCCATGGGGTATTCCCAAAGACAGTGAACTCTGAACTCTGTCTGACAGACTCCACCAGGAAACCCCTCAGTGGGACTCTTAGCCACTCTGGACATAAGCAGGCATCAAAGGCCTCTTCCCATATAGCATTAAAGTGAAGGATGGTAGGAGTCCTTTGCAGAATCAGCAAACACCAACATTTAAGTAAAAGATATGAACCGAAAACTTACTGTTTGGCCAGACACTTGTTTGTGCCACTCAAAATTCAAAATTCCACAACTGTCACATTTCACACTTGAGCTTCCTAAACACCCAAAACCCCTCATGAGTTCACGGGAAACCTGAGCAAAGGAAAGGGACCCTTCCAAACCTACTCTCTGCTATCATCTGTCACTTCACTGATGGAGAATGGAACACAGAGAGTTGTCACAGAGGTGCAGGGGAACCGGAGGACACAGCTGCTTGGGCCTGGGAAGCCGAGACTGGGAGCCTGAGACTCGACAAGATCCACCGTCAGCAGCATATCTGCACACACCCTGCCCTCCCTCCGCCATCTCAACATCATGCCCTGCACTGCCAGCCAGAGGAGAGATGGGAAAGGGACTTCATTAGGATTTGCTGCTTCTTCCCCATAATTCCTCCTCTATGGTTTTATCTCTGTTCTCGTCCTGCAAAGATATCACTGGTCTAAACGGCTGGGCGGGAGAGGATACAGGGAAGAGAGAAGAAAGAAAAGGAGAAATAAATTTGGGATATCACAGCACATCCGAAAATTTGGCCCTGAAGGAAAGGACCCCTGCTTCCACCTGTGACGAGGAGTCCTGCGTGAGGGCCTGCCAATGAGACGGCAGAAGTATCCCGGCAAGCACCACAAAGGCAAGGCCCACACTTACCTGACTGCTGAGGGAGTCTTTCTTGGCTGAACTCTGAGCCTGAGGGGGGCCTTGGGCAGGTGACAACCTTGAAGGGCTCTTCTTACTCTGGGGCAGCAATGAGGACAGGAAGCCCACTCGAGGCGACTGGGAGAGGGAGGCAGTCCTCTGGCTGCACACCATGGCTCTGGCCAAGGAAACACACCACAGCGTGAGGGACTGGAGGGGAGCAAGGAAGACCCAGGAATACACAACTTCTGGCCAAGGTTAGTGACTGAGATCTTAGCTAAGGTCTGAGGCCTGGGCTTGAGGGTGGCACAATCTTTGCTACCGTTTCCTGAACAAAGAACCAGAAGTTCGTCTGGCCCGAAAGGGAAGTCTGCGGCACCTAGGGAGACCCAGAAAAGCTCAGAATGCCTTGTCTGAGGACTGCTGGCCACACATGTATGGAGCACCTGACCATGTTCATCCAAACGGGGATGAGCCGGGGCGGGACACAATGGGATACAACAACTTAGCACAAAAAAGTGCATTTAATATGCATTGGAATAGTCTGAGAATATGAGGCTATATATAATACACCACTAAAACCAACTCTAGATATCTCCTTTTACTTTCTCCACGCATCTAACAAAAACCTCAGTCCATCTCTGATTGGCACTTGACTTCCAGCTACAGAGCCTACTCTCTCCCTCCTATCTCGGACTTCTGTTATAACTGGCTGTTTTTTAAAGGTCACTCAATCTCCTGTGCCCTACTGCCTACCACTTTACACCCTCAGCAGCTTCTCCTGAGGAACATCCCCACCTCTGGTGCCCAGCCCTTCCATCGTATGGAGCAGTTTTGCTGGACTCCGCCATCATGGACCCTGACACAGCTGTGCAGTTCTCCCTCCCGGGAGAGCCTTAGAGAGTAGGGTCCTGACGTATACAACTCGGAACCAGGTGTGCCACAGACCTCTCTGGCAACTCTCCCTCAGCAGACACAGGGGGTCAACCAGAGAGGAGGTCAGTGTGAAGCTCAGACCATAGAAAGATCAGAGACGGAAGGGCAGAGACATCAGCCCCCCCACCTGACACTACACCCTCAAGCACACTCACAGCTCCGAGTCCCCAAGGCGGTCCATACTGGAGACATAAGGGGGCAGTTTGTGCTGGACCAAGGCCTCTTCCTCCTCCTGCTGTTGCTCTTCCTTCTTCAACCGATGGATTTCAGCTTGCAGTGCAAAAAGCTATGGAGGGGCGAAGCGCAGTTAGCCAGGGACCGCATGTGACCTTTCCTCTACTGATGGAGCTTCCTAGACAGGCCAGGCCACATCCAACCCCAGCTGTAAGGAGCACTCCTGCTCATCAAACAGTGGGAAAATGAGAGTCACAGCTGATAATGGACTTCTGAGGGTTGAGAAGTCAACCATCCTTAGACATCCAAAACCTCTGGGTTTTCTTTTTAACTTTTGAGTTGCTTCCTCTTTATTGCTTGACTTGTTTCTTCCTGAATACACTGGGGTGGGGGGGATGTCCTGCTTTGATGTTTGGAATCTGCAAAATGGGCCTTTGAAACTTGCAGAGAAAAACATTTTTAATGCATTATGGTATTACAGCCCTTGCCTGGAAACATCGATTCAATAATCTCAAACCCCCAAATAGCTTATAAGCTTCCTTTTTCCAAAAATCTCACTGACACAGATCTTCATTTCAAGATGGGGAGCGTCCTTAGGCAAAATGCAAAGGCAAACACAGGCGTCTTGAAGCTGGTATTTTGTCAAGTAGGTAGCCGAATCAGAACAATTCTATCGGGGTTATAAAGAGTATTGTGTATGGCTACATAAGGGAATAGACTGGGAAGATAAATTGAGAGAAGGGGGCTGGAGAGAAGGCTCAGCAGTTAAGAGTGCTGACCTGAGTAGCCACATCAGGTGGATCACAGGTTTGTAACTCCAACTCCAAGGGAGCTGACATCCTCTTCTGGCCTGCATGGGCACCTACACCCACAGGCACATTCCACACATACAATTTACAATAAAAAAAGATGAAAAGAACCAAGGTGTGCAGTGTTGCAAAGTGCACACTGTCTTTTTATTTTTTTTTTTTTACAAGTTTGTTCATGGTGCCATGTTGCTCATGCAGCACATATAATTTCAAACATTAATGGCACTTCTGGTTATCAGGGCTGGCACAGCCCCAGATCCCCAAGTTGGTGACTCACTGTTCATCTGAGAACAGTTCACCTTTTCTCTATTTAACCAGCTCTTCACTGTTACCCGAAAGCAGAAGTGCTTCCCAGCTTCCGACCTGGCTCAGAACAAACCTTCTGACGGAGAACTTCATTCTCTTCTTGAACCTGGTTGGTCCGCTGGCACTCTGCATCAAAGTTCAGGATCACAGGGACCGGTGCACAAAGTTAAAGAACAAGTCTGCCCGGAAAGATTTCAAAGTCCTTCCCAGCGAAACATTTGAACAGGAGCCACAGAACAGGCATTGTGGAAAGGAGCCTCTTCCAGTCCGTGGGTCTGCTAAATCAGGCCACCTGACTCCTTTGGACTCAGAGACACATGACAAACTGCCCGTCCAGCCCTTGTGTAAGTCATAAATGCCAACTCAGGCATTTTCCCCCACACCAACAGTAAAGAGCTAGTGGACACCACAGTCTAAGCTTTAGTAAAGTCAGTGCCAATGACCCAGTTAAAAGCAATACTGCAAGCAGGATCAGCCACTTCTCCAGGCTGGATCTCTCCCTGGCAGAAATTCAGATGGGAAAACCATTCTGCACATTGCATAGCCACACACGCCCCATGAACACCCACACTCCAGCTTAGGGTAGTGGTCCTTCCCGGCTGCTGCCCAGAGTTCTGCTAGAATCACAGAGCAGGTAGGGCCTGTCTTAGGAGAGCAAACTGCAGTTCCAATGTGTGTGACCTACTTTGCAGGGTCGTGACCTGTTCTGCACTGAAAAGATAATGAGTGAGCGACAGGTTCCAGCTGCCCTGGAGGTTCTTTGGAAAGCCCTCAGAAGGGGGAACAGGAAGGAGAAGAAAAACGCAGCTCTGGTAAAATCTGATTCACACTTATCCACAACAGGAAGGGGAAAACGACAGCAGGACCATCCATCTGAAAATGTCCTTCCCAGAGGTCAACACAGCTGCAGTGGGCGGACCTCGACCACGACCAGACTTATCAGGGCCTCACCAGGCCGTCCCATTTCAAATGAGGCTCCCTTCTCTCATAGATTTTCAGCCTAGGAAACATGAATGAGACTTATGCTGACATCAGATCTTCAGTTTGTTACAGTGAGGTTTTCTTCCCCCCGCACACACACACCCTCTCAAACACCCAAACACAGATTCTTAAAGCTAATCTATACTCTGGCAAGTTGAGGCACACTGTCCCAGAAAGTAAACCAAACACAAACTCAAGCAGAAAACTCCAGCCCCAGAATTGTTTTCATCTGCCACTCAACCCCAAAGAAGGTAAGAAACACGTGCTATATACACAAAGAGGGTACTCTCAAGCCTGGCTGCTCCGAACCCCGGAGCTGACTGGATCAAGTCAGGTACCAGCACCCAGAAGCTGCCAACTTCCCTGCCAACACATATCCGCTGTTGCCGACAACACAGTTCAGAAGCTGCAGAACTAAGAATTATGACTCCCCGAACTCCTGACAAAAATAACCACAATTCGTCGTCCAGCCCCTCACATGACACGCATCAGTGCTCTTTGGGGACTCTGTGAAAGAAACGGCTGCGTCATGAGAAGCAGCCTCTCCTCACAGTGTCTGGGTACCTCAGACTACGGACATAGCCTCAGGCAGCAGGAAGGATATGCATGCACTGGAAGAGAACGCTCAGGAAGTTGTGCAGAGAGACGATGAACGTGTCGGCCCACTGTCGAGAGAAGTAGGTAGCGAAGGTGGGGTTGGTGTCTGGGGATGGCAAGAAGGGAAGAGCGAACCAGTCCTTCCATTCAGCCTGGTTCTGGAGTTCTGTGGCCTGCTTGGCAAAGAATTCCTGGGCCTTGTCATTTCTGTTTGTCTGCCGAGACACAAAGAAGGTTGCAGGGGAGGGGGAAGAGACAAGTCCACAGGTCAGGCTCTTCGCAGTTGCTGAGCAGACAGCCTCTGAACACCTCCTGTCAAGCCAGCAACAAAGCTATATGGATAAACTCCACCATAAGAAGGAAAGCATCACCCTTTTCTCAACACCCAAAGCTGGTTCCTACTGAAGTTCTGGGGCTTGGGATATCACTTGCTCGGCTGGGAGAGCCTTTGTCGCAAATGCAGAGTCCTGAGTTCGATCCCTAGCACTGAATAAAGCCAGGCATGGTGGCACACCTGTACACCTAGCTCTTGAAATACAGAGGCAGAAAGATCAAAAGTTCAAAGTCATCCTCAATTATGTATTAAGTTCGAAGCCACCCTGGGATACAAGAGACCCAGTTTCAAAGACAAGAATAAACTGAGGTTCTAATGACAAATGCCATCCTGGGAACTAACCTCTGGTTGAAGCTCAAAGAATCTAAATGAGTCCCCCAGATCAGTTACATCTTGTTTTGTTTTGCGAGACAGGGTTTCTCTGTGCAGCCCTGGTTGTCCTGGAATTCACTCTATAGACGAGGTTGGCCTTGAACTCAGAGATCCACCCAAGTGCTGAGACCAAAGGCAAGTGCCACCACTACCCTGCTACATATGCAGTTTTTTAATTAGTCAAAGTTTATACTCTTTAAAATGCTACATAAGTTTACACACTTAAAATCAATGGGACCTAGAACTGTAGAAAACAAATCAAATGATCCACAGATACTGAGACGTGGGGGACAGGAAAACAGTCAAAACCAAGAAGAACCTGGATTGTGTAGACCAGATAAAAACGGAACAGGCTGGTTTTCAGTTTGTGGATGGTGGGCCGATAGATGTCCTCCAGGCGGCTGAAGAGCCTGCGTTCCAGGTAGCTCCAATACTCCCGAAGGGCAGCCAGGTCATACACCTGCATCAGCTGCTGCAACTGGTCCACAATCTTATCCACCTGGTGAGAGACAGCAGAGTTGGAGGCGGCCCAGAGACAAAGGAAATCCCCACCTCACGACACAGAACACAAATTTCATATTCTTCCTGGGGCTCCCAGATGTCAAAACATAGAACATCAGTTGGCACTCTATAAAATTTCCAAGACGTATTGCTATAGCAGCTTTCAAATTATTTTCTGATGCTAGCTATATATGATTTGACCCTCGAGCAAGCTCAGAGACAGTCCAGTAAGCAAGAGTTTGGGCTCCAGGTGTTGGGTCTCCTTGACCAACTTGGCAATGTCACTTCAACTTCGGTTGCGGTTGCCTTGCATTGTAAAAATAAACAAGGGCGAAAGAGCACCAGACAGTCTCCACGGTCCTCCCTCCCAGCTCCACGGTCCTCCCTCCCAGCTCCACAATGGCCCTTGCAGGTCATCAGAGTCCCACCTGAGCCTCGGTGGCTGTACCCTTCAGCCAAAGACAGTCACGCCAGAGTAGACAATCTGAAAACTGTTTTGGATACCAATGTCCATCCAACTTCTTTGTTTAGTAGATCAGGACACTGCTGTCTGGAGCAGGGAGACGCTTTGCTTTGCCACCAAGTGAGCACTAACTTCACATGGCAGGAACCAATACCCTAACTTCCTTCGGCTACTGGCTCACTACCTCCCCCAATCCATCTGCCCAGGACCAATTTAACTCGGTACATACAAACATACAAGTCATAAGCAAAGAAGTTCCAAGCACCTCTCAATGGAAATAGTATCATAGAAGTTTGTGTTTTAAAACGTGCAGGGAGATCTTCTTGAATTGCAGAACAGAAACTACCAATGAGTCCCTGATAACTCCCTAGACCTGAGCCCAGCCAGCGTTCCAGGCCGCAGCCCCCTTTGCTCCCGCTACTACAGACAGCCACTATTTGAATATTTCTTCTGCCAGAACTCAGCGTTGTACCCCACCTTGGCTCTTAAAGCGGCGTAGCGACGCCGGCCAACTATTGGCCAGCACCTGCAGAGAGGGTGGAATGGAGTGGAGTGGAGGAGCCCTGGACCAGGAATCAGGGACCCGATGCTCCTGACTCACTAAGCAACTTCAGGCAAGTCACAACCCTCTCCCAGCCTCAGTTCCTCCTATGTCAAGCGAGGGCCAGACTGCTGTCTGCAGTCTCCCACCAGGCAGTGACAGCGCCGCCCTAGCCCTGGAGGGTAGTGCCGGAGCAAGAGGCCCGTTCCCCTATCTACCCGCCTCTGCCGCCCCTGCCGGTCCCTCACCCTGAACCCCTTCTCTTTGTCCGCCTTGATCTCCGCATCCAGCTGCCGCAGTGTATGAGTGAAACCACGGAAGAGCAAGTACTCCCGGACCAGCTCGTCCGTGCGTTCTACCGCCTCCGCCATCGCTGCGCGCGCGCGCGCGCCGCTAGAGACCCCAGCGGCTCAGGGCGGAGAGGCGGGGCCTGGCAGGACGGGGCGGGGCCGAGCTCGGGCGCCTCGTACGTCACGCCACAGCCAGCCTACCGATTGCGCGCCCCGCCCCCGCCGGCGCCCCGCCCCTCCACCCCACTCTCAGTGGGTTCCGGATCGTCTGCCGGCACCGAGGTCTTCTGGGAGCCCTTGAGTGTCACCTGAGTGGCTGACACCGCTACCTCGGTCCAAGTAAAATAGGACTGCACCTTGCGAACGTTCCAGATAGTTACGGGGCGGGAAGGAAGTGCTGTCCCCAGCTTATTAGCATGACACTGCAGAATCTTTTGTCCTCGTCCCTCCTCTTACAAATGGAGAAAACCGGGGAGATGGCTCCGCGGTTAAGAGCACTGACTGCTTTTCCAAATAGGACCCGGGTTCAATTCCCAGCACCCACATGACAGCTCACAACTGTCTGTAGCTCCAGTTTCAGAGGACCTGACACCCTTACACAAACATACATGCAGGTGAAGAAGTATGTTCAAAAAATAAAAATAAATTTAAATTAAAAAAAAATGGAGAAAACTGGAGCCCCCACAGGTAAAGTGACCCGTGTGAAGTCAATTCCCAAAAACCCAGCTTACTTCTCTCTTCTTTCCAGTGCTGGGGACTGAACACAGGGCCTCACACATGCTAGGCAAGCATTCTGCCGCAGTGCCCTGGCCTTCTGTGGTTTGGTTGGGATTTAGTGTGGTTTTGATTTTCTCCCTCTCACTAAATTGCCACACAGGTCTTGAACTTGGCAATAAGGAACACCGCACCACCAGGCCTTTCTGTCTCGCCCTGAGTTCCGGAGTAGGAAGAGTTAACTATACCAACCAAGATGTACTCCTTAGGGGGGTGGGGGGGAAAGACAAATTTTAGAAGTGTGTGGCCTATGGTCCCAGTTTCTTGTTATTTATTTATGTTTTTGATTTTTTTTTTTTCGAGACAGGGTTTCTCTGTGTTGCTTTGGCGCCAGTCCTGGAACTAGCTCTTGTAGATCAGGCTGGCTTCGAACTCACAGAGATCTGCCTGGCTCTGCCTCCCGAGTGCTGGGATTAAAGGCGTGTGCCACCACCGCTCAACTATTTGTTAGTTTTTAAAAATATTTTTGTGAAGATTTTTTTAAACTCGGGAAAATTGTAAAATAACCAGTCAATTGTTTCTCTGAAGCACTTTCAGTTCCTTCTGGTTTTTGTTTTTGTTTTCTTTTAATTTTAGAAAATTATTTGAAGTTTTTACAAGACATATGTATATTGCCTTATTTCTTCATCTGCGAAATGTCAATGATAATACCCACGTTGCGGAATTGGCTTTAGTCCGGACACACTTAGGAGGCAGAGGCAGGTGGATCTCTGCGAGTTCAAGGTCAGCCTGGTCTACAAAGCAACAAGTTCCAGGACAGTCAGAGCTGTAACACAGAGAAACCCTGTCTCAAAATACAAAAAAAAAAAAATTGATTGATTAATTTATATGCACATGGGTGTGGCTGTCTATGCTGGTGGGGGGGCCCAAAGAGATTGCTGGGTATCTTTTTTCGTATTCTAACTATTCCTTTTGACACTTTTGACACAGGGTCTGTCCCTGGAACTGGGCTCTTATTTCCCCGTCTCCACTGGAAGCCAGCAAACTTCAGCAATCCTACCGGCCTTGCTCACCTCAGAACTAAGGTTACATTTATTTATACGAATAACCAGCTTGGTGCATGGGTGCTGGGACCCAGACTCTGGTCTTCATGGGTGTGAAGGAAGTACTCTCAGCTGCTGGACCATCCCTGCAGCCTCAAGAGTAGCTTTCTAAGGCTGGAAATCAGTCCCTCCGTTCCCCCCTGAAGGAACTTGCTCAGTCTGGAAGGCCTTCAGGCACTCACAAGGATAAATAACTGTCCTTCCTTCCAGCCTTTGTTCAAACATCACGTCTTAGGTTTCTGTCTGTTTCTGTAACAAGATGTCATGAGCTGAGCAGCTATGAAACAACAGAACCTTAGTTCTGAGAGTTGCGGTGCCCAGAAAGTTGAAAATCAAAGCTCCAGCGTTTAGCAGAGTTTTTCTGATCAAACGCGGGGCCCTGCAACTCTGTCAAGCTAAGGTGAGGCACTGGTCCTCCGTGGCCTAATTAAAAACAAACAAAAGGCAGAAAAAGGAGGTTTTATTCAATGTGGCCATCTTGGGAAGTGGATTTTTTTTTTTTAATCCAGTGCCCTACAAGTTTGCTGTCTTGACATGAGGATTGGGTTTCAGTAAAGGGGAACAAGTCTGCATAAGTAATCAGTCCCGGTCAAGGTGTGGTCCTGCCCACCACTGGCCATCCCTGTCTCAGCTCCAGCCTTTCCGGCAAGGTGGTCTTGTAAGACGTCAGAGATGAATGAAACCTCTCCCTGGTAGAGAAGTTCCTGTCCTGGCTAGCACCAGGTTACGGCCCTTCCCTTCCCCATTACCAGATTCCCAGGGAAATTCCAGTTCTTTGAGAACTATTGTTTCACTACTCTGAGAGCAATGAAGAGAAACACAGGAACGCCACTCTTTAGAATACACTCCGTCCTGCGCCAGACTTGTTACCCAGGCTGTCACACGCAGGATTCTCAAAAGTGCCCCCCTCAGAACAACATCCCAGTGGCGCGTAAGTTTTAATATGTAACATTCAGACTGTAATAGTTAATGCCTTAGAAAGGCCTTCTCTGGCTGCCCTTGGCGAATGGTATCCACGCTACCACTAGTTTCTCATCCCTGCTGCCTATTTGTCTGTTTCTATCTAGCACTTAAGACTGTCTTGCTAAATCAGTATTTTGCTCATTTGATGAATTATCTGTCTCTCCCTCGATGTAAGTGTAAGCTGGACAGGTGGAAGGAGAGGTTATCATCTGTCTTGTTTACTGCTGTATGTGCAGAGCATAAAAAAGCATTGAGCTCATAGCCGAAGCACAGTAAATGTGTACCGAGGGCAGTGTCAGTTAGGGCCCAGCCGTCTTCAGACAAAGCCGTTTATGGCAGGAAATCTGAGGAAGCAGAGATGCGGTCTTAGGTGGAAACTCAACCAGGAAGGTTCAAGCAAGCAACGCGGGGCCCAAAGCGTGGCCATCCTACCACACACACACACACACACACACACACACACATACACACACACACACACACACACACACACACTAGAAGCATGTGATTAACATTTTTATATTGCTCTCCACCAAACCCTCGCTCCATTCCAGGCCTCTCTCCTGTTCTCCTGCCAGATATCCCGGGACCTTTCCACGTCTCTATCCCATAATTGCCTCTAACTGAACACCACTATCTTAGCTCAATAGCGTGTGTGGAGACTGTAAGCTCAAACCTGAGAGAGAGGCTTTCCTCCGGCTGTAGAAGCCGACTGAAGAATTCAGCCCCTCCTCCTCCGAAGTGTAATTGGGTCATTCAATGCTTTTTCCAAAACAGAAGACAGTTGTGTTCCTTAGGCCCCTGTCTGCTGTTGCTTCCTGGTTTGGGGTTTATTGTTTCTGCTCACCACTAGGAGAAACTGTTATAAGCTATGTTCTATCCTTTACAATATTATGAAGTCATTCCGATTTTAGTCTTTTAAAAAATAATAGTTAATTACTTGGAGGGATGCTTTTAGACCAGATAGGAAGCTCGGGGAAATTATGGAACCAGGGAAAGAAGAGAAGACCCTCACTCTGGAGTCTGGCTGAAGCCCCTTGCCAGCTGAGAATCAAGAATTGCGGCAAAATTGATGATTTTAAAACAACAATAAACCATGATCAATGGCTAAGGATAGACGTCTTTTGTCCTTTGCCACTATAAACCTGCAGTTTTTCCGGAATCGTACAAGAAACTCTAATTTTCATGAAAATGTATGTCTTAACGCCCTTATGCAACCATTGTGGTTCATTTTACCAGATGATACTTCCATCTAAAGCACCCTGAGAGCCACCCTACAATCCCATTCATCAAAAAAGAGGTCGAAAAAGTCTACCCAACTTCAGAGCAACAGAGATGGCACCTACAGCTACTCAAACAAGCCTCTCCACTGGAAAACCCACGCCTTCTCTTGAGTGTGCCTTATCTTTTTCCCTGAGTACCTTTCTTGCTGTCAATCCCACAGTTAAACATGTTTAAAGATATTTTATAATAAACTCTAACTCTGCTTCAAACCGCACGTTTCTGAAATTCTTTTTGGCCGTGATGTCAGAATGCCAGCTTTACCGGAGTGGGGGACAAGGAACATCGTCAGGCGGCTGCGGCCAGTGCTGGGCTATGCTGCCCGCTGTACCACCAATGACAGTACCACTGCGTGTCTAGATGTATGGACCACTCTCCCAAACTAATCAGGCCATTTCTTACAAAACTGCAGATAAAAAAAAATAAACATACAAACCAGTAATAACATTCTGAGGGGTTTCCCCAGAGAAAGAAGACCTATATCTTTAATGTTAAAAACCTCGTACACAAGGACTGGAGAGATGGCTCAGCTGTTGAGAGTACTGGTTGCTCTTGCAGAGGACCCAAGTTCAGCTTCTAACTTCTACATAAAGGTTAACAAGCAGCTCTAACTTTGGTCCCAGAGGATCTGATGACCTCTTTTGACCTCAGCGGGCACCGGGCACACACATGATACATATAGATACATGCAGGCAAGCATTCATGTACATAAAATAAAAATAAATTCTCTTAGGGTTTTATTGCTGCGAATAGACTTCGTAATGATGGCAACTCTTATAAGGAAACATTTACTTGGGGATAAGTCACAGTTCAGAGGTTTAGCCCATTATCATAACGGCAGGAACCATGGAGGCACGCAGACAGACGTGGTGCAGATGTGGTGCTGTTGGTGTAGTTGAGAGTTCTACATCCAGATCAGCAGACAGCAGGAAGAGAGAGTGACACTGGGCCTGGCTTGAGCATCTGAGACCTCAAAGTTCACCCCCAGTGACACACTTCCTCCAACAAGGCCACACCCCTAGTAATGCCACTCCCTAGGAACCTATGGGGCCATTTTCATTCAAACTTTAGAAATGAGTCTTTTTTAAAAAACTGTATACAAATGTTTATTCAAAGTAACCAAACACTAGAAATAATCCAGATGTTCTTTGACAACATGATTTTATTTATAGGCCATCTTGGAAAGAGTGAAATATGGCGTAAAGAAAACTGTACCACTCATGAACGGTTAGTGAACATGAGGAGGAAAGGGGGTGCCATCATTAAAGGGGCAGTGCAAGGGACTCATACGGTGGAATCGGTCTGCATCTTGACTGGTTGTCATACACCTATAGACACAAAGAAACCTCACTAGATACACATAGAGACACAAGAAAATCTCACTAAAGTAATTAACTCAAAAATATAAATATCGTGGAACTGGAGAGGTGGCTCAGTGGTTAAGAGCATTGGCTGCTCTTCCAAAGGTCTTGAGTTCAATTCCTAGTAACCACATAGTGGCTCACAATCATCTCTAGTGGGATCTGGTGCCCTCTTCTGGCATAAAAGTGTCCATGTAGATAGAACACTCATATACATAAAATAAATAATTTAAAAAAAAATCAACATCATCTTTGGTGACAAACCAGACCTTGAGCATCTGCAGAGCCACTGTGATAGCAGGAGCCATGGACACAACCCAGATCCCAGCCACTGCAGGACCACCGGCCCAAACAAGGCCTTAAGCAGCATCTGTGATCCCATATCTCCATTGCCTTAGATGGCAGCGCCAGCCACCCAAATAAGCATGGCTCTGGTGGCAGCATGGGCCTCACACACAGACATGGTCTCCAGTGACTGACCAGACCCCAGGTCAATCACATGGTCCTCGGTGGCAACAGGAGACCATGCTGCCACAGGGACCAACAGACCTGGGTGGCCTATGCAGCCACCAGAACCATGGTGACATCTGGGCACAAGCTGCCGCCAAGGGCCATGACTGGGTCGGTGGTCCTGCAGCAGCTGGGGTCTGTGATGATGTCTATGGCCCTAGTTAGTACAAGGACTCATTGAAACCATGCTATGCTGAGCTAGCCCCGCCCTTCGCTGGCCCTGGGATAGCTGGTTCTGCCCCTCTCTGGATACTGTAGTAAGAGGGTTGGTCCTGCTCCTTAGTGGAGAGCTCTCCCCTGCACTCGGGAAAGATTACCCCACCTCTCATTTAGCAGTACACTAGAGCTCCGCTGTCCGGAGGGATGGAGGTGAGCCAGTCCTGAGGGCATGAAAGCAACAGAGCTGACCATCCGCCTTCCTGCAGCCTCCCCTCCCCTCTGCCCCTTCTGCTCCTTGCTACCTGCAGCAAGTAAGAGAGCTACATCAGCTGCAGCACACAGGAGAGCAGGCCCCTCACACTGGAGAGAGAGGGCCCTGCTCCCCATGTCGGTCCCACTCTAGAGCTAACCCTGTTGGGGTGGGGCACAAGTGAGCCAGCACTGAAGAGGTGAGAACCGACCCTCCCTCACTCCTCCTGTGCCCCCTCTAGCAATCAGGAGAGAGGACTCTGCCTCTTGCCTGGGCAAAACAGCAAAACAGTAAAACAGTAGAGCTGGCCCTGGAGATGTGAGTGTGGGTGGCCGGGATGGGAGGACCTGAGAGCAAGAGAAGTGGCCCCACTCCTTGCTGCAGGCGTCATTGGGTGAGTTAGGCTTGCCCAGGGAGTGACAAGGAGGAAAAACTGCCGACCAATCCAGCTACCACCCAGGCCCAGAACCAGGCTGAGCTGGCCCACCCCAACATCCATCGAATCTGCGAACTGTTGTAGCCTGTGAAGAAGACAAACCTACAGAGTCCAAACAGCAGAATCTCCACAACACAAGACAACAGGATCTCCAAGAGGAGCCCCAGTGAGAACCCATTATCGATGGAGTAGCAGAAACCAGAGCCAGACCAAGGAACACTTGCAAGCAAAGATGAACAGACTAAAGGGTTAAGTCGAGACACATGACAGCCTCCACAAGATTCGTCTCCTTTTGTTTGCTTGTTGTTTTGTTTTGTGCTTAATTTGGTTTTGTATTTCGGGGGAGGTTGCAAGGGCAGAGGGCAGAGGGCAGAGGGCAGATGCCAGCAGTTGGGGAGATAAGAGAGATAGGCAGGCATAATGTGAAATCCACAATGATTCAAGAAAAGTTAAGAAAAATAACATCAATACGTCAATATCATCATTGTGTGCTATTGTACTCCATTTTTGTAAGATGTTACCAGTGAGGAAAACTAAATAAAGAATACATAGATCTCTCTGTATTATTCCTCGGGGTTGAATATTAATGGTTACTTTAAAATAATGTTTAACGTTATGTATGTGTGTGTTTGTGCATACATAACATATGTTCAGGCATTCACAAGTGCACATGTGTTGAGGTCAGAGGTCAATGTTGAGTCTTCCTCAGTTGCTTTTTCACCTCATTTTTTTGAGACAAGATCTCTCATTGAACCTGGAACTTACCAATGGGCTAGACTGTTAGCCAGCAACCCCCGGAGTCCTCCTGTCTCTGTCTCCTCAGAGCTGGGATTACAGACATGCACCATCACACCTGGCTCTTCGTGTGGATGGCAGGGATGCAAACCCAGATCCTCACAGCTGCACAGCAGGTATTTCACTGAGCTGCCTCCCCATCACCATGAAAGCATGGCATGAATTCTAGGTGAAGTATCATTACTTTCAGTGATATTTCTATGCTCTCTATATGAACACACACAAAAATATAGCAACTGTTGATTGTATGTAATACAGATATTAGAAGTATAGGTGTTGCCTGAATTTTTATATGCTCTGATATTGGTCAAATTCCTTACTACAGAGGGGCTGGAGAGATGACTCAGTGGTTAAGAGCATTGCCTGCTCTTCCAAAGGTCCTGAGTTCAATTCCCAGCTACCACATGGTGGCTCACAACCATCTGTGATGAGGTCTGGCGCCCTCTTCTGGCCTGCAGACATACACACAGACAGAATGTTGTATACATAATAAATTAAAAAAAGAATCTTTAAAAAAATCCTTACTACATATATATTCAACTTAATTTATAAGTATAGTAAATGAAATCTTTAAAAGTGGCATCTTCACTTCCCACGATAGCTGTATCTTTTTGTTTTTGTGTGGCCCAGGCTGACCCAGAACTCCATAAATCAAACAGGCTGTTCTCAAACATGCAGTGATCCTTCTGCCTCTGCCTCCCGAATGCTGGGATTGTGGGTATAAACCATCATGCCTGACCAGCGCAGCCATTTCTTAGTGCTAAGTCATGCAAAACCCTTAACTAACCACCCAGATTTTTACACATCAGCTGCTGCTGGACTTCAACTTTCCTTTTAACTTCTGTGTGCTGTCTGTTTGCAGTGCTATGGGAGAATTGAACCGGAGGCTTCATGCATGCCCGGCAAGCGCGCTACTGCTGAACTACAGTTTCCAAGCCTCATGCTGGAGCCTGCTGGCAGCTTTCTCTCGGATCACAGAGGCAGGGGCCAGGTCAGAGTAGGAATCTGCCACCCTCTGAATTGCCTAGCCTTCCACCCTACAGGCAGGGAATCACCGTTTGCTCAGGGCAGTAAGCCACCAATAAAGCTGTTAGGCCAGCCTGAGTCTGTGAGTTTACAAGGCTGTAAAATGCATTACTTTCACTAAAGAAACAATTTGAGGCGTCTAAGTTAATAAGTAGTAAGACTTTTGCAAAAGCCAATGGTGAGGGAGCATGGGGGACTCGTCCCTATCTCAGTCCAGCTTCTACCCTCTGCAATAGCCTGGGGGAGTCCTCTGTTCCTCCCCTCCCTCTCCTACTTTCCCAGAAACCCCTCTTGCGCTGTCACCATCCTTCTCTTCACGCTCCGTCCCACGGTCTGTCAAGGGTCCACTCTGCTCCTCCTGGGGACATTGTCTGTCTCCTTATGTCAGGATCTGGACCCTGTCTAGCGGATTTCACTGTCCTGAGAAAATGGCGTGTATACTAGTTACTCCTCCTCCAAACTCCCTACATTATCACCCCGGCTTGCTCTGTGTCTTCAAGACTCCCTCTGCAGTTTTCTTGTTGCCAATCTAAAAACAAAACAAAAACCAAAACAGGTTTTTTTTTTGGGGGGGGGGGGTCGACGGCACATGGTTGTATTGCCAGCGATCAGGAGACTGAGGAAGGTGGATCTACAGTTTGAGGCTAGCCTGGGCTACATAGTAAAAAACAGGCCAAAGAAAGAAAGGGAGAAGGGGAGAGGAGGAGAATGAGGAGAGGGAGAGGCCTCCACACTTGAAATGATGAGAAAGATGGTCTGACCGTTAAGAGTACTTGCTGCTTTTGTAGAGGACCTGGGTTCAGTTGTTAGCACTCACATGCCAGCTCACAATTGTCTATCTCCAGGGCATCTGACACCTTCTTCTGGCATCTGCCAGGCATACATGCAGGCAAAACCCTCATATACATAAAATTTAAAAAAATAGTTGTTTTTAAAAGTCAGGGTCAAAGGACACAGAACCGAAGTAGCTGTCGGAGTTAGTCTAACACAGGCAGGATTCGTGAAAGTTTTCTGTTAGGATTCGAGGGTAGGGCAGGCACTATGTTACGCAGAAAGAGAGGTGAGGTTCGGAGGATGGCAGTGGTATGGAGATTACTGGGGCCCCGGAAGCTCTACCATTGAGGAGCAAAGCCTCCTGCCTTGATGGTGAATAGTTGCCTAAAGATCTCATTTTTAATAAAGAAACCAGGCTGTTGTGGGTAATGACCCCACCCATAGTTGCATTCCTTCGGAGTGCAGAGCTGCTTCCGTGGGGATCAAAGTGTGGAAGGAAGTGTGTGTGCATGTGTGTGTGTGCATGTGTGCGTGTGTGTGTGTGTGTGTGTGTGCATGTGTGCGTGTGTGTGTGTGTGTGTGCGTGCATGTGTGTGTCTGTGTGTGTGGTAGCGCTTGAAGGAGGCAGAGGGATTGGTAACTAGATTAAAAACTGAGGCAGGTCAGAGGTCAAAGTTTGCAAACCTCCACGCACCTCTCAGAGTAAGGACAAGGCTCCCCAAGACACAGGTTCTCAAACCCAGTATCCACTCTGCTCCCAGCAGCCCCAGCAGCACTTCTGGAGGTTTGAGCAGAGTCAGGAGAAAGGTCATAGATACAGGCGTGGGGACCACCTGAGAGACATCCCTCAGGCGCTCAGAAACCCACATCAAAGGCTGCGGGGGAGTCAGAAGGGATGGGTAATGACCCAAGCAGAACTTGATACATTTTAAATTTGCCTCCTAGGGTGTAAGAAGCAGCTGCCTTTTGGATGTAGTTTATATAACAAGCTCTTGATAGCAGGACTTGCAGCTAGACCTTTGCATACCACCTTTTTCCATATCATTCTGGCAATTTCGCTGCAATACCTTCTAGGGCTCAAGTTTACCATACCCCTACTTGTTGGGGAGGGGGCTGGTAAAGGGTCTCCATTGGTCCTACTCCTGTACCTTATGTACCAACCCTGTTTCCTGCCAGGAGCAAGAGCTTCATTTCCAAGCTCAGGTTAGCTGCCAGCTTCAGGCAATTTTCCTGCCTCAGCTGCCCAGTGGACAATTTTCATTTTACTCTTTAAAATATACAATATGCCAAAACCCTTTGAAAGACAGCACTGGCTCATCAGAGTCAAATTTAAGACACTCTGCTGCGTATTTTAGAGAGGAGCTCCTTTATAGCCAACACAGTCACTGTGAAGTAGAGCCTGGACTGGAACCCAACTTCTGGGGCTACCAAAGCCCCGGCTGCTTCTGCTACTTCAAGTGACCTCTGTTTGACCCCCGTGGGTGGAGGGCGGTGGTGAAGCAGCTCACCTCAGGTCAGACTGCAGGAGGCGCCCTTGGTCCTACTCATAGATTGAGCCTCTCACCTTCCAAGGGTATTTTACCTGCTTTTTTCCCTCTATGAGTGCGTGGCGATGCTCTTAATGTGTCAGACTGACGTGGAGGCGTCGGGACCATTACAGATATTTCAAATACAAAGGAAAAAAGAGGCTTAATGATAACAGTGCATCAGTATTTGAGGTGAAAATTAGTGGTCCGTCGCTGTCTGCCCCCAACCCCTCACGCTCCCAAGCTGAAGGAAAACTGTTACTTGCTACACGAACAACTGAACACATTCATTCTCTCTCTCTCTCTCTCTCTCTCTCTCTCTCTCTCTCTCTCTCTTTCTTTTCTTTTCTTTTCTGCATTTTAATCTGACCTTTAAGGTTCTCCGCAATCTTAGACCCATCATCCCTCCATTCCTCGCTCCTATTCTGGACCTATTCCCCCTCGCATCTTCACGTTTTTCTTCCTTTTCCTTCATTGCCCCAGTTGAGGAATGTGAGAAATGGCGTTTGCCGCCCAGATGAGGTGAGAAGGTCAGCTCGCTCCTTCCACATCCTCTTGCAACCTCTGGCAACTTGTTACAGTGTCTCGACCAGTGCCCGTGCTCCCATTGGCCCGCCGCCACGCATCCCCATTGGTTGTGGGGGTAGTGACAGGGCTGTGATTGGTCCCCAGCCTGGGGTACCAGGCCAGTTTTCTGCCTGAGGCAAAAGCCTCTCTTCACACTCTGCTGCGGGCAGTCGAGAGTGACTGACCTGTCAGGGCTTCGAGAAACTTCCTTCGTGTTCCACAAGCGTCGAGGGTGCAGCAGTGCACGGTGCACCGTGGGTGCACCGTAGTGGCCTTTCTAAGTGTGAGTAACCTCTGACATCTCGTGTCGTGAGGGTGGGAGTGGGTGCTCATGAATGCATGAACGGATATATTGAGACTTCCTGCTGCGTGCTCCACCGTGGCGAGGGTGCAGCCATGCACGGTGCACCATAGTGGCCTTCCTAGGGGTAAGTAACCTCTGACCTCTCGTGTCGTGAGGGTGGGAGTGGATGCTCGTGATTGCATGAACTGATATATTGAGACTTTCTGCTGCGTATTCCAAAGCAGCGAGGGTGCAGCCATGCACGGTGCACCATAGCGGCCTTCCTAAGGGTGAGTAACCTCGTGTCGTGAGAGTGGGAGTTGGTGCTCGAGGAACACACGAACTGATATAATGAAGGGTAGCCGTGCCGGGGGATTTTTAATCTGTGTTCAAATGAGCACGTGTGTGTTTGTCACCCGTGACTTCTAGAGTATGTATGTGTGTTACCCATGACTCCTACAGCATGTGTGTCACCCGTGACTCCTAGGGCATGTATGCGTGTGTTACCATGACTCCTAGAACGTGTGTGTCATCCCTGACACCTACAGTATGTGTATGTGCCACCCGTGACATCTACAGCGTGTATGTGTGAAACCCGCGACTCCCAGAGCATGTCGGTCACCTGCGACCCCTAGAGGATGTACGTGTGTGCCATCCCCGACTCCTACAGCCTGTGTGTTTGCCACTCACGACCCCTAGGGGATATGTGTGTGTGCCAACCCCGACTCCTACAGCCTGTGTGTTCGCCACCCGCGACCCCTAGAGGATGTACGTGTGTGCCACCCCCCAACTCCTACAGCCTGTTTGCCACCCGCGACCTCTAGAGGATGTATGTGTGTGCCATCCCCTACTCCTAGAGCATGTGTGGTCACCCGCGACTCCTGAAAGATGTACGTCTGTGCCATCCCCGATTCCTAGAGTCTGTGTGTCTGTGTGTGTGTGTGTTTCTCCCATGATTCCTAGAGCATGTGTGTTTGTCAATCAAGAGTTCTATAGGATGTATGTGGGTCACCAGCGACTCCCAGAGCTTAGGTCTGTGACTCCTATATATAGATTGTATATCACCTCAACTCCTTCATATTTGATAGTGATGCTGGTTTTTTCTTTTACACAATCAAATGGGCATAGGAAATCAAAGGAAACCCAAATATATTATCCAGCATATTGCACCTTCAGTTTGCTAATTAAGAAAGGCTCATGCTCGGGCTGGAGAGATGGCTCAGAGGTTAAGAGCACTGGTTGTTCCTCCAGAGGTCCTGAGTTCAATTCCCAGCAACCACATGGTGACTCACAACCATCTGTAATGAAATCTGGTGCCCTCTTCTGGCCTGCAGGTATACATGCAGACAGAACACTGTATACAAAATTAAAAAAAAAATAAAATAAATCTTAAAAAAAAAAAGAAAGGCTCACACGCAAATGTTTTTTAGAGATATTTTAAACTTAAGCTTAAAAAGAATCAAAAGTTCTTCTGAAACCTGGAAAAATGAGAACACTTATTTTTATTTAATCCAGGGAATTTTTAAAAATTAATTCATTTAGTAAGTTTAATTTAGTTGGCGGCTTGTTCATTAGTTTTTTTGTTTGATTGAGACAGGCATGTGTCACCACATCTGGCCTTGGGAAACTTGGTGAAATGTTAGTTCTGAGTTAGTATTAAGTGGAGTTTGTATAGGAAAATATTTGGCTATAGGCAGAGGCAGGTGGATCTCTGTGAGTTTGAGACCAACCTGGTCTACAAGAGCTAGTTCCAGGACAGGCTCCAAAGCGCTACAGAGGAAACCCTGGCTCAAAACAAAACAAAGCAAAACAAAAAAGTGTGTTTTGAACCTTGGCATGGTGGGCTACATCAGTAATCTCAGCACTCAGGAGGCTGAGGTAGGAGGATACTGTGTTCAAGGTCATCTAGGGCTACATAAGGAGATTCGGAAAAATGTGGGGGAGGAGGAGAAAGAGTAGAGAGAAAGTGTGCTTTGGTTTATAAATGAGATGTCTTAAGAAATATGGCCGTGGCAGTTTGAATTGTCAAAAATTCCCCCTTTGGAAGACGCTATCAATCAAGCCACCATTTGGCTTTGTTCTACTGAAAAACTGCCTGGCAAGTTGAGTTATACCACTGTGGTAAAACTCAACAGTAAGTTTTTGAGAGGAAAATATATTACTACTCAGGCCGTTTTTAAAGGCCTGGAGATTCTTTGGTGCCTGGATGAATGGGCTTGGAACACAGGAGGTGCTCAGTAGACATTTTTGGTCACTGAATTCTTCAAGACATGCTAGCTCACACACCCCATTCCCTGCAGGTGTGTGAATGAGTGTGTCACTTGACTGGCGTGTGAATGAGTGTGTCACTTGTTCTTGCTCCACGTAGTCACAGATTCCTGACCATGACCAAGTAACGTGAGGGAGTTCAGGCTGCGGTGTAGTTAAGGAATTTTTACCTCCTGGTTACAGCGAGAGAAAGTAAGATCTAAAGAGCTTCTGGACCCGTCCTGGTCACATGACTGGAGAATAGAGAGCAAGCATTATGACTTGGGCCTAAACATGTCCACATCTGACCTGTGTTTCCCCATACAGCACACACATTGGCTCTACTCTCTCTGAGTATGGCTCCATGTCATCCACGCCTGGATTTTTTTTTTCTTTCCTTTTTTATTATCTCCTATTTTAGGCAAAGCCTAGCCTGGCATTCATTTTTTAATTGATTTTTTAAAAAAGGTTATCAGACAAAATAAATGAGTTCCATGGCATCTTTATATTGTTTTGTTTTCATTCATCAATTGCTTGGTTTTTGTTTGTTTCTTGTGTTTTGTTTGGTTTGGAGAGAAAGGCTGTTTATTTCCTTGTTTGAAATGGTCTTGCGACACTGAAGGAAGCCTTGAGTTGGCGCATAGGTCAAGGTGATGAATTCCTGATGTCCCTGCCTCTGCTTCTCAAGTGCCTCCTACCTAGTTTTACGTTTCTGTGGGGTTTGGGATGGAAGCCAATGTTCTGTGCATGCTAGGCAAGCCGTCTACCAATTGATCTGCGTAGCCAATTCAAGTTTGGGAGTTTTTGAGATGAGAGTCTCACTTTGTAGTCCAGGCTGGCCTAGAATTCTTGGCAGTCTTTCTGCCGCCTGCCAAGGATCACAGATGGGAACCCCGACTTTCAGTCTGCCTGGGATTATTCTAACTAGTTTCAGTTAGGCATAGTAACAACATTTACTTACTAGCTACAATCTTGAGACTTTACCTCAAAAGCAAAGCAACCCCCTCCATCCCTACTGCAGCAACAAAACCAATGTTATCCTGCAAACTGTTTTGCCCACACTGAGTTCCTGCCATCCTGGGTCATCTTAGGTGCATACACACCACTCCCCTGGCCATGCCCAGTCTCCTGAGTAAGAATGGGGTTTTCCTGCCCCTGTGTGATCTCCCTCTACTGTCCTTAGATAACAGATGTCCAGTATTGACTCTGAAGGGCTCCTTAGCCCATCTCTAATTGATGGTATCTCACTGAATTCTGCTAAGAACTGAATTCGTGGCATGGTGAAGACTTGGAATGCAAGCAAGTCTTTATGGTTTGAGAAAAGTGAAATTAAAACTCCTTCTTCTCATCCCATTTTTTTCCTCTTAATCTTCTTTTCCTTTGCCTTATTCAACCATCGCATCTGCTCCTCCGCATGCCTGGGAGATGTTTGTCTTTGTGAGCAGCTCAGTAGCGTTCTTTGCTTCTGTCTGGAAGGGGTGGTGGAGCAAACCATATCTGCCTCCACGGTGCTGCATTCCGCCATATGCGTGGGAGGATTCCTCCAACACTTGAGAGACGGGGCCTCACCGAGGGTCCCATTGACACGCTGGGAAAACAAGATTCATTTGGAAGCCAGTGTGGCAGACCACCAAGCTCCTCGGAGGAATTAAGATTTAAAGTAGGCCTTGAAGAACAAGGCAGCTCTGGATGGGTAGAGACCAGGGCTGAGGGTGGAGTTGGGTAGTGTTATAGGTGGAAAAATGACAGGGCAGAATAGGAACAATTTCTTCTGTCAAAGAACCGAAGGGAGCCAGGGATGCTGGTGTGTATCTGTAATGCGAGCACTCGGGAGGCAGAGACAGGAAGAGAGTTCTGGGCCAGCCAGAATCTCGTCGGCCAGGGTGGGGTGGGGTAGTCAGAAGAATTGATCTTTGGAAAATTCTGGATGTTTTCAGAGTATTACAAGCTGATTTGCTGTTCCTGGTGCTGGAATTCCAGGCTGGACACTCTCTCCTTTTCTGTCTCCTCACTCTGCGGAGAGCAGACTTCTTAACACACCTTCTCACCTGCAAGCGTGTTTAGAAGAGAAGGTTTTATGTGTATCTGTATGCGCCTTAGAGGAAACCAACTCACGGCCATTGGCACTGCATTAGAAAAGCTTCGGATTCCCTACAAGTCAAGAGGGTTTGGCTGTGACTATCAGACACTGTAAAATCCTGGGAAGGTTCTAGTAGCATTAACTTTAAGTGTCTCCCACTAGCCTCTCCTCTATGGCTTCGACTCTTTGACGCTATAAGGGAATGTCACAGATTGGGTAACCAGTCACCTCTTTAAGGCCATACCTCTGGTTACAATTGTAGCTGAGCTTCAGCCTGAGTCTATTGGTCTGAATCTCCGAATGACTGTCATGTGATAAAGTTGGTCAGACTCTTTACAGTGTCATGAACTCCCTGTCCTGAAGCACTGAGCTCAGGAGTGTGGACCCAGCGGAACCTAGCAGGCAACACTGAGCGCTACTGCTTAGAGGGAAAGAAGATGAAGCCCCTCTGTCAGAGAGCGACGGGGAGGAGCTCTCTGCGTAAGGGTGAGCCTCCTTTGGTGAAACGGATAGTGCCCAAGTAAGAGGCCTTTGGCCTTGCCTCTCCTTAAAACTTCTATACCAGGACTGGGGGTATGACTCCATTAGTCGGATGCTGGTCTAGATTCAGGAAGCCCTGGGATCTGTCCTCAGCACTGATAACACTGGGCTATGGTGCACACCTGTAATCTTAGCGTCAGGGAGGCAGAGGCCGGAGGATTGGGGTTCAAGGGGATCTTCAGCTACATCGCAAGTTTGAGATCAGCTTGGACTATATGAAAACATCTTGGAAAAAGAAGAAAAAAAATCTTAAATATCAGTCTCAGCAGCATCTCACCACAGGAAGACTCCTGCTCTGTAGACTCCTCTGTGACAAATGTCAATACAATGGTCATCTTTACAAAGTAACAGAAGCAGGACATGGCTAGGCCGTGCCTGCTCCCCTGGGAAGTGCCCCGTAATTGCTGGCCTTCATAAACAATAGAGTATTTATGGCTCCTCTTTCTTCCTGAAGTATAATACACACGCGTGAAAGTCCACAGATCCACAGCGGACATTTTGATGGCGTTTCTTTATTTTTTATTTCCGTTTGTAACTACTTCCCATACCAAAGAAGGGCCATTCTTAAGGTTGGAATGATCACACAGTGTGGACCCCACGTCCATCCAGCTTTGGACAGACTGGGAAGGACAAGCTCTCAGGGTTCAGGTGTAATTTTGGCTGCGGAAATGAATGTCTGTGAGTCCCTGTGATGTGCTGGCATCTTGCAGGGGTGAGCCCCAGTGTCCCTCAACTGCAAGTCCACCATCAATGCTTTGTGGTTTGAGGAGTCATGTTTCATTGGAGACGTGGGGTTCACCTGTGACTTGTTGTGTAGGGCTCGTTGGTATATCCGCGGCCTTGAGAGCTGCCTTCTTTCTGTCCGTCTGTCTTCCTCAATGTTGTATCTTTAATATGCAGTGCTAAAAGGGGTATGCTGTGTTGTAGATTATAATGGCCACCCCTGGAGAAGGCAACCATCCCAGTGATGAAGGGGCACCCCAGCCAGCGGAAGAGCTGCAGCAACTTGAGTCTCGGGTGGCCCGCAGACGCCTGTCCCAGGCCCGCCATCGAGCCACCCTGACAGGGCTCTTCAACAACCTGAGGAAGGCCGTTTACTCTCCGTCTGATCCCACAGCCTCAAAGGTACGGGGGCCCTACGGATGTGGGAAACATTCCTCCACAGGGGACTGCCGAGTGAGGCAAGAGCTGGCCTCGAGCTGCCCGCCCCGCTGCCCCGAAGCAAACTGGCACAAAGACACGGTTCTCTACCAGCCGCAGAGCAGCCTGACATAAAAGGGGACATTAGGGGTCCGGGGGAGACATGTGGTAAGTTTGCGTCTCATGTTCGTGGGAAGGGAAGGAAGAGTAAACTTCTGAGTTCCAATTCACAGAACATTTGCTATTTTTAGATCACGTGAAATATGCTTTGATGACATAAAAAGGTGTTTAATTATTTTATTTGTTCCCCCTTTTTTCGAAACAGGGTCTCTTGTATCCTAAGCTGGCCTTGAACTCATTATTCAACTGACCTTGAGCTCCTGATCTGCTCCTGACTACTTACTGAGTTCTGGGATTATAGGCATAGGCCACCACGCCTAGCTATATGACGTATATGCATTTAACAAATGCACATTTTGAGGGAAGGATACTGAGTTGCGCATGGTCACAACTTGGGCAGAAGTCCAGTGGGCCTTTGTGCAAGCCTGAGGCTGACCCTGCTGAGCCTCCTTTCCTGTATCCCACCTGCAAGCAGCCTCCGCAGCCACGGCAGGTGCTTTCTAAACACGGTTTGTCTCCAGAGACTGTGGTATTCCAGTGAGCACCCCTTTCTAGAATACAAACACATCTCGATGCCTTCTGTGCAGCAGGACAAACCTCCTCTCCACTGGACAGACAAGGCCAAGGGTGGGACTTTGCAATGAGGGGGTGTGGCCTCAGACCGAGAAGGGGTTTCCTGAACCCAGAAAAGAAAAATAGTCCCTGTAGCGCTGAAAAGCTGTCTTCTCAACAGTGTCTGTGTCCTCAGTGGCAGGTACTGAATAAGACGAAGGTTCATATCCAAGAGCTGGAACAAACCCTGGATAATTTGCTGAAGCTCAAAGGCAAGAGAGCCCTCTCCCGAGAGAAGGCTGGTTCGGGTTTCCCATCGAAGGCAGAGCCTGTGTTTCACAGCATTGGCAGACTCCTGTTAGGGGCAATGGCGGATCATAAGTGGCCCCCATCCCAGGGAACTCGCACCCTAGCAACATGGGCAAGGGTCCCCAGGCTGTGTGGGTTTGATGAGTTCCCTAACACGACACTGCTGAAGGCCCCCTGACCTCAGCTTTAGTGACCAGTACTGACCTGAGCTCTCCCCTCATGTCTTGGAGGAGAAGTGGAAAATGACTGTACTCTTTAAACCTGGGAGGGTCAAGGTTTTCCTTGCCCCCTCCTGAGGCTCCCTGAACCAGACAGGCAGGAGAGACCCAAAGGGTCTGGTTTTTCCCTTTATGACTCTGGCCCTCACCTCCCTCATAGGCTCCTTCAACCTGGAGGATGGGAATGCCAACAGCTTAGAGGAGGTCAAGGAAGAATATGCCAGAATGTACTCAGAGAATGACAGGTAAGACCTGGCAGGCACCAGGAGGAGGGAGCCTGTTGTCTTTCTCTGGAAGCCTTCGATGCTGAGGAACAGCGGCTTACAGTAAGCGAGGCCATCGGGGCTGCGGGCTCACCCACTTAGAGCTGTCTCATTCTGGGGACAACTCTGTGCTCCTTTATCTTAATAGCATGGCATGGATACTCTTCCTAAGTGACTCATGCTTATTACAGAAATCAGAAAAATACAGAAAAGCATGAAACTGTATCATCTCACCTCTCAAAGAAAGGTCACGTTAACCCTGAAGGCTAGCCACCCATCTGGTATTGATAATTTTCCACACTACTTTAGAGATGTGACATCATGGAGTTTATCCATGTACCTTGATGTTTGTGTGTAGAGGTGTGTGATTTTATATATATATATATATATATATATATATATATATATATATATATATATATATACACACACACACACACACACACCAATCCTTTTTAAATCGTATGAAAATACAAGCTAATATATAATATATAAACTAATAGCTTTATTTATAGAAAAATACCAATGCTTTTCAAATCTCACGAAAATACAAGCCAAATTAGACTTTGTAGAGCCAGAGCAGCCCTGGTGCCCTAGGGGAAAGACATGTGTTAAAGATGTGGAAGGGTCTCGGCTGGTGTCACAGCCAAGCTTGAGCAGAGAGACTGTCTTGAGGAATGTCTTTGTCCCGCTTTGGCTCCATTGTTAGTTAGTTACCTTCCTCATCACTGTGACTCAGATCCCCGAGACGACAGACAGTTCAGAGAAGGAAGTGTTTCTTGTGCTCACAGTTCCAGACAGTTCAGTCCATGGTTGCTTGGCCCTGTGAGCCTGAACAGGAATGTGTGGAAGGGGAGGACTGTTCACCTCCCAGAAGACAGGGAGCAGAGAGAGAGAGAGAGAGAGAGAGAGAAGAAGGGGCCAGGGACAGGATACCCTCAAAGCCCCACCCCAGTGCTACTTCCTCTAGCTAGGCCTTACAATCTGATGTTTCCAAGACTCCCAAAACCATATCACCAACAGAGACCAAGCCCTCCACACATGAGAGTTTTGGGGAAAAGAGGGAGGGGAACTTGGTATCCAAAGCATAAGAGAAGTCAGGTTTTCCATTTGAATTTCTCGCTGCCTTGCTTGCCATGCACGGTGTGGACGTACAGTCTCTGCTCTGCATTGCTGTCAAAACATGGCAAATGCCCCTTCCTGGGCACGGAACCCACGGGCTCCAGAGTGGCTCTGACTACATCTTGGACTTGAGGGGCAACCGTCAGGCTCCTGTTATGCCCATCGCCCCGTGGCATGTCCATCTCCAATGGCATGGTATATGTCCAGGTTGACCTCTGACGAGACCCAGAGTGCAAGCCGTGGTTACCCATCCCAGAGAGGGCTACAAGCTACTTGGTACAGCCTACCAAGTTCTGCCTGCATGAAGGGATACTGGTATTCAGGAGTTTTGTTTGCTTGCTTGCTTTTTAGGGTGGACGCTTAGAACTCTGACTTCCTTCTCTGTACTTTTTCCTCTGGTTTCCAAAGTTTTATTTTATTTTTTGAAGTCAAAATTGTTTTCTTTTATTTTTACTTTATATGTATGGGTATTTTACCTGCACGTATGCCCGTGTGTGTGCAGTACGCCTGGAGACTGGGTGTTCGATCCCCAGGACTGGAGTTATAGATGGTTATGAACAGCCATGTGGGTGCTGAGAATTGAACCTGGCTCCTTTGGAAGAGCAACCAGTGCGCTTAAGCACTGAGTCATCTCTCCAGTTCTATTTTCCAAATTTTTAACAATGAATGTGTATTATAGCCTGTGGGAAATAATTACTAAATATATATTCTTGACTAAATTAATATTTAATACTAATTAAATTAACAATATGATATCAAATACTCGCTCTATTATAGACCAGTGGAAAATTTATTACAAATCAAATTACACCATATAAAGGCCTTAAAAAATGTGTCAAGAAGAAAGAAATCACCTCCAATCTCCCTCCATGCAGGCTTTATCACCTTCTTGTTCGCAGAGGAATGAGATAAGCCCTTGGGTTTTCCCTCTGGAGCCTGTGGCGATGGTAAATTGACTGAATTTCAAATGATGCGTCTGCCACCTTGTCTTCCCGAGGGTTACTTGATTGTCATCTATGTAGTTGGCTTATACAGTTAGTAGCCTCACTGGCGGTGTTTGCCCAGCCCTCTCTTGACTTTGTATTCTTCCCCAGTGTATTCCTCAATAGTTTTCCTCAGAACAGCTCCCCTCCCTGGTTCCCCACCGAGGCTGCTGGGAAGAATGCTGAGGAAGGAGGGCATGATGAAGAGAGAGAGGAGGAAGGGAGACAGGAAGAGGAGGAAGAAGAGGAGAAAAAGGTTGATCTCTCACAGCCCTCTGCCTCTCTGCTGCCAGATCTCCTGGAATTTGAACGGTGTGTGCAACGGGGTGGGATGGTTTACTCACACAGGGGGATTCTGTGGGGAAGGGGACAGACTCCAGCCGGCCCTTGTGGTGGCCTCCAAGCATGCATGATTCAGACCCAGGTCCCAAATCACCAAACTACAGGCGCTCCATGTGGGAAGCGCCCCAACGGAGAGTAGCTAAGGGGCTTGGCAAACACTGTTAAAGTGACGTTTGTATAACAAAACCACTGCTTCTATTTAGAATGGGTGTTTATTTGGGGTCCGTGGGAAGGAGTGCTGCTGACAGTACTTTCTAGTGTTCACCCCTCTTTCTACCACATACACACCTCAGAAGTCTCCTTTTAAAGGTGGAGGACCAGGCCACATCTGCGCTGGCTCACACTTCAAATGCCTCCTCCACAGAGTTAAGACCCTCCAGCCACCATGTTGGCTTCCAGAGGCATGGACTGGTAACAAGGAAGTTCACTCCATAGCTGAGTCCCTCGAGCCCAAAAATTAAAGGAGGAGTGTAGCAGGCCAGCTACTTCATAGCCTCAGAATGTTCCATAGTGAGGGGAGCTGATGCAGCCAGGAATCTTAGAAGAAGGAAAGGGAGAAACATAAATCTGTGTCCTCCATGGCCCTCGAGATGACTTCTGCATTCTGGGGGCCAGGGAAGGTAGAGACAAAACCAAGGAATGGCAGCCATGACTGTGCGGTGTGTGGCCTGGTCATAAGGAGCCGGCTACAGGTCTGAGGGACACCCCGCTTCTGTTCCAGGTACCTCAACTTTTACAAGCAGACGATGGACCTCCTGACCATGAACAGCATCATCTCCCCCCAGGAAGTGACCCTCCCCATCGTCTCTGCGGCCATCTCCCACCTGTGGCAGACTCTCTCTGAGGAGAAGAAGGCCAGTCTCCTGCAGGCGTGGGAGCAGCAGAACAGGAGCTTCTCAGACCTCACAGAGGCCTGTCTGGAGCTGGCCTGTGCGGAGGACAGTGTGAAGGACAGCGGGGTGGACAGCCAAGGGGCTAGCTGCTCACTGGAGTCCACCCAGGAGGAGGTGATTAGGGCTGTGGGGCGGTCCTGAGGACCCCTGAGAGGGCTTTGTCTGTGTGAGGACAGCGAGTGGCCTGTGGTTCTGTGAGGTTAGCTGGGCGCTAACTCTCTGGGCTCTCTATCTCGGATCAGGGGGTCGGGGAGGAACATAAAACTGGTCCACACAGGGCTCTTCCATGGCCCCGTTCCAGATTGCCTTTGACATGACAGCAGGGATGTCAGGAAAGACACCAAGAGTGTCCAGTACTGGCTGGCCAAACTCTCAAAGGCCTGTGTCCCACAGGGGCAAATTGGGAAAGACTGTAGAGACGATGCTCACCCTCTGGGAAAGAATAGCATATACCGGGTACGGGTGAGAGCCCCAGGCAGACCTGCCAGCACCTACCCAATCAGGGCCAGCAAACCCTTCTTGTCCCCTCAGGGTGACTGCCAGTATAAGTGGGTGCCAGAGAGAAAGGAGGCAGGTCCAATCACACTTGTAATTCAAGCGTTTTTCCTGCCATGTTTGGAACCTTCTTGTGCCAAATAAGTATTAAGTCTTCTAATCTGTTATTCAAATTTACCTCAGCAGCCTGTGTTTTTATTTGCTAAGTCTCCCAAGCTGAAGTGGAAATAACATTTGTTTGGACACTTGGTATTCTGTTTGGACACAAATTCAGAAAAAGCAGAACTGAAAGCTTTATAAACAACGAGAGTTTACATTGGAAATGTACTCTTACGTTATTAATCGTAATTTTATCTTATCACACAGTGAAGGAATTTACTGCAGAGAAATAGTTCAGTGTGTCAGCAATGAGCATCTCCGGCAGGATGGTTACTGGATGATTCTTAACCCACCTCTTCCTGGTTCAGAACTCCTACAATGTCCATGACATTCTTTTATGAAGCAGACAGTCTTTAATGCCATGAAGTATTTGAGTTTCCCATGCATGCATGCATACATACATACATATATACATACATGCATACATACATATGTAATTCTTGCAGCAGCTCTACACCTGCGCTGTTAGCATCTTGCCCTTTTTGTGCCATTGTCCTTTCTTTCAGATCCTTTTTGAAGATGCTTTTGATGTGGCAAGTTTCCTGGACAGCAGCGAGGATCAGCACATGCCTAACATCAGGTGAGGAAGGTGGCCTGGGAAAGTATAGATGTGTGAACATGTGAGAGTACCTCTGGGTGAGTGTGTGGTGTGCGTGTGTACATACGTGAAGTTGTGTGAGCGTGCATATAGGTGTGAGACTGTGCTAGCGTGAGTGTGAGTGTGTGTGTGTGTGTGTGTGTGCACGAGTACCCCATTCTTAAGGTGTTTGCAGTTACTCTTCTGCATTCCGCAGATAGACACATAACCCCCAGAGGAGGAAATGTATCACCCCTGACCTGGAACTGGCACAGTTGTCTGCTCAGGGCTCTAAGAGCCTGTGTCTCCCTTGTCTAGTTTCCCCGTGTGTCTTGGGTCTACTTATGCCTGCTCTGGGCAGCCACGGCCCCATTACTGGCCCATCCCTTCACAGCACACCTTAGAAACAACTGACTCCTATTGTCAGGGCTCTGGAGGTTGGACTTCAAGGTCAAGGCCGAGATGTTGTCTGGAGAGGGCCAGTTCCTGTAGATATCACCTTCTCTGTGTAAACAGATCTCTCTAGGGCCTCTTTTACAAGAGTCCTGAGACCCTTCCATCATTGTGCGGGTTGGGTATCAGAATGTAAGTCTGGGAGGGTGGGAAGGAATGCTGACCTTTGGTCTATGAGGAAGGGGGTGGCAGTCAATCTGCCAGAAATGGGACACAGAGAACAGGGGCCAACTTAGGAATTAACTTTGAGTTGAAGGGATCCCCAAGCTGTACAAAGAGGGGGTACTGGGAGAAACAGGAAGAGGAGAGGCAAGGGTGACGGCACCATGGTGAGAAGATGTCAAACGGAATCTGGAAAGATTGAAAGCCAGAAGTATCTTGGCTCCATCTGTACCAAGGGGGCCTTTCCCCAGAGTGAGACCGTCCAGAATAGAGCCTCTGCAGCTGCTGCTAGAGAAGCTATGGTCTTGACTAAAATACTCCTGGCAATGTATGTTTTTGCCATGGGACTGAGGGACAGCCACATCCTTATGATCAGAGTGAACGGTCTTCCCAGAGGCAGCCTGGGCTGCAAGGAGTTCTGGAAGCTATGGCCTGGGTGGCTTCCAGCAGAGCTTCAGGCTGCCTGAACACCCACCTTAGCTCCTCCATTCCGCCTCTCTCATCCAGGCCTCACCAAACTTGGGGGTTGCCTGGCAGCAGTGCAATGTGAGCTCTTCCCACCAATGCATGGAGGAGCATTTTTTTAAAAAAAAATATTTTTCTGGTTTATTTAACTTTATTTTATGTGCATTGGTGTGAATGTGTCAGATCCCCTGCAACTGGATCTTCAGACAGTTGTGAGCTGCCATGTGGGTGCTGGGAATTGAACCCGGGTCCTCTGGAAGAGCAGTCAGTGCTCTTAACCACTGAGCCGTATCTCCAGCCCCATGGAGGAGCAGTTTTGCAGAACCCGACATTCCCACTTCTGCACTGGGATTAGGCTGTAAAGACAACGTTGTCAAGAAGTTGCCAGATTACACTTTTCAAGCAGTGTTAGGAAAGCCTCATTCCACTGAAAAGGCATTAAAAAGGACAACAATCCATCTATTAAAATGTCTTCTCCTGCCTTCCATAGAAAAAGATCCCTGGGCTAACTGGATCATCCTTCCAGGAAGAAGTGTGGGCAGATCTGTCCTATGATACTCAGCCTACAGACACCAGTTGCAAATAGCCGATCCTAAAGCTAGAGAGGAACAAGCCACTAAATAGAACTACTGTTTGCTCAAAGGCGAGAACCATGGGAAAAGCACCGTGGGAACCATTCCCTGGCTGAGCTCACACTACAAACACCCCGAGCTATGCTGCAGGGGACCGAGAGCAAGAAGGGCTCTCTTTTCTTCACTCAGGAGGTCACAGCTTAGAACACCACATTGAGACAGACACAAGTAGCAGGCTTGCCGTAGTCACTGTCCAGGCCTTCCGGATGAGGCCTTTCAGTGAGGCGATGCACACTTTCCAGGGACAGCCCTGGCCTACTTGAGAATTCATCCGGGTGCGTGGCGCTTGCACAGAGAGCCGGTCTTTAGGGCCTGGGTGAAAGGTTAGGATTCTACATGGTTTCTGTTTCTTCTGCTGTCAGCTCTGTGTTTCCCAACTGCAACCCAGAAAATCCAGAGGAGAAATTCCAGCTCTACTTGCAGATCATCGAGTTTTTTAAAAGCCTTTGCTGCCCTAACACTCCAGTGAACCAGGTAAGACGGAGCTGGGGCAGCGGGACCTCTGCCCGACACCTTTAAATGGAAAAAAATGTCCTTTAGCAGGGAGGGCACTCTATCCCACCGTGACTCCAGTCACCCCAGGGGGCTTTCGGGCTCTCTGTTTTGCTCAAAGGTTGTTTGACTTCAGTCCAGTGTCTCCCGTGCAGTAGAGGACACCAGGGCACTGAAGGAAGAGGCAGAGGAATTTCTGTAATTGGTTCTTTATTTAATTTAATTTTACTCTTCGTTCTTTGGGGGACACCACCCAGCACCCAAATAATCACATGGAGGCTTATTCTTACTTATGAATTCCTGACCTTAGCTTGGCTTGTTTCTAGCCAGCTTTTCTTAAATTACCTCACCTACTTTTTGCCTCTGGGCGTTTATCTCTCTATTCCTGTATTGTCTTTCTTTACTTCTTTCTTACTCTGGGTCTGGCTGTGTGACTGGGTGGCTGGCCTATTTCTTCTCTCTGCCTGGCAGCCCCGCCTATCCTTTCTCCTGCCTCACTATTGGCCGTTCAGCTGTTAATTAGACCAATCAGATGTTCTAGACAGGCACAGTAACACAACTTCACAGAGTTGCACACATGCGCCATAAAAGAATGCAACACATCTTTGTGTCATTAAACAAATATTCCATGGCATAAACAAATGTAACACACAGCACAGATCTGCACAGGAGTCCTTTGAAGTGAGGCCGGCTCCCAAGGGCTGGCTCCCGGCAGTCACTGATAAGTCCTGTGTAAATTCTTAGTCTCCTGTGACTGCAGTAGTATTCCGGATCAGTTTTGGAAGCCTGACTTCTCTCCTGAAAGCTGACAGAATACCTGATGCTGACAGAAGTCACGGGAGTCTTGGTTAGGAGGCCATTCCTGAGACTCTCGTGGGGGAGGAAGTTTGTGACTACACCACCAGGGGACAGGCCCTTTCAGATGCACAGTCGTGGTTTTTCTTGGCTAAACAAGCAGGATAGAACTGTTTATCTAGAATAGTAACCTGACGGTTCAAGCATTTGCGGCGAGGGCACCATTTCGGTACACTGAGGTGACCTTTGGCCCACTTCTCACCGGCTCCCCGTTTCTCCCTGCTCACACCACTCTGAACCCCCACAGGGTCAGTAGCTGCCCCTGCAGTCCACTCTCTGCTTCCCACCAGTCCCTGAGGGCTCCTCGTAGCCACGGCCCTGCTCTCTCTGTTGGATGTCGTTAAATTAGTACATTTGACCAAGAGTTTGCAAACAGACATGGCAGAGACAGAGAACAGAGGTTAGGAGTCCACGCTAGGCAGAGTGCTTGAACTTTACCCCTCCCCGGGAATCACCTTGGGGTCCCATTAGCCATCCAGATTCCTGGTGCCACCGGATCCTTGTCCAGCGCTATGAGGATGGGACCTCGGAAGCTGTGCTCTGAAAGTGGCTATGCAGGAAGCCTTGTGGATAGAAGGGCAGGTGTGGAAAGGGAAGTTTAGTTCTCTCCCAAGTCGCACCTCCAGTGCTCTGCTGCCCCTGCCGCCTTCGTGGGAGGGTGTGAGCGAAGCTCCGTTAGCATCCCACATCATTCTCTAAATACTGACATAAAACAGCAGAGATTCATGCCGTAGTTCTGGCGGCCAGAGTCTGAAATGAAGCCTTAGCAGGGCTGGGTTGCTTCCGGAAGCTCTGGTGAAGAGGCTTCCTATGCTTTGCTCCAACTTCTGGCGGTTCTAACAGTGCTCGGGTTCTGTGTTCTCCAAAGCGGGGGTGGGGCTAGGGGTTTGCAGAGCCCAAACCCCACATCTGGGTATCACCTGACCAGGCCTACTCTCCTTAGAGGCTTGGCTGGTATTAGGATCCATAAGGATCAACCCTGCAGACAGCAGGTGTTGTTTTCTGCTTGGCAGAGAGAAGGAAATCAAAAACCCCAGGACTGATTTTTAAGTGTTTATTTTTCATAATAGGTACCATATCTACATGGTAAAAATCCAAAATTTATCAAAAGATATCCAACTAAATCTTAATCTCTCTCCTGCCATTGTTCGCGCCTACTTTCCCATGCTTTTCCCCAGAGGCAGCTGCCATGACCAGTTTCCTAAACGACCCGTTCCAAGGCGGTCCGTGGATAGTTACGTGTTCTTTCGAACACAATTACCCGGATGTGCAGGGCTTGGCCTTAGCTCTTTTCCTCATAGTCCGTACCACAGATAAAGGACCATCATGATCCTTTCTTTAAAGTCAGCCACGTGGTCCATTGGAGGGTGCAGCATGTTGTAGGTCACCATGTTCTGTCATGGGTATTTAGGTAAAGCTTTAAGATTTTCCCTCTCGTATGGGTGCCTGGAAATCCCAAGCATGGAGCAGAAGACAATTCTTCTCTGTCCTTCCTGGAAGTCAAGAATGCTGCCTTGAACTACCCTGCCTGAAGCCTCTGGTGAAAGGTGGTAGATGGGAGTGTTGAGCACACCCAGGATGCTGAGACTTTCTCGCCTCCTGGAAACGGGTTGGTCCTAACTTCCAGCCTCTCGTTTGCTGACTTGCAGGAACCGGACCCTCTCGCCGATGATGACTTGATGCTGCTCAAGTGCCTGGAGACCTTTGATGATGAGGATCTGTAATGCAGAAGGGCTGGGAAGAAGGATGACAGAGGGGGTGCTTTCCAAGTTTGATTGCTAGTACCTAGACGACACCTCCTTGTCTTCCAAGGCTCTTCAGGAGAAGCTGTTTCCAGACGCCTTGTTGATGTTCTTAGTTTCTGGTTATTATAAAATGTTACGAGAAGCATAACCTTGCGTTGGTCTTTGGGGCTTATTGACTATCAGGGGCTGGTCTGTTGCAGGACACACACCCACTAGGTCCCTGCTCAGGGATGGAGGGGGAGATACCATGTGTAGCCAAGGCCCAGGACATGAGTTTTTCTAGAAGGCTGTAGGCAGGATTTTCCCCTGTGGGTGATGCAATAGCAAGTCCTCTCAGCATGTTCTGGGCTCAGGATGTTGCTGTGGTGGGTTCTCCAGAGTTCTTATGTGCTCTAGAAGGCTGGGAACAGTGCTGGACTCAACCCTACACTTCAGAGCCATAGAGCAGAACCCAGTACATCTGCTGCTCCTGCTTCAGGCCACTGGCTGGGTGCTGCAAAGACAGCCAGCGTCATCAGTACTTGGGGGCGAGGTTCCGGGAACCGTGTATACCCCTGGGCTTCCACACGAGAAGTGAGAGGGAATTCTGGGTCAACTTGACCAGGCTATGGTACCCTATATTTGGTCATATATCATTCTGGATGTTTCTATGAATTTATTTTTTTTATGAGACGGCCGTTTAAATCCGTAGACTTTGAGTATGACCGGTCATGCTCCATAATGCATTCATAACCAAGGACTGACCTCTTGAAAGGAAGGGGGACCTCCATGGCATCACTTCCTCCCTCGCTGCCCCCATAGTGAATGTTGGAATTGTCCTCCGTGATCACATGAACCCACTGGTGAAGGTGAATCTCTCTCCCCGTCTGCACAGCTGTGCATGCCCAGTTGTTCTATCTCTCTGGCATGCTTGACTAACAGACTGAGTATGCAGAGGGGAAGGGCTTGCTTGGCCCTTTACAGTTTGTGAGTTCCAGTAACCATAGCCCTCCCACTGGGCCTCCCAAGCACTTTGCGGTTCATCTCAGTCTCCCATGATCCTGACAGACGCCCTCCTAGGATGCCTCCAAGTTCCTGGATTACCATAGAGCCTTTGAAGAACCCTACTGGGGTGTACAAGGATTAGAACTTTGCCCGACACTTCATAGCTTATAAATGACCGAACTAAAGGGGCAGATGGGGGTGGGGCAGCTTTCCAGAACTAGGCAGCCAGGGGCTTTGTGCTCATTGGTGGTCTGCTTCATGTTGGAAATAAAAGAGGAGGCACTTAGCTACTACCCCAGTCACTCAGCAAACCCAGAGTAGACTAGCATGTAGAAAAGAAGCCATGAATATCCCCAGAGGAGCCTGCTGCCATGACCCTAAGCAACATGCACCTCTCTGGCCGGCCCCTCGCTCACTGTACCAGCCCCTGCCTTCATCCTCTGTAGTCATAACTGTGACTTCCTGGAGCAGAACATGCCAGAAGCACAGTAAACATGGATGTTGGGTTATACCTTGTCTTCGGAGCCATGGGCTGGAATGATGTCCCCACTGTCACCAACCCCAGTCTCTCTCTGTGCCCCCGCCCTCTCTCATGGACCCTGCCAGATGTTACGTAACTAGGATTGATTGACTGTGTCTCATATTGCTTCCTCCCTGGCGACCTCTTAGTTGGGTGGAGAGGCCTGGCATGAGGGGAGAGAGATTAAGCTAAGGATCAGTCACATGGCTGATGGCTGTGGGCTGTGGGACCAGCTGGTCTGAATGCATTAGCCACCATTAGCTCATGCTGCGCTCTCCAGGCAAAATTTCTGATTCTCCAAACACCATTCTACTCTATGGCTCTCAACTAACCAGATGCATCCAACCCATACTCTCAAGGGCAGTCTCCTGCAGTTGACTGATTGTAGGTGTCAACCGCCTCTATTACGGACCTTCATGGAATTCCTCTATGTGTTTGGATGGCTGTGTACTGTAGGCAGGCCAAGCTGATGGCTAAAGCCAACAGTCAGGAGTATCCAGGAGGGTTTTCTGTTGTTTTTGTTATGATGGTTGTCACGGGAGTTTGGGCATCTGTTCCTACTTCTGTTGGTTGGAGCAGCAACAATGGATTTGGCTGAATCTACAAAACTAATTAAGAAGAGAATATCATATTGCCTTGCACCAAGTATGTTTTTGATTGAAGAAAAAATGTAAACAGTCTTAAGTCTTCTACTAAAGAATTAGGATGCTGTAGGAGTATGAAAGTAGACATTAAAGCCCACAACACAGGTCACACATACCACTCTGGGTCCAAGATTCTTAAGCCATAGGTTGCAACTTTCACATAACCATGTAACCATTGGTGGGAATCACATAACTGGAATGTGAGAGAGGTCTCTCATGCACACACACACACACCCACACACACACACTAGCAACAGGGGCATGGCTCAGCAGTTGAGAGCATTTGTTGCTCTTGCAGAGGACCCAGGTTTGGTTCTCAGCACCCACATGGTGGCTCACAACCATCCTAACTCCAGTTCCAGCAGGTCTAATGCCCTCTTCTGAGCTCCAAGGGCATCAGGCACACACGTGGTACATGTACAGACATGCTGGCAGAGCACACATACACATATAAAGTAGATAAATTTATACAAAATTTGGAAACAGTAAAAGGTCTCTGAAAAAGCAATGATCAAAATTTAATCTGAACTGATTTCCTAAGGAGCTGAGATGCCTCTGGTAGCATCTGACCGTGTTGCGTCGTGTGACGTCACTGTGGCTTTTACTTCTGTACGCTTTGTCCTGCATATGCCACCAGGCCAGGAAACACCAACAAACACTGCCAAAACCACTTTTGTTCGGATTTGAGACAATTAAATTACGAATTGCACCATTTACTCTGTGCATACAGTTTCTACTCTTGTAGAAATATAATTGTTTAATTATAGAAAACATGTACTTTTAATATTTTGTGTTGTCATTCATCAATTCATCACCTAAAATAGTGATGTCTTTGGATTGTGTTGCATTAGAATATTTGGATTTAAAAACTGTACTTGCCAGGTGTGATGATGCATGCCTTTAGTCCCAGCACCTAGGAGGCAGAGGCAGGCAGACCTCTGTGAATTCCAGGCCAACCTGATCTACATAGAGAGTTCCAGGACAGCCAGAGCTACATAACTGAGACCCTGTCTCAAATAAATAAAAATAAGAACTGCTACATGAGCTGCTGACTTTGGGTTTCATATATATATATAACCAATTAAATAGATTTTGGCTTAGGACTAGAACAGAGTTACCAACAATTTCAGGAATGGCCTTAAATATACTTCTGTCGTTCTGACTGTATTTATACAGAGTGACATTCTCAACACTGATGATTACAAAATCAAAATAGCATTCAATTCTGAAAAATACCAAAGACACTGCTTTCTACAGTTTTGACTATTCATGAAGAGTCAATTCTTTATGTAAAAATAAGCACTACCATCTCATGAATATGCAAATTAGCGCTCTATCTTTAATAATGGTAAAGTTATATGTATATCGAAAATTGCTTCAAAATAAAAATTTCAGTGGTTTACTGGGAGCAAATGTTTGATTTACTTTTTAGCATTATTGGTGAAAACATCATAGGCCAAAAAAAAAAAAAAAATGAAAGGTTCAAGACGCCTTGCCCTGGATGACTGGTAATGGTGGAGGCACAAGAGAGGCTGTGGTGGACCAGGGAGGCTGTGAGGCTGAGTACCACCAGACATGAAGATGGCCTGCAGACTCCGACACTGACCCTGGTCACAACATCACAGATCAGTAGTTTCAAAGCTCAAATGGTGTGGGACGGGAGGTGACTGGGCTGGGGATGGCACTGAGAACCAAGGCCTCCTCTAGTTGGACCAGCTCCTTTTTCTGGTGCAAGTTTCACCAAGATCATTCTGTCATGCCTGTCCCTGCTAGCTCTGCACACCAGCTAGTCAAGGGGGACACACTCCTCCGATCTAGACCCTGGCTGGGTTTTTACAGAAAAATTCCTTTATCAGCTGTCTCTCCTGTATATGCATCTCACCAAATTCCCTTGTCCCTGGAGCCCTGCGACCATGCAGCTGAGGGAGGATGAGACCCTTTTCCAACAGAGGGGCTCAACAGTTCTCTCTCATTTTGTCCCAGGTCAGCGTCCTAATGACTGTGCTTTGAGGACACACTTGGAAAACCAAGGCTGGCACTGTCTGGGAGTCTAAGGGGAGTCTTAGAAAGAGATGGAGTGGCATCCTGGACAGGGTTGGAATGGCTACAGGGAGGGAAAGAGAAGGCGTGGGAGGATGTCTGCTCTTCCCTAGTTCGAGACGCGTCCAGGGCTCCCTCCAAGCAGCTAGCCTGGCTCCTAGGTTTGCAGTGTATTTATTAAAACATGATACGGGGCACAGATCCTATTACTTCAAGACCACCCTGCGACACGGCTCACAATAACTAGCCTTTAAAATGATAATACAGATAATAACAGATGCATAGGCTGGCATCAAGTATTAAAAGAAAATTTCGTGATACAGGAGGGAGCCTTGCTGCAGCAACATCCCTAGGCAGGAACAAGGATGGGCTCTGTAGCTCAGAGGAGGGACCCAGCTTGGGAGACCCAGGGTTCTTTCTGAGCGTCACCTGAGGACAGGTTTCTAGACTGGGAGGTGAAGAGATGTGAACATCTGCACAGGCCCTCTGCTGCTGTGTCCTGGGGTTGCTCAGTGGAACAAGAGGTTGAGAATTCGGTCATTACAGGGACAGAAGGGAGGGAGGGGATGGAGAGGGAGAAGCCTTGACTTGACTTGGGAAACAATATAGGGCCCACATGAAGTTCAATGTCACGAACCTAAGACCCTGGTCCCACAGCAAGGATGCTCACTTGTATATTCTCCTCAGTGACACTGTGAGCTGAAAAGGGCTAGGGAAAAATGGTTCTGATCAATAAGGAAGTTTGGCCAAGCAGCTGTGATTAACAGGGAGCAGACCAAGAACATTAAGAATGCAAGATGTAGAGATCTACATCTCAGATGTAGTGCTCAGAGGTTGGGAGCACTGTCTGCTCTTCCAGAGGTCCTGAGTTCAATTCCCAGTAACCACGTGGTAGGTCACAACCATCTATAATGGAAACTGGTGCCCTCTTCTGGCCTTCAGACATACACGCAGGCAGAACATTGTATACATGACAAATAAATATTTTTTTTAAAAAAGGTAGAAAGCAAGATGGAGATGACTATGTGAATTAAGTCAGTCTCAGAAAGACGTTTTCTCTCCTATGTTGTTCTTAGATTTTATATAAATACATAAAATTACTTACACACACACACACACACACACACACACACACACCATGAAACCTGAAGCAGAATTGTCCAGAACAAAGAGAACTAATAGGAGAGAAGAGGGTGAGAGAGAAGCTATGAAGTTATGAGGGAGAATGTGCCCAACATTCAGTATATACTTCTATGAAAAGTGTGTGTGTGTGTGTGTGTGTGTGTGTGTGTGTGTATCGCAATACCACATTCAACAAATATACACAAGGGAAAGTTTTCTAAAAGTTCAAGAAGGTGACTGAATTGACCTTGGAATTCTGGTGGTTGGAAAAAGAAGAGGGAGGAGACCATAAGAGAGAGGGAGAAGTTGGAGGATACAAAGGTTGGCAGATAAAAGGGATTTTGGATTTGGGGTTTTAGAAGTAGTGCTCTCGAGAAATGGAAGTCCAAGAATTGCTCCAGGACCTGCAGAGATGGTTTAGCGGTTAAGAGCAAGAACTGCTCTTGCAGAAGACTGGAATTCCATTCCCAGCACCCATATCTGAAGCCTGTAACCACAGCCCTTGGGGTACTTGACACCCTCTTCTGGCCTTGGGTACTCATACACATGTGCGCGCACATGCACACACACACACACACAAATAAGAGGTTAAAAATATTTTAAAAATGCTTGCAATTGACAACTATAGGAGGCACAGAGGGGAGCAATTCAAAACCCAGCCTGAGGTACTGGGACGGACCAGGTTACTGTGAAGTTCAGCTACACAGAGGCTGTGGGGCAAGAAGGGTGGGCACTGGATAGAATGTCATCAAATATCAAAATAGAATCCTTGGGAAGGGGGACAGCGACCCGCACACTACCATCCTGGAGAAGGAGGGCTGGTGTGGGGCTGTCAGTGGAAAGGGACGTGAGTGGGAAATCTGACAGCATGAGGGGCCAACACAAAGGAGTGGGGGTGTCAGGTACAACCAGGAGCAAATGCCCTCTCTTCCCCACCTGTCCCGGCTAATTTTATGCCAACTTGACGCTGGGCAAAGTCATCAACTGAGAAAACCCCTCCATAAGATCAGGCCGTAGGCAAGCCTGCAAAGAATGTTATTAATTAGTGATCCAGGTAGGGGTGGGCACTGTGGGAGGTGCCATCCCGGGGCTGGTGGTCCTGGGTGCTATAAGACAGCAGGCTGAGCAAGCCACGAGTAGCAAGCCAGTAAGCAGCACCTCTCTGTGACCTCCGCATCAGCTCCTGCCTCCAGGTTCCTGCCTTGACTTCCTCCAGTGATGAACAGTGATACGGAAGTGTAAATCAAATAAACCCTTTCCTCCCAAGTCGCTTTGGTCACGGTGTTTCATCCCAGCAGCGGTAACCTAAGACACTGTCCTTCAGTAGCCCACGAGCAAGTTTTGTTTCTGTCCATTCATAGGCTCCAGCACAGTTTGGCAAAGGCTACATCTGATACAAGTGCATTAGCTAACAAGATGGCAAAAAGAAAAATATTACTAATTCCTTAAAAACATTTGACAGATTTTTGTAGGCTGACTACAAGCATAAAAGAAAAGGGGAAGGTAGCTACGCTCACCCGTGGTGGCGCACGCCTTTAATCCCGAGAATCGGGAGGCAGAGGCAGGTGGGTTTCCGTGAGTTCCAGCCTGGTCTTCAAAGTGAGTTCCAGGATAGCCAGGAAACCCTGTCTCAAAAGGAAAGAAGAAAGAAAGAAAGGGAGGGGGGGTGAAGGTATTGGGGAAATGAGAGAGAGGTGGAACAGCAATGCAAACACAGGAATTCTAACCTTTGAAAATAGAAAAAGGGGCCAGGAGGCAAGCAACACAGGCCCATCTAGAAGCTGGAAACAGTGAGGCAGGAAGCACCCCCCCCCCATCCCGCAACTGCCCGAGGATGCTGCACTGCGCACACCTCGAGCCTACCCTTGTCAGGCTTGCCCAGGCAGGAGAAGCAGCTGAGGGCAGCCGTGGCAGAGCTTCGTGAGGGCACTCGACACTTACAAACGGCAGTGCAGAGGCCCCGCCAGATGTGCTGAGCATAGTGAGGAAGGCAGCTTCCACCTCAGTCACAGGGGAACGCTGCCTACCCGCGTGGCCTGCAGCTTCAGCTTCCCTGAGAGAATAGGGCAGCAAGCAAGCAGCGGCAGAGATGGGAGGGAGGAGAAAGGGCGGGGGTTGCGGGGGAGGCACGACCAGGTCCTGCCAGCCTTTGATATTGCCATCCACGGAGTTCGATGGAAAAAGGTAAAGCCAAGTTGTTTGTCTGTTGGCTTGTTTGTCTTTTAAAATCACACAAACAATAAACAAAACGTTTTAAGTAAGTTTAGAGGTTTCGCATCGGGTCCCAGGCAGAGTTGTCCCAGGCGACACGTGGCATGTGCGGGAGGGCCTCTCTGCGTCTAGTCCTGCTTAGGACCCCTTCCATGTGCTGGGGCCTTTCCAGTTTCCTTCCCTCCCTTTGGGAATCAATAAAGAAATCTCATTTTCCATTTTCTTTCTTTTGAAAAATTATTCTCCATGTTATGTGTTTGTGTACTTGTGTGTATGCTTGTGTGGTGGAGGGATATTTTGGTACCTTGTGGTGGTCCCAGAACAACTTGAGGAAGGCAGCGCTCTCCTTCCACCATGTACGACCCAAGGCTGGAAGTCATCACTCAGCGGATGTCTTTGCTTGCCAGCCTCTGGCTGGGCCTGGTCCTCTATGTTCTGAGCTAAGCTTTTCCCACGATGGTGAAAACGCGCTGGCCCATCTTGGCTTCGGATGATCACACGCCATCCCTCATGCCAGTCACGTCGAAGTTGGAAATTCATTGTGTTGTTCTTGTTGTTGAAACAGACTCTCACTATGTAGCCCTGGCTGGCCTGGAACTTGCCATGTAGACCAGGCTGGCCTCGAACTCACTGAGATCTTCTGCCTCTACTTCCTGAGAGCTGAGATTAAAGGTGTGCACCACTAAACCCAGTCTGGAAATTTCCATTTTTAGTGGTAATCTCCTCCCCCTCGACCCCATCCAGATGTTCCCCACCCCCACAGCAGACTTCTAGACCCAGATGTTCCCCAGCCCCACAGCAGACTTCTAGACCCAGATGTTCCCACCCCCACAGCAGACTTCTAGATCCAGATGTTCTCACCCCCCACAGTGGACTTCTGGACCCAGATGTTCCCCACCCCCCACAGTAGACTTCTGGATCCAGATGTTCCCACTCCCACTGCAGACTTCTGGATCCAGATGTTCCCACCCCCACAGTAGACTTCTGGATTCAGATGTTCCCACCCCCAACCGCAGACCTCTGCCCTTCTTCCTCTTGAAAGCAGGTTTGGTCAAACAGAGAGAGTTTCTGGTGGGGAAGGTGGGGTTGGGAGATCCGATGAATCCTGTCTCTGCCTATCAAAATGTGAAGCCCTGAGCCTGATCCCACTCTGGGAAACAGTGGAAAGTTCTAACGGCATCCACAATTAAATGCAGCTGCCCAGAAGCCTGAAGTCGTACTGCTCTGACAGACACAGTCTACAGGCTCAGTGGAGCTTGATTCCTCCACGCTAGGGCTTTGCTGCCTTGAAAGGGTTCTAGGATTCACTACACCATGACCATAAACGGTGAACCCCATTCCCTTCTGGAGAGGAGACTGAGGAGCAGAGAGCGGACACCTGGGGTGAAGCTGTGTGAGGCAGCCATGGGTCGCTTTAACTCTAGCCAGATGTCTGAGGCCAGGCCCTTGTCCTGAAGCTGGAGAGGTGCTGGAAGCCATCTAGGGGTAAGGGGATGATCCTTACTGCTTTGCTGCTCAGTGAGAACTGGAAAACCTCAAGGTCCTTGGCTCCAGGGAGAGGGGGACAAAACCATCCCATCAGTCTCCCCCTCCTGCCCCCCGTGTTGAGGTTTGAACCTGGGTCTATGCACACACTACACAAGTATTCAATCACAGCGCTACACCCCCAGCATGCTTTTTACTTTTTATTTTGAGACAGGATCATGCTAATGCTAAGCTGGTCCAGCAAGCCCTAAAGTCACTCCAGCCCAGACAAGTTTTGAGCTTGTGTCCTTCCTGGGCAGCTTCCTGAGTGGCCAGATTCCAGGGTGCCTGGCCCCCTCGCCTTTCAGCAAACAGCTTGCCCCTGTTCGACCCCTATGCTCTTGCTCCCGATCTGCCAGAATACTGCACAGCAAAGCAGACCAGCACTGTGCAGATCCCAGACTCATCATCCACACCGGAGCTCAAACACAGCAGAAGGACGCCCTGAGGCCGGCCTCACAGGGTCGTGCCATCAACGCTGCTTGGCCCCCACAGTGTGCAGTGTGGAAGGTGCTGAGAAGGGCCCTTGGGCACCCATTTGTGGACAGCGGTCCATGCATTCTGCAGGCAGATGGGTGGCCAGAGTCTAGCTGTGAGAAGATGAGGGTCAGGCTGTTCTCTTCACATCCTGGTCTCTGAAACACCCCACAGGTACTTTCCAGAGGAAGTCTGGGGACACAGAGTGAGCTGGTTCATTCCCGCCTCATCCCCATGTTGGTCTAGCTTGGGCCAGAACGGGAGGGCCCGGGTCCATGAAGACGTGCAGAACTTGGTGCCAATCCCCCACGGAAAGCCATAGACCTTGGCGGCCTTCAGGGTCTCCTCGGAATCCTCCTGGATTTGACTCCATGCCAAGAGGCCTCTCTCCTCCAGGGTGCCTGAGAAGTCAAGGAAGCCCCTGAGTTTCCTTCCACTCCCTGTCCAAGCCTTGGCCAGAACCATAGATCCTCTCTGCTCTTTGGACAATCTCAGAGCCCCTACTCATGTGGAGCCCAGCCTCAGCCTCAACCATGGAACCTCAGGGCTCCCCTTGGCACACAGAAGCAGGCCTGTCCATGTGTGTTTGTGGCCTGCAGGTGCACTTAGGTATGGTGAGGAATATAATTTGGGAAACAGAATGCTTGAAGCAGGTGCCATCACAGAAGTTCTTAAGAGAGGCTGGGAGGGCACAGAAGAGAAAGGTAGGTGGGGATGTCTCCCCAGAAGCCACAGTGATAGGATCTCTATGCCCCTCACTGTCAGTCTCCCCGCTGCCTGCACCCCCGGTTAGCTCAGCCCAGGCCCCACCCCACTATGCCCCTTCGCTTGTCTGTTTCCCTTCCCATCTCCTCCATTAGCCTGTGTGTTTGTGGAAGGCAGGGGCGTAGCTCACTTCTCTTTGTATTCTCAGTGAGTGGCACCTGATACATGTATAATGGATAGTTAGAAATAGGAATGGATGAATGATGAATGAATGAGTGGTTTCCCCCAGCAATAATTATATTCTAGGTTTAAGAGAGCCAAGGCCATCTCTTTTCCCTTTCGTATCTGGTGCATCATCCATTTTAGGGCCCTAAGATGGCTGATCTGTTTCCCCTGGGAAGTCATACATGGGTAACCTAATCCTGGGGCTCCCAGTACTCTTTGGTGATGTTTAAAGAGGAGAAAAAGTTACAAGGAGTCTATTGCTAGAGGCTCCAGTCTGCCTGGGCTTGCAAGGAGCTCACTGTATAGCCGAGGATGACGGGAACTCCCGATTCTCCCGCTTCCACCCCACTCCACCCCCACCCTGCACGGGGATTACAGGTGTGCATCTCAGTTTACACACTGGTGTAAACAGAAGCTGGGACTGTATGTCTAGACACACCTCTACCAACTAAGCTACGCCCACCCAGTCCTGTCTTCTCTACACAAAAGGAGATTATGACACACAGGGAGATTGCAGAAACATGCCAGTCCCGAGCAAAGGCAATGTGAGGACGCCCTCTTCAAGCCAAGAAGAAAGGTCCTGTGAGGAACCAGCCTGCCTCGGGGTCCCGGTCTGGGGACTGGAGGAAGAATTGCTGCTTTCCTCACTCTATTCTGTGATGTGTTTTGGCAGCAGCTCAAGCTGACTCATGTAAGCTATGCCTTACTCTGACGGGAGCTCTCCAATGGCCCCATCGCTGCCCAGACGCCCACAAGCCCAACTTCAGGCGGCTGCGGCCTTACCAGGGATGGTGTTGTCCAACACAAAGCCCAGGAATCCGCCAACAAACATGCCTGTGGTCAGGAGCACCTGGATGACCTGGTCCAGCTGGAGAATCCCTGGAATGAGACAAAAGTGACCGTTTGTGGGACCAAGGGCCGCCCTGCTTCCCACCCACAGCAGTGGCAGGGGGGCGGGGGGGGGGGGGAACGACAGGACTCACCTGTCTGCAGCTTCTCAGGATTCTGGCTCACCCAGTTGGGGATGGCGAGCCCACAGTAGATGGAGAAGCCAAACACGAAGAGGTTCCTGGATGAATTCATGTCTACATACTATGGGAAAAAGAGTCCCCACATCAGCAGGGCCACAGAAGCCTTACACATGCACACTGTGGCTGGTTGAGAGGTCGGATGGCAGCTGGCTGCTTGTTTCTTGTCTTTGGGGTTCTCTAGGCCTCCTAGGACCACAGGCGCCACCCTCTCCCTCCTCCTCCCCCTCCCCTCCCCCTCTTCCACACAGCTCCATCCCCCGGGCTCCTCTCAGGAGGTGTGGCGCTGTTGGTCACTGAGGTCCCTCACCTGTAGGTTAGAGATCCCCACAGCGCTGATGACCCCGAACATGACGATGAACATGCCTCCGATCACCGGGGTAGGGATGGTGGCAAATGCCGCTCCAATCTTCCCAAACATGCCCATCAGGAGCAGCACGCAGCCCGCGGTGACGATCACGATCCTGCTCCCGACCTGCACGCCCAGAGAGAAGGGATAGGAGCACCAGGCCAGGTAGACACCCTGGAAACCTATTCCTCCCTCGTCCTTCACACTGTGGTGGTGAGCCTGCAGAAGCGGCACCGCATATGCCCAAACTGCCCAACCCCCATGCTCGCACCCTGAGCTAAGGGCAAAGGTCCTGGCTTCAGCTCTCATCTCCCCGCCCTGCCTGACTCTCTCACACCCGTTGGGTACATTACTGACCTTTCTGAAGGTCAGCCTCCACATCTACCACAGAAGACTAGGGATGCCATACAATTCAGTATGACAAGGCCTGTGGTACGTGTCACTGGTGGAATGGTACACGTTGAGCACACGGAATGCTCAGTAAGGGGAAACTGCAGGGGACAGAGGCTTAAGGTTCTTGTGCAGCATGGTGCACTGCTCGGTGTTGCTTATGCTTTTACGAGGAAGGAACGTCTCTGTTTCCCTGCCACATCCCATGCTCCTCCAAAGACGTGCACCTCACTAAAACTTCCACACTTCCTCCTTGCCCACAGCACTGTAAAGATACCCAGTGCCAGAGACACTGGTCACAAAAGGCCGGGGCAGGAAGGAAAAACAGAGGATGCTTGTACACACCTCTCATTCTGTAGAAGAGAAAACTAAAGAAAGGAGCCCGAGGCCCTATGGGAGTCCCGTGCAATGCCGGGGTCTCCTGCGCCCAGCAACCAACAGGTTTTAGCCACAGCACTGCACACTCAGCTGTGTACACGTCTGATTTACGCCATGTCCACCTCCAGCCCCACATCACCTGGTGCTCTGTAAATGGAGCATCTGTCTCTCAGCAGGAGGGACAAGTGGCAAACAGGGAATCTCACGAAGGGAACAGGGAACATCCCGCAGCAGCCCAGGGTGTGTCCGGAAGAGGCACAGGGCAGCGGACACTGAGGGCGACTCTGTGGTGGCTGGCTAGTCTGCCCAGTGGGGACAGTTTAACCAATTTACAAGAAAAGAGGGGAACAGAGAGCGCCATGCACCCAAAGATTCGGTGGGAGAAAGTTCTAGAGAGAAAGCGGCATATGTGAACTCTCTGGGAAAAGCCTGGGTGGCTGGAAAGTACAAGGGAAATCAGTGTGCCAGGGCTGCCGTGCCCAGGGGAGTGGGGGGAACCAGAGCAGGGGATGGGCTCCATCCTTCAGGGCCCTGAGGGCAGGGGAGGGGCAGAAACAAAGCCATATAATGCGATATGCTTCGGTCCCCAAAGGAAGTACTCTGACACCTGCTGCCATGTGTGGGTGAGCCTTGTGATGTAAATGAAAATGTCCCCATAGGCTCACACAGTTAAACACTTGGTTCCCTATTGGTGGTGCTGTCTGCAGAGGCTGTGGAACACTTGGGAGCTGGAGTATTGCTGGGAACAGGGTGGGCTTTGAGGGTTTACAGTCTTGCTGTCCTTCCTAAGCCCGTTTGCTCTCTGTCTTTCCCCCCTTCCTTCACCCACCCCCAACCGCCCACCGTGAGTGGTTAATTAGCCAGTTCCTTGCCCCTGCCTCCATGTGATGCCTTCCTGGTCATGAGGGCTCTCTCCCTTCCTTAAGTTGCTTTTGGTCATAGCATCTTAGCACAGCAGTGGGAAAGTGGCAGATACAAGCCTCGAGGACACTGTGCCAGGAGACTCAGGCCAGTCACGAAAAGTCAGATAATATGACTTCATTCACACATGGTCTCCAGGGTCTGCAAATCCACAGGACAGGAAGCAGAAAAGGTTGCAGGGGCTGGGGAAAGGAGGAGCTGGGGGGAGGGGAACCGGGGAGGAGGAAGAGCAGGAAAGGGGAAAAGAGAAGAGAAACAAGGAGGAGAAGATGAGAAACGGGCTGGATGAGGAGTTGGGGGTCCTTCAGGATGGGAGGAGGATAGACCGTGCCAAGGGTTGCCTAGCAACGTCAGTGTGGCCTAACGCCGCAGCACTGCGGTCACACGGATCCCAACCTTGTGGAGGCTGAGGTGGGAGGTGTAGACAGTGGGGGCTAGCCTGGGCTTTATAGTGAAACCCACTCTCAAAACATTGGAGGGGAACTATGTCAAAGCATTCTATATATGCACAAAATGGTGTATAATAAACTAATTAAATTTTAAAACCTACCATTATAACCAAATGGTTATGGTTATAATGGTAAGTTTCGTGTTATGCATCTTTTATTGCAGTAAAAATGAAGATGGGAGGAAGCGTCGCTCCCTTCCCTGAGGGCTTTAAAGCCAGGGGGTGATATGATGTGATCTAAGGGCTCCCTCCGGGAGAGGCGTCTCACTGGAATTACTCAGGGGATTTCCTCACCAAGCAAGAGTTACTATGATGGACTCGGATTTCCCCTTTGCCTGCATGGAGGTTCACTTACCATCCAAACCTTATCTCAAGCAGCACTTGCTGCTTCCACCCAGAATCTTAAAGGAAACTCCCCGAGTTCAGGGGCCCTCAACCTTCCAAATGCCGTGACTTTTTAAGACAGTTCCCCAGCTTGTGGCGATCCTCAACCATAAAATTATTTTTGTTGCTACTCCAAAACTGTAATTTTGCTACTGATATGAACCATAGCATAGAAATCTGTATTTTTTGATGCTTTTAGGTGGCCCTGTGAAAAGATCATTCGACCTTCTACAGGGGGTGGGAACCACCGCCCTAGTTTATTTCCAGAGAGGGCTGGTTATTGCCATGGAACCTGCTTTGGATGCACACACGGGCACAGAGGCCCTTACCCTCTCTGTCTGACTTTTTAAAGGGTACCACCATGCAGCCCCATTGTGTGAGACGGAAGAGGCTGAACTTCTGGTGTGTAATGATGTGAATCCACTTAGAAACTAAGCTTCCAAACAGTTAGGATGGTGAGCTTCTGTTGTGTGCTCTTCCCACAGCCAAAAATTTTTTTTTAAAGATATTTTTAGTGCCAACTAAAGTCCACTAATACAGATTAGGAGTTTGCTTGTTCTTCCTTCTTCGCCTTCTAGACTGAATCCTCAGAGATGCTCTGCTCTGTTTGACCTTAGCGGTTGACTGTGTGTGACTGCAGGTACCACAGGTGGGTCTTCAGGTCCAGCCTGTGGCGCTAAAGGTCTCATGGGGTGGGGGCGGTCAACCCCAAGCACACCACCATGGGAGTTCCTCGTGAGACCCAGGTCTCCCCCTTTAGCCTGAGAACTGACAGGGAGACAGGTAGCTGTGACATCCAAGAGAAGTGATCTGTCGCCTTCAGCCTGCCCTCCCATCACACACACACACACACACACACACACACACACACACACACACACACGTGTGCGTGCACCCATTGTTGCAATGCCTGAAAAGGCCACAGGGCGGAGTGTGAGCCCATAAAAACCAATCTCTCGGGGCTAATCTAACCTGCTTAAATCGCAACTTTCCCTGGACCTGTGGGTCTCTACTCTCTGCTTTTTCCATCTCCTCTAAAAGGCCTCGGTTTAGAAACTACGTCCACAGCAATTTGTTTGGTTTATGTAATGTCGTTCTTGTTCTCCATGGGACTTGTTTCCTTTAATGGGAAGGACAAGTGCTGGATTTACAGTCCACTGCTGCATTGCCAGAGCACACATAGCTTTGACCAAAGGCCCGGGAAGCCTTGGGAGAGCATCAAAGACTCCAGAGTGTCCAGAGAGCCAGGAGTTGCTATGGAGGTGACTCTGGCTGGGATCTGGTTGAGGATTTCAGCTCCACCAGAGGCAGAGGTCACTTGGGGGTCGGGGGTGGACGGTACAGTGCCTCCAGGCTGCACACCAGAGCCACTGTGGGAGCCATGGACAAGGCAAGTTGGGGTGCTGTCGGGGAGGGGACCATATAGTTTCCATGAGCTCACGAAAATCGCTCTGCAAACCCCTGCAAAGACACACCGAACTACGGGGGCAGCACGATGCTGTTGTTTCAACACCATTTAGAAATGCCATCCTGGGGATTCCTTACTGGGTCCCTAGTAGGAAGTTGGGGGGGGGGGGGGCTGAAGACACATTGGGCAGGGACTAGTCAAAAGTGGGTTCTAGAAACAAGGCAGCCAAGTTGTGGATGGATGAGCAAGATCTTAGGAAGGGAGAACGTGAGACCCTATCGTGCAGGAGACAGTCTGTGGCACCAGGAAGGGAGCGAAGGGGACATGCGCGGAACCCGGTAGAGAACCCAGCAGGAAGTTCAAGGACAGCGAGATGTTAAAGATGTGAGCAGCAGATGGGTTCGCTAAGTCAGGGAGCGCAGAAAAATGGAGCATGTGTGTGCTTCAGAAGTCTCTGGGTGTAGAGGCCCAGGGACCCTGAGTCGGGTCTAGCTAGGGGCAGTTGGATATTCAGGGCTGGGCTAAAGGCAATGAATGTCCAGCACAACTAAAGAAGGCCAAGTGTTGACACTGAGATCATGACCCCTGCAGAGATGGCCTCACCCTGGCCCCTAGGCCATGAGTGTGTAGCCTTGCCCTGCAGGGCGAATGTACTTTGCAGAGGAGCCTGAGTTGGGGGCAGTGAAATAAGGAGGATCCCCTGGATCACAATGAGGGTCGAGCATAACTTTGTGAGTCTTCGTAAGCAGACTACCTTTCACATCTGTGATGGGAAGATGGAAGAAGGGGCCACACCCTGCAGGCAGGGCAGCCTGTAAAAGGGCCTCCTGAGAGGAGCATTTCCCTGTCCACACCTCTACTTTAGCCGCATACAGTCCACATCTCATTTCTGACTGCCAGGTGAGCAGGCTGGTATTTGTCTAAAACCACTCTTTGTGAGTTCTCACAACCACAACAGGAAACTAATTTTCAGGGACCCGGGGCCACCCCAGGAGCCTCCGTCAGCAGCCTTACCCTGGTGATGCCCAATGCTCCGACGTTCTCGCTGTAGGAGGTGGTACCATTCCCGGTGCCCCAGGCCCCTGCCAGCAGGCAGCCAAGGCCTTCGATGCCGATGCCCCGATTGATGGCATGCTTCGGAGGGGGTGGGGCCCCAACCAGCCGAGCACAGGCATGATAATCCCCCACCGACTCCACCATGGAGGAGATCACTCCAGCAATGATTCCAAAGACTCCAGCCAGGCTGATGGTGGGGAGGCCCCACTGTCCTGCAGAGGTAACCCAAGGGGGCTGTCTGGCCAGAGGAAGCCGCTAGACCCCAAGTCATTCCGTTGCCAGAAGGGTCTCTGGAAGGCTTCAGACTTGGAAAGCTCTCAGCTGCCAGAGGCTTTGGCAGCCGCCCTCACAACCTCCAGACATGGAGGTCACCATGCACAGAAAGGCAGAAATGGTGCCTCCTTCAAAGACAGCCTTGGAGCTGTTGGAAGCTAGAAGCTAAGTCTCTACTAGAGACATCGCTATATCCACAACCCATGAACAATACAGGCCCCCCTTCAGCCCTGGCTACTTTTGTACACTCCAAGATGAGACCTGAGTGGTCTAAACGAAGCTCTGATCTCCCCCAGAATATTCTAACTCAGTTCTAAGCCTCCTTTGTTTGAGATCCACTGAATCTAACAGGAGACCCAAAGATCTGCCTGAAAATCAGGCTTCTGGTTCAGCGTCCCTTATATATCACAAGGCCAAGGGCTTCTGGGTAACATGGAGGAGGGTGAGGGGCTTAGGCTGGTTCTGAGGAAGCTCTTGGAATAAGAGAATCTAACCTACTGCTCTCACGAGCTTTTCAGAACAGCCTGGGTTTGGTGTCTGAATTCCCAGCTTCTCGGGAGGCAGAGGCAAGGCTTGCCTGCCCTTCTGAGTGAATCCAAGGTCAGCCTGAGTAACTTAGCAGTATTCTGTCTTCAAAACAAAAAGTAAAAAGAGGGCTGGGGCTATATGTCTGCGATACAGCAATTGCGGAGTAAGCGTGAAGCCTGGGCGCAATCCCCACTAACACACGTGCATGCCTTAGAACAATCTAGAATCTCCCTCCTCACCCTCCTCTCTTAGGGGTCAGATGTGGTCTCCCTGGAGCCCATGTCCCTCTTGCAATCCCTCCCCAGACTTTTTAAACCCTCCACGAGTACACTGAATCCCATAGACAGTCCCAGGAAACACGTGTCCGAAACAAGAAGGACACCCATTTCTCCTCACCTGGATAAGGGAAGCGGAACCAAGGGGCCTGGCTCAGCACGCTGCCTTTGGTGTCTGTGCGGGCCATGTACCCATACGCCATGGGGGACTTGGGGAGGGTGTTGGTGACTGTGAGCACGAAGCAGAAGAGCCATGAGATGCAGAGGGCCAGCAGCACCTGCCAGAGAGAGCCGCCCTTCACACTCTGCCCACCCCAGCCCTTCCTCTGTGTGTAGGGGTGGGGGTGGGGTACTCTGAGACCCGGGGTGTGACAGGTGACCCTGCTACTGACAACAGGAATCTGCTGTGTCCATGGATAAATTAGCACATTAAGGGAACAGACTGACAAGAGAGGCAGAAAATTCCACTACAGAAAGAACTCTCGGGCAGAGCGGGACGGAAATGTTCACGTCGGGCGGAGCCCGTGGCAAAAGGGTGACAATCAGACTCTCCCACTGTGTGTTTATCTTCATCTATGCCATGGGATTAGACCTCTCCTCGAACAGCCCAAACCATGGTGAGATCCCAGGACACTTAGAGGATGCTCCCATGGCTGAAGAGGGATGGGGCAATAGCAGGGGGTTGCTTCTAGGAGTCAGAGAGAAACTTGAGTGGAGATACCCACGAATCATTAGAGGTGAACCTGTCATTCCCAGGGCTTGGCTATGCCAGCAGCCAGGGACTAAAGCTGTCCCGTGCAGGCGCTCAGAGTAGGAACCCGAGACGGTATGCCAGTAACCGCCAGGGGGCGCCACCCGCACCCGCACACTTCAGCCTCCTAGGAAGAGGCCTCCAGAGGTGAGGGAGCCCTGGTTTTGGAGCTAAGCCGGCATAGGGAGGTTGCCCTACACGCTCCAAGTGAACCAAGAGTGAAAGAAGGTGAGGGGCGGTTCTTACAGGGAAGACCTGAAACAGGTTAAATTTGGAGACGTGACACTTCCCTCTTCCATAAACCGGCACAGGCACCACGACGTTTTTGAGATACTGAGAAAACAGCACGATGAGGAAGATGGTCCTGAAACAGAAACAAACGGTCACCTACTTTGGTGGGCTGGATCCTTCCTGGTGGGGGCAGGGTAGCCCTTCCAGGCTCTAGGAAGGGCCAGGGAGCGGAGCTGTCGCGTGCTGGTGGCATTCGTGGCTTGGCTGGGTCCCTGTAGGGAAGCGCAGGCAGAGCCCTGCCATCTGTGAAGAGAGGTCGGTCCCCACTGGGAGATGCTGCTGGCTGAAGGGATACAGCGGGCCAGGAGACTGTCACCTCTGGGAGTCGGAGAGATGAGCAGCTGGCAGCAGGACCAAGCCAGCCGTTAGAGCCACTGAGGCCCGAGTCGGAAGCTCTGCACCTCAAATGCCGCTCACACCTCTCTCCGATCACACGGGGCGCAGTGAATGAGATACCACCCCTAGACTCAAGTATAAATGCTGGAGGCTTCATTTCCCCTGTCCTTGAGCCTCCTTGGCCGTTGTCACCTCCCGGTAAACACCCCAGTCCCCTCCCACACACAGCACCCTCTGACTCATGGCTGTCCCCCAGTATTGCAGGGATCTCGTTCTTCTCTCATAGACTATATAAACACCCTTGTGAGCTGGGGCCATTCTTTGTACCCATCTGAGCTCGATGAAATCCTAGCTGGCAAGAGACCCGTGGAGTCAAGTTTTCATAAACACTATGTGTTCTTAGACACTGCCGTGATATATTGGTTTCTATGAGAATCAGTAAGATTAACATAGCTAACAGTCCTAATAAATCCTAAGTATCAACGGTGACCTTCTTAAGATCTGATAATGCCATGGAAGTATTTATAAACCATAGGAGTCTGTCAATATCCTGGACTCTCAAAGTGTTTAGTGGGTAACTTTCCACCAAACAGGACTGAGGTGGCTAACCTTTCTCAGAGAATACTTACAAGGCAGAAATCCCCCAGTGGATCCCGGCGTCGTTGCCGGCAGATTCAAAGAGAGGCAGAGCCACCAGAGAAATGGTTGGGGCGATGGTCAAGGGGCCGATGTAGCGCATAAGAAATCCAATGAGGCCCGAGAAACCCACCAGCATCTGGACACAGGAAGCCACCATGACAGCACCCTGCAACTGAAGGAAAGGTGTGGGCATCAGTGGGGACCGGGCCTACCCCCCAGGGCTGGCTGCAGCAGCCCATTGGCCAACCTAACCACACCCTGGGAGTGCTTTCTCAGGTAGGAATGTAGGGGAAGGGAGTTCTGAGCTTGCATTTTCATTAACCGGGGATTTAGGAGGTAGGTTTCACAATTGCTTGTGGATTGTAGTCGCTGTGGAGAGGAAGGCCCACCACAAGAGCAGCACCTTGCTTCTCTGTTTGTCTGTCTTTCACTTTCTGTGGCAAGTGGTCGGAAACTCTTCCCACAAACGGCCAGTTGGAATATTTTAGGCTCTGTGGCTGTAAGGGAGGCGCTGCAATGTTTCCAGGCAAGACGAGAACAAAAAGCAAGCCGTGTTCCATCGGAACTTCATTCCCAGGCAATGAAAATGGAATTTTAGGGCTGGAGAGATGGCTCAGCGGTTAAGAGCACTGACTGCTCTTCCAAAGGTCCTGAGTTCAATTCCCAGCAACCACATGGTGGCTCACACCCATCTGTAATGAGGTCTGGCGCCCTCTTCTGGCCTTCAGGCATACACACAGACAAAATATTGTATACATAATAAATAAATAAATATTTAAAAAAAAAAAAGAAAATGGAATTTTATGGAATTTTGACGTGCCAGGGTATCTTATTCTTATTTCTATGTTTTCAAAAATTAGCACTTACAATGCAAAAGCCATTCTTAGCTTGTGTGTTGTTGAGCAATCAATTAACAGGCCAGATTTGGTTCTGTACCACCTGATCTATTGGATTCAACGAGTCTGTCTCCCTTTTTGCCTTAACAGTGCTGATGGTATCTCTTCTCTTTAAAAATATGTTTTATTTTGAGATAGGAGCTCACATGGTCCAGGCTAACCTTGAATCCACTATGACTTTGAACTTGTGATTCTCTGCCTCCATCTCTAGAGTGCTGCCATTACATCTGATCTATGGGCTGCGGAGGAACACACCCAGGGTTCTGTGCACACTAAATCACACACTACCAACCAAGATGCCTCTCAATCCCCTGTATGTATTCTTACAACATTACTGACAATTTTTTTCAATGTGAACACAGTGCTGTTGTGTTTTACGGGCAAAGATATCACACAGGCTCATGTGTTTAAACACCTGATACCATGGTTCTCTTTTTTTTTTTTTCTGTAACCATTTCTTTGGAAACAGAATCTGACCCGGTGGTGGTGGCGTAAGCCTTTAATCTCAGCACTTGGGAGGCAGAAGTAGGAAGATCTCTGAGTTTGAGGCCAGCCTGGTTTATAGAGTTCCAGGACAGCCAAGGCTACACAGAGAAACCCTGTCTTGAACACCACCCCCAAAGAAAAGAAAAGAAACAGAATCTGTTTTCTTTTGACCATTCCTTTGATCTCAGTGTGCCAGCTTCCCTGAGGCTGCTCTCACTGGCTGGACCTGTCCTGTGCAGTCAACCTGCTGACCATCTCTGGCTTCCGTCACTAAGGCGGATGTTCAGTAGACACGGGAGAGCCATTCCATCCCAGGAGTGAATTAAACAACCAAGCACTGATCAATTGAGGCCAAGAGGTTGGCACAAAAGCACCCTCTTTGCTGTTCAGCACTCTGGAAGACCTTGGCCAGCAAGAAGAACTAATAATGAAGCAGAACTGGCCTTGTGGCTCACTGTGGCTGCTGAGGTTCTTCAGGGCAATGTTAGGGAAAGGGAAGTGACAGGCCACCTTAGCCCTGGGCCACCAGAACCTGACCCAGGCCCTGTGTTGTACAGTACAAGTCTGTAGGCCCTGTCTGTGAATGGCCAAGAAGGACAGTGTTTAGATAATGAATGTCATGGATGGCTTCTGCCTCGCATTATTTTTTTTCAAACAACCTTTTGGAAATAGAAAAGTCATTCTTAGTCCTTGGCAACAGAAGAATGGGCCACAGAGGACGGAGAGGTGGCTCAGTGGTTAGGGGCACTGGAAGCTCTTGTAGAGGGCTCTGATTTGGTTCCTAGCACCCACATCGTGGCTCACAACCACCTGTAACTCCAGTTCCAGGGGATCTAAGGCCCTCTTCTGGCCTATGAGGTCCCTGCGTGCATGTGGTAGGCAAACATACATGCAGGCAAACACACACACACACACACACACACACACACGTATTTATAAAATCAGGCAATAGATAGGATTTGGTTCAAGTCTCATAGTTTGCTGACTCCTGCATTAGGGATCCCTGCATGACACAAAAACAAAAGCAAATAGTTAATGCAGTAAAGAAAATATGAGTGTCACTTGAATGCTGCCTCCTTGGAGCACACAAGACTGTTCTCAAGAAGACCTATGTTCTGTCCCCGTGTTCCCCACGCAGACAGCTCCAAATCCTCGGCTCCCCCTCCTACTACGTATACACACACACACACACACACACACACACACACACACACACACCCCGCTGGACTGCCAGCTTCCCGAGGACAGGACCCTTGTCTGACTTGTCTGTGTCAGTGGATTAAATAAAACATCTTCCTCACAGGGAGCTGGCTAATGACAGTGGAGCAAGGGAATCCACTCAGCGGCCCACTCTCCCACTACCTCTCGGATCCTCTTCTGCCACTCTTCAATGAATTCAGGAGAGCTGGTGTTGACCTGGCTGGCATTGAGCGTCCACTCCGGGCATTTCCAGGCAGGAAGAGAGAGCATGGCCAGAGAGGGTGCCACAAAAGAAAAGGTCCCTCCTTGGAGAATGGGCAGCCTGAAGGAGGGGGAAGATGTGTTACCGCCAAGACCCTCACACACTGGCCTTTGCCAAGCTCCAAAGGGCCTTTTGAGCCCAATTCCTAGCCCAGTAGCCGCACAGAGCCCCTGCTCCTTCAGTCGCACGGAACTTTACGACTAAGCATCGGAGCCTGTGCGACTTGGGACAAGTGGCAGCAGTGGGCAGAGGAGAAGGCATGCAGACCCTGCCAGGAGGAAAGGATGAGGCTCTGAACACTGTTGAAGCCAGCATGGAACCTGGAGAACATAGCAGCTACTGCTCTCCACCCCAGGCCCGGAGCATCCTCCACTGACCCCGCCCCCTACAGTTCCCAGCATGCCGTCCTCCATCTCAAGTCCCCAACAAGTTATTTCCGCACTGGTGAGAGCTGTGCAGCCCCAAAACTAGGTTGTTGGATTCCTTTGGGCTCCTGTGAACCACGGGCAACTTCAGGCCTCTGCCTCAGACTCCTTATCACAACAGGCTTGAGGACCGTTCGCAGATGTGCCACCTCCGGACCCTCTGACTTCCCACGGAAGCCCATGTGGTAAGCGGCCTCCAACAACCGGTTCACCAGCAGACCAGGCTTACCTATGCTTCGTCATCAGTGGACATTGGGATTTAGGGGCACAGAGGACTCCCCAAATTTGAATGCAGCTGTCACTGTAACCTATTGAATCTGGGCAGTTTTGTGGGGGTGCATTTAGGTTTGGGGGTGTACAGGTACATGTCTGTGGCTATAAAGGCCAGAGGACTGTCCTGAGTCTGGGTTCCTTAGGCACTATCTTCCTGTCTCTGCCTCCTCAGCTCTGGAACTACAGGTGCCCAACATCACACAGTCTTTTTAATTATTGTTTATGTGGGTTCTGGAACTCAAACTCGGTTTCCACATCCCTGCAAAGCAGACAGATCTACTATTGCTCGTCACCTTTGGGCGGGGCCAACATGCAGCTAAAGTTTAGACTCAAAAATCTCACCAGGAAGTCCCAAAGTAAAAAAGATGGCACGGTGCAGAGAGGGTTGAAACCCACGAATGGCGTGTTAATGTCTGCACGTGGATGTCACTGTGCAACTGTCTTCATTTTAGAGTTCTAAAGCTGAGCATCAGGACAGAAAGAGGCAGGCACCGTGCACGCTGTTGAGTGGAGGGTAAGCATAGAGCACACGACACAAGGTACAGAACTCACAGTCGGCTACTCAGCCGCAGTCCCGCACCTCTAATTCAGTCATCACATGCTCACTGAGGACTTGCCATGCGGCAGACGTGAGGGTCAGAGCCGTGATGGAAAGGCAACACCCACTTGTTAAGTCATCCACCCTTATCCGTTTTTGTTTTCCACATGGTTCCAGTTACATGTGATCAAATGTACTCTAAAACATTCCTATTTATCTCGTCTTTCAAAAGAAATTATCATGATAATTATTATCATACTTATTATCTCAATTCTGTTTTATTACTGGACATCATGTTAATCACCTGCGGCGCCTGTTCATAAATCAGCTCCATCTCTGGTACGCACGTTTGGAAAGAACATCGCATTACAGAGGTCAGTATAAAGTGCAGTTCCAAGTGTCCACTAGGGTTTTGTCGCTGTCCCTGCAGACCAAGAGGAGCCTGCCTTACTCTTGCTGTCCTTTCTCTGCATACATGCAGCCCTGACCCCACAGAGTGACGATTCATAAGAACTTACCCCCTCTGGTCCCTATCAATACTCTAATTGCGCTTACAAACAGTCCATATGGGAGTGGATCCCTCCTGGGTCCTGGCCATGTCATTATCACCGGGACCCAGGAGAGCAGGAATCCCTTGAAGGCTGAAACTGCCACCACCGAAGAGTGCAGCACGTTAAAAAAGACTGCTTTGGTTTCTTCTCATTTTTTTTTAATAGATCTTGCCTCAAGTTTATTTGTAAAAACAGCATAAGGTCCTGACCATCTGCAAGTACTGTGTAGACAGTCACACCAGTCCATCTGTCTTCACATTGGCAGACTGAGACCTTTTTTATGGGGCCTTCCCAGGGGCCTGGGCACCTTTGGGAACCTGAGCTGGAGCTGAGGCCTCTGCCTTGGCTTGAACCTTGGACTTTGATTTTTGGAGCCTACGATCCCTGACCATGCAGCTTCTAATCTGCTTCCCAAGCTTGGGGTGAGCAATCAAGGCGAGCCGGGTGAGTTTGTGGGTGGGGCCCTTTGGCACCTTGGGCTTCACCACCTTGGGCTTCACCAGGGCCTTGATGGCCTCTGCTCGGGCACTCATGGCCTTTGCATTATTTGCCTGCATCTTCTTCAGGCCTTTCTTGTTGTGCTTCTTGGCAAAGCGCATGTTCCTCAGGAACTTGGGGTCGACCCTCTTGAGAGATTCGTATCTTTGTGACCGCAGTTTCTTGATGCCATTTCTGTGCCATTTCCGGGACTGGTTGTGTGTGGTGTGGTTCTTGGACTTGGCCATGGCTGGACGGTAGCTGGCAGCTCCCGAAACGCCTGCGACCGGAAGAGAGCGGTTTCTTCTCATTTTGTAGGTGTGTGACAAAGCTCTCACAAATGGCCACTAGGCATCCCAGTAGACCACTGAAGAAGGGCATTTGGTCATGTCATTTCATGGCCATTTTTACTATTAACTCATTGCAGAATTCCGATATTGCCAAAATCCAATTCTGACGATACTTGCCTAAGGTTGGTGAATTTAAATTTTTATTTGTTTGTGTGTGTGCACACATGAGTGGTGACCAGGGAGCAACAGCAGAAGTCAATTCTCTCCTTCTACCACATGGGTCCTAGGGATTGAACTCAGGTCATCAGGCTTAGTGGGCAAGGGCCTTTACCCACTGAGCCATTTTGCTGGCCCTCATTTTCATTTTTAAAAAGTGTTTTCTGGGCTGGAAAGACAGCTCAGGGGTTACAGGCACCTGCTGCTCTTCCAGAGGGCCTAATTTAGTCCCTGCACCCGTGTCGGATGGCTCACACTGCCTACCATGTCCATCTACTCTGAGGGACATTCTTGCTGTTTGTAGATTAACTTCTGAAGTGCTTCTGTCTGTGTGAGGGTATTGGATCCTCTGGAACTGGAGTTACGGACTGTTGTGAGCTGTTATGGGTGCTGGGAATCGAACCCAGGTCCTTGGAAGAGCAGTCAGTGCCCTAAACCGCTGAGCCATCTCTCCAGCCCCTAAACTAAATATTTTAAAGAATAGATGATATTTAAGAGCCCATTTTCTTCCTCACCTGAATTTGAATAAAAACGTATCTCTGTAACAGATAATGGGGACAATTTGGGCCTCAGCCTCCACCCCTCGAAGGGCTAGTTCACCTGTCCCACAGCTAAAGTGATATGTGTTCTAAGCTTTGCATGGTGGGAGGAAACCCTCTTCCTGGGCTAACCAAAGTGCAAATAGATTAAATTTCCTCTGTCAGTTTCTGTCCTCTAGCTCCTTTGGAATACAGGAAGCTGAGGTGGCAGGTTTGTGAGCATCCTGCCGTACTCACCATGGTACCCACCACGCCAGAGACATGAGTACAAGTGTGCCTTCATCCTCAGTGACTCTTCCTCACTCCAACCTCAAACTCAAGTAGCTGAGGATGACCACCTTGAACTACCTATCCCCCTGCCTCCACTTCTTAAGTGTTAGTGTTACAGGAATGCATGTAGGGATTGAACCTAGGACTCCCAGGATGCTATGCAACACTTTACCAGCCCAGCTACATTCCCAGCCCCTCCCATTTCTAAGTGCCATATCCTCTGTTTTCAGAGCAAAAGCAACCACGTCTTTCTTTTGCGACAACATCCCTTAAAGTATCACAGTATTATGCTTACTACACAGCCTGTAATTGTCTATCCATATATTAATTTTCTTTAAAAAATATGTGTATGCATGCGTGCTTATATGAGGGTATATGTGCATGAGGGCCGCCCCCATGGAGGTCAGGTGTGGTGTCAGACGTCCTAGAATTGGAGCTATAGGCAGTCATGACTTTACTGACGTGCTGGGAGCTGAACTCAGGACTTATCAGAGCACCAGCTGTTGCCAACCCAAAGGCTAAGAATGTCACCCGAAAGGCTCTGAGGCCACGGCAGAGACTTCCTCGTCTCTCTGCACCCGGCCCAGCTGATGTCTCCACGGACGCTTCTGAAAACACCTTGACTTACAACTTGCTGCTGTTGTCTAACTAGGAAACCGTTTCCAAAGTAGAGTGTTGCTCTGAGCAGCCGAAATCCACACCCCTCGGCAACGGACGGTTGACCGTTTGGTTCAAGAATAAATTCTCTCCTTCCCTTTGAGCTCTCCGCTGACGCGTGTTTAATCGCTCAGTCTGTGGTATTTTGCTATGGCAGCCAGAGCGAACCGTGACACTCAGCAAACAAGGTTCGGTGGAAAACAAACAAGGCTTCATCTCTTTGTACCTAAGCTCGCCCTTTTGCCCAATAGGACTGACACTTACACTTGCTTCAAGTGCTGCGGGGGAAATCAGGTGTTTGCAGATCGTGTCGCGCAAGCTCATGCATCATTGTGGCTGCTCTTTTCACACGGAAGAGGAACAAACCAGACAGACCAGGTCTTGGGTGGGCCCAGGGCCTGGCCTGGTGTTCAGGCTGTATCCCCACCTCACCCACAGTGACTCATAGAGACCTGGGGTTTCTTCTCCTTCACATCGCTCCTAGGGGTTTCTCTTTGTTTCCGTTCCAGAGAGAGGGATGAGGAAGTGAGACCCAAGCATTTGTGATGACAGGATGGGCAGAGCCTGGGAAGAGACAGGGGCAAGCGGGGAGGATGAAGGAGATGGGTTGCTCGTGAGGTAACCTGGAGAGCGAGCAAACATGCAAATACGTCTCTTCCACACGTTGTTGGTACACCCAAGGAATGTAGAAAAATACAAACACTTTGGGCAGTACCCTATGACGAAAGCCAAAGTTCAGGTGTGACTTCATCATTGATAAGGATGGCCCCTGGTCATCTGACATGTGCTTTATCCTGCAAACCAGAACTTCACAGGTACCTCACTAATGATCTATCCTAAGACCAAGATGACACACATCTATGAGAAACAAACAAGAGGACACCGTCTTCCCTCACTCCCTTCCTGCCTCCTTCCCTCCCTCCCTGCCCCCTCTGCCAGCCTCTCTTGATTCCCTATCACCAATAAGTCTATCATGTACAGTTCTGTTAGAACTTCTGGAACCCTAAGAGATCCCCACCTTCCCGCACATCTATGGGAGGATCCAGGAAGTCATATAAGGCTCCATATGATGCTGACACAGCAGCCCAGGGTTCGCCCAGTCTGTGTTCTTCAGGGCCGAGAGTCTCAGCTGATGAGACGAAAAGGGAAGGGGTCCTGCTGAGGCTTTTGGAATTCTGAGCCACTTGGTCACTTAATAAGAGAAGATGAGAGACCTGGAAGCTGTCCACAATGAAGAAAGGGACACCTGGGGCCAGCAAGATGGCGCATCTAGTAAGGGCCCCTGTTGTCAAGCCTGGTGACCCAAGTTACACCGCAGAGACCCACATGGTGGCAGGAAACAACTGATCCTGCGAGCTGTCCTCAGAACCATCATGATGTGTGCTGCGCCTCCCCCAAGGAATAAATGCAATGTTTTAAATATAAAAAATAAAGGGGCCTTTTGTCAACTCACACTGTCCAAGGGACTATAATAAATTCAGTGACATTACAGTAGAGTGAGAAAAAAATAGTTGGCACAGGAGACTGCCGAGTCGGGAAGCGAGCAGAAAACAAGCCAGGCATCCCAGACAGCGTTCAGGGACTGTTTCTAAAACTGAAAGTGAAAGGGAAGTAACTGTCCATACCCAAGTGTTCCAGACAGGAGGAGCAAAGGACACTCTGTCTGACCTACACTCGCTCACTGTGACTGAGCGAGTCTCATCCAGTCAGGGTCAAGTAAACAGAAAACACAGCCTGACTTTGGCCTGTGCGGAATCTTACAGCAAGACGGTAAGTGTTTCCGTGGCCTGTAGACTTAGAGAAGAATTTTCTGTATGAAGCAAGTGAAACAGGGGTGGGTGCCCATAAAATATAGAAGAGGACACACTCCTAAGTGACTTCGGGGGAATTTTTAAAGATAAAACTCTAGTGGAAAACAATGCTAATTTGCATAGATGAGACATACATACCACGTGTTCCTTAAGAGAAAAAGTCGACCTTACAAAGATGCTAAATAGCTCCAGTTAATCTATCGATCAGTGCAAATGCTACCAAAAAATTTTAAAGAAAAGCACGATGAAGAGAAACATACCCAACCAAACAAAATACACAACAAAGTTATTAATTTTAAAACGCTCTTTAAAGTGTTTGCTGCCCACGTATAAAGACAGGAGACTTCCAGCAGACATGTTGGATTGTCTCACACACACCTGTAACTCCTTCAGTGAGGGGAGCAGAGATAGGGAGACCACAAGGACTTGCTGGCTGCCCTCCTAGGTGAAATAACATGACCTTCAGGTTCAATGAGAGACCCGGCCTCAAAGCGACAAGACAGAGTGACAGAGGAGGACCCCTGGCACCTCCCTCTGGCTCCTGTTTGAGTCATGTATGGTCAATGAAACACTTGTACATACACACCCCACAGACACACACATAAACACTCACATACATACACATCACACGTATGCACCCCACAGACACACACCACATACACACACACACGCAAACACGCACATATACACCCCACAGACACACACACAGACACAGGGGCACACACATAAACACATACATACACACCACACACACACACACATACATACCCACACACAAACACACACATACACACCCCACAGAAAAACACACACAAACACACACACACACACACACATATATACCACACACACAAACACACACATACATACACACCACACAGACACACACAGACACACACACACACACACTATTATGTAGTCTCTTCTGAAATTAAAGCCTTCCATCTTGGAGGAAAACTTTGTTTACAGGGGAGTGAAACAACAGTATGTTCTAGGAAGAAGTGAACCACTTCAAGACTGCTCAATAGGACAGAAAGTGCACAACTCAAAATAGCTTCAGGAAGTCCCTGAAACTGATCAAATCCACTAGGACCCTCCTTTCCCAATTACACACAAACAGTAAAGACTGCCGAGAGTTACTTTCAGACAAGCCAAGCTGCAAAGAAGACTTTTAGAGGCCCATCTTGTTGTAAGAAGCAGAGACACGCTGAATTGCCTCGAAGTTTGGAAGACCCTCAGGCCAACTGAGCCACCTGGAAGGATGCTCTCCAGCCCGATGGGCATCAGGAACAGCAGAGCTCTTGAGATGCAGCTCCATGGAAAGGACCACACAACTACAGCAGCATCCCCTGGTGTCTCCCTGAATGTGCAGATTCCCGTCTAAGAACAACCCTAAGGATGGGGATTCAGTCACATAATTGATGACATCTTGGTGATGAGCAAAAAAAATTCCGCTTCATTTTCCCCTCAGTGTTGTGTAACAAATAGTCTCCTCTGAAATTACAACATTCCACCCTACTGGGGAGCTCCTTATCACGGAGGTAAACAACTGGAAAAAAAAAAAGAATACCTTCATGAACTCCCTAAATCTGACCGGATTCACTAGGGCCCTCAGCCTAGTAAAAGAGTCAGCTGCAAAGAAACCTCTTAGAGCAGAAAAGGACAAAGATTTTGAGGCCAGAACAGCTGCCTGGAATAAGCAGAAACCAGCTGAGCTGCCAGGAAGAGGTTAAGACCAACTGAGGCAGCTAGGAGGGCACTGGGGTGCTGGGGTGGGCTTTGGTGATGCAGCTGTCTTGAGTCATTTCTGTTCCTGTACATAACCCCTCACCCATACCCTTGTAAGTAACGCCAATAAAACTCATTGGCAAACCAACTTGGAATTTGGGGACATCCATACTTTGGTCTGGGAATGAGTAGACATTTGTTCATGTCTCCCCAGGAAAAGTCTGTTCTCTCTCTCTCTCTCTCTCTCTCTCTCTCTCTCTCTCTCTCACACACACACACACACACACACACACATGCACACGCACACATATGCACACAAATAAAAGCAAACAGTGAGATTCTAGTTGAAGATTTAAAAGACTCCTGGAAAATTTGGAAGCTCAGCAAGAGAATGCCTTGGCTACATAAGAATTTAAGGGCTGCCGAGCCTGAGAACCTGAGTTGGGTCCCTAGGACCCGTATGACAGAAAGAAAGAATAGACTAGCACAGACTGTCCTCTTGACAACTACACACTGACTATAGCACCTCCCTATCCCCTGCTAAATAATTAAATAAAATGCAAATTAAAAATGAGTATGAATGGATAACAGGATCTATTAAAAGCAGTGTATTTATAAATAACTGTGAAGATTATGGCATACAATGTAAGGTGTGGTTTTTACTTGACTAGTACAATTTTGATGGATCTATTTTTACTTTTTTCTTTATGCATTCTATATAATTTCCAATATATATAATATGTACAGGCGAGTAGAAAACATAGAAATATGTGCTTATTTTATTTATTTTTGGTTTTTGTTTATTTTTGTTTTTCGAGACAGGGTTTCTCTGTGAAACAGTCCTGGCTGTCCTGGAACTCACTCTGTAGACCAGGCTGGCCTTGAACTCACAAAGATTCGCTTGCCTCTGCCTTCAGAGTGCTGAGATTAAAGGCGTGCACCACCACCACCACCACCAAGTGTTTATTTTAAAGAAATGAAACAAAATATATTTCATCATTATAACAAAAAAGAACTTTGTCTAAGGTGCACAGAATCATATTCTCTCTGAGAAATGGATGATTATTTAATAAATAATGCTGAGAAAATTGGTGTTTAGGGGACAAGTGATCATTTTAACCTAGAAACATAAAACCTTTAGTGTACAAAAGTCTTCATTAAAATTAAAGATACACAAAATATTTACAATAATAGAGACAAAATTTAATGTTCTCAATATATATTTAGATAATATATATAAACTAAATTTTTGATTAAAAATTAAGGAAAACATTGATTTATGAATAAAACTGTCCCCTCTTGAAACCACTAACTTGACATTAAAATATATTTTAGGGGCATAAGTCCCAAGAATAAAGAAAATGAAATAAGAAAATTGCACTAAAATTTGGCAACTGAAAAGCAGATGGTGAACAGGAACGGACCTGCCAGCCCCTGGGAAACAGGTCCCACACAGGTGGAGGTAAATGGCAGAATTCTGGAAAGTCTCAGGAAGCGGTCCTCACTGTGGGATAAACATGGCGTCGTGACAGCGGATGCCTTAGGAGACATCCCAATCAGTAATGCCTAAGGTGGAATCCTTTAGAGGGTTGAGGCAAATGCCCGGACAACCAGCTAAGGAGAGTGAGAGATCTTCCTGTTTGTCTTCTTTAAACCAGCTGCAGTCGGTCATGGTGGTGCATACCAGTAACCTAGGAGTCTGAGGCAGGAGGACAGCCCCTCCCCAGGCCAGCCTGGGCAGTATATCAAGGCCTTTTAAATAGATAAACAACATGAGCTATCTACCAGCCACTAGCCTAACTGTATCCTCAGCACTCAGTGTTGGCAGTGGGTCGGGGGATTTGTTCTGCCTCCCCCCACCCCCCCACCCCCCCACCCCCCACCCCTGCTCGCTGTCCCTTCCGCTCTACTCTAAGGTAAGGGTGCTCTTGAGAGACAGCGGTGAACAGATGTGGTCAGTCACAAAGGAATCTCGTACCAGAGCCTCAAACCAGGCCTCCCAGCCTCCGTGGACACTAGATAGCAGCCGCGGCTTCTTTGCTCTCAAGTACAGGTTAGAGCGTATAACGCGCTCCTAAGCTACTCTTTAAAAATGCAAATTAGGTCAGGAGAGATGGCTCAGCGGTTAGGAGCACTGCCTTCTCTTCCAAAGGACCCGGGGTTCAAGTCCCAGCACTCACATGGCTGCTCACAACTGTCTGTTACCCCAGTTCCAGAGGATCCAATACCTGAGCACAGACATACATGTGGGCTAAACACCAATGCACATAATTTTAAAAAAGAATTAAAAAATGCTAATGGCTGTCAGCTTTCCTGGTCATAAAGTATCGCATGTACTTTGAAGGCAAGTAAATGACAGAAAAGAAATATTAAGAGTGAACTTTAATCACTGTAATTCTACAACTCAGAAACGGCCACCGACCTTCAGTTTTCACATGCCTTTGATCTAACAACTCGATAAGCCTTATTAGCACACGTTCAGCTGTCTTGTCTGTCTTTCCATAAATGCTTACTCTCCCAGTCATCAGTTACATTGGCCACTGTAACAGTGGTGGGAGACTTGAAACAATTCAATAGGGAATGGTTAAATAGACGAGAACACACTTACTCTATGGAACACAGGGCGAACAGCTTTTGGAAAGTGCTATTGCAGGGGTGTGTTTATTGAAACGGAGGGGGGGTGGTGGGGTATATAAGAAGCACTGTGTGTGCCAACAGGGAAGCATTTCTGTTTGCCACAGTTACATTTTAAGTAATTATTTTAATGGTGGGGGCAAGGCACAAAATGATATAGAGAGTACTGCCCTTTTATTTCTATGGGGAAAAAAAATCTGTGTCAGGCATTGAGCTAACCATTTTGTATACAGTCTCTGATTTAATTCTCTCTTTTCAGGGCTAGGGTGAGATCTGACCTCAATTATTAGATGGTCACTGCTGGCTTTGGACTCCGGATTCTCCTGTCTTCACTTCCACTGAGTCCAAAGCTAGCCATGGCTATGATTGACATGCTGGGCTGCCTGGGACCCTGTATCCTCCCACCCCCCACCCCCATCCCCCACCCCCCACCCCCCAAAGAGACGGATGCTCTCTAGCTCAGACTCAGCTGTCCCTTGTGTCACACACACAGCAGTCCGGGCGGCCTCCTCATGTGAGCAATCACTGGCTTGCCCTGCTACCCTGTATAGTTAGCCCTGCTCCCGCTCCTGCCAGGAGTCTGGGGATGGCAGGAAGGAAGATATTCTAGAGACACTTGTACCCTTCCCCGGGATATCAAACTACTGGGTCAGTGGACCCCAAGAGGTTGGAATGTACCCTGGAGTCTCTTGCTGGGAAGGGAAAAGGGCTGTCGCCTTGGCGCCAGTTCGAAGAACGCATCTTCCAGAGAGAGTTCACATAGCTCTGACAATTTGCCAGACCACCTTGCAGGAGACTGGAGCTGAGCAGAAGATGGGTCAGTGATGGGCAGAACCACACCTTGTCCGGGCATGCTTCGTTATTCCTGCCTCTTATCTCTGTTTTAACTGAAACCTCACGTCAGGTGCCGGAGGCTGGAGTTCCCAAGGGGATAGTGTCACTGGGGCTCTTTTCCTTTTCCCAACGTAGCCACGCTGTATAAATACCCTTTATCTGATTTATTCAGTCTGACTGACTAGTTGACCTACTGAGGATGGCTGACTGAGGACTGCCGGGGTCTGATGCTAACAACTTGGTAACAGAACCAAGGACAGGAACGGAACTGCATCCAGACCGGAACGAGGGAGTCCCTGGAGCGTGGCTATGTGAGTCGGAAGCACTCAGGCACAGGAACGTTTGCTCCAAGATTAAAGAGAGACAGAGATTGCCTGAACCCCCCTCCCCTCAAGAAATCCCCGGGTTAAAATTACAGCAGCGCCAGAGGCAGGGTTAAATCTGAAGCTCCGCACAGACGACCTTTTACTTCCTCCAGAGATTACCCTAGAAACGCAACAGTCCTGTGTTGAAATGAATGGTTTTATCTCATTTTACAACCGCAGTAAGCTTCAGAAAAGGGAAGACAGTCAAGGAGCCTACGCAAGAGCCCCGGAGTCACGCTACAGACCTACAGACATTGCGAGGGTTGTCAAGGGTTACAGCCACCAGCCCGCCCCACACTGGGAATGTCCTTCTCAGCTCTCAGGTCAGGTGCAGCAGGCACGGACTCTTGGAACTCTTTGGCCATTTTGTAACTAGGTTTGACTTGTTTTCCCGAAATCTTACTGCATTATCACTGACCAGCAGATTAACCTGATCTACTTGGCCTTTGATTCAGTCCTAAACTCATTATCACAACCTCCGATTCCCGGACAGTAATTCATGAGGACCTGAGCGGGAAGCGCATTTCCATGGGTGGGGCCAAGCTCAGCTTGTCTACTCCCACACAGTCCGAAGATTCCAGCACGATCTACTTCTTAACTTCTTAATTTTATTTCCTGGGGTATGAATTCCTTGAATCCCTTGAGCCCTGACTCATTATTAGCGTAAAGAACACCTAGACAGCAAAGCTACTAGGTTCACTCATTCCTGTAACCAGCCGAGATGTACTTGTTCTACTGTCCTAACATCAGAAATGAAAGAGACTTTGGGATATTATCAACTCAATTGTTTCATTGTACAAATAAGAAAATTCCAGCGTTAGTGAATGTAAGTGATTTTTCCATTCCCACAGCTAAAGCCAGAACTGGACTTGGAAGTTTTTCCCTGATGTGATGCTCCCATCAAACTGCCTTCTCAATATTTATATGTATGCTCATAGATTAGGGTCGCTCTCAGCTTTTGCCAAAAAAGCTTCTCGTCATGGTGGGTGAGGGGTGACTGCTGATTCATAACTGATCGAAATGCTGAGAATAAGAACTAGTAGAGTCCTCATCTCCATCACTCACTTCAAGGAGCAGGGAAGACCGTGCAGGGGGAGAGACAGAATGACTGTTAAGAGGTCCAGTCTAGAGGGACCTCTGGGACGTGCTATCTGTAGCCAGGACACAGCCGTGGCACCACAGCCTCACAGCAGCAAGTTTGGTCCTGCCAACATTCTGCTGCGGATGGGGCAGGGACTCACAAGGCCCCAACGACTCCTGGAGGAGCTGCTGGTAACTAAGGTTGCTGGGGGAGAGGGGATGTTTTCTTCAGAGGTCGAGTCACTGGCAGGGCGTTCATGCTGCTGTAAGTGAGCCCTCACTTGTGGTCTGTAAGCAGCCCTGATGAAACTCATTGAAAAGGAGAGAGAAAGAGAGAGAGAGAGAGAGAGAGAGAGAGAGAGAGAGAGAGAGAGAAAGGGAAGGGGAGGGGAGGGGAGGTGGGGGAGGAACTGGGAGAGGAGGAGGGAGAGGGAACTTTGGTTGGAACAAAAAACAAACAAACAAATAAATAAATAAAACCAAAAAGGAAGAAAAGAAGAAGAAAAAGAAAAAAAGGGAAAATACAAGGGGAGACTAGTTAGGAGTAGTGAGTGGGTCAGGAGACCGGGAGGAGAACAAGAGAGCGCTGAAAATAATCAAAATGCAATATAAGCATGAATGAAATTGATGAAAATAAATTTTGAAAGGAGGCACAGTTACAAAGTTTCCTTAAAACTGAACAGCTTCAGAATCTTGGGGGAGTGGGCTGCTCCAATCACAAGGGCAAGTAACTCTCTAAGGGCAGGGTGGGAGGAGGCTCCTACCCAGCCAGGGACATCAGGTCTCTGGTATGTGGCTACCGCAGCTTCTTAGTCCCAGGGCCAACACTGACAGGGGCAGGAGTCTGGGTTCAGGTCCCTAAAATGTAGACTACAATCAACCTGGTACGTTTTTGGCTTCTTCGTTGTACTTTGGGGGGGAATAGGAGCTCACAGAGATGGTGACAGAGAGGGAAGAGAGGAAATGGCAAGACTGAAACAATTCATTTTAATTGTGGAAGAGCCTTGGGCATGGACACTTGCGACCTGAATTCTAGTCCTGACTTTGTGTTGGGGGTTTGGGGGGGTTCCCCACCTTCACTACGTTGTGAAGATGCAGACAGAAGTTCCATCCTCCTCTGTAACCCCAGCAATGAGGGCACAGAAACAGACAGATTTGGGAATGCCAGGCAGTGAGCCTAGCCAAAATGGTGGGCTTTGGGTTCAGAAGGAGACCCTGTCTCAAAAAATAAGGTACACCAAAGAAGATACCCAGCATCCTTTTCTAACTGGTAGATGTGTGCTCACAGACACACACACCTGCGTGCATGTACAAAAATAATGCTAATAAAAGTACATAAACATAAAAAAATAAGATGAAATTTGTGATTTGTTGTTGTAGGTTACTTTTCTCTGTAAATATTCTTGTTTCTACATAATTTTGCATTCATAATTTCCTGCGCCTCTTCCTAAAGAAGACACCAAAAACTATAGCAGCATCAGGCTGTTCAGAACTGGCTGTCTATTCTCAGGACCAGGTGCTAAGAAAATGTCAAAGGCGGAAGCACTGGATACAAATGGGTTTGGCGGAAGGAGGTGTACGGAAAAGTCAAGAGGTTCCGAAGAGAGGAATTCCCAGACAGTAACTTATAATCCCTGCCCTCCAGACTGTGGGAGTCAAGACCCCGCCCTTTCCGGCAAACCTCCTTCACATCCACGGCTCTTCGTTTCGAGTTGTGGTCCACTAAGTTGAACTAGGGCTGTCTATCTTTGGAGCTATCCACTGGAGCCCGGTGGACTCTGCAGTGGAGACAACTGGAGACAATGACTGCCTTCTCCCAGAAGCTACGCAGAGTCAGTAGTTCAGCAGCAGAGGGTGAAGCCCTGCGAGCCCCTCCGTCAGTCTTGCGTGAACGGTTCGGGAAACAACAGTTATTGTGAGCGTGAGGCTGTGATGGCCCTGTGGAGGCTCGAGAATGAGATTCACAGCCCTTCTGTCTTCCAGCTTCCACATGCTTGCAAGCCCCTCTTTTTATAATGGTCCCTGAGCCTTAGGGATGTCTAATAATTTAATTTAATGTATCGATTTGACTGAGTTAGGGATGGCCAGATAGTTAGTCGTCAGAGTTCATCCGTGAGGGAGTTTCCAGAAAAGCTTGGTGACTGATCAGCAACAAAGACACTGCTCCTCACAGACACTGTTTCCTCGAAACACAACAAAAAGACAACGGGGTGTGTGTGTGTGTGTGTGTGTGTGTGTGTGTGTGTGTGTGTGAACTGGTTCTTTCTCTTCCCTTAGGCTGGGATGTCCATCTTCTTAGGCCTCCACCATCTCTGTGTACCTGGTTCTCCAGGTTTCAGCTCACAGCTCCCGCCCTCCACTCATAGCCCCAAAGTATTGCATTTGGACTCAGCCCAGTTCCATCACCTCTCCCCAGGTCTCCCAAGATCCTCTGCTCGAATGGTCCTCTGCCTCTCCCTGCCTGAGTTTGCCTCACTCTCCCAGGTCTGCCTCCTGAAAGCTAACAGTGAGAAGCTAGGCCTAAAGATGGCTAGGGGTAGCTATTAGGGGACTCTGTTCTTTCCAGGTGGAACATGGATGTACAGGCCCGAGTGTCCCCTTGCATGCGTGGGAGACCGTTTGGGATCTGGACCAAAGCGGGGTAGGAGGAGAAGGAGGAAGGCCACGGGCTGGAGGCCGCTCTCTGCACTGCCCAGGTTCACACTGAGCTGCAGAGTCAGACAGACCTCAGTTCAACTCAGGCCTTCAAAATAGGACAATGGGTTCATAGTTCAGCGCACAGTGTGTCAGTTTGATTTACAACTCTCTGACATCGACCCACGGAGTGTCTGAGTCCTCATTGGGTTATTCTTATTAAGGGCCTCACAAACATTTGAGACTGGCCTGAGCAAAGAGAGAGTTGCAAGGGCGGAGGAGAGGGCTCAATCCAAAGTGTGTTTCCTACACAAACATAAAGATCTGATTCAGTTCCCCTCCCCCCAAAATAATCCAGGTGTAGTGGGGTATTCTATAATCCCAGCACTGGGAGGTAGAGGCCAGTGGATCCCTGGGGCTTGATGGTCAGCCAGGCCAGCCTGCTTGGAGGGTTCCAGACCCCTGAGCGATCTCATCTCAAAACATAAAATGAACAGCTCCTGGGACACAACGCCTGAAGGTGTGCTTGGTCGTCCACACACTCATAGGCATGTGCACCAGGACATCCATGTAGACTCAAATGAACATGCGCATAAACACATATGCGAGAGACCGAGAAAGAGAAAGAGCGCCCTGTAGCATTTGAACCCATGGCTCCTCGTGTCCCCTGCATTTCTCTTAGCTTAATTTTGTAAGCTAGGAAGGAACACATTTTCCCCGCAAGATAATATGGAACTTTGTTACCTTTTACCAAGCTTCCTAGAGCCTCTCTTACTCCTCGCTCCAACCAGCTTCCTCTCATCCCAGCAGCATCCAAGCAGACCCTCCCTGGTATCATAGCCAGTAGAACTCAAAATCCACGGAGAGCAGTTTTACCTACCTGACTCCTAAGAACACTTGCAAGAGGGTGCAGATGCCCGCGACAAAGAACATGGTGCTGATGAGGTAGCTTTGGGTCAGGGGGTCATGCTGCAGGCACAGGTCCTTGGCCAGAATGAGCGGCACAGCCACGAGGCCCCCCAGGGCTGTGAGAAAGTGCTGTGGACAGAGAAGGAGGAGGGGATGGGGACGCTGTCTGCATCTGCATCCTCCAAGGCATCGTTCCCAGGGACGCCCTCCCACGGCCAGGATTGAAAACTCTGCCCCTGGTCCCCGAGAGACTGACAGTGAGGGGCAGGCAAAGATTCTGTTGAGCAATGAGTACTAGACAGTTCTGTCCTAAGAAGCTGGGACCCAACCAGAGAGACTGGGCTGTGAGCACAAGGCCACTGCGTTGGGAACTGATGCCCGGAGACAGAAACTAAGATAGGATGGGGAGATAAGGTGGGGGCCTTAAGAATAAGATCACAGCAAGGGTGGGTATGAGCAAGGAGGACCCCAGTGTGAGCTTGGAGCTATTGGCCAAAGACTCATTGAGTCCTGCTTAGCAGATCCAGATTTCAGAACAGGTTAGAAGTCATTGCATGCAGCCTCCGCTACCAGGGGGATAAATCAGATGAATGTAGGTTGTATACAAACAGGAGATAGATAGAAATTAATACGGCACAGGAATGAACCACTATTTCACACACTCTGGCCTTGGAACGGTCAGTCTGACTGGGTTGAGGGAACTACTCACACATAGGCTGCAGCTAGTTCTATTTGGAGTCATACCAAGTGTCCAGCCCCACACAAACCCGACCCTTCGTATGCATCTATTTCTCTCTCCCTCCTCCTCCTCCTCCTAGGGATAGAGGGCTCCACATCTCCTGGTCATGTAGGTGGGGATAGCGGGAGGGTAGCAGGCAAGAAATAAACTACCACAGGTCTTTAAGGGACAGCTTCAGCTCTCGTCACCGCATCGACTTATGTCTCAAAGGGACCGGTCATCCAACGGATTAGATACGGATTAATCCCCTCAATGGGTATTCTGGAATAATCCAAACCACATGACCAGCACCCCTCTTTGACAGATGCGGGGTGGAGTATACTGGAGGCAGGGAAGACTTTAAACTCCCTGACAGCTTGCGCAAACCAATGATGGCCAAAGATGGCTTGGCTGCTACAAGGAAGGGGATGGAGTTTTCAGAAAAGAAAGCATGACTATTTCAAGGCACATTCTCGCGATATCCCATGGTCCCTTGGAAAATAACACAAGTTTAATCTTCTACAACCCTTTTTGGTGAAACTGCGGACTGAACGCAGGGCCCCACACATTAAGCAAACAGAACTTTTAAACTATCCCCCCACCCCACCCATCCTTTGATAGCATCTTACGCGGGCTTCTTTGGCCTGCCACCAGCTAGACCAACAGAAACCACAGCACTCTCCAGGCCTTGACACCACCAGTGTTTCCTTTTTCTCTGGCCTGTCCAGCGGTCGTGGCGAACGCCACCTACCAGGGCCGGCTCCTTTCTGCGATCAAATAAACCTCTTGATTCTAGAATAGCCGTTCACGGAAGCTGAAACAGAGAGGCTGCTGACAGCACCACCCCTGTGGAAGATGCTCAGCTGGTGCCTCTCTCTGCCTTCTCGGGAGCCTCACCTAAGTGAAGTGGACCTTTAACCAAGTCAGCTTCCCCCCACTCAAGTGAGAATGGTCCAGCATCTTCTTTTAGAAGTCAGCGCTCATCCTCACATGCTCACGGAGCTGGGATGGATGTGGAAGCGACGGCAGCAGACTAGTTAGATCTCTAGTTGTTTGATAGAGAACTGCCTTGGATCCCGTGCTCTGGCTGGGTCGTCTTACCTGGATCCCCAAGAAGATGCAGAGATACCATGGTGGGCTGTCCAGGACGCCATAGGCCAGGTGGCTGCTGCTAGGACCCTTCGGATGCCCATCCTGCCTCTCGCCTTGGCCTTTAGTGTGGGAACTGGGCACCCCGTCGACCCTCTGCGGAGACAAGGAAAGAGCATTTGTGACACTCCAGGAGAAAGCTACTATACTTCCTGATTTCAGCCACATGACGGACACCCTTCCAGACACAGGAGGCCTAGGACCGGGGTCAGCGGGTGCTAGCCAGCTGAGGAATACAGAGACGGAGAAGAAAAGAAGAGTGTCACCTTGTCTCCTACGTTAGGCATTTGTGTTAAAGACTCTTAAGTCTTGGGCTGTGGAGAGGGGGTGTTGACCCAAAGCCTTGGCAGAGAGACAGCTTTGCCAGGAAGAATATGGGAGCCTGCCTTCAAGTCAAAAAAAATAGGTAGATTTCCTTTCAGAAATTGGGGGTGAGCCTGGCCCCTATGGCTGAGGACACCATACTCAGGACATAGGACTCAAATGATTTGAGCTGGATCAGACCTGAAAGCCTCCTTCCTACGATGTGACCTCTGTGTTTCCAGAAAATACTATGCAAGCTGAGATGGGAGGAAAGCGGTTACACCGTGCCCAGCTGCAACATCAACGAGCCACGACAGTGACCAGCAGGGCCGGAGATATCCACAGAGGTGGCAGACGTGTGCCGGTGGCAACCAACCGCTGTCTAACTGCACTCAAGGGCCATACACAGGAGGGAGACTGTGTCTGCTACGAAACCCAGCCAGCTTCCCAGGGCTAGTGAGATCATGGCCATCAGAAAACAAACAAACGAACAAAACCTACCACCGTCATTTCACTAGACCAGCATAGTTCCTTATTCTAAGTCTTATCCTTACACCCGCAGAGAAGCGTAGCTACCACCCCTCGGCAAAGAACCCTCTCCTTACAGCAAATGGAGGCCTTCACAGAAAACCATAACTGAACACAATACAGAGGTGTCCAGTGGACACATCAGTACCACAGCTCCTCGTCTATGACCCAGGAAACCTCAAGGAAGAGCGGTCAGAAGCTTGCTTCTCTTTGTCATCCCAGCTTGTTCTGAAGTCTCTGTCACCATCAGTGTGAACTGAATGGAAATGACAGATTAGTGCAGATGGGTGCCGTGTACACAGAAAAACCCAGACCCAGTAGTCAGTCTGCATTCCCATAGTTTAGCCAAAAATAACTTGGGATTATAGATTTTTATTCTGACTTATTGACTGCATTGCCTATTCACTTTGGGAAAATCAATAATATGTCTGTCTCAGTGTTCTTATCCGTATAAATAAATCTAGGTGGTTGAGAAAACCACTTTGCAGCACATAGAAAGCACACAGTTCAGGGCTTGACGCAGCGCAATCACCCAATAAACATTAACTACTGTGCTCATTATGACCTTCCATAAATGGCAGGGCTGACATGTGCTTGTGGTTCACATTGAGACGTCTGGTTGGAGGTAGAGGACCATTGAAACGTTATCTCTGGTGTGGCCAGAGGTAGCAAGGCCACTAGCATGAGGATCAAGTCATTCTAGCTGATATGTCCCCAAGAGAGTCCCCGGGCCCTGGTCAGACCACAGAGTGCAGGTCTACGCAATGGCACGGCCAGAGCTGCCCTAAGGGTAGTGTGGGCAGCAGGAGACAGACCTGCAGGGTCATTGACGTCACTTCCTCCATGTCTACCTCCACACCTGAGTGTCCCACACTGTAGCCCCACTCAGAGAACATCCCCGAAGCAGTGACAGCTCATGACCTCTGGACCGGCGTTAAGCACATTGACCCTGGATGCCCCTTCCTTCCCAGGAAAAATATTTAAAATATTTGTGGATTATCTCAGTAGAAAAGTGAGTCATGCGCTAAATGCCTTCAAAATGAATTTTTTCATCCAAGTATTTATTTAGCAACACTGGAGATCAAACCCAGAGCCTCCCCTGGGCCAGGTTCACTCTGACCTACACCACTAGCCTTTTCCATTTTCTTAAAAAAAACAAATGAAAACATCTTCATGAGCTTCTAAAATATCAAGGGCTGGAGCGCCATGTGTTCTCTGTCTAATGGATTCATGACTCTACTCCAGGGAAGTGTGAGATGGTGGTTCGCAGCTTGATCAGAGTGGATGGCTGAGAACAACAGCAGATCAAAAACTATGCAGCTCTCAGCAGCTCAGAAAGCGCCATCCCTGCGGAGAAGACTCCCATGTGCCCTGCCCCCAGAACTGGAAGTCTCTTTCCGAGGTTTCAGTTAGCCAAGGCCAGCCACAGCCTGGAAATATTAAATGGGAAATTCCAGAAAGACACACATTCCTAAGCTTTACATTTTAAATCTTTTTCATTTTTAATTACGTGTGTGTGTGTGTGTGTGTGTGTGTGTGTGTGCGCGCGCGCGCACATGTGTACAAGTGCCCATGGAGGTCAGGTGAGAGTGTCAGTCTGGAACTAGAAATACCTGGGGTTGGAAGCTGCCCAACAGAGGTACCAAGAACTGAACTTCGGTCCCTCTGCAAGAGCAGTAACTCTTAGCTCCGGAGCTGCCTCTCCAGTGCTAAGCTTTATATTTCAAACTGCGCCATTTTGAACAGTGGGATAGGATCCTACACAGACCTTCCCACCGTGCCTGGAAAGAGAATTATCCTTTATTCTGCATACCCACGCTATACATACTGCCTTCTGATAACTCATGGAGTCGCTGTCCCTGACATCAGACCTTTGAATCACAGGATTTGTGGTCGTTAAGCAGTCCTTCTTTCCGCTGTCGTGACCCCCGCATGCAAGAGTAGTAGATTGGGATGGGGCATGGGAGGACACATCGATACCACGTGATGGCATTGCAGGGTGGAGAGGATGAAGTACACGCACGCACGCACGCACACACACCCCACAAATACACGTTTAGATGTGTGTTTATGAAGAGAAATGATACCATTCAGCACTACCTGAAGTGTCAGGAAGGCTTCTGCTGGAGTCTTAGAAAGCATCTCTACAAATAATGGGAACTGCTGTTTCCTAAGTGAGGTCTCGCTACCTCTCTGCACTGCCAACTCTTTGGACTAGATAATTCTTTGTGTGCCCTGTGTTGGGGGGAGGGCTAGAGGTGGCTGTCCTATGCACTGTATTATGTTCAGCACCCTCCCTGGCCCCTCCTCTTTATTGGCTGTGATAACCCAACATATCTCTGGACGTTGTCAATGACTCATAGCGACCATGAAGTCACTGCTCCCCATTACCGTAATAGCAGTTACCGCCTTCCCCAAGAAAACGCTAACTTAGAGGAAGTGCTGGCTGGCAAGGATGGGGATGTGGAGGGGAAGCCACACCGCGGAGCCATTGAAGGCGCAGGACGTCAGATCCTCCACATGGGTAGAATGCAAATACTCAGCCTGACTCCTTCCTAGTGTGTGCCCATGAGACCCTCACCAACGATAATGAGGAAACCCCGTGCAGCACATTGAGGGAGGGGGCCATAAACCAGCCTCCTACTTCCTGATACAGAGTCTCCTGAGCTAGCCTCAGCTCAGCTCTGCGGAACTACTTTGTCCCCACATCAAACATTTGTTCGCAAGTCTTCTCCCACTGGTCTCTAAATCAGAAACCTAAGAGTCTTGCTTCATTCTCAGGCAGTGTGGGCCTTCGCTGGGCTGATGAAGCAGGTGGGCAAATACTATCAAGGAATGACTGTGAACGTCATCTATGAGTGGGCTTTGTTTTGCATATTGCTTTAACTCTCTGCCTTTATCTATTTGGAGACCTTTCGGGATTTCATATCTGTCCAGATGTATCGACACTGCTTGGTCCTTGGGTTGTACCTGGAAGCGGTCTGTCTTTCTTCAAGGGTCAAAGCTGGACTGGAGATAGAGGAGAAGCTGCCAGAGGAAGCGCTGCCTCTGGGCACATCTGGTGAGGATTTAGCCAAGTTATGGAAGCATCTGTGAGGGGCATGCTACTGAGAAAGAAACCACAGGAAAGAGGAGACAGAGAGAGAGAGAGAGAGAGAGAGAGAGAGAGAGAGAGAGCCTCCAAGAGACCTGCTGACTACTCTGGTAGGGAACTCAAAGGAAGAAACACAAGGGAGAAGGGTTGGGCACATGTAACCTGTCACTCCTGGCACAACTGACCACCCTAGGCACCACTGTCTCATTTAGCATCTAGGACAGCCCTGGGGTGCTCCCAGCCTCCGGCTTGCGTGGTGTGAGAGTGCCTTGCGCAGCGCAGCCTATGAGGGAATGAACTCTCAGGCCGCAAAGTTTTAGCTCTGCGGCTTCAGCCAACAAATTCACCACACACTCTTTCCAGGACCTCTGGGACTCCCTGGAAGGTGAAGGGACAGCGAACACAGTGACAGGCTGGGAGTCAATCAAAGACACTTGCCAATCTGAGGTCCTTGGGATTACCTCCATTCTTTATACCCACACAGGCCACCTTGTAGTTACAAAAGTTACTTCCGTATTTGCTTCAAATCAGTCATGTGAGAAAATGATCCTACATCAGAAATCACACTTTAAAGGGAGAGCCTAGGGACTGGAGAGATGGCTCAGTGGTTGAGAGCACTGACTGCTCTTCCAGAGGACCGGGGATCAATTCCCGACAACCACATGGTGGCTCACAAACATCTGTAACTCCAAGTCCAGTGGATCCAACTGCCTCACATAGGCATGCATGCAGGTCAAACACCAACACACATTTTTAAAAATTACCTAAAAGGAGCTTAGAGTCCAGGAAAACATCCTCCCTGAAGACAGCTTGTTAGTCCCTTGTGATAGAGTCTGTGACTTGCATGGACCTCTGTGATTTGCAAGGTTGGTACGAAGGCGAGCCCAAGACAATACTTTGAGCTCAAAAATACATTTGTTTTCAAAATACATTTGTTTTCTTCCTCCCGTGTTTGCTTTGCTTTTTCTATCTTGTTCACTCGATTGCTCCTAAGTGTGTCTTTTGCTGTGAACTACCCTAAGTAGTCTATGCAAAGAGGCGGGCTATGGAAATGGAAGCAGCCGGGGAACATGGTACCTCACAGTCCTGTGTATCAGCCATGAAGTGCTGGTGCGCTAAAGATATTTATGGAACCGGGTGACGCAGAACCGGGTGACACACCAGAGATATTGGGAAGATGATCTCAAAGGAATATGGGGTAGGTGTCCCAACTCAAGACATGGTGGAATACTAGGAAAGCCAGAGGAGACCAGCAGCTGTGCACGTGAGGTGTGGAGCAGCCTGCGAGCCATGCCTGCAGGAGGGATGGGTCCTTCATGAAGCCTTCCCTGATGATGTCACGCAATGGTGTGAGCAGAAAGATCACCCCTTCCAGCTGGAGGTACAGCTCTCAACTCACTGAACGACTTCATCAAAAGGGCATTCTGATGAGCTAGGCATTCCGTGGCCCTTTACAGTTACAAAGCGGTTCCAATGGACCCTTTCATTGGGGTCTTGTCCCACTATTCCCATCCCCACTCCACTGACAAAAGAGGAGTCCGAGAACAAGCGAGGCTCCTGGGTTTGTCCACAGTAGGCAACCTCCTCTTCCATTGTGCAGGGAAGCTGCCTGTAACTGTGGTCTGGTGGGTGGGGATGGGTACCCCCCCCTGCTCTCAGGAGCACGTGAGCAGAGGGGGAGGGGCTCCGGTGCAGCGAGAACTGCGGTGACTCCTCCGGCACCATCTGCACCACAAAGTGCCCATTCCTTCCGCTCTTCAGGTTCCGCCTGCCTGACCTCGGTGATTTCCTACTTTCCTAGCTGGCTCCTGGGATTTTCACATTCCTCACGGTGGCCGCCGTGACCCCGCCTTAGTGCCTCTTTGCTGGAGTCATAGTTGCTATAGCTCCTAAGACAGGGACCGAGGCTGAGCTTTCTGCATAGTGGGAAGTCGGGGTAGAAAGTCAATGGGAGAAATCCCAGCAGGACCGGCTTCCTCCTTATACGTCTCCTTGATAAATGTGGCCAGCCAAGAACATCCCAGAGGATGGCTGACAGACCAGAGAATACGCTGCAGTTTCTGAAGCAGTACAAACCAACTGCGACCAAGAGGGAGCTGCAGAAGTTTTCGAGCTCCTGCTGTGGGTGGTAATGCTACTGAGGCTGTGCCATCTGCCCCGGAAAACAAAGCAAAGCAAAACAAAACAAAAATCAAAATACAAAAAAAAAAAATGTAAGGAAGAACTATCACAGGAAAAAAAAAATAAAACAAAAACTGCACATACTATTGCCCTTGCTAGCTTATAAACTGATAGGGAGAGTTGAAAATGAAGGATAAGATGACGGTATTGGCTGGCTGGACCATCACAAGAAAGCAAAATACAAATAGACGGGTGTTGAACAGTTCTTCCTGGAATTCAAAAACTTAGAGCCCGGGGAACAAATCTAACAAGGAGAAAGAAGAGATTAAGGAATAAATGATAGCGAAGGGACCAAGCAGGAGAGAAGAGGTGAGTTGCGCCCAGTCTACCAGGGCATGCAAGCCTGTGTTAGTTCGAGAATTAAGAAGAAAGAGAATTCGGCCAGGACCTTGGACTGGTCCCAGGCTTGTGTGAATTCACTGAGCTTCACAGGCTTTTTTCAAAGACAGGAGGAGAGCCGCGGAGAGAGGTGACTAGGCTAGGATGCAAACTGGGCTTGTGAGATGCTAAAGCAATCCATAAGAGGTGAGAAAAGGAAGCAGCAAGAGAAGGGGACTGGTTTGGGTTTCTCAAGAAGCCTATGGAGCAAGATAGGCGCGAAGCTGGGGTTTCTAGGGAGAAAACTCAAAACTCAAAGGCTGCACTGTGATCCCCAGTGTGTCTGCTGTCACCCTGTCATGGAGGAAGGAGCTCTGTGGGTGGGAACCACAACAGCCTCTCTTAAAGGAACAGCCAGTGCAACCTGAGAGGAGGACCACAGTAGAGTGGCAGGAGGCCCCACCCAGAACTGCAGATTTATTGGTCCCCTACTGTTGTGCTGGGTATTAGGGCTTAGGTGGATGCTAGAACCAGCTGACCACCAGGAACACCGAGGGTGCCGGGCCCCAGCTAGTGGATACGGCGGTGGAATGGTGCGTGCAGAGAAATAAGTAAAACACTTTTTTAAAAATTGAACTTCACCTCGGAGCACGCAAGTTTTTCCCCCAGAGTATTCCATTCTCATTTCTCCACTGGGAGTGGAGATTGTGTGCTCAGCTCTGGGCCCTTCCGGGAGCCAGATACGATCAATAAAGAGGCAGTAAGCAGGGAGCCTGTGAGGGCCCCAGCAGATACAAACATGACCTTTCCTTTTGACCCTGACTGGGTCAGAAAAGATCACAAGGCAGCCTTGCCTAGCCTCCTGCGGGTGCAGTGATGCTGGGAAACCCCTTGGCACTGCTCTGGAAGGAGAAAGGCAAACATCTCTTGGAGGTTGCAGAGGGCTGGCTGAAATAGCGCCTCTCAAAGGTACCCCTGTAGCCTACATTTTCTGAGAAAAGAACTGACAAGGGCGATGGGATGTTCTGCATGCTGTACTGGGCCTAGCCAACCGTTCCCTTTAGTATCCCTTCCCCCCCCCCCCCCCCACCGCCCCGGCCCTGTAGTCTTCCATTTCTGACTCTCGGCACTCGCTCGGAACATGGAGGTAGATCAGAGACCCTCTCGCCCTCTCCGTAGACGGCATGCTGCTGACCTCTAAGTCTTTTGCAGACTTAGAAAGGCCTCTGAAGGATGGGCAAAGACACCTGAAGGAGAGAGGGTGGGAACTCAGCTCGCACAGGGCCAAAGGTCAGGAGTGTTATGGTTTCGTGAGATGAAGACGATACCCAACCAGGGGAGGCAGACAATCCTACAGCAGCTACCCCAGTAGATAGGAAAATAATGCTGGAAGAGCTCAAATGGAGGTACCCAGAGTGGGTCCCCAAAAGCCATAAAGTCCTGGTGCCAGGGTAAGTCTCCCACCCCACCCCCACCCCCGCCATAATCTGTTGACCAAGAAATCCCCGCCACAGGCACTACAAACCACAGAGGCGATTACTACCACTGCTGTTGGTCACGTGCCAGAACTAGATGGTAAATCTCTACTGTCGAAGACGCATGTGTGTTTTACCTCCAGGACATGGAGAAATCAGAATGGGACTTTGCAAGACAATCTCTCCTTGCCGATCAGCCTTCGCGAGGCTAGAAGGCACCATGCAGGCTGCTAGAGGTGGGAGATGATCGCCAGCCTTGCTGGGCTATTAGACTCTGTACACTACGGTACCAAAGGGGCAGGCAGGATGTACTCACTGATGCAATAGTGCCACAATTGTTATGAATACAACAACAACAACAACAAAACCCTTCCCGTTGGGTTTAAGGCCATTACACGTGACATGTAATCCAGGGTTGGGAAAGTCATGGACCCCAATGGGGAAGCAGCAAATGCTATCCGGATGCTTGTCAAATTGGTTTCAACACATTGTATGTATACCCACGGCATGACTGCCACTGTGAGCCACTTGGCCATGGAAGGAAACCCTTCTCGGTCAGAAGTGTATCGTAGTGATCCATAACCTGTCAAGTCCCTGAGGCTAAGTGACCCTTGCTATATAATAGCCTAGTACTCAGCCACAGATGGAGAAAATAATCACGTATCTGTATCATCCTGTAAGGCTTGGAGAACATCGCTGGAAGGGTGGGTGGGAAGAACGGAAAAGCTGAAGGAAGAGGAGGAACATTATAGAACGCCTCTCTCTGAGGATCACTACAGAACGCCTTCCTCTGAACATAACAACCATTACCATATCATCAGGGCGGTTCTGCCTACCCAGACAGACGAGAGTGGGCCTGTTGGCGTCCCTCATGGAGGGATGGGTTGGAGAAGGTCATTAGACCCTCCCCTGAGATTTTAGCCGCTCTCTTTTGCAGCTCCTGGCTGGCTGTATGTCATCCTCCCAGCGTCACAGGGCTAGAGTACACAAGGTATGGGAGTTAATTTTAGGGGGACCTCATCTACACAGCTCCAGAGAAGTCAGCATTCATGATGGGGTGAGACTTTTCAGTAGTGACCCAAAGCTACTTTTGGGTCACCCATGGAACTGTAGGTAAGCCAAATAAACTTTTGTTCACCAGTCTTGGCTTGGGTGGGATGGGTCTGCCTCCGGTGCCCTATGTGGACGGAATAGACATTTGTTTATACCACCCCAGGGTGATTCTTCCAAGTCCTCTGCTCTCTATGAAAGATTTGTCCTACAGAAGCTCAAATTCTAGGAAGCTCAACATTCCTGAGGAGGAAATGGAATCTTCAGCATATTTGTTTTTGAATCTCCAAAAAGCATAGAAAATAATTCTGCGGTGCGACCAAGCCTTTTTCTCTAAAGATCCATTATTTTCTCAGAGGAGAATGTTAGGGGCCCTTGCCAGGAATATGAACAGAGTGGACAGAGCCTGTGTTTGGGTCCAGAGAACAGACCAAAAACCTAACTCAGGTACTCAGGTCCATGGGTGGTCCCTTTCTCCAACCCTTTGGCTGGATCTGAAGACTCTGCTCAGCCTGCCCTGTATGTTTAGGTGACCAAAACAGGTTGGAGGGGGTGGTGAGGCCAGGGTTCCCAGTCTAGCTAGAGAGGCCTCCATGGGGTTACTGTGACCAGACTTATCTGGACCTCGGGTTTCTCTTGCGTAAAACTGAGAAAGAAGCACCTGCTAAGTCAGGTGGGAAGGATGACAACCTGACCATCTTCTGCTTCCCTTTGCCTGATTCAAAAGGAGCTTTGGAAAGAAAGCGCAGTCTAACGCTGAGGGGCCAGGAAAATAGTCAAGGACTCCTCTCCAGAGAACACCTGGTAAACCAGCGAAGCAAACAGTGGCAGGGAGAGCGTTGTCAGGAAACCCGGCCCCGCCCCCTATCTCTTCCCCATGCCTTCGTTTTCTTTATGATTCACAGCTCAGAGAAAGTCCCCTGACTGTTGAGAGGGCGACTGGAGGTAACAGGCCCTGGGGGAGCCAAGGAGGGGGGAGCCACTCCCGTCTGATAGAAAGGGGTCTGGAGGCAGAGCTGCTCCCTCCAGCTCCCCTCCCTGTTTCCCTCCACGACTCAAGCACTCACCAGGGAGCTGGGGGACTCACAGCCGATGATGATGGCAGAATTCATGGCAACCTGAGGGAGCTCTTCTTCTGTCTTCCCCTCGAGAAACAAACAGGGAGCACCAGGAAGGGAGACAGAGCTCCAAGAGAGGAGGGTTAAAGTAGTGCCTGACTCAGAGGGCGGGCACTGAGGGAGGTACCTGCGGGATCTACCCTTAGTCTGACGTGTGTGTAGCTGGTGCCCCTCCAGCCTCCTGTGGTGGAGACCAAGGAGCCTTCAGCTGTGGAAACCGCATCGTGGTTTGATGGGTTTTCGTGGACTCAAGAATAATTCCCAGAGCACCAAGGAAACAGGGTGTGACTTGAGAACTCTTTCAGAAGGTCGAGTTCCCGGGGCCGGTGCAGGGACGTGAGCAAGATTACAGGTAAGCTTTTGGTCTTACAACCTGAAAACTGTCTGAGATAGGATAAATCTCTTTGAAAAGATAACACACCCAACAGGGTTGACACGTGAGAGAAATGATTAACGAGAGAGGGACATTGCTTGTTCTGGGCACTCTGCCACCAAGACTCATGAGTGGAAACCACAGCCCAGAGCACCGATTCTCAACCTGTGGGTCGCGATCCCCTCTCACACGGGGGTCACCTGAGGCCACCCAAAAACAAAGATATTCATATTATGATTCATGAAAGGAACAAAATTACAATTATAAAGTATCAACAAAAATAATTTTATGGTTGGGGGTTAAAAGGTCACGGCATTAGGAAGGTTGAGAATCACTGATCTAGAGGGCCAGTAAGAACCTGAAGAAACAGCGCTTCAGCCCTTAGCTTAGCTAGCTCCAAACAGTTTTCATGGGAGGCCAGAGCTGCAGAGTTGCTCTCCTGCCCAAGGGACTTGAAGGACATCTCCAAAAACTTGCTCCCTCCCATCCCCATGAAAGCGGAGTTTAGCAAGCAGAAGTTACTCATGGGGGTAGGATATTCTGAGACAGACGGCACTGACTCCCACCGTTCAGAACACACAGCAGGAGCCACAGAGATGTCCATAGGAGCTGGTCCAAGAGCAAGTTGTGGATGAGGAGAGAGGATCAATCTGACTTGAGCTGGGACAGAAAACCCAAGATCAAAAAGTTGTTCCTTTGCCTTGTATGTATGTATGTGCAGATGTTGTACCTACGTCCTGAGGCCCCCAAGAAGACCACCACAGAGCCACACACTCCCGAATGAAAGAGCAAGGTTCCGTTTATTATGTACGGGCTAGCCCGGGTCCTCTGCCTCACAGTCTGACACAGCAGATGGAGGGAGAAGGACCCCGCCTATTATGGTAAGGCGTTTATAAAGACAAAAACCACAAAGCAGTCACAAGATTACAGTCTCAAAATACAAAATTTTCCTATATCATAATTGGCTAAAGGTTAGGGAAAGCTTGGCTGTTGTCCTCTGGTACGCTGTTATTGCCTAGGGGGTTGTTCACCCATAGCAACTGTCTCCTGGTCATGTCCTTAGGACAGCCACTGCCCCTTTGCTAACCACAAGGGCAGTTTGAAACTGATCTGATTGGTCCCTTGTTACTCAACCGACAGGGGAAGTTAGGGTGGCCAGCAACTTGTCAGCAGTTTTGTGTAGCTTGGATTTTCCCTATTAGCCAATACTTCCCCTAGAAGGGGGCTAGCGACCCCTGGCTTTTCTCAGAGGTGGGGTTGAAGTTCAAAGTTCCACAAGGTCCCAGTACCAAAATGGAATCTTTCCCGGCACCACACATATGTGTATGCGTGTTTGCATGTGTGAGGTGTGTGTGTGTGTGTGTGTGTGTATGTGTGTGTGTGTGTGTGTGTGTGAAAGCCAGAGATGGGCGTCAGGTACCGTTCTCCATCGATCTCCACCTTATTTAATGAGGCAGGGTCTCTCTCTCTCTCTCTCTCTCTCTCTCTCTCTCTCTCTCTCTCTCTCACTTGAGGGCAGGGGTGGCCCATTTTGTTAGTCTAGCTAGCCAGCTTGCTCTGGGGGATGCCTTGTCTACCACTCCCGAGCACTGAGATTACAGATGAGTCGCTGCACACACCCAGCATGTGGATGCTAGTGATCTGAACTTGAATCTCATATTTGCACGCCAAGTGCTTTTCCCACTGAGGCACCCCCAGCCTCTTAGTTATAACCATTGTATCCTAAAGAGAAGCAACTAGTATCGCTAAGAGCTCAAACTGCTTCTCCTAGTCTGCAGGTATCAGCTTTGTTTGCTCTCTTCTGGAACCACACACACACACACACACACACACAGAGAGAGAGAGAGAGAGAGAGAGAGAGAGAGAGAGAGAGAGAGAGAGAGAGAGAGAGGCACACACACATACTCATTCTTGCAGAACACTGACATTTGTCCAGAGTAGCTTAACGGGAATGGTCACGATAGGCAATTTGCCATTCATCTTGGGTAACTAACTGCTTCTGCCAACCCTTCAGCTCATCTCCAGCTCCACAGTACTATCCTGGGAGGTAGAAATCTATGAAAACCAAAGGGCTATAAAGGAAGTGAGGCCCGGAAAAGAAAGGCGCCTACCTCCTCCATTCTCGCCCTCTTGGTGAATGACACCCACATCTACCAAGTGACCCAGTCCTCAACCTGAGTTCATTCAGGGCAGCATCCTTGGTCTCCCAAATCCTGGCAAATTCACCTCCTAAATATTTCTCATGTGAGTCCAGTCATCTTCAACGATAGGAACTACATTAACCCCATCCTCCTTTTGGGCCCCTCTTCCTACTCTACATCGATTTCCTTGGATATCACATCATAGCCTTCTTTCCTTCTTAGACACCATCTGGGTACGGTCTTAAAGCAAAGGTTAGTCATGTTTTCCCTTAGACAAACTAACAACAAAAGCCTTCTGTACTCCCCTGGACCACAAGGATGAAATGAAACTACTAGTCATACAGTCTATGACTGTGTTTCCGAATTTCTCTCCTCTAAGCCTTTGCTCATCACTTTCTGTTCCTGTAACTGCACCTGGGTCTGGCTCTCTCTCTCTCTCTCTCTCTCTCTCTCTCTCTCTCTCTCTCTCTTTCTCTCTCTCAATCTCTCTGTCTCTCTACCAATAGTAAATGGATTCAGTCTAACTTTCCAGGGTTGCTCAGCCCTTCTTATTCATTCAACTGTCTCTTTGATCTCCTGATCAGCCAAATCTTTGCCCAGAAAGAGGTGGGTCTAAATACCCTCTTCCTCTTCCCATGGCTCCAGCTATAAAATAGTGGGCATGGGGGGGTAGGAGTTAGCTCATAGTGTTTGCCCCAGAAGCACTGATGTAAAAAACAGGGCACCAGTTGTCTATGGTGGTGCACCCCTTTAATCCCGTCACCGGGAAGGCAGAGGCAATCTGCAGATCTCTGAGTCTGAGGCCAATTTGGTTTACAGAGTGAGTTCCAGGCCAGTCAGGGCAACACTGTGAGACCCTGTCCCAGAAATAATGAATAAATAAATGAACCTAGGAGTGGTATGATTCACTTGCAATCCAGAGGATAGCCCTAGGGCTCCCTGGCCAGTCAGGGGAATGCAGACTTTGCTGGTCAGGGAAACCGGGTGCCAGCACATCCAGAAGGCAGAACATTGAGAAAGAGCCATGCTGGATGAAGTTTCTCCCTCAGGCAGCTACTGCTGACCTTGCCTTTGGCCCTTCTTCATCATGGCCTCCAACATCCCTTTCTTAAAAAAGGACTATCTTTGAAAAAGAGCCAAGAATATTTATTGAGAGAAAAAAATCTCAATAAATCAAATGTTCCCATGCCTTTCTTCTTTGGCATCATGGTAGGAAAGATAAACAGGTCTCAGAATTGAGGCAGCATGGGCAGAAGGTGCTGGGCATTGAAGGAGAAAATGGGCACAAAGAGATAAAATTTAGGAAGGTCACTGAGTTCGATGGGTGGGGGTGCTCTGGAGAAAAGGGAACCTCGGTGCAGAGACAACCAAATCTTGGCATGTACCCAGGCCACTGGCTGGACGTTTCCCAATGGAAACTATGCATTTGCTAACACTGGCCCTCTGGAACTGCCTTGGCTTGGTTCTGTCTCTCAAGATCAAAGGAGTGTGATGTGCTGGCTCTTTGTCTGCCCTCCATCACCTGTCTGGGGAAACCATGGCTTCTGTTGCAGGTGCATTGGGAACACGATTGATGGAGAGCTTCCTTGGTGGCCCTACTCATCCAACCAAGCAATGAGCAGTGTTTCAGGGACAGCCCAACCCGGAAGACGCAACTCGAGAGTCCTGGGCCACCAAGCCGAGACACTGGCAGGCTCGTACAAGTGAGTGGCTGGTGGGTTCTCCGAGAGTGCATCTATTTGGAGGATGGAGGCGGGGGAGGAATGACGACTTTGGTGGTCCAGCAGAAATAAAGTGTGCCTTAATATAAGACTCAGCTGTAAGCATTTTGAGGTCACAAAGACCTCAAAGCACACAGATGTCAAGCGGAAGTGTAACTGTAGAGGCTTTGGGACTTAAATGATGGTCTTGGCATTGGGGACAAAGGCAGAAACATGTGAATAAGGCAGGAGCCAGACCTTTGGGAATCATGGCTTCCTGTTGATGTGAACAAATCCTCCACAACAGAAGCAGCATCTTCTGGCTGAACCTCCTCCAGAGCCGGCTAACGGATTAGGAAGCCAGTGACATGAACAGTTAGGACGGTTGTGAGTCCAGAGCCAAGTCACCTCGAGCGCGCTTTAGTCCTCCTAGCGGCTATCAATGTATTTGAAAAATCTTGATTTTTTTTTTCTTTCTCTGCTCTGTTAATATAAAAACCTCACTAGAGTGGTAGCACATTGGAATGTGGAGTTTGATGCAGCCTAAATCTGTGTTCCTGGGCTGTGGAACACAGCCACTCGTATCTGGCTCCAGAATAAACTACTTCTTATCACCTTTGAGGTGAGAGCTGTGTTTTGCATTGGCTACAGCAGCACCCACACGCCTTCTGTCTTAGATGTGCCTTTATAGAAAGAATCCAACTCAGGGAGAGCCCTGGCCACTTTGCCTCTTGGATGCAAAATCCAGTTATATTTTATTGTTTATTTATTGTATATTTGTTTATTGTATATTTATTTTTGGGTTTTTGAGACGGGGCACTCTGTGTAACAGCTCTGGCTGTCCTGGAACTAATTTTGTAGAGGCTGGTCTCGAACTCACAAAGATCTGCCTGGCTCTGCCTCCTGAGTGCTGTGATTAAAGGCACGCGCCACCACTGCCTGGCAGTCCATTTATATTTTTAATTTGTCTTTTATTTATATTTTGAGGCTGAACTTGTATTGCCCAGGAGAGTCTGGCTCATTATATAGCCGAGACTGACCCTGAATCATGATCCTCTTGCCTCTATGTCCCAAATGCTGGTGTTACAAGTATGCACCATCACCCCCCAGTTTTGTAGTACCGGGGCTTGAACCCAGAGCTCCATGCATGTTAGGAAAGCAGTCTTTCAGCTTAGCTACACCCCAGCCTCCTAAGTCACTCTGAATGTATCAGAACACCTTGCTCTGGACATTGAAAAACAAATAGCCTGCTGTTCAACACCGTCACACAAACCCAGTAATTAGCTTACCCCTCGCTTCCAGACAAGTGACCTTGACAAAAACACAGCTAGACAGCCAGCTGTGCCCGTGAGAAACTAAAGCAGACAAGTAGAAAATAAAAAAAAAAAATTCAGGGGCCGGGGACATCTGGCTTAGCAGGTAAGAGTACTCACTGCTCTTCAGAGGACACGCAGAGCTGAACTCAGTCCTCAGCACCCACATTGGGCAGCTCCTAACCACTTCAACTCCAGCTCCAGGGGTTCTGGCGCCCACTGTGAGCAACAGCAGATACTCACAGACAAGTACACGTAAATAAAAGTAAGACATTTTTTAAAAAGGTTTTGGACCCTCCCGAAAGAAATGGTGTGCGTTTCTGCTTGGCTCTTGTTGGAGAGGGCGCTTTATGCAGGAGGTGGGTGTAAATACAGTAGAGGGGAGTGTGGACATGAAGGATGGAGGACAGCTGGAGGCTCCCAGAGAGGCTGTGTCCCATGTCCTCACGGAAGTGGCTTATATCGCAACTCAAAAGCAGCTTCTGTTGCTGGCGGTCAGGCCTTCCTGACTTGTCAGATGTTTCCAGATTTTTTGACCTCTTAATCCAAAGACCTGAAAAAGAGTCACACAGATTCGCGAAAGAAGCAGAATAACTTTATTCAGAGCAAATCAACAGCACAGATTAAAGAAAGACACATCATCAAGGCTGAAGGAGAGAGCACACTCAAGGCTGCTGGTGGGTCAGGCACTCTTCCGTGGGGGTCAAAAGGAGGAGGAACTTGGATGCTAAGGAATGTTAGACAGGTCTCTAGTTTGATTGGTAGGTTGATAACACATTTACTTTTCCCACTGTGTGTGTCCCTTCCCATAATGCATCTGATTGTACGATATGCACACCAATTGTGCATAAACGGTAAGTGTGGGGATCTCTCTAAATTTTTTCTAGAGGACCACAAGATGGCTCCTGGGGTGTACCTGACAGGATAACCATCAGTGAGACAAACGTCTAGGTCACGGGAAGCTTGGCTGTCTTCACTGTTTGTAAGGTCCCAGAACACTCCTGGGAGGACTAAGGTCATGGATATACTATATTTTCATATATCCACTCAGACACTAACCCTGATTTATTGTTATTTTAAATTTCTTATTTGAAAGCATTTCTATATAAAAGCAATACTGTCTCTGTATCAGCAATTTGGTGAGCTCAGTTCTAATTTGTTCCCAGGAAGACAGTGCTGAGATGTTGAGTCTCCTGTGGGGAACTCACACCAACACAGTGTGAGGCCTGGCTCCCAGAAGTCTGTCTCAATAACTCCTGAACACGTGCTTGAATCAGAAGATGCCATGGAGCAGCTCTGAGGCTGCTTGATCTGAACACAGTGGGCTCCCATGGTCAGTGCTAAGTCTCTGGGTGCAGAAACTCAGGAGATAGCAGGGGGACAGAGCTCCGCCCCGTGATTGTCGGACACAGCGGCAGGCGGTGCGCTCTCTCAAGGTCCTCACCACTTGCGCCTTACTGCCAAAGTCAAGAGGGCTTACTGCCTGCCCGGTGGCATGCTGAGACTATAACCTACGACTGCACTCTCTAGATTGATCCAGGTAATTCTTTCCCTGTTCTCAAGTTTGGAGTGAGCGGTGGATGGAAACACAACTTTGGACCTTATCGCTTTATAGCCTGTAAGCACCTCGTGGAATAGGGAACAGGGCCACAGTGCCACCTAGTGGAAAAAGAAAAGCCAGCGTCCCTCCAGCTAGAGGCAGAATCCTGAACACACCCTACCTTTCAGAACTGGGGCTGGGCTCTGTCTGTGGTGCTGACGGTCTAGGACTGACGCTCTCTGGACTGAATGGGAAACCGAATGGAAAGGAGGGAGGGAGGCAGGGAGGGAGGAAGGCAAGGAGGAAGGGAGACAGGGAAGGAGGGAGGCAGGAAGGGAGGCAGGCAGGGAGGGAGGGAGGCAGGGGAGCCTGGCAAGGGACATCTCGTCTCAGCACTGTGTTCCTGAGCCAAGGCCTATGTCCTGGCCTTTATTAAAGGCTCTCCTCTTCGATCTACTGAGATGACAGGAGAGAAATATTGTCCTCGATCTACAAGGCCATATCAACTGTTTTAAAATGAGTCACCCGGACTGGGGAGACAGCTCGGTGAGTAAACCGTTGCCATGCAGATGTGAAGGTCAGAATTTGGATCCCCAGCACCTACAAAAATTCTGGGTGAACTTGGAAGCCTGTCTGTCATCCCAGCGCTTGGGATGGGGAGAGGGGACCCCCTAGAGCGAGTTGGTTAGCTATACCAGCCAAAGCGGCAAGTTCGAGGCTCAAGTGTGAATAAAGTGGAGAGTAGCTGAAGAAAGGAGACACGAACCTCTGGCCTCCGCACGCATGCACACATACGCATGCACAGCTGCACACAAGTGAGCGCACACCACACACATGGAAAATCTCTTATGATTATTCCTTCCCCTTTCTCCTCCTTCCTGCCATCCACCTGTCATCCACACGACACATTTTACAATACTCAGCCATTGTGTGGTGTGTTTTGAGCAGCGTGCCAGGTAGACCAAAGTCAGTAAGACCAGACGCACACATCCCTGCCCTTACAGAAGCCAGCATCTGGTGGAAGAGTGGAAGAGGAAGGGGTTAATCCAGTAAGTATGGGGACCGATGTATGACCTCGATGGGTGTCCACCGTCTTGAACTGGCTCATGACCTAAAGTTGCACCCCTGAGGGTGGGGATACTGATAGATTTGGCAATAGCAAAAGGTTTCTAGACATTCAGTGACCAAAATTTAAGACCAAAATTAAAACCGCAATGAGTCAGAGGCATTTCTGTTAGCCTTCACCTGTGACAGCGCATGGCTTCACTGCAGCTTTGATTCCGAGCACACAAGAGGTCACTCTGCCCTGGATTGCACCATGCAGTGCCAGGGGACGCTGCCTGAAATGCCTGATGGAGATTCAAGACTATTTTGCAAGCGAAGTTTTTTTTTTCTTTTACTGCGCACACAGAGTTCTCTGCTCTTACAGAAACATAATAGATTAATTATGGAAAGTAATTTAGCATTTTCCTGTTATTATTTCTCAGCATACAAGTATCAGATTTCTATATTTTTGGGTTGTACTGTGTTAGAATTTTGATTTTAAAAATTGCTATTTGATAGGGCTGGCAAGATGGCTCAGTGCATCAAGGCTGCTGTCCCCAAGTCTGGCAACCTGAGTTCACTCCCCAGGTCCCATACAGTGGAAAATGAGAACTGGCTCTTGCGAGTTGTCCTGACCTCCGCATGCGGACTTGTGGCACGTGCGCACCCATGAGTGCACACACATGTACACCCACAGAGATAAAATATAATTTATAGTTTGCTGATTACTTGAGTTGCTGAGTTGAGTTTCACTTAAAAAAAATGTTAGCTGAAATTTGGCTGGGGATTAAGATAGAATTTTCAAGATTTTCTGAAGTGTACTAAATCATACTCCTGCCATTTTTGTACCATATCGCTAAGCAAGGAGGTGTTCTCATTGGTGACAGTTATGAAATCAAAGCATCAAATAATTTTTGAAAAATGCTGCAGATGCTGTGTAAATGCTGCAGATGCTGTGTAAATGCTGCAGATGCTGTATTCTGCAGTAGCAGATACTCAGTCAAGATTTTGATCTTCTATCTAAAAAATAAACAGGCACCCATCTCACCAGTATCCAAATTTGGTTTTGTGTTTAATAAACAGTGATTATACACATGTGTGTGTTTGCACATAAATATATATGAATCATTTTAAAATAAGTGTATAATTTGCTCTCCGTTAACATTTGATCTTTACTTTACACATTTCTGTTCCCAGGGTTACGTGAAAAGAGGGCTCCCAAGCAGAAATGGCCCAAGCAACCGTGCTGCAGAGGAGCCGTGAGTGGTGCCGTCGAACTCCATCGTGCGAATTCAGAAAAGGCTGGATTGACATGTGTTGGCCAAATGAAAGTGTTTAGAGGAGGCAGCTGGTGCAGAGGCTCTGGGGTAGGGGGGAGAGAGGAACTGAGGACCTGAAAGAAGACTGAAGTGGAGGGAGCGGAGAGGGGCTGCAGGCACGCGAGCTTGCTGGCCTTGTGAGAATCTGGCATTTCATCTGAGGGGCAAGGGGAGGTCGTCGATATGTTTGTATTGGTTGGGCATGAGGGTAGAGAGTGTGAGAGATTACATGGGACTTCTGGAATGTTGGCTAGGGGGCAAGATGTGGTGTTTTATGGAGTTAAGGCAAAATAGAAAAGGGGTCGGTTTGGTGTGGGGGAAACACAAATTCAAGTGGATAGCGAGGTGTGTACACCTGGAGAAGACCTCCTTCTAGACAGCTGTATACGTCAGGCTTGAGACTCAACTCGGTATAAATGACACCTGCAGCCACCATGTGATATAATCCTAACACTTAGGATGTACTAGGGGGTGTAGAAACAGGAGGTTCAGAAGTCCAAGGCCATTCCTCAGCAAATTCCCTCAGTGAATTCCAGGTCTGTCTGGAATACACGAATCTCTGTCCATGGGCTGAGGTTCAGTGTAGGGGTGCAGCACAGCTGTGGAGACTCGTGGGGGCCCTGAGGTTCCGACCCGCTGCGCCAGCATGTCTGGCTCTCAGTCACCTCCCCCAGGCTGCGGCCCCCTAGCAACCACCCTGGGAACAGCACCACACAGGAACCACTGAAGTGGGCTCCTCAACTGGGGGCTTATGCATGACCTAGGTCTAGTGCAGGGGCCTCCTCCTGCACTATTGAGTCCATCACCCTCTGAGTGGCAGCTGGGCTCCCCATGTAACACCTTCCAGATAATTAACTGCCGATTGTGGCGGGGCATGCCTGTCATCCCAACACTTGCAAGGCAGAGACGAGAGGATTGCAAGCTCAAGACAACCCGGGCTATATAGTAAAAACACTGTCTCAAAAACAAACAAACAGAAAACCAAAACAAAACACAAAAGCCGCCGGGCAGTAGTGGCACACGCCTTTAATCCCAGTGCTCGGGAGGCAGAGGCAAGCAAATCTTTGTGAGTTCGAGACCAGCCCAGTCTACAAGAGCTAGTTCTAGGACAGACTCCAAAGCTACAGAGAAACCCTGCCTCAAAAAAAAAAAAAATCCAAAAAGCAAACAAACAAAAAACACAAAAACCAGGAGCCTCTCCAAGTCTTTTTTAGTTTGAGATAAAAAAATACAGGCCTGGCCTCTGTCCACAGCCTTTGCTCAGTCATCAGAAAGATGTCTCTCCGGTGCCAGATGCCGTGTCTTAAGGAAGCTGAACTCGCTAGGGGGATCTCAGAAGGAAGGTGGGTTCGCTCACTGACAGCATGAATGAGGGCTCCGGATGACTCTTTCCCTGTGAGTCTTTGGAAGGAGACAGGCTGATTGCCACAGAACAGGAGCAACTGGGAACAATGCAACGCCCAAGACCACACACCCAGAGTATCTGCAGGGCCTGAGTCAAAAGTACCCGTGCGGGCTCGACACGCCACACGTCTCCCTACTGAAGTTACGAATCAAGCTAAGCACACCATGATCAATGTGCTATCATTTCGCCCGGACAAACACACCTCTAAAACAACCACTTCTAAATTGGAAGTGGACAGCCAATTTCCACTTTGCCCTTGGAAGTCTGATTCCTTAAATTCTGTGTTCAAATGGGGGAGCCCAGGGAGAACACCACCCTCACCTGGTTTCCTCACCTCTGTCCCTGCCCCCAGAGGCCTGAGGAGCGTGCAAGCAGATGTTCTAGTCCGAACATCTAAGAGCTGCCAACTCTCTACCTCCCTGGCCGGGAGATGAGACATAGACGTGGGAGGTCTATCAGAACATATCCAGCACAGCCACTAAATAACGGCCCCTATAAAATTATTCATGGCAATTGATGAAAGGCACGCGGTTACATCAGAGCTCGGCGTCCTGATCAACACAGCTGAAGTCTTGATAATAGTGTGTGTTCACTGTTCACTACTGCACCACTTGGTGGCCGGGAATAACGGGAAGGCAGCTCCCAAAGGGGCTAGAATCTCCCCAGTGATGCTAAGTTTGGTGCTGAGAATGAGATCAGAGCCCAAGTCCCCCGGAGACCATGGTTTCCCTCATATCTAATCCTTTCCCTTTATTCAAACAATGAACAAAAACAATGAGCAAAATAGAAGACTGTTTCCCACATTTTGTGGGGGAAGGGACCATGGAAGCTGCTGGACATGCAAGACCAGCAAGCGGAAAAAGAAAAAAAAATGCCTCCACGGTCCTCCTCTCTGGATATCAGATATGAGAAAGGCCAACATCCCCTCTCCACAGAAGCTAGCTTAGGGACAGCTACTCACATGAAGACCAGAACCACACCCTAAGGTACTTAGCACTACTGTTTCTTACTTTCTTTCTTCTTTCCCCTCCTCGCTCTCCCTCCCTCTCTTCAAAAAAGATAGAGTCCAGGCTGGTCTTGAACTCTTGATCCTTCCGAGCCTCGAGTAGTAGGATTACAGGTAAGTAATCATGGCCAGTTCATCTTGGGTTTTTGTTTTGTTTTCTGTTTTATTCCCTTTTCCACCCTACTTGCTCAATCATCAGACCATTGTTCAACAAGCCATGATGTGGGAGAGCAGCAACAATATGTCATAACTCAGAGCTGGTGATTGTTTTATCCCTCGGGCAGGAACTCAAGCTAGGAACCTGAAAGCAGGAACTTGGAGCATAACCCATGGGAAAATGCTGCCTACCGGCCTGCAGAAAAATCTGCGGGGCATTTTCTTGATTGCTAATGAACGGAGGAGGGCCCCAGCTCAGTGTGGATGGTACTAGCCCTAGGCAGCTGGACTGGGTAGATAAGGTTAGTAGTTGTGGTTGGAGAGATAGCTCAGTGGTTAAGAGCACATACTACTCATCCAGAGGACCTACCTGATCCTGGTTCCCAGAACCCTTATGAAGCAGTTCACAAACACCTGTAACTCCAGCTCCAGGATGCCCCGGCCTCTTGGGGCACCTACACACATATGCATACACACATACGGGTATAATTAAAACTTAAAAGGTTAGTGGAGCATAGGCTGGGGAGCCAACCAGGGAGCAAGCTCTGCTCTCCCGGAGCCACTGTACTTTCTTCCGTTCATCTAAAGCTGGATAGTGCTCATCTGAGGAGGACCAGACTCCAAAGTAAGCATCACGACACCGAAATAGACAAATTGAGAGAAAAGAGAAAAGGAACGGTAGGAACTGGCCCGGAACTGGGTCCTCAAATGGAAACCCTGCACAGCTTTCCCTCGAAATGTCATCTGATCTCAGAACATATGCACCAGAGACGTGGGCTTTTCCGGATCTCTGACACGAAGGAGCCGGCTCCAGGGAGCTGTTCTCTCAGGCTGTGGCTTCGTTCAGCAGGCTCTGCTCATCCTGACAGTGTTGATGGGGAACGGGAAAGACGCCAGCTTCTCGTCATTCCCTGAAGGTTTCTTAATTAACTTGCTGATCCTGTCGATGTTTTGGAGCGGAGCCCTTCCTCTGCTATTTTTAGGGGCTTGTACTAGGAACCCACCTGTCATTTAGCTAGCCCGTCTTCATGAGTGGCACGCTTATGGGCACTAGGGATTGAATGGGGAAGGGGCACTGGCGAGGTATCCAGAAGGGCATCACAGATTTAGGGCTCTGGCTCCATATTCTCCTGCCACCACCAAAGAGAACCTCAGGGAAGAGGACAAACCAACATCCTGTGCCAAAGAGGACCAAGCTGCAGTGTGGACTGGCTAATTTTGCTGTCTTCCCAGGTCCAACACAGCATCCATGTCCCTGGCAAGTCATATGGCGAACGAATTCAGTTGTCACAAGCTATCAGGATGGGAACATATGAGAACAGGGAGGAATTTCCGAAAACACTTATTCTGAAGTCACTTACTCCAGCACCTCATGTTACAGGCACAGAAATCCCAGCTCAGGCGAGCATGGTGACTTCTAACTTATGGTGTAGTCGCACAGATGGGGAGAGGCCAGAAGGCTAACAGAGCAGGATCCAGATTTACCAATGCCCACTGGGTCACATATCAGCAAAGAAGGTGGGGAGATGGGGAAACTCATATATTTGAGAAATGAGTCTCCACTGTCTCTACAGTTGCCATTCGGTTCTTTTCAACTTTCAAGGGAATTTGGTTACACTATTATCCGTGGTGTCAAAGCTATACGAAACAAAGAGAATGCTTATTGCCGTGGCCAGTTATCGTCAGGGTGCGGGAGCCTCGCTGAGGAACTGCCTTCATCAGACCCAACTGCGGCATGACTGTGGGCAGATGTAAGGAAGCTCGCGGAGCACTGTTGAGGGAGCCAGCCAAAGAGTGAGCCAGTGTCCTCCATAGTTTCTGCCCCAGATTCCTACCTCAAGTTTCTGCCCTGGCTTCTTTCAGTGGTGGGCTGTGACTTGGAAGCCTAAGAGAAAATGAACCCTTTTCTCTCCTAAGTTGTTTTCTCTAAGAGTGTTTTACCCCAGCAGCAAAAGTAACTAAGACTATTGCAATAGAAGGTGGGTTTTTTCTTAATTATGAAGAAAGTAGCAAGAATACAAAAACACTGGATAGCACAGTAGTGGTATATTTGCCCCACATACTGAGGTCCTTCCTCAAGAAGAAAATGCTACTCTCCACTGATTCTTGATCCTAAAAGTAGTCGTATTTCCCAGTAAGTAGGCTAACTATATTAACATGCTTTTATATACATGGGTTTATGATTGTTACCGCAAATGAATTAATACATAAATATCCCAATAATAATTTCATTTCACTGATAGTCACAGAAAATTATACATTGAACTAAGAAAAAGAATTTAGGCAGTCCAAGAGAAAATATAGCCAATAATCTAAACAATGTGATTACAAAAGTTGTTAACGTTTAGGGAAAGTTGGATGGGAATTCCCTGTGCTATTTTTGAAAGTTTCTAGAACATTAGTTTCTGAAACTAAAAATTATTAGTTTCAGATGGGCATGGTGGCACTTGGGAGACAAAGGCAGATAGATCTCTGTGAGTTCAAGGCCAGTATAGTCACAGAATGAATTCCTGTATGTCAGAGCTGTTACACAGAGAAACCCTGTCTTGAAAAACAAAACAAAACAAAAACTCAAAAAGTTATTAGATCCATACTATCTTAGTTTCTTGTCCTGTTTTTTTGGCCGATAGGTCAAGTTAACATCCATTATGGTAGGGTGGTCAAGGTAGGAGAGCCAGTCATATCACACCCAAGATCGGGAACAGAAAGAAGGAATGTATTCTGTTGCTCAGCTCCTTTTCTTCCCGTCCAGGATCTCAGGCAGGGAGAGAGTGGTGTCAACGACAGGGAGGAGCTTCCCACCATGGCGGTTTGGATGAGAGTGGCCCCCACAGGCTCAAATGATTAAACGCCTACTCCCCACTTAGTGGAACTCTTTGGGGAGGATTGGGAGGTTTCTTCTTGTTGGAGGAAGTGTGTCACTGGAAGTGGGCTTTGACATTTTAAAAGCACAGGGCATTCCCAGATATCTCTCTTCTATGCCCCCTTTCTGTTTGTGGATCAGGATGTGAGCTCTCAGCTGCTGCTGCTATAGCGCTATGCTCACCTGCTGCTATAGCTCTATGCCTGCTCACCTGCTGATAGCGCTATGCTCGCCTGCTGCTATGCTTCCTACCATGGTAGTCATGAACTCTGAAACTGCAAGCCCCAAATAAACTCTTTCTTCTGTAACTTGCCTTCGTCATGGTATTTTGCCAACAGAGAAGCAACTAAGATGCCACCCCAATTAAAACAAGATAACTACTCATAGGCATGGATGTTCCTCTAGAGGATTCTAGATTGTGTTAGAAGTTTTGCTATAATTAGCACTACCCATAAAACTGTATAGCAGAAGAAAAGTAACCAACTCCATATATTAGTTACATTTTAACATTAGCATGTGGAAGCGATGGCTTCTTAGCATTTTTAAAGGCTATATTTTGTTTGGTTTTGTTTTCCATACCGCACAGTTCTGACATGAAATGAACGCTTGCCTTGCCCAGGAAGAGTCCCAACCCTAACTGCATTGCCACCCAGTTACCAGGTTTTACCTTTCACCCATAGAAACTTACTCCAGGAAAGAACGACCTCCGATTCAGGAACATCTGGTAGAAGTAAAATAGTTGTGGCAGAGCCATGATCATCGTTGAATAAGTGAAAAGCTACCATGTGATATGCTGATGAGATACGAGATGCCTTGGGTATTTCTATGGAGCCCTCCTTACGCACAGATGATATATTATACATCAGCTTCATTCACACCCACTGCTGTAGTCTCCAGGTCAAGCAATGAAACGCATACGACCTTTCAGAAACCCAACCACACGACTCCCCCAACAATAACCTCTACCTTCTTCTAGAAGCAACGTTCCCACTGCTTGAACATCTCTCCCGCTCTGCAACAAGCACTTTCTTTAAGGCTAAATGTTTATAAGCATGAAAACACGACCTGATGAATTCCTTTGTACCCTGCTTCTTTGCAGCTGCAACATTGCTGTTATGACATTAGTTTAATAACAATGTAGTGATAGCTCATTTATTCTTGTTGCTGCATCATACTCTTTTTTTTTCTGTTGCTGTTTGAGACTGGGTTTCTCTGTGTAGCCCAGGCTGTCCTGGAACTTGATCTGTAGACCATGCTGGTCTTGAACTCAGAGATCCACCTGCCTCTGCCTCCTGAATGCTGAAATTAAAGGCTTGTGCTACTGCCTTACTACCTGGCCACATTCGCTTTTAAAATTAAATGCTAGTTCCTTTTAGTCAACAAGTGATAATTTATCTATGACGTTAGTGGGGCATTATGGTATATGTACACACCATGGAATGATGAAAATCAAGCTAAGTAATATATTCATAATGTAGATATTTATTGTTTCTCTTGTGTGAGTGTGCATGTGTGTAAGAGTCAGAGGGAGTGGATGTCTGTAGAGAAACATTATTTCCTGGACATAACCATGGCAGTTCATGCCTGAATTCACAGCTTTTAGGACTGCATGAACAAGGCATTAACAGGTCACAGCCAGCCAAACTCCCAATGTGCACTGAGGAAGGGCTTGTGAAGTCCTGTCCCTATCTGAGGAGTTATTGGTAGTTGATGGAGACTGGAAGAAGAGTCAGTTTTCTTCAAGGATGTGGGCCTTGAGAGGCTGCCCATGCTTTAACATAGAGTGAGTGAGGGGAGAGGAGGTGGGTACAGGATAGGGGAGAGAACTAAAGGGGGGTATGGTAGTTTAAATGTCACAGATCATTTTCTGTTGTCTTATGATGAAGATGTAGCCAGCACCATCTCTGCCTGCATGCCACCACGCTCCCCACCATGATGATAATGGACTGAACCTCTGAAACTGTAAGCTGCCACCGTGATTAAATGTTTTCATTTATAAAAGTTGTCATAGTCATGGTGTCTCTTCACAGCAATGGAAACCTGAAGGCAGGAGGGAATGGGGACTGGATTGTATCCAGAGACATTACAAGAATGTGTGGATATTACACATTTAATTTTAAAACAAAGAGGTAAGTGCTGGATCATACATACCAGCCCTGGGTCCACGGGACCAGAAAGGGTCTTGTTGGAATGCAAGCATCGCAGAGGAGTACCAGGAAGGGGCCTACAACCTCGCCTTCCATGCTCCAGAACCACCCAGAACTGCAGAGACCAATAATTCCCATCTGCCCCTCCTCACACAACACAGAGCGAAACCTGTTAGAGCTGGAGAGATCTGAGAACTTTACCTTCCAACTCAGTGCAGTTGCACCACCAAATCATTCCAAAAGTAATCTTTTTTACTTTTAATTTACTATTATTTAATCTCTACTCTTGCATAGATGTCTCATGGTGCTTTGGTTGTCTGTATGTTGTACGGTTAGGTTTTAGGGTTGCTGTGTTTGTTTCTTCACCCAGTCTATCACAAGGCATTATTTCTATTCCTTTCAGTCATATTTCATATACTTCCCTTCCTTCCTGTCTCCTCCTGTTACTTCTTAATTATAACATTTCATTTCTCTAACAATCTCTAAAACTTAAGGATCCTAACAATATCCCAGCTTGCTCCTCCAAGCTACACCTCAATTTCTTTTCTTTGCAAAGTTATCTTATACTTAGCTCTTCTCTAGCCTTGCCTACCTCCCTATCAATCCTAATCTTCTGTTTTGTTTTTGAGAAAGGGTCTCACTATGTGGCCCTCGCTGTCCTGGAACTTACTGTATAGACCAGGCTGGCCTCAAACCCATAGAGACTGCCCTGCCTCTGCCTGAGTACTGGATTGAAGGTGTGAGTCCCATCCCTGCCCTCCAATCTTCGCTTTTCTGAAGTCTGAGGCTGTTCCACACTACCCTTGGTGGCTTATCCTCCAACATTTATTGAAGCTGAAAGGGTGGCTGTTGTTATATTTGTATAGCAGCTGGGTTGTTCTCAGACAGTCCTGAGCAACAAAAGAACTCCAGATGTGTAAAGCATCCCAGTATAGCAACATTAAACACACACACAAAACCAAGGCAATATAACTTCCTCAAAAAATATTAATCCTATAGTAATGACATCTACTGAGAGTGAGTTAGATAGAATCCCAGACAGGGGACTCAAAAGAAACTAGAGGAGAATAAGTTCCTAATTGAGAACACAAACAGTTGACTGCAATAAGTAAAGTGATGTGAGATAGGAAAGAGGAACTCAACAAAGAGACAGAAATACTGAAGGAAAGCCAGTCTCCAATGCCGGGAATGAGAAACACAAAATCTGTGAAGGTCTCACCAATAGATCAAGGATAGGACAGAATGTTTGGCCTGGAAGACAAGATTTGGAAATGAAGACGATCAAATAGTAGCAAAGACAGTAAAAAGAGCCAGCAGAATGAAAGATATACACCGTATACAAAAGGCAAACCTATGGTAGTAGATATAGAAAGAGAAGGCTTTCACGTTTAAAGCATAGAAAACATTTTTAAAGGAATCACCGTGGCTGGAGAGATGGCCCAGGGCAAGAGAGGGGACAGGGAGTGAGAGCAATTACCACTGTTAGAGAGGGTCCAAGTTCAGTTTCCAAAACTCATGTCAGGAAGCTCACAAACTTCAGAGGATCTGACATTCTCTTCTGACCTTTGTGGGCATCCACATAGAGATGAGTGCATGTGCATGCACGTGCATAAATAAAAATAAATATATTTTTAAAGAATCATGGTGCTGGAGAGATGTCTCACTGTTAAGAGCACTGGCTACTCTTGCAGAAGACCAGGGTTCAATTTCCAGCACCCACATGTTGGCTCACAACCATCTGAAACTCCAGTTCCAGGATCTACACCCCCTTTCTGGTCACTTCCAATGCTGAATGTATGCGGTGCACAGACATATATGGAGACAAAATTCTCAAATACATAAAATAAAAGTAAATGAAAATTATTTTTAAAAATCCATACCATAAAAATTTTCAAAGTTAGGGAAAGAGATGTCTTTCCAGATATCTGAGGCATCTGAGACACCAAACAGACAAAACCAGAAAAGAATTCCCCCAGTCACATTATAATTAAAATACTAAATATATACAGCAGGGAAAGTAGCTGAAAAGCAGCAAGAGTGAACAGACACCAAGTCACATATCCAGGCAAGCCCATCAGAATAACAGCAGACAATTCAAATGGAATGCAAAAGCCAGGAAGGCTTGAAACGATGTATTTTCTGTTCTGAAAGATAACTGACAACTCCATTCCCAGCGAAGCCACAATGGAAGTAAAAATAAAAAACCTCCTGCAGCAGACAGATCTACAGGAAAGGAATCTATGACCTTAAAGGCATAAAGAGAAATCAATCACCTAGGTCATCACAGGAAAGAACAAACCACAGCAGAACAACAGTTAAGAAGAGAGGAATATGAAAGACAAACACTACAAGATATCAAAATGATGTGTCTAACGCTCCGTTTTTGTGGTGGTTAGGTTTTGTCTTCTCAGGTATGGCCACTAGCAGGCTGTTCATGCTCAGGTAGGTAGCACTACTTGGATTCATGGGGTATTAAAAAAGAAAAGAAAAGGGAGGACATGGAAGTGGAAGGAGGGTGGGTGGCCCAGAGGGAGGAAGATGGGAGAGTCAAGGGTAGATATGATCAAAATGCACTGTATATATGTATGAAAATGTCAAAGAATAAAAAAAAATTTTTTTAAAAGTTTAAAGAAGGGCTGGAGAGATGGCTTGGGCTGGAGAGATGGCTCAGTGGTTAAGAGCATTGCCTGCTCTTCCAAAGGTGCTGAGTTCAATTCCCAGCAACCACATGGTGGCTCACAATCATCTGTAATGAGGTCTGGTGCCCTCTTCTGGCCTACAGACATACACACAGACAGAATATTGTATACATAATAAATAAACAATTAAATAAATAAATATTTTTTAAAAAAGTTTAAAGACAAGACTTGTGCCGTTTTCCTGCTTGAGCCTATGATTTTTCTTAGTAATGAAAAACTTGGCTTTCAATTTGGCACCTTCTAGACACTGAGTACTCAGTAAATGTATGTTCAGTAGATAAATGCACATGAATTGTACTGGATTTAAAGTGAGCCTCCCTGGATTTACAAGGGTCCCTGGAAGGTCCCTAAAGGCTTCTTGAGCCTTGGATTCCATAAAACAATCTGGCTCTCCTGCCACACACGCGGAAGGGGGTGCATCATCGACCGAAATAAAGAGCCTTCCTTCCTTCATGTGTGTGTGTGTGTGTGTGTGTGTGTGTGTGTGTGAGAGAGAGAGAGAGAGAGAGAGAGAGAGAGAGAGAGAGAGAGAGAGAGAGAGATTTTACCACACCATGTGGTTAAGATTAGCAACTCTTCAGTGTCAACTATAATCAAGGTAATTACTCAAGCTGCCAACTTGATTGTCTGAGGCAATCAAACCCCAACCATCAGCACCCCCAGGAGGGCTTTTTGGAAAAGTTCAAACCTGGGAGTCACTAAAAGAGAAGATCTTGCAGGGAGCTTGTGGGTCCCTCTCCCAGGCCCGAGGTTCAGAGAACAGTGTGGTTTGTATGGGCTGCCCAGATGCTAATCCGTTAACACTAGAGAAATCTGTTCTGTTCAAACCTCCACACAGCAGTATTTCCAAGGGGAAACCCACAAAAGCATTCTGCAGGAAGTTACCACAGCAGCAGATCTCTGCAGTTGGGGGCTATTCTGGTTGGTTCTCGGGGTACAGTCTTCGCAGGACTTCATCTACGCCTTGCTGCTACAGGAGCAGAGTGGTCACAGTATACAGACGAAGAAACAGAGGCCAGAAATAGGGCTGGGTCTTTCCAAGGTCGGTGGGTAAGCGGTGAAGCTTTCTGGGCTACAGGCTGTGAATCAGGAGGTTGTTAGAGCGTCACAGCAAGGCTCCTGCAGCAGGGCGTGACAGGTAGTCACTACTTAAGACTTGAATTCTAGATAAGAAAAGACTTTACAGGTCAATGATTATTCCCTTTACCGTCCATTCTCACTGGAGACGCACTACTAAATGTGGGTCCAGGAGTCTTAAGGCTTCCTTTTTCTCTCTGGATTCTTGGCTCATGACATAGGCTGCTTGCTCACTGTACACTCTCGACCATGGTATGTGGCCCTCCCCAAAGACTCAGCAAATGGAATTCTATTCAAGGCCGAAAGAAACTTTTTCTAAGTAAATTATCTCTTGTATTTTGCAAGCACAACACAAAACTGACTTACATACTAATCCTTGGCCTTGCTCCCTTCCTTAACTGGGCTTCTCTTGAATTTCTTCCGTCTTATTGGGACCGACAAAAACCGTCCAATTCCTCTTCTTCCTCAATCCACGGATCTCTTTCTTGTACCAGTAGTAATGGCACATTTGCTTCTAATACTCACTGAGCAGGTAAAATGCTAAGTACTTGATACAGGTTCTTGCATTTAAGCCTCCCCACGTAACAGATTCTATACACCCTGTTCTACTTTGACAATATCACCACACTGGCAAACAGTGACACTGGCGCATCCAGTCAGCTTGAATCTGCAGTTACATAAAGCATCCACGGGGACGCCATCTGTTCCTTGTCTATCCTTCCTCCTGCCTCCAGTTCAACCACCACAATAACCTTCACTGAACGTGGACAGGATGTGGGCTGGTAACTCTAAGAACCAAGTGAACCCTCACCACTCTTTCACGGCGACCAAATCATCTGGTGCTATTTGTATTACTGTCATTGCTGTGTCTACTAGGCCCTCAGAGAACCACAATTACCGTCCCACATGCGCACCACACTAAGCAGAATTGATTGTGGCTATTAAAGTCATGAACCATTGGGCACATGGTCAGCTTACATCCCTCTCCTCATTCATTGTGTACCAAGAAAGATGGGCTCCTCTCAGGTGTGTGTGCCCAGGTCCTTGTGGCAGGAGCTAACAGATTTACTATGAGTGAGCATTAAGGCTGTTTTTAGTTTCTCCTTATAAATAATGCTACAACGCACACTTTAACATCTACATGTATCAGAGGAGGAAGCATTGGGATAAAGGAGTGATTTCCATATTTTAACTGGCAATTCATCCTTCCTCAATGGTTTCACCAATTCATTACCACAGCGAAGATGAGCTACTTCCTACAACCTTACTGATGTTTTATGCTTCTTTAGTGCAAGAGTCAAACATTCTCAGTGACCCTAATCCATATGTTGTATCTGGACAAGTTTTATTGCTCTAGAAAAAAGATTGGTTTACAGGCCTTACTTATACGTTTGGAATCTATCTGTCCATGGCGGTCTGCAGATGTTTTCCTCCGAGCTGTGACCTCATTTTAAGGTGTCTTGTTTAGGAAGAGTCTGGGTGTGGGCTGTGCTGGCCAGTCTTTTTCTTTTCGGTGATGTGTATCTTTCACATGACATTGCATCCACTGAATTGCTTCATTGCCATCTCTATCACCGGCATATGCACCGTTGAAGAGTCATGTCTGTCTTCTTGCCAAGTTTTCCTGTAGCATACCACAGCAAAGACCCTCTCCTTCCTCAATAAATGTTTATTGACTAAGGAGAATAGGCTGATGGGAATATTATGAAGAAAATAAGGCAATCTTGTAAGAAAATCAATATACTGAATTTGTGATTTTTTTAATAAAAGAATGTACTGTATACGTTGTTAAATCCTGAGTCTTTTTCTTTTTTTAAAGTCTAGCTGCTACTAACTTCTGCAACAATCCCAAATTACCAAAAAATAAACTTTAGGGTTACATATGGTGAACTTGCCTAGTGTGGTCTTCCATGCATAGTAGGTTGTATTACCTCTGTGTACCCAGACTGTGGGTATCAATCCCCACCCTAACAGTAGCATTAAGAGCTCCTCTCTTAGGCTAGAGAAATGACTCATCCATTAAAGCGAGTCTCACAACCAAAAATATAAGGGCACCACTATGATCTAGACAGGGTGCCCACAGGGACACCCCCAACGGCTCAAGCCCAGCTTCCTGCCATTTCTCTTTGCCAGAAGCTCTACCACATCTTGGCTTTCTTTTCTCTAAGGCTGAGTTTCTGGATAATGTCTCGTTTTTATAACCGGGCTTACTTCAGATCTACTTGGACCTGGGTGCCTCTTGCTGTCTGCCTACTTATCAGTCCTCCTACCCTCTCCCTAAGTGTTGCACATTTCTATGCTCTCAAGCTCCTGACCCCATCTTCTGCTTCTTCATTATACTGACTTGCTGGAACCTTAATGTTTCCTGCCTTTACCTCAGAACCGTATATTTCTCTTGCTGCTATCCTGGAGGGAAAAGCATCTCTCTTCCTAAGACTGAACCTACACACATGCTTCTGACTCCAATTCAGCTTTCCTGTTCAAATGACTTTGTCTCCTCTAGCTTCTAATAGGCCTGCGAGCTCCTTGACTTGCAGTGGCATTACCACTGTCAGGCAGTTCCCCACTGGAATTTCTGGAACTTCTGGCTGCTCTTCACTCTGTCTCCCAGTTAGCTCCCAGCCCCTCCGACAGCTCAGAAGCAGTTCTTCAGAGATCATCACAGATCTCTTGCCACTCAGATTTAATGCTGCCCACCACTCAGTCATCCAAAGGAGCATTAGGAACTGTGCCAAGCTGAGTATATTCAAATGTCCCCTGAGACTAGCATTTGTGTACTGAGTGTGGAGGTGACTGATATCAGGATCTTCTGTGAATATCAAAGTCTATGGAAGTTCATCATGTCCTTTATATAAAAATGGCTTACTGCTTGCATATAAATTATGAACATTCCCCCCGATCCGTAAGTCATTTCTGATTACTTACAACAAATATCTAGTGTTATTGAAATACTGCATAGTTGCATTGTATTGTTTAGGGAAGGTCACAAAAGTCTATGTATTAAGTTCAGAGAAGTGGTTTTTCTTAGCATCTCTGCAGTTGCATCTCTTGATGCAGAACCCACTGCACACACATGATACAGTGGACCAAATTGTAGACACGGAGAACCAAGTTACAGTATACTAAAGGCACACGTAAAGTACAGATGGAAATAGGAGCACGAGATCAGGGGATCGTGAGGGCCACTCTCAAGCAGATGGCTGGGAGCGAGAACAGGAGGAGTGCATATACTCTGGGCTGAGAGAACAGATCCACTAGGAACACAGGCACAGATAACATGAAACAGGCAATAAATACTCTTTTGGGGAGGAGAACCAGGGTCTGGTACAGGCCCCGGCTCCAGGTTGGTGGATCTGCACTGTGAAGGTTTTAGAGGTGAGAAAGTCCACAGGAAATGGTGACTCAGAGAAGACACACTATAAGACAGGCACTCGCTTGTCTGTCTCCAGTCAATCATTTGCATCATTCCATGATCTGCTCCAGTTTTCAGATAGAATCCCAGGGATGAGCACCCGGATGAGCGGCGGTGGTCAGGCAGGTGGCTGCTGGCAAAGGAGGTGTCTTGGTAGCTTCTCCTAGAGTCCTCCTGGGCATCCCTCAACCCATGCTGCATGAAGCTCAGGGCACTTTGCTGGCGGTTTTCTATATCCAGTGCATTTCCAAAGCTGAAAGCCTTTCCCACTTGTTCCTTCTATGGGTTCCTGATGAAATCTGACACCAATGCAACTGTCAGTAACTCCTGCCCTGAAACCGTTCACCTTCAGCTTGGTTGTCGGGTCTTTATTTGGAGAACATTTCACCAGCCTCCCGTGTCACCTCTCCCCTTATAGAGTGAACTTCAAAACCTTCATCTACATGAGGCCTGTTGGAACCTTAAATCAACAATTCCCCAAGTAAGAGCTGAGTTCTTTTGGAATCACAGTAACTCCTTTTCACAAGGTATCATTTCTTTTAAGTACAATATAGAAATTATTGCAACAGCCTGGATTCAGAGCCCAGCTATTGTTTATTTTATTATTCCCCAATCAGGGCAAACATTTTAGAAGTCTCCGTGCCAATAAAGTGTAACATTTTCGGGACGGTGCTGTGTAATGGCCTAGATGTGTCCTCGACTCTCGGGGAACTGATAGGACCTTGGGGAAACCCAGGAGGGCAGTGAAATAGTTTGTCTTCCATCTTTTGTGGCTTAGTAACTTGCGTAAGAATGTTTAGCCCATCTTTCCATTCTCATCACCCTGTCAAACCTTCACCTGGACCTGGCTTTTTAACTGACCACAAGGACAGCTTTGTAACTTGATGCACACATACAGATGTGCAGCTTCTGTTCCTATGGGCACAGGCAGTTCACTGTAGCCAAACGCAGATTCCCCGGAGCTCTGTCACCGACCCAAAGAAACCCTCTTCCTTATTTGCCATTCCCACTGAGGGCTGTGCACTCAATCACAAAGCACAATCCTACCACACTTTCCTCCTACTTAGAAACCTCTGACATCAACAAAAGCAGCACCCGCCTCCTCTCTGACCATTTTCTTTCTAATAAACCCCTTCACGAACTCCAAGTGCTCTCTCCAAACCAAGAAAAAAATGTCTCAGCATGCTTCAGACAGCTTATCTTGGTGTCTGCACTGTTCAGAGTCCTCTCTAGCTCCCCACCCGCTCCCTTTACCCAAAGCTCTCTTCCTTGAAAGGCCTTGACCTTTTGCCCTTCTGAAACTCAAGACCTTTTAGAGTTGACTATGAAAAAAATTTTCAGTTTGAGAGAAGGGATCATCTTATGCTGGTAACCTCCTAATTCCCCAGCACAATGCTCAGCCTAAAGTAGTGACACTTTATAAGAATTTTAGACTAGATTAAACCCAAACCTCTCTTACACCTTGGTCACAGTGGTGTCCTTCATTCTAATTCTAAAACATAAACAACGATCACCTTTTCATTAATGGCCACTGAGCTCAAACTAAAGGAAAACAGCTAGCTTGCTGCTACCCTTACTTTTTTTTTTTTTTTTTTTTTTTTTTTTGATTTTCGAGACAGGGTTTCTCTGTGTAGCTCTGGCTGTCCTGGAACTCGCACTAGAGACCAGGCTGGCCTCAAACTCAAGAGATCCTCCTGCCTCTGCCTCCCCAGTGCTGGGGTTAAAAGGCCTGCACTGCCACTGCCGGCCTCTTAGACATTTTTAAGCAAAACTCCAAACTGGCCATACCTGGTGTGAAGCCCCAGATGGAAGCAGGTGTACTCTGGCACTGCTCGAATCTGTGACTCCACACAAGTGCTTGGCCTATTTGTCTGCATTTTGCACAATGGAATTCCTGCTACTGAGCTGGTACAAAATGTACTTCTGAAATGTAATAAATCAGTGGTGTTTTACTTTTAGAATGCTCAAGTTATCCAGACCACACACCAAAAGACCTGTTTGCACTATTGATTTCTACAACACTCGCCTGCTTCCTCCAACTGTGAGAAAGCTTAAGAGGCACAGTTATCTCCCAACACAAAGTGTGTGCCCTTGTGCCATTTACCAAAATTATTTCTAAAAATCATACACTTGTTTCCTCAGATCACTTTCTTATAAACGTATTTTCAAAGGGAGTTCTTCCTGTTAGTAACTGCTGATCGAGTCCTTAACAGTTATGGCTTCTGTGACAAAATGAATTGTATTTTCCAAGTAGTTCATGCTAAATGACTTCCATTTCATTGACTAAATCCCTGACTTAGGCCGGCGTGATCCACCTCAAAACTGCTTTAAGTTCTGCATGCTTTCATTTAAAGGCTTACATAGCGCAGGCCTTACACCAAATGATATAAAAAGCTCACGCACAGTGCACCTATAATCTCTGAGGGCAGGCAAACTACTGTAGGACACTCATAGAATTTAGATGGCTGTTCTAGCAGAATCCCTATGGAAATACACAATCTGAAGTAGTACCTGTTCTGAAGACACAATTCCCATACAGTTGAGAGCGGGCTATTTTTTCCTCTGCCACAACTTTCAGAATTGCTCTAATTTAGTTAGGTCTAAATGACCCACATCCATCCGATTTGCAGCCCTCCTTAAAAGCACATAAAATGTGACGTTAACATCCATCTTAAAATTTAATAATGCTCTGTATAACTACCTTTCATAAACTATTGATTGCACATCAAAAGAACTTTATTGGAAAAGGTATTTAAAAAGGAAATAATTTTAAGTTAAAAAAAAAAAGTGGCGCAGAAGAAGGCACTATTTAAACAAAGGAACAACAAGACAACTGCCCGACGGCCACTAACAGAAGACAGCGTTCCCTCTTAGCTCTCTAGGATAAACTACGCGTACTGGTTTGTGTAACGAGAATACAGATGCTGAGACGACAGATGAAACCTACCGGTCTGATCGCATTTCTGCTCCCGGGGTGGGGTGGGCACAAACATCAGTGAAGTCTCACAGCTGATTTGAGAAAGTCCAGCCTTGAACAGTAGGCAGAGCTGGGAGACTCAATCCCACTTATACCACAAAGTCCTCCAAAGCGCACAACCTGGTAAAACCAGGCAGCTCAAGCCACGGAGAAAGTGTGTCGGGTGAGACTATGGTAAGAGTTATCGAAGGGCTGTGATGGGAATTTAGCTATACAGCTATCCCTACTAGGTCCTCAACTCCACATCAGAAGGTAATAAATAACCTATGTTCAGTGAAAACAGAGGGATAACCCCCACCCACCACGCACGCACACCACGTAGCTCTGAAATGCCAGCTCTGAATGCTAAATGAAACCCTTCCCATCCTGTAAGACTCTTCTCTCCAGATTCGATGCTGCAAAGACAAGGAAGGGCTACAGACTGGCAACAGCGTAGAAAACGCCAGGCCTTCCATGAGTGAAGCAACCCACTCAGGTTTCAAATACTTCAGTCACAATTTTTGGTCTTGTTCTTAAGCAGACAACCAAGTATTAAAAACATCTAAGAAGCTACTAACTTGGAAGAGAAGATCAAAGCAGACAGATGAAGTCATCTTGGAGAAAGACAGACACAAAAAAGCAACCGAGTGAGACTTCCTAGAAAGCTGAGCTCAAGGCAGGGACGGAAAACCAGCAAAAGACAAGCACAAGAAATGCCCCAAGTTCCGTATTTCAGTATTGAGATTTTTTTCTTTGAATATGAGAACTCAGAAAGTAAGCACAATAAACTCATTAATGAAGTAACTACCATTTTCCAGAGCTGGTCATGACTGGCCAAATTCTAAATAGTCACTATGTCCAGAACCAAGAGTCACACTGAAGACAAAGTTTTAGAACACAGCAGACAAGAGGGAGAAAAGCAGATTGCATTTTAGCTGGCTTTCCAACAGTAATGCAGAGAGCAAGATAATGGAGTAAAGCCTTCAAACTTGTGAAGGGAAGAATTTCACCTACTTAGAATCCTGTATTCATTGGGCCACCCACCCAAACTGTAAAATATTAACTTCAGACATACACATTGTGAAAATGTTTTTTTTTCCTGTCTTTTCTCAAGAAATTACTAAAATACACCATTCAGCAAAGTATGAAACTGGAGGAGAAAAGGTTGGAGAATAATTATCGGAATATAAGAGAAAGAGGACCCAGGAAGAGAAAGGCCTTAAGAATACTCAGATACACCAGACCCACATGACTGAGATAGTCACAGTGAAGTAGCCCATACCACAGCTCCCACTGCCTCTGTAAGCACAGGCTGCCTGTCACTTTGGTCCAGGTACTTTCTATATTCCTTAGACTTTGTCCAAGCCGTCCATGTCTTAATCAGTCACACACACACACACCCCACCCCTAAGTCCTGTGCTTTTAATTTACCAAAGGAGATGGCAGTGAAGCAAGTTTCGGCACAGACAACAGTGAGCCCCAAGCATCTAGGGCTGGCCTTACACAGCAGACACAGCAGGTACTATGACTGCTGAGTTTGATCTCCAGGACTCACTGTGACCCGACCCATTCATCGTCTTCCCTAAGTAGGCTTTCAAAATCTACTGGAGAAGCTAACACTAAACCATGACCCAGGGACTCTAGTTGATCTGGTTGAGCACTGTTCTCCTGCCACTGCTGGGCCTGCTGTTATTCAGCTTTTAAAAACTAAACAGTTTGTTGTCTAGGGATGTAACAGTTGGCAGAAGGGAAGAAAGGGAAGTCTGACAGAGAAATGAAGGTAATGACTGATAGTGTTTGTGGGCTGTGACTAAAGGCCCAGCAGCGGGACAGAGGTGCCCAAAGTGCTACAATCTTGTACGCTGATTTTAACTGTGGTAGGCACACAGGCCACTGCTATTTAAACAGTGGTACCCCTTTATAGGGTAGGTATGGTCCATTAAACACACAATTACAGCATGGAAGAATTTCCCTTTCACAGAAAAAGCAGCATTTTTACCGCTTTACTGATTGCAGGATTCCCCCCATTGGCTTCCTGAAAAGGCCTGTGCTTCCTCAGTGTTACACCAAGTAGGTTCTGGAAACTAAAGCAAAGTTCACAGGACAAAGCTCTTTCATATCGCTACAACATTTTGGTTATTTTACAAAACTTGTTTTTCTATTCTCGTTCAACCTGTACTTGTGGTGATATTTGAGAATATACTGCTTACTATCTACAATACTGTTTTCTTTTTACTTTGTTAATTCTTTTGACGGGGTCTCACTCCATATCCCAGGCTGGCCTGGAACTCATGGCAATCCTGTCTCAGGCTCCTGAGTGCTAAGATTATAGGTGTGAATGCATTAAACAAAACAAATCAAAAAACCTGCTTTCTTTAAATGAAGTAAAAGCAAAGATAAGTAGATTAAGAAAACAAATCAATCACGAAGTAATCATATACATCTATTTGTCCTCTAGAAGATTCCCTTTGGGCAACAAGATTGTCAAAGGGGTGCAGTCTAAAAAAAGACAAACTGTTCGGATTCCCCGGGTTCTGGGAGGAAACACTGCATCCCATCTCCCCTCCTATAGTGGGTGTCTCCCGACCCATAACAGGCGTGTCTGACTGCCCACTGCAGGGCTTCTGTATCTCTTTCCTGTAATTGGTAAGAGGATGCTATCGACACCTGATGCTCCTGCCAGGTCTCCCTAGAGATGATCCCATCCTCTCTTGGCAAGCAGCCTCTCAGCTGGGATGGCCTGCTCTGCATCTCTAGCAGCCTGGCAGAGGTCTCGGCTAATGAAAGCCACTGGAAAAGGAACTGCTGCCAGCAAGAAGGCTGGTGATCTTTAAAACTATCAGTGAGTGACAAAAAAACCTGTAATTTGTTTTCTATTTCTTTCAAAATCATCCTCGGTTGTTGAAGATGTAAAATCTAGTGGAAACTCAAAATGGTACTGTATCACAAAATATTTCAAATTCACAAGTAACAAACTGGAAAAACAAAACCAAGAATCACCCGATAGTCACCATCAAGTTTTCTGTTTTATTTAAGATTTTAGTTTTAATTCTGAAGAAAGAGGTACATTTCCTTGTTTTTAGTTTTAGCATCAGGTTATAACCAGGTTTGTTTTCTTTTCTCCTGTCTTTTCAATACTGCACAAACGTCCAGAAACTACAGGGTTAAGTAAAAGCTGCAGGCAAAGAGGTCAGAGATTTGCTCCTGTTGGTGATCAGATGGCCCCAGAGTGCTGGCTCAGAGTGCCCTGCCAGGTGGACTTATGGTCAAAGAAAAAAAGATTCTGACAGAGGAGAAAGACTGAGGAAATCATTTATAATTCAGCTCTTATATTATGGATAGGTATTAAATCTGTGAATACTTTTTTCCTTTAAAACATCTGAATTTAAATCTAAAGCCAAAATTTTTTTTCTTTAAAAAATTTACTTCTCCCTCTTTATAAACTCTTTAGCAGTAGGCCAGATCCTACAGATAATTCATGTTGCCATCCACTACCAATAAACTTCCCTTTGCTTAATGAACAATTGAGTCCTCCCCATCAATTCAATAAGAATATAAAATGAAAAGCATTTTTTCCTGCAATAGTGAAAAGCTGAATACAAGATGGATTCCAGGACCACTGCTTTCCCCCATGCATTTAGCAATCTCATTCAAGCCAGCCTGGTTTTCAGTCTGCAGTTGATAACGCATTTACTTGACCTTTCCTATAGATTAATCGTCATTTTCTGCTAAGCAGACTATGTCATTATTATGAGCGACAGACACACAATATTTTTCTAAGTATTGAGACTGCCTTTTGATTTTCTTTTTCCTCTGCTTAAAAAGGCATTTCCTCCCCAGAACCATTCAACAGTGTCACTCACTCAAATGCTGGATCAACTGAAACTTTTACAATCAAACAAAAGATGGTAAAGACGCTGTGAGCACATCGCATCTGGGGGTAGGGAGAAAAAAATGACCAGGAACTGGATTCTTCAGAACGTAAGAGATGAGAAGGGAGCTGTGAGTGGGCCGAGAGGGAGAAACAGGGTGGACAGATCCTGCCCTTCTGAACTCCCTCTTTGCTTAGTGGCGGTCCAGTGTTGAACTCTGTAGCAGATCTGTAGGGGTTTTGCTGGGGGGTCTGAAGGCTGTCTGGAAGCCTGGGGGTGGGGAGTGGAAGCTGGAAGGATTTGAAGGAGGTGGGTAAGGATTCCAACTGGCTCTGTGCAGAGGGATCTGTGTGCTGAAGGGGGCGCTGTGGTGAGTCTGTGACGGGGCAGCGCTGGGGCCGTCCATCTCTGTGAGGGCCTGAAGGGATTTTAGCCAGTGTGGAGGATTGTCATCTTGAATAGAGTCTAAACTGTTTCCTGAAGATGCTGGAATACCTACAGAGGAAACAGGAGACAAAAAGAAAACGGTGAGTTTGTAAGGAAACTTACAAACCAAGGTACTCAGTTAAATTTTAAAGAGTGATTTATTTACCCAAGAAATAAAAGAATTACAATTTTAAATTTCCAACTGAAACTTAAAAAAAAAAAATGTTCTTTTAACCACCCTCTCCCTTTTCCAGCAATGACCAAGATTTACTGTTGCATAAACACTCTTCAACTATGAACTTACTCCCTCACTTTCAGAGGCGGAACAGCGGAAAAACAAAACCAAAAATCCCCCAACATCCTCCCCCAAAGAAGCCCAGGATCCCCAGAAGCAAATGGCATATTTCCCTATTGCACTTGCCCTTCTCCAACAGGGATCTGAACAAGGACAGCCTTATATAGGGAGCTTTATAAAGAGTGGAGTATGTTTCTCTTAACATGGCTCAGTTAGACCCTTTTGTACTTTGAGGCCTACAAAATACACGCATGCTGCCAGACTAGTAACACCTACTTACACCAAAAGGAGCAACCGAGGCACACAACTAGGCTGACTGGTTCACCATGACCCTAAGAATGAATCAGGCTTTGTGAAAGGAACTCATGACTCATGTCGGAGAGACCCCTGTTCTGATGTAATTAGTGCAAAACCAAAAAGCCCCCACTGATGGCTGTGGGTGGAGCTGAAGGGAGCAAGAAAGTTACCTGTGATGATGGCTGGGTCTGTCCAGCTGCCAGGGCTGTCCCAACTCACGCTGTCGGAGGTGGCAGTGTTGGACGTTGGTGCACTGTGGTTGGCGTTGGAGGGGGAAGAAGAATTGGGCAGTCCACCAAAGTTGATGTTAATGTTGGGTAGAAGTGCCCTTAGCCCGTCCTGCCATTCCTTCATATTTAAACTCTCTACAGAACTGTTGTTGTCTGGGAGATTTACCAACAAAAAATGAAAGATAAAAAAAATAAAAAGCTGACGTTAGAAACATATGCTGTTCTTTGGTGGTTAAGCGGGAGAGGAATTACTCTTTCTTTACTGAGCATTAATGGGTCGTCCTACAAACTGGGTTAGGGCTTTGCTTGTGAGCTCAGGGCCTTCAAGTGAGGGACAGGAAGCTTTCTCAGGCTGATGGGAGGGGCCTCCTGACTACTACAAGTTTACAAATCAGTAATCCAGCTGCAGGACTCAATGCTCCAGTGACAAGCCAGCACCAACTACATGATAAACTTTCATGATGTGAGGTTATTTAGCCAGCTCAGTTGATGTACACTATTAGAAAAAAAAAAACCTGTCAATTCACTATAGGAGCTCATTTCTGGGTCCATTAAAAGGAAGAAAGTCATTTTATTGAGAATAAACATAAGCCAAAAGTAAAAGAAAGCCAAGTTCTCCTGATTATAAACCTGGTATTGCATTGCAGGGGCGTGATCATATAATCAGATAATCAAAAGACTTCTGAATCTGGAAAGGATATTTTCCCTGAAGAGCAGCAAGCAGGGGCTGGCACCTCTTGGTGCAGCTGGTCCCCAGCGTCTCTCAGCTCTGCTCTACACTCCTCTCCAGCTCCACAGAGTTTAAGACTATGGTTTTCAGAGTCTTTTATGGATATTGTCAAATAGAAGTCGCTACCAATGTAAAATGGGTTTGTATCAATTGTGGTTTAAACTGGGGTTTACTATTGTTCAGAACCCATATGTAATACTTGGGGCTGGGAAGGTAAAATCTAACAACTCCTTAGAATTACTTTTTTACTGAAAATAAGAATGAATCAAATAACCAACTATAGCTTTGGAAAAGCAAAAACATCTCCGTCTACAGAACTGATCAGCAATCAACATGGAGGATAATATCAACAGTGACAATGATTCATCAGGCAGTCTATGCTCTTTGATAAGTTCAGAATTTCCTCTTCAAATTTTGCTTCACCTCATCACTGACCTCTGGTCAGATTTTACTAGGTTTCAGCAAATGTAGCATCTCATGGTACTATCATTTATGGAAGACAAACACAACTAAAGGCAATAAAGCTCATCTCTGAACCTGACTGAAATGAAGAACACTCTACACTAGGTAAACAAAACAATGGGGGCAGGGGCAGTGTCCTCAAACTTTACTTCACAACTGGTATTATTTCCTAAGCCTTATCCTTCTTACACCTGCACATTATTTTCTTTTGCATTGGGTCATATAACTTACAAGGCAGTGTACTGTTAATGATTTCATTTGATCATCAAAACTCTGTGAGGTAAATAGATAAAAACCAGACAGGGATATTTTCTACTATTAGTCTTAGCAGTGCATGCTTGAATCCTAGCTAGTAATACCCAAGGTGAATGGGGCAGGGGAACCATAGCAACATGGCAGGACTGCCCCAAAAGAGAAAAAAAGCTGTCCTCATTTATAGAACTCATTTTTAGTAACTTGAGACCAGACAGAGAGATATATTTGAAAAAAATATTATTATCAATATCTCTCTTGGTCTACTTTGTGTAGACTATTAATTGAATTTTTTTTTAAGAGTCAAACATTTAAGGGTCCTACAAAGTCCACAATTAGAAAGAAACAGAAAACAGGAGTATCACTAGCCCATCTATCATGGATGATGGGCAGGACACAGAAATAACACACCTCAAAGAACAGGCTGGCCTTTTAGCCAAGACACCACCCCCACCCTGTGCTGTGTTAAATTCAGAACTGTATGTGAGCTAGAAAAGCACTCTATCAATAAGCAACACCCCCAAGCTCCAAGAACCAGCCCCCCTCCTTGAGACAAGGTCTTATGCATCTTAGGCTGGCCTTGAACTTCCTATATACATACGGATGACTGATCCTCTTGCCTCTGTCTCTGGAGTATTAAAAGTACAAGTGCATTCCAGGTTTACATGATGCTGGGTCTCACACCCAGGGCTTCCAGCATTCTAGGCAAGCGTTCTATCAACTATACTAAATACCCCCAGGACCTACCAATCCCGAGCATGAAACATTCTAACTGAAAATATAATCAGTGTTTTGCTCTAGGTCCATAGCTTGTACTACGCATAAACAAGATCTCCCTGAAAAAAACCTGAAATCATAGGATGTGTTCAATTACAGGAAGGTTTGCTGGGTAAGACACAGTATGGCTTCTAAAGCAGTGAAACTGAGGGGAGAATAAACTTAGAAAGCTGTTCTAAGAAGCAAAGCTGAACTCTGAGAAACAAAACCTTCAATTCCTTGGTAAGAAAAAGATGCTGTGTAACTATGGGAAGGACTACAGGATGGTAATTCCTCCTGGCTGGTCTGGGTGGTTCAGGTCACTGAGATGCCCAAATCAATGATTGGCTTCTCTCTTCCTTACCTCACTCATAATATTTTCTTGACTGTTACTTTATATTTGCCAAAAGCAAAACAAAGAACACTTACCTTCACTTACTGAGTACCACACTCGGGAAAACTTACCATGAAGCTAGTAACAATGCTGCAAAAGGCAGCAAAGAGCCCTGCACCCTACATTTCAGCTTTGCCGCCAACCAATAACTATTTTTTAAAAAAAAAAAACTCACTTTTTCTTTCTTTTTAATCAAAGGCTATTTGTTCACCTGATTGCGAAATAATACAACTCTGCTATAGAGTTACCCAAAGTCAGTCATCTCTGGTTTATGGCACACAAACAACAGGAAACTATAAACTCAGGATAGTTTGAATATAAGAGAGCTTGGGAAATAATCTTTACAGAAAAACATCAAACAACATTCCTTCCTCTCCCCCCTCCAAAACAAAGCATGTGCCTAAACATTCTGGGAGTTTCAGAGCATACATAATGTGTGGCTTACAGTGAGGATGCGTAGGGGAGGGGCACTATACAAGACAAGACCCACAGCCTTAGCTTGTGGAATGGATACATATTCTATAGAGCTTAGGAGAAAGGTTTACTTAACACCTTCTCTACTGCTGAGTGTTTGTGCAGACAAAGGCAACCAACCTCATCAACACAGTTCCATATACTCTACCCTCACAACTTGACCTGGATTCCTTTTGACAGTAGACCTCTAGTAACTCCATCCCTGGAAACACAGCCAAGTTTGTTTCTATAGTAAGTGCTCTGTCACTGAGCCACACCCTGGCTTGGCAGCCATTGGCACTGCACTACAATCCTCATGTGGCTAGCTGTCCTACACACTGTGGGATGCTTACCAGCACCATACCCTCCAGATGCCAGCTGTGACAATCCAATCTGTCTATAGATATTCCAAGTATCATGGGAGGGAGGCGGGGCAGAGTCTCCCATTAGGGCAAGGAAACGGGACTCCTTTGCTTTTAAGGCTACATTCCCTCTCCAAACAGTATCAGCACTAGGACCACACTGACTCAATAGGGTGCAACTTAATGACCAACAAGTATTTCTCTATTGGTCACCAGTAAACTTCCCAATGAGGCAAGGCAGCAGATTTCTAACTTGCCGGAACTGGGCAAGTATACAGGTCTCTTAGGAACCTAGCCATAACAGTCACTGTGCTCACAGAGGTGCTGTGTGGCCAACCTGATTAGCATGTCTGCCCATGGCCAAATCATTGCAAAGGTGAGAAAAACATGGAAAGGAATCACACAAGCAGAACTTGAAAAGACCAAGCAAGGTACAAAGAAGATCAAGCCACTAAATATATTTTATGGTAAAAATGATACTGACTTTTTTTTTAAGTATGTAATTAGTGCTGGCAGGGCTATCTGTAAACACACAGGCCTTATCAACTAAGACAGTTTGACACAATTGAATCCACAGATATGCCAAGTCCTCCAGCCCTTTACACTTAGGTAGGATCAGCTGGTTCACAAACTTGGCCCTAATTCTTAGTTTTCATCTACCAGATGCAGTACTGGGACCAGAGGATAGGACCAGAGAACTCATATTTCAAGTTAAATTATTCTGAAAGAGTGGCCTGAACCCTGTGAGTCCCAGTTAGAAAGCAGTCCTAAAATTCACCTTATATTTCAGCCTTCAAGTTCTTTCTCACGGTTACCCCCAAAAAAACCCCAAATATGCATACATTTCTTTTCCTTTGCTCTCAACATGCACAATCAAAGGCTCCTACATCACACAATTCCGTCAGGACATGGGAGGCGGCCCCGCATCTCTGCACATCACACTGCATCACGAGTCTGGGCGTGACATCCATCCTCATCAGCATTTACTGTGTGAAAGCCCAACTCCCTCAAACTTCAACAGCCCATCTTCATGTGATTCAAATATAACTGAACTATGCCCAAGCCAAATTTTAAGGAACAAAAAAGTTATCATATTAGAGGTTTTATATAAAAATATTGTTTAGGATTGCTGCAAAAATCACTGTAATTTATTAATACGAAACTATGGCTGTCTTTCAGACATAAATACAATCAATTTTTGAAAAATATTCCACTTAAATGATAGAGGTTATACTCAAATTTCTAGGACTATGTTTATTATAAAGCAAGACCCACAGAATGGCAGAGCGGAGTTGCTTGGGCACAGACAAAAGGGTTTCACCACAGTCCTGAAAGTAGATTTTAGATTTAAAAAAAAAAAATCTAAGAATGCAAATGACAAGAGTTCTAAAGAGGAAATGTCAGGTGCCTTAACAAAATATTTAAAAGTTAAATTTTGCTTACACCAGAATAAGGAAGCAGAAACGACATAAGCAGAAAAACGTGGGGTCAGCTAGGAAGCATTCTGCTTTGTAAACGTTAGTTCCTGTCAGTCTACTTCACTGGAATGCTTTCTGGATCTCTCAGTTAATTTTTATTCTGTCTCCCCAAAATCTGCCCCTTTTCTCTCTCACCCAAACCCTTCTAGATGACACACACTGTGGGAACAATACTCTTGTCATGGAGCTTGGTATCTTGCACTTTCCCCTTATTTCAAGATCAGACTTGAAGATCCTAACAAAATTTAATTTTTATGTGCATTATGCAATAAACAAATGGTTCTTTCAAAAAAACAAGAAATCTCTCGGAAGCCAGGTGGAGGTTTGGGTACCCAAAAAGCTTCCCTCGATGTAAACAAGGAAGAAACAAGTCACGAAGATGCCTTCAGTACAGTTCAGGTGCCAAAACACTTTAACATATATACATTTTTTAAAAAATCCAGTACATGTGTATTGTTTAAATAGGAAATGCTACCCCCCACCTTTTTTTAGACATGGTCTCATCATGTACCCCTGACTGGTCTGGAATTCACTATGTAGATCAAGCTAGCCTCATAGAAAGCTGTCCAGTTCTGCCTCCCAAGCGCTGCTACGAAAAGTGTATGTCACCACACATGGCCAGAAGGGCTTCTTTAAAAAAGCAAATATTCTGGTACGAATAAAGGACAGCAGCCAAGATCTGTAAAACACAGTGTATTGGTTTTCTACTCCAGACACCGCTCCATCACTCTGCTCCAGGTCACTATTTCAGGGCTAAGAGTTCAGTGAAGTTACATAGCAGCTTCATTTCACAAATGAGAAGCTGAATAGCCTCTAGTCCTTTAAAGAATTTATCCAAGGATACATAACTTAAAAAAGGTCAACAACAGTAACCAAGACTCAGTATAATTTGAAAGTATTCATTTCTGTGAAATTCACTGTCAACCAGTGCTAGTCCTGGCAGCATGCATGAGATACAGACAAGGTGCCTAACCAGAGCACGTAACAGGAAGTTCTGTGGTAGAAACAAACAGGCACCATGAGGCAAAAGAAGGAAGCGAGCGAGCGACACTGTGCAGATGGGATCCTTGATGCCCAGGCAGCATCAGAGGCAGGTGGAAGGAGCCTCTGGGAAGAACAGAGGCTGGTATGCACCCACAAAGGTAAGTTTTAAAAGGTATAAGCAGGTGTGCTTTACATTTTTCTGCTAGGCATTTTTCTGTTCTAGAATGTGCCTGTCAAGAACTATAAGCCGATTTTGGAAGAAACTAAGATCATCATGAGAATAAGGGGTCCGGGTGACTGATACATGAAGAATGTCCATGTATAAACCTGAACATAAACGAGGAAAACATTGATGGGGATCATGGTGTGCACCTATCATCTCAGGAGGCTGGCCTAGTCTGCAAAGTGAGTTTCAGGCCAGCAAGGGTATCTAGAAGTACCCATCTGGAAAAAGGGGTGTGGGGGGGGAACAAATTATAAATTTAATAGCAACGATTATTTCATCTATATAGGAAATAATCACAGAAAGGATCAGAAGGAACCTGAAACGGGGGATATAAACACTAAGCTCAATAAAGGAGACACAGAGGGGAGGGAAGGGAGAGAGGGAGAAGAACAGGGAGAGACAGACATAGAGACCGATCTGTCTAGGAAATCTATAGAGGCTGATGAAACAAGAAGTCCACACAGACATGCATATACAAGAGCAAAATGTGCACTCTGAAGCAGGTTAGGGTTAGGTTGAATTAGGGAAAGCCCTGGGGGAAACACAAAGACCACACACGATACACACCTAAGATGACATGGAGACCACCTGTCAGACTATGATTTCCCCAAAACAGATGACAAAATTGCAGGCCATGTGGGGTCATGCTAGACCTTGAGAGTCAACCACTCTAGCATCTCAAGGTCCAAATCTGCTCTAAGGCTGAGTGGTGGTGGCACATCCCTTTAACTCCAGCACTTAGGAGGCAAAGGCAGATGTTGGATCTCTGTGAATTTCAAGCCTGGCCTACAAGTTACAGGATAGCCAGGACTACACAGCACAGAGAAACCCTGCATTGAAGAAACAGAAAGAGAGAAAAAAACCTGATAAAGCATCTTCCTACATGTCTTTCCCAAGACAGTAAAGGAGGAAGAGAACCTCATTCTGCCCAACAAGAGGATTAGTTAACTCATTGCAAAATTCACCCTTCAGGATTTACAATTTTAGTAAAGAACGATGAGATTCCATTCTTAGAAGGCAACCATCCTGACTATTTCTACCACTGCCACAGTGTGCTTCAATCATTCACTTTATTCTTTCCTACCAGACTCTGAGCTCCTCCTTGGTTTGGCAAATAGTATCAACCCTTACTAGGCAATGGAATGAAGGATGCTCAACAATACCTTTTCCAAAACAGGTCAGAAAAAGAATGGGTGAAGGTGGTCCCCATGTGGGAGCAATGATTCACTGACTACAGAAGTTGCTAAAATGTCATTCTAGCTATGCCCCATAAATATTAATAATAATAAGGAAGTGGAAATGAGATGGCATATAAAAAAGTCAGTTGCATAAAGAGTATCTGATAAGATTATATTTGAAAAGATCTACAAGATAAAATAGGCATCTATGAGCTATCTGTAACGCAAGATATTTTAATTCTTATGGATTAAAATTAGAATCCATAATGATCGAATGCATGCTAATGGCAAGGAAAAGCCATGTGTAGAATCATGGAAAAAACAGGAGAAGCATCTGCTGAGTCTTAGGTCACTAACATTGAGCCACAGGAAAAGGCAGAGATCAAAGATTTTTTTTTAGTGGTCATTTCATTCCTGTCCACCCCACCCTCTTTGGAAAGAATGGGCTCTCCTAACCAAAAGGACAGACTAAGTAACATGACAAAGGGAGATACAGAGGCAGTTAAAAGGCTCTCTAGGTGCGAATATACCCCAGGATGCCAGCCCTCACAGATGAGACCGCAGAGCCTTTTTTGACAGACAAGCCACACGGGAGCAAGAGGCCAACTGCAGAAACTGCACACTTCAGTTCTTCAACGACTGATACTAATACCTGTTTGTTCTGCTTTTGTTTCAACACATTTCTCTGGGAAATAAGCAAGATTTTGTCAAGAATTATAGCCCCCTTCCAACTGACGTATTCGAGATGTTAAACTTATTTTGAAATTGAGCAGGTAGTCATGGGGGTGTCTTCTACTGACAACTATTTTTCAAACAGAAATATTTCCTTCCTATATTCCATGACTTATTTCCTCTTACATTGCCTGCTCACATCACAGGCCTTCCAGTTAGCTCCTTCTTCCCCTCTGACATACCAGCCCCCAAACAGAGTAGAATACAGCAGCCAATAAAAGCCAAAAAGATTTTCCATAATGAACCAATCAAATCAAAGTAATTCATTTGGTATAGGTTCCTTAGGTTGTTGGACTATAGTATATCTTGAATTCAACGGTCCATGCTGTTTTGAATGATTACCCTTTGGAATAAAGATGGTTAAAAATAGCATGGCTACCAACAGAGTCCAGGCAAATTTATGCAGAACTTTAGATACTATGTTAGTCTCTGCCACACTGTTTGGATTGTTTAACTCTGCATTTTTCTATATATTTAACAAAATGTACAGAAGTTCAAAATATGGAAATAAAGAGGTAGTTGTACAGGTGTCAGAATCAAGAGTGAAAACCATATCTTAAAATTACTACATTCTTTACACAAATTAAAATAGTTGCTAATAACACAGCTGTCATCTTATAATTATATAGTCATTTCATAAGGCAAACTTCTAAGATGGGGACATAGAAGAATTCACTCTAGAACAAATTCAATCACACAAAATTTATCATGTACACATTCCTATTTTTTTTCTTTTTTAAATGCATCAGGAGAGTACAGGAGAGAAAAAAGAAAACCTAAGTATCCAGTAATGTGCACAGGAAAAGGCATAATGGATTTACTTATCAGACTCATGTTATCTGAATTTTTTTTTAAAAAAACAAACAAACTCGTACAGCTGGGTATGGTGGCGTACATCTCTGATCCCAGCACCCAGGAAGCAGAAGCAGGCGGATCTTTGTGAATTCCAGGCCACCCTGGTCTACAGAGCGAGTTCTAGGACAGCCAGAGCTACATGAAGAAACCTTGCTGCAACAACAAAAAACAACAACAAACCAAACTGGTACAGAGTGTCTAAAAACACCACCTAAGCAGATGTGCACATCTAAATCAGAAATAGTACAACCTTGGTCGAACCACAATGTTAACTAGTCTGAGCCTCAGCTACCCCCTTTTTAGATGCGTATATAAACACAAATGTAAGGACAAGTATTGTCAGTAAGAATGGCTTTCATGGCAAGGCAGATCTATTATCTGACCACCTGGAATTACTACCATCAGATATAAGCTCAATTTAAGAAAGGCACTGTCAAGTAACATATATTACAGAGAGCTACAGAGAAAACTGGGTATCAAGTTACATGTGAATGGCTGAACTGAGAATCGGATCGACATCCAAAAGACAGAAAACAAGCAGTAACCTCCTTTGTGGATTTGCAAAACAGCACTGAAACGGTATAAATGGGAAATGATGAAAAGATTTTGAGAAAAAAAATTGCAATTATAAGTTGCCATAAAGAACTCCTAATTATTAAAACAAAGTTCTTTAACAGCTTACCAGTAAAAAGAATTCTGAAAATTCCAGTATTTTATAGAAGCTTTAGGAATTGTGTCTAAGTTAAGAAAGATCAACACTATTTATCTACTTATATCTATATATACATATAGACAGTATATACAGAACTTTTTCCTGTGCACATCAAATAAGCAGTAAAATGGAAAGCAGTAACACTGTAAACACCTGTGTGGTGGTGGTGGTAGGGCGCTGGGAAGGGAATTAAAGTGTAACATGCAGTTGGAGTTATGGGGGAGATCTTAACAATGTAAGGAAGAGGTAGGTCACAATTCAGGTTTATTCTGACTACATGATTCCACAGCCAAACTCTCACACAAAGTAGTTCAAGCTTTGTAGGCCCCAGGAGCAGCATGACCCCAAACATGCAATGAATGTCAACCGGGTCCACCCTGCTCCCACACTCTCGTAATAGTCACACTGTTCTGCTTGCTTCTCATGTCCCTGTTGAATGACAGAAGAGTGTCTCTTCCCAATAAAGTCAACAACAGCTTTTAATTGTTCAGTGTTGAAAAAACATTTTTTTTTAAATTGGGGTACAAGTTTCTTTCCAGTTTTGCATTCAGATTAGACACTTTGCTGACTTTACAGCGATTCCCAATAGTTTCTATTGAAATTTCTAAGATTTCTGATGTTCACAATTTTTATAATTAAGAGATTTTCCAATGATCTAGAAGTTAAATCACTAAAGCTGTATCTACTGCATTTTGATTATACAGTTCACTTTTATTTTAACAGTGAGATCAGTCAGCCTCATCCAATTCTAAAGGACACCTCTTACAAGCACAGAATTATCTTAAGGGCCTATGAACTCACAAAATCGCAAATGAAACTAAAATTACTCATTTTTCCAAAATATTATTTTAATTAAGGCAAATTCATAACTTGGTTATGAGCTGCATGCTTAAGTATTTCGAGGCATTAGAATGGTTTACTTTGCTGTAATTTCATTTAAAAAAATTCAGAACCCGATCACTACTTTCTATGAAGACAGAATATAATGGGTATAGTTACAGTATGACAGATGCAGCTCAGCTGACCACTCATACACCTCCACGAGTTTCTTGATGCAAAACTTTTGCAAACCAAGAGGTATCTGTTAAGGTTTGAGATTGGCTGAGATACAAGCACTCGTTTTCTGAAACAAACATGTACACATTGAAATTTCAGTAATTATGTGCAATGTGTGCTATAAGGGGAAAAACACTAGAAATGTAATATTAATAAGTGAAGAGAGACAAGCTGAAAAGGGTAATGTTATTCCAAAGAAGACAAAAATAGAACAGGGAAAACTACAGGGAAAGTAAACAGACCAGTGGCTTAGTGGGGGTGGGGGGATGCATGAACAGACAGAATACAGAGGAATATCAGGACAGTACAATGATGGACATATGTCATTTACAGTTGTTTAATTCTGTACAATGTACAACAGCATGCGTGAGTAGTCCTCTTATAAACTGTGGAATCTGGGTGATAGTGCTGTATCAATGTATCAATGTAGTCTCATCAACTGGAAGATGCAGGGAATGGAGAAAGCTATGCATTGTGGGGGAAAGGAGTGCAGGGGAAACTTAACTTCTAATTTTGCAGTGAACAAAAAGCAGCTCTAAGCACATAGGTTTTCTGATGCTTTTTAAAGGTTATTTTGATTTTCCTTCCTCTTATTTAATTACTAGGGTAAAAGGAAACCTTTCCAGTTTTCAAATGATTATTTTAATATGAAGAACAGAGAAATTCTTCAACAACACAATCACCTGGTATTGACTACTATGTCAATGTATATGCTTGTGACATGTAGTTTTATTACTGAACTTTTTATTACACACACACACACACACACACACACACACACACACACACACACAGAGTCTGTCTTAATAAGACTGCATCCTCTCCAGTCCGCAAGAGCCAGTCCTCCTGTGCAGGATAGCATTTCAAAAGACTCTGATGAATTCAAAGACTTTTATGCTTACCACCAGTCCACTAAAAAGACTTTATTTTAAAATCACTTAAGATTATGTATTTATGTAAATGTTCATCCTTAGTTATGATTTATTATAGTTGAATTTGGAACAGATTGCCAGAGATGGTCTTGACAGAACCAATTCTCAGTCAATATTCAAGCTCACTGCAAAAGAAGGCAGGAAGGGAAGAGGGAAGGAAGATTAGATGAATACATTTTAAATATAAGTCAGAAACTGTAATTCTTATTTCAGATATTCTGGAGCGTCACACTGAATTAGAACTAATGTTTTAGTGAAAGAAAATAATTAGAAATATTACATGATTTTTAAAGAATGTCTTAAAAACTTGCCTGAACTGAATCACAAAACTTTCCAATGTCAAAAATCTGTTGGTTCAACATTTAACAATGCAGTGGTTGCTCTTCAGTCAGTTTCCAAACCCAGACTATGCCTTCTGTTCAATGTGTTGTTTTAATTCAAAAGAGAAAGGAAGAAAAGAATACGATCATTTAAAAGATCCAAATCCATCCTGGTAATAAATGGACAGGGGAGCAGAGTGCCTCCAGCTAGCAGAACACACTGAGTGACAACTAGCATTTCTGATAGAGAAAATCTAGGACATCTGAATTCAGTAGGAAAAGCACACAAATAGCAAACATTAAGGTCTAGTTATGGGATTGGGGATGTAGATCAGTTGACGAGTGCCTGCCTAACTTATATAAGGCCCTGGGTTTGATTCCCAGCACTACATAAAAGCAGACATGTTAGCACATGCCTGTAACCCAACACTCAGAAGATGGTGATTCAGGGTCATCTTGTTACAAAGTAAATTTAAAGCAAGAATGGACTACATGAGACCCTGTTTCAAAGTAAAATATAAATAAATTTAGAAGATATAGTTGTGACTTCCCCACTAATTGTGGTAAATTACATGGATCAAGAATGATTCTTTGTCCAAAGAAAGAAAAAGGTAAAGATGTGAGCACAAGCTGCCAGAATGACACATAAGATGCTCAAAAATTAAAATCTGGAATTGTTGTAACATAACTTGTACATTTGAGGATTATTTAAACACATGTTTATCTTAGCAATATATTCAAGTAAATTTAAAAATACACTGAGAGATTGGGTGCGGTGGCTCATGCCTTAGTCTCTGTACTTAGGAGGCAGAGGCAAGCAGATCTCTGTGAGTTCAGTGACAGCCTTATCTACAGAACAAGCTCCAGGCCAGCCAGGGTTAAAAAGTGTGAACCTGTCTCAAAACAAAACAGTAACAAAGACCAACATACCAGGTTTTAAGAGTTTATATCTAGCAGGACTGATTGGGACCATGTGAAGATCACAGTAAGGTTTATTAGCAAACAAATTTAGAAGGAAGGGGTAAGGAAATGAACCTGACATTCTTTCCTTAATGGGCATTAGGAAGTAAACAGAGGGGTTGGAGAGATGGCTCTTCCAGAGGTCCTGAGTTCAATTCCTAGCACCCACATGGTGACTCACAAGCACCCATAATGAGATCTGGTGCCCTCTTCTGGCCTGCAGGCAGAACACTATATATATATAAAATAAAAAAAAATCTTTTTAAAAAGTAGATAGAGCCTTAATTCATAATGATGGTAGGTTTTTCTTTGTGGAGGGTGGGGAGGGGGAACTGGAGATCAAACACAGGACCTTATACAATTGCTACAACTATGAATTTTAATAAAATGTATTATTTTAATAGCAAAAACATAAGATGAAACAATAACATGCAACCTAACAGTTTTAGGTGAATGCAAAATGTTCCTACTTGGCTGATGACTTCATAACACAGGGCCTGGTTTACCTTCGTTTAGTTGGGTAGTCAACTTATAGATGTAAAAACAAAAGAAAAAAAACCAACCACACAGCTTCAGGGAGTCAGACTTCTGGCAACAGAACACATGTAATGTGCCGAGGCTTCAAGAAATCCCAGTGAAGCTCCAGACCATTGTGCTCAGTGTAAATATGGAGTTGAGTACTGGAATTACATTTTGCCGTATCAGGAAATACACAGCTGCAGGCTGTAACAGTTGACTGGAGAGAACGTTCTTGACCTTCTCTTGGAGATGCTGATGTTACCATCTTTAAATTCTTGTACAGTCTTTTCTGTTTCGGTGCTAAAGCATAATGTCCTCGATTGAAAAAGCCAGCAAAGCAGCTAAGAGTCTAAGAGGTATAGCACAGAGTACCTCTTCTTCAAACTTGAACTTGAGAGAGAACACACCTTTAGTGTTGCTGTAATACACCTTAGAGCCATCACTACATAGTTCTTGGATTATTTGTTTCATAGTATTAGAGATATCAGCAGTGTGTGTTGGTCCTAAGTGCATATATTAAATCTCACCACTTTTTAATCTTTTAGTTCTGACATTGACAATAATATAATGAAGTCTACATGAAGAACACTTGAAAGGCCAAACTTCTCCCCTCTTCTTAAAGTTCCTCCTGGATCACTGGGCCACAGTTGACTTGACAGCTTATAGGCCATGTGATAACTGCAGGTCCATGGGTACTTTGAAAGCCTTCATTTTCACTGACTCTGAGCAGAAAAACCCTTGAGAAAACCTCTAGAATAGTTAAACTGTAAGACACAACATTTAGTGAGGAAACACATCCAGAATCTTTAAGTTCTCTGTTCCAGTGAGTTGTAGGTATGAAAGAAAATTCAGACTCTTAACGTTCTTTTCACCAGTGAATTGTGCATATTAAAAAAAAAAAAGGAAGAGGACTAAAAAGATCTAAATTTTGTCTGAATGTGACTACTAAAACAAAACAAAAACCAAAACAAAACAAAAAACACCTCCTCACAATCCTTTTGAGATTGGATTATTATTTGATTCTTACAAGGAGAATTGCTAAAGACTGTGCTATCTATCAGAGGTCATTTGTAATATAAATCTTCAAAAATTATTTTTTCAAAGATTTTTCTGAAGAGTGACATGGGATGGTCTTATTTAGTAGTAAAATTTTGCACTAAAGATTTTAATACAAAAGTCTTTATTTGGGAGAAATAAAATTAGTCAGAAAATATTTTTAAAAGACGGCATTAATCCCAAATATATGAATGAGATGAAACACATCAGGATATGAGAAGTCCCAGAAGAATAGCATGAGACTACTTTCTCTGCTATAACTACCAGGTGGAGGATTTCCTTGACAATTAGATACAGCCGACAAGTACAGACAGGTACTACACCCAGAGCCTCATGCACACACAGAGAACAAATGTTATACCTTACACCTCAGCTAAGGAAAGCCTTTCTTGCATGATGCTAATTAAGCATCCTGAAGACAGTAAGGTGTTCCTAGAAGAAATCAAGGATCCAGGCTTTGGTTCCTTGTTCTTTTTGGGTTTATTTTTTCTGCAGAAGGGGACTTGGGGGGTGGAAATGAAAACTGTCAAAGCTTAAGTTGAAGCAGTGAAGAGATATGAGTATTTTAAAGTTTGATATTTATTTACCTTTCAGCTTACTGGGTAAAATATGGAATGTGGATATAGCCACTGTTAGAATGCCCCAACAATAAAGGGCCAAAATTCTCACTAACAATGAAATAATTAAAGGGCAGTACTAGGCCTGTACCCTGTACATATTTAAATAGTTAATCCTACTTTACATGAACCTGACTCTATGAAAAAGAAAGGCATGGGTACTTTATTTTATAAATTATACGACGGGAATTTCGGGAGTAATGGTTTTGGATTTACCAGCACAATGAAGGATGTGAGGACTAAGAAGCAGGTGTGGCAACACTGTTCTAAAGTCGGTTTGGAGTTTCTGGGAAGCTTTAGGATAATCCAAACAGTGTGAAATGGCTACAAGTGAAATCAACAACTTTCTAGGAAGTGTGGGCAAGATGAAGCTAAGAAGAATGGACTGGCTTGTTAAGGTCAACATTCTATGCTCTTTTACAGAACCTCAGGGCACTTTGGCCAACTCACATAGATTAAACTGCTTAGGCTTACCTCAATTCTAGGTGGAGAGTAGGTCCCCACCCCCATGACTAGCAATGTAACATGGGTGTAATGGTTAGTTTTATCAACTTGAGAAAATTTAGAATTGCTCAGGTGATTTTTTTTAGAATTGCTCAGGAGTGATTTTTTTCAGAAGGTATGTCTAGATCAGTTTGACCAATGGACACATCTACAGGGGAATATTTAGATGACATTAACTGATGCAGGAAGACCCAGCCTAAAAGTGGGTAGCACCACTTCCTGAGTTTGTGTGCTGGGGTGTGTAAAACTGGAGAAAGATAGCTGGGCATAACATGCATGATTAATTCCTTCCTCTCTGCTTCCTGACGATGATGAAATATTGACAGCTGTCACAAGCACTGTAACTTCTCCAAATGATGGATGGGCTGTAACTTGGAACTGTGAGCAAAAATAAACCCTTTTTCCTAGGCTGTTTTTGTCAAGTTAGTTTAACTAGGTGGTAGTAACATTAATTCTCCTAAAAGCAAATCACAGACTAGTCAAGAGCAGTGGCTTCTTAATCAGCACGGCTTCACAAATGCAGTACTGTTTAACAGCTGACACCTCACCCTACACATATGGAAGCAAACCTAGTTAACTTAAAAAATACTCATGTGCCAGAAAACTAAGGCTGCTTCCAAATGAGACATCTGCCACTAATTAGATGAAGAAACACACACACACACACACCTTCATTCCTGCTCTATTATACTTCAATAACTTTTAGTAAGATTACCAACCTAAGTATACAAAATATAAGAACCAAAAGTATATTAGCCCCCAAATTTGTAGATTTTATTTGTACCTAAAATATAATCTCATTGGGGAAAATTAGCAAAATATTTTGTCCTTTATGGTGAGACTGATAAATTTTCTCTATTCCACTCCAATGAACAGAATAACATAATCCAATTGTGTGAACATTTTGCCTTCTTAAGAGGAAAGCCTATGCTGGGACTTCCTATTTTGCTTCTAGTTTAACAATGGTTCTTTAACAGACTCACTATATCCAGCATCCACCCACCCCAATTCTTTCTGACACCAACATTACAATCACGCCTTTGCACATACAGAGACTCCTCAAATCTGCCTGTCTCAACCTCGGCTTTTCTAGGCTCTCCTCACTACTCTCATGTTCTCCTACCATTCTTTCAAAGAAGTTTGCTGTTAGATAATTTCAAATTATAGGAAACCAGGCTTGAGATTCTGCAGGCAACACCAAGTTCTCTCCAGTTCAGATCAACTTCCTATTCTTCAAAAAGACAAGAAGAAAACAGGGTAGAGGCCATACAGGGGTAACAACAGCTAGCTGTCCTTCCAATCTTACAATCCACCATTCTTTCTCTGTTTTTCATCCATTACTTAGCACTGAGGTCATCACACTAACCATAATCTCACTATGTGTTATCCATTGAACACACCCTGTTCTTTGTCGTGAAATCCCTTTCCACATCACTCACACCACAGGTTGACAGGAAATGCTTTACTGGCCTCCTCTTGACTGCAAGATTATGTAGTCCTGACTGTTCTGAAACTGACTATGGAGATCAGACTGGCCTTCTCTAAAGAAAACCTCATCTCACAAATTTTCTTCCTCAGCTTGGGGCACACCTGTAAACCCAACACTCCAGAGGCTGAGATAAAGAGAGGATGGTAAATTTGAGGCCAGCCTGGGATACATCATATGATCCTGTCTTTTAGAAAATAGAGAGGGGGAGAGAAGTTGAAGATGTAGCCCTCAGTTGGGAAAGTGTGAAACCCTGGGTATGTTGACACGTGCCTGTAATCCCAGGACTCAGAAATCAGGAGATGGAGGCTGAAGGATCAGAAATACCAGGTTACACTCAGTGATATAGTGATGTTGAGGCCAGCTGGAATAATAACAGTAATTAATAATCTTATAGTCAAAAGGAGGCTGGTATAGTATTTTCTGTTAGACTATGTTGTGAGTGATGTGGAAGGTGATTCAATGATTTTTAGATTTCACACCAAAACACAGGGTAGTATTCAGTGAATGACAACAATAAAATCCTGTACTCTTGGTTTGGTTTTATTTAAAATCTAGCTCGTCATATGAAGAGACCCACACCCAAGCATTAGGTGGAGCTTGTGGAGCTCCAGGAAAGGTAAAGGAGGAAGGACTGTAGAAGCCAGAGCTGTCAAGGACACCAGGAGAATCAACTAAGCAGGACTCACAGAGACTGAAGTGGCAATCACAGAACCTGCGTGTTCTGTATACATGCTATGGTTATTTAGCTTTGAGTTCTTGTGAAACTTCTAACAGTGGGAGTGGGGTATCTCTGATGACTCTTTTTGCCTGCTCTTGGGACCCTTTTCCTCTCTTTTCCTCTTACTGAGTTCCTTGTCCAACCTTGATATGAGGGTATTTGCCTATTCTTACTGCATCTTGTTATGCCATGTCCAGATAATATTACTTGGAGGCCTACTCTTTTCTGAAGAGAAATGGAGGAACAGTGGATCTGGGGAAGGGTGGGGTTCAAGGACTGAAGGGTAGGGAGGTTACAGTTGTGATGTCATTTATGAGAGAATAATTAAAAAAAAATAGCTCCTATCTTGGACCATTTCATGCAATTTTGGTTTTAAAAGGTCACTAAAGACCTAGCCAAACATAGTCTAGTCCAATTTTCACTGGCCAACAATGGCATCCTGAAATTGGATTTGTCCTAACTTCAATGAAATACCTAACCAAATTAATCCTCTTCAAATGCTACATGTTGCTATGCCATGCCCAAATTCTACAGTACCCACCCCCACCATAATGAGTTAATTACACTTCTCTTCCTCCTTTCCCAGGGTTTAGCTTACTTGAACTTAAACCTCAGTCATGTCTACTTCCTGGTCCTTCTGGTCAGTGGATCAGTCCTTCTCCTTTACTGCACCAACTTTTCCTTTTCATTGAAATGTAAGTCCTCTTCAAAAGTAACAACATCCCACTTTTTATAAAACCTTCATCAGCTCAAAAACATGCTCATTTTCTAGCTCCTGTTATTTTACTTTGAAATTTGGCACAGTGTTTGGCTTACTCACTAAACACGTTCATGGGAATATCTGGAAACACTACAGCTATTCACCCAACCCAAGGAGGCACAGAGTGAGTGTTCATTCAAAAAGGGAGAGAGATGGCATTAACAGCAGATGTACTGGCTTATCACCAGATATGTGACTTTGTCTATTTCATAAAATATAGATTATTTCTTTTAATTTAAAAAAGGCAACTATATTTTCATCTTTTAAGAAAATTAAACAGAATTGAGAAAATTTCATGATCAAAAAAAATCTAAAATCTTACAAACCAACACAAGTAAAGTCCCCACACCCATGTTTACATAAATATAGCAGTGCTCAATTTTGTGGTATTTCAAATGTTTCTACAATTCTTTCCTTTCTCTAAGCTTTTTGCAGAATTTGTGTCTGGCTGTACCTCCCTATAAACTTGTGTCAGGGCAGAAGAAAATTCTGTCAGTTTTAAAGGTATGTGCAATACCATACAAGTAAACTATGTCAGTACAAGTATGCACAGACAAATTGCATTAAAGTTGCTTAATTCAAAGAAACATACAAATATCTTCAATTTACAGGATGCTGAAATATAAGTATATAAAACAGAACAATGAATATGTCTTATCTATTTTTTTAACCTCCTTCCAAATCAGTACACATTTTAGAACATAGGTATCAGTATTAAACACTCTGCCATTCTTAGAGCAAGTAATGGAATGAATCTAATAAACTAATAGAATGAGTCTGGAATGCTATGGCTGTTGTGACGAAGAGTATCAAAGGTCAAGCTGATAAAAATAATGTGAAGTAAATCTGCCATTAGATTGCTGTCGGTATGTCTTATTCAACCTTGTGTCCCTCAAGACCTAGCTTACAGAACAAAAATAATTAACGCTATGCTGAAACATGAGGGCGAACGTGCCAAAGTATCACCTGAAAAATACACGTTAAATGAAAAGGCAATCATCATTAATCAAAATTTTTCTATTGGAATCTCTGAGAAAATAAAAGAGCACTTCTCATCCCAGAGCTAAAAGACAACTGGGGCAGGACTCCATTTCCCTCAGGGGATGAAGGCATTTGAAGGCAGTCATTTCTTAGTATTTGAAACCATTTGGAGAGGGAGAATGTAATCAAACTCTTTATCAATCTAGTAACTATGGCTCTTCTTTAGAAAAACAACAAACATAAGTTCATGCACATAAACCCACCATTTCACATATACCTTCCAAGAGTTTGGGATTCCCAAGTTAAAAATCCCTGTGTTAAGAAAAAGACTAATCATTTTATAATGGTCAAAGAAGTGAAATTAATAGTATCCTCTAGTGTAAAATTCATCATACAAGAATGTATTGACAAACCCGAAACTCTTAGAACTCCTCATTCTTTCCACCATTTTGTTAAATTTGCTTACCATATTAAAATAGTACTTTCATGTACCACATAATTTCTTCCATGTTTTAGTATAAATCATAATGTTTAAAGACTTTTAAAATACATATTAAACAAAAATGTGAGGCTTTATACGGTCTAGAAATCATAAAAAAGAACATAAAACAACTTAAAAGTAAGTTTTTAACATAAGCTATAATGCTGAATTTTAATTGCCCAGGAAACATTTCCTGATCTGACAGCTATGTCGCAGGAAAAAGGGGAGAGAATACAGGCAGGGAGGAGACAGCCTTGGACACTTATCAGGGACTATGGGCAAGTCTGGGAAAACTTTGGACAAATTTTCTTTACAAATTTAGAATGAAAAAGAACAGAGAAAGATAAGGAAAGCAGCTTTGCTCAGCAGCACCCCTCACAACACAAGGAAGTGAGTGAAGAGGAGCTAGTCACCCTCTATGGCCTTGTAAGGAAACAGAGCCAACAAAAGGCTCACTTGAAAGTTGGAGAAAGCTAAGATCTAGTAAGCACCATTACCAGGAACCAGATTTCCAACCCCACAGCAGACTTAGCAAAGTCATAACTGATCAAGGTATGTTTAAAGGCTGATGTTTAATAAGCATACAGTAATATACTGGTATTTTCTAAGACAGTAGCTTTCTTATAATGTTGCTACAAATTTACTTTTAAATGCAAGCTAGAGATTAATATTTATGCTGAACTCTAAAAACACAAATTAAATGAGTAGAGAATAGGTCAATTCTATGAACTCAACCAATTTAAAAAAAAACTAAAAATAAATTTTCACTTTACTCCACTATACCTCAGGATGAAGTCATTTATTGTTATTTGTAACAGGAAGTCACCATATTTTATATTGAAAAGTAATCCCAAAACTGCCAATGCTATATAACATTAGCAACATCTTCAAATAAGATGTTTTATTATTAATATTATGTTAAATTTTTATATTTAACATAATAGTTTGATTTATTTTTGGCATTCACAATACTTTTTCATATTGTTTTCTTTTTAAAAAACAAATTAAGGCATATTTTTTAAACTTTTCTTTTAACTCTCAAGAGGTCTGGTTTTCTTTTTCTCCCCAGAGGCATTTATGGTGATATTTTTAAAATTAGCTTTTGTCCACTGCGTAGAACTAAATTCAGTTTATTTTTTATTATCATATTTGAGACTATTTCAAGAAGCTTTGCATTATCAAAACATCACTTTACATTATGCCTTTATAAAGTACTCCATTGTTCTTTGATTATCCAAGGTCATCGATTACAACTTATATGGTCTCATTTTATAGGACACCCAACTTCTCTCTTCTATTGTAAGCTTTATTCTGGCCAAGTACTTTCATCACATGTCAGTTATTTAACAAAGAAATTTCCAAACAGACCTAGAACTACTGTTTGCTCAATAAAAATGTTACACTGCTATGGCTACTACTTACATACAATGTTTACCCCATGTTCAAGTTTCTAATAAGTCAACTACAAGTTGAAATTCTGTTTTTGAGGCATTTCCTGGTATACTAGGCAGTGCATGAGAAAAGAGATTATATTGCATTTAGGCCATAATAATTACCTTTTAACCATCTATGCAGAATTAACAACCATCCAAAAAGAAAAGTGCAAATGTGCAAATGAAGAAGAACAAAACAGTTTGTATACATGTAATGCATAATATATGATATAAATCTAGGCAACTAAAAACAATGGCTGACAACATCTTTCTGAGCATTAAATGACACCACCGGTTTTGCTTTATATGTATTCTTTCTTTTCAAGGACTCAAAGAATGCAATAAACATTATCTTAATGTTCCAAAAATTTCAGGAGTAGATTAGAATATTACCATTTTTTTCACAAACCAAAAAACATAGAACTACCATTACTTTTGTATTATTTCCAATAATAGAATAAGAACAGGTCTAGCTAATCTCCTCTGGGATCTTAATTAGTACTGTAAGTTTATTTGTATGAGTTAAAAAATCGTATCACTCATGAGAAACAATGTCAAAATTATTATGCTATTAAATTATGTTAAAGGCCTAATGAAGAAATACTTTAGCAACTATGAGGTACACGCTAGTTGTAGGCATGAGGAACGTTTATATTGGCTCTTTTGGGTGTATACATTAAATGCAAAATCAGAAAGAAATCATGCAAAAATCCAGTTGCCCATGCAAGCACCCCAGAGTCTAATCCTCTCCTTTCAGTTCTGTTGTCAGGCCACAGTAGTGTGGAGACTTGTAGGCTGCTGTCCTTGTTGTAATGAATGGGAAGAGGCTGACAGTGGCATGGTCGAAACCTTCACCTCTTCTTCCCCTGTGGAAAAGTCAGTCATGGTCTAGTTACGGGTGACTAGATTTGTTAACAGTCCCTTTAAAAATGATTTCAATATTTGGAATATTGATACATATATAAAATACATGCTTACTGGTTGGAATCTGGGTGTGAAACAAGACATGAATTTTTAAATATTAACTTAAGTACCTAAAACGTAAACTAAACACACCCTTATTTTAAGGTAAAATTAAATGTAATAAATCTGGATTACAAATGTACCACAAAAAATAAATAAAAAGAAAGAAAAGATTAAAGACCAGGAAAGCCATTCTTTTCCAAGCCAATTGGACCCTTATATAGATATTCCTTATCAGTAAGTACTTGTTTGAAAAAAAAAATTAAGCCTTGACTTACAGGAGAAAAAACTGATTTTAAAAGAAGAAAATTATAAATTCATGTTTCAAAGGCGTAAGTCGTATATTAGGGAAAAAGAAATAATAGATATAAACATTAATTGATAAAATTAACATATAGCACCTGAAATTTACTATGTAGTTTTCAAGTAATTAGAAGATAGTAAAACATTAATAGTACAATGATCCAATTGACTGAAAAGTAAGATGACTACATCTAGTCAGAAAACTATACATGAATGAGACCAGTTCTCCTAAATGTAATTGGTAATTACTTCACTACAAGTAACTTACTTTACACATGACACAAAACTCAATAGTCACTGTGAAAACAGTTACTATAAAAAGAAAATTTAAAGAAAAATGCTTTCTGGTAAGTAGAATTTGAATTAAGAAAAACATGAAAAATCCAAAGCCTAAATAATTTCAAAATTTTTTGAGTAATATCGTGAAACAACAGACTTACACTTACAGACTTACACTTACTAATGTTTACTTTTCCAAATAAGTTTCAGTATTATGTAATAAAACATTTTAGCACAGAATTCTTTGAAAATAAATAAATAAATTCTTTGAAAAATAAATCTGCAAAATTACATTTGGAAAGACAGCTTAACTGACAAACTACAGAAAGAGTCTTTCAGTCCATAAAACAGGTTATTTCAATTAGCCAACTCTTACATCTCAAGAGCATGACAGGAAGCTGTGCCAAAGCAAATTTAAAATCCATCTCTTGGTGAGAACATCAGCACTAATAAGGACCTAAGCAAGAGACTGAGTCTCAAGTTAGTAAGTGCCATTCTACTTTCTTTGTATTTGTTTTATGTGGATCATACTCCTGACATGGGCCAATTTGTCTCATGAGGAAATATCACAGATTTAAAAAAATAAAAAGGATTTGCGAGTATGTGAGAGCAGAAGTCAATTACGGGAGAAAGCCAAGTTGCAGCACATGCCAGTGGTCTTCAATTGTGCAGGAGAGCATCAGTGTTGCACCACAGAACCACTTCCATTACTGATTTTGAGATCGGGGCTGTGACCCTAGCTTGATACTAACTGAACATGCAACCTTAACTTATTTAAGTTTTCTGGAATACAGTCTTGACAATCATAAAACGAAGGAACTGGACAAAGAGAGTCACTTTTTAGAACAAATATACACAGTTTTAATAATAAAAAATATCTAAATGAATCCTTTCTCTTTATTTACTAATCAAAACTGCTCAACAGAAAAATTTCAATTATCTTCTGGACTTAGTAAACCAGATTCACATGCCCAGAAAACACTGCTAAAAACATTTAAGTACTGAAAGAAATAGCCAATTTAAAGCACAAAAATATTTTCAGTGAAACAAAGGAATGGAAACTGAATTTCTGTCACACCTCTGGCAACTGTACTGCCCATGATAGGTTTCAGATATACCAGTGTTTTTATAATTAACTGAAACAAACAAAAATAAAAATTTAAATACAAACATATAGTAAACAGATAAGGCTTCTGCATGGCATGGTGGCTGTCAACTCTGATTTGTTCCTACAGGTCAGGACCCTATTTTTCTCCTCATAGTTGAAGAACAAGTATGTGTGTGTACCTTTCCTTCCTACAATTGAATTAGTTTGAAGACTACTTTAGGAGGCCCCACAAACAGTGTGTAGTCTCCACTAGTGAAGCACTAACAAACAGCTCGGCTGAAAAGGCCACCATGATAAAGACTAGAGGATGCAAAGTTGAATTCCTGGCAATCATCCAATTCAAACACTTCTGGGAAGTGAGAAACAGGTAATTCCTAGGTAAGCTTTCAAATTAGATGCATTTCGGATGTTTTCTTTTGTCATTTATCATGTCACTGAAAGTCATAAATCATCAGCTGAAAATTCTGTAACTATTCTAAGACATCCTGAGACATCTGCCAAATATTGACTAGCTCTAACAGGATTCTGGTATGACTCTTAACAATTTTAATTAATTTTTTTTGTAAATTAAAACTGTTTCTCTAATCTTCAGTACTTTAAAATAATCTAATAACAAGTTTAGTTATGTCACCATTTAAAAACCAAACAAGAGTGCATAGCCAAGTATTGAAAATCTGGAATAACTCTCCCTACCCCACAGTGAATACAATAATGAGTCAAAATTAAAGTTGGTGACTTCATTTTTAGCATCTCTGAAAAAAGTTTTCAATGTTCTGTGGTTGAGTTTAGGCAAAGGGAGGGGGAAAAAACCAAATGATAGGATTATAATTAAATGCTATTTAAAAATTTAAAAATAAAGTTATGTAATTTAGGTGAAGATTCAAAAAAAACTAAAACAAAAAGGCCTACACTTAACAAATTAGAGATATCTCATTGCTGATATTCCAAAATATCTACTTGTTTGAAACATTTGGAAGTGTTCCTGGGTCCTACTGAACAATAACAACTCAGAAGTAGGAAGAACAGACAGCCTAGAAAAAATGACATGTAGTAAGTCAAACAAGGGTACCAAGTCTGTACAGCTAAAACCAAAGTCCAATATCATGTATACTGTTTCTCTTCCAGAGTTCCTCATCTTGTCTACCTGATCCCTACAATTTAAAAAACATCTCTTGTTACATAGGACAGTTCTGCTTACTCTAGTGGCACACAGTATCTGTCTCTATGACTTTATTTAGGAGGTTTCCATCAACGTAAAAGACCTTTCTCTTTTGCTGCTTACCCAAATTCAAGATACCATATTACAGATTAATTTCTCTTCTTCAAAAAATTCTCCAACAATGATGAGCTACACTGTTTCTCAGATTTCAGGACCACACTTACATGTTAGTCACTTTCCCACTTTTAACTCAAGTACATTATCAACTACCTGAAATAGCACCCGTTTTCTCTACTTTTGTATTCCCCACATAACCTAGTTGCACTGTTGGGCAAAAAGGGCAAAAAGGACCTGAAATTGTTAATCACAATTGGCTCGATATTTTTAAATGTTTGGTATACTTAAGAGGACCTTAACTTTTAACGTTAAGATCAGCTAAAAGGCACATTACTAGAAATGAAAATGTCTTCTCTCTAAATTATTGAAACAAAGTAAACCTGAACAAAATTACATTCTAGTATGCTATGTTGAATGGAAGAACAGGAAAAGGCATGTAGAAATTAAGACTTAGTGGATATCACAAGGAAAGGACTGAAAAATGCTACTCTGGATTCCCTACAATCTAGTATAATTCAATGACCAAATACCATGAACCCCATCAAATGAACAAATCACTACAGCAGGTATTCTCCAATATGTGTAAATTAAGTTCACTACTTCAACTGTTAAGCCTTACTATATCCATAACAACAAAGACCTAGCTACTTGTTTAAAACATGAAATGCTGTTGGCTCTAAGGAAGTGACTATTGATGGTTCTAAGTGCACCTGTCAACTTGCTGGAAACAAGAGCATGAGAGCCTTACTGGGGAAAGTATACTACTGTAATGACATTATGCCATGACAGACCTTAAAGGTCATGGCAAGAGATGAAAACAATTGTATAAGTACACAACAGGGTGAGAAGTATTCTGTACTACTTGAAAAGAACCAGAATGAAACAAACTTTATCACATCATCTCTAAGGCCCAATGAAAACAGTTACTCAGAATGATTCCTTTCCAAGATACTTCATTTAAAACTATTATATAGGATCTTAAAGCCCCCAAATTCTGAAACCTTCAAGGGTAGCAATATAAAACCAGAAGTCCCCTGGCATCAAACTTCTATTACCTTATTCATCCAAATTTATTGTTCTCAGAAATAAAAACATAGTCAACTAATAAAATCTCTCCTAAACAATTTTCCACAAAAGTACGTCTGTGACATAATATGGTTATAAAGCATTGATAACTGAAGTTCTCAAATATTGTTAAATGCACATATGGCACAGTGATGTGTGCATGTATGTATCAGTCAAAACAAGCAATTGATATAGCAGTTAGAGTGGCTTTATCCCTCATGCTCTCATTAATTTTGATTAAAAAAAAATTTAACCACTTTACTTTTAGAATATAACACAAGATATTTTTACTATGGTGTTGGCCTTTATAACACCATAATTTCAGAGCCCAATTTTTCTTTTTCATTTTTGTGTTTACATATCATCTGAAGGTCTGGAAATTATCCTATTAAATACATGCTTCCAAACAATAAGTAGGTATAATACTCCACCATCCTTATAAAGCTCCATATTACAAGGCATTCACTCAATCCAAAAAAAAAAAGTTAAAGATGTAAGTTTTTTCATAGAAATTTCTAACACTATTGTGTACTCTTGTTACCCAGCAACCCTAACAACCCAGCAACCTGAAGACATGAATAATACACATATTCTCAGAGGCTTCAAAAGAACCTACCTGCTATGGGGATCCCTCCCAGACCTGTGTTGTGCTGTGGCGGGAGATTCAAGTCCAAGAAATTACTATTTGAGGTGGGGTTTGCTGTGTGGTTCAAGTGCATGATGCTATTGCGTGGAAAGGCCATCCAAGGATAGCGGGCTGCCTGGCCTGGAAAACCAAACGAATTATAAACTGCTCGGTGCTGCTGAAATTGAGGGAACCTCTGTGGCAAGACTGAAAAGGTACTATTAAGAGAGTTGGCGTTTGTAGGTGCAGCAGAATGCAGGAATCCAGAGCCTGGACCTTTGGCGGTTGTAGTGTGTGAGGAGGAGTTCTGAAGAGATGTGGGAGACAGGGAAGGTTGATCTTGGACAGACAGTTCCTTCTCAATTAGGTCTGCTAAGGCTTTTCGAGTGACATCAAAGGGATCAAACCCCAAGTCATCTTCTGGCTGTTTAGAAGAACCAAAGCCAAACGCTGCTTGCCAGTCTGTAGATGATGATACTGGGATTGTTTCTGTTGAGAATAAAAATAGTGATGAATATAAAAAGTCTGTTTTCACAGTGCACATTAAACATCCTACATTACAGTCTACCAATATAAGTTAAACACACTAAACTACAATAGAAACCAATCATATGCAAGATCACTAATTTCAGAGGACCTCACAAATTTACAGCAGTGATTCACTGTTAAATTATGAAGTTAAAAAGCTGAATGATAGACTGATAGTGCTGATCAGAAGAAAAACGCCTTGCTACACAGATTACATCCATTCATAGTTAAAACCAGCCAATATGTTATTAAAGGTACTATAGTCTAAAAGCTCCTAACTAGTAAGACTTATATTATATACTAAGATAAATTAAAAACCTAATTATATATTTTTAATTTTCTACATCACAGGTGCTATTGTGGTTATGAATTTTTGCCATCTTTCAGTCTAATAAAAAATTTAAATGAGTAAAAAGAAAAATGGTGTGCTCTCTGCTTTCTAATCCCAAACGCTCTGCTTAGCCATTCACCACACACTAAGACTGGCTGATTCTTCAGTCTAGTTTCATCTGAATGTGATGTAGTAAAAGACATCAAAGTATCTGCAGGTGAACATAATTTCAAAAGGATAAAAGCATAACTCTCATACAAATATAAACCATGTCAAAAAATTTAAAAATAAAGTAGCAGAAAGGGGACAAAATTTAGTTTTTAATACTAAATAAATTACTTGTCAATTAGACAATTAGGAGAAGATTCTAAATTGTATTACATAAGCATAAATCTGACTTAAAAAGTTGAGTCCCAAATTACTACCAAAGCAATATTTTTTTTAGTTTCTATTCCGCCCCCGCGTCCCTTTGGATTTTTGAGACAGGGTTTCTCCGTGTAGTCCTGGCTGTCCCGGAACTCAAGAGATCCAGCCTGCCTCTCTGCAGGGATTAAAAGTGTGTGCCACCATGCTCAGCCACACAGTGAATTTTTAATTTGAGAAAATAACATAACAAATGACTTCTAGATAAATCTGTTCTACAACACTGTAATTTCTAGGCAATATAATATCTAATACTATGTTATGTAGAAGCTCCTTTATTTGCTAATTACTTTAGACTAGACATTTAGCATATGTCCCTTGCTTGATGTTTTTCATGCTGGTTGTAGTTTTAATTTTTATGCATGTTTTTTGCTACATCTTTTCCCTGGACAATATTTGATATTTGTTCTTATTGTATATAGTTTTGTATTGGGCTTAGAACCCTTTATTTAGATAAAAGGGGAAGGTATTATGGGAATTTCACCAGTCAATAGCCTTTTTGATACTGGCCCATTTGGGCGTGGTCTGAGGAACTATAAGAGCAAATGAAAAAGCATGTGTGGCCCCAGAGTCCACAGAGGACCATGGGTCTCTACCCTTACGGTGAGTTTTCCCAAATAAATAAACCTTTGTTATATTTCTCTTCAGGCTATTGCGGACCTCTTTAATATGCCTACACCATGTAGTTTAAATAATTTACATTTTTTTTTAAAAAAGAAAGTTGATAGAAAACAAGATAGAAGTATATCAACCAAAATGTATCCCAACGATCTGTCAATTTCTATGAATTTGATTACTAATTACACACCTGACGTGAAGAGGCTCTGTGGTTCTGGAGCTGTAGGCCAATCACTGGGTGTCTGTGGAGAGCTGGGAAAAGGAGGAAGCCCACTTGGTATAGGGTTGGGGTGACGAAAATTGTCTGAGAATAATGACTGTGACTCTGTTACTGCCCCTTCAAAAGGAGATCGTGCACTGTGATTAGATGAACTGATGGGGATGACAGGATTGGATTTTGATAAACCAGGTGGTGGTGAAGGCGTATCACTGTTAGATATCTAAAAGAAAGAGGAAGAAGTCAAGGTAAGTTTGTATCTTAATAAACCACAATTTAAAACACTTGCAATAAATGGTTTCTAACAGTGGTCTCTAAGCCAGAACACCTGACTTTTAATCAAAGTGTGGAATTTGAGAAAAGCAAGCAATTCATTAATTTATACATGTACTTAAAAAAGAATTCCTGAAAAGACTAAGTCAGTCTCATCTTCTTTTACACTTTTTCTTCTTGTACTTTCTTTCCAACTCCCCAAAACTCCTTCCAAGTAAGTGATGTCTAGGATTTCATTATATAGCTCAATAGCAACTGCTCGAGAGTAAAGACCTTTAAGAGTAACGACAAATGATCAGGAATGCTCAAACTGGTGGTTAGAGAACAACTGGCTCCAACAACAACATGCAAAATCATCCTTTTGCAAATTAGATGACTTTAAGTATTTTAGGTTTTTAAAAAGATTTTATTTATTATTTATACAGTGTCTGGCTGCATGTATGGCCTTCATGCCAGAAGAGGGCACCAGATCCCTTCATAGATGGCTGTGAGCCACCATGTGGTTGCTGAGAACTGAACTTACGACCTCTGGAAGAACAACCATTGTTCTTAACCTCTGAGCCATCTCTCAAGCCCCTTATTAGTTTTTAGTCAAAATAAAGGAAGATCTAACCAAGCTTTTCTCAAAAAATCAATTATTAAAAAAATAATTCTGGAGTTAGGAGTATAGCCATGGATAGGACCCTGTATTCAAACCTCAGCATCAAAAGCAAAATTCAAAAATAACAACAACCAACTAATCAAACAAACAAAAAGGAAAAAAGAAAACCCCATGTTTATTCCAAGATGCAATCCTAATTGTCTCTGAGGTATTTAATTCCATGGTCTGAGGGACAGTGACATACCTCTCATCTTCTACCTGTGCACTATTTATACAGACTGTCTTGGGAAAATGAAAAAAAAAAGATAACTGAGATTATTCGAGTTTTTTTTTAATATTACCAATGTTCATACATGAAAAAGTATTCTGAGATGACTCCAATATATGCTGTTTGATCAACTCAATACTAATAGAAAGTCAACAGGGGAAAAAAGACTTTTACATACTTCTTAGAGTTGGGAATATATCACTGTACCCTTACCTAGTACAGGTAAGGTCTTAGGTTCAACTGCCAGCACCATACCAAAACAAACAAAAAAATTCCTGTCGTAGACAAACATTTCAGTTCAAATTTATAAGTTTATTTGTGGGGGTTTCTGTGTGTATGAAGAAGGTGTTGTGTTTTTTCTTTTGGTTTGTTTGTATGTATTTATATGATTATATGTGCATGTGTGTAAATTCATACAAAAGTCAGAAATCTGTACTGGGTATCTTCCTATATGTGTTCTACTTTAGCTTTTGAGACAAGGTCTCTTATTGAACTTGAAGATTATCTAGGCAGTTGTGCTGAATCCTCCAGTCCTTGTCCTTCCAATGCTGGGTTTACAGACATATACTACAGTGCTCAGTTTTTAATGTGAGTACCTAGTAACTGTTGAAAGTATTTTCTAAAACAGAATTTTCTAAATCTAGTATCAAAACAAGAGGTGAACAAAATATGATGATGAGAACAAAATCTTATGATTCTTAGATATATCTGAAAAATAATATAGTATTTTGGTTGCGAAAATTGTTAGGCATGTTATATATGTATGTAAGTCTAGTCCTTGGGAGGTTTAGGTAAAGAGAATCAGAAACTCAAGGCCAGTGTCAGCCTTATTTACAAAACCAGCTTGTAAATAAAACCCTGTCTTAAAATAAAAAAAGAAAAATGTCAAAACTGATTATATGATAAAGATTAGATCTTGTAACTACTTTTAATTTCCTTTGTAACAAAAAAATTTTAAGGTTTATTTTATGTGTATGAATATGCATCTTGCCTGTGTGTATCTGTGTGTATATATATACACCACATGTGTGCATGGTATCCACAGAGGTCAAAAGAGGATATTGGATCCCCAGGAACTAGAGGTAGGATGGTCATGAGCCACCATATTGGTACTAGGAATCAAAAAACCTAGGTCCTCTGCAAAAGCATCCAGCCCCAATTACTTTTAGCTCATTTTTAAAAAATTATGTATGCAGGGCAGTGGTGGCACATGCTTTTAATCCTAGCACTTGGGAGGCAGGTGGATCTCTGTGAGTTCAAGGTCAGACTGGTCAACAAAGTTCCAGAACAGCCAGAGCTGACACACCTGTCTCAAACCCCCCACCCTCAAAAAAAAAAAAGTCAATTCAAAACATACAAAGGCACAGACTTTAAGCTATTTTACACAATTTGTGACTAAAAACTTTAGAAAAATATTGCATTTTAGTTTTATCAGTTTTTTACCTACATTGTGGGAAAATGGCTATTCTTTATACAAGAGATTAAAAATATAGTAATTTTACCAAAATACAAAGGTGTATGGAGAGCCAGAAAAATGACTCAGTAAAAGTCCTTGTTCCACAAACATGAGAACATAAAAAAGACAGGTGTGGAAGCACATGAATAGAACCCAGTGCCGGGAAAGCCAAGACATGTTGAACCCCAAGAGCACAGCTGGTTAGTTAGGCTAGCCAAGGTAAGCTCCAGGCTCAGTGAAAGACCCCACTATGAAAAACAAATCAAAATATTAAGATGAATGGGGCCAGAAAGATGTCTCAGTAGATAAATATGCCTACCATACTGAGTTTGATTCCCAGGATTCACATGGCAGGAAGAGAGACCTGACTCCCACAAGTTGTCACCCCAACTCCACACAAGAGCTGTGGGTTGTGAACATGCCCCCCACAGTGTGTGTGTGTGTGTGTGTGTGTGTGTGTGTGTGTGTGTGTGAGAGAGAGAGAGAGAGAGAGAGAGAGAGAGAGAGACAATGAGCTGTCCAACACTGTCTATAAAAATGAGTGAAGGCCTGGCTATGAGAGCAAACTTGGTGTTTTCTTATTATTATTAAGCTCTGTGGGAGGCTATTTGCCCAGGCTCAAAGGGCTAAAAACTGGACTAAACCGGCTATCTGAGAATGCAGTAAATCACTTCCCCAAATTGAGTCAAGGGAGCTGCTAGCAACAGCTGCTGTGCATGTGAGACAAGAGGACCTTAACCAGTCTCCAGCTGCCACGAGAGACCCTGATGCCATTGCTGCTGCTTCCCCTCCCCGAGGCGAGTGGAGGGGATGTAAGAATTTCTCTTCCTAAAATAAACTGAGCTGGCTACACCCAGCTTGTTTTCTGGAAGTCTGGGCTGTTGACCCCACCCCCACCCCAAACACACACACCATGCCTACTCAACTCTTATTCCCAAGGGGAAGTTCAATGGGACAAAGCAGCAGATCAAAGCAACAGAGCTAAGCAAAGTTTTATATTTTGCTCAAGTTTCTGTGTATCGATGTGTGTGTGTGTGTGTGTGTGTGTGTGTGTGTGTGTGTTTGTGTGTGTGTGTGTAGTTGTTGTTATGGGAATATACAGTGAGCAAAAACCACACTTGCTAGCAAAAAGAAAAGGAATACTAATGGGGGAACAACTCCAAAGTAAAAATTCAGAAGGCAAGCTAGCTTAAACCATTTATATAGGATCAAAACAACCAAGAACTGAAGTCGATTTGAAGGATGCTGGTGCATTGTGATACTCTACAGTTGTATGTGGTTATCAAAGTAATTTTGATTAAGAAGAGACTAACTTAATAAAGTCAAAAATTATACAATGGAAAAGAAAGCATTTTCAAAAATAATGCTGGCATAACTGGATGTTGGCATATATAAGAATGGAAATAGGCCCGTTATCTATCACCCTACACAAAACTCAAGTCCATCAAAGACCTCAACACAATCAGTTACACTGAACCTGACAAAAGAGAAAGTGGGGAACAGCCTTGAACGCACTGTTACAGAAGACAACTTCCTGAGTAGAACACAGTAACATAGACTCCAAAACTGACAATAAATGGGACCTCATAAAACTGAAAAACTTCTGTAAGGCAAAGGACATCATCAATAGAACTGCAGCCTACAAAATGGGAAACAATCTTCACCAACCCCACATCTGACAGAGTGATGATCTCCAAACCATATAAAGAACTCAAGAAATCAGACATCAAAAACCAAATAACCCAATTTCAAAATGGAGTGCAGGCCTAAAGAGAATTCTCATCAGGCAGAGAAACACTTAAAGAAATGTCGTTCATCATCCTTACCCACCAGGGAAATGAAAATCAGACCGGCTAAGATCAAAAACACCAATGACAGCTTATGTTGGCGAAGACGCAGAGTAAGGGGAACACTCCTCCATTGCTGGTGGCAGTGTAAACTTGTACAGCCACTCTGGAAATCATTATGGCGGTTTCTCAGAAAATTGGGACCCAGCAATACCACTCTTGGGCATATACCCAAAGGATGCTCCATCATACCACAAGGAAACTTGATCAGCTATATAAATAGCAGCTTTATTTGCAATAGCCAAAATCTGAAAACAAACTAAATGCCCCTCAATCAAAGAACAGATTAAATGTGGGATGCTTAATCAATGGAGTATTCTCAGCTGTTAAAAACAATGACATCAGGAAATTTGAAGGCAAATGAATGGAAGTAGAAAAAAATCATCCTGAGTGAGGTAATGCAGACCCAGAAGGACATGGTATGTATTCACTCATACGTGAATAGTAGCTGTAAAGTAAAGAATAACCACGCTACAATCCATAGACCCAGAGAGGCTAGTTAACAAAGCGGGATAGATACATGGATCTTCCTGGGAAAGGAAAATAAAAGAGATCTTCTGGATGGACTGGAGACTGCTGGGAATGGGAACTTGAGGGGTCAGGTTGCGAGGGGGGGGGCGGCAAGAAAGTACTTAAAGAGATGACAGGAAAGAGGGCGCTTTTCGGGGACAGGCAGAAACCTCATGCAAGTGAATCTTCCACAAATCTGCAAGGATAACCCCAGCTAAGCCTTCTAGTAATAGTGGGTATGTAGCCTGAACTGGCCATCTCCTGTGATCAGACTGGTGACTACCCCAATTGTCATTAGAGAACCTTTATTCAGTAGCTGATGGAAACAAATCAGAGACCCACAGACAAACATAAGACCGAGATCTGGGAATCCTGCAAAAGAGAGGGAAGGATTGTAGGAGCCAGAGGGGTAAAGGACATCAGATGAAAACCCACAGAACAACGAACCTGGCCCAAAGAAGCTCACAGTCTGTACCAACAATCAGGAAACCTGCATGGGACTGACCTAGGCACTCTACATATATGTGACAGTTGTGTAACTTATTCTATTTGTGGGATTCCTAACAATAGGAACAGGGGCTGACCATAATGCTTTGGTTGGCTCATGGGAACCTATTCCTCATTCTGAGTTGCCTTGTCCAGTCTAAATACAAGGGGAGATGCTTAGTCTTACCACAACTTGATATGCCAAGCTCTGTTGATACTCATAGGAGGCTTTCCCCTTTCTGAACAGAAACAGAGGAGTGGATTGGGGGATGGAGTGGGAGGGTAGCAGGAGGTAATGGGAGAAGAGGAAGGAGGGAAAATTGTGGTAGGGATGTAAAATAAAAAATGAATGACAAAAGAAAGAGATAGAGAGAAACAGAGAAACAGAGAGAGAGAGAGAGAGAGAGAGAGAGACTTAAAGAAACAATCATCGCCATTAGCCATTAGGGAAATATGAATCAAAACTATTTTGAGATTCCATCTTACACTTACCTGTCAGAATGGCTATGATCAATGGCACAAGTGACAACTCATGCTAGAGAGGATGTGAAGCAAAAAAAGAAAGAAGAGACTAACATGCTCTATACATTCTATGAAGAAAAGATGCTATTATACATTTAACAAGGCAGTCCATCAAGGTATTTTTAAATTGTGTCAGTATTTAAAGTATTTTTCCAATTTGAAAAAAATTTACTTGCATACAACACTTTGCTTTTAGGTTACAGCAGATAAATTAAAGAAATTTTATCTAAATCTTACCTGTTGGGAATTATCCCCATTCCCTATACTGAGAGAATCTGAAGGTTTGTCAATGGGGCTGTAAAAGAAAACAAACTGAGTAAAAGGAGAGTAAATCATTCAAACAAAAATACACTCACACACACACACACACATACACCAACGGACACAAGCACACACGTGCACGCACGCACATGCACACACACACAAACAAAACCCACAAAAAATTCCCCCAAAGTTAAGAATAAACACCTTGTCATCTGAACAATGCTTTTGAAACACTATAATGTGAAATCTTATGTAAGATAGTAAGGGTTCAAAACACGTAAGGGAAAGCCTCAACCTTCTCTTCCCCCAGAGAAACTCACGCTCTAATTAGTCCTCAAAACTTAAAGCTGAAATAAACGGCTGATGGGAGAGGTTAAAAAACGACAAAAGCAAACAGTGATTAACTTACTTTTCAGCATGTTTGACAGAGGACAAAAAGTATGGAAATGTTCTCTACAGGCACTTAGAAACCATAAATTTCTTTTACTACTTCTACCATTATTAATCTTATCTAAGGAGGAGAAGGCAAGTGTGTATATTATACATTCAAACAAGATAAATGACACATACTTGGTGCAGGACAATTCTGTATTCTATCAATTATGTTTTAAATAAATGTTGATTGACCAGTAGCCAGGCAGGAAGTGTAGGCTTTTAAATTTTTATTTTAAGGACTTTAACCTTTTGCTATTCTCAAAAAGCTAAGAAATGGGCTGGATCTAGCCATCAAAGTCATGGCTTTAATCCTCTCTATATTGCTTAGCAAATTAAGGCTCATGAGGTCAGAAAGAGAGAAATACAGTAAAAGAAAGATTCAAAGTTTAAAAAAAACCCTAAATGTTTAAGAGTGTGTTAAAAATATATGCAAGCTAAAGATTAAAGTCCTTAAAATAAAAAAGAGAGAGTAGTTGGGTTGTGGTGGTACACACCTTTAATCCCAAGACTTGTGAGGCAGAGGCAGACAGACCTCTGTGAATTCAAGGTGTGGTGGTGCACACCTTTAATCCCAGCATTTGGGAGGCAGACATAGGTGGATCTCTGTAAGTTCAAAGACAGCCTGGTCTACAGAGGGAGTTTCAAGACAGTGAAAGATATACAGAGAATCTGTCTCAAAAAGTAAAGTAAAAATAAAAAATAAAACCAGGTTAAAGTAAAGCCACATAAAGATAAAAAATATAGAGAATCTTGATACTGTATGTAATTATGCCCTCTCTGAATAGTTTAAATGCTGAGGAAGGAACAACAGCTGCTAAAAGATACTGGTTTATAAATGCTGCTAAATTAATCCAAGATAGGTATTTTGAAAATACCTTGACTTCAAAATTGAAGTCAAAAGGTATGTTACTTTGGAGAAGAGATTTTGCTTTTGTTTCCACAGAAAATGAGAGGCTGGGGATTCATTCTGAGTTAAAAAAAAAAAAATCAGGTTTGATCAAGGAAGACCACCAGAAAAATCTCTGGTAGGAACAGATTGCCCAGATGTCTGAGTTCTACATCCAGAACAGATTCAAACCTGCTGCCTGAGATGATCAAGCCTCACAGGATACTCCAGTCAGGACTTGATCAGAATTCAAAATTTTCTTTAGGTCCCCATAAAATTATCAGTCCCCCCAACCAGCAAAAAGTAGCCTGGAATACTATGCCCACATTAAAAAAAAATGGACTATGGATATTTTCCTTTGTTTAAAAAAGGGGGGTGGAGCAGTGCAGGACAATTCTGTATTCTGTCAATTATGTTTTAAATAAATGCTGATTGGCCAGCAGCCAGGCAGGAAGTATAAGTGGGACAACCAGACAGGAGTAGAGGCAGGGCAATGAGAACAGAAGTATTCTAGAAAGAAGGAAGTTCTTCCTGCAGTCCTACCCAGACACCAAAGAAGCAGGATGTAACCTGTCCTGCTGAAAAAGGTTCTGGGCCATGTGACTAACATAGATAAGAATAATGGGTTAATATAAGTATAAGAGCTAATACAAAGCCTGAGCTAATGGGCCAATCAGTTTATAACTTATGTAGAACTCTATCTGATTTTCTCTGGGATTAAACAGCTGGGGGACCAGGCAGGACAGAAACCCCAACAAGAAGGCCCACATTACACATAGTTTAATGAAAACAATTTTTTTCTAACAAAAATAACAATTATCTTCATACATAGAAAACATAGTACAATGGTTAAGAGAAATTGCATATTGAAGCTTGTTTTAATGTATCTCATTCAAAGACAAAATAAAAATTCCTAAAACTAACCTAATTAATTTCTATAACCAATTCCACTTACTTCAGAAAATGGACAAAAGTATTACTACTCAAATGTGTCCACAGAAATACACAAATACTTGCTTTAAACAACCTATTACCCAACCTGAATCCCAAGCATATCTTCTACAGAGATGCTGCGAGACACACTAGATAATCTGACAGACTGCACACTATGATCAGCTATGAAACTGTTTAAGTGATTTATACACTAAGAGGAGAAATGGAAAAGAAGAGCATTAAAGGTGGAAACAGGTTTCAAATGACTTCATATAAGAGAAAACTTATTAGTTCCAACAAAAAGATGGTACAAATTAACAAAGATAATGACAGGAAACAGGCCAGAAGACAGAGAGCAATGGGAATAAGCAATACTTAACAGCAACATTTGTGTGTGTGTGTATGCACAAGTATATGTGTAAGCAGAACATGAAGGACAAAGGACAGATTGCTGGCGTCAGTTCTTTCTACCATATGTATTCATATGCAAAAACACATACACACAAATAACCATTATGTCCAGAAAAATATGTATAAACCCTATAGATAAAATTTATAAAGATTTTCATAAAAAGCCTTTATTTTTTAACAAATATTATTCCAAGAGAAACTATTTTTAAATTAACCTGAACTCTTTGAAAGCTAAATATATATTTAAATTTACTTATATAAATTTTATATTTATATAAATGTTTATCTGAATAAATTTATTTATCCAATCAAATAAAATAGACAATATAAAGCTTAATGTCATTATCTCCAGAGATTCTGACTCAGTCTGAGCTCAAACACCTGGCATGCTAGTCAGCTTTCTGTCAATTTGATCATAATCAGGGTTATCTGGGAAGAGGGACCCTCAACTGAGAAAATAACTCATCAGACTGATCTGTAGGAAAGTTTATAGAGCATTTCCTTGACTAATGATTGATGCAAAAGGACCCAGTCCATTGTAGGTGGTACCACTTCTGGACAGATGGGCTTGGGTTGTATAATAAAGCAGGTTAATTGAGCCATGGACAGCAAGCCAGTAAGCAGCATTCCTCCATGATCTTTACTTCAATTCCTGCCTCTCCTCCTGTCCCGACTTTCCTTCATGAAAGTCGTAAGTCATAAGCTTCTACTACAGCTGCAAAATTCTGCTCATGGTGTTTATCTCAGCAGCAAAAAGCAGACTGGGATACCTGGTTACTGATGATCTAACAAATGAACTAAAGAGAAGGAACACAGCAAAAAGTGGTCAAGTCTCCTAAGTCTCTCAAGTTACTGAATTTTATAAGGAGTCACTGGTAAATTTCTATGTTTTATTTTAAATATATAGTAACCACAATTCAAAACTATCTGTAATCAAACAATGTAGGTCATACAGCCGAGTCTCTTGTGTGATCTTTGCCCTCCCCTAACTTGTCAAAAGTCAATGCTTAGGATTTTACATCCCTTTCTTCCTCAGTGACAATGTTGTTAACCAAACCACAAAATAGTTTGATTGAGATTTTTAAAAAATTCTTGAACATAAGACAATTATACAATATAAGAACCAAACAAAAATTCATTTGGGGGAACTGAAAATGGGATAGAAAAAGTTGAGGATCTAGTTTCCTTGTTTATTAAATTCAAAAAGGAGGGGGGGAGTGGGGGGAGTGGGAGGGTGTTGGGAGGGGGGGCGGAAATGGAAACTTTTATAATTTAATAAAATTTACTAAAAAAAAAAAAACAAAATACTGTATTTTAGTTACATTTTAAATATATGGTAAATTTATATAAAAATGCCAATAGACCATTCCAACTTTAAATGGCATGTTGCTGTATACACAAATGCATATATAATCTGCTTCTACATGAATATATTTAATTATATTTAGATAAGATTATTTACATATATTCACTTTAATTTTTCATGTTTACCAAAGTTTTAAAAATCTTGAGAGATACTTACATGTGATACCACAAATGATATACTTAAATTACTGACATACAAAACTTATCTTCACAAAATGCATTTTATTTTGTATAGGCTTTAAATACACATCAATATTTAAAATACTACTATGCTATTAAAATACGGCCAACTTTTAAGTGGCACAATTAGCTCTTTGCAGGCAAGAAAACAAATGCCTCAGTAAACCTGAAGCGTTTATAGATGAGCAAATGCTTTAATTGGTTTCCTCATAACCTCTAGACCTACTTAACATTAAGCGAAAATAAATGCCTTGATTTCTACAGGCATTAACAAAGAATTAATTTGGGGGTGTCTCTCTTTGAGACAGGGTCTCTTTACATATTCTTGGTGTCCTATAACTTATTATGTAGACCAGTGTGGTCTTGAACTCATGTCTCTGCCTGGAATTAAAGGCTAAGAATTATTCTTAATAATGAAGCTGAAAGACATCTAAAGATGTGGAAAGCCTTCCTACACAGTGAGTAAAGTCTTCATTTCTTCATTCTATCATTGTAATGAAGTTTAACTTTCCAAAAGATATTATATATTTAAGATAACTTAAACACACAATTGCTTTTTTTTGGGGGGGGGCAGTGCAGTGAACTTTATTGATGGTATTCAAAAAAGTAGGGCTCCCTAAGCCCCTTCTGTTATTCTGGGGGTCTGGGATGGAAACTGTGAGGGAGACGCTCAGTGTCAAGGGTTGAGTTAGGACAGGAACTGCTTAGCAGCCGAGGCCTCTCTCTTGTTGTGTCCTTGCTGGGATGGGTGGTCCAGAGCGGGCTTCATACTCCTTGGAGGCCATGTAGGCCATGAGGTCCACTACTTTTGCTGTAGCAGAATTCATTGTCAGACCAGGAAATGAGCTTTACAAAATTGTCATTGAGAGCCAATGCCAGCCCCAGCATTGAAGGTGGAAAAGTTGGAGTCACTGTTAAAGTCACAGGAGACAACCTGGTCCTCAGTATAGCCCAGGATGCCCTTTAGTAGGTCCTTGGATGCCTGTTTCACCACCTTCTTGATGTCTTCATACTTGGCAGCTTTCTCCAGGCAGCATGTGAGATCCACGACAGACACACTGGGGTAGGAACCCATGAGTTTCCCGTTCAGCTCTGGGATGACTTTGCCCACAGCCTTGGGCAGCACCAGTGGATGCAGGGATGATGTTCTGGGCAGTTTCACGGCCATCTTGCCACAGCTTCCCTGAGGGGTCATCAACAGTCTTCTGGGTGGCTGTGATGGCATGGACTATGATCGCATGTCCTTCCACAATGCCAAAGCTGTCATGGATGACCTTGGCCAAGGGGGATAAGCAGTTGGTAGTGCAGGAAGCATTGCTGACAATTTTGAGGGAACTGTCATACCTGCCATGGTACACACCCATTACAAACATGGGGGGCATGCGCAGAAGGTGCGGAGATGATGACCCTTTTGGCCCCACCCTTCAACTGGGCCCCAGCCTTCTCCATTGTGGTGAAAACACTGGTCGACTCCACAACATATTTGGTAGACTCAACATATTCGACACCGGCATCACCCCATTTGACGTCGGCGGGATCTCGCTCCTGGAAGACGGTAATGGCCTGCCCATTGATGACAAGCTTCCCATTCTCAGCCTTAACTGTGCCTTTGAACTTGTTATGGATGAAGTCATACTGGAACACGTAGACCATGTAGTTGAGGTCAATGAAAGGGTCACTGATGGAAACAATCTCCCCTTTGCCAGAAGTGAAGGCAGCCCTGGCAACCAAGTGTCCAATGCGGCCAAATCTGTTCACTCCGACCTTCACCATCATGTCTCTGGAACGAGGCTGGCACTACACAAAAAGAAGTGGCTGTCTCTAGAACAGGGAGGAGCCACAATTGCTTTTTTGATGTACCTTCTCTTCTGGAAATAAAGGACCCAAAGAACTTTCTCTTTTAAAAACATGTTATTTGTGTATTTACTTATGTGTGGTCCCATGTGCATACATCGAGGCCAAAGGAAGAACTTGGAAGGTCTGCTTTATCACTCTTCACTGTATTTCCTTGAGACACAGCCTCTCTTAATGGATCTGAAGCTAGGCTGATGTTGAGAAATCATTCTTCTTCTACTGTGGACAAATGTTTTACATGGTTTACAATCTGTATTTTTACTTTTGCATAAAACTCAGAACTGTTTACAAGTAATCAAGTGTCTCCTCGCCAACTGTCAGCACTAAGGTTACAGGTGCTTGAGATTTCAACTCTGGTCTTTACGCTTTTGTAGCAAGTACCTCACCTGCTGAGCCATTTGCCCAGGCTCTCACATCCTACCTCAACCATCCCTATCCTGACTCATTCAGTGAGAAAGAATCTACAATGGTTCATTTTTAATATAAAAGTGTTTCAAGTGACCTTGGAGTTTAGATTAGCAGGGGGTATTGGGTCCCCTGTCCAAATAGCTAGTGCTTATTTGTCTAGGCCTTTTAGCTATCTTTCATTCATGCTTAGAGTTTTGTTGGAGGAGATCTGTTTGTGTTGATTGCTCAGACATCACAATAAACTTTCATCTCAGGATGGAAAAGTACAGGCCATAGTATGTTATATGACTAGGTATATGCATTGAAGGGAATGGGTAACAAAAAGTAGATAACATGAAAATTGCACCTCCTGCAGTACTCAGCAAATGGTGAAGAGGGGGAAAGGACCCTCATTAGGGATATAAGAATAACTGTTTTGCACCTAATGGGAGTATATAATTAGCCTGCCTGTTACTTTGTCTGAGTTGGTACCCTATCTAGCAAGGTCATAAAGTATCTCACTATTGCCACTGAGTCTCTAGTACTAGTTACTATGAAATGGGGGACCCATTACTCCCATCTAACTTTTTAAACAAATCCTTTAGATCAGTGGCTCTATTAACTTTTTAAACTATAGTCAACTTAAATGGGGTAAGCATCCCCCAGGTGACTTAACAGCTATCCACTATGTATGCACATGTGCAGTAACTACAAATAAATCAGAATCAGACAGGGATTGAAAAGAAATAAAGACAGAATTCATAACAGAAAACCAAACCAATTTTAATGTAAGAAATTAACCAATTTTAATGAAGTATCCTAGTTTAGCAGACTTTTACCCATTTACTTACTAATAAACAGCTCTGGACTTACTCAAAAATAAAACCGGAGATTGTAAATCATTTGTCTACAATAAAGGGAAGTTTTTCTGGAGATCCACAAAATGAAGGTCACTTTTGTGGCTCCTGTCTATACTTTTGAGAATCACTGTCCTCTACTATTCATAAATTCACCTCTAGCCTTCTCTAGCTAGCAGCATAGCAATGCCTCCATATATAAACAATGGGCACATAGAATTTTGCATAAAATTTCAGAGTTCATACATATTTTAATACTTACCAACCTATTAATGATTTGCCAAGTTCTCTTAGAGAGTATCTTGTACATTTTTTGACAAATTATATTACACTACACCATCTCCCTCCCCGCAACCCCAAAACAGGGTTTCTCTGTGTAGCCCTGGCTGGCCTCGAACTCAGAGATTCTCCTGCCTTTGCTTTTCATGCTGGGATTAAAGGCGGGAACCACCATCGCCTGGTACATTTTATGATTTTTAATTTCAAGAAATCCAGAGAAGAGGATTAATGCACTAATTCTTCACAATCTACTCAATTACTAAGGCATTCAGATGGCACCTGTCTGTCAGAGCACATTTAATTTTCAGTAAGAATATAGCCAAGTTCTTTCAAAGGGGAGTTAGAGATGGCAGTCAGCTGTAAACTGCATAGCACACACAAAAAGATGGCAATAACAACGATGATGATGGAGATGGGGATGACAACAATACACACTTCTTCATGAGGTAAAAACTGATAAATTCTTATGTCTTCCTGTTAACACCTTACTAGACAGTAGACTAGTGCCCTCTATCTGTGGTTAAAGGAAGTTTAAAACACTATCAATTCTTTGAAAGAAAACTCCGGTATCCCAGAGATGTTCAGACAAAATGGTTTCACTTAAAACAAATATAACTGATATTAAATTCTTTCCTAGCAATTTCTCCTTTAAAATTTTGGCATAGTTTTAAATGATAGCAAAGTAAGATAAATCTAGTCTTTAAAGTGACAGATTTTGGTCGGAATCTGGTCTCTATAGCACATTTGTATGGAATACTTGTTAACACTTAGCTCTCTTTTAGTTTTCTTATCTGAAGTAATAATGACAATATCTGCCACACGGGACTATTAAGATTAAATTAGCACATCAAATTTTCATTTGCATCTTCCTTTCACTTTAGTCTGAATTTAACATCTTCATGAGCCACATCAAGTCATACTGGGCAATGTGATTCTTACCACTAGGTCTACTCAGTGTTCACAGCACAATAGCCCAACAAGGTACTATTCTTTTCATAATCTTCAGTTGTTGCACCATGTCTCAATCTACATTTTATAGCACATACCCATCCTTTATGCATTACAGTTGGTGGCTTCCTTGTTTCCTGCTTTCATTTCAGTACTTGTAGTCCATCATTCAAAGCAACTTAATCATGCAGAAAAACTATTTTAATAAGACCAATGATGTAAGTAAATGCTGAGTATATCAGAAATGTTTACTACAATAATCTCATTCTTTTTCAAATACCACAGACGTGGTAGGTAATGAGCAGTAGCACTTGGTTTGTCATCTAGAAAGGGTAGTACAAACAATCAAAGTAGAGGGTCAATTTGTTCAAATCAAAAGATATGGCTGGGGCTGGAGAGATGGCTCAGAGGTTAAGAGCATTGCCTGCTCTTCCAAAGGTCCTGAGTTCAATTCCCAGCAACCACATGGTGGCTCACAACCATCTGTAATGGGGTCTGGTGCCCTCTTCTGGCCTGCAGGCATACACACAGACAGAATATTGTATACATAATAAATAAAAATATATTTAAAAAAAGATATGGCTGAATTTAGGCTTTATTTCTAACTTTAACATTATTTAATATACAGTGATTATATGTTTTATGTTGACATCTATTTATATATCTATATACATATGCACACCCACTATGTGTAAGTGTATAAGAAATGAACACATTTAAATAGTCTTTAATATTTAAATAATCTTCAGCATCAAAGGGAATAGATAGCAGCTTTAAAATTTTAAACACAATAATATGTTCCACGGAAGACTCTGACAATAATCTGTGTAAATTTTACTGATACACTTGAAAGCTGGTTATTTTACTAGACAAGAACTCTACTATTTAAAGCTAGACATCAAAACACATCACTTAAAGACGATTCAGGTAGCAAACAGTGAAATCCCAAAGTTATTAGTTAACTCTACAATATTTGACAACTTATAGCAAAGAACAGTTTAAGACATAAAGATCATTAAATCATCATGAGGCTTTGTATTAAATTTTACAAATTTGTTTAAACATTCACTCAATTTCTACCACCCAGACCATGTAAGAGGTTGAAGACAAGAAGACTGCTTGTTCCCAAAGGTAAGACTCCAAATATGTGACGCTCTGTCCTCATAGGATGCAACATCAGTGATCCCCTAGATTAAACAACCACTCACACTTATAACACAAACACACACCACTTCGGGTGAAGACCCTTTTCTCTTTCAGAATATGTTTTCTCCATAGTGTTATGAAAAAGACCTTAAATTGGGTGGCAAGAGCTTTTCATTCCCTACGCAACACAGGGTTCTTGTTTTTTAAAGTCTGAGAAGGCCAAGAACTTCCTCTTTAGCCCAGACAGTGACCTTAAACTTGTGACTCCCCTTCACCAGCCTCTTAAGTGCTAGGATTAGAGATGTGAGCACTGTACCTAGCTCTGTGATTTCCTTTCAGCATGCAAAGTTGTTCCTGTCTGTAAATAAGAGCCAAGAGTGAAGGCCCCAAAAAGCTAAGTGTTATCAGGGAGCAGTGAGCAATAGAAATTCAAATTTAGCTATGCCTTGTAACATACACCTTTAATCCCAGGACTCAGGAGGCAAAGGCAAGAGGATCTCTGTAAGTTCAATGCTAGCCTTAGTCAACATAGTGAGTTCCAGGTCAGTAAAGACTACTCTATAAGACTCTGTTTTTTAAGACAAAATAAAATAAATATCATACTCAGAAACTATTACATGACAGTTCTATATAGCTGAAGATGATGTATAAATGACAGGTCTTGTTATGAATTTAGTCTAAAAAGACATAACAATGAAAAGAATGACAAACAGGAAGGAAAGACATCTGACTAGAGTAGTATCAGTATTGAGTCAGTACTTACGTATCATACCTCTGCAATGGTGTCACTTTGTTCTTATTCTTATCAACTGAACCCGTAGATAGCTGAAGAAAATTGGGATTTAATTTATATAATTCTTGCAGTAGCTTCTGTTCATACTCTTGGTGTTTACCTGCCTAATAAAAGAAGAAATAAAAACTGCAGTGGGATTCAAAAATATAAGTTCTGGTATGAAACGCATAGCTACTTTTTATTTATTAAAGGTACAGTAAAGAGGACATTAGTTTTCTCACAGAATCAGAATCTGAGGATGATGCTACCAAACTTTTAGACCAACAAGTCATTCCAGTCAAGCTACACACACTACAGATACTCCAGAGACCAAATCATTCCATTAGAACCATATGTAGAGAACAATTTCACTACATCAATGCACCAGGAGGGCACTGAGCTAGCTCAGTGGGTAAAGGCATTTGTTGGCAAGCATGACAACCTGAGTATGATTCCTGGAAAACACGTACAGTAGGAGAGAATGAACCCCACAGCTATCCTCTGACTTCTACATATGTGCTGTGGCATGTGTGCATGTGCACACATATATGCACATGTACACACACATATATACAAATGAATAAATACAATAAAAAATTTAAATTACTTGCAGTTTCTTTCATAAAACTAAGTCATCTAATAGGTCGCTACTTAGTTAGCTTTAACTGTCAGCTGAATACAACTGAGAATCACCTAGAGGAATGTCAACTGAGGAATTGCCCAGATCAGTGGCCGGTGGGCACATCCGCTGGGGATTATCTTGATGGTTAATAGATGTAGGATAGCCTGGCCCCGCTCACTGTGGACACTATTCCTGGGTTATAAAAGAAAACTAGCTGTATATAAACAGATCAGTAGGAAAGTAAGTAGCATCTAAGTTCTTGCCCAGACTTCCCTCAAAGATCAACAACGCGTGAGCTAAAATAATCCCCCTTTCTCCCATAAATTGCGTTTGGTTATGTTGTTTGATACAGCAATCAAAAGAAAAGAAAACCAGAACATTTGATGATTAAACAAAATTTATCAACAGATTTTTGGTTTTATTAAGAGATCAACAGCACAATGAATTCACAGTTTTCTTACGTTTTTCTTTATCTTAACATCAGGTAAAAATGTCACTAATTTGTTTTCATTTGCTATTTTCTCCCTATCCAAAACAAAATAAAAATTAATGTCTTAAACTTCTAAACCAGGAATAAACAGTTTGCAGACAGTCGCTTTTGTCAAAAGGCTTTACTGGGACACAGTCTCACTATTCATTTATTTATGGTCTACAGGCTGTCTTGCTACAAAGTCAGAGTGAAGTTGTACAACAGGGATAGTGGAGCACAGTGACAGATGCCGCACGGCCTAGGAATCCTAAAATACTTTACTAGACTGGCCTTTACGGAAAACCTTGCTGGTACCCACTGTATATTCAAGAAAACACTCCTTCTTGTATTTTGGGATAGCTTTCTATCAGAAGGAAATGTCACAAATGGTACAGGAGAAACCAGGCAAGTATCACTGTAGAAGCAAACCATAAACAAAACAAATGGCAATGAAATATTTCTGAGCAGCATTTAACCACCTATATGTGTGTCTTGAATAAAAGGACATTTCTCTTACCAATGGGAATATCAACTATTTTAAAACTGTGATTTAACTGTGGCAAAATAAAAATGCAACAGAATAAAATAAAATCAAACTATGAAGTGAGGGTGGTGCCATCTAACTTAGCACAGACAGCTGCAGCACGCACAGCACACGGCACTGCTCCCTACTCTGACACACAAGCTGCTTACTCAATTTTGAGTTATATAGTAACAAAGATGGCTTTTGGGTTTTGTAATGATATAACTTTCTCAAATTTTCTTTCCATACTGAGAAATATTTTAGCATTAAAAACTATCAAATAATCTTAAAACCCAGGATGAATGAGTTTTAAGATAAGAAAAATATATTTAGATGCAAATTTTATATCTTTAAAACATGAACCACCTAGAAAAATCCTTTCTATAATCAATACTTCATGTGCTATTATAGTTTAGCCTGATACATTAGTGATTATGGAGCAGTTCATTCTGGCAGTGAAAAATCTTACCACGTGCATTTTTCTCCTATTGTTGAACAACAGATTTACATAAGATAAACTTGGAAATCCTTAGACAAATTTTCACTGTAATAACATGTGAGTTTTGGGTATATAGACATTACTTAAAAGACAGTTTGAAATGTTTCTATCTAGTTTTCATTCGAGAAGGTTAATCCAGGAGCTCGGGCGATGACTCAATGGGCAGAATGCTGCTGTACAAACACAAGGACGTGAGTTAGGGACCGAGTGTGTACGCGTGCGTGCATGCACGTGCCTGAAAAAAACAGAGTATATATGGAGAAGATAGTAGGATAATTGATTAGCCAGTTTCAGATCAACCAAATCGACCCTCAAAAATTAAGGTGAAGAGCCACATTTTATGTGTACCTTTGGTTTCCACACACCCATGCACACACATTCAAAAAACAAAGTTTCATTTAAAGAAAAAAATCACTTATAATAAAACAAAACCTTTTAAAATACTAACTGAAAAAATATGTATTTTGTCTGCCCTATTGAATATCATTATTTTAAACAGTTTTTTTTTAAATTTCAAAGACAATGCTGTAAAAAGTCACCAAGATGTTTAATATAATGGGACTTAATCTGCATTTACTCCAAGTCAAAAAGAGACAAAACTTCATGCTGTATACAATCTGCCTTTAAAGGAGCTCATTATGACCTGGAATAAAAAGTAGCAATGAATGCCCCCCACCTTCTAAATGAGAAGTATTCCTGCAAAAGTCCACAGCAACAATCTGAAGTCCTCATCTACAAAAGGGAACTGCAGCATTGTGCTTTGGTATAATCCTCATTTTAATAGGTCGTATGGTCAACATTTTTACTTGTAAAAGCATGTTTATACTACAAATTGAAAGGAGACAGGAGAAGAGGAAAGGTAAAAAAGAAGATAGGATATTAAGCCTTCAAGTCACCTTTTACAGGACACTGACTACTCTGTGGACACTTTTAAAGGAGAGTCACTATTTAAAAATGGTATCAGCATCATTTGGACAGATTATTTTCTAGAATATTCTATAAAGAGCAGAAGTTGAACCAAAACAGACAAAAGCAACAATGACAAAACCCAACTAATAATTACTGTAACTCCTTGGCTTTCTTATTTCTGACACTCTCCTTAAGGTGGACCCCGAAGTGTTTCCTGCGGCCAGCTAGGTTCCCGTTTCAATATATGCTAGCACATTAAAACCTCTAGAACACATGCTGATATACTAATGTCGCTTTCTGACTTAGCTGACCAGACTCATTTTTATTGGAACCATTTCCACATAAGAGACATCTTAAGAAATACTTTAGAAATGCTACTTTAAAGTAATACCATCTTTTAAAAAACTCAAATCTTAGTGTTCACCCATAATTTTAACTTTAAAAGCAATTCCTTTTGTACTAAATTGGTAATTCACATGAGTTTTACTACCTGCATTTCCTCTTTTGTGAAGCTGGCTGCCTCATCTCCCAATTCATGCAGATACATGCAGTCAGGCTTTGGGCACTGCATATTCTTTAAGAAGTAACTGCAGTATTTTGTTGTCCCTAGAGATGCCTGTAGGAAGAAAAGCAGAGCAAGGGAAAGCACACTCAAAATTATGAATTGATACCACAATATCAATTTCCATCACTAATGTTATTACTTCACCTAAATGAGACACAGACAGAACAAAACATGACCGAGAACACTATGAAGCTGAACTGTTACTGGTGAACTTCATGTAGACATTCACTTAGATTATCTAGAGAAAATATCTAAGTGAATGCTTTCCAGAATTGGCAAATTCAGATCTTTTTCTCTAGGAATCAGGGTCAAAGAAAAGTCTGTTCCGTGTTTATTAAGTAGCTTGGTACAGAAGAAGGGAAATTTCTCTTTCTAACGATGCCATCCTTTTCTCATTTGCATTGGTGGGAGTATTTGCCCAAACATAAACCAAAGATCAGGTATTTAGTAAAAACAAATCACAACTATTAACTGTTTCTGAGGACAGTACTATTTTCATAAAATAAGAAAAACATGAATCGAAATCTTGAAGTATTATCCCTAAATAATGTGTATTCCTACCCAGTAAATAAAATAAAACAGAACACTACTCAATACTAAATAATTTGTGTATAACAGGTTGGTACAGAAAGCAAAAGAACAATCTTTAAATTAAATGCCTTTAAAGTTACTGTTTAAATATCAGATACTCCTCTACTTTTTAATATTACCCCTTCCTCTTAAAAAACAGAAAATAACCAACAGAAACATATTACCTTAAGTGTCCTGCCGTCTACTACCACATTGTTGACACACTGTATTGCTCTGAGAGCATCTTCTGACCGGATATAGGTTACATAAGCACTGGCACTCGGACCCTAAAGCAAAGCACATCCCATCCCACTGTTATTAGTTTCAAATTAATACTGGAAAATAAAATTCTTTTGCAACCTGCCTAAGAATTCTACAGGTTTTTATTTTACTACTGACATTATTAATAATAATGGCAATAATTAGAATAGTTTTGCTATAATGCTATTCCTTTAATTAGTTTTTTTTTAAAAGCGCTCATACTTAAATTTTACCTGGCTATAACTGGATTATAACATACATAAATAAAATAGTATATTTTATTTTCTCCCCACACCCCTCATTTTTCAAAAGTAACTTGACAGGCTCATCAAAGTTACAAAAAATTTAAAAGGTCAGATTTAAAGACACTGTATTAAAGTAAAGGCTCTCAATAATAAACGCGATCTGTGCAAGTTGTTAACTAATGCCAGTTTGACAAAGCTGCTCTATTAAGTTCTCAATATCTAAAATTAATATTGATTATAAATCATTATCTAATTATCAGGTTGCGTGGTAACCACCCCCACCCCTTAATCCCTTCAATAAACTTTTGTTTTCTATTTCCTTCATATTCCATCAAGCCATTTGCTCTAAGTCCTGAGGGATCAAATGAACATAAAAATTCCCCCAGCCCACCAACAGAAGTCACTGCACTGCATATATAACTCCTTTGACCCTCAAGCTTTCTGACTACAGAAAGCAAAATTTTCCTTCTGACAGCCCAGGTCAAGCCCAGACCATAGGGAGGAAAGGCAAAAATCCCTATAATGAGTTACCTGTGAGCCTGCATATGATGTGCTATTATTGATGACAACTTTATGTATTTTACCAAACTTCCCAAAATACTCTGGTCGTTTTAAAACCTATAAAAGAAGAAGAAATAAGGCATAAACTGTCCCCGTTTAATCATTTTTATCCTTATAATGGGGACATTCACCATCCCTTGTAAGTGAAAAGCACACTGGTAATTTTTTAAGTTTCTAATTAATGTAACTACCTCCTAAGTGCATTTATGAAGCTAACTCACAATATATTTTAAGAGTCTAAGAGTTATCCTTTTATTGAACTGAGACTTAAGAAGTTTGGCGTTCCTATGTTCTAATCAATTATTTATGGGATCTTACCTTCACAGAATTCAACTGTATTATCACTAATAAATGATTTTCATGAAGCAATAATGATCAAAATTATATACAAAAACAGAGAGACAAAGAACAGACATAAATAATGACATTTATGTCTCATAAACCTATTGGATATTATACTAAGGCATTGTTATAAATTCCAAATATATTAATAGCGTCCCCTCAACCTTCTGTGCTTTATGATTTGTTATACAGTTTGTGTATAATTTCCTATGTTAGTAAACTCATTATTTTGTAATTGTCTCATGGATTACTCCCTCCTCACAATCTCTGCTGCTAAGTTACATCCGGAAAATCCATTTACATTCTTCCTCCAGTGCCTTAATCACTTCTTGTGTTTTCTTGTCCTTGCCTCTCCCTAACCTCTGTTACTCTGTCATTACTACAGTGCTCTTTTAGATTTTCTTACAAACTTCCATAACCTTGATTAATACAAAATCTCTCCCACGACTTGGAGCTACCTCAACATTAAATTTTGTTCTCCTAGAAATTTACAGACAGTAACCTCATTCCCAATGAACAGTCTATGTTGTGCCATTAATTCTTAACAGTTTCCAACTTAATACACACTAATTTCACTACATTTTGACTGTTTATAATAAAAGATTATATACAGCCAGTTTTAATGGATTAAAAGGTGACTACAATGGTTTTCCACTTTTTTTCCCCCTACCCAGACTCCTTAACTGACAAATCAACAATGGTAGCTAATGAAACGAAATCTCATGCCCAGAATGTTTCAGGGCTTAAGGATGGAGAAGGAAATTGTTTGAAAGGGGGTTTTCTTCTAGTCAGTAGAATTTGAAACAGCATTCAATATTCTGGCTGGAATTTCAGCTACCAGGCTCCCAAGGCAGCAGCTCTGATCATAAGTGGGTATATAGTAGCAGTTCAATGAAGGAAGCACAGGCGGAGCACTTTAGAGATCAGCGGAAGTTTTAACTGGGGAGAGACGGTAAAGAAAGAGGGAAACACTCCAAGCATTCAGAGGAAGGAAGCCAGGGATTCTTCCATGGCTCAAACTAGTCCTGCCCAACAGTGGTCCCCTAGACCTCTGAACGTCCTACAATACATGAATATAACTATGAGGACTGTTTACAGTTAAGGAAAGTCAGAATAATCTTCATATTATATATAAAGTATTTTCTCAAAATACTTTAATTTACAGATGATATGTAATTAAAGAAGAGTATAATTTACTAGTTCTTTTGCAGAAATCACATCATTTCATGGCACTACATTATCAATACATATACCACCTGTAATAATCTACATCATTAACTGCTATATTTAGTGATTCTACAAATTAGATGAAAGGTTATTTTGTAGTATAAAACACTATTCCAATAGAAACTGAATATTAATGCAAAATCATTTGAGAGACAAATTAAAAAAGAAATTCATATTCAATAGGTCTAAGACAGACCTAAGACTTGAGATTGTAAACTCCAAAGTAATAATAATGCTTCTGGCTTAAAATGGCAAAGAACACAGGTAGGTAGGTTCTAGAGTAGCTGTGCCCAAGCACTGACATGCAGAAAGGGTCTTTTCATCACTGTTTTCCTTGATATATATTCTGAAATATACAGAGAGAGTTTATACCATCAAGAATTCATTTTTAATTGTATTAGTGATATTTAAAACACTGAATTGTTCCTGTTCATAAGTCTTTTCAAGGAAAGTGGAATGTCTTTTTGGGATTTTGTTCATACTTTTAGTTTTTTATCTAAGTATCCTATTCATATGTACACTTCTTGACTTGTCTCATGGATTTTTTCATCCTTGTCTTTTGAAAGCATTACATATGATTGGTGTGGTGGCACCAGCACTTGAAAGGCAGAGGCAGGTACATCTCAGAGTTCAAGGTCAGCCTGGTCTACAGAGTTAACAAAACAAACAAAAAAAGGTGTTATATGCTATGGAGGTTTTTTTCACTTCTGGGAAACCTATGCTGTCTCCTAGAAACTGGAATACAGGCATCCCGCCTGATACAAGAGGATTTAGGGCACAGAAGAGAACAAGGAAACCTGTGTTATTTTCAGTAAAACAGAAAAACTGTGGCATATATGGCCAGAGAGGTAGTTTGTGATAAGGTCATGTAGTATGCAGTCCCTTGTAAGGAATTAGAGTTTTACTCATATTAATAAAAGCAGAAGAATATTGTAAGAAATACAAATATTGAAGGATATAATCTGTTTGGCAATGGGACAGAGTACAGGCTTATAGAAGTAAAGGCAAGGGCAAACTCAGGGAACCATTATCTACAAAGTAGTAGTGCCTGTGTGCCAAATGCTGTTGACTAGTCCGGTGAAAGTAAGTCATTAAGAAAAAGATAGGTAGTCAGGTGGTGGTGGCGGCAATGCCTTTAATTCCAGCACTTAGGAGTCAGAGACAGGAAGATCTCTAGGAGTTTGAGGTTAGTCTACAAAGCACGACAGGACTACACAGAGAAACCCTGTCTTGAAAAACAAACAAAACTGAGGAGAGGAAAAAGAAGGGAGGGAGGGGAGGGAGGGACAGAAGGGGGGAGGGAAGGAGGGAGGGAGGAAGAGAGGAAGGGAAGAATAGGTAATGTTTCATTTAAGAGTAGTGGTTCTGGATTCTGGTTGTACATTGGAAGTAATTTGTGGGTTTTGGCAAATTATTGATACAGGTCTTTCCCCAAAATATTCTGATTCAAGTACTCTGTATCATATAAAAATTCATACTAAAATGCAAATGAATGTGATCTAACAAAACAAAACAAAAAGGAAGACATGTTATATAGTATTAGATTGTTAAAAGTAGGCATGAACCACTTTTAGAGTTGAAGAGTTGAGTATCTGATTTATGGAAACAGTTTCTGGTAAACATTTGGACGTAACACCTTCATGACAAAATACGATAGGGATACAATTACAACTGACATGCCCATATGACAGTCAGAATGTATTTCCAGAGCAGAGATCAAGCACATCATTCTTGAGATCATTCAACAGCTTTCTACTGCTTTTAGAGTAAAATACAAACTCAGAATTGTTGGCAAACCTTTCAAAATTATATGCCATTCAACTTGCTCCAACCACTTTTCTCACCATTGAATTCTAACCTTCCAGACAAAGAAATCAGATTGCATAAAGAGGTTCCTCTTTAGAAACCCTTGGACATTCCCTGATTAGGAAAACACTTTAGCCCAAAGATAGCAAAGACAAGCACACCCTGCAACAGTCTGCTACTATCCTAATGTGCAACACAGTGCTCCTCACACAAGACTGTTACCTCTGCAAATAAGCAGGTGCTGTTTTATATATTGTATATGTCCAGTGTCTTACACAGAGCTGGCATGGTTTAGGTACTCAATGGGTTTTAAATGAAAATATGAATTGTGTGAGCATTAAGTGAAAAGAATTACATAAAAATCTAGGTGTGGTAGCTCATAACAGAAGTCTGAGGCAGAGGGATTTTCAGGACCTCAAAGCCAGTATGGGCAACAGATGGTCTCAAAATGAGAAGCAAAATTTGAATATGTATATCAATAATACTGGTAGGCTTCTAAGTGTTAGTGAATAACCAATGGTTGATATGAAATAGGCTGTTATGGCAAAGGAAATTCAAAGAATTTACACATTACATAGTAACATGAACACTCTAAATTTTTGCCTAAACTACTGATAAAACAGGCATTTTTTTGAAACATAGTCAAGCATTCATGGACACCACTAAGAAAAACAAAAACATGGCACTGAAAGGTTGCGTAGTGGATAATAAATGGACTAACAAAGCAAACATCACCACAGAATACACCAGAATAGAAGATCTATCAATAAACAAGTCATTCAAATATCTTTGCCTCAGTTTCTCGTTTATAAAATGAAATGGTTGTGCTTTAGTAGCCACATTCCTCAGTGCTCTCCGGAGCTACTACATACCCGGGACACTACCTGATCTTACTGCTGCACAGCTGATACTATTAGTTCTCAAAGCAGAACTTCATCATTTTCTCTTGGGGAGGTTTTTAAGTGCATATGTGTTTTGCCTGCATTTATACGTATGCTCACCATGTTCATGTAGTACCCTCAGAAAAGAATGTTAGATTCCCTGGAACTGGAGTTAAAAGATGACAAACCCAGGACCTCTGCAAGAACACTAAGTGCTCTGAAATGCTGACCCATCTCTTCAGTCCCTACTTCTGTTTTCATAATGCTCAGGAATGTGTGAGCACTTCAATTCTGTCTTCTCTAACCTATAAACTTGCTAAAAGCAGTCTATGTCTGGCTTACTACCTAATTTACCTTCCGTATCAAACATAGCATTCACAAAATACAAATTTTAATAAGAATGATTATCTCCACAAACTTGAAATCTTAGGACTTTTAAGATACAATTATCTCTTAATCATCAAATTACCATAGCTTCTGAAATTTTTTTCTTCTGATTAATAAAGGAATACACTTGATAACTGATCTTGATATAAGTTTTTCTGACATACAAAAGTTATTTTAAAACTACACTTTTAGGACTTTAATATATATATATATAATACATATAATATACATATATAATACATAGATATATATAAAAATTACCTCTTAATCATCATCCAATTACCATAGCTTCTAAGATTCTTTTCTACTTACTAATGAAAGAATACACTTGATAATCAATCCACTTCTAAATGTTGCTCCACATTGCCTGAGCTGGCTAAACTAAAGATCTATAAAACAAAAGGTAAATTCACACCCAAAAGCTCTAAAATCAAAATCAAAGTCCCAGCAAGTTGCTGAAATAGCAATTTCAGAAAGACAAAAGTAATCTGTAAGATTAGCAAAAAGTAACAAGAAGACAGAAGTAAGCCAGAGAGGGTAAGCTCAACAGGTTAAAGCTCTTGCTTACCCCAGAGCCCACATAAAATAAAGGTCAAAGATAAGAACCAACTCCACAAAGCTATCCTCTGACCTCCAGATCATGAATGTGAGGGTACACACACACGGGGGTGGGGGTGGGGGAGCTAAAACATTGTTTTAAAGGCAGAGCTGAAAGGGACAAAAACACATTAGGGCAAAGGTTTAGTCCTGTTCAAGAGAAGTGGTCACAAAAGAGGTGGGAGTATGTCTCTCAGGAAAGCAAAAAATGGAAGCTTACAAACAAGATGGAAGAAACGACTGCTGAAGATGAGTTGCAGGTCTTAATATTTCTTCAATATTTCTTACTGAAGTCCTTTGCTTGCTTGAAATCTTTTCTTTGTTATTTTGTGACAGGACCTTCCTTCTGTAGCTCAGGATGGCCCAACACTCATTAAATAGCCAGGATGGTCACAAACTCATGGTCTTCTTGTTTTAACCATTCTGAATGTTCAGACCACAGGTATGAATTCTTACCAACACCTTTGCAAAGACATAGGTCTCCAGAATGAGATGTAAACACTACTGCCAAGTTCCTTGGACCTAGATTCCTAGTAATATTTGTGTGTAGTGGCTGTAGAGGGCAGGATGGGGGAGTATACATACACGATGGCACACATATGTTGAGGTCAGGAGACAGCTCTGTAGAGTTACTACTCTCCTTCTACCTAAATTACATGAGATCCAGGGACTGAACTCAGGTCACTGAGCCATCTTACTGGCCCAGATCTTAGTAATTCTTGAGTTGCATCAATTTTAATGCTCATGATAGGTTCTTTCTGAGATTCTCCTCTACTGATCTGAAGAAATTTTAAGGTCTTAATATAAACTCATCAATTGGTAAATATTTAGTCTTTACAAAAAAAAGCCAGCAGGTTCAGTTATGGTTAGATATAAAGTTAACCCCTACCTCCCTCTCTATCTCCTACCAAAATGATCATATACTGAAGGCTTGGTCTGTAGCTAGTAGATACGAAAGCTTTGTCCTAATCAATGATCAATTTGCTAATGGATTCATACCTGAATGGACTACTGGCAGGTAGTAGAAACTATAAAAAGTGGGGTCAATGCAGATGAAGTGGGTCACTGAGGTATGCCTTTGAAAGGTATCTTGTTCCCAGTTTCTTATTCTGTCTGTCTTTCTGCCTTTTGGCTGCATGAGATGAGCAGCGTTTTCTTTCACACTCAGTTGCTAGCAGGATGATCTATATCACCTTAGGCCTAAAGCAATAGAGCCAGCTAAATGAAATCTCAGACAGAAACTATGCATCAAAATAAATCTTGTTTTAAGTTTTCCCCCACTTACCAGCTATTTGCCACAGTTAGAAAAAGCTGTAGGCCAACAGACAAGTGAGTGCTCCACTACAGAACTAATCTCCAGCACCATGAGGAACAGTACCTCAAACGGTTTTCAAGAACTTTTCTTGGAAGACTACCCAGAGTCAGCGCTTTCCTACTGATGCAAACATTCTAGCTGATACTCAGCTTCAATTTTCCTTCCCAATAATCTTGCCAGCACCTCATGGTATAGTGCAAAATTAAAAATTAGCAGATGTATATCCAAAGTCCGCAAGAAAGTATGAAATCAGAGAAACTTTGAAAAGACTAACTGAAGGAGGAGAAAAAGAGACATTAGGGAATTGAACCACAAAAAAACTTGGTCTTTTACTTACGTCAAATTCTCCTTTCCATAAAACCGGTTTAGAATGACAAAGTAAAGGAGTGATGATAAACTACAACAGCTCTGCATGAACAAGAGCTACTACTTGGGGACAAAAATGGCTCAGAGATGGTTCAGCTGGTAAAGACATTCACTGTTGGGACTGAGGATCTGAGTTAGAGCCGCAGAACCTACACAGCAGAAGGAGAGAACCGAGCTTGCAAAGTCCTCTGACCTCTACGCATTCACTGTGGCAGACACATGACTACCTGGGTAGCTCATTAAAGTAACTGTGTCTCCAATTACTTGGTCTACACAGCTACAGAAGAGGGAAAGAAAAAAAAAAAAGAAAAGAAAAAAAAAAAAAACCCAGTACTCACAACTCATGTTAACCCTAAGGACAACCGGAACGTTATTTTCAGAAGCACTAAAAGGGACTTTCAGATCAAGCCCCTAGTTTCACAATAGAAACTGAAGCCCAGAAAGATGAAGGCATGCCTAAGATTACAATTTGCCACAGGTTCTTAACCATTATTAAAAATTATTATTATTATTCATATTTTCTCCCAAGACTTATTATTTTCAGAGGATTCTTCCAGTTTATCAGTATCAGTTACTTTCACATAAGACAGGCAAACACAGAAGACTTCATGCCGACACTGAGAGCAGAAGAGGACTTACTTCTGGGTCTGCTAGGCGCTGGGACAGACCTACAACAAAGACGAGGTTTTTTTGTACCACACGTACACTAGCCAAATGTTTTCGATTTTCTGAAATTTTTTGTTTTCTCTCATTTTGTTTCTGTTTTTTCTCGTTCTTTATCCTTTGCAATTCTTCCTGTGAGAGTGGTTTATAAACTGCTGGGTCTTCTGGATATGGCTATAAGCATAGTAAACAAGATAAAGTTAGCACTAATATCCAATTCTGAGCAGCAGGTATAAGACAGATAGTTTCTTCTATTTCAACTGCTTTCAAATATTTTTATTTAATAAAAGTTAAATGTTCTAAAACTTATTTTTTTTTAAAGCTTAGCAGAGATCACTTTTAGCACAAATGCCAAAAATCAACCAATCAATCTTGGTGTTATACCTTGCACAGAGTGCTTCTAAAACACTGTGTAAAAGGCAGCAAAGATCTGGGCCCAGGTTGTTGCTGAAGGCTACAGTAGCCAGGGCTTGTGCTGATGTTCATAGCTCCTGTTGTCACAAGGGTCATGCGAATTTCTGGAATCTGAGCCACAACCTTGGGCCCTGTGGGTGTCTGAGAGCCACAGTACTGCCAGGATCATGCCAGTCTGAGTAGATCACACAGTCAACTAGGGTCATGGTGACTTCCGGACCCAGGCTGCTACCAGTGACCATGTCTAGGTCCATGGCCCTATTGCAGCCAGAATCTGTGCTTAAGTTCATATTGCCACAAGAGCCATGTAGATGCCCTGGGTCAGGTTAGCCACCAAAGACTACATTGATAGTTGACGAACATGCTTGAAGCCAGGGTCATGCAGATCAAAGTGATATGTGCTGCTACTCAATGACAGGGTGGCATTGGGGCCAAAGCTGGGTCATTGGCCCTACTGCAGTTAGGGTCTGTATTAATGCCCAAGGTTTCTGTTACCATCAAAAGCCATGTGAATGCCCAAGAATTGAGGTCAAGTTAATGTCCAAGGGGCATGCTGTCACTGGGGTTGTGCGGCTCTGAGTAACCTGCACTGCCACCTGGGGTAACGGTGACATCCAGACCTGTTGCTCCTGAGGACGATGTCTAAGACCTTTTCTGGCTTTGTGCACAGCAGCCACCAAAGGTTACACAGAAGCTGGAAGCTAGGGTTCCAACCTATTGCCTTGTTCATGTCTGGGAGCCATGCCGCCACCAGAACCATCCTGATGGCCTATAGTCCCATCCGGAGCCAGGATGTTATCCAGGTTGGGGTTATGGTCCTGCTGCAGCTAGGGTTTGTGTTGATATCTGTTGCTCATGTAGTCTCAGGGGATAATGGGAATCATGTGTGATGGAATCAGAGAGCCATGCTGAACTAGGCCTAGGATATTTGGCTCTGACCCTCACTGAACCCTACAGCAAGAGAACTGCCCCCGCCCCCCACACACACACTTGAGAAAGATGGTCCTATTCCTCGCCACAGGTGGGGGAGAGCTAAAACTGATTGCATGGGTATACGGGGACTGACTCTGCCCCTTCAACTGAGGGCGGTAGCTTCAGCGGCCTGGACTGACCAGTTCAACTACTCAAACAGCTGGCCCTTGAATTGGCCCACCCTAACATCCACCACATCTTGGACCTTCTGGAGCTCATGAAGGGACTGGTACTGTGGAACAAAACCCGCACGATCTCCAAATTGGGGTGGCCATGGGATATCCAAGAGGAGTTCCAGAGAGGATCCAGTGATGAGATGGTGTACCAGAAACCAGAGGCCTTGAACCAGTGACTCCTGCAATGAATATTTGCTAGTAAAGCTGACTGGACAAAAGGGTGGTACTGTGTGACACACCATGGCTCCCAGTGTTACCAGCATGAATGAAGAGGTGTTGGAGAGTCAGGAAAGATGGAAGATCAAAGAGGGTTTTTGCTATTTTGGCTCTTTTGTTTTTCTTTTTGTTTGCTGCTTGTTTTGTTTTTATTTGATTTGTTTTTTACTATCTGTTTGAGAGCTGTTGTTGGGGAGAGGGGAAGATATGGAAGGACTGGGAGGTGAATGGAATTGGGATATATGATGTGAAACTCCCAAAGATTCAATAAAGAAATTATGTTAAATACATTAAAAAATATCAAAGGATTTGCTGGTAGTTCTATCAACAAAATATGGATTTTATATATTATAATCAAGAAATATTTAATGAAATCCTACTATGTGCTAAAATATTAAGTTTATGTGCTTGTTTGGGTGTACATGTGGAAGTCTCTACCTCATTTATTTCAGACAGACTTTCTCACTGAATCTAAAGTTCACAGATGGCTACGTTAGCAGGCCAACAAGCTCTAGGGCTCCTTCCCTATCCCACAAATGCTGGCGTCATAGAAACATGCCTGACTTTTACATGGATGCTCAGGATCGAACTCTAGTCTCAGGAGTGCACAGTAAGTACTTGACCTATTGAGCTATGTCCTTAGACCACATCTTTTTAGAGTGATCATCTTAAATACATTCCTAGTCTAAAAGGAAGAAAGATGAGCGTAAATACTTAGACTTTGGATCAAGAGTTCAAATTTAGTTTTAACATGATCTAGTCATGTGCCCGTAAACAAACCAGTCTTTAAGCCTCAGTATCCTTATGTATGAAGTACAAAAAAATCCTAAAATTTGATGTGAAGATTTATCATTGTGTCCTCAAAAAAATATCAGCAATCTCTCTGTTGTGTGTCTTTGTCTTTTCCTTCTCAGGTTTATAGTATCTTCACTCCAACAGCTAATATCAAGGTCACTGGTGGACCAAAAATATGGAATCAGAGGGCCAGGTTCTGAATTCTAGCCAAGCTGCTCCAAAACCATATGACCATTAGCCCCAGCCTTCTCAACTGTAAAATGAGAAGCACATTTAACTCGAACTTCTGTGGGAGTTAAGACGGTTAAAAGTGATTAAAATATATGACCTGCACAAATAAGTACTAAAGACTCAGTTATCAGTACTATTACTAATAATAATAAATGGATGGCAATTACTTAAAACTGAGTATAAACATCCCGGAAAAGATGTGATGATTAATTTTCATTGTCAATCTGACTGAATTTAAAATCATCTAGACACACACACACACACACACACCTCTGGGAATGTCTCAAAGACTGTATCCAGATAGGACTAACTGGGGGGGAAATACCCCACACTAATGTGGCCGGCATCATCCCATGGACTAGGGTGCACAACTGAATGAAAACGTAAATGGTAGGCTGAGTGTCAGAATGCCCCTCTCTGCTTTCTAACTCTGGTGAATTACTTTCCTATTTAAGTACTAGAAAACTAGTGTGAATCACCCCACATATTAATACAGAACATATTTTTTTTAAGTTCCATATTATCATATCCAAAGTCAATGGTTCTTTACAAATCTTCTTAATAAGAAAGCACCAAGACTGTGTCTGTTTCCTTGGCTAGAGAAATTATGAGACTTTACAGAAGCAACACTGCTAGTTAACACAACAAAGGCAACGCTTGACCATGACTCCTAGTCCAGTGTACTCTCTCTACTTCATTACACCTTAAAGATCACACAATGTTTGTGTTTGGGTGGAAGACTTCTTTGTTCTGGGGGTGGGGTGGGGTAAATATCCTGTGGGAGTGGTCTTGAGCATCTCTGGGGAGGGGTCATCATTTGATGGGCTTTCTCAAGGGGTGGAGTCTGAAATGAGGCAACTTCCAGGGGAGGGGGCTTGGAATGGAATTTACAACTGAATAGTTTGTTTTAAAGCTAATCACTCACAGCTATGGGAAAAATAACTATGCAGCTAATACTGGACAGTAAAAAAAAATCCAGATAGTAAAATAGAGTTGTTTAGAAGCACTTACCTTTCTACACGCAGGACAAAGCCCGTTCTCATCAGTGCGAATTCGATGCCAACAAAATCGGCATATCTGGTAGCCACAGGTGCAAGGGAAAAAGTTAATATCGTCTATCTCTAAGGGCTCCATACAAAGTGGGCATTCCACAGGGTCTTCCTTTGCATCAGGACTGCGAGACATTTTCACGCTTGTTAAACAGCAGCAAAGTTTATAATAATTTAAGGGAGAAGGAAATTCAGCACTGAGAGCTAAAATGTAGACCTCTGAAGACCTGCATGAGAAAAAAAAAATCAAAAACATACATACCATTTACTACAGGAATACTAACTTTTGCTATAATCACAGGACAGATTTCAGAAGTTTTCCACATATGAAGAAAAAACTGGCATTATATTAGGTTTCAAATGCAACAGAAAACTAAAAGAATTCCCATTTTTTCCAGCTAAGACATTTAATACTGATCTAAACACTGTTTATAACACATTTTAGAAAAATATAAAATAAAGACCTTCAGTTTTAAAATAACCTGAGACCAATGAAATGGCTCACTCAGTGAGTGAACACACTTTGTACACAAGCCTACTGACCTAAGCTCAATCACTAGAGTTCACACGAGAGAGAACCAAGTCCATAAAGTTTTCCTTTGACTTCTACACATACACCGTGACATGTGCATGCCGATATACTCATTCTCTGTCATAATATCATCCTCTTTCATCATCATCATAATAACAATAACAATGCTAAAAGGTTCAAAGCTATGCACACTTGACTATGCATCTTTCACTTAAAAGCTAATAAGGGACATAACAATTATGATATGCAAAATGTATCACAATTAACAAAAGGAACTGATAAAAATTAAATTTAATCACTTGGGCTGGAGAGATGGCTCAGAGGTTAAGAGCTCTGACTGATCTTAAGGTCCTGAGTTCAATTCCCAGCAACCACATAGCAGCTCACAGTCATCTATGAGAGCTGATGCCAACACTATATACATAACAAATAAATAACCTTTAAAAAACCACAGTAGAATAATTTTTAAAAAATTAATCACTTATAGTTACATATATAATTATATTAATATAGATCTTTCTAACCCAATCATGCTTTGTGAAATGTGAATTCTTTTTAAGTTATGGAGAGTTGAAAACCACAGTTAATAATTTTATGATGAAGGGTGAGTTGCAATCACTACATGCAGTTGAAAATGGAAAAGCTGCAACCAAGTCTACATCTGGATGCAGTCCTATAGCACAAAGGTTTAGAAACAACACACAATTGAACAAAATGATTTTAAAGGTCACACTGAAGAGCAGAGAGAACAACTGACTCATCTAAGGGCTAAATGTGACAATTAGCCCTATCAGTACTCAACTGTCTGCTATGAAGCTGGAACTTCTTACTTCACAAAAGCAGAGACAATATCAAAGAAACTAAAAGAAAAAAAATGAAGAAATAGAAATAAACAATATTTTAATTATTAACAGAAATCATACTACATATAAATCAATACAGATTAAATGGGCTTTCCCCCATTTTTGTTTTTTTTTTGTTTTTGTTTTTTTGACACAAGGTCTCTCTGTAACAGCCCTGGTTGTCCTGGAACTCACTTTGTAGATCAGGCTGGCCTTGAATGCACAGAGTTTCACCTGCCTCTGTCTCTTGAGTGCTGGGATTAAAGGAATGTGCCACCATCTTATAAGCAGTAAGAAACACTGGTACAGACAGTGTCCCAGGTAGGGACGAGTCATTTTATAAATAATAAACACTGGTACATATCTAATTTATACTATTAATAAAATAACACCGGTGGGGGGGGTTGCAGAGGACTTTATTCCCAGCACTTGGGTTTCTGAGTTAAGGCTAGGCTGGTCTCCACAGAGAGTTTCAGTATATCCAGGACACACAGAGAAACCATGCCTCCAAAAACCAAAATAAATAAATAAAATAAAATAGCACCCAAAGGTGACTGGAAACTTATTTGGTATAATAAACTGCTGAAGTGTTGGAAAAATAAACAGATGAGGCTTTCTTTGCCCACTTAAGCCGTGTTCACCCAAAATGAGAGGCATAAAAAGATATTGTTGACTAACACAAAAAGAAGAAAACAAAATTAAAAGCAAGTATTCTAGGTTCAGTTCACATTACCCACTTGGTGGCTCTTTAACATCCACAGCTCCAGTTCTAGAGGATTCAACACCCTCTTCTGGCCTTTAAGAGCACATATGAAATCTTCAAAAAAATGGACAGACAGACAGCCAAAGGCAGACAGATAGGTAGATAGATAATGAAGAAATAAATAAAAGCCTGTGTCTTTTATTCAATATACTGCCTGTATAAGAAGTTCCTCTACATACACACACCCATATAACAAGCATTATATTATGTTCAGCAATCATTATATCAAAGAGGAAAATATTGCCAATATAGCATCCAGAAATGGGTAAATCATTAATAGTTAAGATACAGAAATAAAGCTGTGAATGCTTATAATTCTAGCATGAGTGAAGTGGAGACAGGAAGATACAAGAATACTGTGAGTCTATGCTACATAGCCAGATATTGGCCAGCTAGGGCTACAGTGTGAAACCCTGGTGAGAGAGAAAGAGAGAAAGAGAAATAGCAATTTAATAAATTTTTGTAAGTTGACACAGAAAGAGATCTATTCATTTAAATTTTAAAAAGAAGAACAAGTTGGAGAATTACTCTTACTTTACATAACAAGACCTGTATATATAAACTTAATTTCACTAAGAAAGTAAGACAAGGATGTTGACATAGTAAAAAAAAAAAAAAACCAATAGAAGTAGACATCTTCTGTTAGAAAAATCTGTTACTATCTGAATTGATATAAAAATGTTACTTTTTAAATTTAAGTGTCCAAAACCACTAGGTGGGTTGTTTTCATTTTCTTGAGAAAATGCCTGACGATTTTGATGACTAAATGGTGTCTTGTTTTCTATCATACAATATGGGGCAGCCAAGCTGTACACTCCTATTTTTACATAAAGAAAATTGACTGGAAATTCAGAGGAACTACATGTGATATGATATGTTCCTGAAATGTCTTCCTACAAGTCTGCAATTTTATTTCAAATTTAAAATTTAAAATAAGAAAGAACTGGTTATGTATTCATAAACAATCCGATATTCCTAGTTTGTAAATATGAATTAGTCATTTTTTCTATATTAAAACCAGGGATGCAGAATAGAATTCTGCTGAGTAATGTGAGCATTTAAAACTAGAAAATAGGCTTCAACACAGTGTCCACCAATAGGAAAGTAACCTGAAATTAAGGACTGCCATGTATACTTCTCATATCTGTGGCTTTAAGATGTTTTCTTTCCTCTTCTTTTCTGTCCTTTTTTTGGGGGGAGGGGAGATACAGGGGGGAAGGAAAGGGCCTCTCAATGCAGCCCTGGCTGTCCTGGAACTCACTATGTAAATCAGACTGTCCTCAAAGTCAATGCATCTGCATTTCTCTGCCTCCTGAGTTCTGGGATTAAAGGCATGCACCACCATGCCCAACTGAAAGACTTTTTCTTAACTACACATCATTTGCATTTTAGTGAAGTAATTTACTGAATGTTGAGAAGGCAACAATATATTGGGGCTTAGAAATACCAAATCTTTCTAGAAAGTGTACCTCTACAAATAAAAAAAAAATTAAATAACACTTTCAAGGTTTCTTTAAAATTATATTTTTAATTTTTAAAGATTTTTAAACTGAGAAAGAAAGAAGAGACAAAGTAGCATGAGATAGTACAATAGATAATACAAAAGCAACTTCATCTGAATATTTTTGGTATAATGGACAGATTCCACAGAAGTAGGTTACCACGTGTTATTCAAAAATCGTAAAATATATGTGGATAATCTGACATTTGAAGAAAAAGAGCTCATTTCCACCTCACCTTTTCCACTACTAGATATATGATCTTGGATAACACAGTACAAAATTCTAGGAATTGACTTACCTCAAAAAACTGCAAACAGGGGCAGTGAGATAGCTCAGAGAATACAGGTGCTTATCACCTAGCCTAAAGATCTGACTTTGATCCCTTGAAGTCATCTGGTAGAAAAGATGAACCAACTTCTGTATATTGTCCCTTGACAACATAGAGTTTGTGGTGCATACAAGCAAGCAAACATACACACAGTAAAATTACACATAGAAATTTAAATTTTAAAAAATTGTTTTAAAAAATATTTCTGCCAAAGGAGGGCAATATCCCAGAAAGACAGTCAAAAATTTAAAAAGGGACAATGAGAAAAGAACCTGATAAAAGTAAAAATAAAAAGAATAACATATAAAGTATTGGCAGCTACCTTGCGAGTCTTAAGAATTGGTAATACTAAAAAAGCTAGTAAATAACAACATATAGGTAGAAGAGCAAAATAAACTAATACACTCTGAAGTCCAACTGTAAAGATGGTAAAATTTAAAGTGCAAACACGTAACACTCTACAATTACTAATTCCATATCATTATAGCTACTTTAGAGAAATGGGTGACCATTTCTGGTGATGTACCCAAATTCCCTAAATGAATGTTTATAAACATTTGTTTACAATTAAAGGGAGATATGCTATAGAGATGAATACTTTGCATTGGTATGGATCTTGGTTTATTGATACAAATTTTAGGTCAATTTTATTATATGTATATTTCTGCTCCTGATTAACGTACTGTGTTTCTACAGCTCATTTAAAAATGAAATGTATAATTAAGAAATAAAGGTTAATAATCATCTATAAAAGTCAAGCTTGTAGTCATGTTAGTTAGGTTTTCTAATGTACAGAGATATATTTCAAATGGACAGGCACTCTACAAACCTTTCAAAGACTAACAGAATATGGCATTTAAAATGTTTTAAAAACTTAGGATTTTTCATGACAATGAGACTCATCTGCTCCTGGCAGCCCCAATCTACTTCAGGAGGATGATGAGCATCAAGGAGGTTCCTTAAAGAGTTTGTTGGTCATTTGGGCAAGAAACTTCTCTTGCCTGGACTGCTTGATGGCATGCTGTAAAATCTGGACATGCAGGACCCGCAAAAAAACAACTGCTAAAGTTACCTTAAAAAGGTGAGACTATCCTTCAGGGTTCCTGTTTTATGAAAGAGTTTGCCAGACATTCTACAGGATACAAAAAAAAAAAAAAAAAAAAAAGTGACAAACTGCCAATAGAGGTGAGACAGTCTTTTGAATTTCCTGCATCATAAAAGAGTCTACCTGATACTATGGGCCTGTAGATGGGCATATAGGTACTATGGGCAAAAGATGGGTGCCCCAATGTTACAAAAAAGCCTTGGGTGACTCTCCAGGCAGCAAGATGTCTCTGCCAATTCTAAAGTTTTAAAAGTTGCTTTAAATGCACTTTCTGTTAACTTAGGTAATATTATAGCCTTCTAAGGTCTTTAATGGCGCTAAAAATATAGTTATAATTATAGCTTTCCTTAGTTATAATAAAAGTCAAATAGAAATAAATATTGCAATTGTAATTCTTGCCTAATACCTATTTTGTTATATATAATTTTACTACGCTAAAGTTAAAACCTTCCTTTTTATTTAGACAAAAAAGGGGAGGTGATTTGGGATTTCCCTCTGTATGCTGTGAATATGCTTTATTACCATGGTTAATAAAGAAGCTGCTTTGGGCCTATTGTACTGCAGAATAGAGCAAAGCAGGATTTTCAAGCAGAGCCAGAAGAGAAAAGGTGGAGTCAGAGAGCCGCCCGAAGGAGACAGATGCTAAGACTTTCCCTGGTAAGCCACAGCCAGGTGGCAATACACAGATTAATAGGAAAGGGTTAATTTAAGATATTTTTATCCAAAAATATGCTTAAAATAGGCCAAGCAATGTTTAAATAATACAGTTTCTATGTGACTATTTTGGGTCTGGCCAGCTGGAAAACAAACAAGCAGCCTGTGCCTACAAATTTGTATGAGAAGTCGGGTATGAGGAGCACTGTTTTGCTATGGTAAATAATGGGCTAAATGTCCATTAATGAAAAATGGTAGGTTTGTTAATTAAAATATAGCTTTAAGGACCAAGATGGCACTCGGGAGGTGGAGCAGGAGGATTGTTACAAGTTCCAACAGCCAGAGCAGGAAGTGGAAAGTAGGTAAATACATTTTCTCTCATATGTACATCCTAACTAATTTACATAATCATGTATTTATGTGGAGGTGAATGTGAACACAGGTAGGAAACCAGAAAGAGGCTCATAGGGGGTGCTTTAAGGAAGATGGGTGAGAAGGATTAACAGAACATATGAGATATGAAAGTAGAAGGAGCACTTGGGACATAAGCGCACAAGAAAGGGAACACAGGCAAAGAGACAGGTAAGGGGAGGTACAGGCAGATGATCAGCTAAAGCTAAGAGTATGGAAAAACAACAGAAGGAAACTAATGTTAATTAATGCTAACAACGCCAATCAAAAGTTCATAAAATTTTTAATAAAGTTTGTACTTGAACAAGAGTGACATAATAAAGATGAATCTACATATATCAAAAAATGAATGAAAAGGCTATTGAAAGTAATTGAAAGTAATGAATAACAAGTTTTATATTTAAAATGTTTTCTAAATAGCTAGGTGTGCTGGTTCAGAGGCAGGTGGATCTTTGAGCTTGTGGATAGCCTGGTCTACACAATGAATATCAGGACAGTCAAGGAGACAGAAACCCTATCTCAAAATAAATAAAACAAAAATTTTATATGATTATATAATGAACTCATAGGGGTAAATGACATAAATGCTAGCAGTGAGAACATGAAAGAAACAGGAAGCCTAGAAACTAGAAACTTGAACCTACCTTATCTGTGCTTCTTTGCGGGGGTGGGGGGGATGGAGGTTCTAAGAATTGACCTTGCTTCTTCTGGAAGAGCAGTCAGTGCTCTCAATCACTAAGCCATCTCTTCAGTCCCAATCTATGTTCTTTCTTATGCAAACTATTCATGGTTTTCTTCTCTAATAGCAGTTTTTAAACAACTCACAACTGAGATTTTACTGATTGAAAAGAGTACATAGACATTTCTCTCTCTCTCTCTCTCTCTCTCTCTCTCTCTCTCTCTCTCTTTCTCTCTCTCTCTCTCTTGTTTTTTGTTTTCTTAGACAGGGTTTCTCTGTTTAACAGTCCTGGCTGTCCTGGAACTCACTCTGTAGACCAGGATGGCCTGGAACTCACTGAAATCCAACTGCCACCTGCCTCTGCCTCCCAGAACTGGAATTAAAGGTATGCACTACCACCGCCAGGGTGACATTTCAATTCTTAAAACATGCACCCAAACTCTGTGTTCATATACCCAAAAGAGCCATGTGTTATTTCTCCCTGAACTTATTCCAGTCCCAAACTTGGCAGGTTTTACATAACAATCAAATGCTTATAATCCTTAATTTTACTGATTCACAATTTTATGCCACATACAAGACATACTCAAAACTTCCATCTTTCACAGCATATTATCACAACTGTGAGGAAAATGGACTGCCGTGACCAGTAATGTTACACTTCTGAAAAGGCAAAGACAACGAGTGGTTTTTTTTTTTGTTTTTGGCAAGCAGTTCTACTAGAAACACGAGACCAGATATAACTGAAAGTATTCCTAACACAAATGCACAACTGAGATTCCAAAATTACTGTTCAGCATGCTCTGTGCTGTAGTATATAAAACTAGCTCCCTCTTCAGAATGTTACGGTGAGCCCTGAGACAAGTCACAACTTCCCTGATTCAGTATCCAAATTGTTTTTTAAAGATAATTTTTAAAAGAACATTAAACTTTGAACCATTTGAATTTAAGGAATGTGTCTATTTTACCACAGACACAGACTGCAGACTATATATGAAGGGATGAGAATCCTCAAGGAGTGACTCAGGAGAAATGCATACAACTAGTATTTGTCATTTAATCATAGGGCCAGAGATAATCTGCTTCCATTTAAATGTTCCTTTATTTTTGAACTTTTAGAAATGAATACTTGCTTTCTAACAGAAAAAAAAACATTAAATTAAATCTTAAGCACAGCTAACAAACAAGAATAAAATGAATGATGAGACCCAAACAAAAAACAAAACAAATCAAAAACCCAGCACCAACAGGCTCCCTATTAATATTCTTTCAGAAAGCAGCTACGAGTTCTCTTAAAAAAAAGAAAAAAAAGAAAAAAGGCAAAGCCTGGTAAAGGTATTATTAATAAGATAAAAGCAAATCTGCATAGACTCAAAGAAAGATGAATAGAGTGTGGCATTTACTGTTCTCTACCACAATTGTGCAAACTAAGAGAAAAGAGTTCCTTCCGTCAGTTATTTTCAATTCTGAAAAAATAATAGGTGGATTCCAGGGAAACAACTTGACAGAAGGGCATACCTATTTAAAAGTCTAAGGATGAACCCAACCCTGTACTTCAAATTTATCCAGATATCACAAGCTTTTCCCTTAGTCCAGACTTATGAAATTGTCCTTACTGCATTATTTCTTTTCAATTTACAATCTATCAGCAGTGTTGGACACAATAGATTTAATTTCAGAAGAAATACTAAATATGGCGAATGACTATAGTCACAAATACTTGAGATCTGAAGCCTGGAGGATTTTTTTTGAGACCAATGAGAAGGCAGGCAACTAATGAGTCATGTGGAGGTGGTGAGGGTTGTCAGGAAGGAAGGGAAGAACCCAGACCTATATATAAGCTTATAGGCACACACCTATAAGCTTTCCAGAGGCTAAAACAGGGCTGCTGTGAGGTCCAGGTCAGACAAGGCTATGTACTGGATCAAACTAGCCCAGGGCATTGTGTAGCCTTAGTGTTTGGTTTTTGAGGCTGCTTTGCTATGTATAGACCTGTCAGTTCTCTGACTCTCAGGTGCTGGCATTACAGGAGTAGACACAACTCCTGGCTATTATTTTTTTGGGGAAATTTTTCTTTTGGTGTTAAGAGACTCTATTATACAGTAGCCCAGGCATGCCTCAATCTTTTAACAATTCTTCTGCCTTCACCTCTGGAGTACTTTGAGCATAGATATGTGCTTCTGTACCTAGATATTATTTAAAAATTCTGATTTTGTATATATGAATATTGGTTTGATGAACTTTTTTCCTCTTTCTTTCTTCCTTTCTTTCTTTCATTTCCCTTCTTTTCTTTTCTTTTTCCTTTTTTTTTTTTAAATCCCCCTTTTGGTTTTTCAAGGCAGGGTCTCTCTGAGTACCCTTGGCTGCCCTGTAACTCACTCTGTAGACCAGGCTACCAGGCTGGCCTTGAATTAAGAGAGGTCCACCTGCTTCTGTCTCCCAACTACTGGTCTTAAAGGTGTGCACCACTACTGCCTGGCATGGTGAAAATCTTTTACTGACAGAACAATGAATTAGTTGTGCATAGAACAGAATATTTTTGGTAGTACTATTTTAAGTTGAATGCTGTTAAACTGTTAACATTCTAGAATTTACTGAGCCACAATAGAAAGAGTAGGAAATTAAAAAGCAGGATTTTCCTTATTTTAAAAGGATTAATAGCTTCTTTGTGTTTTAAGCCCCTTAAATGTCTTAGTATTTAATTTTATCCTGAATGTCTGGGAAATAAAATATCAGGAAAATAAAGGTCTGGAAAACAAGTTTTAACAAGAAAAAAATAGTTAAACATAGTAGTGAGTTTGAAATAATGAAGGAAAATACTAGGTTTAACTAAAAAGGAAATGAAATGGTTTGTATTAAAATAGTGGAAAGAAATGAGGAGAATGAAGAACAAACACCCAATGTGAACAATTAAAATAAAGGTGATATTTAGTTACTTAGTTAAAAGTTTGGTTTGGTTTGGTTTGGACTTTTTTGAGACAGGGTCTCTGTGGAGCTCTGGCTGTCCTGGAACTCGCTCTGTAGATCAGGCTGACCTCAAACTCACAGAGATCTGCCTTTCTCTGCCTCCTGAATGCTGGGATTAAAGGTGTGCACCACCAATATCCAGCCAGTTACAAGTATTTATAATACCACTTTTTGTAATGTAATTAGTCTTCCTATGTTAAAAAAAAGTAATACAACTGACATATTCCATTACATTATTATAAAAACTACAGACTACTAATGGAGAAAATTAAAGAGTGAAACCATGCTATAAACAGTTATAATAAAAAGCTGCTAAGTATCTGAAAACTATACTATCAAAATTAAAAAAATAAATAACCTAAACTTTCATAGTGACTAGAACATCAGTATTTTATTATCTCACCAATGATCCGAGACTAGGCAAATTATTAAAATTAGTGGTTAACACTTGCAATACTTCTAAAAGTATTAAAAAACACAATGGGGGGTGATTGCAGAGAGATAATCAGTGGTTAAGAGTATATAAAGCTCTTACAAAAAACCCACATTTCTTTCCCAGAATGGAAGTGGGTAGCTCACAACTACTTGTAACTCCAGCTCAAGGATAATGTCCTCTTCTGGACTCAGTGGGTACTGCACTCACATTAACAAATACCACGACACAGACACGGTTAAAAGATAAAAAGAAATCTTTAAAAATGTCCTGTTTCCCAGTCTGGTCTATAAAGTAAGTTCCAGGGCAGCCAGGGCTACACAGAGAAACCCTGTCTTGAAGAAAAATAAAAAATCCCATTTCAACAGAGCAGAGATATATTAACTAAGCAGAGATCCATATCCATAGAATTTGCATGATGTTTCTAATAACCCAAAGGACAACCCTTCAAGAAAGTTTGCTTTAGTTACAAAGTTAGATTTATAAGATCATGTTCCCTTAAAAAAGCTAAAATGTTATTGTATTAAACAAACATAAACACACAGCTCTTTGTACTTGTAGCTAAAATGACAGAAGCGGATGAGGAACAATAGGGAAGCAGAGATAAATAAAGCTAGAGGAAACTAGACAATAAATCTAATACTAAAATCCTAATAAAGAAATTTAATAGGTTTAAACTATTCTAAACACAACACTAGCAAAACCAAATAAATCACACTATAGAGTTCCTAGAAGTTCAAGTATTCTGTTAAGTCAAAATTATGAACGACCTCAATAAATCAGAACAAAACAGTATCCATCTCAAGAAATTAAAAAGTAAATTTAAAGACAAGACTAAAATCCCTTAATACTAAAGACAGACATAGCTCTCAACCTGTAACCTCACCAATGGTAGACACAGACAGACAGACATGCTCTTTAGCTAGTGTAGTGAAAATAAAGAAACTGAGATTTGGTTCAGAGTACCTGCCTCAAAAGAATAAGATGGAAAACAATTAAGAAATATACCTAATAACCTCCCCTGGCCTTACAGGCCATATATGGGTAGATGTGCCCACTCACACACAAACACAACACAAAACACACTAATGATAAAAAGATAACCTTTTCACATGGTAATGAATATATACGCTAATACACTCTAAATTCAGGCCAAATATAAATTCTATCACTAACAATATTTCAGAAACTTATAACCAATGAAAGGGAGAAATAGAGACATTATTACAAATAACAAATTTAAAAGGCATTAAAAAATACTAAAGAAACTGCATGTTAGTAAATTTAATATATAAAAGGAAATGCCTAGATACCATGAAAATAATCTTTTCAAATAGACAGAGAAAGCCAGAAAGTGGTGACACACACCTTTAATCCTAGCACTCAGGAGACAGAGGCAGGCAGTTAGAGGCCAACCTGGTCTACAGAATGAGTTCGACAGCCAGGGCTACACAGAAAAATCTTGCCTCATAAAACAAACAAACAAACAAAAATGACAAGATGCTTAATCACATTAGGTAATTAAGTTTAAGCAAAAGGATGTAACTGAAAATATATGTACAACATCCAGATCCTCTTAAGTGCATAGTTTCTTGCCTATAGAAAAGAAAGGGCCTAACTAACAGTGAAATCTCAAAGAGAACGGCAAAGCTCACTCAATAATAACCTAGGGATTCCTAGAGGCTCTTGCTGAGAACAAACCAATCTTGTTAATCCTCTCCTATGGACTTTTAGGTAAAAGAAAAATAAACTAACTTCTTTACGCTACTATGTTTTGGAGTCTCCTTGTAACAGCAACTTGATCTAATATGTACCCTTTCTAAATTTTTCATATAATTTTTTTTCAGTGCTAGAGATAAACCCAGGATCTCCCATAAATTAGACAGGTGCTCTACTACTAAACTAACACTCCTGATCCCTTATATAATTATAAAAAACAAACTGTGGACAAGGGGGGGGGATTTACCTACTCCCACACTCTACCATCAAATCACCACTGCCATTTTTTAAAAATGAAATTATGTATATATAACTTCTTATAATGAAAATACATGCCATCTATGTCAGGAGTATACATGTATACATATTTTACAACAGCAAATGCACAGAGCACACAGGATACTTTGAAAAGAACAGTGTCTCTAAATGTATTTAGTCTCATTAAATTGCTTAGTGTCAGTATATCATGCTTTTTAAATAAAGCGAAATGAAAAACACTACATTTTACAAGCATGTATCATTTCCATATGCATTTCACTTATGCTAAATAAAGATAAGGAATTTATAAAATGTATAAACATTTTCAACCTTCCCTATAATCTATATCCAATGACAGAAGAAAGAGGTATGGAGATTTAAGATCTACTGTAAAAATCTATGTAATTTACATGCTACTCCATAATACAAATGAGTCTGTTACTATGCTTTAACTATTAAGAAATGTAATGTTTCAGAGGGTGTATTTTCTCCAGGTGTTGTTCAACCGCCATTCACCTTTTTTTCAGACAGGGTCTCTGGTTGGTCTAATACTCAAAAACAGGCTAGATTGGCTGGTAAGTAAAATCCAGGGATCCAGCTTCTTCATCTCCCCAGTGCTGGGATTAAAAGTGTGCAATACTATGGTAGGTTATTCACATGGGGCTGGGAATCAAACTCAGGTTCTAACAAGTAATTTACAAATGGGGCCATCACCTAAGCATCTACTTGTACTTTTCCTCATCTATGAATTTTTAGAGAACTGAAATTCATTTTTAAAGTAGCTAAGTGCAAGCTAGACATGACGGCATATGCCTATAATCCCAGCACTCAGAAGCACAAGATAAAGAATTTAAGGCTAACCTTGGCTACACAATGAGTTCAAAGTCAGACTGGAATAAAGACCTTATCTCAAAACACCTTAAAGTAAAAATAAAAATAAATAAAACAGCTAATCCTATAAATGTTCACTATACCAGATATAATACCAGACATTTCTAACATGTTGGTAATGTTTGAGGAGAATTAACTGTATCCTCAATGGCCTTCATTATAGTTACACAGGCAAATTTCAGGTACTTTGAGATTTAAACCCTTAGCAGCCATAATCTAAACATAGCTAAGCAAACTACTGTGGAACTCTTTCTGCTCCATGCTGCCATTAGTTTCCCATCACACTCAGTCATCTTCCATTAGTTAACAGACTATAGTGTAAATATGTAAACTTTTCAAAAAATCTAAACATCACAAGAAAACACAAAATAGGATTTTTGAGAATGCAAGGAAGGACAGAAAATATTGATGCTTTACATAAATTATACAATACTTTTTTTCTACTTTGTCAAATTTAAAGTCACCTGTTAGCTTAGCAAAATAAAATACAAATCTGAAAAGATTCCTCAGCAGATAAGAAAACTTGTTGCTCTTTCAGAGGACTGAGTTCAGTTCTCAGAACCCAAGTGGGCACTCAAAAGCTGCCTGTAGCTTCAGCTCCAGAGGATCCAATGCCACCTTCTCTGGTCTCTGATGCCAAATGCACTCACATGTTCATACCCACACACGCACATACATACACAATCAAAAAATAAATCCCAGACAGACAGACTGATTACTGTGGTGGTTTGAATGACAATGGCCCTCATAGGCACATTGTTTCAATGCTATATTCCTAGTTGGTGGGATTGTTTTAGAAGAATTAGGAGCTGTGGCCTTGTTGGAGAAAGTCTCACATGGGATGGGCTTTAAGGTTTCAAAAGCCTATACCAGGCCCAGTCTAGTTCTCTCTGCCTCCAACCTGGGGACCAGATGTGAAATCTCAGCTACTGCTCCAACACCACACTTGCCTGCCTGCCTACCACCATGCTCCCTACAATTAGTCATCAACTCACCCTCTGGAACTATAAGCAAGTCCCCAATTAAATGTTTTTTGTTGTTGGTTTTTTGAGACAGGGTTTCTCTGTGCAACAGCCCTGGCTGTTCTGGTCAGTAGACCAGGCTGACCTTGAATTCACAGAGGTCAGTGTGCCTCTGCCTCCTAAGTACTGGGATTAAAATGCTTTCTCTTAGAAGTTGCCTAGATCATGGAGTCTTCACAGCAATAGAACAGTAACTAAGACAATTAGTTATGCTTGATACATTTCTTCACATTTGGAAGCAATCTGTAGACTCTGGACAAAGAAACATTTTCTTAGTCTCAAACCATGAAGAACATGACTAGAAATTTGCCTTAATTTCCATATATCTATTTCTCCCTTGACTTTAGCTTATTAAAAAAATAGTAGAAATTTTCTAATTATTCTCATAGTAAATTAGAATGGAATTATTGCATTATTGCAATAATGTCACTTTAAAATTCCATGCCTAGGGCTGGAGAGATAGCTCAGTGGTTAAGAGCACTGGCTGTTCTTCCAGAGGTCCTGAGTTCAATTCCCAGCAACCAACTGTAATGATACCTGGTGCCCTCTTCTGGCCTGCTGGAATGCATGCAGGCAGAGCACTGTATACATAATAAATAAATAAATAAATAAATCTAAAAAATTCCATGCCTAGGCTAAGAGTATAAATTAATAACATTTGTCTAACATGTGTGAGACCCTGGATTTAAATCATAGCATAGGAATGACAAGACTTTCTCAATAGCAGCATCTCTGATTTCTAAACCTAGACAGGTTAAGGTAAAAAGAGGTTAAAGAACCATAGATGAAGTAATTCCAAACTTTCAGTGACTGCAATGGAAAAGGAAGCATATAAACTTGTACATGATACTCAAAAGACATAGATGGAAATTAGCATATTGTACCAGTAAAGATAGAAAAGAAAAAAAACTCCTCCAGCAGAACAGACCACATGATGGAGAAAGAAGAACAACAACAACGAGTTATGTTCTGGGTGGTGTGAGAGAATTATCTATTCTGTCAATCATATTTTAATAAAACGCTGATTGGCCAGGCAGGCAGTATAGGCAGGAAAGCCAGACAGGAAGTAGAGGTGGACCAAAGAGACTGGGAGTATTCTGGCAAGCAGGAAGCTCCCTCAGCAGTTCTGCCCAGACCACCGGAGAGGAAAGATGTAAGCTGCCCAGCTAGAAAAGGTACTGAGGGGCTGGAGAGATGGCTCAGTGGTTAAGAGCATTGCCTGCCCTTCCAAAGGTCCTGAGTTCAATTCCCAGCAGCCACGTGGTGGCTCACAACCATCTGTAATGAGGTCTGGTGCCCTCTTCTGGCCTGCAAGCATACATGCAGACAGAATATTGTATACATAATAAATAAATAAATATAAAAAAAAAGAAAAGGTACTGAGCCATGTGCTAACGTAGATAAGGATAATGGGGTAACATAAGTTATAAGAGCTAATAAGAAGACTGACCTAATGGGCCAATCAGTTTATAACCTAATGTAGACTCCGTGTGATTTTCTTTGGGACTTGCCGGCTGTGGGGTACTGGGCGGGACAGAAACCCCAACAAGACGGCCCTTCATGTTACATCTGGGTTTCCACTTATACAGGGATATCTTCAACTCACCTAAATGAACACAAAGAGTTAAGAAGAGACCTAAAAGCTGATAAAGTATTAATATGAGCCAGACATATATAGTATTTTAAAGCTTTAAGAATGACTGACACTGCCCAGACTTTCTGATTTAAGCAATTCCCTGCAAATTCTGTCTAAACTAGTTTAGACCATGTCTTCTTCATTTATAGAGTCCTACACAACACACTGGATCTTTAATATATTCTTTAAGAATGAGAGTAAAAATATGATTGTGATTATTTTATTTTGCTATCTTAAATTTTTCCATGAATTTAATTTGTAATTGAAAGAAAATTGTTTATGTAGCACTTATAAAAAACAGCCTTTTTTAAAATGAGTGATGCATGTATGCACATGTGCATGTGTATGTGTGTACCTGTGCATATGTAGGCATATGACCCATGCACAGAGACCAAAGGAGAAGATTAGGTGTCCTGATTTTGGCTCTACGCCTTATTCCCTTAAGACAGTCTCCCACAGAACCTGGAGCCCAAACCCCAGTGATCCTCTTGTCTCTGCACTGCAAAATGGCTGAGGTTATAGATGCACATATGGTCATTTTCAGATTTTTATGTAGGTGCTGAGGATTTGAATTCAGGTCCACAAGCTTGTACAAGTACTCTTGTCCAATAATCCACCTCCTGAGCCTATCACAGTCTTTTGATTCATGTCCACACACTTCTTATCACTATGGCCCCATACAACAGTTTTGTGAAAATTTTCAAAACATACTTTTAACACATGACCTATAATACTAATCCTAGATACTAGCCCAAGGAAAAAGAAAACATGATTCACAAAGGGCTTATATATAAATGTCCATAGACATCTTTTCATAGCAGCAAAATGGAGAAAAAACAACAAATATCCATCATACAAATGAATAAACAAATCTTTCAATAGAATACAAAAAACTGCTGAGGAAAAAAAACATAATAAACACAGTATTAATAAATGTGACATGAATTATGTTCAGTAAGTGAAACCAGTCACAAATTTAACCCTTTTACAGGCAAAACTAAACTCTGGTGAAAGAAGCAAACAATCTGGGTGATAAGTACTGAGTGGGAGGCAGTATGAGGAACATCCTAAGTGATAGGAATGTTGTTAATCTTGACAGAGGTGTGGACTATGCAGTTGTATATATACGCCAAAACAAATTTAACACAAAACTTACTTTACTGTAAGACCACAAATTTAAACAAAACTAAGCTACAGGCTTAAACCTACTCTGTTAGAATTTGGATCGATTAGAACTGAAATCTCTATTCAGCCACAGAAATGAAACTAAAACACTGAGGAGGGAGGACAGTCTTCTGGGACATACCCTACATCTATAGGTCCAAACATTTACATCAGTCTCCTATGCAGCATTCTTCAGTAAAAGTGGGAAAAATGTGGAAACACAGAAAGGATTCTGGTTGACTAAAAAAAAGTTAGAAGGGATAAAAGATGGCTTAGTAGACAAGATGCTTTCTGCCAAGATAAAGACGGAAGTTTGATCCCTGTGGACCCACATGGCAGGAGAACCCACTCTTACAAATTGTCTTTTAGTCTCCACATGTACACCCTGGCACATACACACTTACATACATATAAATAAATGTAATAAAAATGCTTTTAAAAGTTGGTATACTCAGCCAAAAAATTCAGAGACCCTCCCCCTCAAACTACTGGAAATAAATTGCTTTTAAGACACTATCTTTTTTATTTTTAAATCAAATCTGAGAGTCTACAAATATTGTTAAAGAACCACTTGGCTAATTATTTTCATAAAAATTGTGACATATCTAAAATTAGCACTTTCACAACTAGAACTAAAATTGGAAATAAGTACCAGAAAAGAAATCATGATGGTAGAATAGTGTGAAAAAGAGCTCACAGGGCATTCAACTGATGTGCTGTATATGTGTGTGGTTTGGATTGGAGGAGGTAATGCTGAGAGCTGAATCCTGGCTCTTGTGATTGCTAAGGACAGGCACTCATCTACATTGCCAGCCTAGATAAAAATGATGTTTGAGATGCAAAACTACCAAGAGATAAAGAACCAAAGAGATAAGCCTTCAAAGAGCCTTCAAAATTGCTAGCCGATATTTCCTTATCTCTGAACTCTATACGTCCCTGAGCACACAATTAACTGCTTCATTTCTTCAAAACTATCTAATGTCACTCACTAACCAACACACTAGTGCTTTGCAGAGAGTGTCCTTACACCTAGCCAAAGGAGACTATGTCTATGTAAAACACCTCCAGTGACCCTCAGTACAAAAGGTCATGTTTGCAGAAAGTATTCCGTAGCACTGAACCCTTTCAAACTAACCCTATTAATATATAATTGGTCCTACAAGAAATTACATATAGAAAGAAAAACTTAAATATACAATTGATGAATTACAAAAGCAAAAAAAAGCCTTATTAAAAAACAATAAGGAGGGGCAGAGAGATGGCTTGACTTGTAAGTCTGGCAGCCTGAGTCCAATCCTCAAAATCTACATTAAGATGGAAAGAGAAAATCAACTCCACAAAGCTGTTCTCTGACTTGCATACATGAGTGAGTTATAACACATGTAGCTACACACATATTACACACACACACACACACACACACACACACACACCACAGAGAGAGAACACCAACACTAATAACAATGAGAAAGTACAAAGATGCTCAGTGATGAAAAGCATGCATATTCTTGCAGGACCTGAGTTCGGTTCCCAACAGCCACACTGGGCGGCTCAGAGCCTCCTATAAGTCCAGCTCCAGGAGACCTGATACTTGCTTTTGAACTCCAGGGGCACCTGCACTCATGTGCATATACTCATACACAGACACACACATATACAAATAATTAAAAATAAAAATAAAATCTTAAGATAACAACAGTTACAGGGTAGAGTTCTACTAACAATCTTGGTTAAATAAAAACTTATTAAGCAGAACAAAAATACCTTTTTCTATTTACTTCCCAGTAAAACATATTAACTTAGCAAAGGATAAAAAGCAATTGTTTTTAAACTGTTCTCAATCAAAGACAGATTTAAGTAGTGTGTGAAATTGCAGATAAAAATAGCCTATCATTCTATTAGATTATAGAAGGGCATAAGACAAAAGAACAATGTCTTCTGTAAGAGTAGAATAGTAATACTCTTCAGGCTTTCCTTCCAAGAACACAATATCTCATTATGCTAATCATATTTTTAAACTGGTTCTGACTCAACACATTAATACATAGCACAGAAGGCTGCATTATTAATAAATGCTCTGATTAAGTGTCAACTTGTCTCAACCCAGGAGCTACAGTTCAGTGTTACAGCACCTGCCTAATATGACCAAGAACCTGGGTTCTATCCCCAAAACCACAAGAGGGAAAAAACCAACATATATGTATCTTACTTCTGAAGTCTTATTCCTATTAAAGTCCTAAAATACAATAAAGCATAAGTATAAGCGACTTTCATTTCAAAATTTCTAAGAAACTGCTACTTTATGTAAAGCATCTTAAAAGTGCTATATAATTCTAAAGAAAGCTCTAAAATTGAAGTGGATATATATATATATATATGCCACCAAAGACATTATAAGTATCTGAAAATCAACACAATGCAAAAATCTACATCAGTAATAATATCCTCCAATCAAATAACTTTACATCTGGATATTTAGTCTAAGATAATAGTTTAACTAAAAGAACTGCTGGCTGTTTCAATTTTGCCTAGCAGTTTAGAGTGCAGTTACTGCATTCTCACAGTCAATCTAAAGGAGTTAAAATTTGGGTTAAGACAGTACAAAGGCCTCAATTTAGAGCATCCAAACTGACTTGTATTTTCCAGATTTAAAGTAAAAAAGAAATCAATGGAATATATAAAATTAAGTTGATAAATTGGCCTTTATCAAAGCCAAAGGAAAGTCAAAAGCAAACAATTTCATGCTTTAAATTCTTTGAATACCCTACCCATCTTCATGCAAGCAGCCCTAATTAAATCCTATGGGATGGGCACAGGCACACATATATACAAGAGGGTGCACATAAAAGTCTAAGGAAGACCTAGGAAGAAAATGCTCTGTGGGAGGAGGAGGGTAAGAAAAGGGTGTGGGGGTGGTGGGCAGGGGGTTGATCAAAATACATTTTATGTGTAGGAAATTGGAAAAGAATAAAAGATACTTAAAAACTGAATGAACAGGGCTGGAGAGATGGCTCAGCGGCTAAGAGCATTGCCTGCTCTTCCAAAGGTCCTAAGTTCAATTCCCAGCAACCACATGGTGGCTCACAACAACCATCTATAATGAGGTCTGGTGCCCTCCTCTAGCTAACTGTATACATAATAAATATATTTTTAAAAACTGAATGAACAAATTAAATATTCATTTTATAGTATAAAACAAAAAAAACAAATCTGGTTAATAAGAATGGGGAAGGCCATTCAGTGTTGGTTACACCTTTAATCCCAGCACTCATGAGGAAGAGATAAGTGGATCTCTGAGTTTGAGGCCAGCCTGGTCTACAGACTGAGTTCTAGGATAGCCAGAGCTACAGAGAAACCTGTCTCCAAAAAAACACAAACAAAAACAAACAAAAAAGAATGGGGAAGAGGAACTGGAGAGATGACTAAACAGTTAAGAGCATCTGCTACTCTTGCCCACAACAAAGGTTCTTTTCCCACGCACCCTGGGCAACTACAACCACCAGATGATGTCCTTTTCTGACACTGCATGAATGTAGTACACATACATACATTGAGCCACACATATACACATAAAATGAAGCAAATCTATAAAAAATGAGGGGAGGCTAGAAGTGAGGGCTCAGAGATCAAGAGTACTTGTTCTTGCAGAGGACCTAGGTTCAATTCCCAGCACCCACATGGGAACTCATGTCCATCTCTAACTCTAGCTTCTCAGTTTCAAGTCCTCTTCTGCCCTCTATGGGCAGCAGGTATAGTGCACATACATACATACATGCAAGGCAAACACTCATACACATAAAATAAAAATGGAGAAGACTTAATGTTGCTATAGTTACCAATAAATTAATTTAACTTTACACATAAGATAATCTGTTCATAAAGTCTACTGGAGGTCAGAGAGACAGGAAAGAGAAAAATGGAAGATATGTCTAAAAACAAAGTTCAGTGGAGGAAGGTTTTTTACACAGTAGGCTGTCATCAACCTCTATAGTTACAGAAATCTGAAATAGTTAAACAACTATGAGGAGGGAAGAGGTCACCAGGATATCCACAGATCAGCCATGAGACCAGGCAACAAACATAGTAATATATATAACCACATTGCCTCCCCATCACAATTATAAAGGGTATTAAGTAACTGCTAAAAATGATGCTTGTAGGTTTATCTTATATCCTTCACTTTTCAAAGTATGTGTGTGTATTTTGACAAGTAGAAAATACTAATGCTATGGTGACTTTAAAAAGTTACTGCTTTAAAGTACAGCCAGGAGGCTACAACTATAGTCTGAGGGCAGTTAAGGCCAGTCAGAGCTACATATTCAAAGCATGTCTCAAACAATATAAACAATTACTAGCAAAAGGCAAAAGAAAAAAAGAAAAAAGAAAATTGACAGAAAACAATAAAATAAACTTTTAACAAAAAATGTTAAGGACTAGTACACTGTTCTCAACTTGCACTTTTATACTTAACATACACTGGAAATTCTATACTCCTACTTCGTTTTTCTTGTTAGCATAACATATTCCGTTGCATGGTCACACAGAATTTAAAAGATCTCTTACAACTGATCTTTCTGTTTTCAATCCTGTGGTCCATACCCTTTAACACACACATTCATATATTCCCTAAAACTTATTTTGCTTAACAATAAATAAAATCATTGATATTACCAAACTTATATGTTTATCTAAAGCAGAGAAAAAAAGCCTGATATTTTACATAAGTACGTTATTCTGATATACTAAAATCACATTTATTTATAGTAATTTCAGATGTTTATATTAACATGTGTGAATATTTTTACTAATAGATGTGATACAAACAATCCCTATAGACATGTTTGAATTACTAATATACCAACAAACATATTTGCCAATATTTTCTCTAGTCATTTTAATTTTTTTATTTGAGACAGGGTCTAAACATGTAGCTTATATTGGCCTAGAACTTACTTTAGAACAGAGGCCAACTTCAACCTCCAAACCCTCCTGTCTATAGCTGCTAGGTACTAGAGTACATCTATGACTTCACACATTTGGCTAACATTTTTAACTATAGCTTTTTAATTACTTTATTTATGGGAAGACTCATGGTTGGTCAATCTCTACTTGCACCATGTGGGCTCCAGCAATTAAACTAAAGTTAGAAAGCTTGGTGGCAAGCACCTTTACCTGCTGAGCAATCTTACCAGCCCTTAACATTTATTTTTCACAGTTCTTTGTTTTTGTCTTGTTTTACTTTTTTAACTTAACTTAAATGGAGCTGGAAGTATGGCATGGCAGCTAACAGCACTTACTACTCTTGCAGAGGACCCAGATTTCAGTTCCTAGCACATGGTGGCTCACAAACACCCCTAACTGAAATTTCAGGTTTACACTATCACACTCAGCTTTTTGGATCTGTGTGTGCTGAGGATCCAAACTCCCAATCTCATATTTTGCATGGCAAGCATCTTATGCACACAGGCATCCCACCAGCCCCTGTAAAATGTTTTACTGAAAATTATACGTATTAATAAACTTAAATAAGCCATGGTCCTGGGTTTACAAGCAAGCATTCTTTAAAATAATGTTAGGATGAATTGACAACCAAATCTTTTTGATACTCTTCAATAACTAATAAAAGCATCCCATCAGATATAAAAGGCTAAATTTTAGTCAAAAAGCAAAATTAGTACAATATATGCACTTTGTTTTGGTTTATTTTATTTTATTTTATTTTCAATTGAGAACATCATTTGTTTTGGTTTATTTTAATTAATTTTATTTTTATGTGTATGTTCCTGAATGTATGTCTGTGCACCACACACAAGCAGGGGCCCTCAGAGGTCAGAAGAGGACACTGATTCACCAGGAACTAGAGTTACAGACAACTGTGAGTTGCCATATCGGTGCTGAAAGCTGAATTTGCAAGGGCACCCAGTGTTATTAACCACTGAGTCACCTTTCCAGGCCCTATTTTTTTCAAAAATTTTTAAATAGCTTTAGTTTATGTGCTTGTTTGCAACTGCCACAGTACATGCATGCAGGTCAGAAGGGAACTTTCAGAGCAAATTTTCTCCTACCATGTAAGTCCCAGGATCCACCTCAGATAGCTAGGTGTGACAGCTAGAGCCTTTACCCAGAGTCATCTCACCAACCTATTATACACACTTTGAAACTGACATAAGAATCCTAATAATAAAAATACTGGGAATAAAATATAAAGTAACCTTTTAAAGAATTAGAGAAAAAACAAACTGAAAATAATGAAACTTTGACTATACTTACTAGAAAAAACATTTTCCTGAAAATACCAGTACAATTGGCAAATTTGACCGACTGTCTGTGGATTAACTGACACAAAGCTAGAATATCTACAGAATCAATTCCTAGGAATGAAACTCTTTCATCAAGAATATGCAAATATGTAAAAACTTTTTTTTAGTTTGGGCAGTACCAGAGTATTAAACTACAGCAATCTACATTCTCAGTAAAGTCAAACAATTTCATCCTTTACAATCTAACATGTAAGCATTGGAATAATCTTAAATGTTTCAATATTTTAACTTGAGATTGATAGATTTTATAATGGGAAAATTTCTTTCAAAATAAATGATGAAGAAATATGAAAGACATTTATATAATAAATGTCCAAAGTATAAGAACTGTCTTTAAACTACTAAAAACAAGTTCACATTTTTTTAAAAAAATCAAGATAATATGAAATAAATAAGCAGATGTTTATTTTAAGGTTTTTGAATTATAAGAATTCTTTTTTCATTTCTTTTTTGAAACTTTTTTTCCAGAATTGTTGTTATGCCTATTCTCTGTGACAAATAGTTCTAAGAGTTTAAGAATAAAGAATCTTGGCTCTTTATACCACCCAGGCTTGATTTTCTGTCAATGGCCCACCCACTTTTCTGTTGCCTAGTGTCAAAATTTGATCCACAATCTTTGTTTCAGCATTCACCACCACTCTCCACATTGGGTCATTACATCCTACTGACTTCATTTCTTCAAGAAATCTGTTTTGGTCTCCATATGAACTAGATTACTAACATAGGACCGAAAGCAATCTGCATTGACCTATGATTTCTCTGCTCTAGAATTCATGTATTGTACATTTGTCTAATTTTCTTCAAATGAAAGCTTATCAAACACATATGCAATAGCATACATATTAATTGCTTAAATATTTTGTCAAAAATACTGATTCTGATTCACTATGACTTTAGAATTTTGTATTTCTAATAAATTCTTAGGTGGTGCCAATGCTTTAAACTACATTCAAGTCACCGTTAGATTAAGAACCTTTGCAGGGCAGTGATGGCGCATGCCTTTAATCCCAGCAATCTGGAAGCAGAGGCAGGTGGATCTCTGTGAGTTTGATACAAGCCTAGCCTACAGAATGAATTCCAGGACAGACTGTTACACAGAAAAACCTTGTCTTAAAATACAAAAAACAAACAAAACACTAACAACAACAACAAAAAAAAAAAAAAAAAAAAAACCTTTGGACTCCAGTCCTAGGATATACAGATAATGCATGAACATACATGCAGGCAAACACCCACACACATAAAAATAATAAATAGGGGGGAAAACCTTTAAACTAGTACTTAATTCTGCTCAAATTTCAATTCTTTCTTGCAGTTTTAGGAAAGTAACCTTCTTATACTGCCTAATTCTATTGGCTCAAAAAACATCCTCACTCTCACTGCTGGCTGGACATGTTCACTCTGCCTCTGTAGTCCTCCTGTGTAGATGTGTTCCTTGGGTTTGTTTAAACTTTCTTTACCACTAATTCAAGTAATATCTTTCACAACTCTAAACAAATTAATCCTGCGCACATTCCTCCCGGTTTTCTGAATTTCAACCATACTCTCATAGTGTACTAAGAAACCTAAGAACATTCAGTACAAACTGCTTTGTTTCTCTTCTTCAATGAATAGAAATTTTTCAGGTACATAGAAAATAAGTATGAATACTATTCTACTTTGCTTTCTTAGCATTTTCATGACTGAATATTGTTACAACAGTCTTCATTACTACCTCCTTAACTTCCTGACAATCTATATTTCCATTCCTAGTCTACTCCTTAAACTGTATTGGACTATGCCAACTTTCTTCTTTCTTGAAACTTTACTGTTTCTCACAGTAACAGTATTCTGGATCTTCCTATTCATATGTTCGATTTCTCTCATGGGAGTAACCCATGGAACATTAATCTCTTCCTTTCTACCCAAGACTTCAACCTCTCCATCTTCTTTCTACCTCTTCAACTTTTTTTACCTATACCCCTGAAAGACAGGAGCCCTTAAAATTGCACCTCTTTATCTCATTTTCTTTATTTTTTTTTTTTTTTTGAGTTAGAATTCTCACTGCATAGGCCAGGTTGGCCAGGAACTTGCTATATAGCTAGACCGGCCTTGAAGTCCCTAGCTTCCTTGCCTTAACCTCCTTAAATAACAAGCCTGACGACCTCACCAGCCCTCAGTGTCTCTTAAGGTTTATTTATCTGATAGAAATTCAGGGTTTACTATTAGATTCTACTTAGATCTCTTGATATATCAGTGAACAAAGGAAAAAATAGCCTCTGTCCATACAAAGTCAAGTTATTCTGTGCCACAAGGACATTAAAATGGACTTGTAGGACTGGGGTGGTAGTTCAGTGGTAGAATACCCTAGGTTCAATCTTCAGAATTGAACAAAGAAAACAAACCAAACCTTTCCATTGAATAATATTTTATACACTCCTGACTTAAAAACTCCATCAACAAAAAGAATGATTTCTTCTATCAGCCACAACTATATATCACTGCCTTAGTTCAAAACACTTGATAATCATTTTCTATTTTGTCTATTCAATTTTGCTTTCTATTACTCCCTGATTCCAAAGAATCCAAGCAAGACAGTACTATGATTATTCTTCAAACACACTGCCTGTATTTCCATTTGGCCAAATAACTACTGAAAACATATGTCCAGTTCCTAGACAAAAAAAAAGTGTACTGAATACATAGACAACTTCAAAACTGAAAGTTTCTTGATTCAAATGTATTCTAACAACAAACCTTTATACAGAGCTTACTATATACTGAACACCATTTTAATAAATTAACGCATTTATTGTGCAAAATAACCCTAGGTCTTTTATGAATGATAAAACTGAGACTCAGTAAAGTAACTGTCCTAGGTCAGGAAGTGACTTTAAGTGGTAGAGCCAAGATCCACACTGTCTGATTCCATCCAATATAGCATGTACCTGCAAAAACAATGAATAAAAGCAAAGAGTTCAAAGGACTCACATTGAAAACTACAGACTAGCTGAATATAATATTCAACTATTAAATAATTTTCAGGACTAGAAAAGCTCAGCAGTTAAGAACACGAGCTGTTCTTCCAGAAGACACAGGTTCAATTCTCAGTACCCACAGGGCAGCTCAAAACTACCTGTAACTCCAGTCTCAAGGAATCTGGTACCTCTTCTAACCTCTGCAGGCACCAGCATACACACAGTAAATAAAATGTACAGATAGGCAAAAAAACATACAACATCTAAGACTGGGCATGATGGTACACACCTATTTCCAGCGCTGGGGAGGCAGAGGAAGGTGGATCTCTGTGAGTTCAAGACTCTAATCTACATAGTAAATTCCAAGCTAGCCAGAGCTAGAAAACGATATCCTTGTTTCAAAACAAACAAACAAACAAACAAAAAATCAAGTTAGTCCTTTATCTCAAATACTTAAAAACAGTATTTTCCTTAGTATCATGACAAGATTTTCAAAATTTTTTTAACATTTTGTTTTTACTTATAAACTTTGCTTATATTTATAAATATGTATGTGTGTGTGTGTGTGTGTGTGTGTGTGTGTTTGGGGGAGGAAGTATGGAGGTATGGAGAAGTTACAGGTAGTTGTAACCCATCTGATGCAGGTGCTGAGAACCTAGTAGCTCCTCTGGAAGAGCAGAAAATGCTTTTATCCACTGAGCCATCTCTCTAGATCTGAATTCCAAGTGTTTTTTTTTTTTAAGCAAGGTCTCACTCTATAGGCTTGAAACTCAGATCAGATTGGCCTCAAGTTTGTGACATTCTTCCTGTCTCTGCCTCCTGATGGCTGGATTACAACAAGCATGACCTACCACTCCTAGCTCTAGACTCAGTAATATAAAAAGAAAGGAATAGGGTTGGGGATGTAGTTCACTGGCAGAACACTTCAGTCAATGTAAGGAATCCCCAGTATCAAAAAGAAAAAAAGAAAAATTATAAATAAGAAAAATAATGATGTCTTAGTCTTCATTGCTAATGTGAGACAATTTTTTTAACAGATAAAAGTTTCCCCTAAAATAACCTATCTTGCAAAATGCCTGGGTGTAGCAATGTTTTCTATATGCTTGAAATTAATAGATAAGTCATGGAGTTGGAGACATGGGTACGTGGCTAAGAGTGCTTCCTAGTCTCAGAGTACCCAAGTTTGACTTCCAACATACATGTCAAGTATCTCACAACCACCTATAACTCCAGCTCCTCTTTGGCCTGTGCAGACACTCACATATGTGACATACATTCACACATACAATCACAGACACACAAAGGTTCTCCTGCACAAATTAAACCTATTAAAAAGAAAACATGCTTTAAAAAAATCCCCAAAGAGAAGGCAAACAGTGATTTGTGTTTAACAAAATAAATAATATAGATAAATAAATTTTAAAAAGTCAAAATAGCTCTGCCAGCTAGACATGGTAGCACATGCCTATAATTCCAGCACCATAGAGACTGAAGCAGCATGTTTGACATCAGTCTGGGCTACACAGCAAGACCCTGCAGCAGAAAGCAAAACTGAAAACAATGACAAGATAGCGAGCTCTGACACACTGCAAACACGAAGGCACTCTAGGTAGAGCTGTGTCAGGCAGATCACAGGCTGTATATCCCTGGAATGCTTGAAGGAGTGCTTTAGAGTTAAGATTGGAGGAGAGTCTAGAGTATGTGTGTGTATAAAATGGGACAGGTACAAAATTAAGATCAGTACATAACTGTAAACATGAAATTCATTTATATTTCATATAAACCTTAAACTTAAAGACTTGATATCCTAAGAAAAACTTTTAGTCTCAGTATATCTTATCTGCCATTTGACTGTGATTTCTCATGTGAGGAAGGTATGGACCTTCCCATTATGGTTATCAGGTTAATGTTCCAGTTTCAGTTGGGAGCATTTTGGAATTTGAAGTTAGGGGTAATCAACTTGTATTTCTCAATAATGTACTACATTACATCTTGGTTTTTATTATTATTAATATTACACAAATGCCACAACACCCATGGCATTAGGTAATCTTTTATAAGCAAGGAAAAAAATGACTGGTAAAAGTGTAAATTTAAAATTTTAAGCACTTTGGGCTTCAGAGAGTCTTAGCCTTGATTGTGAAAACTTTGAGATTTGTAAGTTAAATACAGCATGAGAATATTTCAGATATTGAAGGAATCAAAAAGTAAAAGCAAACACATTTATTATTCATCTACCATTTACAAAGCTAAAAGAATCCCATATATACATACACTTTAAAACACAGTAAAGGCGCTGGAGAGATGGCTCAGCAGTTAAGAATACTGGCTGCTCATGTAGAGGACTGAGATTCAATTCCCAACTACACACTGGACCACAGTCACCTGTAACTTCTGTTCCAGGGCATCTGATACCCTATTCTGACCTCCACAGAGACCAGGTACACACTTAGTGACTAGACGTACATGTAATGCAAAACATTAATACAATAAAAGTAAGTAAAGATATAAAACTTAAAAAACATAAAATGAGCTAGGCATAGTGGCACACAGGCAGGAAGATTAGGAGTTCAAGTAGCTTTCCAGGGGCTGGCAAGAAGGTTCAGAAGCTAAGGGACTGGCTACCAGACCTGATGCCATAAGTTTGACCTCTAGAACTCAAACTGTAGAGGGAAAGAATTCCTAAAAGCTGTTCTCTAAACTCCAAATGCACCCAATGGAATGTACAGGCTCACACAAGTACACAATAAATAAATAAAGGGCTTAAAAAAATTCAAAGTGGGGCAGGGTCACACATCTTTAATCCCAGCACTCGAGAGGCAAAGGCAAGCAAATCCCTGTGAGTTTGAGGCCAGCCTAGTCGACAAGAGCTAGTTCCAGGACAGCTAGGACACTTACACAGGGAAACCCTGTTTCAAAAACAAACAAACAAAAACAAAGTGACTTTCAGGCTAGCTTAAGATACATAAGATCCTATCTCCAGAAAGAAAGGGGGAAAAAGAAGCAAAGAACAGGGGATATAATTCAATAGTACAGCACTTGCAAGCATGAGCATGGCAAGACAGACAGAGAGAGGAGGGGAGGGGAAAGAACTTTAAAATGTGAAAATTTCCTTGACAAAATGAAGAATGCTGTCTAGAAATACACAATAGTTGAAGAAAGTTGGTTTATGAAGGTCAACAAACTAAATAAAATATTTTCAAGGGTCTCAGAACAGCAACAACACATACACATAAACACACACAAGCACACACACCAAAACAAAGGTGGTTGATTTTTTAAAAACTGTATGCAGCACTGGCCTGTGTTCATGTATATGTGCACATGTTTCAGCATGTACATGTGGAAATCACAGATGGACACTGGCATCTTCTTCAGTCACTCGGACTTATTCACTGAGACACGGTTTCTCAATGAATATAAAGCTCAGAGACTCAGCAAACTCCAAAGATGCTCCTTTCTCTGTCTAAGCTGGAATTATATGGGCGCAACATACTCAGCTGTTTTGGTTGGTTGGTTGGTTGGTTGTTTTTTTTGGGGGGGGGGTTGTTTGTTTGTTTTATCAAGTAGGTGCTAGAGATCTAAACTAAGGTCCTAATGCTTATAAGGATGGCAACCATTTTATCAACGAGGCCATCTCCTCAACCTCCAAGAGTAGTTTTGTAAAACCAAGCATACCAAAGTAAATCAAAGAATAAATTTTCATTTCATAATGTCCTTATACCGTCTCGCTGACCTTAAAATCCTATTCATCCCAGCCAGGTGATGGTAGCGCACACCTTTAATCCCAGCACTGGGGAGGCAGAAGCAGATGGATCTCTGTGAGTTCGAGGCCAGCCTGATCTACAAGAGTTAGTTCCAGGACAGGTGGCACCAAAGCTACACAGAGAAACCTTGTCTCAAAAAGAAAAAAAAACCTATTCATCCTTAAGAGAAGCTGGAGTTTTCAATATTTAATGTCCTTATTCATTAGAATTTTCTGCCATTCTTTCTGCCTCATCAAGCCATTATTAAACTTTAAAGATATCTAATAATATTTCCTGAGTGTAATTATTCAGTATAAGCAGTTTCATAACTTATCTATACTAATAAACACACAGAAGCAGATAAAATAAAATTCACTGTAAAAAGTAGGCAGGCACTGTGGCACACACTTGTAGCCCCAACACCACAGGAGACAAGGGTGAAGGATCATTCTAAATTCAGCACACTTTGTAGCTCTACAAAGGGAGACTGTCAAAAAAAGAAACATGCTTTACTTTTTACTATCTTAATGTTTCATGTTTTCTTCACTATTACCCAATGAATGAATATCTAAAATTGTTTTTAAAAACTGAATTTCTTTTTTAGGTTATTTGTGTGATCATGTATCACTTCCTTACTGAAAACTGCTTCTATATTAGCCACAATAATGTTGGCCTATAGTCCCAGGGACTGCAGCTCAGCAGTTAAGAGCACTGCTCTTTCAGAGGTCTTGAGTTCAATTCCCAGATGAGACCTAGTGTTCTCTTCTGGCCTGCAGGTTTACATGCAGGCAGAACACTGTATACAAAATAAATAAAACTTTTTGTTTGTTTGTTTTTTGTTTTTCAAGACAGTGCTTCCTGTAGCTTTGGAGCCTGTCCTGGAAGTAGCTCTTGTAAGCCAGGCTGACCTCAAACTCACAGAGATTCATCTGCCTCTGTCTCCATAGTGGTGGGATTAAAGGCATGCACCACTACCGCCTGGCAAATAAATTAAATAAAAACAAAGATGACTTGGGCTGCACCCCAGTCTAGATAACATGAGGCTGGCTATACTAGCAGCAGGTAAGGGAATGACCTTGTAAAAAAAATATATTCACTTTATTATAAAAGACAAGAACAACACATTTCCTCAGTCCTGTGTTCCAATCTAAACATGATGTCACATTGGGGCTTAAGGAAGAAAAGAGACTCTGGGACAGGAGGAATGGCTTAGCCTTTAAGCAGGCACATTGCCCTTGCAGAGGACCTGAACTCAGTTTTCAATACCTACATCAGGAGGCCATGACCACCTGAAATTCAAGTTCCAAGAGCTCCAACTCCCTTTTCTGGGTACCATACACACTTAGCATATACATACAGACATACACATATATGCATAAAGATAATTTTTTTTAAAAAAAGGCAATACCACCTTCATTAATGTTTCTCAGAACAGCTTCCCCACTAATCTTTAATACTTCAAACAAAATTAAGCCGTTAACCCCAAATTATTCTTCTAAAAATTACCACCATGTAACTCCTGACCCTTTTGGAGGTGGGGGGTCCCTAATCTCTTTGTAGACTGAATTCAATCTGATTCTAAACATATACTTCATAAACCAACTCTACTTTACTTATACAAAATAATCTGCTACAATCCAAATTAACACTTTCTTCCAGAAAGATCAGACTTCTTACATCCCCCTCACCAAGTGTTTGCTCATGCTTTCATCCCCCACATGGAATGTATGGAATGTTCTTCTGGAGATGCTCTGAAGAGACAATGAGTTCATATTCTTTATTTAAGTCCCACTTTCTTCATGAAGCCTCACGCCTACAACTCTGATGTGAAGACAATGGACTCAACTTTATGTATTATATACATTGCTTGAACACTGCTCGGACAGTGCTGGTTACTATTAGAAAGTATTCTTATCAAGACAAATGCAAACTGTCACTATCCAGCATGTGGGTCTATAATATGCACAACTATTTGAAAAGCTGACTGCATGATCTGATTAAAATTCAAAGTATTTGATTATGTCAAAGGAGTTCTAGTACAAAAAGAAATAATGTAATGATTAGGATTTTCATCCAAGTGGTGCAGTGTCAAGAGTATTAGGAGAAAAGGTAAAGTGAATGGGGCAGAGATGAAACCAAATTGACTGTGAGCTGTGGTCATCTCTGAGGCTTAGTGACAGCTATATCACAGTTCATAATTACTTCCTATTTGATGAATTTTTGTTCATGAAGATTTTTGTTTTTTTGTTTTCTCTTGGTTTTTCAAGACAGGGTTTCTCTGTGTAACCCTGGCTGTACTGGAACTCGCTATATAGATCAGGATGGCCTTGAACTCAGAGATCCACCTGTCTCTGCCTCCCTAGTGCTAGAATTAAGCACTGCATGGCTTCATTTTTTTTTAAAGGATTTGGTCTGGTTAGAATGCTTTCCTACACTAACCCCACATCAGACAGAGGTCTGATCTCCAAAATATACAAAGAACTCAAGAAATTGGACAACAAAAGATCACATAATCCAATAAAAAAAATGGAGTACAGACCTAAACGGAGAACTCTCAACAGAGGAATCTAAAATGGCTGAAAGACACTTAAGAAAATGTTCAACATCCTTAGTCATCAGAGAAATGCAAATCAAAACAACACTGAGATTCCATCTTACACCTGTAAGAATGGCCAAGATCAAAAACACTGATGACAACTTATGCTGGAGAGGTTGTGGGGTAAAGAAAACACTCCTGCATTGCTGGTGGGAATGCAAGCTGGTACAACCCCTTTGGATGTCAGTGTGGCAATTTCTCAGAAAATTAGGAAACAACCTTCCTCAAGACCCAATACCATTTTTTGGTACATATCCAAAGGATGCTCAATCGTGCCACAAGGACATGTGTTCAACTAAGTTCACAGCAGCCTTGTTTGTCATAGCTAGAACCTGGAAACAACCTAAATACCCCTCAATCGAAGAATGGATAAGAAAAATGTGGTACATTTACACAATGGAGTACTACGCAGCAGAAAAAAAATAACGACAGCTTGAATTTTGCAGGAAAATGGATGGCGCTAGAAAACATTATTTTGAGTGAGGTAACCCAGACACAGAAAGACAATTTTCACATGTACTCACTCATAGGTGGATTTTAAACATAAAGCAAAGAAAGTTAGCCTATAAACCACAATCCCAGAGAATTTAGACAACAATGCGGACACTAAGACTTACATAGATATAATCTACATGGGAAGTAGAAAAAGACAAGATCTCCTGAGTAAATAGGGAGCATGGGGGCCTTGGGGGAGAACTGAAGGGGGGAGGGGGGAGGCAGGGAGGGGAGTAGAGAAAAAATGTAGAGCTCAATAAATATCAAAGAAAAAGAATGCTTTCCTAGCACATATAAGCTCTAAATTAAAACCTTAGATTCCCCACCTTCCATTAAATAACAATAATAAAATACCATCTTAATTTCACTTTAAATAATATACACAAAATACATTATAATACCTTTTTTCAGGGGGTTACTGATGTAATGGATCACTGGCACCTCACAATGTGTCTGAAGCAAACAAAAGGTTTGCTTTGGTTTTTGAAACAGGGTCTCACTATGGAAGCCCCAGTCAGTCTCTAAGAACAGACATCACAGGTCTATACTAGCAGCACACGCGCACGCCTTGAATTCATGATCATGGTGTCTCACCTGCACTACCAGGCCTAGGTTGTAATTAACTTATTTACCCAACAAATATCTAGAATTACACTGACAATAAAAGAAAGGTTTCTAGAAAGATCCAATCTGACAGGGAGTTTGCACCATCTATATTCTTTTCTGCAAGTTATTAAAAGTAAATTGGAGGAATATATGTCATCAAAATGAGGAATCTCCATGAAAAGTAAAATTAATCTTACCACCAAAGCAATACTGTCTATATTACACACTTTTATTCAATTTTAGCATGTACAAATGGTATAAACAACTGCTGAAATTTTTTTAAAAAAATCAGAAAAAAAAGTCAAGTAAAATATGGAAAGCAGCAAACTAATTTTAGTTTTTTAAAATAGAGAAAAAGCTGCTACAATCAAGGTTCAATAACCTAAGTCAGCCAATGTCAAGTCAGTAAGTTCACAATCTAAAGACATCTGATGCCCAAACAGGGAATGAATTAAATAGGTTCCTCAATTACATGAAAATAACATCTTATTGAGAGACAGAAAAACATGCTTAAGAATTTCCAGAATCTTGGCTTAACGACAAGGTATCTGTTACTGTTAAGGAAATAGTTCACTCCTTGGCTACGTCATTAGATAGCTACCATTCAGATTCAACCACTGCTTTTTCTACATCATTTGCTAATCCCTTCTACAAGCAGTAATACAAAAACTACTATTTTTAAGTAATGGTATTTTTTTTTCCAATTACACTGGGTTTTAAGTTTGGTTTGGGGGTTTTTCCCCACCTATACCCTTTTGTTGTTATTTTGCTCTGTTTGTTTTGAGACAGGGTCTCATTGTGTAGCTCCGGCTGTCCTGGAACTCACTATGTAGACCAGACTGGCCTCAAACTCAGATCTGCCTGCCTGTTTCCCAAATGCTGGGACAAAAGGTATGCACCACTACACCTGGTATTTGACCTTTGTTTTTACACACTGGTTTTGCAAACATTCAATTTGATCATTTAGATTCCTAGTTCTATTCCACTAACTGTTTAACTTCTTAAGAGATGAGTTTTTTAGTAACCATACCACACAATAAGTTTCTGAAGTGATATCTAACACGCATGCTATTCAAATAGCAAGGCTTACCCTAGTAACAATACATCATCTACTTATCATTTAGTGCAAGTAAAGCTTAAAAGAGAATTTTTCTATATAAACAGCTTAATAATAAAGAAGCCATCCTCACAAATATACTGAGATAAAAAAGAAAATCATTTCAGATTGCCTTAAACTCATACATCTTTATTTTAGGCTTTCCTCTTCTGACAACAGAAAACCAAGCAAATAAAATACAACAAAGATATAGCTAACTAGTAATAATATACTTGCTTCATATAGACAAGGCCAGAAATGTACTTCTTAGTATTGAAAAACTAAACAAAACAAAAAAATAAGGGGTCAAAAAAATGTTGAAATCGCTCATAAACAACTGGGGCAGGTGCGGGGAGGGGTGGTTGGGACATCAAACCAACCAAACAAACACAAAACCGACAAAACTTTAAGAACCAGGGTGGGAGAGGATGGCTTCCATGGCTTTTGTTCTACAAATTTGAGGATCTGAGTTCTAGTCTCAAAACTCACTGGACATGGTATGCACTTGAAATGCCAGCCCAGGTTAGACAAAGGCTGGGGAACCCTATGCTTTCAAGGAGAGCGAATCTAGCCTAAATGGTGAGTTTCAAGTCAATGAGAAACTCTGTCCCCATTCCTAAAGTTGTCACCTGAAGTTGTTCTCCGGCATGCCCACACACATGAATCTGTATGAACAAACAAAAGCACACACAGAGAGACAGCCATTTTTTAATTATGAAAGAATAACGCGGGAGAACTCACTACATTACTACATTTGAAAAAGTTGGTACTTTACTCCACAGTCTTTCAACTAAAGAAGTCTACAAAACTATCTGGGCATGGCGGCAAAAGCCTTTAATCCCAGCACTCAAGAGAATCACTGAGCGTTCCAGGCCAGCCTGGTCTACAAAGGGAGTTCCAGGACAGTCAGAGCTGTTACACAGAGAAATCCTGTCTCAAAAAAAAAAAAAAAAAAAAAAAAAACACAAAAAAACACAAAATTTAAAGTCTATAAAATGAAATCAAAATTTTGAAATAAAATGTGTTAATACCCACAACTTGATCAAAGAAGTATATTATGCTATCATAATTCATGTAGTCTCAACTTTTGAAAAAAAATACATTAAATCTTTAAGTTTCCAGGATTACTGTAACTTTCTTTTCAAGAATGGATATTTGTGGATGTTTCCCAATAAATCTAAGGGAAGATACAGTTTATAAAATGTTAGAATGTGTTAGGAAGTTTTACCTGATACATCCTATTCCTGTGGGATGAAAGCCATTTACAAGTTCCATTTAGATTAAGAAATCCTTTGGGAAATGTATGTAGTACATTCTAGTTATTCTGTTTCTAGAACAGCAAAAACCTCTATAACCTATTTCCCTACTGTTTTTATTTCAAAACCAACTTAGTTCACTATAACTTCCTTCCCAAAAAGTCAAGGAAATATTAGGTAGTGACAGAACTATTTAAATTTTTAGCAGAGATTGAAGTTTTCACAAATTTAACCTACCTCACACATTCTACAAAAACAGTATTACTTGCAGTCATATTTTTTTAAAAAAAATCATTAAAATGAAGAGTGTATCTTCACTTTAAAACAAGGAGTAGAGAGGGAAAAAAAAGGAAAGCTTTTAAAACCAAACTGCTTAAATGAATTCTTTTTCATTCTCTTAAGACAAAATCCTTTTTACAATAAAACTCCCTAAAAGCTACTGTCTAGCATTCAGGAGACTCCATGTTCCAGCCTAGTACCACAAAAATAAATGTAAAACTCCCCTAATGCTAACTAACTCATCCTTCGGCAACACCTTCTATCTTTTCCTGAGCTATCCAGGACTGTTTATATGGTAGCTCACCCCTGTAACTCCAGCCTAAAGAAGCTGGAGCGGGGTGGTCCTGTGTTTCAAGGCAGCTTATGCTACACAGACCAGGACAGTCTGAGCTACAGAATTAAGACCTTGTTTCAGAACAAAACCAAAGTAATGGGTTGCAAGTTATCTCTAGCATTTTAATTTAAATGAAGTTGACAAATAAATGCCACAAAACAATTTTATTTTATACTTTGCTGTTTGACTGTTGTCTCTCATCATAATCACATTAAAGGTTTGTCTATGCAACTTTCTGGAAAATTATATGGTAAGTCAACTTTAAGTAACTCATGTTAAAAATCTTACACAAACAATTCATTTGAAGACTTCAATTATTTAACTTGGCAGAAAGAATTTCAAATTATCAAAGGAAATCATTAAGTATGAAGCTACCATGTTGAAAATGTTACAAATCTACACAAAAACATTCATAAAATTCAGTTTACTTCCTATCAATGTGCCAAAGAACTTTTACATCTTCTCTAGACATCCTGAAGATTCCAATAAATTCACTTTTATTTCAAAAGGCTAGAAGAATTTAATGACCCCAGAGGGGGGGAAAAAAACCAAGATATTTAGTGAGCCAAATACTTTTACAAAAGAGAAAATGTATTAAAAACTCAATCACCCCTTCTATAAGACAAACAGTCCTCTCCTTAGAACATACTGCTTACATGCAGCCAAGTACGACTGCCAAGAGTATCTAGACAAGATTGTTCAAAGTGGCAAGCTTTCTACCAGCATCTATTTTTACTTGAAACTGAAGACAAGGTATTGATAAACTAAATCAAAAGTTATTTCTTAAAAAAAAAAAAAAAAACAAAACCTCAAGGAAAGATAAGCTCTGGAAGGAATATAAAATGCTTCCAAGTCTCAGAAAAACAGCAATTTATTCAGTTTTGCCAAATAGGGGTTTAGGTAGCTAAAAGGAAAAAAAAGGAGCTTTAGCCAGACTCAGGAGGGCACACCTAGCACTCAGAAGGCAAAGGCAGGCAGATCTCTACAAATTCAAGGCCAGTCTGATCTATAGTGCTTGTCAGAGCTACATAAAAACCCTGACTTAAGAATAAAAAAGAAAAAGAAGCCAGGCAGTGATGGCACTCGCCTTTAATCCCAGCACTCACCTGTAATCCCAGCACTCGGCTTTAATCCCAGCACTCTCCTGTAATCCCAGCACAGGAGACAGAGGCAGATCTCTGTGAGTTCGAGGCCAGCCTGGTCTACAAGAGGTAGTTCCAGGACAGGCTCTAAAACTACACAGAGAAACCCTGTCTCGGGGGAAAAAGAAAGAAAGAAAGAAAGAAAAAAGAAAAGGAAAACAAAAAACAGAAAGAAGCAAGCTTTATGAGCAGCTTTTCGAACCACTGTTAACATTTTTTAAAGACTTTTTCACAATGACAGAATGTAACACCAAATGCAAGAATACTCAAAATTTTATAGGTAAAATATGTAAAACTTACAATAACCGAGTAATATGCAAAAGTGTCTAGAGAAACCACATTTGTATTTACATGTAAAGTATTACTGTTTTTTCCAATAAGAGATAAACTGCAACATGAGATTGTTATTGTGACTTTACTTTCACACACTATGGGTGTGTATACATACAAAACAAAATAAAACAAAGCAAAACATATACACTGCAAAACAAACATTGTCTTTCAAGAACGGATTTCTCTGTGTAGCTGTCCTGGAACTTGCTCTGTAGACCAAGCTGGTCTTGAACTCACAGAGATCCGCCTCTGTCTCCTGTGCTGGGATTACAGGAGAGTGCTGGGATTAAAGCCGAGTGCTGGGATTACAGGTGAGTGCTGGGTCTTGAACTCAGAGATTCCCCCGTCTCTGCCTCCCAGGTGTGAGATTAAAGGTGTGTGCCACCACCACCTAGCTACATATATTTTAAGAACACAGTATGTTATGTTCAAAAATGACATGTGTGTATCTGACCTACATAATCCTATTTGTTTTTCTGGTAATTCTTCTTTCACCGTGGTGTATTATAGCAAAGGCTCTGGCTTCTTTTTATACAAACTAAACATCTCAATTTTTGTCTAGTTCACTAAACTATGGACTATAAGCCACCCTCGCTCTTGCAGTTCTTGTTCTTACTATAGGAGATAACAGCTAAGTGCTACTATATGTGCACAGCTTTATGACTTCTTTTCTATGGCAAAAAAAAAGTAAGGAATTTAAGTTTACCCCCAAAAATATCAACTTCTTGCTTGCATACAAACTCAATGTATTTTTCCATACAACTTAGACAGATAACGCCTATCCTAGAAATGTCAAAAGAGAGAACTTCCCAGATCAAGAGTCAATTTACACGTAGCCAGAGAGGAAATCTCCACCCCAATCACAAATAGATGTTATCAATTAACCTAAACATCAATATGACGTAGGTAATAATCTATTCTCAAAAGGAATCCGCTACCCGCATATAATCAAAATACCAGTTGTATTTGCATGCAGTGTTCGGAGGAATTCTATGTGTGTGTGCCAGACTCGTCTTGTTTTGAAATGCTAAGCTGTTCTTTACGGGTATAATCAGCGTCCACATCAAGTGTCCTGAGGAAAGGCAATTCAGGAGAACGCTGGGTGGCATGGAGAAGGCCGAAAATGAAAAGAAGGGTAAAAAACCATGGTCCAACAGAGAGAAGGAGCAACAGCAAGATCGCACAATGCAAAACATTTCTCTCCTGAGTAGCCTGCAGAAAGATCTTCTCTCTTAACCCTAACAGTACCCTACCTCCCGTCATTCACTTCCCAACTTCCTTTACTTTTCAAGGAACAACAAGGGGCATCTCCCCTCTTCTGGAAGTGTGTGTGTAAAGGCTCTGTACAGGAGAGAGGGAAGGAATCGACTCTTCGCAAGAAGGTTGAGAAACAGGTGGGTTACACGGAGCAACGGAGCGGCAACATAATTTCGATACTCACGGGGTGGCTTTATATGACAGATGTGACTAAAAGGAGACGGCACGTCGGAATCAGCTCGGGTCTGGCAGACTGACTGGGGGCTGACAGAACGCACTAGAGGGGGGCAGAGCCTAGATCCAGGGCGACATCAGTGGAGAGGGGAGAAAAAAAGAGAAAAAAGAAAAAGAAAAAAAGCACCAGGCAGGACGGGTGGGCAATAAGCAGAAGCACCGGTCAGAGTAGAAGGATGGTTCTGGCTTGAGAGAGCAGGGCCAGTTGGAAAGGACGTCAGAGGGGAAAGGGGGCTGGGGAACCAAGGAGGACCGAGACCTAAGGACACTGTTGCCAGAAAAATGCGGGAATAGCTGGCGATGAGAAGCTCTCTCGGCTCCTCAATTGAAGAAATTCTCGAAGGAGAGCCGGCGCCCGCCGCCGCGCTGCCTCCAGCCCGGCTGCCTTTTCCTGGTGGTAACTGCTGTGGCGTAGAGGGGAGAGGGAGGAAGGGGAGGAAGAGGAGGAGGAGGAGGCAGCCGGAGCAGGAGGAGGGTGAAGGCGAGGCGGGGGGTGGGGAGAAAGGGGGGTGCGGCCTGCACAGTCCCAGCGAAGCCTCCGCTCTCTCGTAGCCGGTCAGCCCCGGGTTTCCCCTAAGCCCAGCCCCGCAGACACTCACCCGCCTGTCTTGCCTCGCTTTTCCCTCAGCCGACTCCACGCGCTGCCGCGTCCTCACAGGAGACCAGTGAACCAGAGTCGGCGAAAAAACTCTTCAGAACCGGGCCTGACTGCTTCAGTGAGTCCGACCTTTACGGCTAAGAGAGAGAGAGAGACTCTCAGCTTTCGGTGGGTTCCACAGCTAGACGGGCCACCATCTTACATTAGGGTAAGACTCCTCCGGTCTCCGGTGCGCAGGCGCATGCCGATCCGGCTGGGAGGGGCGGGGGAGGGGCGGGACTAGCGGCAAGCGACCGAGTGGGAGGTTGCGGAGGACTGCTCCGCTGCACCCTGGGAGTTGTAGTCCTCGGAGAGCAAGCGCCCCGGGGCAGGCCGGGAATTGAAGTCATCATTGGAGAGGGCGCTCCGGAGCTCGTACCTCACGTGGCTCCTGGAGCACCGGCTTTCTTCTTGTTTTGCTTCCTCCTCTGCCGGCGTGTGTGGCTACTGTGTCATGTGGTCGGCGGTTTTCATTAATGCTTGCTGAAATGAAGGAAACCAAAACTCTACGAAACTTAACTGATTTGGAGGGAGAAGGGACGTGTCTTATCTGCCCCGCCCTCCATAGTTAGGTATCCTACGGGGGCGTAGTGAAGGTAGAATCAGGTTGAGGATTGCAAGAGCGCGGGATTTGATCCTAGAGTGAGGACTTGATACTGTTTGGAAAAGTGAGCGTTCGTTTCCCGGTCTTTGCGCCTCCTGCCACCAGCAGGGTTGATCTCATCCTCTCGGCAAAATCGCCAGTGAAGAAATATCCTGAATTGCCAGATGCCTATTTCCCAAGAGAACTCGTGCCGTCTGAGCAGCGTGTGTTGCTGATGCGGAACAGTATGCGGACTTTACTGCACACTCCTGTGGGCTGCGAGTCCAGCCTGCACAGCTGTGCGCGTCAGGCTCGCAAACTGCACAAATAAACACGTCCCAAAGAACGTAATGCAACCGCAGCCAGCCAGTTCCAGCACCAAGAAATCCTAAATAGCAAAATCGGTCAATGTACAGCGCTTACCTGGTTGCCTCTTAGAACTCTGTTGTTGGTGGCGCTCCCGGGGCGGTCGATTCTGTTTATTGCCTGTATATTCTTTACCCATTCGTACAAATACGGAGCTCCTCCTTGGTACCTAGCCCTGTGCCATATGCTGGGAACATACAACAGTGAGCAAAGCACAAATCTCCAGTTCCCATCCCAGCGTGTGTGCACGTGCTGGGGTTTGGAGAAGTGAAAGGAAACAAATTTTCAAATCCAGGATTGAAATATATAGGATACAACTGTGGATATACCACAGTGGTAGTGCGTGGTCTGACAAACTTGAGACCTGAAAGCAAAAGGCGGGAGAAAGGATTTAAAATAGAAAAGGGCAGACTAAGGAAAGAAATTGAAGTTTTAAAATCGGAATCTTTTAGTGAGAAGCCCTCATTTCATTTTTTTAAAATAATTTTTCTATGGCTCCATTTTCACTCAGAGTTAATAGTTTTTGTGGGTTTTTGTTGTTGTTCTTGTTGTTGTTTAGTTTTGGGTTTTTGGTTTGGTTTGGTTTTTGGTTTTTCGAGACAAGGTTTCTCTGTGCAACAGTTCCAGCTGACCTAGAACTCACCATGTAGACCAGGCTGACCTCGAACTCACAGAGATTCGCCTGCCGATGCCTCCCAAGTGCTGGGATTAAAGGCATGTGCTACTACCGCCCGGTTAGGGTCAATAATTTTAGTGAAGAAAAAAAATAATAATTTTAGTGAAGAATTAGTAATAAACTCATACTTAACTGAATTTGAAGTTACAAAATCATATTAAATGATTACCTGAAAAGCTTGGAAAATCATTTGCATTCATCTTTAGGGACTTAAATGTCTAAATATTCCATACAGGTGGCACATATATTTTTAAAATCTGATCATTTATGTATATATACTGTGTATTATATATATATACATATACATATATATTAGAATTCTACACTGGATAAACAAAATAGTGAAACGAACAAATAAGTTTTTTTTTAATTTTATACAGTGGCTCCTTATGTAACCCGGGGTGGTCTTAAATTTGTAGTTCACACCTTTAATCCCTGCACTCAGGAAGCAGAAGCAGATAGATTTCTGTGCGTTCTAAGAATTTAAAGCCAACCTGGTTTTACAGCATGTTCAAAGCCAGCCAGGATTACATAGTGAGAGATACCTTTTCTCAAAAATAATTACCCCAAAAAAGGGGAACCAGACAGGGTTTCGGTTAGTGTAGGGGAGAGATGAAAGAGGTTAATGGGGGGGATGATGAAAATGACCCAAACCTATGTATATGCATATGAAATTGCCAGAAAAAAAAAGAATTTAAAAAATTAAAAAGAATCACACATTTGGACATAGTGCTATAAGTCCTTGTCTCAAAGTAAAAAATCATAATTAAAGCCTGGGGACGTAGCTGAGTGGTAAAGTACCTGCCTGGTGAAAGCCCTGAGTTCAATCTTCACAGCTAAAAGTAAAAAAGTTACAAACTAATATATAGTAAAATTATCAGTGTTTCCATAAACATGATTGTTCTAAAAATATAACAGATTCATCATTTTCTAGCATTTAGAACAAAATCCCCACATATATGAAAGCTGTAAACACGAACAGACGTGGGTGTGTTTTTGTCCTCTGGTGGACAAAACCAGTCTATCCTTAGTTACACCATGATAGTTTCCTAATGTATTCCTTATTTGTTGGAACTAAAAACACAAACAACTCTGTGTTCATTTGTAAAAACAATATAGACCTTAGATAATTGGATATAAGTTGCATTCAGATACTCATAAACCGGACTTTCACCTGTGATGGGACATTTAAAAGTCATCAGGGACATAAAGTGGCTATTCACATAAAATTATGAGGAACGGTTTCCCCATTTTTGTAGAAAAACTAGTATGTGCCCTTAACTACTGAGCCAACTCTTCAAACCCAAGAATACATTTCTATAAAATCACAGAAAAAAAAATCACATGATTCATGCACATTGTCGCTGTGAAGCGACACCATGACCACAGCAACTGTTATAAAGAAAAACATGTAAAAGCTGCAAGGTGGCGGCTTGCAGTTCAGAGGTTCAGTCTATATCATCATGGTGCGGGACATGGTGATCTGCAGGCAGTCATGGGGCAGGCTACATTTTGATCAGAAGGTAACAGGAAGTTAACTGAAACACTATGCCTATTATGAGCATAGGAAACCAAAAATCTGCCCCCACAGTGACATACTTCCTCTAACTAGGCCATACCCACTCCAACAAAGCCACGCCTCCTAATAGTGCCACTCCCTATGTGTTTGTGGGGGAGGGCAATTACATTCAAATAGCCACACACATCTAATATGTAATGTGTAGTTAGAGTCTTGAGAGAATTGTGACTAGAAGGGAAAGGAGAAGAAACATAACTTTCTTCAGAAATTGTTGCATTGATTTATGGTTATTTTTATTAATCAGTTTTATACATTTTCAAAAATAGATCACTCTGCTATGTTGAGACTGAATTGGAGAAAGACAAGAATTAAATTGGAACAACTAATTAAGAGAATATCTCAGTCATCCATATGGTTACTCTGATTGTGGTGACAAAAAAAGACATAAAAAGGTTATAAATTCAAGATACATTTTTGAGGACTGAAATAACAAAATTGATAAACTGGAAATGAAGGAGTGGTCATGAATGAGTTAGATTTTTCTGGACTAAATGACCTTGTCAATAGGGCTCCTTGGATAGGAAGGAAGGAAGGAGGGAAGGAAGGAAGGAAGGAAGGAAGGAAGGAAGGAAGGAAGGAAGGAAATGGTGATGATTGAAATAGTATGTGTGGAATGTAGGAAGACAAGTTCATGTGAAAAGAAAGGTGCAGTACTTCAGAAGAATAGTGATTGCCCACGTGAACCCAATAAGCTTATTTTTAAATTTTTATTTCTTGTGTGCATGTGTGCATGTTTGTGAAAAGGTGGTGTGCACTTTTGTAAATTATTCACATATGGTTATTTAAAATAAATCAGTATTTCAATCATATTCTTGGAATGTGGTTTCAGTTATGAACCTTACTACATGCAAAGAAATGATTGTAGATCGCTCATCACTCACAAGGTGCTGGATTTGGTCACTAGTACTGAATGAAAAATCGGATTGCTTCAATATTAATAAATGCTAATGTCACATTGTTTGGGGGTCTTTATTTCCCCCAAATCCTTCTAACTGTGAGTTTTATTGATATTTGCTAATTTTAGTCTCAATCATTTAGTGAGTATGTAAGTTGAGTACAGGTTTAAGTATGCACGCTTATCTTAGGATTTGAAAGCAAAAAGAGAGAGACAACAAATGAACTAACTAGAAATTGTTAACTTCTTGTCAAAGTTTTAGAAATGTCGGTGGTGATACGTATCTTTAATCCCAGCACTAGGGAGGTGGAAACAAGAACATAAGGTGGGTGGCCACAGGATCTGGCCCCCATTCAGTCTAAGGGTTCATAGAAACAGAATCTCCCCTTTTCGATCTGAGGATTTAGTAGAGGTAAGAAGTCTCTAGTGGCAGGCTGCTCTGCTTCTCTGATCTTTCAGGTTTCACCCTTGATATTTGACTCTGGGTGTTTATTGTTTTGGGGTTTTGTTTGTTTGTTTGTTTGTTGTGTTTTTTTTTCGAGACAGGGTTTCTCTGTGGCTTTGGAGGCTGTCCTGGAATTAGCTCTTGTAGACCAGGCTGGCCTCGAACTCACAAAGATCTGCCTGCCTCTGCCTCCAGAGTGCTGGGATTAAAGGCATGTGCCACCACCGCCTGGCAGGGTGTTTATTGTTAAGACTAATTAGGATCACGCTTCGTATAACTTCAGTGTCAAGAATGAATTTCAAAGTTGGATGGTGGTGGCACACGCCTTTAATCTCAGCACTCAGGAGGCAGAGACAGGCAGATCTCTGTGAGTTTGAAGCTAGCCTGGTCTACATAGTGAGTTCCAGGACGGGCTCCAAAGTTACACAGAGAAACTCTGTCTCAAAAAACAAACAAGCAAAAAAATACCAAGATTTTTTAAAATTACGTTTTTTGCCAGCTACTTTTTACCAGTCATTCAAGAAATACATAATCCTTCTCTTAGTCAACTTCTTTTCTCATTATGGAGATTAATGCAGTTTAATTTACTGCACCAATAGATCGAAGGGAGAAATGCATGCACTTATAATAGATACAGAAAAAGTTTTCAGTATAATTTTTAAAGAATAATTTTTCTTTTTTTTTGGTTTTTTTCAAGACATGGTTTCCCTGTAATATTAGAGCCTGTCCTGGAACTAGCTCTTGTAGACCAGGCTGGCCTCAAACTCACAGATATCCGCTTGCCTCTGCCTCCCGAGTGCTGGGATTAAAGAAGTGCGCCACCACCATCCAGCTGATTTTTTTTTTTTTACAAAGTAGAAATGAAAGGACTTTAGTGGACTTCATTAGTCCTCTAAAATCTCATAGCAAATATTATACTTAGTAGGGAAATTTTAAAAACATTTTCTTTAAAACTTGCCAACAGGGGCTGGAGAGATGACTCCGTGGTTGAGAGCACTGGTTGTTCTTCCAGAGGTCCTGAGTTCAATTCCCAGCAACCACATGGTGGCTCACAACCATCTGTAATGAGATCTGGTGTCTTCTTCTGGCCTTCAGACATACATGCAGGCAGAACACTGTATACATAGTAAATTAATCGTTAAAAACAAAATGCCAAGGGTTCTCACTATTACCATGGGTACCATTAGCCTCATAGTGTAGGGCCACAGCCAAAGTAAAAAGACAGCTGTAAGATGAGATATGGTTGGGCACAGTGGTGCATGTGTGTAACCCCAGCACTTGAGAGGCGGAAGAAGGTGGGTCAGGAACTCAAGATTATCCATCAGTGTGTAGCAAGTTCAAGACCAGCTTGAGCTACATGAGACCCTGTCTCAAAAGAGAGAAATAGGAAGAGAAAGAGAGAGAGAGAGAGAGAGAGAGAGAGAGAGAGAGAGAGAGAGAGGAGAAAATGTTGTATATAGATAAAATAATACATGAAGTTTCTTTTTACAGCAAATGGTAATTAACCCAGAGACCCACAACTGTCCAGAAGGCAGAGGATAGGAAAGTGCAGAGTGATCAACCCTAAATGAAACATCTATATCGCACCCCTTTCCCCAAGGCTCTGAGATCACTGTGGAAAAGGGAACAGAAAGACTGTAAGAACCAGAGGCAGTGAATGACTACAAAAGTTTCTTTCTGACCTAATAGGCGCATATGAGCTCACAGCAGTTCTGACAGCATGCACAAGCCCTGTGCAAGCTCAGGCTGAACCAAAGCCCAGCGTGGGGAGGGAAGGTGGACACAAAGTCCCAGCCTTGGCCAAGGAGCTATGAGCAATTGATAGTGGCTAAATGGAGAAGGAGAATCAAGGCTTTGGGGAAGTGTTTTTTGATTTGTTGTTGTCGTTTGTTTGTTTGTTTGTTTTGAGCCTGGCTCTCAGTATATAGCTCTGGCTGTCTTGGAACTCACAGAGATCCCCCTGTCTCTGCCTCCATGCACCACTATGCCTAACAAGAATCGGTTTTAAGAGTACAACTCCTAGCCGGGCCCTGGTGGGGCAACCTTTAATCCCAGCACTCAGGAGGCAGAGGCAGGTGAATCCCTGTGAGTTTGAGGCCAGCCTGGCCTACAAGAGCTAGTTCCAGGACAGCTAGGACTGTTACACAGGGAAACCCTGTCTCGAAAAGCCAAAATAAAAGAAAAGAAAAGAAATACAACTCCTACCCTGGGCTACATGAGATTGAATCAGTCTAAAAAGAGAACCAGAACTCACATAAAGGTGCTCCCGGCCCTTAGGGGTCACATGCCTTTAATCCAACACTAGGGAGGTGGAGACAGGAGTGATATGGCTGGGCAGAGAGGAGGCAAGAGCTCATTGTAGTCTGAGGTTTAGTGGAGAACCTTGCAGTCTGTAGTCATGGTGAGGGCAGGACTGCCCCTTTGTTTGCGCCTTGGGAGAGGTAAGAGCCCTCTAGTGCCTTGGCCGCTTTGCTCTTCTGCTCTTCAGCTTGAACACCAATATCCATCTCTGAGTTTTTATTATTTATGCTATACCACGGAGTCTCACACTCCTGCTCGCTTACTGAACTGCTTTAACTACATGTAGGGAATGGGTAGTAGCAAGTACCTAGGGAATCATATAATGGCAAGGACATTTTGGTTAAAGAAATGGCCCTCAGAAAAGAGAAGCTGCTGGGACTCATAGTCTGAGCATAGCCTTTTTAATTTTTTCTATTGAGCCAGCTTCTTGGGAGGCTGTGTGTGTGGCTAGCCACAAGAATGTTGGGTCACAAAATATCCAACCCTGTGTAATGACTTACAGCAATGGTCATCTATTCTCTACCACGCAACTGTTGGTCTTCAGGGCCAGGAATCAATGGATCAAAGCTGAGTCTGTTGGGTGATTTGCTTCAAGCTGCTTGTAACCACCCTGGAAGCTACGAGAACACTCTTTCTTTAACGGGAATGGGTATTTTGCCTACATGTATGTCTGTGCACCACTTGTGAACATGTCCTCTGGAAGTGTTCTTAACCACTCAGCTATCTCTACAACTCCAGGAATAAAGATAGTCCAAACATATCCCCTGTGCTTCCCTTTAACTACCAGACTGTTGGAACAGTGAACCCTAAGAAATTGGAATTTTCCAGGAGCCTGGTACTGAGAGAAAGAAAAGCCCTGGTGTCAGCCACAGAAAGGAACTTATTTCTAGGAAAGAGATTTTACACCAACAACTTTTAAGACCAATTTACAAGGAACCAGGAACCAGGATAATGGCAATAGGCAGGACTACACCTTGACTTGGACTGCTTAGCTATTGAAAGATTCTAAATGCATTTGTAAGCCCCCTCAACCCTAAGACATTTTTCTAAAACCTTACACTCACTCTCTCTTGGAAACGGGACAGTCGCCCACACACACACATGCTGAACTGCTCATCCTCCTGTATCCTTGTGAATAATCTTCAAACATAACTCCATTCTGGGAATTAAGGCAAAGACAACCCACAGATGTTGACTCAGTTCCTGATGTTTGAGTTAGTCACTAGAATACGGTCAGGAAGGCCACGGATGCTCTCCCTTATCTCACCTGACCACACAGCTATTCTCCTGCCCTGGAATAGACCAATCACTGCTAGTGACCTTTTAAATAAGCCAATCCAATAAGTTGGAAAGCAATCTACAGGTTCCCCCCCTTGCGTCTGTGGCTTTTTGCATTAAAAGATGGACTGTAACAGCTATCGGAGGTTCTTCATATCCCGAACCTGAAGGGCCCTGTCATGACAGAATAAAATCCTCTTGCTTTTGCATCAATTGTGGTTATGAGAGTGGTGTCTGGAGCAACTCCTTCCTGATGTTTGGACTTCTAGTTCAACACTATTTATATCACTTGTCTTCTGTTTAAACCTAAACTTCATGTTAGAACCTACAAGACGGACTGGACCTCTCTATTCTTCCCAATGTGTCCACACTAAAGAAATCTTTTTCTGCTTTTCACTGGTTTTTTTTTTGGGGGGGGGGCTTGGTTTGGTTTTATTTATTTATTTAGTTAGTTAGTTGCTTTTTTGCTCTGTATTTTGAGATAGGGTCTCTCTATTACGCAGCTCTGGCTGTCCTGGAACTCACTATGTAGACCAGACTGGCCTGGACAGCACAGAGATCTATCTCCATGCCCACCACCACCACCACACGTGGTCCGCTGTTGTGTCTTTGATTAGCCTGTTGAGGAAGGTTGTCCATACCCAGGTTGTCGGGATTGTCTGGTCCCACACACTGATAGCACCAATAACAGCTGGGCTTAGTCATCTGACATCTCTTTGTGTGTGTGAGGAGGCTGCATGTTTCTGAGGGAGGTTTTTCTGATGGCAGAGGCGAAGTACAGGCGAGCAAGCCCAGATACGCAAGCGTGTGCCAAGCCTCTCCTGGTGTCACATTTAGCAATAATTCAACAATCAAAGCATGGCGAGTTCTACATCAGAATTTCCGGGGAGCGGAGTCTTCTCATGGAAGCTGGATGATGAACGACTATTTGTTGAAGAATTATTTATCAAATAATGGGGGAAAGATGAAATATCAAGAGCCACACACATTAGTCTCTCTCTGCTCCACTTTCTCTTTCTTGGAGGCTCAGAAAGGATTTTCTTTTATCCTTCCACTACAAACAGCTAAAAAGAAGTTGGACGAATACTAGAAAAACTTACTAAAAATCATAAAAGGCAAAACTATAGTATAGTAAGCTTTGAGTTGAGGAGCTGGAGCATAAAGGGTGGCTTGAATCCTTTTCTCTCCGGGGGGCATTTGATCTCACATAAAAGAAGATCCGAAAGGCAGCCTGTCTTGGGACAGAGGCCAAAGGTGAAGAGTCCTGACTACCAAAGACAGGGTGCCCTTCTCTTGTGGGGGGTCAGTTGCTAATCTAAAGGGATTAGCTGAAAAGCAGAGTGACTTCAAAGACACCCAAGCCTAAGGGAGCAGACACCGATTCCACACCTGCTGGAGATGGGAGTGTCTCACCTCCACTAGGGAACTGAAATGTGCCACTTTTGAGAGTAGGGGGAAGGATTCAATACCAGGGCATCAACTCGGCAATTCCAACACCATCTAACGGTTAGAAAGTGTCTTAGTAACTCTCCCCGCCCACGAGACAGAGTTTCTCTCTGCCCTGGCTATCCTGGAACTCACTCTGTAGACCAAGGCTGACCTCGAACTCAGAGATCCACCTCTCTCTACCTTCCAAGTGCTGGGATTTAGGATGTGTACCGCCACAGCTGGCTTTTTAGGAACTGTTCTGTTGCTTTGATAAGACACCATGACTAAGGCAATTTATAAAAGAAAAGTTTTATTTGGGGCTTACAGTTTTGGAGGGTTAGAACCCGTGAAAACCATGGTAGAGAGCATGGCAGAGGCAGGTATGATGGCTGGAGCAGTAGCTGAGAGCTTACATCTTGAACTACAAGCATGAGGCAGAGAGAGCTAACCGGGAACAGCACATCTTTTGAAACCTCAAAGCCCAACCCCCAGGGCCACACCTCCTAGTTCTTTCCAAACAGTTCCAGTAAAAGGGAACTAAGTATTCAAATATATTAACTTATGGAGGCCATTGTTATTGAAACCATCACAGATACAAACATAAATTTTCTTTTCTTTCTTTTTCTTTTTCTTTTCTGGTTTGTTTGTTTGTTTGTTTGTCTGGTTTTGTTTTGTTTTTCAAGACCGGGTTTCTCTGTGGCTTTGGAGCCTGTCCTGGAACCAGCTCTTGTAGACCATGCTGGCCTCGAACTCACAGAGATCCACCTGCCTCTGCCTCCCAAATGCTGTGATTAAAGGTGTGTGCCACCACCACCAGGCTCACAAACACAAATTTTCCGGTGGAAGCCTACCTAGCTGTTAAATTATATCCAAGTTTAAGATAAAATGCCTAGAATAAATTGTGGCAACATGAAATTAAGACCCAAAGGAAAGTCAAGAAGTGGTGGAACATGCCTTTAATCCCTATACTCAGGAGGCAGAAGCAGGCAGATCTCTGTGAGTTTGAGATCAGCCTGGCCTACAGAGTGAGTTCCAAGACAGTCAAGATTACACAGAGAAACCCTGTCTCAAAAAACCAAACCAAACAAACAAACAAGCAAACAAAACAAAAAAACAGAAAACAAAACAAAAGAAAACAAGGGGACTGGAGAGATGGCTCAGAGGCTAAGAGCACCAGCTGCTCTTCCAAAGGTCCTGAGTTCAATTCCCAATAACCACATGGTGACTCACAACCATTTGTAATGAGATGCCCTCTTTGGGCAGAACACTGTATATATGGTAAAACAAAACAAAATTCCAAAAACCAAAGGAAAACTAACAAAGATAGAAATAGACTAGAAAAAAATAAAACATAGACCAATTTTAAAGAGAGAATGCAAAGCAATTAGATTTCATCTTTTCATATATTAAAAATGGTTCACCCTTGAACATTTGCTCAAAGAATTAGAACTTTTTTTGAGACAGTTGCTCATGACATAGTCTAGGCTGACCTTGAACTCATAGAGATCCATCTGCCTCTCAAGTACCAAGTACTGAGTCTAAAGGCATGTACCACTATGACTGGCCAGAAACTATTAAAAGTGACATCACAATAAATAAATAAACAAAATAAATAATATTTTAAGTGACATTACATAGTTCTGGAGAAATAACTCAGCTGTTAAGAGCATTTGCTGCTCTTGCAGATGACAGTGGTTTTACTTCCAGCATCTATGCCAGGTGGCTCACAACAGTGCCAGAGGATCTAACTCCCTCTTCTGGCCACCATGGGTATCTACATGCATGGGTGCATGTACATACAGAGGTATACACAAACACAAATAAAATAAAAATATTTTCGGAGTAGCTTCTCAGTGTTGAAGAACATTCAACTATAATGTTTGTAAGAGTTTTTATTTTTATTCATATATGTGTGTCTGATTGCCTCAGTTCATGTGTACTTTACATGTGCAGGAGCCCACAGAGGCTAGCAGATGGCATTAGAGTCCCTAGAACTGGAGTTACAGATAGTTGTGAACGTCCATGTAGGTGCCAAGAACTGAACCCTGGTCCTCTGTGAGAGAAGTAAGCATTCTTAACTTTTCAGCTAACTTTTCAACCATAACTGGGAATTTTAAAACTGATAGTCGCTGAAAATAAGAATTCAGTTTATGGGTTTTACCATTTAGGCACTATAAGAATTCATTTTATGGGTTTTACCATTTAGGCATTGCTGAAAAGAAATTATTGAACTAGATAGTAGATTAATCTATAGTGAGACTCATAGAAACAAAATGAAATACAATATAAAACTAAATAAGAGATACATATTTTTCAGTGTGATGGTATAATATAGTTTTTATAACTAAAGGAGAAAAGACAGAATGGAAATGAGGCAATATTTGAATAGTATGTCTGGGAACACCACAGAACTAATGAAAGACCTTGGTTTTTACTGATTCAATATGCCTAATAAGGTATGCAATAAGGTTAAAAAAAATAAAGAAACCATAGGTATTTATTCTGGGATCCTGGTTGAAGAAACAGCAGCAAGTGTTATGACAGCATATATTGAGTTCATTTTTTTATTCTAATGTGATAATCACATACTTTTAAAATTAGACTGTTTAAATCATTTATATTTAGTATAATCATCATTGGATTTCAATCTACCATATTAATAATCTATTTGGCTCTCTCCCTCTTTCCTTCTGTCTCTCTCTCTTTCTCTTTCTCTCCCCTTCTTCTAATCTCTTTCTCCTTCTTGATCCTCTTTTCTAACTTTGTTTTGTATTGAACATATTTTATTATGCATTTCATCTTTGGAACTGGCTTGTTAGACTTATTTTTCTTTTTGTTTGGTAAGTGTCCTAGGCTTTATATCTTTAACATATCTTTATTCTATCATGGTCTACCTTTAATATTACACTACTTCACTGCAATGTAAGAATTTCTTGGGGCTGGAGAGATGACTCAGCATTTAAGAGCTCTTGCAGCTCCTCCTGAGAACCTATTTGGTTTCCAGCACCTGTGTTACAACCATCTGTAACTCCACCTTCAGGGGTATCCACTCTCAAACACACACACAGAAATTAAAAATAAAAAATAAATCTTTTGGGTGGGCAGTGGTGGTGCACACCTGTAATCCCAGGACTCAGGAGGCAGAGGCAGATGGATGTAGGCAGAATTTTCTGTCCTGTCAACCAGTTCCCAAATAAACAGAGAGACTTTTATTCATTACAAATGCTTAGTCAGTAGCTTAGTTTATTACTAACTAGCTCTTATAATTTAAATTAACCCATATCTACACTCTGCCATGTGGCTCAGTACCTTTTCTCAGTTTGGCAAATTTTTATCTCCTGCTTCCTCTGCATCTCCTCGCCGTTCCTGAGAGTCCTCCTCCTCTTCTTTGTGTGCTCTCCTTTTGTCTGCCAGTATCTCCTAATCTTTATCCATCCAGCTATTGGTCAGTTAGCTTCTTTATCAAACTAATCACAGAGACATATATTCATTCACACAGTGTAATGGAATAATTACACAGATGGATCTCTGAGTTTCAGGCCAGCCTGGTCTACAGAGCAAGTTCCATGACAGCCAGAGTTGTAACACAGAGGAGCCCTATCTTGAAAGAAACAAAACACAAAATTTCAACAAATAAATCATTCAAAAAGAAAAAGAATCTTGTCCAAAGGTGTAGCTCAGAGGTAGGACATATTCTTCATGTAGCGGAAAAGCCATTGTCAGGAAAATATTCAGAGATTTTCCACAATGCAAGATCAGAAAAGAATCTCTAATAAAACCATTTAAAAGAACTGGTTCTAGTGACTCACGTGGAATAACATGACCAAGTGCAGCACATCAAACTTATCTTCCATGGGCGTACAACAGAGCCTGCGCCCTAAAAATCCAGTCCCTGGCTAGAGTCAAACATCCACCAATCAGGACTAGGCACATTGCATGGTGGGAATTGCATGATGGAAATGCAAACCACAAGGAGAACAGCACCCCCCAAAAACACTGATACAATCATTGTGGCACCGCATGCAATTTCCACCTTGAGGGCTGTTTCCTTGTAAAGTATTAAAAAAACAAAGACAAAAGAAAGAAAGAAAAAAAAACTTTGTTAGGCTGGTCTGATTTCTGTAAATCCTTCACTGTCCACTAAGGCCACATCCAATTTACAGGCAGAAGGGCCTGGGTTTAATCCCTAGCCCTACAACGACAAATAAGAGATGACTTTTTAACATTTTCTTCACCATTCTCTGTGCTGTTCTGTCATGCCTTTTACATAAGTCCTCAATACATTGTTACTTAGAGGTTCTAGAATCAACAAACTCGGTTTCTTCTACCCTCTCACAACACTGTTTGTGTGACCTGAAATGCCAGCAGCTCCCCATCCCCCAACCCCTACAGAAAACATCCAGACGTCCAGTTGTGTGATTGGTTTCAACCCAGTTCTGATACTGTCTACATGAAAGCAGTGGAAACTTCCAGTTTTCCAGTATTACAAGACTCCTCTGAACTTGAGGTGTGAATCACAGACCCTACACAGCTGCTGTTAACTGGCTTTCCCATAACTGCCTCCTTGGGTTTGCTTAATTTGCTACAGTGGCTAACAGAACTCAGGCAAACACCACCCTTACATTCTCCAGTTGATTATAGAGCAGCGGTTCTCAACACGTAGGTCGCAATTCCTTTTGGGATGAAGAGCATTTTCACAGAGGTCGCCTAAGACCATCTGCCTATCAGGTATTTACATGATGATTATACCGGTAGCAAAATTATGGGGTCCTCTGCTCTTCCAGAGGACCCAGGTTCAATTCCCAGCACCCACATGACCGCTAACAACTGTCCGTAACTCCAAGATCTGACACCATCACACAGAGATACATGAAGCTAAAATACCAATGTACGTAAAATAAAAGTAAATAAATTATTTTTTTAAAAAAGGGAGTAAAATTAAAGTTATGAAGTAGCAATGAAAATAATTCTAGGGTTGGAGGTTACCTCAACATGAATTGTATTAAGGGGTCACACTATTAGGAAGGTTGAAAACCACTGCTCTAGATAGAGGCCATTACAATGGTTGCACGTGGAAAGGTACATAGGAGGAGAGATGGAACACTGGAAACCCTGTGCCCTCCTCTAGTTCCAGCAGTGCATTTTCCTATCTGGAAGGTCTCTGTGCCCTGTCCTTTATGGTTTTGTGGAGGCTTCATTACACAGGCCTGACTGATTAAATCATTGACCAGTCAGTTTAACCTCTAGCTTCAACCCCCATTCCAGAGATTAGAAGTAGGACTGAAAGTCCCAGCCCTCTAATCCTACCTTGGCCTTTCTGATAAGCAACCCCTATCCTGAATCTACCTAGGGACTGCCAGCCAGTAGTGAACCAATTAATAAACAAAAGGACACTTGAAGCCAGGTTATGGTGGTGCTTGCCTCTAATTCCAGCATTCAGGAGGCAGAGGCAGGCAGATCTCTGTGAGTTCTGAGTAGTCCAACTACTGTTACACTCTGGACCAAGTAGCTATTGACTTCTTGCTTCTCCAGAGTGTAACTGTTATTAGACTATCCATATTAAGGCATGTAAGTCAATCTAATAAAGCTAGTTTGCAATATATATTTATCTTGTTAATTCTGTTCCTTGAGAGAATCCTAATACAGACATCAGTTATCTCTTAAGAAAAAAAAGTTCTGACCAGGCAGTGGTGGCACATGCCTTTAATCCCAACACTTGGGAGGGAGAGGCAAGCAGATCTCCATGAGTTCAAGGCCAGCCTGGTCTACAAGAGCTAGTTCCAAGACAGGCTCCAAAGCAACACAGAGAAACCCTGTCTCGAAGCCAAAAAGAAAAAGAGAAAAAGAAAAGAAAAGAAAAGAAAAGAAAAAGAAAAGAAAAAAAATTCTACTTACCTTCATGTTACCCTGATGTGAGATGCCCTTCTGTATTCTGTGAATACATCTTATTACCATTGGTTAATAAAGAAGCTGATTTGGCCAATAACCAGACAGAACAGAACAGGAAATTCAAGCAAAGATACAGGGAAAAAGAAGGCAGAGTCTGGGAGATGCAAACAGCCGTCGAAAGAGTTAGATACCAGAGCATTACTGGTAAGCCTCGGGGCACATGGTAATATACAGATTATTAGAAATGGGTTAATTTATATGTAGGGCTAGTCAGTAACAAGCCTGAGCCATTGGCCAAACATTTTGTAATCAATATTAAATCTCAGAATGGTTATTTGGGAATTGGTGGGCAGGAGAGAAACCTCTTAAATCTTTGTATACATACAAGTTTCTCCTGGACATCATACTTCTGCTTGAAGAACTTCTTGTAACATTTTTTTGTAATAAACATCTGCTGTCAATTCCCTCATCTTTTTAGTTTGATGAGGCTGTATTTACACTGACATTGTGTTTGGAAGATGTCTTCCCTAGATACAAGTTCTGCATCAAAAGAAAACATTGCTGTCTTAGGATTTCTATTGCTGTGAAGAGACACCATGACCATGGCAAGGCTTATAAAGAAAACGCTTAACTGGGTGGCTTACAGTTCAGAGGTTCAGTCTATTACCATCATGCTGGGACATGGCAGCATGCAGGCAGATGTAGTGGAGAGAGGGAGCTAAGAGTTTTACATCTTGCACAGGCAACGGGAAGTGAACTGAAATATTGGGCATGAAACTCACCCAAGACAACTAGCCAGCAGGAAATAATCAAATCGAAAGCTGAAATCAACAAACGAGAAACAAAGAAAACAATACAGCCAGGCACTGGTGGCACACGCCTTTAATTCCAGCACTCGGGAAGCAGAGGCAGACAGATCTCTGTGAGTTAGAGGCCAGCCTGCTCTAAAAGAGCTGATTCCATGATAGGTACCAAAGCTATAGAGAAACCTTGTCTTGAAAAATAAAAAAGGAAAACAATAAAACAATACAAAGAATCAATGAGACAAAGAGTTGGTTCTTTGAGAAAACCAACAAAATAGACAAAACCTTTATCCAAACTAACCAAAAGGCAGACAGAGAATATCTAAATTAACAAAATCAGAAACAAAAAGGGGGATATAACAACAGACATGGAGGAAATCCACAGAATCATCAGGTCATATTTCGAAAACCTGTACTTCACAAAATTGGACAACTTAAAGGAAATGGACAAATGGAAATGGATAAATAAACAAAAGGAAATGGATAAATATCACTTACCAAAATTAAATCAAGACCAGATAAGCAAATTAAATAGACCTATAACTGCTAAAGAAATAGAAACAGTCATCAAAAGTCTAGCAATCAAAAAAAGTCCAGGACCAGATAGATGGATTCAGCTCAGAATTCTACAAGATTTTCAAAGAAGAACTAAATTAATACTCTTCAAATTGTTCCACACAATGGAAACCGAAGGAACATTGCCAAAGTCTTTTTATGAGGCTACAATTGCTCTGATACCCAAACCACAGAAAGACATTACTAAGAAAAAGAATTACAGACCAATCTCACTCATGAACATTGATGCAAAAATACTGGCAAATTAAGTCCAAGAACACATCAGAACCATCATCCACAATGATCAAGTTGGCTTCATCCTAGAGATACAGGGATGGTTCAACATACGAAAATCTTTCAACGTAATCTACCATATAAACAAAATGAAAAATGAAAACCACATGATCATCTCATTAGATGCTGAAAAAGCTTTCGACAAAATGCAACATCCTTTCATGATAGAAGTCTTGGAGAGAGCAGGGATACAAGGAACATACCTAAACATAATAAAGGCAATATATAGCAAGTCAACAGCCAACATCAAACTAAATGGAGAGAAAATCAAAGTGATCCCACTGAAATCAGGAACAAGACAAGGCTGTCCACTCTCTCCATATCTATTCAATATAGTACTTGAGGCCCTAGCTAGAGCAATAAGAAAACAAAAGGAGATCAAGGGGATACAAATCAGAAAAGAAGTCAAACTCTCGTTATTTGCTGATGATATGATAGTTTACATAAGTGATCCCAAAAATTCTACCAATGAACTTCTACAACTCATAAACAATTTCAGTAATGTAATAGGATACAAGATTAACTAAAAAAAAATAGTAACCCATCACCCTTCACAAAGGCCACAAATAGCATAAAATATTTCAGAACAACTCTAACCAAACAAGTGGAAGACTTGTATGACAAAAACGTTAAGTCTTTGAAGAAAGAAATTGGAGAAGACACCAGAAAGTGGAAAGATCTCCCATGCTCTTGGGTAGGTAGAATTAACACAGTAAAAATGGCAATCTTACCAAAAGCAATCTACAGATTCAATGCAATGTCCATCAAAATCCCAGCAAAATTCTTCAAAGACTTCGAAAGAATGGTATTCAACTTCATACGGAAAAGCAAAAAACCCAGGATAGCCAAAATAATCATGTACAATAAAAACAAACAAACAGACAGACAAACAAAAACTTCTGGAGGCATCACAATCCCTGACTTCAAACTCTACTATAGAGCTACAGTACTGAAAACAGCCTGGTATTGGCATAAAAACAGATAGGAGAACCAATAGAACCGAATAGAAGACCTGGATGTTAATCCACACACCTTCGAACACCTGATTTTTGACAAAGAAGCAAAAAATATCAAATGGAAAAAAGAAAACATATTTAACAAATGATGCTGGCATAACTGAATATCAACATGTAAAAGAATGAAAACAGATCCATATCTATCACCATGCATAAAACTCAAGTTCAAATGGATCAAAGACCTCAACATAAAGCCAACCACATTGAACTGCATAGAAGAGAAAGTGGGAAGTACACTTGAAGCACAGGAGACCATTTCGTTAATATAACCCCAGTAGCACAAACACTGAGAGAAACAATTAATATATGGGACCTCCTGAAACTGAAAAGCTTCTGTAAAGCAAAGAACATGGTCAACAAGACAAAACGACAGCCTACAGAGTGGGAAAATATCTTCACCAACCCCACATCAGGCAGAGGGCTGATATCCAAAATACACAAAGAACTCAAAAAATTGGTCATCAAAAGAACAAATAATCCAATAAAAAAGTAGAATACAGACCTAAACAGAGAATTCTCAACAGAGGAATCTAAAATGTCTGAAAGGAAATGCTCAACATTCTTAGTCGTCAGAGAAACACAAATCAAAACAACTCTGAGATTTCATCTTACACTGTAAGAATGGCCAAGATCAAAAACACTGATGACAACTTATGCTGGAGAGGTTGTGGGGTAAAGGGAATACTCCTGCATTGCTGGAGGGAGTGCAAGCTGGTACAGCCCCTTTGATGTCAGTGTGGCAATTTCTCAGAAAATTAGGAAACAACCTTCCTCAAGACCCAGTAATAAGCCAGGTGGTGGTAGCGCAAGCCTTTAATCCCAGGACTAGGGAGGTAGATGCAGGCAGATCTCTGTGAGTTTGAGGCCAGCCTGGTCTACAAGAGCTAGTTTCAGGATAGGCTCCAAAGCTACTGAGAAACCCTGTCTCGAAAAACAAAAGACCTAAATGCCCCTCAACTGAAGAATGGATAAATAAATGTGGTATATTCACACAATGGAGTACTACACAGCAGAAAAAAATGACATCTTGAAATTTGCAGGCAAATGGATGGAGCTAGAAAACATCATATTGAGTGAGGTAACCCAGACTCAGAAAGACAACTATAGGTACTTACTCATAAGTGGTTTTTAGACATAAAGCAAAGAAAACCAGCCTACAAAATCACAATTCCAGAGAACCTAGACAACAATGAGGATACTAAGAGAGACTTACACAGATCTAATCTACATGGGAAGTAGAAAAAGACAAGATCACCTGAGTAAATTGGGAGCATGGGGACCATTGGAGAGTGTTGAAGGAGAGGGGAGTAGAGAAAAATGTATAGTTTAAGAAAATCAAGGAAAAAAGGAAAAAACAAAAACAAAAGAAAGAAAAAAGAAATACTGGGCATGGCTTGAGTGTTGTAGAATAATCTTTTTGTACCCTGAAGATATATCACTTGGACTGGTTTAATAAAAAGCTGAACCGCCAATAGTTAAGCAGTGTTTTCAAGGCAGAGAGAATGCTGGGAAGAAGAAGGGAAGAGATGCCAGGAATGCAAAGCAAGCAGCATGGACAGTACGAAGATGAGGTAATAAAGCCACGAAGCAGAAAGTAAATGAATAGAAATGGGTTAATTTAAGTAATAAGAGCTAGTTAGAAACAAGCCTAAACTATTGGCTGAGCTTTCGTAATCAATATTGTCTCCTCGTGGTTATTTGGGAGCTGGCTGGTGGGGCAGCAAAAGACTCACTCTACTTGAACATATATGAGAACCCCAAAGCCTAACTGGAGTGGGATTGAACCAAGACACAGAGAGAACAAGCTCCATCAGGAGCAGAAGCCAGAAGCAAACCCAGTCCTGGGACATGAGCGGATCAGGATTGACCCAGGGACCAGATCCAGAGCCAACGATCTCCACCGGGATCGTTGGGAGTAACCAACTCCACCAGGCAAAAGGGAGTAACCGCTGAGCGAGTGAGTCAGAGTCAGAGAATGCTGAGGGTCCAGATGTGAATCCAGGACCTTCAAGGGAGTAGACCTAAGCCAACACCCCAGAGGGTCTGGGCTAGAGTCTAGGACCTCCCAGGAACTAGGCCTGAGCCAGGACCTCTGTCAGCCTGGGCGTGAATGAACCTGAGTCCTCCAAGGGAATAGGCAGGAACCAGAGATCTCAGAGGGGCCAGGCACGAGTCTGGGACCTCAGAGAGAGTAGACCTGAGCCAGGACTCTGTGGGTTTGGGCATTGGTTTGGGACATCAAAGGGAATAGGCAGGAACCTAGAACCCCTGTAGGTCTCAGCGTGAGTCTGAGACCTCTGAGAAAGTAAGTAGTTCCTCTGTGGTTCGGGCACACTGGAACCTAGAACCTCCCAGGCAGTAAACCAGAACCAGAAACCTTTTCAGGTCCAACTCCAACCCAGGGACTTCTGCAGGAGGGAATCCAGACTAGGATTTACAGATACAGGTCAAAGGCAGTAACCTAATCCAAAATTGCCCTGAGGCAAGGAATTCCACCTTGGGCGACAAATTCCACAGGAGTGGAATCACTGAAGACTCCTAGGACAGAGAGGGCCTGAGGAAACAAGCTCCACCAGGAGCAGAAGCCAGGAGCAAATCCAGCCCCGGGAGCCAACCCAGTCCTGGGACACTGGTAGACCAGGATTGAGCCAACGACCTAACTCAGAGTCTGCGACCTCCACCGGAACTGGAACTGGAGTGGGACTGAACCAGTTACCTAAGACACAGAGAGAACAAACTCCACCAGGAGCAGAAGCCAGGAGCAAACCCAGTCCTGGGAGTCGTCAGGACTGAGCCAGCAACCAGAACCAGAGTCAGTGATCGCCACTAGGACAGGTCCAACTCCAAGCCAGGGACTTTTGCAAGAGGAAATCCAGACCAAGATTTACAGAAGCAGATCAAAGCCAGCAGCCTAGGCCAAAGTGGGCCTGAGATAGCAAACTCTAAGGGAGCAGACCAAAGCACAGGAGCACTGAGCTATCTCCAGGAACAGGAATAACCAATGGGGTAACTAGAACTGGGACACTGACTGTATCATGAGGAAAACCATCTTAGCTTTGGATTCACTGGCACTTAGAAGATTATTCTACAGAATCTCAGACAGCCCCAACCACACCTATTAGAGGAAAAGATGAGTAGAAAAGGTAAGATCACATGCTACCACACCACAAAGAGAACCCCAAAGCCTGTCCACACAGTGATACGCATCCTCCAACAAAACCACACCTACCTCAATGCAGCCACACTTCCCAATAGTGCCATGCGCTAATGCTGTGGATTACACTCATTGTTAATAATAAAGCTGATTGGCTGATAGCGGGGCAGGAAGAGATTTGACAAGGCAGCCTGACCCAGGGAGAATGCTGGGAGAGAAGGGTGGAGTCAGGCCAGTCACTGGGGACGACAGCCAGTTGCAGGACATGTAGAACATGGTAGCAAGCCATGAGTCACATGGAAACATAAGTAGAAATATGGGTTAATTTAAACGTAAGAATTAGCTGGCAACAAGCCTGAGCATTTATAAGTATTATAAGCCTCAGTGTGGTAATTTGGAAGCAGCTACTGGGACAGGAAATCTCCTACATTCTGTGAACTTCTGGTGGCCATTTGCATTCAAACTGTCACAGTTGCTTCTCCGTGGTTTGACTACCGTCAGTCGCATAGTTACCCAATGCAAGTGTGCTTTGAGGAGAATCTATTGCGGAGATTGTAGCAGACTGATAATCCCATGTGCCATATGATTTATGTACCATACCACTCAAAATCAGTCAGCCTCATAAATTAGTGAAATGCATAGCTCATAGTCCATACACAGTAAAGAAAGAACGGCATCCTTCCGTATGTGGTACCTACATTCTTCCTTTTGAGGACACCATGCCATATGAACTGTAGGGGCTACTGCCCCCTACAGCCTGACTTATGTGGCACGGTGTCCTCAAAAGGAAGGATATCTGGGTGTTGGAAATAAGGGGAAAGCAAGAGCACATCAATTGACCACCGCTCCCAACGACCATCTTTGGATTTTGTGCTCCCATTTTATAATGCCGAGCAAAGAAGTGTTAAAACTCATTAGACCTCAAAAGGCTGCCTACTTGCCAAAGAGAATATAGCACGGTTGTCACTGAGCTCGAAGTCACCACTGACACCAGTACAGTTTGATGTCCATGTGACCATTGTCCAAACATGAGAAGAGTTCCTTGTCTTGGTGGCGTAATTCTCCTGAGGATCTGTTCTGATTTTATGCGAGCAAGACATGGGGGAGCATGTGGAACACTTTGTTGGGTCATGGTCTTGGGTCATGAGGAATTAAATCAGGCTGTGGGGGTAGTAGCCCCTAGTCATAAAGAATGGCTTAGCCCCAGCCTGACTGCTCTCCTCCACTTGCAGAAACAATATGTTTGGGAATGGAAAAAAACCCACTCTCTCCCCAGTCAAACGGCAAAAAAAAAAAAAAAAAGGTTGCAACTTTCCTGGTAGTTACCCAGGTACGGGTGTGTGTGTGTGTGTGTGCGTGTGTGTGTGTGTGTGTGTGTGTGTGTATTTGTCCCCCAGCCCGTCCAAATGCATTCAACCTTTCAGCCTATGGGGATCAAGTCTGTCTTCCTCATTCTTCTCACACGTTGGAGCATATGTGCATGTGGGGGTACGGCAAGGTCTCACTCGTAGTGTCTCATTGTGTAGCTCCTTCTAGGTAAGTTGATCAGATGGCCTTGGAGCTAATAGAGCTCCTCCTGCCTGTGCCTCCTCTGGGTTCTGGGACTAAAGGCTTAACCCATCATCACACCTGGCCTGTACTTCACTTTAACTTGCTTTTTCAAGTCTCTGAATTTCCCTGAAAAGTTAAGTCTATAGCCTCCCATTAAAGGTCATGCTACTACTTAAGGCCCCAGTTCTGAGGATCTTTGCCCTGTGCCTCTTCCTTTTTTTATTATTTGAAAAATTTTCACATATATACAATATATCTCAATCTAGCCAATTCACACTCCCACCAAATTTCCAGAACCCCCATCAGCTCCCTCCCAACTTCATGTCTTCTTTTTATAATGTCTGTCTGTCTGTCTGCCTGCCTGCCTGCCTATCCATCTGTCCGTCTGTTCATCTGCCTCTATCTATCTATCTATCTATCTATCTATCTATCTATCTATCTATCCATCCATCCATTTATTTTTAGCCCACTGAATCCAACATATGCATGGGATGGGGGTATCTACTGGATACTGGGGAGCCAACCCACAGCCACACCCCTAAAGAAAAGTGATTCTCTCCCAGCAGCCATCAAACTGCCAATAGAATGAGGCCTTAGGAACCTCTCCTCTATGCTGGAATTTCTGTTTTGGTTGATTTTGATTTTTTTCTTTAAAGCAGAATCTCATGATGTGACCTTTGCTGGTTTGACCTAAAACATGTTACATATTCTAGGGTGGCCTCAAACACACAGATTCTCCTGCATCTGCTCCCCAAGTATGGGATTAGAGGTATGTGTTACCACCACACCTAGCATTGCGCTGTAATTTTTAGCTCGCTTGATCTTGTACAGGTTTTGGGTAAGTGATCCCAGCTGCTGTGAGTCCATATGTACAATGACCACATCAGGTCCAGAGGACAGCCTTTCTCAGCGCTCCTCCCATCCTCTGGCTCTTACATTCTTCTGTCCCCCATCCCAATGGTCCCAGAGACTCTGGGTTGGTTTGCTATAGATGTTGTATCTTTGGTTGAGCAACTGCAGTCACTTATTTGTAGTACTTTAAATGGAAATGAATCTCTGCATTGACCACTACAATAAGAAGCTTCTTCTGGGTGGTGGTGGTGCATGCCTTTAATCCCAGCACTTGGAAGGCAGAGGCAGGTAGATGTCTGTGCGTTCGAGGCCAGCCTGGTCTACAAGAACTAGTTCCAGGACACCTAGGCCTGTTACACAGAGAAACCCTGTCTTGAAAATCCAAATAGATAGATAGATAGATAGATAGATAGATAGATAGATAGATAGATAGACAGACAGACAGATAGATACATATACATATGCATATAGATATATATAGATATAGATGCATATATATGCTTCTATATATATGCTTCTCTTGTTGGTAGTAGCACAGATCTGCAGATATAAACATAAATATTTAGAAGGCAGTTTGACAACATGACAGTTTAGAAAAAGAACATCAAAAGGTTCAACCTGGGGACTATGGTTTCCCTAGCTAATGGTTTTAATCATGGCTACAGGACCAGACATGAATTTCTGCCTGTGGAGTAAACCTGAGATCCAGTCAGGAGAGCAGTTCGGTTACTCCCATAAACAGTGATGCACATCCTGCCTGTGAGGTCAACACTGTAGCCTGCAGGGGCCAGTGCTTGATAAGATCACTGATGTATTTTCTCCCCCTGCATCCTGCATAGCACCTTCCAAAGCTATGAGAACAGGTTTTCTGTTCATTTCAGACTGATTTTTATGTGTCCTGAAACTACTGTGTGCTGTCTTCAGAAAATAGTGTTTTACCATCTGTTTATGATGGACAACCAGGAGCAATAGCAATAGCCTATATTGGGGCCTCCCTGACCAATAAACCATAGAGAGGTAACTTGTGCCTGTCAATGAGATTGTCATTTACCCAAACCTTCTGGGAGCAGCATTGTTCACTAATGTGGATACTTTAAGCTTCTGTTCAAGCTTTTTCTAAAAATATTTATTTATTTATTTATTTGAGACAGTCTTTTTATGAGTAGTCCTGGCTGTCCTGGAATTTACTCAGTGGACCAGGCTGGCCTCAACCTTGGCGATCCACCTGCCTCTGCCTCCTAAGCGCTGGGACCAGTTCCTTTAAAACTATATTCTTTTTAACTAGCTTACAAACTAGTAGGGCTTCATAAGCTTCTTTGCACATGCTTATGGTTTCTAAGTATTGGTTTCTAAGTATTGGTTGTTTCTAAGAGATTAGGTCTCATCACAGTTGCCCGCTTGCCTGCCTGTCCACTGTATTAATCAATACCAAGAACAACAAAGACCTTGACAAACACAAGTAGAAAATACATTTATTGGAAAGATACTAGATGGTCCAAAAAATTGTCTGGGAAATGGCGAACCAGAGTTTAAGAATCATGCAGGAACCAAAAGGCTGGCAGCTAGATCTGCATAGCAGGACAGATACCCCTGGCATCAGCAACATCCATTACATTGTTCAGGGGCTCCCCTGGCACCATTGTAACTGTTATATTGCTACAAGCAAAATGTGGTGTCTTTTCCTCCTTGAATCATTCAGTCTGAGTTTTAGAAAGAGTATCTATTTGCATAGCGTAGCTCATGCTTATTTTCATCTGTTTTGAGATAGGGTTTTGCTATGTTGCTCAGGATGGTCTTGAACTCATCGGCTCAAGTGACCCTTCAGCCTCAGCCTCCTGAGTAGATGGAACTATGCACACATACCACCAACTTTGTGTGAGTATCCTTCTTCCTCTGGATGGTCGGCCACTGGCCCACGAGGGTGGAGGGAGCAGAAACGGGGAACAGTTCAAATGGTTGAGGATATGACAGAGACAGCCCTCCGGAGTATGACTTCACTGAGGCAACTTAACTGCATTCCAAAATATAGGAAATATATAGAATTGGGAAGCCTGGGGACAAGCCCCAAATTGCATCTTATGTAACACGCTCCTATCATAAAGCTGGGTTAGCGCAGCACGGCCCTGTGCAAAGAGCTAGAGCATGTTACTTAGTTACCATGTGGCCCACGGGGGAAGTGTGCTTGCAGGAAATTATGCCAAGGGTCATGCTTGAGATAAGTCAGGCATCTGGACCTAGAGACATCCTCCAAATAAGGGCAGGTAGAGAGCAGGAAGACACGCTGGGGAAGGAGTCCTCCATGTTGCCAGGCCTGGAGAAGGTGGCAACCTCTGACCAGCAGGGCCTCCCAACACATTTAACCTCATCGCTCCCAACTTCCCAAAGCTGATCTGCCTCAAAATCTTTTGCTTGAGTATATGGAAGGACCAGCGTTGACTTAGTTACTTTTTGGTTTCTGTGATTTAAAATAATGATAATAAAAAAAAACCCAGCAGAAGCAATTTAAGGGAGGGAAGGTTATGTTGGCTCACAATCCAAGGTTACAGTCCATCATGGAAGAAAAATCACAGTGGCAGGCGCCTGAGGGCAAATGGTCACCTGATATCCATAGTCAGGAAAGCCAAGAACAATGAGCACTCCAGCTCACTCACTTTCTCTATTTTAAATGGTCCGATACCCCTGGTCCCACCCACAGTGGACAGCTCTTCCCACTTCAACTAACGTCACCAAAATAATTCTTTGTGCGCATGCCCAAAATATCTTCTCTCCAGAGACTCTAGAGCATATCAAGTTGACAATTTAGATTAACCATCAGAAGGTACAAAACCATATTTGCAAAGGAGTTTTACATGGCCTTATGCTTACCTCCATTTGGGACCATCACAGTTGGCAATTCTCCAGAATTTCATGGGTGCGCGCACGCGCGCACACACACACACACACACACACATTTCTTTTTCATCATGAATTGCCTTAGTTCCTTTATCATTTTCTTGCCATTATTTACCTTCCACTTCACCTGGCATTCTTTGTAATACTATTTGAACCTGTGTGTTTTTTATAACAAACGTCTTTGCATTCTATACCTTTTCAGGGCTTAGGGCTGTTTGAATCAGGAAAAAAAATCTCTGTGTGTGTAGCCAAAGTTGCTTGTCTTCAGCAATCTCATTCTGCTCTCCGAACACTGTACATCCTTCTTAAACTATTGTGCTGGTAAGTGGATCTATTTATTCACCCAAATCTAGTATTCTTTTGCATAAGGCAAACTTCTAATTTCCATTACATTTTATTGTTTCTCTAAATTACTATGTATTTTTTTAAAAATTAGAAGTAAGTCCAGATAAGGTTTCAGAAAGCCTTCCTTTTCAGTGTTTTCATAATGTTACCAATCCTAAGTTTATTTATTTATTATCTATCTATCTATCTATCTATCTATCTATCTATCTATCTATCTATCTATCTTCTCTCGTATGTTACCTCCTGACCTCAGTTTCCTTTCCTCTTTACCTCCCAATCCCTCTTCTTACTTCCCCTCTCTCCCAAATTCAATCCTCCTCCATTTCCCTTCAGAAAGGAGCAGACCTCTCAGGGTATCAACTGAACATGGAGTAAGAAATTGGAATAAGACTAGACACAAACTTCATATCAAAGCTGGATAAGGCAACCCAATAAGAGAAAATAGGTTCCAAGTGCAGACAAAAGAGTCAGGATCAGTCCCCATTGTTGTTGGGGTTTTGTTTATTATTTATTACTCTTTTTGTTCTTTGGGGGCCCTGCCATCCAGCAACTGAATAAATACATGGAGACTTATTATTACTTATAAATGCCCAATCTTAGTTTGGCTTATTTTTAGCCAACTTTTCTTAACTTAAATTCTCCTGTCTACTTTCTGACTATGGTTTTTATCTTTCTCTATTCTATATACCTTTCTTTACATCCCACTCCATGACTTGCTGCGTAGCTGGATGGCTGGCCCCTGGAGTCCCTCCTCTCTTCCTTTTCTCAATCCTCAATCTTCTCCTCCCAAATTTCTCCTCCTGTTTATTCTCCCTGCATGCCAGCCCACCTATCCTTTCTCCTGCCTAGCTATTGGCCTTTCTCCTGCTTAGCTACTGGCCATTCAGCTCTTTATTAGACCCATCAGGTGTTTTAGACAGGCAAAGAGTTAAACAAAGTTAACCAAATGCAACATTAAAAAAATGCAGCACATCTTTGCATCATTAAATAAATATTCCATAGCATAAAAGAATGTAACCTATCTTCAGGTAATATTCTACAACTCCCCACTCCCACTGTTAGGAGTCTCACAGGAACACCAAGCTTCACAACCATACCATATACACAGAGGATCTAGGTCAGACCCATACAGGCTTCCTGATTGTCTTTCCAGTCTCTGTGACTCCCTAAGAACCCTGGTTAGTTAATTCTGTGGGCCATGATCTTGTGGTATCCTTGACCCGTCTGGCTCCTACAATCCTCCCTCCCCTGTCTTCCTTGCAGTTCCCTGAGCTCCACCTAATATTTGGCTTTGGGTTTCTGCATCAGCTACCATCAGTTGCTGGATGAAGCCTCTCTGATGACAGTTGGGCTAGGCACCATTCTATGAGTATAGCAGAATACCATCAGGAATCATTTCATTGACTTTCTTTTTAGGTCTCTGGGCCATTCAGGCAGTGTCAGTCATGGATCCTCTCTCCTGACATGGGACTCAAGGTAGATCAGTCATTGGTTGGCCACTCCCACAAGTTCTGCACCACCTGTACCCTAGCACATCTTGCAGGCAGGAAAGATTGTAAGGCAAAGGTTTTGTGACTGGGTCAGTGTTCCAGTCCACTTTTGGAGGCTTTGCCTGGTTACAGGAGATAGTCAGTTCAGGCTCTGTATTCCCCTTTACTAGGAGTCCTTACTAGGGTCACCCTCATAGATTCTAGGGAGTTTCCATTATAATAGGTTTCTACTTCACCCCCCAAATGCCCCCCATTGCAATTCTCTCTCTCTCTCTCAGTACTCTCTCCCTCCATTTCTCCCCCCATCCCTGCTATTCCCATCTCCACCCATCTTTAGTCCACCCCAAAAAATCTGTTTCCTCTTCCCAGGGAGATCCATGCAACCCCTTGAGCCCTGCTTGCTACTTGGCCTGCCTGGGTCTATGGATATAGCATGATTATTTTTTACTTAGAGCTTGTTTCTCCTTATGAGTGAGTACATACCATGTTTGTCTTTCTGGATCTGGATTACCTCACTCAGGATGATTTTTTTTCTAGTTCCATCCATCTGACAGTAAATTTCATAATGTCATTTTTTTTAACAGCTGAGTACTAATACTCCATTGTGTAAATGTAATACATTTTCTTTATCCATTCTTTGGTTGAGTGACATCTAGATTGTTTCCAGTTTCTGGTTATTATGAATAAAGCTGTTATGAACATAGTTGAGCACAGTTGTGTAGAATTGTGTTACTACTGAATTCCGGCACCTGAATCACCACCGTGAGACTGACTTTGATGCAAAAATAAAAATAAAATAAAAAATAAAAAGTTTTTATTCACGAGTTAACTGGGTCCCACCGTCTGTCCAAAGCAGCAATGGCAGCAACAACATCAGCAGCAACCATGAACAGATCTGGAGAGGGACCCAGAACAGAGAAAAAAAAAAAACAACAGGGGTTTATATAGGGGCAGAGGCTGGGGAGGGGGAATTTCAAGTTTTAGGGCTTGTGATTGGCTGACCCCCTAGTGGCCTGAGGGGAAATTCCAGGTTTCCAGGCTTGGAATTGGCAGATCTCCAATGAGGTAAGGTGCCTTCTAGGTCTGAGGGAAATTCCCAACTGCCAGGCACTGCCTGAAGCTCTGATTGGTCCATTTTTCCTGCTCAGGGATTGGCTGGTTTCAAGTCAGGGGCAGAAATGGCTCCATCTCTGAGGTCAAACTGTGTTTCTTTTTCTAGTTCTCTCTGCCTTTTTAACCCTAATTTTGGAGCCAAGGCAAATATCTTTGGCATGTCCTGAATGTAGGAACTTGGTGCATTCTTTTGTTCCTAGTTTCAGGGTTCGGAGACTTTTCTCCTGCTCCATGTTTGCGAACAAAGTGTCAACTCCCGAGACTCCTGACTCCTTTTCAGGTTGTTTCTTTCCCTGGGCCAGGACTTGCATCCTAGCCGTTAGGGGTCTGTGTTGGGGCTACAGATCAGGGCCTGGATCTCTCAAGTGAACATTCTTTGGGTTTTTCTGTGTAGCCCTGGCTGTCCAAGAACTAGTTCTGTAGACCAGGCTGGCCTCGAACTCACAGAGGTCTGCCTGTCTCTTCCTCCTGAGTGCTAGTATTAAAAGGCATGCACCACCACCACTACTCCCGGGCTGTAACCATTTTTTTAATTGGATTATTTGGTTTATTTATGTCCAGTTTCTTGAGTTCTTTATATATTTTGGATATTAGTCCTCTGTCAGATGTGGAGTTGGTGAAAATCTTTTCCCATTCTGTAGGCTGCCTTTTTGTTCTATTGATAGTGTCCTTTGCCTTAGAGAAGTTTTCAGTTTCATGAGGTCCCATTTATCCTATCAAGTTTAACGTATCTGGTTTTGTGTTGAAGTCTTTTATCCTCTTGGACTTGAGTTTCATGCAGGGTGATAGATATGGATCTATTTGCACTCTTCTACATGCAATTATCCAGTTAGACAAGAACCATTTGTTGAAGATGCTTTCTTTTTTCCATTGTATATTTCTGGCTTCTTTATCAAAAATCAGGTGTCCATAGGTGTGTGGATCTATGTCTGGGTCTTTGATTAGATTTCATTGATTAATCTATCTATTTTTAATGCCAATACCACATAAATTTTATTACAATAACTCTGTTAGTACAGCTTAGAATAAGGAATGGTGATATCTCCTAAAGTTCTTTTGTTTTAGCTATCCTGGATTTTTTGTTTTTCCATGTGAAATTGAGTATTGTTCTTTCAAGGACTATAAAGGATTGTGTTGAAATTTTGATGGAGATTGTATTGACTCTATAGATTGCTTCTGGTAAGATGATCATTTTTGCTACGTGAATTCTACTGATTCATGAGGTTGGGAAATTTCCATCTTCCCAACCTTCTTCAATTTCTTTCTTTAAAGACTTGAAATTATTGTCATACAACTCTTTCATTTGCCTGGTTAGAGTTACACTAAGACATTTTATATTATTTGTGGCTATTGCGAAGGGTTTTTTTCCCCTGATTTCCTTCTCAGCTCATTTGTTGTTTGTATGTAGGAGGGCTACTGAGTTTTTTGAGTTAGTTTTGTATCCAGTCACATCAATGAAGGTTTTTTTTTAATCAACTGTAGGAGTTCCCTAGTAGAATTTTTGGGGTCTCTTATGTATGCTATTATATCATCTGCGAATAATGATACTTTGACTTCTTACCTTTATATTTCCTTGATCTCCTTAAGTTGTCTTATTGCTCTAGCTAGAACTTCAACTACTATATTGAATAGATATGAAAAGAGTGGACTTGTCTTGTTCCTGATTTTAGCGGAATCGTTTTACATTTCTCTCCATTTAATTTGATGTTGGCTATAGTTTTGTTGTATGTTGCATCATGAATTAGCACTGCTTTCATTGTGTTCCATAAGTTTGCATATGTTTTGCATTTTATCTTCATTGAATTATAGGAAGGCTTTAATTTCTTTTTTTATTTCTGCCTGGACCCAGTAGTCATTAAGTAGAGAAAAGTTCAGTTTCCATGAGTTTGTAGGCATTCTGTTATTTCTGTTGTTGCTGAAAGCCAGCTTTAACCTGTGGTGGTCTGATAGGGTACATGTGGTTATTTCAGTTTTTTTGTATCTGCTGAAACTTGCTTTTGTGACCAATTATATGGTCAGATTTGGAGAATATTCCATGAGGTGCTGAGAAGAAGGTGTATTCTTTTGCGTTTAGGTGAAATGTTCTGTAGATGTCTGTTAGGCCCATAATGTATGTTAACTCCATTATTTCTTTTTTTAATTTTTGTCTGGATGACCTGCCCATTGGTGAGAATGGATATTCATGTCTCCCTATTAACGTGTGAAGTTTGATGTGTAATTTCACCTTTAATAATATTTCTTTTACAAATGTGGCTACCCATGTGTTTGGGGCATAGATGTTAAGAATATTTCCTTTGATGAGTATGAAGTGTCTTTCCGCTTCTCTTTTAATTAATTTTGGTTTGAGGTCTATTTTGATAGATATTAAGATACCTACCCCAACTTGCTTCTTGGGTCCATTTGCTTAGAAAATCTTTTCCCAACTCTTTACTCTGAGATAATGTCTATCTTTGATGTTGAGTTATGTTTCTTCTATGTGGCATAGATGCTGTTTTTGTATTCATTCTCTTAACCTGTGTCTTAACCTGGGAAATTGAGTCTATTGATATTGAAAGATATTAATGGCCAATGCTTGTTAATTTCTGTAATTTTGTTGTTGGTGGTGGTAGTGTAACTGGAGATTTTTCATCCTGCCTGGTCCTACAGCCACTTTTAAAATAACCACTCAGAAGATTAATATTACTTACATACTGTTTGGTCTAATAGTTCAGACTTATTATTAACTAGCTTGTACAACTTAAATTAACCCATTTCTATTAGCTTATATTTCACCATGAGGCTCGTGACTTGTTATCTCACATCTTACTTTCCTAATGGCTGATGCCATCTCCCAGACTCTACCTTCTTTCTCTGTATCTCTGCTTGGATTTCCCACCTAGCTATATTCTGCCCTGCCACAGGCCAAAGCAGCTTCTTTATTAACCAATGGTAATAAAACATATTCACAGCATACAGAAAGGCATCCCACATCATGGTAGTGTGTGTGTTTCCCTTCTTTTTGTTTTACTGGAGTGAGATTACTTATCTCCTGTGTTAACTACCTCCTTAGGTTGGAGTTTTTCCTTCTGTAGGACTGCATTTGTGGATAGATATTGTTTGTTGTTGGTGTTGTTATTTATTTTTTTTGATGTTTTGCCTGCCTGTGTATCTGTGTGAAGGTTTCAGAACTTCTGGAGCTGGAGTTTAGATAGTGTTTATATGTAACTTTTTCATGGAATATTTTGTTTTCTGCATCTATGCTGATTGAAAGATAGTAGTCTGGGCTGGCATCTCTGGTCTCTTAGAGTCTACAGAACGTCTGTCCAGGTCCTCGGCTTCTAGAGTCTCTGTTGAGAAGTCAGGTATAATTCTAATTGGTCTGTCTCTGTGTGTTACTTGACCTTTTCCCTTGCAACTTTTAATATTCTTCCTTTGTTCTGTATGTTTACTGTTTTGATTTTTATGTGGCAAGGGGACTTTATTTTGTGATTCAATCTATTCGGTGTTCTGTAAGCTTCTTGTACCTTTATAAGCTTGTTCTTCTTTAGGTTAGGAAATTGTTCATCTGTGGTTTTGTTAAAAATACTATCTGGGCTTTTGAGATGAAATTCTCACCTTCTTATATTCCTATTGTTCTTAAGTTTGGTCTTTTTATAGTGTTCCAAATTTCCTGGGTGCTTTGTGTCGGGAATTTTTTAGATTTAACATTTTCTTTGACCGATGTATCTATTTCTTCCATCGTATCTTCACCACCTGAGGGGCTGCCTTCCATCTCTTGTATTCTGTCAGTGATACGTATAGCTGTACTTCTTGTTCACTTACCTAGATTTTCCATTTCCAGAATTCCCTCAGTTTGCTTCTGTTTCCATTTTCACATCTCGAACAGGATTTATTCATTTCCTTCAACTGTTTTTTTTTTCTTCTTGGCTTTCTTTAAGGGGTTTATTGATTTCTCCAATTTATTTTTTCCTCGATTTCTTTAAGGGATTTATTCATTTCTTCTTTAAGGACATCTATCATCTTCATAAATTCGGATTTAAGGTCATTTTCTTGTGCTTTAGCTGTGTTGGAATAGTCAAGACTTGTAGTAGGATAAATGGACTCTAGTGACATTGTCCTGGCTGTTGTTGATTGTGTTCTTACATTGGTGTCTAGGCATCTGTGTTTGGAGGTAATTATAGGTCTAGGTGCTGATTTCTGAATTTGTCTTTGTTGAATGAGTGGTTTGTTTCTTTGTTTCTGTTTCCTCTTTCATCTTCTAGTCTTTTTGGCCTAAAGTTCTGGCAGTTGGCATGACCCCTGGTCCAGCAGGAAGTCTCCTTTGAGTTGGGAAATGGACTTCTGGAAGCTAGTATGGCCTTTGGTCCAGCAGGGGGTCTCTGCTTGTGTTGGGAGGGGTGGGGCACGGTGATGAGAAGGGGAGTGGGGGTTGAGTGGACACTGAGAGAGTGGAGAAGGTTTGTGAGTGGGCTGACTATATGGAGTTCCGGTGGCTTGTGTTGTCTCTGGTTCAGTAGGAAGGATCTGCCAGATTTGGTGGCTGGAGTGCTTGTGGCTGGCATGACCTCTAGCCCAGCAGTGAGTCTCTCCCTGAGTTCGCCTGTCAGTTTGTCTGACTGGCATGGCCTACACCTGAACAGCAGTTATCAGGCTAAGGTGGGGGTGAAGGCATGGCAGTGGGGGTGGGCGGGGAAGTAGTGGCCGTGAGCTGGGTCTTTGGGATTTGAACTGAGGGTATGGAAGGGTTCTGTGGGCACGCAGACAGCCTATCTATTCTTCTGGTTCGCATGGCCTGCACCTCACCAACCCTAATTTTTATGGTCTGTGGGCGTAGGTTTATTTTTTTTTTAAATTTTGTTTCTAATGACAAAAATAAGATCTAGATGTCGAATGATAGTAGACAGGCTGAAGGAATTGTGACATCTTCATACAATAGAGTCCTATGCAGCTGCATAAAAGAATGATGCAGGTTCATATAGACTGGCCCGAAAACATATGGAAGAGGAATGGGTCAGAAGTGGGTGTATGGTCTATTTATGCTTGTGAAAACAATCATACATGCAAACACCGATTACAGAAGGGTACACAGGGAGTTCATCACAGTGTTTACCTCTGAAGAGGTAGTCTGTTGGGAGGAACTCTTTTCCCTCGAGCCTCAGTATGGTACCAAAATAGGATCCTTTTTTTTTTTCTTTTCTTCCTACTAGGGGAAATCCAGAGGCATTGACAAACAATGTACTAATCTATGATTCATATGAAAGACCTTGAAAAAACACTCTATTCAGAGATCATTTGGTTTAAAAGTTAAATATTTTCTGATCTTTTCTATCAGTTTCATTGCCATAAGACTTTGGGAGGAAAGTAAGATCTGTAATTTCGGTTTGGCCTTCTAGAGAAGCTGGCCTTGTTTTTCTTTTCTTTTCCTTTGGTGCTAAGAGTTAAATCTAGACTTTACCGTGTTGAGTGAGTGCTGTACCTTTGAGCTGTACCCCAGTTCTAATTTGCATTTTGAAGTATTTTAGGGCACAGACATTGAATAAGAACCCGCATCCCCACTTTTATGTAATTTACTTGTTCAGCAAATACTTGTCATCTGTGGGTCCAGAATCAATACTCCATATTGTGGTGTCTTAAACACTCACTATAAGAAGGTTTCAGAGCCTCCAGTGAGAAAAAAAATAAAAGGGAAAAAAGCAATAATGGTAACTTTGGGAAAAAATTAGCATTTATTTGGTAGGTGGATTTTTTTTTGAGCCACTAGCTCACAAAAAATGATATGGAGACTTACTATTAATTATGAAAACTTGACTGTAGCTTAGGCTTTTCCCACTAGCTCTTATAACTTAAATTAACTCATTCATATTAATCTAAGTTTTACTTCATGGCTTTTTATCTCTCTTCCATTTTATGCCTCCTGTTTCCTCTCCTAGATTCACCTGTTCTTCTCTTTCTGTCTGGAAGTCCCACCTAACTTCTTCCTGCCTAGCTATTGGTCATTCAGCTCTTTATTAAACCAATCAGAAGGTACCTTGGCTAAGACTCATCTTCACAGTGTACAAAAGATTATCCCACATTTATTTATATTGTGAAAAAGTATCAGGAGATAACCTACATGCTTAGGCACACATGTGGAGGTCAGAGGACAGACATTTATGGAATTGGTTTTCTCCTTCTCTTATGTGGGTCCTGGGGATGAAACTCAGGAAGCATCTTACTAGCTTCATCGTGAACAATGCTAACTCTTGCTCTGTCATTGAGAGCATAGTTCTGTGAGATCTTATCCCAATTTCTCACTTGGGAAACAGGAGGCACAAGATGGAAGAGAGGTAAAAAGCCATGAAGTAAAACCTATTGCTGTGAAGAGACACCATGACCATGGCAACTTTTATAGAGAAAACATTTAATTGGGATGGCTCACTTGCAGTTTTAGAGGTTCAGTCCATAATCATCATGGCGGGGAGCATGGCAGCAGGCAGGCAAATGTGGAGCTGGGAGTCCTTGCATCTTGATAGACAGGCAACAGGAAGTTGATTGATTGTCACGCCGAGTGAAGCTTGAGAAAAAGACCTCAAAACTTGCCCCCAACAAGATGATGTTTCAGATTTGTAAATAAAATAATCCTTTCTGCCTTTGTCCTCTAATTTGGCACTCTACTGACATCTAGCAATGCTGTGAGGATCAAGGTCTGTTTGTTTGTTTGTTTGTTTGTTTCAAAAAAATTTATTTATGTATATGAGTCAATGGTAGATGGTTGCTGAAAACTCAGGTCTACTGGAAGAACAGTTAGTGCTCTTATTCACTGAACTATCTCTCCAGCCCAATCTTAAGCTCTTTTCTAAAGATGTAGACAATCATTTCCACCTTGAGCCATTTGTAACTCTAAACAAAAAAGTAAAGCAAGTAAAGGCAGAGGTATGTGGTGCTTCGCTCAGCGGAGCTGCAATTCTAATGCTTACCAACTTTCCAGTGGGGAAGGCCAGTGAAAAATGACCAATCTGAGCCTCAGAGAAGCTGTCAAGAGCCTCCACATTTGTTGGAATGTCTTTCTGCTTGGTTGCTTTCTCCCTTCCTTTGCATTCGTTCAGTAAGTCATTCATTCATTCAGTCATTTATTCGCTTAGTAGTTCTGGACATTGACTCTGGAGCCAGACGACCTGGGTTTTAATCCTGGCTTTGCTACCTATTACCACTGTGACCTTGCTCCAATTATTCAACCACTGTGTGCTCAACTTTCTTTTAACTGTAGAATTTTGACACGTCCTAGAGTTTAATATTTGTCTGTTAATTAGCTTAATAGATTACACATTGAGGACTGTGGTCCACGCGTTGAGTCAGGTGCTTGGATATGATGGTGAATGAGATGGGCACAGAATCTGCTTCCATAACTTGGAGCCCATAGAGACAGGCCGTTGAAGATGTGACTATGTGCCTGAATAAAATGTGGAGTGTTTTGATGGCGGGAGAGAAAGGCGTTATGAGAACACAGAACAGGAGATACTTCTAACCAAGGTCACATGGAGGTCTCCTTGTTCTCAGAAGGAGTTTGGCAGGCATCTAAGAAGGAGATGTAGCCTACAGTTGAGAGATCCTGAGAAGCCCAGCTTTCTGCATGAGTTTCACCACATGATGTCAACTGCATCACTTGACTCTTAAGGAGTGAAGATTAAATGAGCTTGAGGTTCTCAGACAGAACACTATCTAGAATATGACATGAAAAATACCACCCACGTGATGAGTATTAGATACTACTATACAAGACCAAGCACTAGTTCATGTGATAATGGGATAATAATTCCATAATGTCGATGCTGTCAGTTTTGTCTGTCTTTCTTCTTTAACTAGAAAGACGACTTCCTCTTTTACCTTTCATGAGAAAGGTAAACATTTTAGAACAGAATACAGCTTGGGGGGCTTGTAGAGGAACTTACTGGAGACTGAATTCAGGGACTTATGCTTGCTAGTTAACCTCTACCAATGAGCCACACCCCTAGCAGTACCGTGAGCATGGTAATTTTCTTGCCTCTTTTGCTTAAGTCAGTGTTGCAATCTCTCTCTTTATTCCCCTTCAGGCTAGCCTTTAGTAGAAGATTTAAAAGAGACTTTTGTGGAAATATGAAAGCGTGGTCTAGACTCTAGAGCTTCTTAAATGCACAGATAATACCAGCATCACTTATAAAGGATTTCCGCTTTCTTCTTTTAGAGGGAACACTGACCTTACAATTGGATCTTGTAGGCTGTGTCTAGCTGTGTTACTTCCTGGATGGTCTTAGACAGGCCAATTGACTTGTCTGACCCAAAGTTTGCCTACCTGTGAAATGGTCATTTATTGAACTGTTGTGAGGAAAAATGAGACAATACAAGCATGTTGCTGGGTCCTAATGGCTCCCTTGGGGGAGGGGGTGAGAAGGCGTGGCATCAACGGCATTGACACCAGGTAAAAAGGCAAACAGCAGACTTATTTATTCATCAGTGGGGAGAGCCTTATATTCCCTCCTCCCAGCACCCAGGCTGCATTCTGATCCATTGACATTGCTTGGTCGTCTCTCATTGACCAGGCATGATCAGGACCTCTGACAGCGCCTGTTGCTAGGCCCTCAGCCAGACTCCAGGTTGGCTCATCTCTTGGCCTTGTAGGCCTTATCTTCCTACACTTGCAGAAGGATCCTACGAAGATCACACACATTTTTCTGTTATGTTACCTGGTCAACTTTTCTTTGTGGCTGGCCACTTCCATTAGCTGTTCATATTGCCCCATGAATCCTAAGCTACCTGTGACAAAACTTTGGCTCCTTGCTTTAACTCCACATCAATCCAAGAAGCCAGCTAGAGTTTAAATTATTGGTTAGGGGGAGTTGTAAATTCAAGAAAAACCCCTGAAAGTATTCTTTTTGTTTCTTTTTTACCCCATTCTTTTTCTCCCCTCTCTCCTTCACTTCTTGAAAACCCTTCCTCTACTCATTCAACGAAAAAAAGAGGCAAAAGGAGTCTTATTCCCATCTTCCTATCTAAATTTCTATGATGTTTTATTTTGTTTATTTACTCTTTAAGGTGTGTGTATATGTGTGCCCATCCCTATGACAATATGTGCATTTATGTGTGCAGGTGCCCACAGAGGTCAGAAGAGGACATCAGATCCCTTGGAACTGGAGTTACAGACATTGTGGGTCCAAGAATCCAGACTCCAGGCCTCACGATGGAGCAGCATGTGCTTTTAACTGCTGAGCCTTCTCTGCAGCTCTCTATACTAGCATTTCACAGAGGCATGGGTGTGTGGTTATGTGGGGATGCATCTGTCACTAGTACTAAACCTCTTTCCTTTTTTCATTTGTTTTCCTTAGTGGGGAACCTAATAAATGCACTGAATTTACCTGAAGAGACTCTAATATGGTCTAGCTATTCTGAGCTCAGAGCGCATTTCACACACTTAGATCAAGTGATTTACTCAAGGGAGTTTTCAAGGGGGTTAAAAATAGAGATCTGAATCCAGACAGTTTTGTTCAGAGACTTTTGAGGGGGTGAAATCGTGCCGGCTGCAGACTAGGGTCTTTGTTAAGGGAAAAAATGCAACATACAAAGCATTGCAAAGCACCACTGGGGGAATGTCTGAGTATTTTCAACCTTTGCCAGGGATGGGTTTGTCTGGAATTACATTTCCTTTCCTGCCTGTGTTTAATCACAGTCGCAGCTGAACTCAGTAGCATATAATAAAGGTAACAAAAACTTGCAGAAATATTTCATTAATCCAGATTCTTTGAAATTAATATCCGAAAATTCCTTCTTCCACCAAGAAATTAAGATTGCATATAAAGATAACAATTACATGTCCTCGCTTTCTTTTTTAAAAAGCCAGTTTTAATTTTAAATATTTATCGGTATTAAACTTTGTCCCATATTTAGCTTATATTTTTGAAGGTCTTTTATGAAGAAAATTTAATGTCACTTATTGTATGTGTGAGTATGTGAGTGTCTGCATGTGTTTGCAAACATGCATGCTAATGTCAGTGGAGACCAGAAGAGGACTCCGGATCCCCAAAAGCTGTGGTTACAGGCTGTCATAAGTGGCTTGATGTCATTGTTGGGAACCCAATTCTAGTTCTCAAGACAAATCTGTGACTGTTCTTGACCACTGAGCCCTCTATCCAGGCCCTGTCATGAAGTCCTTACTTAGGAAGACTAAGACAGGAGCTATTCTGCAAACTCACAGCAGAGAATGCAGGTTTGCAAATTACAATCCATACAGTTCACAGATCTCTGGTTTGTTGGTGCTAGAATCCAGGGCAGGGCATAAGCATGCCAAGCACTCTGCTACTGACCCATAGCTCCTGCCCCAGAGGACACGGAAGTGCCTGGCTACCGTGAACACTAAGCAGTTAACAAACCAGCCCCCTGACTATTTTAACCGTGTCCTAGCTGGTTTGAACACTTCATAGACACTGTGAAGAAACTGCCTTTCAGATGCCAGGAATACTGCTGCCTCAGCTACTGACCATTTGTTGTGTTTCTGGAGGCTTTACTCCAGTCTCTAGCACCCCAGGGAAAGTACCCTGGCTTTGGAAGACTTGTCTCCAGACATCCTAGAACTCTAGGTGGCCCTGCTCACTCTGTAACTACTTTTACACATATTGCATGGAGGGGGCTACACTCCTGACATTCCCGACTCCAAAGAGCGCCTGTGGTTTGTGAAAATCAGTGTTTGTGATTGGTCGTTATATAAGGCTTGTGGTTGGAAGTTATCTGTGTTGTGATTGGTGCAGATCACACCTGCATATCGCATACTTGACACACTCTTTCTGGCGATGTAACCAAGCAGGTCGTCTTCTGTGTGTTGCCCTTAATAGCACAGCGTTGGGCTCGAAAACATATCTTCTCTTTAATTTTTTTCCTGTTCATTTGTGACCTCAATCACAAGTAGAGAAGGCTGGGGTGGCAACAGGATGGGAATGGCAGTGCTGGAGCAGCAGCAGTGACTGTCCTCACGAGCATCCCATCTATATATTTCATGCTGATTATAAGTGCACACTCATCATTTGCAAGACACCGAGTTCAGTCCCAGCCTCTTTACCCTGCTTTCTTTCTTTCTGCTTCCCATTTCCTCCATCTTTATGTAGTTATGTGTATCCATGTTTGTATGCATATGGGCATATGTGTGTGAGCATGTGTGTGTTCTCACGTGTGAATGTGAAGATAAAGGCCTGAGATTGATGTTGGAAATAATCCTGGATTTCTCTTCCACCTTATTCAATGGGACAAGATCAAACTCAGAGCTCAATGATACGGCTCTTCTCCCTTGCCAGCTTGCTGTGGGACCCTATCTCTACCCTCTAAGGCTCATGTGATGGCTAATCTTGGTTGTCCAGTTGATTGCATCTGGAATCAACTAAAACTCAAGTGACTGGGCATGCCTGTGAAGTGTTTTCTTGACTAAATCATTTGAGATAAGAAAGCTCGCCCTAAATCTTGGCCACACCTTTCGCTGGCAGCCCACATAAAATGACATGAAAGGAGAAAGCTTCTGCATTTTGCCTGCTTGTCCTTACTCTCACTGGCAAGTTCATCTGTCCTGCTGCTGAGCATTCCACTGCGATGGGCTTTTCTTAGGAGTCTTAGGACTGAAGATCAGCTGCTCTCATAGGAATCCTCGAGGACTCTAGTACCAGACTGGGGCTGCTGAGACACCCAGTCTCGTAGACTGAACCACTATGGGCCTTTTTGTTGGGAGAGAGCCATTGTTAGACTACATGGGCCACTGCCTCTAAATCACTCTAATAAACTCCACACACGCACGCATGCACACACATGCGCACGCGCGCGTGCACACACACACACACACTATATATATAGATATGAACTTAGAGAACCTTGACTAACATAGTTGGAATCACAGGTTGGCTGCTGTACCACACAGCATTCATGTGGGTTCAGGGACTCTGAATTTCAGTTCTTGTACTTGCGGAACAAGCATTTTAATCACAGAGCTACTTCCTCCACCTCTGATCCTACAAACAAATTGACTTGCTTCTGAGTTATTGTGCTTATGGCTGCAGATGGTCAGTGAGCACGTGTGCACATGTGTGTTGTTCCAGATCGAATCTAGGGCATTGCACATTCAAAGCAAGTACTCTATCACAGAGTCCCAACCCCAGAAGAGATGGAAAGATAAAACTATGCAAAATTCTGCTCTTGAGTTCCAGATCTTCTCATTTTAGAAGCATTCACCTTAGCCTTATCACTACTTTTGTGTTTATTCAATGTGTTACTTGAAAATGTATAGAGCTGTGTAACACAATTCAATCATATGGTTGCAACTAGAGTGTCATGCAAACTCCAGCGACAGAATTCATTGATGCTTAGTGCTGAATTGATACATCTTTATTCAATAGCCCCCTTTCATTTTTTCTCAATTAAGAAAAATGCTTTATCCTCAATATCCTACTGCAAAGAATACTTTTTAAGTGCTTTATTCCAAAGCCATATTTCACTGAATCCTCATAGCAACTCAAGGAAAGAATTGTTTCTATTTCAACTAGTTAGGAAACTTAGGCTCGGGAAGTCAAAAACCTTGCTCACTTTCACATATCAAAGTCACTGGTGAATTAGGAGTTAGGTTCAGAGGAATTTGGGGGTGTCTCTGCAACTCCACCAGCACCCAATGGCTGCCATTGTTTATCGTTCTCTTCTTGACACCTCAACGCTTTGGGAAATGGGAAGAGAAGGCACAAAATACACACTGTCAAAGAGTCACCCTAAGCCAAGGAAAGAAAAGGAAGGACACAGCGGATTGCTCTGTGTTAGTCCAGAATTCTTTTTCTCTGACTTAGTTACTTTATGTTTTTTCTTTCTTTTGTTCTTTGCTTTTGAGTTTTCATCATGCCCCGGACAATTCAGCAGTTCATTTCAATCCAGATGCTTCCTTGTTCCTGTAGAAACAGCTGCACTGTGAACGTTTTCCTTACCTTCAGGATGAATGTTTGGCTCTTTCCTTATCTGTAGATCGAAGCACCCCCTTTGCCACTGTCCACACTCTGCCTGTCCAGGCCCAGTTTTTGCAAGGAGAACACCTGTTTATCCCAGCCGCATGGCTAGTTTAGCCCTGAAATAATCACACAGAAACTGTATTAATTAAATCACTGCTTGGCCCATTAGCTCTAACTTCTTATTGGCTAACTCTTACATACTAGTTTAACCCATTTCTAGTAATCTGTATGTTGCCACGTGGCAGTGGCTTACTGGCAAAGATTCAGTATGTCTGACCCTGGAGGCTCGGATGGCATCTCTCTGACTCTGCTTTCTTCCTCCCAGAATTCAATTCTGTCTTCCCTGCCTACCTAAGTTCTGCCCTATCTACAAGCCAAGGCAGTTCCTTTATTAACCAATGAAAGCAACACATAGACAGAAGGACCTCCTACATCAGCCATGCTATTCCCAGGACACAGTCCAGACTCTTAAAAAAAGAGAGTTTTTTGTTTTGAGTAAAGACTTTTTAATGGATAAATTTTATAAAGGCACTAGAGAACCATGTAGTGCTGCCTGCCTTGGATGCAGTTTTGGGCCACAGATCTGTACATTCCTTTGTAGCTGATCTGTGTCCCCTTGGTTGACATCTGCAATATCTCCAAAATAAAGAAACATTCTATCTTTCCAATTAGCATAGCTGGATGGACTCTTTTCTCAGCTATGGTTTGCCTCTTTCTCTTTCTTTCTTTCTTTCTTTCTTTCTTTCTTTCTTTCTTTCTTTTTCTTTTGTGAGACAAGGACTTCTCTGTGTAACACTCTTAGATATCCTGGAACTTACCTGTTAGACCAGGCTGACCTCAAACTCACAGAGATCACCCTACCTCTGCCTCCATCATGGTGGGATTAAAAGCACGTGCCACCACATCTGGCTCTGATTTGCCTTTTTTAACTGTGTCCATCACTATGTCACCCGCCAGCAGGAGGACGTCTGTCCAGCCATCCCTTGATTCCCTTCACAGACATGGTATTGCCAGCATGGTCGATCATAGCTCCCACCGGAAGACTCAGAGAAATCCAGAAATTCACGCTGGAGGGCCCGCCATGTCCTTTATTCAACATCTTGAGCACCTGGAAAAGAGTGAAAAAGAAATTTATTTATTTAATGTATATGTATTTCACCTGCACGTAAGTACATGCACCACATGTGTGCCCACAGAGGCCAGAAGATGGCTTGTGATTCCCTGGAACTGGAGTAACAGCGGATTGTCAGCCTCCATGTGAGTGCTTGGAATTGAACCCAAGGGCCCTGCAAGAGCAGCCAGGGCTCTGAGCTACGGCTGAGCCATCCCTGCAGCTTCCAGTCCAGACTCTTTTGGATCATTTGAATTGATTTCAAAATGGAAGTTTTACTCTGCACAACCTAGTGTTTTGTTTTAGGCTAAGTAATTATGGTTCATACCCTTGTTGGGACCAGAGATTTGACACAGGAGTAAATATGGTGTGGCCCACCTCTTTCATAGCCACACGGGACAACCTGGTATTAACTCATCATCCTAATTCTAGAGTTTTCAAATACTCTCAAGAGACTATCTTCACAGTCAGGCGTGGTGGCACACACCTTTAATCCCAGCAGGGGTAGGTGAAACTCTGAGTTTAAGGCCAGTCTGGTTTAAAATGGAGTTCTAGGGCAGACAAGTCTATACAGAGAAATATCCTGTCTCCAAAAAAAAAAAACCAAAAAAACAAAAAACAAACAAAACCAAAATAGAGAGAGAGAGAGAGAGAGAGAGAGAGAGAGAGAAGAGAGAGAGAGAGAGAGAGAGAGAGAGAGAGAGAGAGAGAGAGACCTGCTTATGAACCTGTCTTTAATAAACCCGTAGTGCACTCTGGCAATGGATTTTTATTAGTTTTCTGTCATTGTGACAAAATGCGCAAGGCAACAAAATTAGTGAGAAGATTTATTTTATTTTAGTTTTTTAAAGACTTTAGTCTATGGTCACTTGGCTCCTTTGCTTTGGGCTTTTGGGGAGGCAAAACATCATGGTGGGGGTGTGTAGTGGGGCATGACTGCTTTCCTCACGGTGTCCAGGAAACTGAGAGAGGGCTTGCATTTATAACCAAGTCTTGCCTCCTAAACATATTAAGCCACGGGCCCAAAACTGAATTAATTCATCCATGAAATCAGAGCTCTCACTACCCAGTCAGTCCCAAAGGCCTTGCTTCTGAATGCTGTTGCAGTGGGGAACAAGTTTTCAACACATGAGCTTTGGGGGACAAATAAGACCAGGAAGAATGGTACATGCCTTTAATCAGGGGCAGGTGGATCTCCATGTGTTTGAGGCCAGCCTGGTGAGTTCCAGGGCAGTTAGAGAGGGCTACAAAGAGAGACCCAGCAATGATAAGGAGGAAAATAGCAGCTTTCTTTTGCTCAGTTCCACTCATCTGAGAAACTTTTATTCATTATTTACTGGGCACTCCTCTATGTGGATATTTCTGTCCAGAAGGAAGAAGTTACAAAAAACTATACATTGTGGGAGAGCACGGGAGGGAATTTTAACCCAGCCTGGGTTAGGAATGGGGTGAGGTAATGGGGTAATGGAGTAATGCCTGGGTTGAGACCTGAAGGCCAAAGCAGAGCAACAAGATGAAGAAAGGATGCTCTACAAAGACCATATCAGCAGACATTCAGGGAGAAAGAAGATGGGGAGTAAAGAGAAGAGGAAGGGTTTCAGGAAGAGGCGGGTTACAGGATGGAAGATGGGTTGGAAATAAGCAGTACTGGGGAGGTAAGGGTGGACTGGAAGAGCCCAGTGTACGGAGAGTCGTCTTTTCACACGGCCCGTTTGCTTCATTATGATCGTTCAGTCCCTGGGATGGGGGGATCTAAGGTGAATGTACTTTCTTCTCCCCCACATGATTGCTAGTATCCCAGGGCAAGGGTCTCTCAGAGGCAGCCTTTTAATACCCACTGTCTCCAATAAGCTAATAGTTTTAGTGAGAAGGCAAGTGTCAGGGGGTCTAGGACTATCACACAGAGAGGTAAAACAGGGTGATGGGGTGACCAGGACAGGAGCCCGACAGCTGTGGCAGTAGGGAGGGATTGAGGATGACCTTGCACAGTTTCCACTAACACAGACCCTTTGCCTCGAAGAAGTGCTGTGATCAGGTTGCCAGTGCCTCTGAGCAGGCCGGAAAGGAAGGGAAAGGCAATTCAGATATGCAGAACAGTGGCAAAGGCCTCGGTATGCGACTCAAAATTACCTTCTCCCAGGAGGAGGAAGGAGACTCACGGGATGACTCTCATGTTTCTGACTTTGGTGTTTTTGTGGCTAAGAATGGTTTGACACTTGGGTAAGAGTCCTGTTGTTCCCACATAGGAATCTCGAGTGGGCAAGGCAGAGTTCTTTCAGTGTGACAGTTTGTAGCGCTTGAGGATCCAAGACCTAGGATTTAGAGCAGAAGATCAGAAGTTTATAGCTTCAGGTCCTGGAAGTAAACACTTATTGCTCCAGATTTTAGAAGTTAGAGACTTATTCAAAGTACTCTGGTTCGAGACTTATTGCTCTTACCTTTCCCCTCCATCTTAGTCTGTTTTCCTGTTGTGGTGATTAAAAAAAAAACAACAACAAAAAACCACTCTGACAAACACTGCTCAAGAGAGTATGGATTTATTTCCGCTCTCAGTGCAAGGGTACACGCTATCATGGCTGGGGAGTCTCGACAGCAGGACCTTGAAGCCACGGATATTACATCCGTCATCAGGAAGCAGAGCATGAGGAATCCATGCATGCTGCTGCTCAGCTCCCCCTCTCCACTCAGCCAGGGAACGGTGCTACCCACAGAGGCCCTTTATCGTGTCTCAATAAACATAATCGAAAGAACCATCCGCAGGCATTCTCACAGCTGAGTCTAGATTCTGTGTACTTGACAATACTGACCACCAAACCATCCATGTTTCTGCCACTTAGTGACTACTGTAATTCTTGGCTTCTAGAAGTAGCAAGCAGCACCAGGAAGCAGCAGTAAGCAGTGTCTATTAGGGCCACAGCTCTTGGGTCTAGGTATCAGGTCCATAGTCATTGACAATGTATTTCAGCACTCAGACTGAGAGCCTCAGGACCATAGGCCCTTGAGTTTTAGCAGCTCCTTAGACCTTTCCCTTCCATCGACAAGCCCACAGTTTCCCATCCCCTCTGGTTCTTCATGGGCTTCTATCTTGAGCATTGAGGGTCCATCCTTTCTTGACTTTTTTATACTGCCACCATTCATTCTCGTCTCGGTCACATCTTAGGATTTTGGTGTCCTATTCCCCTGGGGAACCTCTGTTGCTGAAAGTGCTGCTGGTGCTGCTATTTCCTGCCCCTGCCACCTTTGCAACTGTCCTGTCTTTATGTTACCAGCTCAGCATGCCATACTGATCTGAAAGATTAAAGAAGGTCTTAAGGATGCAACAGAGGGGCAGTACGGAAAGGGTGCCCCCCAGATGACTTGAAAAGAGAGCCAGTCTGTTTATATAGCCAGAAAGGATATGCAGTAGGGGTGTTTGCACCATTCATGGCACAACCCTTCATGCACATAAGGACTTATGATCTGTATCAATCCCAACCCCTCTAATGAGCCCACACCAGGAAGAGGGCACCTCCTGTAGCCTGGGTGAAAATGACTACCGGGTCATTTAGAGTTCTTATTACGGTGCATTCAAAGGCCAGGACAGGATGTTTGGAGTGACCATGACAGGAGCATGTCTTCAGTGGTGTGTAGATGCTAGAGGATCCTTAGGGTGAGTGTACACCTCCAAAATAGTAGGGCTGCCGTATCGGCAGTCTGGGCAGTTGCCAGTAAAAGGCTGCTGGGTCAGAGCTCTCCATCGAAGGCTCCCAAGTATAAGTGAAGAACTGTCAAAAAAGTCCATTCTTGACAGTTGCAATCATTCATAGAAAATTACACGGATTTTACAATAGACTTAACGAAAGCTGGAGTCGGAAATAGCAATTCTAATAGCATTTAGAAGTTAGTGGGCTTTTTTGGACTCTTTTCCCCACTCGCTAGCCCACTTCCATCCTTGGAAATGTTCTTTCTTTTTTTTTCTTCCTCCCTCCCTTCCTCACTTCCTCCCTTCCTCCCTCTCTCCCTCCCTTCCTCTCAGTCCCCCTCCCCCCCCCCAGGGTTTCTCTGTGTAACAGAGCCCTGGGTGTTCTGGAGCTCAGTTTGTAGACCAGCCTGTCCTTGAATTCACAGAGATCCGTCTGCCTCTGCCTTCTGAACGCTGAGATTAAAGGTGTGTGCCACTATGTCCTTTCCCTAGAAACTTTTTCTCCGTCTCTCCTGGTGGCTGCTGGGACTTTCACTAAACCTGTACTGTTTTTCTCTATAATTCTAATAAAATTGTTGTTGAGCTTTTTAAAGAGTTACTCGATAGTATTTAATAATACTTAACAGTGATTCACTCCCACACCCACATGCCAAGGAAGAAGCGGTTCTCTCTAATCTGTCTCAGTGGCCCCTCACAATCATCTGTAACTCTTGTTCTGGGATCTGAAGCTCTCTCCTGACCTCTTATGGCACCAGGCACATACATACACCACACACAGACTTAACATGCAGGCAGGCAAAACATCATATTCCTAAAGTAAAATAATAAAAAAAGAGTTTTAAAAAGGGCTTTGGGTATAACATGAGCCAGGCCGTAGGTTGAATCCCCAGTACTGGAAAAATAAACACATATAAAAACATAAAAGTTAGCAAATAAAAATTTAACAAGTGTGTTTAGTTTTTTTGGTCGTTCAGGTAGAAAAACACTTGGTTATTATGAAATTGTGTCTGGAATTTACTTCAAAATAATCTTTTGGGGATGAGGAAGCAAATGGGTGACATTTTTTAAATCGGGCAGATAGTATTCTAATTTTGCAGATGTCTGAAAATTTCATTATCCAATGTGACTATGTCTACACAATATGCTTACTAAATAGAAATGCCATAATCACTTAAGACTCACTTCGTTCTACTTCCTCAAGGTAAGGAAGAGAGTCAAATACAATTTAAATTGAAATGAAGGTAATGATTTGTTTTTAAGAATTTTATAAAACCATAGGTAGGCGTCTTTCGAAGAACTTTTTTTAAACTATTCCGGTGATGAACGTTTTTCATACTAGCTAACTTCACGTCTCACTAGAAATAAACTACAAGTCCCAGGATGCAGTGCACGATTAGTCTCCGAACCGGCTGCCCTCGCCTTATTTGAACGGGAATGGTTTGAGTGAGAATTGATAACTATGGGTCAGAGCCGAGTCTGGAGTCTTGCACACACCTGCTCGAGCCCCGCACGTCGTTCTCAGGGGGATTCGGGGCGCCTTTCTGTTCAGGCGTCGCCGCGGGCAGGCCCTCCGGTCCAGGGTCCTCCCTGCGGCAGGAGGGCTCCGGCAGTCCTCCTCCAAGATGGCGGCGCTGTTGGCGGTAAATTCGGGTGAGCGCGCAGGGCCATGGGGGGACCCGCAGAGACCCACGGGGCAGGGCGGGGCCGGTCTGGAGGGAGCGTCCGCGCGGGGAGGCTCTTCGGAGTGCGGGCGCCGGTCTGTGCGCGACGTCTGCTCTCTCAGCGTTCTGGCCTGCAGCTCCGCGCCTCCCAGTTTGAATGGCGCGCGGCGCGGCTGCCGCTTTGCCCGGGAGGAGATGGGTGTTGGAAGTGGAGGCGGAGAGCCGGGCGTGCGGCCCTGAACCTGCTTCCTCCCACCTCGTGTCCTTCGTGCGTGTGCAGCGCAGCTTTCGCCGGGGTACGGCTCCAGTCTCGGGCACTGCGGCCGAGCCTAGGCTGGAAGGAAGCGCAAAGCAGGCTGTGGGCCGGGCGGGCACAGGGTGGGGACTGACGTTGTGCAAGCTGCGAGCACCTTACTGAAGGTGCCCGGCAAGGGGGTGCCAGGGGTTCAGCAGACACCTCCCGACCCTGCGGGTGTCGCCCCTCCTTCACCTTCGCAACTGCCGACCCGGATAGTGACGGAGCTATGGAAAGGTTGGGATGGGTCATCCTTTGGTGATTCGAACCCCCAGAAATGTTTGAAAAAGGGATGGCTTTTGACTTGTTCCTGGAGCACATTGCTGGCCATTAGCAGGGAGGACGTAGATGTCAAGCGTTCTGCGTGAGATGTGGCACTCCAGAAAACAGATATAAATACTTGATTCATGAGTGCAACTTAAGAGTCAGTAAAACAAATGGTCCCTCAGTCTCCCAAGTGCTGTACAGGTTACAGGCGTGAAGCTCCAGGCCTGCCTCAGCATTTCAGCTTTGCAGTTGTTTCTGAAATCTCTGTGATAAGACTTTTTCCAGTTTGCTTGAAACTCCGCTTCCCCCCCCCTCCCCTTAACAGGGATATAGGGATTGAACCCAGGGCTTTGAGTTCTACACTGAGCCACCCTGGGTCAGTTTTGAGACTTTCCCTGTATCCTATACCCACTCAGTTGCCAGTTCTAATTCCTTTCCACTCCTATAGGCCTTTCCTGTTTTACTGTCCTCACCTTAGGGTAGCTTCCATTACTGCCTTACCTACCTATTACCTTGGCTTCCCAACACTTCTAGTCCAGTACCCGCACCCTGGAATATCATTGTCCACTCTGCTAGTTATATGTTTGTGGTTTGACTTTATTTGTTTTGTTTTGGGGTCACAAACTACAGGTTGAACCCCGCTTGTTTTAATAGCTGAGACCAAAACTGTATGTTTTTTGCCGGGGGGGGGTATAATTGCATATAGTGTACTAGTTGAGCAACCCTGATTTAGAGTATAGAACTTTTTGATTTTTGAGCCTCATATTGCTGCTCAAACTTTTTAGTCTGTGCTGCAATCCAAAGCTCAAACCTATGCTGTCCTTTACCTTTACAAAGAGAAGGTCAAGAAAATGGTCCTGAGAGTAGTTACCAGGGTCATGGGCTGTCAGTTTGGTAGGCTCAGAAGTGACTTTTGTCAGTGTGTCTAGCTGTAACTAGGCCCTGTCGATTGACTTCTTTAATAAAATTCAGAAAAGACCCGTAGGCAAACCTGCACGCTAACGCATTGATGGCGGTAGCAGTATGTGTCCATGGGTACTTATGGTAGCTTTATCACTGAAGAGGGTCCCCTGACAAGTTACAGTTTGTTTTGAAATGGGATCTCGATGTGCTGTCCAGGCATATCTCACTCAGGAGCTCCAGAGATCTCCTGCCTCATCTGACCACATAGCTGGTATTTGTTGTAGGTTTGTGCCACTACATCTAGCTGACAAAAAGCTATACTTTTAATCAAAAGATTGGCAAACGGGATTGAAGTAGAAGCAAAGCAGGGAGTTGAATGATACTTGCTAAGGAAGATTGAGATGTGTTAACTCCTATTCTCTCACATGCTCACACAGAAGGCCTGACACAGTGGTTCTGATCCCGGAGATTGAGCCAGGCCTTTTGCACAATAAGCTTGTCTCCCACTGCCAAGATACATTTGTGGTCCCAGGCTCTCCTGTTCACAAGTTCTATTAGTCTCCTAAACTTAATTGTGTTTGTGTGTACATTGGGCTGAATCCAAGGTCCCCCACACGCTGAGCACGTGCTCCACTAGTGAGAGTTACCCTCGTCCCTCTTGTCAACACTTAAAAGGCTCGGCTTGTTTGTCTTATTTTATAGCCTATGGTTCCCCTTGCTGTGATTTTTTGAATAAGTAGTCTGTCTGGGTTTAGGCAGGCTTGACCTACCTAGATCAGTCCTAACTCTCTTATTTACTATGTTAAATGCCAAGTTCAGCTGACTGACAATCCACTTTAGGTTTGTTTTTTTTTAATTCTTGTTAGACAGCAAGTTTATATTGTTGCCAAAGAATTCTAATGAACTGTACTATTATGTTTTTGGCTGGTGTATGTATGTAACATATGTATCTTTTTATATTAAGAATGAACATTAATACTTCCTTTGGTAATTGTGTACTAAAAAGTAGATGTGAGTGTGACTAATATGTAGATGACATGTATTATTTCATGATGGTTTTATTTTTCTTTAAGCTGCAAGCCTATGGGGACCCTACAAAGACATTTGGCATACCGTCGTAAATGCTCTTTGGAGACGACAACCTGAAGCTGTCCACCTTCTGGACATGATTTTGAAGAAACACAAACCGGACTTCATCTCACTGTTCAAAAACCCAGTAGGAAATTTTTCTTCTTTGCTTCCTAGATTTGCTTTTTTTTTTTTTTTAAATTAGATCTGGAGAGTGATTATCTTCCACATTTATTTATCTATTATGTGGGATGTGGGCATGAGCATGTCATGGTACACAGATGGAGGGAAGAGGGCAACTTTAGTAACGAGTTCTCTCTAGTGCATGGGACCCAGGGCTTGACCTCAGACAGCGTGACAGGGGATTTCACTGCTCAACCAACACAATTTTGTTTGTTTTTTAAAGAAAAAAAGGGGGCTGGAGAGATGGCTCAGCAGTTAAGAGCACTGACTGCTCCTCCAGAGGTCCTGAGTTCAATTCCCAGCAACCACATGGTGGATCACAACCATCTGTAATGAGATCTAGTGCCCTCTTCTGGGGTGCAGGTACACATGCAGGCAGAATACTGTATATATAATAAATAAATGAATAAATCTTTTAAAAAAAAGAAAAAAAAGACAAGTGAACTCTCAGTGTGTAAACATGGTACTTAAACTGTGCTGTGCAATTCACACTTTTTCAAAATGCTCCTTTCCCAAACAGTTTATTGTCTTTTTATTTTTCATGGAACTTACTATTGAATTTATCTCCAGCTAAGTGGTAAGTGTAGTAACTAAAGATGATTTAGGAAATGCAGTATATCCCACAAATGCTGGTGCCTTACAGTTTCTGCCTCTCCTAGTACCCTGACCTTCACTGATTATGAATTTCCAGATACCCTTCTGAATTTTAAGTCTCCATAGTACAATGTAAATTGTATTAGCTGGATTAATTATTATTTTTTTATGAGACCCTGTATCAATTTATTTTCTATTTATTTATTTATTTATTTATTTTATTTTTGGTTTTGCGAGACTGGGTTTCTCTGTGTCTTTGGAACCTGTCCTGGAACTAGCTCTTGTAGACCAGGATGGTCTCGAACTCACAGAGATCCGCCTGCCTCTGCCTCCCAAGTGCTGGGATTAAAGGCGTGCACCACCACTGCCCGGCTGAATTAATTATTTTTTACACATCATTAGTCACTGTATCTTGACACCTTCTTAAGTAGGAAGGGACTGCAGTGGAGGGATTTGAGTTTACAAACTTCTTGCTTTGCTCCTGGGCAATTTTTGGTTGTTTGTTTGAGGTAATTCATAAGAATAATCAGCTTTCTCTGTATCTAAGGCTAGCTTGGAACTCTGTGTAGCTCAGGTTGGCTTTTATTCTCCTTTCTCAGCCTCTGGAATGCAGAGATTATTGACATGACATGAGCAGTCATATCTGACTGTTTTTTTAATGTACTAGTATGATCATGTAAGATTTAAAACATTGTGTTACAAGAAGTGAGTTACTGCTTTTTTAAAAAAAAACATTTATCTTGTGTGGGTGTGTATATACATAGTGCATGAGTGAAGTCAGGAGATGACTTCTGGTGGTTGAGTCTGCTTTTTTCTTTTTTTTTTTTTTTTTTTGGTTTTTCGAGACAGGGTTTCTCTGTAGCTTTGGTGCCTGTCCTGGAGCTAGCTCTTGTAGACCAGGCTGGCCTCGAACTCACAAAGATCTGCCTGCCTCTGCCTCCCGAGTGCTGGGATTAAAGGCGTGCACCACCACCGCCCGGCGAGTCTGCTTTTTTCACTGTGGGTTCTAGGGATTAAACTTGGGTCTCCAGGCGTGGGGCAGCAAGTCCCTTAATACACTGAGCCATTTCACTGGTTTGGCAGTTTGGCGTTTTGCTTTTTCATTCTTTTGCTTTTCCTTTTTTTCTTGCTTGTGTGTATTTTGGGGTGGGGCATGTTCATAGAGATTAAATCTTATGCTCTTGTGCATACTATGAAAACATTCTACCATGAGCTATATTACCAGCCCTTTTTGTACTTTATTTTTAACAGTCTTTTTATTTTTGAAACAGTCTTTTCAGTTTACCTAGGCTGGCCTTGGACCTACTGTCCTGAGTAGCTAGCTGGGATGTGGGCCTGTTCCACCAGGCCTGTCTTTCTTGTGATTTTCCTTAGTAGAAGGAGCTGGGAGTCAGCTCTGCTGAATCTTCTGTCTTGACTCTTTCCCCATGATCTCAAACAAGTTACCTAACTTACCTTGGTGCCATTTCTCTCTGGTAGAGTTGCCGTGCTAAATGATCCAGGCAGTTTTTCAGGATCTAAACTTTGACAGTTTGTTATCTAGCAGAGACTTCTCTGTGTCTTTTGTAAATATTACAGTCAAGGAGTCTTTCGGGAGAGCCAATGGGGTAACTTAGTGCTAGAGCACTTGCCTACTGTCTGCTTATCTGTGGTTACATTCCCGCCACCACACACAAGCAAATAAAATCTATGCTTAACTCTACAAAGTGATGCTATTGCTCATTATTTAACACAGTTTATATGTCTGTTTGGATTATTGGTATGTAACTAGAAAAGTCACTTGGACATGTGGAAACTGAGTAGTGTTATTTGTGTTTTCTCTGGGTTTTCTAACTTTGTAGAAGGTTTTGAGAAGGTAGTGCTGGATTAAAAAGTTGAAGATGGTGCCAGGTGTTGCCTCATACCCTCCAGTTCTAGATGACTGGATAAGAAACACTTCAGTGTGGTATGCTACCAGGCTGTGTTATTTTTTGTTTTCACCCAGGCTGGCCTTGACTCTGCTTGCCTGGCCTCTGAGTGTTAGGATTAGAGGTATATGTTGCCATGGCAAACCAGGCAGCATCATCGTGAAAAGACTTCTGCTAGGAGCACGTGTAGGACCTTGCCTCCAATATACTATTTTCATTGCTTGATTATAATTTTATCATTCTAGCCAAAAAATGTTCAACAGCATGAGAAGGTTCAGAAAGCCAGTACAGAGGGTGTTGCCATCCAGGGGCAACAAGGAACCAGACTTCTCCCTGAGCAGCTCATTAAAGAAGCTTTTATCATCAGTGACCTTTTTGATATTGGGGAGTTGTCAGCTGTTGAGCTTCTCCTTGCTGGTAAGTTGACATTTGGGTGAAACTCTGGTACGTAGTACAGAATCATGAAGGTATGTACTCCTGACTTAGAATTTGATGCTGGGGTAACAAATGGGTTTAAAATGTTTATTTATTTATTTTATGCATACTCATTCGAGTGCTGTGGGAGGTCAGAAGAGGGTGTTAGATCCTGCAGCTTGAGTTACTGGTGATTGTGGACCACTTTGTGGGTGCTGGGAAGTAAGTGCTCTTAACTGCTGAGCCATCTGTCTAGCAGATTGTTTTTTAAAGAAATCATTTATTTGACAGAATGATTCAAAATATTTAATTTATCTTGGATTAAAGGACAAGCTTAGTGATCCCAGTTGTTGATGAACTGCCTTAAGGTAGGTCTCGACATAGTAATTTACTAGCAAAGATTAAGTTGCATCTCTAGAATTGCATGGCTCAAGGCAAGTCCTATCATGCAGTGAGTAGGAGGGCAAGGTTTACTGCTGTTTGGCGTGTCTTCTGGAGGAGACTAGGTAGATGATGGGCGACTAAGTGAAAAATTAGATAATTTTAACAATAATACTAGGAAGAAAATAAACTGGGTGGGCATGGGGCATAGGGATATCAGGACTGTTAAGATAGTCTGATTAGTGGGCTTAGTCAAAGCCTCTCCAAGGTGAGGACATTTGACCCGAGGCCTGAGTCACCTGTGGATGCCAGCCACGCGGACTCCTTGGGGAAGGCTGATAGAGGTACAAAGAGCGTGTGCTTCAGGTCTGAACAAATACATGCTTTAGGGAAGATCCTGAGCCTGGAACCTGGTGAACGGGGGCTAGTGTAGGAAGGGCAGATGTGTGGATTTTATTCTCATCACAGTAGTAAGGTACTGCTAGAGGATTAGCACAGACATATGTCACCCCAGATAACTTCAATATTATTTTGTAAGTCAGGTTGATGTGGCGCACCCCTTTAATCCCAGCACTTGGGAGGCAGAGGCAGGCGGATATTTGTGAGTTTGAGGCCAGCCTGGTCTACAGAGTGAGTTCCAGGACAGCCAGAGATACACAGAGAAACCCTGTTTGGAAAAAAAAATTAGTTTGTGGCTACTATGTAAAGATCAGTATTTCCATAAAATATGCAGTTCATTAGTGATCACAAGGAAGTCATGCAAAGGAAATACAGACATCTTAATTGAACAGTAGTTTCAAAGAGGATGAAGATAGTTTTCCCTTGTGTGTGGGGATGTTGTCTTGATGCACTTGAGTTTTAAATTCATTTCAGAACTTTGCTTTTTTTCCTGGCAGTGCTGGAGATAGAACCAGGGCCTTAGCTTGGCAGGCAAACACTACCCACTTAACCAGGTTCCCAGCCCAGAAGGCTAATTTAATACACATACCCTCTATCACCATGTTCTAGTTACTCTGAGAAGATTTGTGTGTGAAGGAGCACAGTGTCACGGTGTAGGAAAGAGGTAGGAAGGTTTTGGCAGGAGATGGCGCAGATTAGAGGATACTTGAAAGGAAACTTGAGAACATTTCCAGAGTTCATATGAGTGGAGAAAAGAGGGCGCAGTGTAGGAAATCAGATGAAACTGAGTTTGGAAAGTGATGGTTTCTTGTTCTTTTTGCTGTCGCTCGTCCTAGCATATGGTGGGTGGCCCTGAGTCTGCTATGTCAGGAATGATTCAGGGAGCAGGGGTCCTCCGAGTCCGCTTAACTCTTGAGACTCTGCTTATTTGAATAAATTTTGGAGTAAGGATTTGTGTTCCAGTTCAAACATGTTTGAACTTTATTACTAAACAATCAATTCCTTTTCTAGGAGAACATCAGCAGCCGCACTTCCCTGGCCTCACCCGAGGATTGGTAGCTGTCCTTTTATATTGGGATGGAAAGCGGTGCATTGCAAATTCTCTCAAAACCCTGATACAGTCTAGACGAGGGAAGACGTGGACATTGGAACTCAGGTCTGTTTGCCCTTTGGGACTTAAGGGGTTAGTTAATGTAAAAGTTCTTGAATTTGAATTTTGGAAATAACAATTTCCCCTTAGTGTATCCAGTTTCAGTAAACTGACCTCAGGTGAGTAATACACTGCATTGCTCTTTGCAGAGTGATGAGTTTGTTTAAACCTGCCTTGTTTGCACGTGAGAAATCACTTAGAGCCTTATTGAACTGACTGAGGAGGGTGAAAAGAACAAAACTAATTCTTCCTGGTTGTTTGTAGTAATAGGCTGCTGTCAAGACAGTATTTTTGTTCATATATTGTTTATTTCTTTTCATTACAGTCCAGAGTTGGTTTCCATGACAACACGCTTTACAGATGAGCTGATGGAACAAGGATTGACTTACAAAGTCCTTACTTTGGTGTCACAGATTGATGTGAATAACGAGTTTGAGAAACTACAGAGAGAGAGAGGTTTGGGCAGTGAGAAACACCGCAAAGAGGCAAGGGTTTTGTAGAATGATTTAATGGGAATCTTTGTCAAATATGAAACTTTCATTTTATGTATGCAGAAGAAAATTCTGCGTTGTATCATCATCATTGCTACCTTTTTTATGATTCATCTATTTTATTTTGTGTGCATTGAACATTTTCTTACCTGTGTGTCTCTGTGAGGGTGTCAGATTCCTTGGAACTGAAGTTGCAGACACTTATGAGCAATGATGTGGGTACTAGAAATTGAACCCGGGTCCTCTGGAAGAGTAGACAGGGCTCTCAACCACTGAGCCATCTCTCCGGTCCTTCCCCCCCTTTTATATTTACTTATTTATTTGAATGTGTGCGTGTGTTTATTTAGCCTGCCTATATGTCTGCACCATTTGTGTGCAGTACCTGCAGAGATCACAAAAGGGCAGAGGATCCCCTGGAACTGTAGTTATAGAAGGTTGTGAGCCTCTGTGTGTGCTAGGAGTCCTTTGGAAAACTAGCCAGTGCTGATAACCACTGAGCTATCTCTCCAACCCCATAAAACAGAAGTTTTTGTTTTGTTTTTTGTTTTTTTGAGATAGGGTTTTTCTGTCTGTCCTGTCACTTCGTAGACCAGGCCAGCCTTGAACTCGCAGAGATCCACCTTCCTCTGCCTCCCAAGTGCTGGGATTAAAGGCATGCACCATCACTGCCTTCCCCCAAACCCCTGCCCCCCCTTTTTTTGAGATAGGATCTCACTAGGTAGTATTTAACTTGTCTTGAACTTGCTATTTAGAACAGGTTAGCCTCCAACCTGTCTCTGGAAGTCAAGGTATGAGCAACCACTCTGATGCAGACACTGCTTTTTAAGTGTATAGACTGTTCTGCTTATTGAATTGGTTTGTATTTATTCCAGTTACTCTGTCAGTGTTTACGTGTTGTCTAGTTCTTTCTGGAATGAATTGTTGAAAGAATTGGTCACCACAATTTCTTAAGGAATTGAAGAGAGAGGACTAAACCCTAGAATTTGTTCCGAATTCTAATAATTTTAACATCACTCATGGATTCCAATTAGCGGTTTTTGTCAACTTTTATGGGAGATAGTCTACCTTTTGTAACACCAGGCTTGATAAAATTTATATCACAATCATGTTTTCACTTGTAGGTTTCTGATCTCATCAAAGAGTGCAGGCAGTCTCTGGCAGAAAGTCTTTTTGCCTGGGCTTGCCAGTCACCATTAGCCAAAGATGACACCCTCCTCCTTATTGGACATTTGGAAAGAGTAACGGTTGAGGCTAACGGCTCTCTGGATGCAGTGAATCTGGCTCTCCTTATGGCTCTTCTCTACTGTTTTGATACCAGCTTTATAGAACAGAGCACAGAGGAACGAGATGGTATTGCATTTTATATTTATACCTCTTAAAGCTGCCTTTTTCCTTGAGTTTCACTGTGTGATCCAGGGTGTGTGTATGTGTTGGCGTGTGTGCGTCTGTGTGTTAGAAGAAAACTTTGAGGAATTAATTGCCATATGAGTCCAGGAGGTAGACTTAGGTTGCCAGGTCTGGCAGTAAGCATCTTGCTGGTCTGGCTTTGAACTCCTGATATTCTTGCTCTAGTGTGTCAGTGCTGAGATTACAGGCATATGCAGTCATACCCAGCAACACATCTGTTTTCAAAAGTCAAATCTTAAATTGTCAAGAGAGCATTCAAGAACAGTATTTTAACTTCCAAAATATAAATTTGCCTCTTTGTTTCTGTGCAATGCAGTCATGTTTTAAACATTTTAAATATATGATTCATTCACTCACTCACTTCGTAGACCAGGCCGGCCTTGAACTTGCAGAGATCCACCTTCCTCTGCCTCCCAAGTGCTGGGATTAAAGGCTTGCACCATCACTGCCTTCCCCCAACCCCTGCCCCCCTTTTTTAACTTCCAAAATATAAATTTGCCTCTTTGTTTCTGTGCAATGCAGTCATGTTTGAAACATTTTAAATATATGTTGCATTTACTAATACATGAGGCTGAGATAGATTGCTTAGCATGCACAAGGCGCTGCGTTTGCTTCCTAAATAGCAACAGTAAAGAGCCTTGGTGGTAGTCGTTTCTGTGCTTTGTTTTTGGTTTTTGTTTGTTTGTTTGTTTTGTATTTTGAGGCCGGTCTTTCTGTATGTTCCTGGCTGTCCTGGAACTCTTCAGATAGAACAGGTTGACCTTGAACTCACAGAGTTCCACCTGCTTCTGCCTCCTGAGTGCTGGAATTAAAGGTTTAAGTGTGTGCCACCATGCTTGGTTTTGTTCCTATGAAATTTGTTTCTTTTGAGCTTTGAAATGGCTGTCTTACATGATAGATAATAATGAGTTCATGAGTACACGTGCCTAATTTCACTGTTCATATTCACATTTTTAAAACTTAGGTGAAAACACAAAATCTTTGACAGTTTTTTTTTGTGAAGTAAATAATTCATTTTATCTGTTGAGAGCATTGACTTATGTTTTAATTTACTTATGTTTTAGAATTCTTTTGTTTTTGTTTTTGCTTTTGCTTTTCAAAACAGGGTTTTTCTGTGTAACAGCCTTAGCTGTCCTGGAACTAGCTCTTGTAGTCCAGGCTGGCTTTGAACTCACAAAGATCTGCCTGCTCTGCATTCTGAGTGCTGGGATTACAGGCGTGTGCCACCACTGCCTGGCCCTAGAATTCCTATATACAAAAAAAAAAAGAGTGCCTCTTTTTTCTAATTTATGCTATGTTTATGAAAATAATTGAAAGTTGTTAACTTAAAATTTAGGGTTATCTTTCCTTTTAGTTTTTGTTTGTATCATACTTCACTGTAATGTGGATTTTGTTTTGTCAAATAATAATGTTAATTAGTCATAATTCCTTTTGAAAATGCTGAGTGTTTTTGACTTGTAGATATTCCTGTGTATCAGAAGTGAGAGTTTATTTCTGTTCTGTTTGGTGAAGTGGTCTATTTTTGTGTTTTCAGATATGATTCATCAGCTTCCACTGTTGACAGAGAGACAGTACATTGCAACAATTCATTCTCGTCTCCAGGACTCACAGCCTTGGAAGCTTCCTGGGCTGCAGGCCACTGTTAGACTTGCCTGGGCACTGGCACTGAGGGGAATATCCCAGCTACCTGATGTAACAGGTAAATTGTAGGTGATCTTGTTATTGTTAGGAGAAGGGATGTATCATCAGCTAATGAAACTTTGAGATAATTGGCTTGAGCCACCACACCTAGCAAGATTTTTGTTATCTTCCTTTAAAAACTTTTCAGTGTGGGGCTGGCGAGGTGGCTCAGAGGTTAAGAGCAGTGGCTTGCAACCACCATGTATATAATGAGATCTGGCGCCCTCTTCTGGCCTGCAGGGACACATGCAGGCAGAACACTGTATACATAATAAATATAAATCTTTAAAAAAAATTTTTAGATTTAAGTATTCGAATGTTTTGTCTTCATATATGTTTGTATATCACACGTGTGTCATATGTTCCCTGAGACCCAAGAGTCCTGTGGAGTTAGGAGTGGTTTCTAGCTATCACGTGGGTGCTGGGAATGAAACCTGAAGAACAGCCAGTGGTCTTAAACACTGAGCCATCTCTCCAGCCCCACGGGTATTTATTTTCAAATATCATATTTTAAATTGGGAAGAGAACATGTGTAAATGTGTTCTGTTGATAAAAGTCTGTAAGCCCGGGACAGTGGCCTGTGCTAGCACTTTCATCCCAGCACTCGAGAGGCAGAGGCAGGAGGATCTCTGTGAGTTCATGGTCAGCCTGATCTACAGAGTGAGCTTCAGGTTAGCCAGGGCAATGTAGACTATCTTAAAAACAACAACAAAAACCCCTCAAAACCTTGTAAAGTAGTCCTGAGACTCACCATTTTTCGCTGTCTCAGAGAAGAACTTCATAGGTTACTTCCCTTTCTTGGACCTAGTGGCAGAGCTCTTTAGCCTTCAGAGTAAGAGTTCAAAGTTGAAAATTCCAGCAGGCCGAGTCACACTGATTTTGTTTCTTTCTTGGGTGCTGATGATTGAATTGAGAATCTTCTTCATGTGTGCTAGGTAAGAGTTCTGCCACTTAGCTACATTCCTAGTTCTTTTTAAACAGGGTCTCATGTATTTCAGGCTGGCCCCAAGCTGTGTAACTGAGGGTGTGCTTGAACTACTGATCCTCCTGGCTCTACCTTCAGAGTGCTGGATTAGTAAGTGTTTACCACCACCACCATCTAATTGCTATTTTTAAAATCTTTTTTTTTCGTTTTCATCTTGATTTTGTTCACAAGCTTTTCCACATTGCATCCAGCTGAAAATTTAGTTTTGTAAATTCATTGTGTTGGAAAGGAGATATTTGGATCAGTCAAGCATAGATAGGGGAGTTGTCTTAGAGCTGTATTACTATACAGGGCATCCCATTTTGCTGTCTACTTTCATGATATTATGATTAAAGTGGTTTCCCTTGTCAAATGCAAGCTGTGCTTCCACTGTAACTTGAAATACAAGAAAATGTCACTTCTGTAGGATTCCTTGGTGGTGTCTATGTTTTGGTTACTGACCAAGATGCAGTTTAAGGGAAGAAGGGTATCTTTGGTTCCCGTAGCTTATGAGGATGCAGTTGTGGCAGATAGGGCACGGCAGCAGGAGGGAAAAACTGGCGGCCTGTCTGCAGTCCATTCGAGGGAGGCACTGTGGCACATGCCAATTTGCTATCTTTTCTTCCTAGGCTGTGGTATGATACTTCCACATTCAAAGTGGGTCTTTCCTCAACTAAACCTCTGAAGTCAGGGCAGGTTGCCTCACACTTTTAGTCCCAGTGTTTGGGAGGCAGGGGCAGGTGGATCTCTTGTTCAAGGCCAGCCTGGTCTACAAAGCGAGTTTCAGGCCAGTCAGGGATGTAGTTGTGATGGTGCTTCAATAACCAAACCCAAACCAAATCAAAACAACAAGAAAGCCACTCTGGAAATGTCCTCAAAAGACATGCCCAGAGTTGTCTCTCTGATTCCAACTCCAATCAAGTTGACATTTTACACCCACGTCAGTGTTTTGTTCTGATACTGGCAGTTGAGTGAACCCAGAGCCTGACTCACCAATGCTAGGGTGCGACTTCACCCACTTTCCCAGCCTTAACGTCCCCGAGACAGAGCCTGTGTCTCAGTAGGTATCATTATCCTATCGGTCACATCATTTTACAACATTATGTCCATCAGTATTACGTTGTTTCCAAGGGGTTTGCAGAAACCGTCTCTGCTGTTAGGAGTCTTCTTTGTACAGTTTATTAAAAAAAAAATTACAGTGAGTAGATAACTGATTAGATTTTTATATTTGTCTACAAATATCTTTTCTTACCTATATATTACATCTTTTTCATTTCTAATTCTTTAATTTAGTATTTTTATGACACAAAAGTAACCAACTTTAAGTTGGTGTATTATAATCAGAATTTTTTTATAAAGAATTATTTTTTCTGTGTACGTGCATTTATATTTGAGTGTGTATGTATTCACACAGGGCCAAAGAACAGCTTGTAGGAGTTACTTCTCTCCACTTTGCGAGTCTCAGAGATCAAACTTAGGTCATCAGGCTTGGCAGCAGGTGACTTTACCTGCTGATCCATTTTGCTAACCATGATGATCATATTTTTATACCATAATTTTTCATACCTAATCTTTATTTATTTATGCATATGTGTGTATGTCTGTGTATATATGTGCATGTGTGTGCAGAAGCCAAAAGCAGGTTTTGGGTCCCCTGGAACCGGACTTACAAGCAGTTGGGTTTTGTTTGACTTGGTGCTGGGAATTGAACTCCAGCCCTCTGAAAGAGCAGCAAGTGCTGTTAGCACTGAGACATTTCTCCAGCTTTTTATTCCCAATCCTAAGAGGCACAATAGATTGTGCCCTAGAGTAATGTGTAAGGATAGCCTAGGAATTATGGTCCTGGTTTCTAGTACCAGGTCTTTCGCTCCTTAAACTTCTTAGGTTTTTCATGGTCATATTCTTATCAGTTTTAGCAGTCAGTACTGTTATGGTTCTCTGTTTGGTGCTCAGGGCTGAACTTGAGGCTTTGGGCTTGTTTAGCATGTTCTCGCTACTCAACTTTATTCCCGTCCTGAGTATTTTAAACTGAGTTGTTACCTTTTTTTTTTTTTAAAATGTACATTGATACTTTGTCTGCATGCATGTCTGTGTACAGGTGTGTCAGATCCCCTGAAACTGAAGTGAGCCACCATGTAGGTGCTGAGAATTGAACTTGGGTGCTCTGGAACAGCAGCCAGTTAGTTCTCTTAGCCACTGAGCCATTTTTCCAGCCCTCGTTAATGATTTTTTTTTAAATATTAGTATCACTATTAGTTATAAGGGTTTAAGAATGTTGTTTTATAAAACGTGCTGTATAGACCATGGGATTGTTTTTCAGCCATAAAGAAAAGCAAAATCATGACATTTGTAAGAAAATGGATAGAACTGACTATTATGATAAGCAAAATATCACAAACTCTCATATGAAAGCATTTAGGGACGTTGTGCATGCGTGTGTGTGTTGAAAGTAGAAGGAATTGTGCAGACAAACAAATCTTAAGGGCAGTGGCATAGGTAGTGAAATTCACTTGACACGAAAACAGATGGAGTAAGGGCAGGAAGGGAACCAACACTAGAGATGCAGGGGAGTAAATAAGAGCAAAGTGTATTGACACATCTGAGAAAATGCAGTACTAAACCCTTGTACTTTTAATGCTAACTTCTTTTCAAGAATGATATACTTTGTTTTCTAGTTCAAATGCTATGGGTGGGTATATAGAATTTATTTCAAAATATAAAATGAAACTAAAAGACAAACAAGGACTAAAGAGATGGCTCAGTAATTAAGAGTTGTGCTGTTTTTGTAGAAGACTCGAGTTTCCAGCAGCCATTTGGAGCAGCTTATTCTAAGGAATTCAGTGCCTCTGGGTTTCTGCACTCAGTGCTTAGCCCTCCATACACAGAGTTGAAAATAAAATATAAATCTTCAAAAAGAAACAAGTCTTACCCTTACACTTATATGCACAACTCTTTGGGCAGAGGCAGACAGATTGCAGTCTAAAGCTAGCCAGGGCTACATAGAGGAACTTATAGGAAAGAAAACCAACTAACTCATTTTCCTCTTAATGAGACTCTTTTTCTTATGTGTTCTTAATCTTACAGAGGACACTGAAAATAGACTTAGCAGCAGAGTATGTATTTGGTCTCTAGGACCGTGGGACAGAATAAACTACATTGCAGGTTTTCCCTAGTTTTTGATTGTCATAAAATTAAAGTTTTAAAGTGATTTTCAGTCTTTTTGTTGTTTTTTTTTTTCCAAGCAGGGTTTCTCTATGTATCCCTGACTATGCTGGAACTCACTCTGTAGACCAGCCTAGCCTTGAATTCACAGAGATCAACCTACCTCCCTTCCAAATGCTGGAATTAAAGGCGTGAGCCACCATTGCATCACTTCTATGGCTAACTATTGTGGCTACTGGGATTAATAGGTGTGTGTCACCACTGATTGGTCTGTATGGCTAACCAGTGTAGCTGTTTTACTCTCTGAACTTCAGTCAAGCCTTATTTATTAAAATACTAATGAAAAATCACTACATTTCCTTTATTTGTCTAAAATAAAAGAAAGCATAAGAAAAACTATACACAATAAGTACAATGATTGTATACGATATATACAGGCAATAAATAGTCTCAGCAATGTCTAGTCCATTTGCATTTGACAAATTCAGAGAAAATATTCCATATCTGTCCCTTCTTGGTGAGTCCAAAGTCTTGTACTGAATTTACTTTCTATCATAACTTGTTTTCTGCATCAGGTAGACAAGAAAAACTTTAACTATTATTATCTAGTCTTCAACTCCCTCAGAGACCAAAGAAGGAAGTAATATTAACTGAGTAAGTAACTTCCCAAAAATGTAAGAAATGACAGAAACAGCTGGCTGCCTGGACAGCCACTCAAAGTTCTTCTGCAACGTTGGGGCATCCATCTTCAACCTACAAGCCCAGAATATCTGACAGACTTTTCTGTGAAACAGGGTTTTTGAAGGACTTGTCTGGGCAAGGTTTAGTAGTCACTCTCTTTTGTGTCCTGCTTGTCTAATTAGGACAGCATACTGTCAGCAGTTGAACAACGGGCACTGTCTTGCCCAGTGGCTTATTTTTTGCTACAAAGAAAGCAAACTCCATGTGGAGTTCCTTTGATGCCTGTCATCTTCCCTGAAGTAGATTAGTACTGCCAGAAGCAGATATGTCTCATTGTCATAAAAACGAAAAAAGAACCTATGTTATTAACACATCTTAAATGCCATATTCTGTAGATCTCTGAAGTGTTTGAAGGTGACCTATCTAAAATATATCTTTGTTTGACCTTGAAAATATACTCTATGTGACTACAAGTTTGATTATAATAGGAGATTAGCTATTAACCTGCATTTTCTTATTATCCTAAATAGTTGGTAGTAATTTTCAAGGACTAGAAATTTGCTTTATGTTGTTAAATGAGTTGTATAGGTACCTTGAACAAGAGTAGAAATGTATGTACAGTATATTCTAACAAAATTAATCTCAAATTTGCATCAATATACAAAAATCTAATGCAGTATAAAACATTTAAAGCTAGTAGTTGCTTTTTAAAAGTAGATTCAATAGTATACCTTTTTATCTTATGTCTACCCTCCCTTTTTTCAAAACAAGAAGATTGAATCTAATTTTCCTTTGTTTAGCTTTTTTTCTAACCATTACCAATAACAATTTATAACCAATCCCCCTAAAAATGACAAATATTCATAATCCATTGAATGACCAAAACCCACCTACCCTACCCCTTGGGAATGTAGACATTGTATTTTTAAATTTACTTCCTGCTATTTGGGGGCAATGGTATCTTTAGGGGATCTTGAAGAGAAAATTTTAGGGTTAATTGTCAAGACCTGGGAGAGGTATCTGTATCATTTATTGTCCCATCTCTGTATAATGGGAAAGTGCAGGGCTTGTCTAAATTCCTGGCTAGAGTAGTCTGTTAGGCTGGGTCATCTCAGCTAGCCACCATGACATTGTTCTGAGCAGTTTATAGTCCAAAGCTGATCTTTAGGTGATATTTTTCATCTTAGTGGTGATATCATAGTCCTGGAGGAATTGTCGTTGTGCTCCTTTTGGAGACTTCAAAGGTCATTGTTAGGCATGCTCATGGTTCACTGCACAAAACTGATAGAGGCTCAAACCCAAAATCATGTACAGGAAGGTAGATGAAACCTTTTTCTAGAGTTAGTACTCTATATTATCATTAATGTGACAAATATTTAATATATATTAACCTTATAGAAACTTCTGTCTACAGAATATTAGTGTTTTGCCGGTGTTTTTGTCTGTGTGAGGGTGTCGCGTCCCCTGGAACTGGAGTTACAGTCAGTTGTGAGCTGTCATGTGGTACTGCCAGTTGAACCCGAGTCTTCTGGAAGATCAGCCGGTGCTCTTAACCTCAGAGCCATCTCTTCTGCCCCCATGTTAATTTGACATCTTACCAACACCTCTAAATGAAACTCTACTAAGTTGTAGCATTTTCAGAGTGGACAAGATGACAGGTGCCACTGAAAGCAACACCATGTCACATGGAAAACCGCAGCATGTAAAGGATGAAACATAGGGGTAGCTGTGGTGTGTTAGTTACTTGCAGTTTGTAGACTGTATCTAGTTCCCAGTTCAAACAATGTGCAAAAAATTACAGAGCCCAAACAAAACAATAAAACTCCAAACCAAATCAAGACATTTCACAGCTTGGATGACACAGCTGTGTTTGACCATCTATATTTGAAACTGAAGAATTGTTTTGAAAGATATGATAATGGTTTTTTTTATATATAATTTTTTATTTTTTTTTGTGTCTTTTGAGTTGCATATTAAACACTTAAAGGTAAAGTGTTAAATTGGAATTTCTGTAATTTAGAATGTGTGGAAAATTGACCATTGTAGTTGAAATGAAGTGTCAGTCGATGACCGTACATGGTAAGGCTCATTTTTGTCTGTATGGACAGCTTGGAAATATCCAAATGTTTGAAAAAAATCCCAGGTAGGCTAGCATACGTCTTTGAATTGTGATTTAAGCTTTTATTTGTAGGTTGCCTGATGAGTAGAGTAACGAAATCAGTCATGTCCAGGTTTTGGTCCTCACTCATGCCTTTCCCATTGTTCCTGTATGACCCTGGAGATTCAGTAGAATTAAAGCTCTTGTGTTGCTTTAGGATGCTAATGCTTGCATAAGAGCTCTCTGACTACCTAAGTGTTAACATTATCCATCTCTTAACTAACAGGTCAGAGGTCACTCATAGGAAGAACATGTTCTCTCACCTTTATTTTTATTTTTATTTCTTTTTTTGAGACAAGTTCTCACTATGTAGTTTTGACTGGCCTGCAGCTTGCTACGTAGACAAGGCTAGCCTGGAGTTCATAGAGATCCACCAACCTCTACCTACTGAGTGCTGGGACTAAAGTTGTGCACCACAGCACCCAGCTTCATGTGTTTAAGACATACTTTTTCAATAGTATTTGGAGTTTGTGAGTTCATGACAATTCTGTATAATCCCATTTTGTGCATAGCACCGGTTAGGAAGCTGGAAAAATGTCTGAAATATGAGCCTCTAGCATTGTCATGGGATAGAACTTGAGTTAAAGACTTTTTCTCAGTTTGCTTTTTATGTTCTAAATCTTTCTAGCCCTGGCCGAGTTCACGGAAGCTGATGAAGCAATTGCTGAACTTGCCATTGCCGATAGCGTCTTCTTGTTCCTCACCGAGTCTGTGGTGCTGTCCGAAAACTTCTATCAGGAAGAATTTTACATTCGCAGAACCCATAATCTCATTACAGACTTCCTTGCATTTATGCCAATGAAAGTAAGTATAACAGTATAAAATGAGCTTTTTAAGACAGTTTAGGGCTGGAGAGATGGATCAGTGGTTAAGAGCACTGCCTGCTCTTCTAAAGGTCCTGAGTTCAATTCCCAGCAACCACATGGTGGATTACAATCATCTGTAATGAGATCTGGTGCCCTCTTCTGGTCTACAGGCAGGCAGAATACTGTATACACAATAAATAAGTAAATCTTAAAAAAAAGAAAAGAACACAAAGATAAATATTAAAAAAGGAAAAAGAAAAACAGTTTAAAACTGTTTTGACTAACTTCAACTAATAAAGTCAGTGCAGACTAAGATCCAGCAGTGATGTATTACAAGTGCAGTTTGGATGGTAAAGTGACACGGTATAACCCTTTCTAACTGGAAAGATGTCTTCCAGAAGGAGCATTGGACACTGAGAACACAGAAGTAGTAGGTTGATGAAAATCCCTCTGTGGGTAGGTGATTACTGTTAATTTCTAGTACCCTGGGCAGAAGGTACCCTAGTGGTGAATGTGCCTTGCTAATAGTCTTGGTTTTCCATGTGTTCATGTGTTCTATGTCTTCAGAATCAGCCAGCTTTGACTTGAAATTTTCAGACTCAAAAGGATTGTGTCTAAGTAGGGCATGGTGGCTCATACCTTTGGTCCCCAGCACTCTGGAGGCAGAGACAGGTGGATTTCCATGAGTTCTAGGTGGTCTACCAAGAGTTTCAAGACGGTTAACCAGGACTTTTACACAGAGAAACTCTCTAAAACAAAATTGTCTGTGCTGAAACTATATAGACTCCCCCCCCCCCCGTTATTTCCTAAACAATATAGAATAGCAACTGTTTGTATTATTTATGTTAGGTATTTTAAGCCATCTTGAGTGGTTTAAAGAGTATATGGGAAAATGTATGTATTATGTATTCAACTACTTTGTTATTTTGTATAAGGGACTTGAGTATCTAGATTCTTGGTGTCCTCAGGTGGTGTTGGAACCAATTCTTCATGAATTTCATGGGACTACAGTATTTTATACCTGATTTGGAAGAGGCATAGTGGAAAATCTCCTTTTATAGATAATTGTTTAGACTTTTAATTCGTGGTATGCAGATGAACCTCAGCATACATGTAAGGATGTACATATGAGGAAATGAACATAGCCAGATGGGGCGGCACGGACCTGTCAGCTCAGCACCTTTCGTTGTGTTTCTCACAGTGCAGGTACTGTGCTAGGTATGAAGCAAACAGATAGGGCTAGATCGTGTACATGGAGCACTCTAAACCCCTCTTCTCAAAAGAGAAAAAGACCGAGAAAAGAATTACTTAGAAGCCAAATGAGTAAGGCACTCTCTTCCTCATAGCAAAGACTTTATAATCCAGCTCGGAAGACAACTTGTATAGGAAGAAAAGTGTAGACTGCAGTAGCACTTCCTCGCAGATCAGGCAGTAAATGACAGTGGGTTTCCTTAGGCTAAGGTTAGCTCAGTGAAGGGCTAGAATAGTCAGGATGAACAAACAGGTAAGTTGAGACTCCAGCAACTCTAAAGACAAAGGTGAGCAAACAGTTTTGAAGTGGGAAGAAGCCTGCTCGTGCTTTTATTTCATATCTGGGAAAGGAACCCTTAGAAAGGTTAAGGTTGAAATTATTTCTATTTAATATCTATTTGAGTATTTGATTATGGAGAGATAATGATTGTCTGAAAAGGTGAAAGTTGAGGGAATTGTGGTATAAACGTCAGAAATGTCTTGGGCAAGGGAAACAATTTAATCACCCAATTCTTGAATACTATAATTTATTTAATAGATATAAGATTATTTAAGGTTTTTGTTTCTTTGTTTGTTTTTTGCTTTTTTGAGACGGGTTCTTTTTAGCTTTGAAGCCTGTCCTGGAACTAACTCTTGTAGACCAGGCAGACCTCTAACTCACAGAGACCTACATGCCTCAGGCGTGCACCACTACTGCCTGGCCCCGTTTAATTTATTGGGATACATACATACACACATACACACACACACACACACACAGATAGATAGATAGAGAGAGAGAGACAGAGAGAGTGTTGTTTAATTTTTAAATACTTAGGACGCTTCCAGTCATTTCTCTTTCACTAGTTCTAGTCAAATCCTCAGAGTCAGAGAATATACTTCACTGGATTGCTTTAATGTTGAGGTTTGCTTTAAAGCACTCACTGTGGCCTATCTTAGTAATGCGGTCTGTGAAAATGGAAGAGACCTCTCTATTTGTTCATCAGTAATTAGCTGGAATTGTTGTTCAAGTCTTTCCATGCTTTACCTATTTTCTATTTAATATTGAGAAAGGAATAGTGAAACTTGCAGCTGTAAATGTGTTTTTCCCCCCCTGAACAAAGTAATTTCTTGTTTCATTAGCATTAGTTCACATTTTTAGCCAGAGTGTAATGTTCACAGCCTGCTTGCTGGGTTATGAGTTTTGCTTGTTACATCACTGTAACATGTTCTTAGTAGTTCTAGGGCTATGAAGTTTTATTCAGTATTTAGGATAATACTTCACTGGAGATGGTCTACGCCAAATGATAGTGATGTCTCTCTTGAGAAACACTAATTAATTCAATTTCTGTGAAGTGGAAAATTCTTTTTTTACATTTTATTATTTATTTATTGTGTGTGTGTGTATGTATATGGCCATGAGCATGTTATAATAGACAGGATAGAGAGGAGTGGACATCAGGACAGCCTGTAGGAGTTGGTTCTTTCGACCATCTTGTGGTTGGCAGGCTTGGCACAGGTATCTTTACCTATTGAACCATCTCTCTGGCTCCCTGTGATACTTAAGATATTATAATCTTAAGTATTTTAGTGAAGTTCCTATTGTATTTTTATATTGCTAAAATATACAGGTGTTTAAGTGATGTTTCTTATATATTGTTACTCTTAGTTACCTAGTTTCTTGATTTTGTTATTAACCAATGCATAAGATATTTGCATTAAGCCTTGTCTAATACATACAAAGGTGAAGCAGCTGAAGAATCGGGCGGATGAAGATGCTCGAATGATTCACATGAGTATCCAGATGGGAAACGAGCCCCCTATCTCACTTAGGAGGGACCTGGAACACTTAATGCTCCTGGTAAGTCATTCTGCTGGAGAGATAATTTTTTTTTTTAATCTCTTTTCTGTTCCATTATTTTTCTTGAACCTTGGAAAATTTTTGCAGAATTCAATACTAAGGTGCTTTTTTATTTCTGCAATTTTTTTGTTGTAAACATTTCTCTATAGTTTTTGCTTATTCTCTGCAGATTGGTGAACTATATAAAAAAAACCCTTTCCATTTGGAGCTTGCTCTGGAATACTGGTGTCCCTCAGAGCCTCTGCAGACTCCAACGATCATGGGCTCCTACCTGGGAGTGGCTCATCAGCGACCCCCTCAGCGTCAGGTGAGCTTTAGAGCTTTTTATTTTTACTCTCTGATTTGGCCATTGAAGAGGTTTGAACACAGGTAATAAGTTATTTAGAAATCATCACTTAGCCGGGCCGTGGTGGTGCATGCCTTTAATCCCAGCACTCGGGAGGCAGAGGCAGGTGGATCTCTGTAAGTCCGAGGCCAGCCTGGTCTACAAGAGCTAGTTCCAAGACAGGCTCCAAAGCCACAGAGAAACCCTGTCTTGAAAAACCAAAAAAAAAAAAAAGAAAGAAAGAAAAAAAGAAATCATCACTTCATTTAAGAAATATATTTATTATATTTAAGTTTTTCATAAATAAAATAGCAGTTACTTTTTTGTGGCAATGAATTAAATCATAGTGCTGAATTTGTTTTAGTTTTTATGTGGTTTTTATTAGCTGTCCATGTTACCTTAAAGTTAAGGTACATTTTCTATAAACTTTTTTTTCTTAATTTTAGGTTGTCTTGTCAAAGTTTGTTAGACAAATGGGTGACCTGTTGCCGCCAACTATTTATATTCCTTATTTAAAAATGCTCCAAGGCTTGGCCAACGGACCTCAGTGTGCCCACTACTGTTTTAGCCTGCTCAAAGTCAATGGTAGCAGTCACGGTAAGAGCAGTCTGCATGCCAGATTTGTTTTTACGCTCTTGTGTTCTTATACTGCTGTGTAGATCCTACCATAGGTATAAATTGCATTTGTAATACCGAGGGAAAGAGTTACACTGGTGATTTTTATGCGTGGTAATACTGAGATTATGGTCTCAGAGATTGGGGGATCTTGCCATTTATCTTGTTAAATACAGTTAAGTGTAACAAGTCTGAAGCCATATATGTTGTTCTCTAAGAACACATCTGATATATAAGACCAAGTATATTTCCTTGCAGTGGAGGTTTGGTTTTTGTTTGGCTTTACTTTATTTTAAGATGGGGTCTCACTCCATAGCCTAAGCTGTCTTAGAACTCAGTCGAAAGCCCAGGATGGCCCCAGACCTGTCACCATCCTCCTCCCTCAGCCTTCGGACTACTAGAGTTACAGGTATAAGTCGTCATGCATAGCTAGCTAAATTTGATTTTTGTAATTTGCCCTCATCAATACTTATTTTCTTATTACTAATTTTTAGAATGACTTAATTAAGCCAGATATATTTTAGACTTAAGCAAGATATACTGCTAAAAGGGAAAAGAAACTAAATATCTGCTGTGTGTTTGTGGAGAAGATGAGTTTAGAGAAGTTAAGTTTTAAAATACCCTGGTGACAAGTTGGGGGAGTCATGATTAAAACAGACATCCCTGTCTCCCAAGCCAGCATATTGGCTACTCTGTCGGGGCTTGCTTTTCTTATTTGTGGTTCTCTGTCCCACAGTGCTTGGTATGTAGTGGAATAGTATAATTCATAGATCTGTGCTACAGCTGTCTTTTTATGAGCACTCAAGCTCATCACTTGTGAATTATTTGGTTGGAAAAAGTAGCAGTTCTCTTACGTTTACAGCACTGAGAACTTCTGGGTAGGAAGCGGGTAAATGGCATACAAAGGCACTTTCTTTGGGCTCTACCCCATCCTTAGGTCTGGGCAAGAAAGAATCGGAAAGGATTCTGACCCCTTTCAGTATACTACTTACCTGGGCAGAGCAACACTGATGATTTAGGGCAGAAGACAACGGCAGACTAATGTTATTATAAATTAAATTATTCTTGAACTCCAAGCAAACTGCCGGACCTTTCATAGAGGACTAGCCTTTTGCCCTGCTGGCTCTCATGCGGTAGACAGACTTCTACCTTTGAGTCCCAAAGAGGCCATTTTAAAAAGAAAACTCTATGTTGCTTTTCTTCTCAGTTGAAAACATTCAGGGAACGGGCGGCAGTCCTGTATCCTGGGAGCATTTCTTTCACTCCTTACTGCTTTACCATGAACATCTCCGAAAGGACCTGCCCAGTGCAGATAGTGTCCAGTACCGTCACCTTCCTTCACGTGGTATCACCCAGAAGGAGCAAGATGGACTGATTGCTTTTCTGCAGCTAACATCTACTATCATTACTTGGGTAGGTAGTCCATCCATAGAATGGTCTGTTTTATGTTGTAGCCTGGTGACATCTTAAGTGGCCAAGCATTTTCTTTTAGTGGTTAATGTCATGATACATTTAACACATACGTAGCATTCATCCTTATGTTCTTGTTTTCTAGACTTTAGAGGATATAATTTTTGCTAGTTCTGTTCACTAGCACAGTCTTAATTTGAAAATTATAGCCTGAACACGTAAGAAAGTAGTCAAGAGAGGAAAGTAAGAGTCAGTTGTGTGTGCATCCTTCTAGAACAGTGGTTCTGAAACCGGGTTGCAATCCCTTTGGGGGGTTGAATGACCCTTTCACAGGGGTCTCCTAAGACTGTTGGAAAACACAAGTATATTTACATTTAATTGCAAAATTACTGTTAGGAAGTAATGAAAATAATTTTATAGTTGGGGGTCACCACAATTTGAGGAGCTGTAATAAAGAGTCACAGCATTAGGACGGTTGAGAACCAGGGTTTTAGAAAGTAATTTTAGTAGTGGTTCTGAGATAGACACGTGTATTGATATATATTTGTACAACAAGAATAGTTTTCATTAAAAGAAAGTCACAGTTATCTAATCATTTTCACAACTTAGAAATAATCGTTGATTACCAGAGCAAATTGAACTGCTCAGGTTGACATTTTGTCTGGAATATAGAAATGTATTTTTTAGATTTTGATTTTCTAATCATATTTGGTGTTATTGTGCATTAAATATAAAATTTATTGTAATGCCTTATTGAAATAAAGCAAAGTTTTATCATTTATAAAATATTTTTCATTCTTTTCCTCAGGAAAAGTATTTGTTGACTCATTCATGAATCAGATACATTTTAGTGTCATAAAACTGTATTGTTCTAGAAAGGACTTGAAAGTGCCTAAGATTTATGTCACCCTAGTGGACAGATTATCTGTTTATAGTAGTATTTTCTGCTCCCCGGTCTGCCAAAGAAATTCTTTGAAATTTATCTTCCATTCCTTCCATGAGTAATCTAATTTAATCTACCAGTAGGCTTCAAGTTAAATGATAGACTCTTGGTTTTAGTATGTATTAAATGTACCAGACTTGGTAGTAGGTTCTTCTATTTACATCTGTTTAGGAGAATGGCTTGAGTCAGTGGAGGTGGAGTCCAGTCTAGACAGCTTATATCTCATAAAACCAAACAGAAAATCCTAGACAAACTAGACAAACAAAATAACTTTCTTGTTTTGTGTTCAAATCTCAGAGTGAAAATGCTCGTTTGGCGCTTTGTGAGCATCCTCAGTGGACGCCTGTCGTGGTGATTCTGGGGCTCCTGCAGTGCAGTATCCCCCCAGTTCTCAAAGCTGAGCTACTGAAGACACTTGCAGCTTTTGGGAAGTCTCCTGAAATTGCTGCTTCACTTTGGCAGTCGTTGGAATACACTCAGGTAGTGCCATGAACTCTCTCATTTGTATGATTTGGAGAATGATTATACTGTAGAAGCAAGAGCATCTGATTGGAGCAGTGTTCCAGGGCTTTCCCATGTAGGAAGTTTGGGAGCCAAGCATAGCATTAAAAACAAACAGTCTGGGTTCTTTTCTTGTGGTTCACAACCTTACTAGGTTTCTGAAGATAGGTTCTTCCAGTAACTTTAAAGATCTTTCTTCCCAAGGTCAGTGAGATACTACTGTAACTGGAACTTCCTCTCCTGCCTACCAGTTCCCAGATAACCACTCAAAGGCTTAATATTAATTACAAGCTGTTTGGCCTATTAGCTCAGGCTTATTATAATTATTATTATTGGTTTTTTGTTTTTTCTGAAACAGGGTTTCTTTGTAACGTTGGAGTCTGTTCTGGAACTCATTCTTTAGATTGGGCTGTAGACCAGACTGTCCTTGAATTTACAGAAATGTCTGCCTTTGCTTCCTGGTGCTGGGATTAAAGGTGTGTGTCACCACTGCTTGGCATCAGGCTTATTACATCCTAAAATAACCCATTTCTATTACTCTATATTTACCAAGAGGCTCGTGGCTTGTTACCTCACATCTTGCTTCCCCTGAGGCTGGTGTCTCTGACTCCGCCTTCCTTTTCCCTTTATTTTTGCTTGAATTTCCCATCTGGCTCTATTCTGCCTTGCTATTGGCCAAATAAGCTTCTTTATTAACCAATGGTAATAAAATGTATTCACAGGATATATCATTTCCCCTTTTCTGTCTAATTAACTTTAACGTAGTAAAATTATATAAAACAATTATCAAGTGAGAATATAATATATATAAAGTTATGGTATTTAGTCTATTTGTATTTGGCAGAATTAAAGAAAATATTCTAAGCTAGGCAATGGTGGCGCATGCCTTTAAGCCCAGCACTTGGAAGGCAGAGGTAGGCAGATCATGAGTTCAAGGCTATTCTGGTCTACAAGAACTAGTTCCAGGACAGCTTATGCTACACAGAGAAACCCTGTCATAGGGGGAAAAATTCTATCTGTCCTATCTTTATGAGTCTAAAGTTTTATATTTAATTTATTGTTTATCATAATGAACAAAACTATATAATTATATATAAACTATATTAATTATAACTATCTAGTCTTCAGCTCCATCAATGACCCCATGAGGATATAATATTGCCTAAGTATCTAGGAAGTGCACTGTAAGCAACTTCCAAAACTCTAGAAATGACAGTGATAGCTGACTACCTAGAACCCAAAGTTCTCTCATAATGTTGGGGCATCCATTTTCTATAGTGTCTAGCAGACTTTTCAGTGAAGCAGGAAATTTGAAAGACTGTCCTGTCTATATTTGCAGATTGTCAGTCATTTTCTTCTGTGTCCTGCAGAATGTCTGGCAGTTTCTTCTGTGAAGCAGGAACTCTGAAGGACCATCCTGCCTTGTTTTGGCAAAGTTTAGTGATCATTTTCCTGTGGGTCCTGCATGTCCAGTTTATACAGCATACAGTCAAGAAGTCCAGGCAAGAGCAGTTTCTTACCCAAATGGCTAGCCTTGCCACATTGAAAGCAAACTCCATAAGGAGCTTCTTCGATGCTCATCTTCGTCTTGAAGTAATTGGTGTGCCAGAAGCAGACGTGGCTCACTCTCGAGAAAAGTCTAAGTTCTTAAAACATTTTAAATGCCATATTCTGTAGGTTTTTAAAGTGTTTGAAGATTTTCTATCTGAAATAATCTCTGTATTACCTTAAAAATCTAGCATTACTATAAGTTTGACTATTATAGATGACTATTAAATTGTGTCTCTCAACTATACATTATGTTTTTAAATGAGCTACATAAACATAATACCTTAAACAATAGTAGAAAATATACATACAATATAACAAAATTGACCTTAAATTTGTATCAATAAACCAAAATCCATACCAGTATAAAGTATTTTGAGATTAAAAATTTTTTGAATTAACATAGATTCAATAATCTACCTTCTTTTTCATCATTTCTATATTGTATCCCTCTTTTTTCAAAAGAGATTGACTATGACTACTAATCATTTTCAACCAAAACCCTTTAAATGAAAACAAACATTTATAAACAATATTTTGGGATATTTGGTTGTAGTTTTCTATATTACTTCTTGCTGATTAGGGGCATCGTTAATCTAATGGGGATCTTGAGAATTATGGTTAAATCTGGATTGGGGTATCCTGTGTGGTTGACTCATCTCAGTTAGCAGTCCTGGAGCTGTCGTGGATGCTGTATTAAATGGGCCATTGTTTCAAGGGGTATTGTGTGATCAGATCATATTAATCTGGAAGCAATCCTTAGATTCTTGTGTTCTGTGGAAACAAAAGCAGAACCTCTTTTCCAAATCAATACATCCTTAGACTCAAATTTCTATTTCAAGAAAACTTAATGTTCGCTTAACTTAGCAGCCTTCATAATAAAATGTTTTACTGTAGTTAGCTCATTTACAGTCAAAAAATTTAAAGAAAACAAAATAGTATGTATAGTCCAGACTGTTTGTGTATCTTCCATCTTTTTTTTTTTTTTTTTTAAATCTTTGATACAGGGTTTCTCTTTAGCTTTTGGAGCCTGTCCTGGAACTAGCTCTTGTAGATCAGGTTGTCCTCTAACTCACAGAGATCTGCCTGCTTCTGCCTCCCTAGTGCTGGGACTAAAGGCGTACACCACCACCGCCCAGCTGTATTTTCCATTTTACGTGGCCCACTATAATGCAGCTGGCCATGGTTGTCTTTAGACCAGCCTTCTGACATATCTCTACCCATTAAATGATGGAAATAGATATTCATGTTTTCTATATTCTTCCTTTTCCTCTGTGCCTTTCCTGCCCAAAGTGAAGTATTTAAGTAGCTTTCTGTTTTCATTGCTTTAGCCATTAAAGATCCATCCAGCTGTTTGATAAATTTTACAGAAATTTTCATGGCGGCTGGATGACTTTTCCCTGGTGGACATAAAAGCTCATATTGGGCAGAAGTGGCAGTATCATAGCAGGAACTCTTTCGACTTCCGTCCATTTACACCACCACAGAAGGGTAGGATTAGGGTTGCATGGTGTTTGACATCTCAGTGAATGATTTCTTTTCTAAAAGTCAGCTACTCTTTGTTCTTGTTGTCTGTAATCTACATACTAGTAGCCCCTTAACTGTCAGGCGAGTGAAGTATCATGAATACGTGTGGTTTATTCTACCATAGAGCACTGAAGGCCTGTGGTGCGGTCAGGAAGAACTGATCACAAACTTGCCTCTTCTCAAGCTATTTCTTGATTATGTATGACTGATTGTGAGCAGAGTGTCTTAAACATGGGTGTGGTTCTCTCTAAGTTCTTTTCAAGAGCAAATTCCAGAATATCTGAGAGGAATTTGCTGAGAAAAGTGAATTTTGTCTCTTAGATCTTTACAGCTTTCTGTTTGTTATAATTCTGTCTGCCAGAACTGCTGAAGTTGGTCAGGGACTCCTCGGTGATCACTTCTTATAGATAGAGTGGTGCCTATGGGCATGGTGGGTGAGACGTATAACTGTGCAGTGCCATTACTGCTTAGTGATGAACAAGGATGGTCCTGACATGCGTTTCTTCTTCCTTCCAGATACTGCAGACTGTCAGGGTTCCAAGCCAGAGGCAAGCTATTGGTATTGAGGTAACCAACACTGCATTCATTCATTTTTACTTACATTAGTGCCAAAATAAGATTGTGAGAGGTTATTTGTAGACTATTAAATTTCTATAATTTTTAAATTGAATATATTTACTTTTAGAGTGCTGAAATAGAGACAGAACTCTTTATCATTACACTATTTATTTCCTGTATGCTCATGTGTATGCCTAGGCACACATGTCCCTTGGTATGTGTGGGGTGCTCAGAAGATATATGTATAGCCATGTATATTCCTAAATGTAATGTGCTCAGTCTGTATAATGTCACTCATGTATAACCAGTTGGTGTGCTGTCTCCTTATTTTTAAAAAAAGCGTGTAAACTTTATTTCAAGGCTGAGATAATATGTGATTGATATACTTTGTCTTTTCTGCTAAGTAGGAAGTACTTTGTTAATTTTTTGTGTGGTGATATATCATTATCAATGAGTTAGTGTTAGCAAAATGCTTTGTATTTCATATTTGTATTGCTATTTTTTTTTTTATTCGTTTCTTTAAAGGTTGAACTCAATGAAATAGAGTCACGTTGTGAAGAATACCCCTTGACTCGGGCCTTTTGCCAGTTGATCAGTACCCTGGTGGAGAGCTCATTCCCTTCCAATTTGGGCGCTGGCCTGCGCCCGCCTGGCTTTGACCCTTACTTGCAGTTCCTCAGAGATTCTGTGTTTCTCAGATTCCGTACGCGAGCTTACCGGAGAGCAGCTGAAAAGGTTATGTTCAGAGCAAACCCTTTCTCTCCTCTGAACTCATTGTCACTTCCTTCAACCAAGGTGTAAGGGAATATAAATTCAGTTCGACTCTTGGAAGTTAGTAAAATTTATAGTCCTAATTCTGTAATACCTTGGATTATTCATGTGTCTTACAAATAAATTTGGGCATTAAAATCAACACACTTTAATGATCAATGACAGTTTTCTGACAGGAGTTCACAGTCCTTAACTGAGCACTTTTTTGAGATTAAAAATCTCATCGTATCTCATTGAGCAGATTTTTAACTAAAGTTGAACTAAAACCTATTTTCACCCTTGTTGGAAACAAATGGGATATTTAGATTAGGATTTGTATCAACTCAAGCTGACTTGCTAATTCTCACCCAGAGGGAAGCTGTGGTGTGAACTGGTCACCTAGCTACCGGGGCTGAATGCTGAGGCAGTGATGTTTCTGCTCATCTCGGCTCTACTGTTAGACCCCACCGAGCCTATTGTATATATCGGTTTATGTAATCCTAGTATTACCTTGAGGCAGGTACTGCTAATGTTCCAGTTTTACAGAGGGAGGCTTAGCAAAGTTAAGGAACTTGCCCAAGGTCAAGGACCAGGGTTTGAACATAGGACTCTGTTCTCAGGTACCACTAAGCTATGTAAGAGACCCTCCCAGGTTCTTATGTAGTTCACCTTTAGAGTATAATACTGTTTATCTCACAGAGTGTCCTTGGATACAGTTTATAGGGATGTTTCTGCTTTATTTGTTGTTTGCTTAGCCTGTTGAATGTTTTGTTATATTAATAATTATAGAAAGAACTCAGTTCATGCTAATATTGGACAATTAAGAACTTAAGAAATTTTATCACCCCCAGCTCTGTTACTAAAAGAAAAATAATTATTTCTTGTCTTTATTTTTTCTTATACACCCATTTAAATAACACTAGAAAAAATACCTTATTACTTTGTATTGTTTGTCATATAGTATCATGGAGATTTCAAGTAATTATGAAGGTTCACTTATAAAATGGCCTTTAGATGACTGCATAGTATCCATTCCTTAAATCTATACCTGGCGTAGTCTCGTTCTTTCCGTGTTCATCACCAGGGGGCATGTGATGATGTAATATTTAGTCACAGAAACTGAAGTTCTCTTTGCTTTATAATTTATTTTTTAGTGATAATAAATACAAGGGGATACATTTTATTTAATCTCTAGAATTACCTTGTTAACATAAATGTCCTGATCTGATGAAATATTAATAGCAGCCTTGCTTCATTAAACGTCATTTCAGACGAGCAGTGCATGTGTGCTCATCACAGTCTTTTCACAGAATGTTCTGACTCATGACCACAGTGTTTGCAGCTCTAGTCACCCACATGCTCTCCAGATAATTTTTGCCCATCTGAGTTCCCCTGCAAACATTGTTGCTTTCTTTGCCACTTCCTGTTTTTTTTTTCCCTGAATTTTTTTTGTCAATTTTTATGTTATTTACTTGAAACTTTCTTTAGTTTAATTTAGGTAACTACATCTTAAGACAGTGAATTCTCATGACAACAGTACTTTAGGTTGAGATTAATACTATAGCATTTAGAGGTAGTAGATTAAACAATCTTCAAATCTGTGAGGTGATAATGCCTTTTTTTGAAAATCCAAAAAGGCCAGAGTGTAATCCCATTCTAAAACTCAGCCCTGATAAAATTGTGTAGTTTAATGACTTCAAAACAATCATTTAAAAAAGAGCCCTTACCAGACCTCTGTGTAAGGGCTGCAGCTGTGCTGTAAGGGAGAGCCGTGGCTTGTGTGTGCAGCCTGGGCTCAGTCTCCACCATCACAAAAGTAAAGAGGTAGTAAAATACTCTCTGCAATGGATTTTAAAGCAAAGTTTAAGTTTTGCTGAGTATATAGCTGTACTTACGTGTCCTTCCTTGTAAACTATTTTACGTTCATCTTTAACAGTCAGATGGTTATGGGGGCATTTGGGGCATTTTGACTGGTTGTTGGGCAGAGAACCCTGGTCTGACCCATGTGGCCTGAGGGTTTTGTCACTGTGCTGTGCTTCATATGAGCTTCCTAGAGAAAATGCAAACTATTTGAACTTTATAGAAATATGATATTGTGTAATTATAAAGTGAACATGGTCAGATGCTCAGTACCTTAAGCTTGTAAAAGAGCGCAAACTTTGACTGAAGAGACACTTCTTAAATAACATCTAAAACATGTTCTATCTGTAAAAAAGCCAACCTGTTGTCCTTTGACAGATGACAATGTGAATTAAGAATGTTTGCATAAATTCATAAAGTAGATTAGTGCCTTTGTCTCTTTTCTGGAGGTAAAGTGGAGGGAATGGAAAACTTGACAGTTCCCACCTTGGACCGTTCATGATTGCTGATTTTTTCCCCCCCTGTAGTGGGAAGTTGCTGAGGTTGTCTTGGAAGTATTTTATAAGCTGCTGAGAGATTATGAGCCTCAGCTTGAAGATTTTGTAGATCAGTTTGTGGAGCTACAAGGTAATTGTCAGAGTTTGATTTACTGATTATGTATATAAATGTTAGTTAAAATTTATGATTAAAATTAGAATTTAATCTTTGCTTTACTGTTTTAATCATGTTCTGTGATAGAGAAAATAGGATTTTACTCAGTACTCAGGTTATAGTTCCTTCCATTTCTCATTGGACTGATGCCCTCAGCGGCTTGTGTCACTGGCGCAGCTTTAGCCTGCCTCCCCTGAGTTCATCCTGGTTCAGTTACAGTGATACACATTTCACAGAAGCAGAGAGTCTAACAAAAGTGACTGAGGGGCCAGTGCGATGGACACTCACTGTTTTTTCATAGGTAATAGCACTTGCATGGTCTCCGTTAAATCCCTGGAATTTACAGTTGAAGAGAACTGACTCCAGAGTTATGTTCTGAACATGCACACGCACACACGTGTGCATACAGACACGCGCACGCGCACACACACTCACACATGAGTATTAAGTAGTTTAAAGCCAATGCTGGCTCATCATCTGTTGCACTGTGTCCTATTTAGGAGAAGAAATCATAGCCTATAAGCCACCTGGCTTCAGTCTGATGTATCATCTTCTGAATGAGTCGCCGATGTTGGAACTTGCTCTCAGTTTACTGGAAGAAGGAGTTAAGCAGCTAGATACCTACGCACCTTTCCCTGGTATGTGCCCGAAAGTCTGTGTGACTTCAGAACTGGTGACATCTTTGCCTTTTGTAGTGTAAGAGTCTCTTCAACAACAGTGGTATTTCCAGTGAGTCATTATGAGTGAAAACAGACTGAATTACTGAGACTGGTTCATTGTTACTGTCTCATTGCAGGGTCTTCTGCAGGTAATTCAAATGTTTCTTTCGCTTTCACATCTTTAACATGCTTAACTCTGAATCTGAATCCTGTGCTACGTCTTACTTGAAGTCGGTCTCTTACTCTCCCTCAGCACTATTGACAGTTTTGGTCGCTCTGTTGTGGGTGCTGTACTGTGTGCTATATGTTTCTGTCTACTGGGTTCCAGTTACACCTTCCTAGTTAGAACAGTATGAGTGTTTATAGGTGTTGTCAAATGGTCACTGGGCTCACATTACCCCATTCAGAGAGCAATGTCTAAAGCTGTGGTTTTCAACCTGTGGGCCATGACTCCCTTTGGATCAAATATTAGATATCCTGCATGTCAGATATTTATAATATGATTCATAACAGCAAAATTACAGTTTTGAAGTAACAATAAAAATAATTTTATGGTTGGAGGTCACTACAACATGAGGCTGCAGCAGTACTAAAAGGCTGCAGCATTAGGAAAGTTGGGAACCACTGCTCTAGAGGATCACGGAAAAGAGAAAAAGAGAAGCTAATATATGAGTAGCCTGGGCCACAGAAATAACTGGGTGGGTGTTCTTAAACGTTTGTAAAAAACAAGGACTTTTTGAAACTAAAACCTGCCTTTTAAGTTTGTTTTCTCATTTCCAAGATTGATTTAGATTCTAACTTCCTTTGGGATTACAGGGAAGAAACACCTGGAAAAAGCAGTTCAGCACTGCTTAGCACTTCTCAATCTCACTCTTCAAAAGGAGAACCTTTTCATGGACCTTCTGAGAGAGAGTCAGCTGGCTCTCATCGTCTCTCCTTTGGAACAGCTCTTGCAGGGAATTAATCCCAGAACTAAGAAGGCCGACAATGTGGTTAACATTGCCAGGTAAGGTACATTTGTCAGGAGAGCAAGAGAATGACAGAGTGGCTCTCCAGTTTTTATTATCTCTTTTTTGTTGCATATTTAATACATCACAGATTATTTAATCTTACCTAATTTTACTCCTTTATTTCATTCACTCTGAGCCTTATCATGCCTTTTCTTTTTTTTTTTTTCCTCTTCCTAGCTTATTCTGTGTCCTAAAAGTTTAGGTTCAAAATGAACAGAGTTTGTTTTCTGTAGGGAACCTCAGTATTTGAGGGATAGGGATAGAGAGCCACCCCAGTCCTATACATGGATTTACACACGTACATTTGCTGACATTCTGGTGGTTTGGTGTTGCATAGTTTGTAAAATCAATCCCTTACCTTGGCTTCATATGTGATCTTTGGAAGTGCTTCTGTCCGCATATCATTTTGTGAGGGCAGTCTTCTTGTTCCCTTGTCTTAGTTACGTTTTCCATTGCTCTGATAAAACAGTGTGATCAAAAGCAACTTGAGAAAAGTTTTTTTTAAAAAAATATTTATTTATTTATTTATTATGTATACAATATTCTGTCTGTGTGTATGCCTGCAGGCCAGAAGAGGGCACCAGACCCAATTTCAGATGGTTGTGAGCCACCATGTGGTTACTGGGAATTGAACTCAGGACCTTTGGAAGAGCAGGCAATGCTCTTAACCTCTGAGCCATCTCTCCAGCCCGAGAAAAGTTTTTTATCTTGCAGCTCTCGGCTCACACTCCCATCTCTGATGGAAGTCAGGAAGGAACTCAAGGCAGAAATCTGGAATCAGAAACTTAATCAGAGGCCATGGAAGAATGGTGCTTACTGTCTGCTCCTTGTGGCTTGTTTAGCTTCTTATAGTACCCAGGACTATGAGCCCTGGGGTGGCACCACCCATAGTAAGCTGGACCCTCACACATAAACTGTCAGCCAAGAAAAATCACTGACTGCCCAAAGCCCAGTGTGGTGGAAACATCTTCTCAATTGAGGTTTCCTCTTCCAAAATGATTCTAGTTTGTGTCAGGTTGACATAAAAGTAGCCAGCACAATCCTCCTTAATCACCTTATGGGTGCTTGATTTCCTATATATACAAAGACCCTTTTTCAAATAGTCATTTGTAGACTAAGACTTTCACACAGGTATTTTGGAAGGCATGACTCAGCTTACTCAACTTGTTAGAGGTTCTTTTGTTAGCTGGAAGGGGAACACTTTTCTCTCATTTGCCCGAAAGTGTTATATTGTAGGTGAACCTTAGACTTTAAGTTTTCTTTCTCTTTTTCTTTTAAGTTATTTATTTTTAATTTTTATGTGTATTTGTGTGTGCCTGCTTGTGTCTATGGGTATCACATTGCATATGTGCACCTGCAAAGGTCAGAGTTGAGGTTGGATCCTCTAGAACTGGAGTTTGAGGTAAGCAGATGTAGGTGTTGAGAGCCAGACCAGGTCCTCCACAAATGTGCTTAGCCATAAGCCATCTTTCAAGCCCCCAAATTTTCTTTTCTGACAACAGTGAAAAGCCAAGCTTGATCACATTGTTTTTCAATGTTTTCTTCTGAAGGTATCTCTATCATGGGAACAGTAATCCTGAATTGGCATTTGAAAGTGCCAAGATCCTCTGCTGTATCTCTTGCAATTCCAACATTCAGATCAAATTGGTTGGCGATTTCACACATGACCAGGTAACTGATTCTCTTGTTCATGCATTCTAGCAGCTATAGTGTCTGGATGAGTTGTATTGTTGTTTGTGGAATGATCTTCAAAGAGTAAGTGCATTCATAAGAGATAGGTGAGGAACTAGCTATGCACTTGACTGCGATTTGTCTTTGAAGTTAATCCTTTGCAGCATAATACCCTCTGCGGTGTGCTCTGAGTGTTTGCACTCTAGTATGTGACTATGTCGTCTACAAAATAGCTATCACTCTCAGCATTTGAAGACATTGATCTTGTAGCCGCATCTATGTGCTGGCCTAATTACCTTTGTGGTTTTCTGGTGATCCACAGTTGTGCTATGTTTGCTATTATAGAGTGTTTTTAAGGATCTTTTTTTTCTTCTTCCTGAGACTGTTACTGTGTCACTCCAGTGATCCTCCTGCCTCCACCTGGGGAGAGGTTAACTCTGGGCCTGTGTTCTATATAGCTCAAATGCTCCTTTTTCTTCTGTTCCTAATAGTTGAGTTTCTCCTTTTCTCATTTGAAATGGTGTTAGGGAGCCTTGGCTGGTCCAGGCTCCACTGAAGAGGTCTCCTGCCTGACATGGTGGGTTCTGAGCTCTAGCTGCTGTGCTGGCCTTGGTGGGTTACTGCAAGCATCTAGTGTCTGTAGGAGGCTGTACTTAACTAAAGTACAGGCCTTTACTGGATCTCCTCAGCAGTGTTTAAAATAGGAGCCATTTTACCACTTCAGATGAAATAGATCTTTATTTTGTTTGTTGTTTTTAAGTTTTTATTTGTTTTGTGTCTGAGAGGGAGAGAGAGGGAATGAATCTCCATGCACAAGGCCTGTAGAAGTGGGTTTGGAGGTCAGAGGACAACTTAGAGGAGTCAGTTTTCCTTTTCCCATGTGGGTTCTGGGATTTGAAGTCAATTCATTATGCTCAGCAAGCACCCGCACTCACTCAACCGTCTCACGAGCCCCCAGATTATCATTTGGCTGTAGTTCTTATAAGACTTTTCACATTACTGGGTTCCCTGCCCCTGTGTCAGTAGTACACTCAGTTGTAGCAAATGAAAGTGACCTCACATCTTTGTAAGTACCCTTGGAATGATGGCAGTACCAAGGCTGAGAGCTACTGTGAGTGCAGATGTGGCTTCTGGAATCTGGCTCTTTTTCTCTTTTTGAGAATGGGTCTGGCTATGTGGTCCAGACTAGCTTCGAACCTAGGAACCTTCCATGTCCTATCCCTCTTAAGTGCTGGGTCACAGTGTGAGCCACTGTGCTGAGCTTTAAATTAAGTTCAAATTATCATTCCTGATCAGAGCATACTCTTTCCTGCCAGGTTTCTTTTCTGTTTCCCTCTTTCTCTTTTCTTTTTATTTTTTGAACCAAGTAACCTTGGTACTCACTGTGTAGACCAGGTGAGTCTTGAACTCAAATCTGTCTACCTCTGCCTCCCAGGGGTTGGGATTGAGGTGTCTCACTGCACTTGGTCTGCTTTCTTTCTTCAGAGCAAGCTGACTTCAAATTTAGGATCATCCTACCTCAGCTTCTTTAGTGTTTGGATTACAGGTGCATGCCACTATGTCTGCTTTGATTATGTGTAGCAATATAAATAGCTAAGTTTTCTTCTAGTTAAAAGCAACTAAAATCTAGGGGCGAGAGGGAGGGGAGGGGAGAGGAATTGAGATTAGTGATTAAGAATACTGACTGCTCTTCCAGGGTTGAAGTCTCAGGACCCACATTGTAGCTCATAGTTGTTTGTAACTCCAGTTCCAGGGGATCTGGCTACTCTTCTGGCTTCTAGCTTCCTTAGACACCACGCATGCACTTGGTGCACAGACATACATGCAGGCAAAATACCCATACACATAAAACTAAAAACAAAACAAGCCTAAGTACTGGGGCAGATTTGGCTTTGTTTTCACAGGTGAATAGATGTGCTGTGTTGGTTGTCTAATGTGTAGAGTTTTTATTAATTCATCATTTTTCTGTCTGTGACTTCAGAGTGTGAGCCAGAAGCTGATGGCTGGATTTGTAGAGTGCTTGGATAGTGAAGAGACAGAAGAATTTGTTCGTGTTGAAGAGGGTATGGCTCTGATTAACAGATGTGCTTTTATTTTATATACATATGAGGTATAAAGAGAAAAACCTTGAAACACTTATCTGGTGCTGGTATAAGAGAAATTGAGAATTTGCTAGAATAAATAAAGAGTTTTAAGATTGTTTAAATCAAAGCAATGTAGTGGTCAGTCAAGAATTAAATAGATTTAGGGTTTTGAGTACATGCTTTTTTAAAATTTGGTGTGCTTTCCTTCCATTGATTTGTGATTTTGTTCTGTGGTTTCTGTATTCAGGTTCAGAATATGAAAAGAAGTTAGCTGCAATCCGCCACGAAACGAGAATCCACATCTTGAATCTTCTCATTACATCTCTAGAACGCAATCCACCCAATCTTGCTCTCTACCTGTTGGGCTTTGAACTGAAGAAACCTATCAGTACTACGAACTTGCAAGACCCAGGTATAGCTGTACCACACATGGGCATCTATTTCTTATGTGTTTGGGTGTAAGTTTTCATTTATTAAATTCTGGGTTCACAGGGCAATTCACTTAGAAAATGATATTTGAAAAGTATTATAGGTCAGACATTAGGATCAAAGATTTATAGAACTGAGATTTGTCAATTTCCTGTATCAGTATTTCCTGTAACACTTTCACAGTTGAGCATGTATTTCTAAAATTAGACTGTGATAAAGAGAGTCCCAGATTTATGATGCAGAAACCCTGAGAAAACTTGCATTTCCTTTTGGTTCCGTGTAGGAGTGTTAGGCTGCCCTCGGACCTGCCTGCACGCCATCCTCAACATCCTGGAGAAAGGGACAGAAGGGAGAACTGGCCCTGTGGCTGTGCAGGAGTATCCTCAGCTGGCCGAGCTGTGCTACCAGGTACGTAGTGGATAGCACTGTGAGGAACTCAACAGAAACTTGGGCAGCTGAGTTCATAGATGGAGGAGGGGCATTTAGGATAGAAATGAGCTCATTTAACAATTTCTCCAGTCTTTATTTATGAATAAAATCCACGAGGCATAAACAAAATCCTACAGATGTGCAGCTCCTGACAGTGGGAGAAATGAGAACTATGGGGTGTTTGGGTGGATTTTACCAGTGGTGCTGTATTTAAAGTATGTTTTGGGGGATCTAGAGTGGGTTTGGGTCAAAAGATCCCTGGTCGCCATCTGTGTCCCCTGGCAGGTTGAGCCAGCTTGGGCATGCTATGTAGCTTCTCTGGTGTTGAATTTTCCATCTGTGAAATGGATCGCTGAGGCATAGTCTGTCAGTACAAGCGCCACCTTTGAGGAAGCCTATAAAGAAGGGAGTCCTCAGCTGTGGAGATGGCGGAATCTGGTCAGATTCGCGAGAACTTTTCCTTGTGTTTGTGTCTTGTTTTACTCAATTTACAAGTGTTCTGAGAACTAGACTTTATAATTCATGACTAATTCCTCAACTTAAGAGCACTACGATTCACATTTCATGGCTTAAAAAGTAAGATTATTCTTCCAGTGTAATGGAGACTTATTTGTTATTTTCATGTTTATCTTTGTGATTTTCAGTATCCACTTTTGTCCTCTGTTTTCCCAAACATTCATGCTTCTTTGAATCTGAATTAGATCTTCTTTTAATGAGAGATCTGAAGTAATTGAAGCTCAGTGTTATGGAATCTGATATATATGCAGAAGTAGTTGAAAAGCTTATTATCTACATCAGGGATGTGTATTTTTAAGAGACATATTTGACTCTTGCTTTGTCTGCCAGCTGAGATTCAGATTGGTACGTTCAAGTTGTGTTGTCTTCTCCAGCTTTCCAAAGAGCTGGGACTGGTTACTTGACCACTGACTTAATTATTATCTGTTATTAAAAACATATGGACTCTTGGTTTATTTTGAGTGATTTTCATGTTTATGACATTTTGTCTATTTAGATATTTCTGATAATCATGTACATAATGGAGATCTTTGTATATTTATCAGATCTCAGTTTTTGTTAGATTGATATAAATGCTTCCCCCTCAAATTTACTATTTTGTTAAAGTTGTATTCAGAGCTTGTATTTGTAATATAGTGAAGTTCGCAAATTTTCTTAATTATTTTATTATGAAGTTTTATTTATTTGAATAAAATACATGATAAATTGGGTTCAACTTTTCATATAGTTTCTGTTTAGTCATAGCCTATGCTTGTGCCAAGATAGTCATAGACTATTATTACCAGCGACCTCAGATTTGGCTAGGATAATACTCTTCTTATAGATACGGAAGTGTATTGCTAGTATTAATTCAAACTCATCAACCCATGTAAAGTGACTCTGCTTCTCAAGTCATGTTGCATGTTTCAGACACATTGATTCATTGTTGAACTACTTTGTAATTTTTTTAAATAGTGATTGTTTCAATTCTACTAAGTTTTACTGGGTTTTTTGAAGTTGAGATAAAATAATTATGATTTTTCAGAAGTGACTACTAGGTAGTACTACTACTAATTAAAATATTAAAGCTTAATTAATTTTGTGTTTATATTAATAAATATGTTTAGAATGATTTCAAGATTTAGTCTTGTCATATAAAACTTCTTTATTTTTATTTTGAATGCAGGGCCTTGCTATGTAACCTAGGCTGGCCTTGAACTAATGATTACCCTGCTTTAGCTTCCTTGGTTCTGGGATTATAGGCCATGTAATTTTGTAAAGTCTGCAAATGTCAGTACTTTGAACTGTGTTTCAGTGTGTATTCTTGAGCTGGCACACCAAGAACCTGGATTTAGAAATCTAAGCTTATGGGACTGGAGAGATGGCTCTGCGGTTAAGAGCACTGACTGCTCCTCCAGAGGTCCTGAGTTTATTTCCTGTCAACCACATGGTGGCTCACAGCCATCTATAAGGGGATCACATATCCATATGTGTTCATATGGATAGAGAGCACTCATAAACATAAAATACATAAGTAAGTTTTTTTAAGTATAAGCTTACCTTTTTTATATATGTGATTTTTTCCATTTGCTCAGATTATTAATGCATCTTAATTTTTTACACTCATATTTTGTTATTTTGAAATCAATACTGACTGAGAACTTTTATTTTATTAGGTGATATATCAGTTATGTGCATGCTCTGATACATCTGGTCCTACTATGAGGTACTTGAGAACCAGCCAGGATTTCTTGTTTTCTCAGTTACAACATCTTCCTTTCTCTAACAAAGGTAGGACATTATATTACTTTATTACTATAAGATGAGAACTCTTACCTGAAAGGCTTGGAATAAGAAGTGTTTCAAAATTTGAATATTTGACAGATGAGTTGGTTGATAGGATCTTTATCTGGACCTGAGCTTGGCCTTTGATGTATTCTTCCTCAGCTGAGATTAAAGGTGTACACCACCATGACCCACTCCAGTCCTTGATTTTGGAGTAGTTCATACATCTAAGGGATCCTGGGGACCCAGTTCTTAACACAAAGTTCATGTGTGTGTGCAAACCTTATAGGAATAGCCTTAAGTTCATTTTACCACAGGTTTTTAGTGTGCCTTCATTTTGTCTGCAACCTGTCATGTGAGGTCAGACGTAGAATTTTATGCTTGTGGGCACTTAGGAATCTTGGGGTTTAGAACATGTTGGGTTTTGTGTTTTCAGTTTAGGATTGGTCAGATTGTGTAACTGATGTCTACCCTGCTGTTGCCTGGCTTTATTAACACACAGTTTAGAGCAGCAGGTTGTGGACCTTATTTTTTCCTTGCTACTGGTACTCTGGGTGTGTGTGTAATTTCTGCTTGAGAAATTCCTATTTTCACTTCTAGTGTAAAATACACGAGTATAATCTGAATGAGGGAATTTGGTTCTTTACTAACAAAACTTAAAGGCTGTGTTGGAGGGATAAGCTCACTGAAATTGGATATTCTCTCTTTATCTCTCTCTTCCTCTGTGTGTGTGTTACTTGTGTATGGGGTTGTGCACATGTGGAGATCAGAGAACAACTTTTACTCTCTCCTTCCACTCTTACATGGGTCAGATCTGTGGTTTGAGCTCAGCTCATCAGGCGTGTGTGGCAAGTGCTTTTCCCTGCTAAGACGTCTTGCCTGCTTGTGAGTGAATATTTCTTAGAAAAATTTCTGATTTACATTTGTGTCTTATATATATTCGAAACTAGTCAAATTGTCTTAAAATAAAACTTTGAAAAGTAATTTTAAAGGAAATTATAGTTTATTGATATAACTGTGAACTATTCTAGCCTAATTTAAGCTTTATCAAACTTGTTTTTCCTTTTTAAAATTAAAAAACAAATTTAAACCAAGTTTGTGTTTTCCCCTGCATGTATATCTGTGCATCATATGTGTATGCTTGATGTTCATGAAGGCAGGAGGTCTTATCTCCCCAGCCTCTTTGGTTGGTTGGTGCGCATGCACATGCGTGCGTGTGTCTTGTCTGTCTGTCTGTCTGTCAAGACAGGGTTTCTTTGTGTAGCCCTGGCTGTCTTGGAAGTTGCTGTCCTAGAACTTGTCCTAAATCAAGTTGGTCTCAAACTCAGAGATCCCCCTGCCTCTGCCTCCTGAGTGCTGAGATTAAAGGTGTACGCCACCACCACCTGGCTTTCTTTTTTTCTCTTTTCCCTTCTCCCCTCCTCTCCCCTCCTCTCCCCTCCCCTCCTCCCCTCCCCTCCCCTCCCCTCCCCTCCCCTTCCCTTCCCTTCCCTCTCCTAAGATAGGGTTTCTCTGTTTAATAATTCTGCCTATTCTTCAACTCACTTTATAGACCAGGCTGACCTTGAACTCACAGAGATCCACCTGCCTCTACCCAAGAGTGCTGGGATTAAAGACATGCACCACGACTGCTTGTTTTTATTTTCTTCTGCTGAACTATTTGCAAACTTTTTTCTCCATGTTTTTGTGTTAATCTTTTACACATATAGTAGAACTTACTATTTTTTATTATATTTAGCACAACAGCATGCCTGTAGAGGTTGAAGGACAATTTTTAGGAGGTGGTTCTCTCCTTTTGCCACACGGGTCCCAGGGATCAGTCTCAGGTAGTCGGGCCTGGTGCAGGTACTCTTATCTCCTGAGCCGTGTTACAGCCAAACCAAGGGTGTCTTGAGTTTGTGCGTTCAGGCTGTTCTCCACCGCCTCAACCTCCTGAGGTTCTCCACCGCCTCAACCTCCTGAGTGACTGGACCCACAGACCTGCACTGTCGTATAGGCCTGAAGCTTACCTTATAGTGTCATGGTTTGAAACGGAGGTCCATACATTCTGTTACACATTTCTAGTGCTAGTAATTGTCAATTTTCTCATTTTCTCAGCATACTGTAAGACCCTTGGGAATTATCTAATTGACAGTTTTATATTTTTTATAATTTTCTCATTTTTAATTGAGGTTTTGCTTATACAAAAACATTATAGAAACTTTAAAATTTTATACATGAGTATATACAAAAGAATAGTCACTGTCTGGCTTATGATATATGTATTGTAAAGATTGACTTAGCATGGCCTATGTCTTAGTTACAGCTCCTATTGCTGTGGTGTAAACACCATAACCAAAAGCAACTTGGGGAGGAAAGGGTTTATTTTATCTTACAGTGTCAGGTCCCACTCTGTATCACTGAGAGGAGTCAGGCAGAAGTTCACGGTAGGAGTTTGGAGGCAGGTACTGATGCAGAAACCTTGAGGAGCACTGCTAACTAGCTTGCTCAGCCTACTTTCTTACACCGTCCAGGCCAGGAACCCAGGGTGGCATCCTGCACTGATGGACCAGGCCAGGCCCTCCCACTTCAATCTCTAAGAAAATGCCTCACAGACGTGCCTACAGCCTGATCTGAACAAGGCACTTCCTCAGTTGTGGTTCCTGTGTCAGATTGACACGAAGAACAACCAGGATAGACGGACATCTGTTAATATTATTGCTTGGTCGTTATGTTTGCGTTACCATCATTTAGTACTTCAAAGCATAGGATCCATCAAGCATAAAAATACTGAGCCAGGAATGGTCATGCATGCCTACAATTGCAGCATTAGGAGGCTGAGGCAGGTGGACTGTGTTTGAGACTTGCCTTGGTATATATTGCAAGACTATTTCAAAGCATAATAATACTAAATTTGAAAACTTCTTTTGAAAGATTTATTTTTAAATTTTATATATGTGTGTTTACCTTTGTGTTTATATATACCATGTGCCTGTGGGAATCCATGGAGGCCGGAAGAGAAGAGTGTCAGGTTCTCTGGAACTTGAATTATAGGCAGTTGTGAGCTGCCTTGTGGGTGCTGGGGCTTAAATCAGGGTCCTCTGGAAGAGTAGGAAGTGTTCTTAACTATGGAGACGTCTCTCCAGCCGCTTTAAGTTTCTTTTATATATGGAATATATAGCCCTGATTATATATGAAGGCAAGAGCTTTACCAGCTATTTTATCATATATCATAAGATTATGTAATGTGAGTTTAAGTGTGTTTTATGGAATGAAAATTATGATTTTTATGAATTGTTATATACTTGAAAATTACTCTTAAAAACAAAGTAGAAAGTGGCATTAATATTAAATTATGGGAGACTTATAAAATTGTTGTGAAACTAGTCTGGTAATAACCTTTTTTTTATTTTAGACAGTGCCTCATTATGTATCTCTGGCTGGCCTGAAACTTGCGATGTAGATCAGGCTAGCCTGGAATTCACAGCCATCCTGTCTCCTGAGTGCCGAGAGTAAAGACATATACCACATCTGGCACTAATAAAAATCGTATTGTTCTCCTCATCTCTCGTGGACACAGAATAACTTCTTTTTCATTTGTGTCATTTTTTTCTTTCATAATTTTATGTTCTGATCTTATTTTATTTTATGTTACTGACTTTCATGAGAACGTGTCTGGTGATTTGTGGAATTTTCTGATCGTTTGTTACAACAATGGGAAATGAAATGTATTTGTTTAAATTCCAGAGTATGAAATCTCTATGCTGAATCAAATGTCATGGCTTATGAAGACTGCCTCAATAGAACTAAGAGTGACTTCTCTGAATCGCCAGCGGTCACATACGCAGAGGCTTCTGCACCTTCTCCTGGATGACATGCCAGTGAAGCCGTACTCAGGTGAGTGCTGATACTCTGTGTGTGGTGTCTTGATTGCTCTTGATGAGTGCACAGCTTACATTTAGAGTGGCACTTGAGACAGAGCTGGTTCTTCCCGGCTTTGGTATAGTTACCCTTAAAACACAAAATTAAAAATTGTCCTTTGGCCAGGTGTGGTGGCTCATGCCTTTAATTCCAACACTTGGGAGACACGGGGAGAGGCAGGTAGATCTCTATGAGTTTGAAGCCAGAGTACTCGATATAGTGAGTTCCAGGACAGGTAGAGAGACTATTTCAAAAAGAAAAGGGGAAAACAAAAAACAAAAGACCCCACCCAAGCCCAAAAATGTCCTTTGATGTAATTTTATTTTCCTCTTAATGCATCTACAAGTCACAAATTATACAAAGTGGTGACATTTGTCTCACTGAGCTAGCCTGACCGGAGCTAGTTCAACGTGTATTATACATGCAAATGAGCCATAAACTTCTTTTTAATCATTTCCTTAGTATGATGAGGTCTTGCCAGTTTTGAAATTCTAATTATCCTCTTCAGAGTTATGGATGAGTCCCATAGGGATGAAAAGAGTTAGTGAGCATTGCTAGTTAGTCCTCATAGGCTTTGCATCTTAATTACTCATTTACAAAAGGCTCTTTGAACCAGAAATAAAATACAGTCTGTTTGCCATTTCTAAGTAAATGTAATTTCAAAGTGTGTTTTTCCTTTTCTGATCTATTGTTATTGATGCTCGAACAGATGGTGAAGGAGGAATGGAAGACGAAACTAGGTCTGTCTCTGGATTCCTTCATTTTGACACTGCCACAAAAGGTGAAGCCCTTGGAATTGTAGTATGTTATAGACACATTACATCGCTAAAAACCGTAAGATAATTTACATCTATCTCTAGAGCCTGGGCCTACATAAAAAAGCTATGTCAAGGATTATTTGCTGTCAGTTGCCTTGGGTTTACAAAGCGGAGGGAAAATATCTTAGTGAGTGGCCATATCAGAAATAAGGCAGGTTTAGATTTCAGCAAGGCTTTTGGTTTCAGGGAATAGCATGTTCAAAGTGACTCTCTATGGTGGTTTATTCTCTCTTTCATGCCTCGAGTACAGTTCATTTCCTTCTTGTTTCTAGTCCGTCGAAAGATTCTAAGTATTCTTGATTCGATTGACTTCAGTCAGGAGATTCCTGAGCCTTTGCAGCTGGATTTTTTTGACCGTGCTCAGATTGAGCAAGTCATTGCCAACTGTGAGCACAAGAATTTACGGGGACAGACGATCTGCAATGTCAAGGTGAGGGTTCCGTCAAAGAGCGTCAGTAGCAGTGCTTCAGACTTCCACTGTCGGGAAAGTGTGATCGTGTGTGTGTGTTTTCATTCTTCCATGGAACTGATTTCTCTTATTAGCTTACTGCGCTATTTTGTCTGATAGTGAGGAATAAAACCCAATAAATGCCCCTACTTTCTTTAAGAGGTTTCATCGACTTTCCTTTAGGTTTTTTCCCACCCAGCTAAGACTACAAAGTAGTTTTCACTTTTTAGTTTTCTACCAAGTGAATGGTTTAATCCTCAGCAAAGTGAGAACGATCCTGAGTCACCCAGCATTAAATTGCTGCCTGAGTCCCTTTGGTACTACTTTGTGGAAGGAGGGGGATGGCTAATGTCTCTGTGCACATTGGACCGTACCGCTGCGGTCCAATTGTCCAGAGATACCTGGACCTTTTCCAGTTAGGGTGGTTTATAGTGATTGCTGCGTATTATCCTACTGACATCTAATGATATTGTTTTTCTCTTTCTCTCTAATTACTTAGCTTCTTCATAGGGTTCTCGTAGCTGAAGTCAATGCTCTTCAGGGTATGGCAGCCATAGGACAGAGGCCTCTGCTGATGGAGGTGAGCTCTGTTGGACACTTTTGGCTATTTATACTACTTAAGTTGCTTGCTTAAAAAGCAATAAATGCATATGTGATTAATAAACTACTTAAGCATTAAGCTCTCATGGAGGGCCAATGAAATGACTCGGTAATCAGACTCAAGTTGTTGTCAAGCTAGACGACTTGAGTTTGCTCTCCAGAACGCACATGATAGAAGAAAAGAATGAACTCCCAGAAGTTGTCTGCTGAGCCCTGCACTTTTCCTGTGGCATACACACACAACAAATGAAATAGGATTAAACTTTCACGGAATCTTTTGTCTTTTTGTAATTTTTTAATATTGAAGTTTTAAAGGTTACACAATATTAATTAATAAGTGTAATTTAAGTAAATTTTCTGAATAAATGACAGTATTCAAAATAGGAGATTGTTTAAAACAGGTGCTGTGTCCCTGAGTGTTAACCAGTTTCAATATTTATGGCTTTAGGAAATCAGCACTATTCTCCAGTATGTTGTTGGAAGAAACAAGTTGCTGCAGTGTCTTCATGCAAAGCGACATGCGCTGGAATCGTGGAGGCAGCTAGTAGAGATTATACTAACCGCTTGTCCTCAGGAGCTCATTCAGGCAGAAGATCGACAGCTGATTATTCGTGACATTTTACAAGATGTACATGATAAGGTGATTTACTTTCTAAGTTATTTTATATGACTAAAGGTTTAAATGTATGAGTGTGTAGTATAGGTATATACATTTGCCTTTAAATATAATTTTTTCTTGGTTTTAGATTAGAAGCAAACTAGAGTTTATAATACTGATGTGAAAGCTTTCCCTGAGAAAGGTGAATTCTGTACAGTAGGAGCTATGAGCTAGAGTATTACATAATCCTTCAGGAAGCTTTGTAAAAAGAGGCATGGGCAGATCCCACTGCCGAAATACTGATTATGATCCCAATGGTGAAGACCATGGGTGTGTATTTCAGAGCAAAAACATCTGCATGGAATTCTGATAAGAATTAGGTACATACAGTTGTTTAATATTTTTCTTTTGAAAGTTCTTACATTCTTCTTTTTGTTTTTATTTATTTGTTTGTTTGTTTTGAGACAGAGTTTCGTGGTGTAACTTGGCTGTCCTGGAACTTGCTCTGTAGACCAGGCTGGCCTCAAACTCACAGAGATCCACCTGTCTCTACCTCATGAGTGCTGGGATTAAAGGTGTACACCACCACCGCTCGGCTCAGTTCTTGTTTTGTTCAGGCAGTTGAAAAGCCTGGTGTGTGTGAGGCTTGGTAACGGGTGTGATGAATGCTGGGTCTCACTCTGATCCCCTTGGCACTTTCAGGTGCTGGATGATGAAGCAGCACAGGAGTTAATGCCAGTGGTGGCCGGCGCTGTGTTCACCCTGACCGCTCACCTTAGCCAGGCTGTACGCACAGAACAGAAGCAGCCACTGGTCTCAGGACCTGGCGAGGCCCATTACATGTTCATGCTTGATAGTTCTTTGACCTCACCTCCTGCAACAGAGAACCGGCCAATGGGTTTTGCTTCTATTGGAGATTCTTCACTTCACATCATATTGAAGAAACTGCTAGACTTTATTTTGAAGACAGGTTTTTCCATCTACATCTTCTGTACATTATAATTTTGTTCTGAATTTGATTGGTAAAGAAGTTTTCACTTGACTGCATGTTTTTGTCTTCCTAGGTGGTGGTTTCCAGCGTGTAAGGACTCACCTGTACGGCTCTCTACTTTATTACTTACAGATTGCCCAGAGACCAGATGAGCCAGACACATTAGAAGCTGGTAAAGTTAGATTGATTTCTAATCTAGTCTCTTCTATTTTTAAGATGATAACTTCTGAAACCTAAGTCAGTTCTCTATCTTTTGACTCAGTACAACTACTATTAGTAATCTTGACATAACCGTTAGATTGCTATAAAGCTGGGGTGTATGTTTAGTTTGTAAGAGTCTCAGGTGCTGTGTAGTTTTATATACTTGAGCTGCAGTGCACTGTTTGTAGAGCTGGACAGTGTCTCCTTTCTTCTTGCACCACAGTGCGTACTTACTATAGGAAGAACATAACTTGTAAGCAGTTCCTTATTCATAGGCATAAAAATTCTAATACATTATTGTCACAAAAATACTGTCTCAAAATTCTCATATGTCTCTACTTTTCAAGAGGAAGATTTATGGTAAAATTCCCATATGAAGCAGTATGCAGTTTTATTTTAATAGATTTTTTTTCATGGCCATATACAAATGGTCTTACCTAGTACAAATGCTCATCTGTAGTGTGTGTGTATTTTATACTAGTGTGAAGATTGTTTTTCATAAATTCCAGGTAGGATTTCTTCATTAAAGCAGTGGTTCCCAGCCTTTCTAATACTGCAGCCCTTTAATACAGTTCCTCATTCTGTGGTGGCTGTCATTCGTGCGTGGTACCTTAGAAGATAGCAACAACCACTGGTAGATTTGTAGAGGCGTAGCGCCTCCGTAGTATATGTGTGTGTGTATAAAAGTTTTCTGTGTTTGGGTGTTTTGCCTGGATGTATATCTGTGTATCTGTGCACAGTGTGTCCCAGGCCAGAAGATGTCAGATCCCTTGGAAGTGGAGTTACATATGGGTATGAGCTACCATGTAAGTGTTGGGGATCAACCCAGGTCCTCTGGAAGAGCAGTCAGTGCTCTTAACCTCTGAACCATCTGTACAGCCCCTGTATGCAGGTATTTTTAAGGTCAAGAAAAAGAAATTGTTTAAAGAATCTTTTTGAATAATCAGACACTTTTTTAAATAAAAAAAAAGATGTAGTTGGGACTATTCATTCTCAATAACTCCCATATTTTTCTCTTAAAAAAGTATTTTTCAGGGCTGGAGAGATGACTCAGAGGTTAAGAGCATTTCCTGCTCTTCCAAAGGTCCTGAGTTCAATTCCCAGCAACCACATGGTGGCTCACAACCATCTGTAATGGGGTCTGGTGCCCTCTTCTGGCCTGCAGGCATACACACAGACAGAAAATTGTATACATAATAAATAAATAAATAAATAAATAAATAAATAAATAAATAAATGTATTTTTCATATTCCTTTAGTCAAAGTGGCAAACACTAGTTAACCACTAGGTGAAGGTCTATAGCACACTTAGAACAGTCATCAGGATGACAGTTTATTTCTGTACAGATTGGATCTTTGTATAGCCCAGGCTAATCAAACTCACAGTCTTGTACAGTGATCACAAGTGTGTGTTGTGTGCCTGGTTCAAGATGGTAGTTCAGACCTGAGCATGGTAGTATATGCTGTTAATCCCATCACTCAGGAGGCAGAAGTAGGTGAATCTCTAAGTTTGAGGTCATCCTGGTCTACAAAGCAAGTTCTGGGATAGAGAAACCCTGCCTTGAAAAATAACAAAAAAGATGGTAGTTCAGAAACTAAGGAGGAAAATCATGAAATTAGTTTGAAATAAAAACTGTTGCTTTATTTGGTTATGAAAGTTTTATAAGGTTTGTATGACTCTTAATGAAATATATGTTTATACTACCAATGACAATATATTTAAATTGCCCTTATAATGTTTTTAATTTTAATAAATATTTCAATTTTAAAAACCCCAAAGATTGCCAGGTGGTGGCTGCGCACACCTTTAATCCCAGCACTCGGGAGGCAGAGGCAGGCAGATTTCTGTGAGTTCAAGGCCAGCCCAATCTACAAGATCTAGTTCCAGGACAGGCTCAAAAGCTACAGAGAAACCCTGTCTTGAAAAAAAAAAACCAAACCAAAACAAAAAAAATCCCAAAGATTAAAACTTTCTGTTTTTCCTTTTTGAGTGATATTTTTTTCTATATCATATCTGTTTCTTCTTTGCCAAATCCTCAAAGATGGCAACAAACTATAAAAGCAGATTGATTAGCAGGGTAAATACAAGTTATCAATTCTCTTAGGATCCATAATTAATTTTACTTTCTGAAAGAACCATACATTATGAGTGTTATTAGTGTGCATGCATGATATGTTCTTAAAGTTCATTCGTCTGAACTCATTGATCTGGTCTTTTGTATGCATATAGTAATGGATTTCTTTTGTTATGGGATATGAGATATAGTTGCTGAACTGATTTTTACTGGATTTTTTTCTATTTTAATCTTTGTAGCTAAGAAAACCATGTGGGAAAGGCTGACAGCCCCCGAAGATGTGTTTAGTAAATTACAACGAGAAAATATGGCTATCATTGAAAGTTATGGTGCTGCCCTCATGGAAGTGGTCTGTCGAGACGCTTGTGATGGCCACGAGATTGGAAGGGTAAAATAGCAGTTGTTTAGAACTGCTACTGAACAAGTATTGTGCATTTATGAAGGTGTATACTGAATCAACTTTTAAAATGTATATTGCAGGTGGAGAATTATTTTCTATATTATTTTATAGTGAGTTTGCTCATTTGCTGTGATTGTAGCTTCTGTTTTGTTACTCTGTGTTTTTAATTGTGTGGAAGCTTAACTCAGAATTTCTTCTTAATTACCTATGCTAAGTTTGAGGTTTGCAAGTAGAACAACATGGATAGAAACAACAAAAATCCTGCCTAATAGATCTTTGGCCTGTCTACTGCTGGGCATGATTGTGTTCTCTTTTATGTGATGATACCTTATGAAGGCAGCTTGCATTTTCTCTTCAGGAAAGCATCGTGGCGTCCTGATGACACGTTGAGAGGATTTCATCCCTCTGGACAATCCTGTAGCACTTATGTGGTTTATTTCAAGGCCATGGAAGAAAAAAACACTTAAGAAATAGGATAAAATACAAACTAGAGTAAGAAATAGAATAAAATACAAACTAGAGAGCAACCCTTCAGTTATGCTTAAAAATTTAAAGTACTTTTATATATAGAATAAAACACTGGGAGGAAATAGATCAAAATGGGTTTAACTGTGTTTATTAGTTTACATATATTTTTAATACTTTTCTAAGACTCCTCTAAATAATACATAAAAATTTAGAATTAGAAGTAACAGTTAAAAGAAAACATGGAGCTGGAGAGGTGGCTCGGCAGTGAAGAGTGCTCACTGCTGTTGGAGATCCGAGTTCACCTCCCAGCACCTGCAGTGGGCAGCTCACAATGTCTGTAACTCCAATCCCAGGGAATCCAATACCTTTTCTGGCTTTTATGGTGCTTGTAATCTCACACAGGCATGCACACATACATTTTCAAAAATTAGTTTTCTGTTCTTTTAAACAAGTAGTGCCTGGTTTTGGCTAAAATATAAATTATATTTAATACAAGTTTTGCTTCAGATTTAAAATTTGAAACTGAAAATTCTCTTTATATCAAGAAATTGAGACTCTAGTTACATACAGTTTCTAATTTCTAAAAAAAAAATGAAATTTTATTATAGACATTCTTAATAAGAAAACATTCTTAGTACCTCAAGTAAAGGCAGTGGCTGTCGGTGGTTTGGTAGCCATTAATACATTGGGCCTTTGATTCTGATTCATTCTTCCTTTAGATGCTGGCCCTGGCTCTTCTTGATCGGATTGTCTCTGTGGACAAGCAGCAGCAGTGGCTCTTGTACCTTTCCAACAGTGGCTATTTGAAGGTCCTTGTGGATAGCTTGGTGGAAGATGACCGTACTCTGCAGAGCTTGCTGACTCCACAGCCTCCTCTCTTAAAAGCACTTTATACCTATGAATCCAAAATGGTAAGGGTTGTGGACATTGGCAGTAGGTCAGCAGCCGTCTTTAGGGCCCGGAGGTGTGTATCGGAAGGCTGCTGTGCTTTCCACGGGGCTCCTGCTGCACCCTGAGTATATCTGTTATATAAGCTGCTGTTATTTTAAGAGCTTGACATCTAGGAATTTGTGCTAGGAACGCATTTTCTGTGTGTGAAGATGTGCTGGAATTATCCTGTGAAGGTTGAGGGTTATATCCTGCTGCTTGCTTGCTCAGGATGCTCCTGAGAGTGACATGAAAGCCAGGGTTCATGGGAAGGGAGCAGCAACTTAAACGTAGTGTCTACTTTGTCATTTCCTTCCCTCCAGATCTGTTGCAATTTCTCCATGTTAAACTTCTTACATATGTCACAATCGTGAAAGTCTTAGAGTCTTTATTTCTTCATCCATTTATTCCTAGATATTTGCTAAATGCTTAATATACCACACATGGGATTAGTTACTAAAGACACTAGAAGTGAGCACAGCAAACTCAGCTGACCTGTTGACGTAAACTATATTTGAATTGAATAATTCACAATAATAATAATAATAATAATAATGTACGATTTGCAACAATAATACATGTACAGTAGTATAAATGTACAATATTTACCTTTGAGTTCCCATAAAATATCTTAGGAGAAAGGTATAATGTGTTTTTATAGGCAAATCAGGATTTCCCCTCATTAGTGATTAATAAAGAATGTGTATGAGTGTCTTGTGTTGCTGTGAGGCCCTTGGACATGATTTCAGCACTGATGCGTCCTTTCTTAACTTCGCAGGCGTTTCTCACAAGAGTGGCTAAGTTACAGCAAGGCGCACTGGAGCTCTTAAGGTCTGGGGTGATCGTGAGGCTAGCACAGTGCCAGGTGTATGACATGCGCCCAGAGGTGGACCCGCATGGGTAAGTGTCCACACGGGCCAGCTTGTTTACACTCCAGAGGTGGACCCACATGGGTAAGTGTCCACACGGGCCAGCTTGTTTACACTTCAGAGATGGACCCGCATGGGTAAGTGTCCACACGGGCCAGCTTGTTTGCTCTCCTAGCAAAGGACTGTAAAGGAATAATGGAAATCACAAAGATAATTTTCCTAAGGGTTAGGGAGTGTTGCATGCCTTTGTCGTTTCCTTGTAAGTGGAAGTTCCCAAGATAGTAAAAGTGGGTGGGACCTCATCTTTCCATTCCAGAGGAGTAGTGTGCTGTGTGAGACAGAGGGTGAGAATTCTCTTAGCCCGTGTTACCTTGCTAGCCTTATTTTATATGAGTTCCATAGATACTTGTATTTAGTTAGGGGCCTTCTAAAATATAATAGTACACTTAAACCTTGTTGGTAGGTACATGTCTGCTTGTAAGACTAGCACTTGGGAGACTGAGGCAGGAGGGTTGTGAGCGTGAGGCTAACCTGGGTTGTATAAGGAACAAAATCACAGAGAAGAAAAGTTTCAGGATTTTTTTTTGTTTGTTTGATTGATTTGGTGTTTTTAAGACAAGGTTTCTCTGTGTAACAACCCTAGCTGTTCTGGAATTCTTGTTATAGACCAATCTGGCCTTGAACTCACAGAGATCCCCCTAACTCTGCCTCCTGAGTGCTGGGTTTAAAGGCGTGCACTACTACTGCCCAACCTTAAGTTTCAAGTTTTTCAGCAGATGTCAGTTCAATCATTCAGTTTGGTTTTTTAAATTTAATTTTATTTATTTGGGGGGTGTGTGGATTGCAGGCACTACAGTGTGTGTGGAGGTCTGAAAACAAATTTTGAAAGTTGCTTCTCTCCTTTCAGTGTGGGATCTAGGGATTGAGATCAGGTTGTCATGTGTGTAAGTCACACAAAAACTTTTACTAGTTGAGCCTTCCCATGGGCTCTGGTTCCCCCTCCCACAGTGTACAGGATGGAAGCATTGACAGGCAGTCAGCATATCTTCCTAGCAATAACAGTTACTTAAGGTAAGCTTAGTTATTGCTTAAACTCAAAGAAAACCCATTGGCAAATTAGTGTCTAAGCTTATTTAGGCTAAACACAGAACTGTGTTGTTTCAGGAGAAGGGATATTTTGATACTAAACTACATGTTTTAAACATGAAAGTTAACTATTTCTCTGTCTGTAAACAGAGTTTTGAGTTAAATACTTTTAGATCTTGACACAGAATCCCTTATCTGTATAAAACATCTTTTTGTGTTCTGCTTCTGTTCCACCCATTTTATTTTGTCTAACGATTTTAACATATAAGTGTTTATAATATAGCATGTAAAAATAATGAATTTTTAAGACCCTGTCTTAAATGCAGTGTTGCTCTCTCCTTGTTGTTTGAAATGAATCAAGCGTGTTTGGCATGAGAGACCCCCCAATGTTCATCCCAACACCCGTAGACCGATACCGGCAGATTCTTCTTCCAGCCCTCCAGCTATGCCAGGTCATCCTCACGTCGAGTATAGCCCAGCACTTGCAGGCAGCAGGACAGGTAAGGTGAACACTTGTACAGAAGCCGCTAATGCAGAACCTACATTTAGAAATGCAGAGATTCTGAAGATGGAAAGCTCACGTGAAGTTATGTCCATCCTGTTAGTGGCAAAGCAGAGTATAGAGCATCTGATCAGCTTCTGTGATCTTGTGTGAGTGAGCACTGTAGCTGCTTATAGAATCCTGAGGTGGAAAACAAGAGATTGAAATTTGTTTCTGTAGAAAAGTAAGCAGTTATTTTGATAGGAATAAGATGACATTTAAGATGTATTTTAGCCAGGGATTTAGAGAGGGTATAGTAGGCCTGTCTTAGTTGTTTTTCATTTTTCTTTTCTTTTCTTTCTTATTTTTTTATTTGTTTTTTTTTGAGACAGAGTTTCTCTGTGAACAGCCCTAGCTGTCCTGGTACTAGCTCTTGTAGATCAGACTAGCCTCGAACTCTCAGATCTGCCTGCCTCTGCCTCCTGAGTGCTGGGATTAAAGGTGTGCACCACCTCTATTGCTTTATCAAACACATGACCGAGGCCAAGGCAACTTTCAAAAGAGGGTTTAATTGTGCTTGCAGTTTCAGGGGGTTAGAGTCCACGATGTCAGAGCAGAGGCATGGCCACAGCAGCAGCTGAGAACTCACATCTGTAGGCGGCAGAGAGAGAGTACACTGGGAATGGTGTCTATCTTTTCAAACCTCCAGACCCTCAGTGACACACCTCTTCCTATAAGGCCGTATCTCTTAATTCTTTCTAAACAGTTCCACCAAATGGGGACCAAGTATTCAAACATATAAGCTTATAGGGTCATTTTCATTCAAACCACCACAAGGTCTATAGAAAATGCGAAAGAGGAGCCTCACGCCTTATATAGTAGTGTGTATTTGTAAGTCCAGTACTAGGGAGGCTGAGGCTATAGATCATGAATTAGCCTGGCCTATGCAGTGAAAATCTGTCTCAAAAAAAAAAAAAAAAAAAATGAAACCAAAACCCCTAAAACTGGGCATGGCTGTACATTCTTGTCATCCAAACACTTAGGAAGTAAGGCAGGAGGATCGAGAGTTCAAGATCTTCCACAGCTATGTGGCTAGTTCAAGGCCTTCTTGGACTCTATGAGACCCTGTTTCCAACAAAAATAAAAAGTATAAAATAAAGTATTACAGTTATATGTGATTTTTTTTAACAGCATGAGGTAATGAGATGCTTTTGTTTCTGATATTTTATGTTTTCCTACATTGCAGTCAGAGTTGCCTCCCCAGGTAGTAGCCGTGGTTTCTATAGCGATGCCTTATTTGCCCTGTAGCAGCCCAAGGGACATCCTTTGATACTCAGAATGGCTTTGAGCCCATTCTTTAAACTCGGGGTTCCCTTGACTGCTTCTTTACTAGATTAAGTGATCCTCCCCCACTTCTGCCTGCAGACTCCCATACCTCCACTTTTCCCTGGAATTGGATTTAGTGTCTCAGGAGTGTTCCAGACAATAACAAAGGCAGAAAGAAGTTTGGACGGAAGAATTTCTGTCACTTTGGTTCTTGCTACATCAAAAGTAACGAGCTTTTATGGTTGAAGCATGCCACCCAAGTCAGGCTTACAAAGAGTGACATCTTGAGTTTAATGACCATTTTATGCCCATTAATATGAAATTCTCTCGATTCCTTTTAAATAAAGTAAAAAAAGTAAAATAGATGTTTTTACACAGTGTTTCTGAGTCATGGTCTCCTACAGCTAGCTCCGCTGTGTTAATATACAAACTTTGAATAGTTCAGCTTTGTGGTAAGGCATGGTTATATTTTGCTTTGTGAGGAAATGAGCTGTTTAAGATGAGAAAGCAGCTGCTTCTCTTGTTCTTTATTGCAAACAGTTCCTTGCTGAAAAGATGAATTATACATATGATGCAGTTTTCTTCTCTTCCTCCTCCATCTTGGGCCGCTCAGGTGCTGCAGTTTCTCATTTCGCATTCCGACACCATCCAGGCAATTCTGCGCTGTCATGATGTTAGTGCCGGCTCCTTGCAGGAATTAGCTCTGCTGACAGGAATCATAAGTAAAGCAGCACTTCCTGGTGAGTTGGATGTGTTGAGCACAAGTTAATTCTCTACAGACTGGCACAGACTGAAGAGAGGCGTTTTTATTACTCTGCAGTTACCATGTGACTGACTTGAACTTGGTACCGGTGACATTCAACTACCTTTACTAAGTAATAAGTTTGTACTTACATCAACCATATACTCAAAATAATCAAAAAGTTCAAGGAGATAATTAAAAAGCATCAGGATGTCATTACCTGTATTTGGTAAAAAGCTTTGCAAACACTGCACTGCATGTGTTGGGATAGCAGCATGCGAGGTGATAAACCCTTCGATTTGCCGGTTTAGAAGAATTTTACATGGATTTAATGGATTAAAAGCTTATTGAAAGCTGGGTGGTGGTGGTGCACACCTTTAATCCCAGCACTTGGGAGACAGAGGCAGGCCTGGTCTACAAGAGCTAGTTCCAGGATAGGCACCAAAGCTACAGAGAAGCCCTGTCTTGAAAAACCAAAAATAAAATAAAGAGTATAGAAAAATTAGTTATTAAAAGGTTGCCATGATTAAGAAAAATGCTAGGAAATGATGAATTTTTTTGTCACTTTTATTCTTAAGTATAATTTTTACACTATGTAAATTCTAAAGCCAGCACCCTAAAGTCAGTCTTGGCGTTTTAAATTTTCACTGCAGGTCTCTTCTCTGAAGGAGAAAGTTTATTCACTGGGTCCCCTCGTATTTAAGGTTTCTTTTTTTTTTTATTATTAAGATTTATTTATTTATTATGTATACAACACTCCTTCCATGTATGCTTGCAGGCCAGAAGAGGGCACCAGATCTCATTACAGATGGCTGTGAGCCACCATGTGGTTGCTGGGAATTGAACTCAGGACCTCTGGAAGAGAAGTCAGTGCTCTTAACCTCTGAGCCATCTCTCCAGCCCGTATTTAAGGTTTCTTGATGCTGACACTGATCTTGAACGATAGCACAGGTGGTGAGGTTTGTCTCCTCAGCACATGCAATGCCAGAGATAACCATGTTCCTTAGTTATGTGCTAGGCGGGCACTGCTTTCCCCAGCGTGGTAGTTGATTCAAGTATGCAAGGCTCTCAGGAGGTTGGACTGTTAGTGTTGTTATTTACAGGTGAGGGATCTGAAGCATGGAACTATTGCAGAGCCCCAGACAGTGTGCATTCTGAGCCTGTGCACTTAACTACACTTCCTCATTTCTGTGAGGCAACCCCTGGTCTCCTATCTCTAGCACTTTGCCTCTTTGTGGCTGCGTCTGCATTTGAGCCCTCTGGGTGGGAGAGTTGATTAAGACTGGGTACAGTTCCTCTCAGAAGACTTGGAGCCTTGCTGCTCTGAGGAGACTCAGGGTCTTTCTTCTCAGCGGTGGAGGTCAGAGTTTGACTCCAGAACAGTCCCTCTTCTTGCCTCTACTACATCCCACAGTGCAGTGCAGGTATTGCAAGGGCTTCCTCCTGATCTTCCCAAGCATACTTCCCCTCAGTATGCTTAGGGTCTGCAAGTGTTCTGTGTATTTATCCTCATTCCTCCTTGCTGCTTCCGAGGGAGTAGCCAGGTCCTGAGCGGACACAGAGCTTGTCCTGCAGCTCCTCCTCCGCCTCATTGTTACGGGGAGGAGGTTAGATTCATTCCGCTTGTAAGTCTAAGCTCTCTTGCTTATTAGGAAGTACTGATTTCTGATTTTAGAAAGTTTGAAGGGTTTTTTCTTTTGGATTTTTTTCATTTATTTTACATACTGACCACAATTTTCCCTCCTTCTTCTCCTCCTGAAAGTTTTAAGTAAAGGTTTTTCTTAAACTGTTAAAATACTTTAGAAAGTCCCTTCGTAGGTTTTAAGTTGTGTGGATGCCCCTGTGCTAGTGTTGCTAATATATGAAAGATGCTCAGTCTTTGGAAAATTCTGTTTTTCAAAACTTTGATGGCAAGAATCTGCTCATGCATGTAGAGGTTATAAATTCCAGAAGCACTCTATAGTGTTTTTATTTTAACACTAGACTACATTACACGTAGTCCATGTTTTACAGGTATGTTAAGTGAACTTGATGTTGACGTAAATGAAGGATCCTTAATGGAGCTCCAGGGACACATTGGAAGATTTCAGGTAACTGACTTATTTCTTGAAACGGTCGTTTTAAGATGCTGCCCTTTCCGCTGTTTCCTGGGTCCTTTGATGGCTCTGAATGACCTGTGTCATTCAGTTACTTGATGTTCCCAGAATCACCTCGACTTTCTACTGTAGGTGAAGATTTCGTTCTTTAGCCCTGCTCTTCTTCCAGTGTTTCCTGGAACACTGCTGAGGCTTTAACACAACTGTGTCACAGGGTTTTATATTAATGTTCAGTGTTTTGTTATTATGACTAAATGTTGTTGATGAGTAAGCTATGAGCAACTGTTAATTTTACTATCTTTTTTTTTCTTTCTTTCTTTTTTTTTTTTTTTTTGTTTTAGGGTATCCATAAATAATCTTACTATCTTGTTTGGTTGGTTGGTTTTTGCTGTGTGGGCCTGGCTGACCTGGGACTCTGTGTGGGCGAGGCTGGCCTTGAACTTGCAGCAGTCCTCATCCCTTTGCTTCCAGCTGGGTCTACAAAGCTGTGTCACTTTTTTTGTGGCATTTTGTTTTCCTACAGTTGACAGCTGACCCCACCCTCCTGCTCTGGGGCAGACTTTTTGAGGCAGTCTTGAACTGTTGATCTTCTTGCCTCTATCTACTAAGTGCTTTGCCTTTTTAAAAGTGGTGGTGCACACCTTTAAGCCCAGCACTCGGGAGGCAGAGACAGGAGGATCTCTGTGAGTTCGAGGCCAACCTGGTCTACAAGAGCTAGTTCCAGGACAGGCTCCAAAGCTACAGAGAAACCCTGTCTCCAAAAAAAAAAAAAGTTTTTTGTGTGTATTATTACTAGTTTATCCTGAAATTCTTCGTGCCTATAATCTTCTTTTAGCATATTGAAATGTATTAATTCATCAATTAGATATTTTATCAAAGACTTTTTAAGAGCCTACTGGTCTGCTTTGACCTACACATCGTCCCCTTACTAGCTGTAAAATAATTACATATAAGACTTTACATTCCATTTTTATATAATAATCTTCTTAACCAGTTACTGTTTCATAATCTATTTTTCCAAGTTTTTTTTTTTTTAAAAAAAATGTCAGGGCTCAATAGATGAGTGCTTTTTTTAGCATGTGCAAGGCACTGAATTTGAAGCCCTAGTCCTGACTCATGTACCCGTTCAAATTATGTGTTCAAATAACTTCCCAGAAGGACATAACACCCTCCCCCCAGTTTTCACCTTTTGTTCTTTTTTTCATCAAAAGGGAGAAAAAGACCTTTGAGGTGGCCTCTGGAAATATTGGAACAGGTCTTTTTTATCTGTAAAAGCAGAAAGCACAGGGGAAAGTGCTTAAGCTGGCAATATTTACATTAAATTTTTTAAATTATTACTTTGTTTATTGTGTTTGTATATGCACACACATGTGTCATTGTGTACACCTGGAGGTCAGAGGATAACTTATGGGAGGGAGTCTGTCCTCCCATACATAGGCCCCAGGGGTCAAGCCCAGGTTGTCAGGCTTGGCCTTTACCTGCTGAGGAGCCATCCAGGCCCTTACACTTGCATGTTGTCTGCCTGTAAATTCCTAACCTCTCAGGGAGTCCCAGAAAATGGAGTCACACCTTTAAGTTTGAGTCCTGGTAAGACTATGGGGTTTGTTACTGACTGTCTTTAAGATTGAGTCCTTGTAAGACTATGGGGTTTGTTACTGACTGTCTTTAAGATTGAGTCCTTGTAAGACTATGGGGTTTGTTACTGACTGTCTTTAAGATTGAGTCCTTGTAAGACTATGGGGTTTGTTACTGACCGTCTTGTCATTGCCTTCTTATTGCAGTTTGCATTTGTTCATTAGCTTGTATTTCTTTTTATAACTGTCTCAGAAAGGATTAGTGAATATTTTTATATAGGTATATTTTCTTCAAGAGACATTTAGGTTATATTGGGGATCTTTTGTGGGGGAAAAAAATTCCCTTTGAAAAACGGTGAATTTTAGCAAGCTTACCTTAGTTGTCTTAGTAGGAAATAAGCTATCAGATGATTTCAAGAATAATTCCACTCCCCACTGAATTTTTTCCCCCTTCTACCTCAAGTAAAATGAGGTAACTAATGTTAAATTTCTTCATCCCGGAGTGAACAGTGTTTCTTCTTTCCTTAGCGCCAGTGCTTAGGACTGCTGAGCCGCTTTGGTGGCTCTGACCGACTGCGGCAGTTTAAATTTCAGGACGATAATGTGGAGGGAGATCGGGTGAACAAGAAAGATGAGATTGAGCTGGCCATGCAGCAGGTAAGAAGGGAAGAAAATTGGACCTGGAGTTTTTATGGTTTTGGAAATTTTGATAAAAATAACAATTGTATGCAATTTTACATATTGATTTATGACCTTGTTCTGCGGTCTAAATTTCTGTGACTTTGGGGAATTTTTATGCTAACATTTTAGTCATTTCTTTTCTTCCATTGTAGATTTGTGCCAATGTAATGGAATATTGCCAGTCACTCATGCTCCAGAGCTCCCCTACCTTCCAGAATGCTGTGTGTCTCTTCACCCCTAGCCTTTCAGAGACCATTAACAGAGACGGACCACGGCAAGGTGAGCCGGGGGTTTGTTTACTGTATCTCAGGAACAGCACCCATAGGAGTAGGATGCAGCTCTGCATCTTGCCTCCAGTGAGACAGTTTATTCCTGATGAAGTACTAATGGGAAATTTTTAAAATAACTTTCCCCCCTGGTTTTTGGTTTTTCAAGACAGAGTTTCTCTGTGTAGCCCTGACTGTCCTGGAACTCACTCTGTGGACCAGGCTGGCCTCAAACTCAGAGATCCACCTGCTTTTTCCTCCTGCGTGCTGGGGTTAAGGGCATGTGAAACCACCGCCTGGTTTAAAATGACTTTTTAAAGAAAGTGGCGGGGGCACCATTTTAGATCTGTGTGTGAGGCCAGAAGCACAGAGAATAAGGAAAGTCTTTGGATTTTTAAGGCTAAAACTAGAAAAGCCATGTAAGAGAGTGTAGTTTTGAATAATACCAGAAACTTCAAAGAAAATCCGTAGAATTGAAGAGGAAGCTAGCTGGGTGGAATGTATGATCACTCAGTAAGTTAGCTTTGTATGCTGAGCCAGTTCATGCTGAATTCAGTGGTTCAGTGTCTAAGTGGGTCGTGTATGTTCCACATTTTTGTCACGTGATAATAAATTTTTAGGTGCAGATAGGCTGACTTAGCCTCTGTTGTCTTCACAAGCCAATAGCGAAGGTCAGGTTACCATCCTGTGGATCACACAAAAGACAAAGCTGTTGAATACTGGTTTAGCAATAATGGAAGTTGGTGATTTCCAGGGAGTCTTATTTGCTGCAAGAAATCCAGGTAGCTTAACTAGTTTGGGTATAGAATGTTTAGGAATCCTGTCCCCTTTTGATTTAAAGTCACCCACCAGTGACTTTCTTTCTGTTCTTTGAGACAGTGTTTTCCTATTTACCCCAGGCTATTTTTTTTTAAGCCAAATTTGAAGCAAGTTTTAATTACATACTGGCCAGGTGGATGGTCTCTGATCACTTCCACACCCAGGTTCCTAGGAAATGGCCCTCCAGGCTATTCCTAAACTGTTTCTTTGCACCCTCACTAAAAAGTAGCCAAGTAAAAAGTAAATTGCTGTGTTTTGCTCCCAGAGGGAGCTGTTGTAGTGAGACAGGTTAAAATGGAATCCAGTTAATTTTTCAAGTATTTCTTTGGAAGAATGACTTAAAGCTGTCAGTTCAGCAACCAGAACAGTGCAGATTAGAGGTAAATACTTGTAACTGCAACCATTGAATGAGGTGCAAGTTGTTTCACTTTGGGTCAAGAACCCCTAAAAGTGTGTGTGTGGGGGGAGGGTTGGACTGGGACTGAGCAGATAACACTGTTCTTGAAGAGGACTCAGGTTCAGTTCACAGTACCCAACATGCTGGCTCGCACCATCCATAGGCATGACACGTGCACATTCATACATGAAGGCAAAACACTCATATACATAAGCCTTTGAAAAGTATATGTGGTTTGTATATTTGGGTGGCTGTGTAATTTTTATAAAGCCTTGATTTCTACCTAATAAAGGGTGCCCACTAGCTGTATTCTCTACCTTCTCAAGGACTCCAGTGGTAATTATGTACCTGACTACAGTAGCCCTTAATGACTTGTGTTTTAGCAGGGGTGTTTATTTATTTATTAACTTTGAGATCGCTTTTTATTTCATGTGCATGGGTGTTTTGCCTGTACCATTTGTGTGCAGTACCTTTGGAGGCCAGGAGAGACATCAGATCTTCTGCATCAGAAGGCAGTTGTGAACCACTGTGTGGGTGCTGGGAACTGAACTGGATACCCCTGGAAGAGTAGCAGCCAGTGCTTTTCGCCACTGAACCATCTCTCCAGCTCCAGCAGTAGTGTTTAACTGTGGTCTTGGGTTGTTATTAATCATAACCTACATGTCCTAAATTATAGAGCATCTGTAATTTTTACAGATGACTTATAGAAGTTATAGAACTCATAGAAGGTTATTTTCCCAGGGTGAGGCTCATCCATTGAACTCCAGGTATGTTAACCCCTGTGAGTTCCCCAACTCACTGTGTCATTTGTGGTAGTAGAGGACTGCATTCATATTCTCCCCCTTTAAAACAAACAAATGGAATCTATAGAAAATGTGTGTAAGTGGAACACTGTTTTCTCTTACCTCTTAGATACCCAGGTTCCAGTGGTTCCATATTGGCGCCTGCCTGGCCTGGGCATTATTGTCTACCTGCTGAAACAGAGTGCCAGTGATTTCTTTAGCTATTATGACAGCCACCGACGCAGTCTCAACAAGCTACAGAATGTAGAGCAACTTCCCCCAGATGAGATAAAAGAGGTATGAACCTTGTAATGAGCTGTGGGACTTGGAAAGTCATTGCTGTACCAACAAGGGCCCAGGTATGAGGCTTGGGCTTGGGAGTAAAGAAGATAGACTCAGTGCTACCAAAGGAGCTGCATATTTTCCTTTGTGTGCACTTCATAGGCCTCTTGATTTCAGAAACAGCCAAGTATCTCCTTCTCAAGAAAATGGGAGGGTGGCTGCCCCTGTAAAGAGCTTCCAGTAATCTCTTCAAAGCTGCAGAGAAATGGGGCTTCCTTTTTCAAATGTTTTTGCAGTAGAACTTGGTCTGTCTTCAGCATCTTCATGTTGTACTGAGTTCCAAAGAGGTGGGGTGGCATGTCAGCCATGATCACTTCATGTCTGGACATATCCACCATTCTACTTTCTCCTGAAGCTAACTAATTCATGCCAGCCTTTTTATCTACTGCTTTGAAAGGGCTGTTTATTTTCATCTAATAGGACACTAAGTGCTGGGGGATCACTTGTGGGTTGGCAGTGTCTGTCTGTCAAACAGATTTTCAAAGACAGCAGGTAAACATTCATGTGGGAATTGACTGCTTCTTTAACTCTCAGTTTTTGGATGATAAACTTGTCCACAAAGCTATATAAATACATTTGAGTGTTTTCACAGTTCTTATTATATAGTATATATATATATATATATATATATATATATATATATATATATATATAATATAGTATATTATTTTGTTTAAGTTGTTATAATTTATACTCTTTCTTTTACTTAGTTGTGCCAGTCTGTGATGCCTGCTGGTGTTGATAAAATCTCTACTGCACAGAAGTGTGTCTTAGCGAGACGGCGTCTGGTGAAGCTGATTAATAATCGTGCCAAGCTGCTGTCCCTCTGCTCCTGTATCCTTCTGCAACCACAGCCCAGAGTGCAAACCTTAAAGTGTGGCAGTGCTTCCTTTGAGTTACCAAAACCATTTTGGAAAGGACATAATTATTGTTTTGTGGCCTCTCTTTTTTGACCAGTGGACACCTGAGGTAGTTCCATATTGTTATTTTTATTCTCAATTTCTAGAGTGCTATAAATCTGCAGATGCTTTCTGTGTGGCAAGAGGCTGCTGACACAGTAGCCTGTGGGCCTTGTCTGCCATAGTTCACATTGGAGCTCTTTCTGGAAGCATGTTCAGTGGAACTTCATCCCTGTCTGTGAGAGCGTTCATGGTGCATAATCAAGCACAGGCTCTTCTTTCCTCCCCTTGGAAACAGGTTTGTAAAATACACATGATGAGATTGTTCTTTAATCTGACTCCAGTTATCATAGAGACCTGCCTGTTTATTCTTTGGCGCCATCTGGAGTACTACTTGTTACACTGCACCCCAACGGATTCCCAAGACTCCTTGTTTGCCTCTAGGACTTTATTTAAAAGCAGAAGACTACAAGGTAAGCTGCTCTCAAAACAAGTGAGCCAGGAATGCATCTACAGTTTTCAGCCCTGAAAAGCCAGCTACTTCTTTCTATTTTCGTTTGTTTGTTTGCTTGCTTGCTTGCAGCAAGGTCTTGTTTTATTTCCCAGACAGACCCTGAAATCCAGGACTCAGTTGATCCAGACTCCTGAGTAACTAGACTGTGGATGCACACCACTAACTACTCCAAGTGACCTTAAATTTTATGTGTTTCAGAGTACTTGGAATCGGGGGCTGGAGAGCTAAATAATCAACACAACTGTTTTTGTGTTTTACTTTTTGCCCTTGGGAAATTATTCTGGAGCATAATGGCTCTGGGGTGGATGAACATGCATTAGACTCCTAAAGAAAGGCTGTCCTGGAATGGGATGTGCTTGCCAGGCGTTCAGTGCTCAAAGCTGAGCCATGTGCCGCTGTTGGTGGGTCCCTCTGCTGTGCAGTAGATGCATGCTTGCTAAGCTCCTCACTCTGCCTCTCCTCTCCAGATTCCTTTTCCTCAGAACCCAACCTGGACTTCAGAAGTGGGCTGGCTTTAGTGAGCCAACATGATATAGACCAGGTAAGGTTCTGTCCTCGTATACTTTTCTCTGTAAAAGGGAAACCTAGTTTGTTGATAAAAATAGAAAGTAAAAGTTTCTTTTTATTTCCTAAAGACACTCGTTTTTTTTTTGTTTGTTTTAAAGAATTCTTTATGTGTGTATGAAAGTGTCTGGGTACCCTAGTAGGCCAGAAGGAGGCTTCAGATACCCTGGAACTGGAGTTAGAGGAGGTGACCTGATGTGGGTGCTGGAAATTGAGCAAGTGCTCTTAACAGCTTACCCATCACTAGCCTGGCACTTACTCAACAACATAAAATACTTATTTTTATTTTACTTGTGGGTGTTTTGTTTGCACGTGTGTCTGTGTACCATGTGTGCTCTTGATGCCCACAGAGGTTACAAAGGGGCATCAAGTCCCTTAGAACTGAAATTACAGATGGTTGTGAGCTGCCGTGCGGGTGCTGGGGAATTGAACTTAGGTCCTCTGGAAGAGCAGCCAGTGAGTACTCCTAACCATTGAGCCATCTCTCTAGTCCCTTAATAACTTTTGGTATGACTTTTAGGAGCTATTTTTTATATGTCTGTTAGTTTATCAGCATCAACAATTGTTGCTATTTAAGATATATATATTTAATATATATTGCTATTTAATTTATATATATTTGTACAGGAATAAAAACCATAAAAACATTCTAAGATAGAAATGTAAATTTTTAATTAATTTGGTACCCCATTACAAAAATCTGATAGTGTTTTATGTTAGGGAAGTGCCTTTTGTGAATTTATGTGTGGGTGAGGTGGGCGTCCTTGCACATGCTAGTCTGCCCCTGAAGTATACGCCCACCTTTTTTTATATACGAAAGACCACGTATATAAACCACGTAGTGCTTTAAGTGGAAAGACACAGAATGATATACCAGAGAAAGCAATGTAATAATAAAAGGTGTCTGTGTTACCTCCAGCTTCAGTCTGATGCCATCAATGCTTTTGGAGAATCACTACAAAAGAAACTGCTGGACATTGAAGGGTTATATTCCAAAGTTCGCTCCCGCTACAGTTTCATACAGGCCCTTGTCAGACGCATCCGTGGCCTGCTGAGGATATCAAGGAGCTGAGAGCCATGCCTATGCTCTTCTGTGGAAGAGATGAACCGAGGAAAACCATCTCCTTTTTATAGATGACTTTATTTCTAAATTATGACCAAAAGATATTTTGCTATTTCTTTCTTGATATATGGACATCTTTTCTGTAAACCTTTGCTTTATTTCACCCTCACTTGTGAACAATAAAATACTTTTTAAAAAAATAACAAATGTACGGTCAGTCTTTTGACATAAAAATGTTTTGATATTCATGGTTTTCCCCTAGAGAGATTCTGAACACACAGTTAAAGCACAGTTTGTTCTGAGCCTTTGTGATGCTCAGGTCTCTGCAGCAGAGTGGATAATGAACTACAGCCACATTCATGCTGTACAAACAGCAATGCCTCAAAAACATAGCACCATCTCTCAAAGTTAGCTTTTGCCTTTCTTTCCTGCATTTCAAATGACAGCACAATCCATCTTGGTTTCTTTGAAAGGAGTGTGACAGTTTCCAAATTAATCATCCACCTATATTCTCATTAGTGTGGTTAGCACCGAGGAAAAGGTTGCATAATCACTGCTCTCCCGTGTCCACCATTGAGGTGCAGTTTCCCTCCCCGCTACACTCTTAACCTTCTACAGGAGAGGCTGCAGGAGGGCTGAGGCTCTCACGTGGGTCAGAGCGTTGCTGTCAGTCCACAGTGTTACAGTTGATGTCTTTTGTTTTAAAATCTCACAATAAAATTTCTCCAGCTTTAAGCATTTTCATTAAAAGACTTGGTCATTGTTAGATTTTGAAAGTGGTTGGCTGCCCACCAGCTGCAGAATAGCGATAACTAGAAAACGCCCTGTTAGTCGGCACAAGTCCTAGTGCGATGAGGGAGCATATAATTCGGTGCAAAATGCCAGCCCCCTGCCTGCCGCTGCACTGGCCCTATTTTGCCTGTTACGATCCTAGGATGAACCTAGGGTCTCACTCTTGGTAGCAAATGCTCTGCCACTGACCTCTCCCTCCAGCCCATTGTCACCAAGAACACAGCATTGGGCCAGCAGCAAGATGGCTCCATGCATAAAGGGGTTTTCTGTCAAAACTGATGGCCTGAGTTTGAATTTTGGAACATACTTGGTGGAGGTAGAGAACTCTAGCATGTTGTCCTCGTGTGCATGGTGGCACGAGTGTACCCACATACAGATAACTAGATGCGAACTTACTGACCATCCACGCCTAAGAAGCTCCCGAAGGAAAGGACAGCTTGCACAGGGTTCGGAGGACAGCTTGGAGAGTTGGTTTTCTTTTCACCTTAGGGTCCCAGGTTAGCGAGCTTGGTGGCAAGTGCCTTTACACACTGAGCCCCCTTACTGGCCCAGCATTCCCTTTTTGTTCTCTGCAGCTCTTCCAGGAGTGCAGGGGACTGACTTAGAGGTCAGCAGGGCAGTGGGAAAGTGTGTGGGAGGGAGTGTATCAGCACTCTGCATCACTTAGCATCAGCAGTACTGCTGACCAGAATTGCTACTTCATGCAGCGGAGGGTAGCCGGTAGAAGTAGGAAGGCTTGGGAAGAAAGGTTATCTGGATTCTCTGCAAAGCAAAGGGAAGAGAAGCAGGTTTTAGGTACTTTGACTTATCGTTTTAGCATTTACAGGAAAGGCTTTCTGTGCCTCAAAAAGGACTAAGCTAATGTAGGGCTTTTAATTCATTTTCCCTGTGTTAATCAGTATACTGGAACTGGTGATTCAAAAAGGCATGTTCTCTTCATAATTACTACTATTGTAGCTTTGACAGACTGTTTATCTGTGCAATGCAAGGCCTGAATTTAGTCTTTTCTAAATACCACTTTCCCCAAGTTATTGTGAAAATTTTGGACCTTCTGAAGAGTTGGGAGCAGAGTGTGGCGAGTGCCTCCCTGTAACTTAGACCGCTAGTTGTCAACGGTGTACACATTTGCTTGCTCTTTAATGTGTATGCATTCTGGGTTTCTTCTTCAGTTGTCTCTGTGCCCAAATGATTCCTAACCAGAAACATTTCCATGTTTCAGACCTTTTACTATAAAATGCAAAACGTTACATGCTTTCCATATCCAAATTTCCTCAGTTGTCTTTAAAATTTAGTTTAAAACTTTTTTTAAAAAAACCCTAAGATCCGATTAGGAACCACAGGAAGTTAGGTGTGAGTTCTAGGACACAGAAAACTGTCTTGAAAAAGAGAGAGAAAGAGAACCATATGGTATATGTATCTTCCTCATCTAATCACACCTTGCCTCTCCCCTTTTCCTAAGAGGAAAAGTTGACAGGTTTTGGCTGTTTAGAAAGAGCATATGTTCTTGTCTTTTGATTAGATTCATGTTGAATATTTTCCACCAGAATCAGCTTCACAGTGATACTATGCCTGCCGCGTATCTCATCAGTGTGGCCTGTGATCATTTGGTGAGATGAAGGTCGTTTCCCATTGGAGTAAGTAATTTGTGGGGTGATACTTTCAGACTGAATATCTGTGTCCAGGAAACCTTTAATCATTTAATGAATCCTTTCAATTAGAATATTTAAAAACTGCATGCCATTTCAATTAAAAATTTCTTAAAGGACAACAAACCTGGATATCCGGTCTTTGACGTTATACACCTAATTTTATACCTTAACTCAGTTTCAGGCCCTTGCTCTCCAAGCATGACTGCTGGAGTTTGGACCCAGGAACCGCTGCACATAGGTGCCAATAACCTCAGTGCTGTGGGGGCAGAGATAGGAAGGAGGCTTCCCGGGGCTTGCTAGCCTTTTGTCATCCTAGCTCCTGGTGGAAAGAAGCTGGCAAGTAACAAATAGCACAGGACCCCCAATGCCCTTCTGTGACTTCTGCTTACACAGGCACACACCTACACAGATGCTCACAGTGGATTGTAGAGACTCATTTGCTCCAGGCCCTGTGTGAGAAAATGACCCAGTGAGCCTACTTCCTTGCTTCCCTCCCGGAAGTCACTTCTTAATTCATTGCTTCTTCCGACCCATGCTTTTTACTTCTGACTGCATGTTCACAGGCATTAGGTAGTATTAATTTGCAGAGCAAAATACAGTTATCTGTTTTGGCACATTATGAAACAACTTATAAATTGCTTTTCATGCAGCATGCTTTTTGCTAGTTTTTCATTTTTATAATTGAATGGTTATAGTATCCTGTTGTGCAAACACTCTGATTTCTGCCTTATGCTGTAATGGGATCCGCAGACATCTAGGTCCCAGTATTTTGTGCTGATTTTATATATATACACATAGATACACACACATACATATCTCCTTGGTGAGACACATGCCATGTAAGAGGCTTCTGCACATTATGTAACCAGAAGTGGAACTCCTGCTTGAGAGGGTAAGAGCCCTGTTTTTGCTAGACATTGCTCTTTTTCTTAGTGTTTCCCCACTATACTCTTACCCACAGGGTGAGAGGTCTTGTATTTTCCACACCACTGATAACACCTCTGATTGTTACCGATAATGTGTGTGTCTGAGTGGAGAGTCAAGATTAGTCTTGGATGTCATAGGTTTTGAAACGGTGTCCCACTGACCTGGAACCCACAGGTTTAGGCTAGGCTGGCTAGCAAACCCCAGAGTTTTCAGTCTCTGTCTCCCCAGCACTGGAACTCAGGTCCTCATGCTTGCGTGGCAAGCACTTTACTGACTGAGCCATCTCCCCAGCCCTAATTGCTGCACTTAAAAAATACATAAACAATCGTTGATGGATGTAAAGTGGTGTCTCGGTTGGTTTGGGTTGTGCGCATTATTATAGCTATTCTTTCTGTTTGTATGTTTAATTTTTTTCCCCTTTGTTGGATGTGTTAGGGTTTCTATTGCTGCGATGAAACACCATGACAAAAGGCAAGTTGGGTAGGAAATGGTTTATTTGACTTATATTTCCATATCATTTTTCATCATCGAAGGAACTCAGGAGGAGGCAGGAGCTGATGCATAGGCCATGGAGGGGTGCTGCTTAATGACTGACTTGCTCAGCTTGGCTTGCTCAGCCTACTTATAGAACTCAGGACCACCAGCCCAGGAGTGGCACTGCCCACAATGGGCTGGACCCTCCCTCCCCATTGATCACTGATTAAGAAAATTCCTTACTACTGAATCTTATGAAGGCATTTTCTCAATCGAGATTCCCTCCTTTCTGATGACTAGCTTGTGTCAGTTTGACATAGAACTAGCCAGTGCAATTGATCCCTTGTCAACCTGACAAACAAATACATCACTTTTCAGTTAGAACCTTTCCTTTTTCATTTAGCCCCAGGATGGAACGTTAATATTAATATCATAATATAAAACATAAATAACTTTAATGTCCAATAGTCCTTACAAATTTAATTACATTAAAAAGTTTAGTCTCTTTAAAATATTCAATCTCTCCTTTCCCTCTCCCTTTGTTCGCCTCTCCATGTAGCCTTAGCTGTCCTGGAGCTCAATCTGCAGAGAAGACTGGCCTCGAACTTGGAGATCATCTGCCTTTGACTCCTGAGTGCTGGGATTGAAGGCATGCGCCACCACACCCAGTTTAAAATACCCAATCTCTTTAAAAATCCAAAATCTCTTTTAAAAGTTCAAAGTCTCTCAACTCCTGTGGGCTCCTTAAATCAAAATTAATCCCCCAGATTCAAGGCTGGGCAAGGCATCCCAGCATGAGGTTCCCAAAAGTCATCTCAAGCGTCAGGGACAGGTCCTGATCCCACTGCTAGGAAGAACTCCACAAACAGACGAAGCTACACAACTGTCACCCCCATGGGTCGGTCCCATGCAGGCCCTCTAGATGTCGGTCCAGAGACTGTGAACTCCCTCAAGCTTAGATTGGTGCTGGTATATTTTTTTAATTTTATTTGTTTATTTACTTATTTACTTTTGGTTTTTGAGACAGAGTTTCTCTCTGTAGCTCTGGCTGTCCTGGAACTCACACTGTAGACCAGGCTGGCCTCAAACTCACAGCCTACCTCTGCCTCCTGAGTGCTGGGATTAGAGGCATGCGCCACCAAGCCCAGCTGATGCTGGTCTATTTTCAACCACTGCTAATTTCTCAGCTCCAGCTAACTAGCATCAATTGTCCCAGTAAAGCAAAGGTTTCACTTCAACGATGCTGTCTTGTTAATCATGGATAATTTTCAGTCTCTGCTGACCAGAACCACAGCATCTTAATTCAAAATAGCAAACAGCCCCGAGAGAATCTTTAAACTTCCCTCTGAAACTTCACAAGCCAATCCTCCATTGTCTGCATTGCCCTCAACATTCTTATCTTCCAAGTCATACAGAGCAGCTCACTGAGCACTGAAGACTCAATGGCTTTTCTTGCACAAAGTTCCCAAGTCCTTCCACAGTTCTCAAAACTCATACTCGGGTCTGTCACAGCAATACCCCGTTATCCTGGTACCAACTTGTCTTACTTTGGGCTTCTATTGCTGTGATAAAACACCGTGACAAAAAGGCACGTTGGGAAGAAAAGATTTATATGGCTTATACTTCCACACAACTGTTCATCATTTAAGGAAGTCAGTTCAGGGACTCAAATAGGGCAGGGACCTGTAGTCAGGAGCTGATGCAGAGACTATGGAGGAATACTGCTTACTACACATTCCTCATGGTTTGCTTAATCTGCTTTCTTATAGAACCCAGGACCACCAGCCCTGGGATGGCACCACCCACAGTGGGCTGGGTTCTCTTTCATCAGTTGCTTATTAAGAAAATGCCCTAATGCATTTTTTTTTTCTTTCAAGACAAGTTTCTCTGTGTTGTCCTGGCTGACCTGGAACTCATGCTGTAGACCAGGCTGGCCTTGAACTCACAGAGATCCAGCTGCATCTGCCTCCAGAGTGCTGGGATTAAAGGGGTGTGCCATCACCATCAGGCATTACAGCTGGCTCTTAAGGAGACATTTTCTCAACTGAGGCTCCTGATGACGCTAGCTTGTGTCAAGATATAAAACTACCTACACTGGGTTATCATTTTTTAAAGGTAGGAAATAATTATATAGTAAATTGAGAATGTCCCCCCCATTTTCTCTGCAGATATTTACTTAACTAGGTTATTTTTCTCAATTTTTACACATTTTAGTATGCCAAATCTATCCATCTTTTCCTTGATGGTGTATAATCTCTATATTTTATCTAATTGTTTTTCTCTAACCAGATCTTTTGTCAGTTTAGCAGAGCTGAGTGGGGAGGAGGAGGGAGAGTGAGAGAAGCAATGAAGCAGTTGGATGGAGAAAAGCAGAGACGGAGAGAGACTTCTGATAGAGGGCTGGAGAGATGACTGGGGGCGGGAGTTAAGAGCACTTTCCTTCCAGAATACCCAGGTTCAGTTTTGAGTAACCATATGGTGGCTAACCACCATCCACAACTCCACTTCCAGGGGATCCAATGGCCTCTTCTGACCTGAAAGGGCTCTGGGCACACACTTGGTGCATCTTCACATATGCAGGCACAGCAATCATAAAACTAATAAATCTTAGAATATCCATGATACTTTTTCTATATCTGTGCAATGTACTCCCATTTGGCTTAAGCTAATATAATTTGTTTTCCTGGTTATTTTTCTTTTCTTTTCTTTTTTTAATTATTTATTTATTTATTTATTTATTTATTTATTATGTATATTCTGTCTGTATGTCTGCAGGCCAGAAGAGGGCACCAGACCTCATTACAGATGGTCGTGAGCCACCATGTGGTTTCCGGGAATTGAACTCAGGACCTTTGGAAGAGCAGGCAATGCTCTTAACCACTGAACCATCTCTCCAGCCCTCCTGGTTATTTTTCTAAGACACGATCCTGCTGTCTAGCTTTGATGGACTTAAGAACATGCCGTGTCTAGCATGCTGACTCTGAACTTGCCTCAAGTCCTCTGCTTTGACTCCTCAGTGCTGAGAGTATAGGCATGCACCAATAGACCCAGCTTCAGATTTGTTTTTCTGTTATTTGAAACCAGAGTTTCACTTAGGCAGATGAAATTGAATTTGAAGACTGAGAGCAAAGTGCGAATGGTGCTCTCCTTGTGTTTGTGTATGAAGGAGGCGACCAGCAGTAAACAGGGCCAGAGTGGATGGACTGGGAGGAGGGCTCCTATAGCTCAATTCCACATACGTATAGCTGATGCAAGCTCCACTTAGGCCATTAGTGAACTTCAGATAGATTAGGCAGTTGCTGGTGGCTGCCAGCAATCGCTACTTCGATCCAGCTGTGCCAGACTCCGAAGATCTCTCTCCGTCCTCTATCATGGGTCTGAGGACTGCGCTGAATTAGGCAGCACAGCACATCTGTGGGCTTTTGAAAAATGGGCCCTTTTCCCCCCCCCCCCGCTTCCGTCTGAGAGTCCACTGTGGGGGCGACTAGCGTGACTCTTTGCAAAGAGTCAGCTGCTCACCTGGCATGGGACCCGCCACCTCACCCTCATCTTGGTTGAGTAGGCCAGGAAGCCCCAAGTCCGACTGTGCTGTCACAATTGCCAGCGTGATTAAAAGAACTTCAATTCCTGGGCCTCAGTTTTACAGAGGCCTTAGTTCTAAGACTAGGCTTGCACTGCTTCTCGCGATGACTGTCAGGGGGCGCTGCGGCACCGCAAGTCGCTTCCGGGCATAGAGAGGGCGGGGCGGGGCGTAAACCGGAACCTGCCGGCGGGTTCCGCCCTCGCGCTGGGGAGGAGTACGGGAGCGGAGCTGGAGTGAAGCCCCTTTCACACCCTCCTCGCCCTCCCTACCGACATCATGCTCCAGTTCCTGGTGAGTGGAGCCTTCGAGGATCGGTCGCCTCGTCCTCTCGGGGGTCCCGGGTCGGCGGTGTACGGCTCTGAACTTGGGGCTCGAGCCGACGGTCGCCCCTCGGGGTAGCTCGCGCGGCTCACCTCCTGCCTTGTCCCAAGTCCTTTGAGCCTTTCCGTGGGTTTCTGTGCCGTCATTCAAGTTCTGAAAACTTTGAGGTGTCGGGGGGAGATTGATGCGTTTTCAAAGCCACTGACTGTGAGCTCATTGCGTAATCCTAGTTAGTAAAAGTTTGGTCAGAGAGGTCCTTAATGATTTGCCTCCTGTCCCCCTCCCCCCTCCTCCTCCCGACCCCCATCCCATGCTCGGCCTGATAGTTGGCAGTTTTGAGGCCCTAAGAGTGCCTGTCACAAGTCATGTATTAGTCAGCCAGCTCACGAGACTGGAGCGAGAGACTCACGGAGCCCTCTTCAGACCTGGACAGTTTGCACGCTTTGACGAATGAGGCAGATTGATCTACAAGTAGCTCTTAATAGAATTCCTCTTTTTGAGGAGGGGAGTGTAAAATGAAAATCAAAAACAGTTCTCCGTTTTGAATGAGCACGTTTCCTGGCAAACATCAGGTATTTCAAAAATTGCCCGTTGAGGATGGCAGGAGAAGTTGCCCGTCCAGTTCTCACATGCAAGTTTTCCAACTTAGTGTTTCATCCTCTAATTCTAATAAAGCAGATGTCCTCTCTCTTTCCCATGGTCAGTGGCCACCTGGTGCTCGGGGAAGGAGTTGCTCTTAATCCAGTTAGCCCAAACTGGATTGTTGGCATAAACTGGCCCACAGACAAGTCTGCGTCTCTCATGCCTCTGGGGGTTTCTCCAGTGTCCTAACTGTGTGTTAGCTGAGGAGCTAGGAGTCATTAACTGTCGTTTACTTGTTAGGAATCGCTTTTAAAAGCAGTATCAGCCAACTAGTGTAAGATGATATGACCGGCCCTTCCATTGCATCCGATGCTCATTGCTAACTAGGGAGAACATTAATTCAGTTTCAACCACATTTTACGTGCTTTTGCTGAATGGGTGGTGTATTTGGTGTGGGACTAAACTGCCCTATACTAACGTGGGTTTTGATTTGGGAATTCAAGTTTTTCAGCATTTAAGGAGAGATGTTGAAGCCGACCGTTAGATGCTTAGCACAGGTGTAACTGGGTACCCAGTCACTGGTGTTCTCTTGTCCTGGGTCTGTCTCCCCTTCATTGCTTCTGTTGGGGAAAAATGGTGGGCAGAGGTGGAATCTACTTTCATGTTGTAGACTTGGTCAAACACTGTTAACTTCTGCAGATCTTGCTCTTTACATTAACCCTTTCATCTAGGAAACACTGGCCATCATGGCCTAATGCTTAAGAGTTTAGATCCCATCACAGGGTAGTGGTGGTGCACGTCTTTAGTCCCAACACTCCCAAGGCAGAGGCAGGTGGATCTCTGAGTTCGAGGCCAGCCTGGTCTACAGAGAGAGTTCCAGGACAGCCAGGGCTACATAGAGAAACCCTGTCTTGGGGGGAAAAAGTTTAGACTTCAGAATCACACTTGAATTTGTACCCTATTGTTAAACGACGGAGGTTGGGCAAATCATTTAAATTTTCTGTGGTTCAGTTTGCACCTTGTGAGGTTTCAAAAGGAGGAAATACATAAACACTTTAACGATAGCACTTACTAGAGCTAGAGATACTGCCCCATCTTGTGTCAGGATCAGAAATGGGAATTTGGAGAGGGTTGGGTGTGAAGGAACCCAGTCTCAGTTTGTGACCTTCCGCGGCACACTTTGTAACCCTCTGAAATGTGTCCTCGGTTGTTGCCTAGGGGGGTATCGAAAAACTTGTGCATATGATTGTGTTGCTCGAGTGTCCGTTTCCCTTCAGGTTAAAATGGGCACTCATCAGCCCTCTTTCCACGCTTCATTCACACCTTGCCACTCATCAGCCCTCTTTCCACGCTTCATTCACACCTTGCCCCCAGCTTGGCTGTAGTTATTTCAGGGAACACTTAGATGGGCGCTCGACTGTGAGCCCTGCGGTGGCGGCTCAGGGCACCTGTGGCTCTGCTACAGTGTCTGACCCTCGTACTAGATTCATGGCACCTGTGGCTCTGCTGCAGCGTCTGACCCTCGTACCCGGTTCTCGGCACCTACTACAGTGTCTGACCCTCGTACCTCTTGAGCCCCCAGCAGCCATTAACTCACATCTTCCTCACCGGTGTCCTTTCAGCTTTGGGGCCTGTGTACTGTACTGCCTGGGTTCTGTCGTGTTAAAACTCGTAATTGCAGAGTGAGGGCGACTGGCCACTGTTCTCGGAGAGTGGACGTATCTGGGTGCAGCAGATGGGCCACTCCTTGCCTCTCTAATCTTTGCTGTTTCTCCTGGCTGCCTCCCTCTGCTCTTGGTTGCTGTGGCCAGCTCAAGCCAGCTCAAGCTCTTGTGCCACTGTGCTCTCTCTGTTACCCTTAGGGAATGCGTTCTTTATCAAGCTGTCACCTTCCAGTCTTCACTGACAGCTTCCTTGACTACCTTGAGGCCTTTTCTGTGTGTTCCAGATCCTTCTGTCAACTGCCAGCCGTCTCTTCACCGTTCTCTCAGACCCTACTCATCTGGATTGACTGTTCCTTCCTGCGTTCCCAATCCTGTCCCCACATTTAACTCCCACGTTTGAAACATTGACATAATCTTTGATTTTTTCTTTTATTCATTTTATTCATTAAAACTGTTTCATTGTTGGTATCATATGCTTGACATGTATATTCACTTGTTTATGTAATCTTTTCTTAAAGTCATGTGATATAGTAGGTGCATCTTCTGTACAGTAAATTTCTTTCTTAAATCACATCTGTCTATCTGTCTGTCTATTTATCTATCTCTGCATATATGTCTCTATCTGTCTCTGCACATGTCTCTGCTGTGGGGGCATGCACATGAAGAGGTCAGAGGACAGCTTTCAGGAGTTGTTTCTTCTTCCTCCATATGGGTTCTGGGTATTGAACTCAGGTTGCCAGGCTTGGTGGCAAGGGCATTTACCTGCGGAGCCATTTTCCAGGCCAGGCCTGCTGTGTAGTCTTGCCCAGGATCTTTCATTGCTCTGTGCTTGAGTTTTCCCAGCGTAGATCTGGGCAATAATAGTTTTATAAGGTTGTAAGAGTTAATGAAAGAGGCAGGTGCTTCCTTTCACGTAGGCCATAAGGTCTGCGTGTGACCAGCGAGGCTTGCCTCCTTCAGCAGTGCCGCCCGGTGAGTTCTCTCCACTCTGCTCTGGGAGCTGCTGCACTAGCTGGCTGCTGTGGACTTGAGGTTGTGAGCTAGGCGGGCTCTCCAGCCTGAGCGACATGCTGCTGCCTATCCTCCCTCCCTGATAAGGATTTAGTGCGGGGACATGCAAGGGTCTTAGTCAATACTTAGTGACTAAGACAGTTACAGTCAGTTCTTCATATTGCTGGGCCCATCTGTGGATGGGAAACACTAGGAAATAACTGTGTATGTATTGCATGTGTACCATTTGTCCTTGTCATTCCTAAGCAGTACAGTGGGGTGGACTGTCTGTGGCCTTACATGGCAGTAGGCACTGAGTAGTCTAGGGGGTTAGAGTGTCGGGGGTGGGGTGGGTTCTGTGCAGTTGAATAACCAGCTTGAACAGCTACAGATGTTAGTGTGTGGGGTGCCCTGGAATGGGTCCCTTCATTAATTTTAGGTCTTCCCTTTTCACTTCTTTATTACTTTTTTTTTTAAGATTTTTTTCCCCCTACAAGGCAAATCTTTTTTTTTTTTAAAGATTTATTTATTCATTATGTATACAGTGTTCTGCAGGCCAGAAGAGGACACCAGATCTTACTATAGGTGGTTGTGTGCCACCATGTGGTTGCTGGGAATTGAACTCAGGCCCTCTGGAACAGTAGGCAGTGCTCTTAACCCCTGAGCCATCTCTCCAGCCCTTGGTTTTTGTTTTTTTTTTTTTTTTAAAGATTTATTTATTTATTATGTATACAACATCCCTTCCATGTATGATGCTTGCATGCCAGAAGAGGGCACCAGATCTCATTATGGATGGCTGTGAGCCACCATGTGGTTTCTGGGAATTGAACTCAGGACCTCTGGAAGAGCAGTCAGTGCTCTTAACCTCTGAACCATCTCTCCAGCCCCATTATTACTTTTGGTTATAAGATAGTTAAATATTTGCACCAACTTCTTTGAGAAGGACAAGTACATCCTTCCCAGAGGATTTTCAGGAGCCCCTGTTGAATGTTGGCATACTTAAGGAGTTAATGATTTTTCTTTTTCTTTTTTTGTTTATAATCTAAGCAGTATTACTGAATATAAAACATAGCTTACCTCTTTTGGTTTTCCAAGACAGGGTTTCTCTGTATAGCCCTTACTATCCTGGAGCTCCCTCTGTAGTCCAGGCTTGCTTCCGACTCACAGAGATCCGCCTGCCTCTGCCTCCTGAATGCTGGAACTAAAGACATGTGCTACTGCACCCAGCCGTAGCTCACCTCTTAAGAAAATGCTTTTCTAGGAAGCACAGAAGGGTTTTAGTTTTTATCCCTAGCCTAGCAGGGTTTTATTTTGATGCATAGAATATGGATATTTTCACTGCTTGAAGTAGCCACTAAACTTCTTGTGATAGTCTTCACATCAAGTTAAAACAGTAAGACACAGAAATGGTGGCATGGGTACATGCCTCCTTGGAAGGCCTTCTCATGTCTTCTTTCTAAGAGTACTGTTCCCAGGGCTGGAGAGACACCTTGGCTGTAGAGCACTGGCTGTTCTTCCAAAGGGTGCGCATTTGATCTGTTGCACACACACAGAGTGGTTCTCATCATCACTACTACTTGGAATTTTAGCCTCTGTGGGCACCACTGAAATGTAGGCAGAACACCCATTCAGATAAAAATAAATAAGCTTTAAATACTGTTATCAACTTCTCTTTTTATTGATTCTAGTTAGTTAATGTATAGTTTTGAGATATAGATGTTCTCACCGTAGACCAAATATTTTTAGGCTTCCTTTTCAATGCTAGCGTGTAGCTATATTTGCATAATATTTTTGTTTGTTTGTTTGTTTTTTGAGACAGGGTTTCTCTGTAGCTTTGGAGCCTGTCCTGGAACTAGCTCTTGTAGACCAGACTGGCCTCGAACTCACAGAAATCCGCCTGCCTCTGCCTCCCGAGTGCTGGGATTAAAGGTGTGCGTCACCACCGCCTGGTCGCTTAATATTTTTTTTAAATATTTTTGTTATTTTAAGTGTGTGTGTTTGTGTGTGTGTGTGTAGAGGTGTTAGATTCCCTGGTGAGTTATAGGCAGTTGTGAGCTGCCTGATGTGGTGCTAGGAATTGAACTCTCATCCTCTGCAAGAATAGTTACATGCTCTGAGCCGCTGAACCTTCTTTATAGATCCTTAAACCCTTGTCAGTAAGTGTGGGCCTGGCTATGTTATTTTTGAAAATATAATTTGGTGAGTCATAGTTTGGACTTGTCAGCCACTTTGGGCTCGTGCCAGGAGCCCTCCCCGGATAAATGCTGTAGCTTCCTTTGCTGACCTCCAGACACAACAGCTTTCTGAAGGAGAGCTTGAGCAAATGGCAGCTGCCTCCGATTTGGAATAGTCTTTGTTCTTTTTACACTCGGTGCGATAAAGCATTGTGGGCCTATCTGTTCATGTGTTAAAAAAAAAAAGTACATGGAGAATATTTTTAGATTTCTTAGTGCAGGCTGTACCATTTATTTGACTGGCTTTTGTTTGCTCCTCTGGCATTTCATTCTTTCTAACAAAGTCCAGTGTGGAAACCGTGAAGTTGTCTCTGGTTTCTTCTATTTCATCCCAGGTAGCTGACATTATTTTACCAGATTTTAGTGCGCTCTCTCTCTCTCTCTCTCTCTCTCTCTCTCTCTCTCTCTCTCTCTCTCTCTCTGTTTTGTTTTATGGCTTTGAGACAAAAAATTCCCATCTAATGTCTGTAATTTGGTGGTTCTAGTGTGCCTAGTGATTGTGTAGCCATCATCTGTCTTGTTTTGTATAAAAACGGAGCTGTATCATGTTAGGATTCATTTCTCACCCCCTCTCCAACCCAGACAGTCACTGGTCTATCTCCTGTCCCTGTGTCCTCGGGTGTCCTGCTGTTGGGGCTGTCGCGGAGATCTGTAGCCGTGGTTCTGTAGGACCTGCCCCTTCATGTGCTCTTGCAGCTCATAGATGGGGTAGGTGTTAGGTGGCCCTGGATCTGGGCTTCGGTGGTGGCTGAACTGATCAACCTGGGTCTCTGCTGAACTGTCCCTCCCTCAGTGAGCTTCCCTGCATTCCCACTACTGCCCACACTGCTGCTGTGGCCAACTCTTTCATGTGGTAGCCTGTGAGGAGCAGGGCTAGCCCTCTGTGACCAGTGAAGGCCCGGGCCAGCCAGCACTATGCTACATAGCTTCGAGCAGTAGCCCAGACCACAGACACCTGAATGGCCTTTGGTGGTAATGCAGGCCTCAGACCAACCCAGACATGGCCCCCAGCAGCAACCCAGGTCTGGAAATCACCATGGACTCAGGTGGCAGCACAAGTCACTCAGATCAGTATGGCCCCTGGTGGCAACCCAGACTCCAGACATCCGCATGACCTTTGGTGTTAACACTGGCCACAGGCATCAACATAGACCCTGGCTGCAGTAGGACCATGACTTCTGGTGGCATAGGCCACGGACATCTGAATGGCCCTTGGTGGCATCATGGGCCACAGACATCAACATAGGCTGCAGTAGGGCCCGGGAGCTAGGCATGGCCTCAGTGGCTGCGCAGGCCCCACTTTATCTGCCTGTTCTAGTTCCACAGCACGCACCTCTCCTCTGTGTATTCTCTTCCCATCTCTACCACATTGGTTCACTGAAGTCGTGCCTGCTGTTCTGTGCTGCGGGGTGGGGGCTGCGTGTCCTCTGTTTTTGTTTTTGTTTTTCATTTCAATAAAGCCATCTTAGTGGATGTGTCATGGTTCTTCATGGTTTTAATTTGCTTTTCCTCAACAACTAACTGATGTCAGACATCTCATGGGCTTGTTGACTGTGTGCTTCCTCTGGAGAAAACCACTCAAAGCTTTTGCCCATTTTTTTTAAAAATTGAACTGTGTTTCTCCGTCACTTAATTGTGAAAGATCTTTGTTTTAGATACAAATGCTAACAGATACCTGATTTGCAAATAATTCTATTCTCTGGTTTGTGCTTTCTTTTTGATGGTATTATTTGAAAGGCAGACATTTAAAATTATTTATTTTGTGTGTGTAGTGTATGTACACATGGATATATACAGGTCTGCTTGCCTGTACATGTGAACGTAAGAGGCCAGAGGTCACGTTTAGATTTAACTTTTCCTACCTGTTGCTGCCTGTTGTCAGCTGCTGAACAACGTGCATGTTTTCCTGACCCTCCTGTCTCTGAATGAGTGACCCTTCTCAGATTGTGCTGTGTACGAACCGTGTTTGAAATCTCTTATTGTCAGTGTCAGAATCTGGTAGTATTCTGAAGCTGGAACAGGGTGTTGTTTATAGAGGCCCATGGGTTTTGTTTTGTTTTGTGTTTTAAAATAACTGTTCCCTTCTCTTGTGCTCCAGTGCTTGGTGACGTTGCCAAGATAGAGCCACACTAGCTAGCCTGTGTTTATTTTGAGACATACATAGTAAGAACCAAGAATTTTAAGTCAGTATTTGGCTATTTTAAGAGTCCAGGAGGCTCAGCAAAGCTGGGGCAGGCTGAGCGGCTCACCTGAAGGCACAGATGGCTCAGACAACCAGAGTTCTAGTGCTATCGTTTCTTGACATCTTCTCGGCCCCATTTTCCTGTTGTTAGATATTAGGATTAGTATCGTCAAGGGATTTTTTAAAAAATTTTTTGCTCTTAAATTTTGTCTCAAATTTAACGATCTTTCTGGTTTTCAAGAGCTTATGGTTTCAATCTACTAGAGGGGGAAAAAAAGTAATTCTGCTTCTTGGTGCCACGTTGCTAATGATTTTTAAAAAGCATCAGAAAATGGTCAGCGATTAGAAACTAGGTAGCCTCGTTTATATTTCAAAGGTTAAGTAGAGGAAAGACCCAGTTGTGGTTTTCCCCTGTAGGGTTTATTTTACTGTTTTTATTGGAGGTGGCAGTGTGTACACTGAGGTGTGGATGCCCGCAGACGGCAGAATAAGGTTGGTTCCCTGGTGCTGGACTCGGTTGTGAGCTGCCTAACTTGAGTGAGGGGAACTGATCTCTGGTCCTCTGCAAGAGTGGTAGTATGTGCTCTCAGCTGCTGAGCCATCTCTCCAGGACCCCATCAGTATCCTTGTCTCTCTGCATCTAGGTGGAAAATTAGGTAGATAGCTCATGTGTGATTGATGACGTAGTAAGTGCAGTTTTGACTTCTGTTTGACTTCTCTATTGAGATGGAGCAGAAGCAACACTGTTTAAACAAAATGATGGGGGAAAAGGTAGATGCCGCTTTGAAAGTAGTAAGTTAGAAATTAGCCTGCAGTTGGGAACTCTGAAGTAAAAAGTCACTGGGAAAAACAGAATTACCTTCATTAAAATGTAAGAGCTGAGAAACTTTCTCATTTGTGTGTAGAGTACTCTAAATTCTCAGGAAAGTTCTCACCCAGCGGGATAAGCATTTCCAGCTCTCTAAAAGTTGTTCTTGTCCCTGTTGTCCTTGAGTGGGAGCCATGTTCCCACAGACCTCTAGTGTCCTGCCCGCTGGTCCCCGCCCTTGGCATTGTGCTCTGCCCAGCCATGTGTCAGAGTCTCCTGTTCTGTCTGCCCTTGTGATCTGAGTTTCCGAGTAACTCAAGTTGTCTTGTGCTGCTTTTGTGAATAACCCTGGGCAGACCACTATTGTTCTTTTGAAATATGGAGACACTCAACTCTAAGAGTCCCTTTATTTTCATTTTATTTTATTTTATTTTTTTGATCTATACATTTTTTTCTGTCCCCCCTCCCTGCCTCTTCCCTTCCCTTCAACCCTCTCCCATGGTCCCCATGCTCCCAGTTTACTCAGGAGATCTTGTCTTTTTCTACTAACCATGTAGATTAGATCTATGTATGTCTCTCTTAGGTTGTCTAGGTTCTCTGGGACTGTGATTTGTAAGCTGGTTTTCTTCACTTTATGTTTAAAAACCACTTATGAGTGAGTACATATGATATTTGTCTTTCTTGTCTGGGTTACCTCACTCAATATGATGTTTTCTAGCTCCATCCATTTGCCTGCAAGTTTCAAGATGTCATTATTTTTTCTGCTGTGTAGTACTCCATGGTGTAAATGTACCACATTTTCCTAATCCATTCTTTGTTCAAGGGACATTTAGGTTGTTTCCAGGTTCTGGCTGTGACAAACAATGCTGCTGTGAACATAGTTGAGCCTCAGCTATTAGAAACTGCGGGAGCGGGAGGCTCTTCTGATTACTGTTGTTCTTCCTGGGGATGGGAGCAAACTGGAACTGGACATTGGATAAAACAACATGGAGATGTAATGATCTCCAGGGTCTCCCAGGTACCCCTGTCCTGGAACCCCTATATGGAAGATGCACTTGATTTATATGTAACCCTCTGATAACTAAGGTTTACAGATCAGAGGAAGAAGAGGGACCTATCCTGGTTATCTGAGAAGATGTGAGGATTAAGGCTATACCAAAAGGGATATGACCATGGCCTTATCTTCATGCTTTGAATAGAGATTCTTCCTGAGGACCCTCCTCGGTTACTGGGGCCTGCTTCCAAGCTAATGCCCATGGGGAACATGTCTGTATATACCTCAACTTTACATACATCAACCCCCCATCCCCATCATCTACCCCTAAGGTTTCCTTCACCAAGCCTCCTAGAGATGTAGGGGATTAGAAGCCTCACCTTCTTTGATGGAGACCATTAAGATGGCCTTTATGGCTTTAAACCTTACCCACCCTGAAGCCACTGAGGCCTGTTGGCTTTGCTTGCAGCCACTAACCCCTACTTTGAAGCCTTTGGGGTAAATGTCTGTTATGAAATACTAGATACGGCTGATATTTGTAGATGGGAAAACCCCAAAATGGGGGAGATGTCGGATTGACTATTCCCCTTTGGCAGATGTCAAATGCAGCTTGTGTCTCGTACACCAGACACCCTCTTCTTAGCCTCACTTGTGATGTGGCTAATGGGCCTAATAGCTTCATGGAGGTGCCCAAAGGTCACGGGTATTTTTGGATCTGCCAGGAGATGGGGGTTACTCCCTGCCTGTCTGAACTACTGATCATTCAGCATAATGATACTTGCCTGCTTGCATTAATTTTCCCTCAAGTGCTTTACCACATGCAAGAAAAATTCCTGGCCCAAAGGCATAAGAGCCTCTAATGGGTCCTGGCCATCACCACATTGATAGGGCTGGGGGTGGTGGGGATTGCCCTGGGCACCTCACCCCTGGTAATTTTACAACAAGAAATGGGAATAATTTGCTCACAATTGACAGTGAACTTAGAAAAGACAGAGACTGCATTGCATTATTTATAAAAGTCTTTGGATTCCTTAGTAAGGGTGGAGAGGCTTGGACTTGCTGTTTATGGAACAGGGAGGAATTGGCAGGGTACTTGGGGAAGAATGTCGCTTCTATGTGGACCCTCCAGGATAGTTACAAGAACCCTAAATGAGTTAAGAAAAGATACTGATTCATTTAAGTCAAGGACCCACTATGAGACCTGATTTAATTGGTCCCCATGACTTACCACACTCATCTCTTCCCTAATTGGGCCGATGACTATTTGTTTATTGATAGTCTTTTTGACCCATACATTTTCCAAAGGCTGAAACAAGCATTCCAAAAGCAGATACAACAAGTACAACTCATGGCCCTTTGAGTACATTATGATAGGCTCGGTACATCTCACCTCATGGATGAACTCTCAATTTGAGGGTATCCAGGCCAAAACTCTGGATAGGGGTGGCCCTGATCTGTATTCTATCTGGCTTGGTGACTGAGGTAGGAGGATGGGATATAAAACAAAAAGGGGGAGATGTTGGGCCAAAATTATCTTAGGACCTGTACCTTGAGGCCAGTAGGACAGAGAAAAGCCTGGCTCGAGTTTGAAGGATAGTCTCAAAGCTACCCAGTGAGAACGAGACAGCAAAATCTAGGTAGATACCCGCTCCAACCAGAGGGAGGGCTTGGCTGTCTCTCATTGGCCGGAGGTGCCCCCACATCACACAATGTCACTTAACGTGTATAAGCTGATGCTCACAGTACTAAACTGAGTTCCTTCTTTGACTTGACTCCCTGTCGCATCTGATTGTTGATTGTCCTGCATTGTGGGGCTGTGAAATGGGTAGATATCGTACTCACCTTTCCCTGGGGAATAAGGCTAAGGAGGCCTGGCAGGACCCAAGTGGCATTCGGTAACAGAATCAGAACCTTGCCTGGGTCTCTAGACCTCCATTCAGGACTTCATGGAGGCTTCTAGGAGATAAGGAAACTTACTCACAGCCACCATTTATTCTGTTCTGGGCTTTCTAACTTTGGTGTGTGGCATATATGTGTGGGATTGTTTCATAGAAGAAAAATGTGACTCCTGTGATCATAGTATGCAGCCCTACACCAAGCACCTGAACATCCACCTGCCATGTATCTTGGGGAGATATAGCCCGTGTGTTGGCATTGGTTGCAGACTCACGATGGATTTTTCTGCAGTATAACTCTCCTGTTCTGTTGTTTCAGCTTGGATTTACTTTGGGCAACGTCGTTGGAATGTATCTGGCTCAGAATTATGATGTAAGTAGCCACATTCACATCTTTCTTGCTCCCTCTACCTGTTTCATAGTTATTTTTCTCCCTTAAGGTGGAGTTTGCCTACTAGCATAAATGAGGTCCATAAGAATGAATCCTTAATTTTATAGAAAGTTTTTCTGTTTGTTGAAAAAATAATTGAACTCACAGAAGCATGTATGTCCCCGTATCATCACAAGAGAATAGTAGATGTGGGTTTATTGGAGTGTGGCTCATGTAAGGAAGATAGTTTGATGGAGTAGGGAGTTACATCAGCCTTCCTGTAGGGATGAGGGGTGGAAAACTGGGTGTCACAACTGGATAGGAATCCTAAAAGGTGTTTTAAAAGACAAGGGATTGTATTTTCTTCTGTACTAAAGATCTTAGTGTGACAGAAGGATTCCTATTTTTAGAATCTCTAGTTAGGGACTATTGACGGAGGCTGCTTGTTCGTTCCCAGCTGCCCAGACCTGAAATAATCATACAGAAACTATATTAATTAAAGCACCACTTGGTCTGTTAGCTTAAGCGTATTTCTAGCTAGCTCTTACATCTTAAATTAACCCATTTCTATTATTTTATATTTTACTACAAGGCTTATGGTTTACTGGTACCAGTATGTGGACATCTTTCTCTCGGGCAGCTACATAGCGTCTTTCTGACTCCACCTTCTTTCCCCTTTTATCTGCATGGAATTCCCGCTTTGCTCTACTCTGCGAAGCCACTGGCTGAAGCAGCTTTATTCATTAACCAATAAAAGCAACACATATGCAGAAGGACTTCCCACACCAGGGGACTTTATTACTTTATCATTTGTTGCATATAGATGTATATCTTTCAGTTGATACTGGGTTGAAGGGCCGGGTATGTATGTAAAGGGAGAAGGTGGGCCTGGCTTTCAGGGAAGGAACATAAACTTAACACCGATAGCTTTTGTATGCAGGTGTGAAGCAAAGAAATGCCACTATTGAGCCAGTCTCCTCCAGGGGAAGCCTAAACCTTGCAAAGCATTATTAAAAGAAGAGATGTGAAGGAATATTGGTTAGGTAGATGCTAAATTAAATGCTCCCTTTTTTCTTATTAAGATGCCAAACCTGGCCAAAAAACTTGAAGAAATTAAAAAGGACCTGGAAGCCAAGAAGAAACCCCCTAGTTCCTGATGCCTGCCCAGCACTGCGCTCTGGACCCAAGTTCCCTCCCGAGGGGCCTGCCTCCTTCATAGCCACACCCCAAAGCTGTGTTCCTCCTCAGCCTCAGACCTTGCCTGTTGCCTTAGAACCAACATGGGGCCAGAAGTCAAGGTTACCAGCAGCTTCCCTTCCTTCTGTAACTTCCGTCCAGCTCCTTCTGAGTCCTAAGACTGGAATATGGTGCTAGGTTAGCAAACACAATCTTTATTAGTACTCGCCACCTGTCCTCTGGGAGCTACCACCTGCTGTCAAGAGAAGAATGAATGGATTTGGACAGCTGATTTCACTAGCAGTTATAATAGGAGTGTGTTACATGTCTGTTACTAAATTTTGTTGTCAAAGTAATTAAAACCTACGTTCAAGCCAGTTTCTGGTGAATTATCCATTTATTTTGTTATCAAGGAGCTCCATGATTGATAATTTAACCAATAAATCATTTGCTTTTCATTAACCAAGAAACTGAATTCTGTAAGAACTTGGAAATTTTAAAACATGCAACCTTACTGTTGTCTGAGTAGAGTTAAGTCTATTTAGTCTGAGTGTTTTTCCTTAATGATGTGTTTGCTCTGACTCTGCTGTCCAAAGACCCAGTCGACATTATATGACAGGTGGAAAAGTGAGAAGCTGTTGGTAAAGGACTGTTAGTTTTTTAAACTATGTATTGACTTTATAGCAATTCCCTCACAGAGAAATAAGGTCTGGATGTGTGATAAAATGAAACCGTGGTGAAATTCTGCACGGTCCCAGTATGCGATAAGATGGGACCGTGGCACATTTGGAGCTCCCCTGCGCCCAGCAGAAACAGTCTCCCTGTGTTACCCAGGGTGGTCTTGAACTCCTGGGTTCAAACAGTCCTCCTGCCTTAACCTCCGGGTGCTGGGACTACAGGTGTGCACCACGGTGTCTGTCTCGTCCATAACTTTTTAAGTAAAGAATATTCTAACAGGTAACTAACTGTTCCCTGGGAGATGATATGAAAGTGCTTTCCTGCGAAGGCTCTTTCCAGAGTCCGTCTTGTTCCCAGGTACAGTTCCTCAGGCGATACCCATTGTCAGTTTCCTGGGTACCCCCGAGAGTGTGTCTGAGCACATTGTGGCTTTGTTTTTTTCTTTTCTTTTACATGCTACTCTTTGCCTTTTGGCTCTTCCTTTCTTTTTGTTTTTGTTTGTTTGACACACAGTGTCAAGCCCACGCTTTATTTGTCAGGGATGACTTTGAACTTCTGACCCTCCAGTCTCTGCCTCCCGGGTGCAAGGGTTATAGATGTACACCGCCATGCCCGGCTGCTCTTTTTAAAGTTCTTTTCTCTTTTTCGTTTATTTCATTGGTTTGCTTTTTTGAGACAGGGTCTCACTATGTAGCCCTGGCTCTCCTGTAACTAACCCTGTAGACCAGGCTGGCCTCAGACTCACAGAGATCCACCTGCCTCTGCCTCCCGAGTGCTGGGATTAAAGGTGTGCGCCACTGTGCCTGACTTGCTTTTTTATTCTTAGTGGAATGCATTCCATGTCAGTATGTTAAGAACAGGGAACCTAACTCCTCTGTTTGCTATGTAAGATTCGATTGAATGGATATCTCACAATTGAATGTGCTACAGATGAATGTTTAGATTGTTCTTTTGCTGGCGTGCTGATAGCAACGAACCTGCTGGCCATTTCCACCCAGAGTATAGCTATAAGATAGAGCCCTAAAAGTCGAGTTTGCATAAAGATAGTGTCTTGCTTCAGAGGGCTCGTTGGGCAGCTTCTCTCTCAGTGCTTTTCTGGAGATATTTTAGTGGACAGCAGCTGCAAGGATTACTTAAGAGACACCTGTGTGCAGAAGGGGTGACACTGACCCCGTATGGGAGTCAGAATATGGCGCCCCTACCTGGAGATGCATTTTATCCCTGTAAAAGTCACATCCTTTGGTGGGAGACAGAGGAAGAGCAAAGCACTGTTTGACTTCTCCCCAGCAGTGGGGAGTGGGCAAGTGGTGTTTTCTTCTGAAACTTTGTAGCACCTTCCTCAGGAGGGTTTCATGGGAAACAGTTGAGATGATGTATGTGCTCTGTTAGGCTGTGCTTTGCGAACTATCCAATAAATAGCAGATACTAGTCGAAACATGCTGCTTTGGGCCACACTGCTTTTGTGTTTCTGCACTCACTTTTGAACATGTTCATGAGTCACGTAGAGTGTGGTGTTATTCTGTGGCTAGTCTCTTAGGGGGTAATGAAAATATACACTGTCTGGTATCCCCTGCCCTTGTGCTGCCCAGCTCACACAATTTAGCTGTAAATGACTAGGTCCTTAGCAGGAGAGAGGTTTGTCAGCTTTGAGGATATTCAGAATGCTGGCCAGAGGCTCACTTAGCAAGCTGCTGGCAAAGAAAAACCATCATGACAGCGTTGTTATTTGGTAGCTGCTTTGGAGATGATGGGGCCTTGAGATATTAGGAGCTAAGATCTTTATATAAAGAAAGACTTACCCATATTATTTTTTAGGAAGTTTTTTTTATAATTCATTTATTATTTTATGTGCATTGATATTTTGCCTACAGGTATGTCCATGTGAGGGAGCCAGATCCCCTTGAGTGAAGTAACAGACAGTTGTGAGTGGCCATGTGGGTGCTGGGAATTAAACCCAGATCCTCTGGAAGAGTAGCTGGTGTTCTTAACCTCTAAACCATATCTCCAGCTCCCATAATTTTTTTTTAAAGATTTATTTATTTTATGTGTATGAATACTCTGACTGCATGTATGACTTTATGCCAGAAGAGGGCACCAGATCTCATTATAGATGGTTGTTAGCCACCATGTAGTTGTTGGGAACTGAACTCAGGACCTCTGGAAGAGCAGCCAGTGCTCTTAACTGCTGAGTCATCTCTCCAGCTCCTGGGAGCCAAACCCTGGTCCTCTGGACAAGCAGCAAGTGCTCTTAACCACTGGGCCATCTCTTCAGTCCCAAGGCCTTTTTACATTATATTACATAGTCAAACTCTTGGGGTCTGAGGGCTTCCCTCAGGAGTGACACTTAGCTGCATTGATAGGATTGTTTCTGTACGGGGACCTGCCTTAATTTCTGCTCCACCATAGAAATCGGTGCGCGGTAAATATCGACTAGTCGCAAGTTTGCTCTTCAGGTGTAGTCTCCTGGTGTTCTGTTGTGATCGTGCACATGCTGGGCAGTGCTCTGCTGCAGAGTCACAGCCCCAGCCCTGGCTTTCTGTTCTGTAGCAGTGAAAGGCAGCTCAGCTCTTGGGTATGACATTTCCAATGTCATAAATGCTGAGAGTCTGGAACTCTTGTGAGTTGTGGGGGGCGGGGATTAGAAATTAGAAATGTGGGGGTCATGTGATTGGGGTTGTGATTGTGAAGACCCATCGCCAGGAGATGGCCCTCCCCGTCTCCATCTAAAAAAACACTTGAAATTCTGGGGATATATTTTAAGAAAACTTTGCCTTGGATGAGTGTAAGAGAGCCATTCAAAATACCACCGCAGCTTCCTCCGACACCAGATAGAAGACTTCAGGATTGTTGCAATTATTTTATGTATGTATGTATTGTGTATGCACATATTTATTTATTTTCTCGAGACAGGGTTTCTCTCTGTAACCCTGGCTGTCCTGGACCAGGCTGGCCTCAAACTCGGAGATCTGCCTGCCTCTGCCTCCAGAGTGCTGGGATTGAAGGTGTGCACCACCACCACCTGGCGTAATTGTTGGAAATGTAATCGGTACACTAACCTTGAAAGACACATCCTCAGACTGTAAACCTAGGGAAAAAAGCCACCCAATGTTTAATAATTCTTAAAGGGTGACGTTTTCCGAGTCATCGCAGCGGTATCTTTAGACTTCTGTGTTGGCGTTTTATGGAGTTAAGCAGATACTCACTTCTGATGGAAAGGAGAAATCTCATTTCTTTTTCTCTAACTCGATTTTCATTCCCACAGCTGCAGAGGAAAGTGAGATGTGTGCTCTTCCTCGTCATCCTGCTGGTCACGGTGCACACGTCCGCATGTGTAATGTTTTCATTTCCACCGGGTAAATCACGCCCTGGATACGGTGCTGGTGTTTGTTGTTCTTGAGGTCTCCCACATTTTAAAAGTTACTTTAAAGGTCCTCCTTGTGAAAGAACACTATACTGTACTGCAGCACATGAAGCCTTTCTTAAGCTCCCAGCCTTGGGTTTGCTCCTGACGCCTATCAATGAGTTCTTTTTTTCCCTGCTCTTGGGGCCTTGCCTTATGGAAAGGAACAGGGCAGTGAAGGGAAAATATTTCAAGATCTTGCTTGTTCTTTATGGGAGTTTGTGGTCCTTAGAATTTTAGGGGTTCAGTATATACTCCCGAGTCTGGTCGCAACATACTCAGCCAAGTAAGGGGGCCTGCGTAACGGATGGCAGTTTTATAAGGTGCAGTGGGAGCAAAAAAAGACCTGGGAGGGATCTTATGGAAAAAGAGCCCAGGGCGGAGCATTGGCTGAGTCACTGCCACTGTGGCTGGACAGTGGGAAAGGTCTGGTGAGTTGTGTCGTCTCACATGTGCAGACACACAGGGCGGGGACAGAAAATACAGTGTGAGATACAGTGTTCTCTCCATGCTCACTGAGCTTCAGCCCTTTTGCGTCGCTGGGGTTCAGCATCTTGTGGTCCTGACAGTGATTTTAGCATTGAAGATACCAACAGTAGCGTCTCTGCATGCGAAATTAACTGTGCCATCTTTGGTGTTCAGGGGGGGATTGGCTCCAGGCCCCCTAAAGTCTGAGATGCTGCAGTCCCTCATGTCCCATGGATGCGTCTGTGTATAGCTGACACATATCCTCCGTGGAAGGATGAGTGGAGGTTTTTGCAAACCACGGCGATGGATTTAAGTCTTCGTGACGTGTAAATGCCAAGTGTGGGAGATCATCCTCGTGTTCACTGCTGCTGGGTCCTAGTTTCCCTGCCTGTGGCCGTAAGGAAACACTGACCAAAAGCAACTGGGGGAGCCAAGAGTTTATTTTGCTCACAGGTTGCAGTCTATCATCAAGGGGACCCAGGAGCTCAAGGTAGGAACCTAGAGGCAGAAACTGAAGCAGAGGCCAAGGAGGAGTCCTGCTCACTGGCTCGCTTCCCATGGCTTGCTCAACCGCCTTCCACAGCCCTGGTTCATCTGCCCAGGGAAGGCACAGCCTACAGAGAGCTAGGCCCTCCTATGCCAATTAGCAATTAAGGAAACGCTGTATAGACAAACGCCCACTAGCCAATCGATGGGGACAATGCTTCACTTGAGGGTGCCTCTTTCAGATGTGTTAAGTTGATAACCGAAGATGACTATGACATGAGTGACTTAAAGGGATTTCAAAGGCAGTTTTGAGCAGATTTGATATGCAACTTACAAGAATAAGATTCAGCCATACTTAATATCCTTGTCTCAGTTTCATCATCTGGAAGGTGATTGTATTTTCACAGCTATTGTGTGATATTAGAAAATAAAAATCAAATCCTACCAAGAGACGGACCGGAAGTGAAGTGCTCTTAGACGCCTGGAAGTTAACCACATCTGCCACTCCATTGTCGAGGTAGGCAGTCATGTTTGGCCCGAATCTGGGTTAGGGAAGAGGGTGCTGTTCTGAGCACAGTCACGTCAGGCTGTGATGGTTGAAGGCGGCTGCTAATGGAGACCCCGGCAGCAGTTGCTGCGGGAGGGCCCATTGCTTTCCCCGAGGAAGACTCAGATCGCGGAAGGTGGCCAAGCCATTCCAAGTATGCTTGCTTGAGCCAACTTTTCTCTTTTTACCTCCTATACTCCCTGAATCATGTCACCAGTACTTTTCTTATCTAACCCAGGGTCTAGGAGTTCTGTAATGGTTCAGAACTGTCATGAGCCGTCCCAGCAAGAGGAGAAACACTCTGTCTCAAAAACACTTTGAAGCAAATTGCTTTGGGATGCCATTGCTGTCAAGCCAGCTATACTATTGGCCTTGTGTATAGGTTTGTGAAATCCTCACTGTTGTGATTGGCCAAATACTGGCTGTGCTAGTTAGTAAGGTAGAACTGGTCATATTCCTGGTTAAACCTGGCCGGTCACATTCTGTGGCGCCTGGAAGCATTGACTGGCACACAGGGGACTTCACAACTCAGATGCGTGGCAAGCTACATGTGTGATTTAACAGATAGTGTCCCAAGAAAACTGCTGTCAGTAGTAAACTTAAATCAGTTATAGCAGTGTAGTACTGCAGGGGACTTAAAGATCGGTTTAACAAGCAACCGATAGAAATCAGAAGCACAAACAGAAGGGATGGAGGTCTCCATCTAGCTCTCCAGCAAGGGCACCGAACACGGTTCCCCAGCAGAAGGAGTAGACCTTGCTTTGCAGTGGCTTTTTTTCCCCATCAGAAACATTTATTGAACAGAGTTTAATACATTATAAAGAACCCAAAACACCTCTTTCCCTCAAAGGTTCAGGGATGCATAGGAAGGCCTGGCAGGGCCTTTGGGCACTACTTGGAACTTGGTGTTCTCAGAAACAAACTAGTCATTAAATGGAGAAGCAAGTATAACATCAATAATACTGTGGTCTTAACAGGAGGTTTGGTCTCCCTCATAAGACAGACTCGAACCTTTTTCCTCCCTCACCACACTCACAAGGCAATAGCATTTCTGGTTAACGACAGTGCATAGAGATGCTGATTTGATTTCACTTTGTTTTGTTTTGTTTTGCCCTCCTCTTACCTTTGATGGGATAAGGCCAACCTCTTCCTAAAGAGGCATGCTATTTCTTTACAGAAATCTGGTGCCAAGGGAAAGGGGAAACGCTAAAGAGAAAGAGAGACTTAGGCAAATAAAACTGATGGAAGTACAGGTTGCCACAATGAGGACCTCTCCAGGATTACCTTTTCCTAGACATAGGTAAAAACGCTTGAGAACACTAGGTAAGGCTTTCCCGCAGAAGAGGGGTCACAGGTCTCGTGGTCTGTGTAGGCAGAGTGCTCTGCTATCTCGGATCCCTAGGCAGGGGCAGGGAGCATAAAACCTGGTGTGGCCGGTCAGTTTGTGAGGCTCCCCTCGGGGAACTAAGGCTTGCAGTGTTTTTTGGTCTCAGGAAGAGTTAGGGCTGGACAGAGAGAGAGAGAGAGAGCAGTTATAGGCTTTCTTGAGAGTTGGTTCTAGGGGAAGCAGGCAGGCTGGGAAGGAGACACACCCACACATCTGGTGGCAGGTGGAGGAATCTGGTGACAGGTGGAGGAATCTGGTGACAGGGATGTCCTCCATACGGTTCTGGGCGGTCTGGGCTGTGCGTGCCTGCTGGCTTCAGTTGCCTGTGGCTCAGCTCTGGATGTGCTGGTTAACTGTCCACTTGCGTTAGGTCTGATCGGTGATGTTGCTGACCTTAGCCCAGGCCGGGAAAGTGTCCAAGTGGAAGAGGCTAACTCCCCAAGTATTGATGGCCACCATCACTATCACCAGGCCAATGACATTGACTCCCAGGCCAGCTTTCACCTGCGGGACAAAAGCCAGAAAACACTGGTCATTCTGAGCCAACAGTAGCCAGACTGCCCCACAGTGAGCCCTTCCTAGGCCCAGCCTTAGCATCGCCCCTGTGCCGTTCTGATTACTCCCAGTAGCTGCTTAGACTGCGCTAGTTCTGCTCTGCTTCTTCAGGATGTACCCATCTGTGGCAGGGCCGGGAAAGGCGATGGGGGGCAGGGAGAGGGATAAGAATCACCTTCTTGCCTATAGCACTCTCTCGTCATTAAGTAGAAGCCTAGGAGGTCTGCGAAGCTACCTGAGAAACCAGGTCTGAGGAGTGTTGTTATTTGTGTAACAGAGTGATGGGGAAATATATTTAGCATAAACAAATCTCCTGAGCGGAATGCAGAACCTCCTAAGTGCTCACCTACACTAAGAATGTAGGAGAGACTGTATTTTGCCACTGTTACCATCCCCCCACACACACAACTGAGGGACATAGAGTACCTTGGGTTACTTAGGGAAGTAGCTGCCTCTGCCTAATCCTCCCCACCCCCCAGGAGAGTAACAGAGACCTGTTAGCCCTCCCGGCGACCTTTGCTTCTTCCTTTAAAGGCAAGTGTACCTCTGACAGGCCTCATTTCTCCGCCACAGCCTCGACCCACAGGCCGATGATGTGAAGGTCGGTGGCTGGTTGAACTGGGACCCAAGCAGGTCCTCTAGCTGGGGAAAATGGACACTGGAAAATTGCTCAAAACCCACCACTAGCCTTCTGGCTAGGACCTGAACTTCTCAGTCATCCTGCACCCTGTTGTGTGAGGCGTGGCCCATGCTTTCCAGCAGATGGTGGAGGGGGTCTTGTGTACTAAATTCAGGTCCCGTGGAACGGAAAGGGACCACAGAAGTACCTACTTGGTACCATCTTGTTGAGCAGGTGAAGAAACTGGAGATTTAAATTAGCATCAAGCTAGGAATGGAACCTGACACTGGCTCTCTTCCTGTCTTCTAGTCCTGTCTCTGATAACGTAAAGGCAAGGGGTAAGGGGTCAGCCACACAGGGGAAGCGGAGGCAAGAGAGTTGAGGCAGAACTCAGCGTGAGCAGCCTAGGGGTGATGCAGGGAGGGGGAGGGGAGTGGCCACGATCTCCCGTCCTGAAGTCACCCCATGAAGAGCCATTTTAATGGTGAAAAAGCCACCCAAAACTTGTGTGGCCACTGAGGGGAAGAGTTGCGCCTCAGCCAGGGTGATTGGACCCTGCTTCAGACCGTTGGGCCTCCGTGCTTTGTGTGAGTTGGTTTAATATCTCCTCGCACTGTGGTCAGCTTTGAGGACTGAGATCAGCCGTAATTATAGACTGAGAGAGGAATGTGGGTATGCCCAGCACTAACGGCAGCCACAGACTGTCTCTGCACAGCAACCTCCTGGGACCCAGCTGGAAACCAGTCTGGGGAGGAGACATTTTAATTTGTATTGCTGCCTCAGGGCTCCCTCCCTTGGGCGAGAACTGAACAGAAGGATCCTGTTCTCACAAGACACCTTTCACCGGGGCTCACGCAGTTTCTCATACTCCATGGTCTCCGGATAAATCAGCACTTGTCCAGGGAAGGCTTGTGCCAGCTGATGCCTTCTGGAATGAGGCCAAAGCCTGTGCCCTGGTAGCTTTCTCTATCCCCGGGCCTGCTTTTTTCCAGATGAGAGTTAGGGAAAGCCCATCGCTGTCCCTGGAACTTACAGGCCAACCCAGAGCCCTTTAATAGGAATGGGTCTTTCCACACACCAGAGAGTGCTGGGAGCCTGCTATGAAATCAGAGATTCCGGGAGAAGTCCACACAGCGAACCATCCCTGCCCTCGTGGGAGCCTGGCAGAGGGCACCCACAGCTCACCATGTCTTTGATCTGGCAGTGCCCATAGCTGAAGACGATGGCATTGGGGGGGTTGCCCACAGGCAACATCACAGCAAAGGAGATGGACATGGTGACTGGGACCAGGGTGTAGAGTGGATTGATGTGCAGCGTTTCCGACTAGAGGAGAAAAATTCACAGTGACGTTAACTCTGAGAAGAGGTTGGCATGGCCTGTGCTCTCAAGGTGGCGTGGTGTTGGATACCATCTTCTGGGGCATGTTCTTGTTAGTTCCCTGCCCTGGGACATGCCGCTGGGACATGCTTTTTCCCACAAGGGCAGAAACTCTGAGGCAATTCCAAGGATGGATGTTTGAGCTTTGGGTGGGGGTGGGGGAAGGACATCTTATACTTTATGTTTATTTTATGTGCATTGGTGTTTTGTCTGCATGTATGTCTGTGTGAGGGTGTCAGATCTTGAAGTTACAGACAGTCATTAGCTACCTTGTGGATGCCAGGAATTGAACTCTGGTCCTCTAGAAGAGTAGTCAGAGCAGGCTCCTTAACCACTGAGCCATCTCTCCAGCCCCCCATTTTTGTAATTTATTTTTTATTGGGAAGAGACATCTTATTGAACTGGTTCTTGAAGTTCATTCTTTAGCTAAGAAATCCCTTCTTTAAGAAAATCTCTTGGGGCTGGAGAGATGGCTCAGAGGTTAAGACCGTTGCCTGCTCTTCCAAAGGTCCTGAGTTCAATTCCCAGCAACCACATGGTGGCTCACAACCATCTGTAATGAGGTCTGGTGCCCTCTTCTGGCCTGCAGACATACACACAGACAGAATATTGTATACATAATAAATAAATAATAATTTAAAAAAAAGAAAAAAGAAAATCTCTTGAATAAATCTCAATTAAAGTGGCTTTAATTGAAGCAAGAATCCCTCACCGTTGGGGTGTAGGTCTGAGGGGCTCTCCCACCCTGGAAGATAGTTTAGTTGCTCTCTTTGGGATTTGAACCCATGGCCTTGCTTTCAGTATTGGTGTGTTTTAAGAAAATGGTCCGGAAGGGCGCCGTGGCACATGGATTTCATCTCAGCATCCCTCCCAGTACTGGCAGGCAGAGGCAGATGGAGACATCTGAGCAGAGGGCAGCCATGAGAGCTGCCGTTCCATGAAGCAGGAAGGGTTTGTGTAGGTTGGTAGGGCCCTCATGCCCTACGCTTCCAGGGGCAGCATTCAATCAGGTGTATTTCCTTGGGGACTTCGACACTTGCTGAGTCTGAGGTTTTGGAGTCAGGCTGATATTGGAGGTGGTGCCTGTTCAAGCTATGGTCTTGTGTATTGTTTTCCTGAGATGACTTCAGTATGCAGCCCAGGCTGCCTTCAAAGAAATTAATTCTGCTGTTTTTGAAAAGTGTTTCTAAACTATTGATATATTAATGTATAACTTTATTTTACTAATTGTCCTTTTAAAAACATTCACTACTTAAGCTATGGTTTGAACACCAACCAGTGAAAGTGGTGGGCGGTGAGAGAGGAATAGCTGTAGGAACAGTTCCCCAGGCCAGGCTTGGCACTGAGGCCCTGGGGCACATGTCTGGCCATTAAGGAGTCTCAGCTACTCACCAGGGTGCACAGGATGGGCAGGAAGATGGTGATGGTGGCTGGATTGCTGACAAACTCTGTGACGATGGACACCAGGACACACGCCAGGAGAGTGATAGCCCACGGTGGGAGGCTGCTCAGAGACAGCATCTGGTGCCCGATCCACGTGGAGAGGCCGGAGCTCTGCAGGAGGAGGTGGGGCGGTGAGAAGGAAGGAGCAAAAGCCAGTTCCGGAGGGGGCGGGAGTGCTCCATGGAAGGGCTACCAGGCCTCATCCGACCTCTCTGGCCTCTCCAGAGCCACACTGAGTTCATGAGTAGATCGATTTAATAGTTCAGAAATGTCTTAAAAATGGGCAGCATTCTATCTTTGGGTTTTCTGGTCATGGGACGTTTAGAGCCACCCACCTTGGCCACAAGATCCTCCCTAGGCAGAATTGGGGGTCTTTACCCCCAGCTTTGCACATCAGGGTTACTCTTCATCCTTCTTCCACCCTCTGACAACCTCACTCCGTGCAGCCCCCTCGCAATGGTGAGGGTTATCTTTCCTCTCCTAATTAATGGCCAATGACATTATCGAGTTCCTGTACTAAACATCCCAGGTCACCATATGCATTTTTTTCTCTCTTCTCTGTGACTGACAGACTCAGATTCCTCCTAGAGCATCCCAGAAACTGCAAAGGTGATAAAGAAATGGAGAGTGGGCAGGAGGCAAGGTGGACTATTTCGCAATCCATCAAGCTTAAGGACCACTCCCATATGATTGGGCTGCAAGCTCCCTTCGCTCCTCTTTGCTAAAGTCATCGAGAGCTCATGGATCTCCTGGGAACTCTCACCACACCACGGCAAGCTCACAGACAAGTGATGACCAGAGACCTTCACAGTTCTCTCTGCTGTAACTGAGGCATGTGGAGGGCTCTGAGAGCGGCCCACACAGTACTTGGTGTTGGCTAATAATTCATACAGCTCCTCACAGCCTCCGGCAGCTGTCACCCTTCCTTCTTCTAACACATTATTACACCAAGAGAATGGTACAAAGGCTGGAAGAGTTAGCAGATGAGTTATAAACAGTGTATTTTAGGAAACGATTGAGTTTTACTTAGGATGTTATCCAAGCAGTACTTATAAACTAAAGTAACGTAGGATAACTAGTTTTCCAACACATTGTTTATACTAAAGTTCGAAATAAATTGATAAATTATGGTGCCAAGTCAGAAGAAGCATAACAAAGGACATTTTTCTTTTTTAAAAAGACTTGGCTGAAGATGCTCTACACTGGAGTTTCCTTACTTGTGTCAAAACTCTGAAATAGTTTCAAACTCAGTAGGAATGGCACAGATTTTACCCGAATCGCTCTAGTATCAAAGTTAGCCGAGTCAGAAGGAGTTACAGGGACAGGACCGTGGTGTCTATAATTTATACACAGTTTTGATGGAAAGAAGAATACGTAATGCCAGGGAATGTCCAGGCCAAATGAATAACGGAAATGCAATAAAAGCCAATATAAAACTCTGAGCACAGAGTTAGAAATGTCGACATGGGGTGGCTGAACAGGACCAAGGTTTATAGTGGCCGCTAACGCAAAGAATTAGAGCCGCAAGTGATTGCAATTTCATTGCAGATGTGGACACATGTGCCCAGGCAGCCCCAGAAAAACTCCTATGCTTTTCTGCATAGCAACTACAGGCCGATGCTGCCGTCAGGGAAAGAGGAGGGCTAGCTAATATAATTAACCGATAGACTGACCACCCCGGGACCATATTTAAATACAGCGGAAGAAAACTTCAGTGAGTCCTGAGCGAGTCCGGAAATTGTATGTAACCTCTGAGAACGGTTAAAGGAGCTAGGGACTTTTAGCTGGGGGGAAAAGTCTAATAGAACCTATTGGTTACATTGATAACTATTACCTGGAATTCTAGACAACAGTCAGAACCAACAGTGACGACACACAAAGAAGAAAGAACAACTTGGCTGGAAAATGAATAACTGTTCTTGGTATAGGGAGTGCCCAGTCAGTGGAGGCGTGCAAGGATGATGTCCTGGCACGAATACTCAGTGGGTAGGAAATTGGCCTCAGTGTCCCCTGAGGTTCCTCCCTGTATAGGAGTCTGGCTGGCTGCCAATGGTGAGATAGTATTGAGGCCCAAAAGGAATGGGCAGTCAACAGTGTACCAGGTTGGGGCTGGAGAGGGCTCTGCAGCAAAAACCACTTATGCTTGCAGAGGACCTGGTTTCAGATCCCAACACCCACCTGGCAGCTCACAACCAACCCTAACTCCAGTTCCTGGGGATCTAATGTCTTCTGACCTCTCCAGACACCAGGCACACATACGGCGCACATACATACGTGCAGGCAAAACACTCATAAACATAAAATAAATTCTAAGGTGGAAAATATACCAAGTTTGGGGCAGGATAGTGCATGGAGCCAAAGTGGAGGGAGAAGCAGTCTGAACCCCAGTCTGATTAATTCCCAGGATTCTTTCCTTCACAGAGGGCTAATGGTAGTAGAGCTTCAATTATTTCTTACCAGTTTCACTAAAATGATCCCATGCTGAGCATTCTCAGCCAGGAAGCCAAGCAGACCTATATCAGCTTCTGCTAAGATTCCCTGGGAGGCTCAGCCTAGGTATGTAGACGGTCCGAGGGACAACCTACTGAGTTGTCATTTGGGCTCTCTATGAACATTTGTGACCTACCTCCTGTCAGTGAGACCCCAGAAAGGAGATGCCTATAAAATCCCCACTTCCTTTTGCTTGTGACAGTGTGGGGGTTACAAAGGCGGTATCAATGTCTGTGCTGACTTGTGGCGCCAGCCAAGATGGCCAGGGAGAAGCCAGCGTCTGCTCTCCCATGTTGCCGTCCTTCCTAGTGACTTGGTGACCATTGTACTCCCCCTTGGTCACTTCTAGTCTCCCCCTCAGGGTTGTAATGGACTCCTAGGAAGCTTCTGGACCAATATTTGACCAAGAAGAGAACTGAATTATTACCTTGCTGCCAGATGCCAGGGCATAGCCTCCTCCCACCAGGATGACAATCTCCCAGGGCATAGTTTTCTGGAAGTCCTTCCATGTGATGATGGGCTCTATCCCCTGGGTGGGCTCCTGGCTTGCCCCTGAATCACAGATAGGAAGAAACAGAGGCAGGTAAAACCCTGGCAGTATGACGGTTTGTGAAGAAGAGTCTAGCTAACATGGAAATTGCAAGGGTTGGGAGCTAGCTATCTGGGCTGGAGTCTGAAGGGCCTCGGAAGGTCTCTTGACCATTCTGACTTGGTATTCTCTGATTAAAGCCACCTCCGACCTTGTCCCTTGAGCCTTCTCTCACCATCTCTCTTCTTCCCAAAGCACGGCTTCTTCGCTGGAATGAGGAAGAGCAGGAAGCCAAGGAATACAGAGACCGTGGCATCTGTGCGGTAGCCTTTCCTAGCAAAGAGATACACGGGGCAGCGGGAGGAGAGTCAGGAATCCTCGAGAGCAACACAAGTCTCAAGACAGGTTGTGGGGACAGAGCACCTCTTCACAGGACACAATCCAGCAGTGACGCAACCTGTTTGCCGGTTGTTGGGCTGTGCTATGGTGCATTTACAGGGAGGGTTAATGTCTGGAGGCAGCCTCCCTAAGGGAGGTGTCTTAGTGTGACGTGACGGCCAGTAATGCTTGAACTGAGTGATCAGAGTTCTTTAGATAATAATGAAGCACGGGCCTCTCTCCTGGGAGGACCACGCCTCAACGCTGGTGCTGGGAGAGCTTATAAATCTGTAGTGGTGGCCTGAGACCCTATGTGTACCTCGCCTGGTGGCTTCTTCCTCCACAGGGCTCTGAGGCCACAGTCTCATTATAGCTAGTCCTTTATAGAGGTTTCCCCCTTGACATGCTCAGCATCTGGGAAATGGGTGAGGCTCCAAGCGTGCTTCCGTACGCTGACTAAGGTTACGTGGTAAATGGCAGCCCCCGGTTGCAACCCTAGACAGGGACTTCCAGCACTGTGCCTTCTTCCCGGCTCCATACTGCCACTTCCCTAGAAAGCATGGATTTCCCAAGGGGCAAAATGCTTCCTGGGGTTTATGTAACCTGTGGTTACAGCTTGAGGGATGAGTGAGGATGGGGTTCAGGAGGAAACCGTATTGCTTACTTTTCAAAGAAAGAATCCCAGCCAGGGACAAAGCCAGGCTCCCTGGTAAACCACAGCACTGTCATCAGGATGAAGAAAAATGCGGTCACCATTTCAGGGTAGCTGTCAAAGAAAGCAGGAAGAACCGCTTCAAGAACCAGGAACTTAGCTTTCTCACGTGGCTTCTGGAAGCTGCTATCCAGACCGCCAACACTGACGACATGAAACACAGATACTACTTAAGTACTAGACTGGCTGGCAGTGAATTAGGAAACAAACCGACAGGGATGCTAGAGGCAGCAGAAGCCATGTTTCCTGGAGAAATGTAGGTGGGAGGGAGAGGGCACAGCGGTGTTGTGAATAAGACAGCTTAATCTTCACTCTCAGGAGAGCGCCATACAGTGAGCATCCTCAGATTCGGCCGGTGGGAGCACACTCTGCTACCAACCAGTGTTTTAGGGAAATTCACCACACACCTTAGGAGCTTTAATTTTGGTTATTCCCTTCACCCGAGACAATAACTGGCAATGCATAGTGAATTATTACCTATTGAGAAGGAATCAACAGTGTTGTTTATCCAATGAGGTTCTGTGACAGCGAGTACATTTTGGTATTACCATTAAAATGAGATCCAACCAGTAATTGTCTTGTTGCCATGGCAGAATGAACAACATGGGGACATAATCCGAGCAGAAGGTTAAGTGAAAAGAGCGTATACAACTACGTTCAGTATGAACGTTATAAAATATATACATTAGGCATGCATGTATACACATAATTATAATATGCGTAGCCTGTAGTACTGAAGTTTGAACCCAAGGCTTCATGAATACCTAGCAAGTGCTTTATCATTGAGTTAACTTTCCCAGCTCACTTTGGCTTTATTCGAAATAGTCTAAGTTGCCCAGTCTTGAACTTACCTTCTTGCCTCAGCCTTTGGAGTTAATTGAAATTGTAAATCCAGCTTAATCACATAATTTACACACACACACACACACACACACACACACACACACACACGAAAGGAATATATTATGCTAGCAATTAAAACAAGGATACAAGTCCATTTTACTTTTTTCTTACACATTCCTATATTTTATAAATGGCATGCCATGAACATTTATTCCTTTTATAAATTAAAGCTTTAAAAATATCATTTCTATCTGAAATTTTTTTTACTCAAAGTTCTGTATAGGGAACACTCTGAGAGAGGACATATAATATGCATTGGGCAGAAGGCTGTATCGGGGCACTGTGGGAAATTGACAGAAGTGTTAGTCAAGCTGGTAGTGATGTCCTAGTAGTGACCTCTTATCTTCAAGTCTGTGTCTTATGCTCTAATAGCACTGAGGCCCCCACAGCTAGATCCCTACTGTGGCCCATCTGAGACATGCAAAGACCCTTGACTTTGCAAGGAATCTCGCAGGTTCCATCAGTGGTTGTGTTTTCTTTCTGTTGAATTTCCGCCAGCTGCCTCACTAGAAGAGGGTGGCCACCGAAAACCGGGCCAGCATGGCTCTGACATTAAATAGCACCATCTGAATGCTTAGATGTGGAGTGTTGGAAAGTTCTGCCAGTGTGGGGGACTGTCAGGACCAAGGCTGCTGGTTCCCCTCACTGTTGGCACTGGACAGGGAGAAGGGGAATGGTAGCTCTTACCTAATGTCTCCCAGCTTTTCGTATTCCTCCCGGATCCTCTTCTCTGACAGCTCTTCCCGTTTGGTCTTCTTCTTCTTGCTCAAAGAACAGGTCTCTTTAAAGCTAGGAAGGGAGAGTGAGCATGAAGGTAAAATATGCTTCTGAGGTCAGATATACCACTCATCTCCTCTTCACACAACGCTGCCCGCTCTCCTGTCAGCTTCTGTCTGCCTAGTTACCCAGCCCCTCTTAGGCCCTACCCTGGCCTTCGGTTATATCCATCCGGACATAGCTGGGGTGTGGGATTATGTCTTACAGAGGTAGCTGGGTATTTATGTCTAGTTGTTTCCATACACCCGAGTATGGGAGTAGAGCTGGAGTGTTGATGTGTGTGTGTGTGTGTGTGTGTGTGTGTGTGTGTGTGTGTGTGTGCATACACACTTATTTGCCTAGAGACAAGATTTGTCTGGGTAAAGGTAGGTACTAGTTTTATGTTACAATATTGGCCTGCTGTACACAGCCATCGCTGGTTTGACACTAAGTTGAGTAAAGAATGATGGGTTCCATTAGGCGGTTTACTAAGGAAACATCATATGTATTTTCCCCATTTGCACTTGAGGTTGATCAAATTTTAGAGTAGATGGATGGTTATTAAGAGAAGGCTTACTAAGCAGTTTAATATTAGAAATAATATCACAGGGGTCAAGTCCAACTTGTCATTTTGAGAGAAATGACGAGCACATTCCAAATAAACTTCTAAACTGAAATCACTCCTGTCTAGAGAATGAAAACCAGGGCAGCTTAGGCTCTTCTCCCTCAGAGCAGTTGAGGTTACTCTGTGACTTGAGGGCAATGAAGCTTCATCAGACACTCTCCAGGCTTCTGATAAACCAGACAGGTCTGCAAGCCAAGTGGTGAGAATTAAAACCATCTCATCGTGCTCTGAGAGAGAAGTGCAGAGTTCATGAAATCTTCGAGTCTCCAGAAGAGGCAATGTTCAGCTCAGTCTCGTCCCCTGCCTCCCCAGAGCACAGGCCGTTGGGTCTGGGCCTGCCCGCTCGCACCAGAGCCTCTGGGAGAACCTTGGTGTTTGGCCAGCAGGGCCCGAACACTCACTTGCAGCCCAGGAAGAGCCAGTGCATCCAGAACCAGCTGACCACCAGCATGAGGAGGGAGATGGGGAAGCTGAAGAGGAACCAGGTCCCGAAGTTTACCACCTCTGCCGCCGGGTACTGGCTGGAGGGGGAAGACCAGGGCAGGGGTAAGGAACACATGCTATTTCCACCTGCTATCTGGGAGTGATAGCCAAGAGCTCCTTCAGGAGACACACAGCAGGCCCAGAGTGGAGGAAACTATAATAACACTTGATCAGACATTACCTAGAACTGTGCAGACTCAACCCAGCTCCTCCTTCTCACTGGCAGTTCCTCCCGAGACCTCAAGGAGCTCCCTAAACCCCCTATTCTGCATTCTTCCAAGTTTCCATCCAGAATGAGTTTTCAAAACTATACCTCTGACATCCACCCTTACTTCAAATTCCTTGAAGGCTTCTCACAGCCTTCCTGGTGCTGGCTAAGCTCTCTGTAGGTCTTGCCATCCCTTTGCCAATCTGTTCCTCTCCCTTCCATCCTCCTGCCTCAGAGCCCTCACACTGCTGTATGTTCTTTGGAAAGCTTCCATCTAGTTTTTCTTGCCTCATCATCCAGGTGGCCCCATGGCCTTCCTGCAGATGGAAAAGCTCCCTAGCAGAATCCCGGACTGGTCTTACCCTCCTCCACTGGCATGCCAGCCGCTCCGCTCTGGCTCTGGCTCTGCCCCTGGCTCTGCCCGGCACCTAGCCGCATACTGACCAATAGAGGGCTCTTACTTGCTGAGTGTGTGAAGGACTTACTTGTTGAAATACTCTAGGAAGATGAGGCTGGTGGATGTGCCAATTATGGTGGTCAGGCCGCCGATGGTGGCGGCGTAGGAGATGCTCAGAGAAAGGCACTTGCAGATCATTTGGTCGTGGTGGGATCTGTACTTCTTCCTGTTCGGTTCTTGGTTCTTGGAACTGGGGGTCAGGACTCCTGGCTTCTCCTACCAAAGGAAAATCAGCGAATCTCCACGGTTAGCATGGGCTAGCCAGGACATGAAGCCAGAGAGGCAGGAGGCATAGTGGTTCAGTGGACAGGCGTTGAGTTACAGAAGAACCTTGCTTTCGTGAAGAGAAGATGATACACTTGAGCTCCCCCTCCCTGCCTCACTCTTCCCTCTCTCCTGCCTTTGGCCTTTCCCCTCCCTCTTTGCACATAAGCCTTGGTCTTGGCATGGTCTTCTCAGTCTTGCTTGGTTGAGTATGGACTAAAGAGGCAGGTGCCCCCATCCCTTCCAGGCTGGGGCCTCTCATTCTCCTGCTAATTCTTTTCATTTTTAAAGTGTTTTTTGGCCCATGGTTAATTAGTCCAGTGTAGCCTCAAAATCACCATGTAGCTAAACTTGGCCTTAAATTCCTCATCTGGCTGCCTCTACCTTCTAAGTGCTGGGACTACAGTCAGGCACTACCATGCCTGGCGGCACGAGACTTGGAGAAGCCTGGTGCAAACATTAGCTGGCCAAGTCATAGGAAAACTGCTTTTTGGAAGTGGCCATCTTGCCAGGCTTCTCATGGCCCTTAACTGTTGTGAAATATTAATTTGAGATGTGTTATATTCATTTATGCTGTGGAATATTTGTTTACTGATGCAAAGATGTGTGGCACTCTGTGAAGCTGTGTTATTTTGCCTGTCTAAAACATCTGATTGGTCTAATGAAGAGCTGAAAGGCCAATAGCTAGACTGGAGAGGGATGGGTTGGGCTAGCAGGGAGAGTGAATAAATAGGAGGAGAAATCTGGAAAGAGGAGATCAAGGAGTCAGAAAAGGAGAAGAGAATATCAGGGTCCGGTTACCTAGCCACCCAGCCACCCAGCTATCCAGCCATAACAGCCACACAGCCACCCACCCACACAGCCACACAGCCACCCAGCCACCCAGCCACCCAGCCACCCAACCACACAGCCACCCAGCCACACAGCCACCCAGCCACCCAGTCACCCAATCACACAGCCACACAGCCACCCAACCACACAGCCACCCAACCACACAGCCACCCAGCCACACAGTCACCTAGCCACACAGCAACCCAGCCACACAGCCACCCAGTCACACAGCCACACAGTCACCCAGTCACACAGCCACACAGTCACCCAGACACACAGCCACACAGCCACACAGCCACCCAGTCACACAGCCACACAGTCACCCAGTCACACAGTCACCCAGTCACCCAGCCACACAGCCACACAGCCACCCAGTCACACAGCCACACAGCCACCCAGCCACACAGTCACCTAGCCACCCAGTCACCCAGTCACACAGCCACACAGCCACCCAGCCACCCAGTCACACAGCCACACAGCCACACAGTCCCACAGTCACACAGCTACACAGCCATACAACTAGCCATGGAGTAAGAAGGAAAGAGAAGTATATAGACTAGAGAAAGATAAAAGCCCAGAGGCAAAAGGTAGATGGAATAATTTAAGAAAATCTGGCTGGAAACAAGTCAAGCTAAGGCTGGGCATTTATAAGAAAGAGTAAGTCTCCATGTGATTATTTGAGAAACTTGGTGGCGGACCCCCCAAACAAGTAAAGAGAAACAAACAAACAAACAAAAAATCCAACTATGAACCTGAATACATGAACTAATTGTAGGTTTTAACAGGTTTCCAATTCATAGCCGAAAGTCTACCAAGGGTTTAACTATGTGTGCACACTGGCTTGGAATCGAGATGCTGTGCTTTCCCAGCACCCCACTGTTGACTCCTGATTTCATTGCTGTGCCTCATTTGCAAGAACGAAGTTCAAAATCACTACTTTATCGAGCCAGGACAGTGGAGAAAATGCTTACTTAGCGCTGGACTTGGTACATGTTCACGGAACAAACATGTCATAAATGGTGGCATTTATTAATGGAGGCAGTGAAGATGTAAAACGACCGAGACCGGTGATGCATAAAAGAAGTCTGAAATCAAGGGTTATAGGTGCTCAATGCCTCTTCAGGCCAGCCTCAGCATCGGCTGTGTTTTGTTTCACAGTTACAGCAACAGGAGAAGGTTCATTTGTGCAGAAGAGCAAATCTGCAAAACGTGCTTATATCCTCAGGACACTAAGAGAGAATATTTACCGTGGGAACCGGCAAGATGGCTTCATGGGTTAAAGCAGAGAGAATATTTACTGTGGGAACTGGTGGCAAAATGGCTTCATGGGTTAAGACCCTTGTCTCCAAACCTGATGACCTGAGTTAGATCCCTGAGACCTACACTGTAGATGCAGAGAACAGACTCCCCCAAATTGTCCTCTGACCTCCACATTTGTACCTGCATACTCCTGTATGTGTACATGTATGCACAGCACACACACAATAAATGTAACTTTAGAAATAAAAAAATATTTATAGTGCCTTCAAAGAATCACTTGAACCTCATCTCTACCAACATTAAGCACTGACAGTTGAAAACCTGTGACCCAGAAAGTGGCTCATTTTGGCTCTTGGTTCTGTCCAGTGAGCTCAGGCAATTCCTTCCCATGGCACACACGTCAGACACATATGTCAGGCACTAATGACAACTCACTAATGACAACATCAGGACCAGCACCTTTTGGAGGTATAAGCTATTTCATATAGGGTTCAGTTACCTGTGATGAATGCTGCCTCTTTGGTTGCTGCTGGTTTGTTGTTTGGACGGGTTTGGTGACCATGGGCACACCATTTAGGTTCTGCTGGGACAAAAGCCATCATACTGTTAGGAAGAGCATGTGGTCCAGGTGCCTGGAGAGGTACCACTTGATTGTCCCAGAGCTACCGTAGGGCTTGCCACTATGGGACTCAGAGAGCAGAAGGCTGAGAGGGCATTCCTAAGGGCACCCCTACCCAGGGTCAGGATCCATCTTCACAGGTTCCATCCAGCCAGGGGAAGAAGATTTGAAACCTGGGATCATCAGTCTATCCTTACGGGCAAGACGAGCTTCTGGGAGCTTATTAGCAGATGAAGAACTCTATCCTTTCCAAAACCACGAAACATTAGAAATAATCTACCACAGTGAAATCCACAGTTTGGAGGCTGGAGAGAAGGTTCAGCAGTTAAGAGTATGACTGCACTTGCAGAGGGCTTGAGTTCAGTTCCCAGCACCCAGGTCACAACCACCTAGAGTTTCAGTTCTAGGGGATCCGAAATCATCTTTGAGACTTTGTATATCTCTGTACTTACATGTATACACACACATGCACAGACACATACAGACATACACAGAAAATCTTTTAAATAAATTTTTTAAGAAAAAAATTGCACAGAACCAGGTGGTGGCGGCGCATGCCTCTAATCCCAGCACTCAGGAAGGCAGGAGTAGGCAGGTGAGTTCAAGGCCAGCCTGGTCTACAGAGTGAGTTCTAGGACAGCCAGAGATACACAGAGAAACCTTATCTTGAAAAAACCAAAATAAATAAGTGAGTAAAAAAAATTGCACAGTTTAATTGGCCAGTTACAATTTTTTTCTTTTCTTTTCTTTTTCTTTTTTTTTTTCTTTTTTCTTTTGGTTTTTCGAGACAAGATTTCTCTGTGGCATTGGAGCCTGTCCTGGAACTAGCTCTTGTAGACCAGGCTGGTCTTGAACTCACAGAGATCTGCCTGCCTCTGCCTCCTGAGTACTGGGATTAAAGTCATGCGCCACCACCGCCCAGCTTCAGTCACTCTTCTTGTGAAGAGATGTGAAATCTTCATGGAGAGAGGGTGAGTCTGAGCAGCAGCAGGCGGGTAAACCCTGCTCTCCAGTCTGAGCAGCAGCAGACGGGTAAACCCTGCTCTCCAGTCTGAGCAGCAGCAGACGGGTAAACCCTGCTCTCTTTAGTATTAAGATTTTGCAAATGGAAACCCTGGTGAGAGGAATACAATCCTGAGCTTGAACACATGACTCCTGAAATCAGAACGTCTGAATTTTGGTTTCCATGAAAAAGATTAACTTGTATTTTACTTATTTAACTTGTCTTGCTTAGTACTCAGGACTCAGAGCTGGGGTTCAGAACCACCCGCACCCTTGTCTGAAGCTCCACTGGCCCTTCTCGGGTCCAGCCTGGGTGAGTATCTCAAGAGCCTTAATCGACCGAGGCTGCTGGTCTATAGAAAAAGCTACCAGGCATCTCGGTGCCTCAATTATCTTGAGGGAATCCCACGTGACGTCAAAGCCCAGGGCGGAGGAACCGAGGCCGTACCTTGTTCTGCATCAGAGAGGTGAAGTCTGCAGTTGGTGTGCTGAAAAGAAGCAAAAGAATCAGGGAAAGCCAAGTGGAGCAAGCGTGGCGAGAAGGGTGCTCTTCCTTGTGCTCAGTGTTTGGTACACGGGTCTTAAGGTTAGACTCCAGTTTTCTAGCCTCCAAAGAGGACCAATGTTTCCCTAGTCCCCTGACTCCTAAGATGCTCTAAGAATACAGGGGCTTGCTTCCTCCCAGGGACGGGCCAGCAGCTTTCTTTGAAGTGACACCAACACCCCTAATAATAACAGATGCGGAGTTCTGATTGGGCGCAGGCACTTAAATTTGAGCTTCATTCTTTATGACACCATCAACCTTCGTAACAGATCCAGGCCACCAGCATCTAGTCACACCACCACTTAGCGCTAGGATGTCAGAAGTGGGCGCCCGTGGGTCTCTCACTGTCTCCTTGGAAACCCTCTGCCCTGACGGTATCCTTACCAGCTGCCTCAAGCAGGCCGTGATCTAGAAACAGAAATGTGTGACATGCTATCTGAGGTGACAACAGCAGGAAGGACAGGCAGGGGAGAAAAAAAGAGGAGGAAGAATTTTGGGTCTGCAGCTGCACCTCAGGGAGGAAACATTTAGCTGTATGCGCTGAGTCCCTCCCATATCTGTGGCTTCCCCAGTCTTTTCCCTGAAGACAGAGGAAGATGGGAACAATCAGAAGTCCTGACACATGGAGTTCTCAGTAGCTGTTTATAGTCTATGACAGTTGAGAGGACTGTGGCCCTACCGACTCACCCACCATGAAGGCAGATGACAGTGTTGGGCACTGACACACAGGACACAGAGTCCGGTAATCATCAGTGCGTCAAGGCCGCATCAGTAGGAGCTGAAGAGGATTACAGTAAAGGGTTCTTTGGAGATTACATGAAGGACTCATATTTCCTTCCTAGACTGGCCGAAGGGGGAAGCGAGGATCGCTTCAGAAGGCAGGGGAGGCACTGGTCACACGGAAGAGCACCAAGTACCCGTACTTCCATGAGCACAGCGGATTCTGGGGGACTAGGGACAAATGAGCTTTTGTTTCAGACTCTTGGTACGGATACAGTGGAGTCAGAAAGGCCGGAGAGAATAGTTACTGTGGTCATAGGAGCAGCCTGTGTGCAACTGGGCATGATGCCCATCTTCTCAGGGAGGGCACACACGGGAAGAAGCAAGACTGGAGCCATCTTGAAAAGCATTGCTGAGAAAACAGTGACTACAGGAAACAAAGAAGCTGAACCATCAGAACACTGACAAGGAGGGAGCTATGTGGCCATCCAAGAGCAAAGAGCCATCAGGCCTGGGTCATGAAGAGGTCACTTCAAGGGGGTGACCTGTGAACCCTGAAGGTGGGCACTTACAAGTGACAACTAGGGACTGTATCTCAGACAGGATTCTAACCTGGAGCGTTTTTACCTTTTGGTCTTTTCTGTATCCTGCATTTGCCCCAACTCTGGAGACGGCAGAAGCACCAGAGTGAGAAGACAGTAGGGAATGGGGTGGGGGCCAATGGAAGGTCAGTTCCTTTCCTCTCTTTCATCTCTTTCTTCTGCAAGCGGAGGCCCAGAGGGAGCAGGTGTGGGCTCAAGGAGAGGAGAGACGTTTTGGAGAGAGCTGAGAGATTTGACATGAGCAGGGCTAGACTGCTGAGGATCTGAAAACGAGAGCCTTCTGCCTCTCTGAAAGGACTAGGAAAGCTGTGGCATCTGCCTAAGATACCAGCAAAGGTGAAAGGCAGCAAGGCTATATATAAGTCATGATGGAAGACAGGGGTAAGGCAAAGATGATGCTTCTGCCAGGCGCCCTCTGTGGCTGTCCAGCTATACAGGTTGACTTCACTCAGAGCGAACTCTCTGTTTTGTGTGTTTGTTTATTTTTAGTTTTAAAGGGAAAATTACAAAGACCCATCACAAAATACAACTTTTAAATGTGTAGTGTTCACTCTGGAATACCCATAACAGCTGTATTTGTATATAGGCTCTGGAAGGAAGTCAGCTGTGGATAGACTCCACACACATAAATGTTGCAGAACATGTTTCTCTTTTCCTGGCTTTCTGGCTTTCTAGAGCATCATACTGTCCGCCACCAACTGGTATTCTAAGCGCATCAGTGCAGGTGAAATTGTTCTTGGCAGCCACAGGGCAGCTCCCACATTTACTCAGATGTAACATCTTTTTATTCTTCCTCATCCCCAAGTATCCTGGGATTAAAGGAGATGCTCTCAATATCTTGAGAAGTAGAGTCTATGGATGGAGACAAGATGGTGAGCTTGGTACACCATATCTAAAGGAGAAGCCTTTGGTCCTATCTTTCCTGGCCTCTCCGATGGGCCCAAGAAGCTCTGTCTGGGAGGAGGGAAGTCATACTCACTCTTCGTTGACAAAGATGAGTTCCACAGATGTTTGTCTGTTGTTTACATCAAGACCTGTTGTGGTAGAGAAACACAGGAATTGAAAACTGAGGTAGGAGTGGACCCTGTATGTGGAAGTCCAGGAGCTCAGGACAGGAACAGAGGTGTGGTAGATAATCCCCTCCCCTTCTCTCTAGTACAGTGGGGGTGTAGATGTAGACAGATCCCAGAGTTTTGCAATAATGCTTGAGCACCTGGGACAAAGAGAAGAGGGATGGTACCGGTGAGCAAAGTAGGAAGGGAGAGTGTCCATGGGTAAAGGGTGCTTGGGTTATAGCATCTGTCATGGGCAAAGGAGGGAAATGAAGACGAGGGCATGGACACCAGGTTGGGCAGTGTTGTTATGAAGACTGGCAAGAAATCCAGGGAGGAGGGCGGAGGAGCAGAGGGGGAGCTGAGCTCCAGAGAACTGTACCCATGAGCTCCGCCTCCTCAGGGCTGGAGGTGCCCGCTACCAGCTGCTCCTCCTCGGCGTTGATCAGCTCCTGCAGTACAGCCTCCACGATGGGCATCACCATGGCGGTGGTGGAGGTGTTGGAGAGCCACATGGACAGCATGGTGGTGCAGCACATGAAACACAACAGCAGCCTGTGGAGGGCAGGGGCGATTGGGGCGGAGCATGCAGCTGTGCAATTGGGCCCCGATGACCCGCAGGGCCTATATGACCTGGCCAGCTTCGAGCTCCCAATGCTGGCTGCAGAGAAATCTTTATTTCCGCAGTGGTCCAGCGAACAATTCACATTTTGTGGCCAGTGACCATGGCCAGGAAAAAAAAAAAACTTTAAAGTAGGAAAGGATAGCTTTGATAGAAAGGTCCCAGGGTATGGACTCACTGGTTGTTATTCTTGCTCTGTGGGCATTAGGTGGAGCCCTGTGATGTGTCTCTTACGGACAAGGGGGTTCTTTCCCTTCTCCCTGCGGCCAGGGAGTCTAGGGCACAGCTGTATGCCTTGCTCTGTGTTAGTCAGCCTAGTGATTTGGGAGCAAACAGAGATGAAAGTCGGGGCAGTCCCAGCTACTGTCTCAGCACCAACTAGCTGCAAGAATGGCCACAAAGCCACAAAATGTTCTCTATCCCCGCTTGTGTGCGTGTCCCAGCTGGCCTCTAAAAGAGTCAAGCTTGGAGGAACACAGAGCGAAAATAACCTTCCGATTATTTCCCCTAGACTTGGAAGCACAGGGCAAGCTGTGCCTATGCAGACCCGGCGCTAGTTGTCATTAGGTAAGGAGACACAAAAGTGGCTTTGTTTATATTTCGGATGACCTTGCACAATCGGGGGCAGCACATATGTGGACTGTGCCCAAGTAGGGTAGAGTCCTGCCAGTGTTCTGTGTGAACTGACAGCAACATGGTTGGAATGTTTTGCACACTCAACTGGCAGCATGCCACGCGGGTGCAAACTTCCTTGGGTAGTGTGGTAAATAGGGAAGAAGGGAAACACAAATGGGTGAAAATTCTTGTGGATAGTATAGTTTTCGAGAGCTCTGCAGGGGCTAGAGATGAGGCTCGGGGCTGCAGTGCTTGCCCAGGGCGAGGCCCCGGCTTGCTTCATTCATTCCACCAACCCCCTCACCCAGTACCACAAAAGAAACAACGCTAAACCAAAACAAAGGAGCCACAAGATCCCAACAGGATGGAAGAAATGCCCCCGAAGCTGAGTGGGCAGATGGTTGCTGGGCCTGCGTGGATTAAGCTGTAGTTAGCAACTCCCGTTAGCAACCTGGGAGACAGGAACATACTTTAGAGTTCCAACATGTTAGCCTATAAGACCGATACTGGAAATGAATGCCGATTTACAATTTGCCCCTGGGACTGGCGAGGCAGCTCACATAAGATGCAGTGGAGAGTTCCGAACTAGGCGCCGGAGAAAGGGAAGACGAACAAGGGACATCCGATCCCACAAAACCGTACCCCTGACACCCCCATATATTCTGTGAGGGTGAGGATCTCTCCTCTGCAGGCCTCTTGAAGGCGGAGTGGAAGGAGAAAGAGAGAGGATGCGAGGACGTGGAGAGACACTGCCTGCCTGATGGGTCTGTGGTCTGAAGCACCACCAGCAACGTCGGTGCATGAAAAGAGACGCCCATATCTTCTTAAATGACAATGGGAAAGCCACCCACCTCTCGGTCCAGTGTGTACCCTAACCTACAGGGGGAATTAAACCCGGCAAACTGTTTCTGTTGACCCAGTTTGTGCTTTTCTGCCAAGGTCCTCAGGTGCTGCAAACCTGCTGCCCTTACAGTTCAGGGGTGAAGTGAATGCCTTAGATGGGGTGAGAGTTGCCCTCAGGGCTACTGTGCAAATCTGCATTCCGGCTACCGGATCTCTCCCACGGATGCGGGAGGTCAGTGTCCATCACTCTGATGTCATCTCCTCATTAGCAGAGGAGGCAAGCACACATCCTGCTGCGGTTCAGGCCCCGCCCCACCTCCACCCCCACCCCTCCCCCCGGCCCCACACGTGACTCACATGCCTGGCTTGGCTCCCGCCATCAAGACCATGCGCAGGGCGATGCGCTTGTGCAAATTCCACTTCTCCACGGCGGCCGCCACGCAGATGACACCCACCAGCAGCAGTGTGGTGTTCTTGAAGTACTCAGCCGCCACCTGTAGGGAGAGCGACGAGGTCAGCCACGGGCTGGGAGAGAGCTATGGCCAGTACAGAGTGTTCTGAGAGCCAGAGGCTGGTGAAGGAGAAGCAGGGAGGTGAGGTCAATACCTGGTTATCTCCTCCCCTCAGCGTCCTGCAGTTCTGGGATCAAACCCAGGGCCTTTCCCACGCCGGACAAACACTCTGCCATTAACCTCCACCACTAGCTAAAATGGTGGGTTAGCTCCTAAGCACCGGCTGATCTTGGGCATCACCATATCAAACTCTTCACAAAGGCCATCCCATTTCAGCCCCCCCCCAATAATAACTCCATGTGGCCAATAGTCTCCACCTGTAGAAGTTTGAATTTAATGTGAATTTTTCTTTAATAAATTTATTTTATGAATGTGAGTTTTAAAAAATTAACACACATTCATATGTATTTTTATTTTGATCTTTAAAAAATTATTAAAACAGGATGCAATAGCATAGACTTGTGCTGGGATTATAGCCAAGTGCTGCCACGCTCCATGGGATAGAATTCTTGAAAGGAATTTTACAGTTGGCCTTCCTTTTTTTTCTGTTTCACTCAAAGAAAAAAAAAATGAATAAAGAAAGAATAAAATTATAGACTAAATTAATATTTCATCCTTCAGTTTGGTTAGCATTTCCTTCTCATCCGCATGGTCTCCCCCGCACACCCACCCCGTTCCTTGTGGAACCTCCCCACTCCCGGTGTTCCCCTTTCTCATCACATGCTCTGGTATGTTCTCACTCAGAACATTCTGTCTTCATCCCTGGCTCTACATTTGGAACAGACTTCAAAGCCAAGTTCAGACCTGGTGCAAAAATTCCGTACATTGTGGAGCGCTCGGGGCAAGGCTGGGGTGGTGGCTGAGGTGTGTGCTGAGGTTTGGTAAGTTTTTACATCCATCTCTTCAGTCTCTCAGTAAAAATTTTGGATTACCAATAGTGGAATAACATGCAAAAGTAGATAAATAAATAATAAATTAACAATACATCAATCAATCAATCATAATCACATAGTTGGAAGAACCATGGCAGAGAGTGAGGAGCTGAACTTTTAAATTTAAAAATGTCTGTCAGAGTGACCAAACAAGAACATTTTTAACTTCAGGAAAAATAATTGTGCAGTAAAGGACATTTAAATATAGTAAAATATGTGGGATTAGAAGTCAATGACATTTATATAACCACACTAAGAGTTTCCTTTCGGTTACTGAATTAAAAGAAGTTGGGGGGGCTGGGGAGATGGCGTGGTTGGTAAAATCAGTGTCAGCCAGCCTGATGCTATGAACTGGGATTCCCCTGAATCCATGTAAAAAAAACATGCATCTGTAATCCCAGTGGTCCTGTGGGGAGATGGGAGGCGGAGGCAGGAAGCTCTCCCGTCAGCCAGACTGTTCTAGAGGGGCAGAGACAAGAGAGACCCTGCCTCAAACAAGGAAGAAGGCAAGGACCTCCACATATACACTGTGGTAGTATGTACCCACAGCCACCACCCCTCCCATATAGTTAGTTATTGGAGAATGAAGGGAACCACAGTGGGGATGTAGGAGAACACAGTTCTTACCTGCCACATGGGAGGTGTCTTTAATAATGTCTAAAACCAGTGACTCAGTGGGAAAATGGTGATTAGTGTGGGGGTGGGGTGGGGGTAGCATAGGCGAAAGGCATGGCGTCTGAGGCTGACTTGGAAAACGTGAGGAAGAGCTGGGGAAAGAGACTGCCGCTTTCACGATAGACTCCTTCAGTTTAAACTCTGTTCAAACAAACTTCGTAGCCACAACAACGGTGCCTACTCTATTTCTCTTTGTTTATTCTCCCCTTACCCCTGGAAATTTCATGAATTTTGTTTTTCCTGGTATGGTGCCTGTGATCAATTCCTGGCAGAACCCTGTGCTTCTGGTTGACCTAGCTCTTGTCCCTAAAGCTTTCTCCTCAGTTGACCATGCTCAAGAATTCTCCCTGGGGCCATAGGAGGTCTTCTACTATGGGTAGTTCGAAACTTCCCTGGGGAAGACACTGTTCCCAGGAGGAGTGAGCGTGGTTGGGATGCTATGGAGCCATAGCTGCCATGAGGCCAGCACCTTTCTAGTTTCCTCCCCAGGCTTTTGTGAGTTGGCTTGGGACAGCCTTGAATTTTCCTTTGTCTACCGAGAGGGAACCCCACAACAGACATACGACGTGGAAGTCATGGGGAATGATCCGTGTACTACCCTGTGACCCTTGCTTCCTGCCACGGAAGAGTTGATGAGACTGTAATTCTTCTCCTGGGAGGTTGGTGACAACCGCCTGTTCTCTGCTACTTTGGTATGTGCCATTCCATAACACCAGTTCATCTGTGATGTCTTCTAGAAGGCTCAGTGCTCCTCGGAGGTGGGACTACTCTCTCGGGGTCCCACCCAAGAATAAGAGGAGGACCATCAGGTAGGTTGGACCGTCTACATTCCAGGTGCTTCGCAATTCACAATTGCTTTCTCTGTTGAGCCCCGCAGAAGTCCTAGCGGACATACACTGGTTGTGTTTAGTTTTAAGATGAGCGAACTCAGAGAGGTTGAGGAACCCGTATGAAGTCACAGTGTGAGGGCAAAGGTGGGGTATCCAAGCATGGCCGAAGCTAAAATCTACTAGGTACCATGCTGTATGAGGTGGACCAGCCGGAAACCAACTGCGAGCGGGCCATTCAGTATCCAGAAAGCCGAGGCTGGCACACATTCCTAACCTTCATCCCCAGCCACAGTCTTGACACTGGCTGTAACTGCTGAGGCCTGGTGCCAATCAAACGCTCCGCTTCAGTGTGTCACTGGCTCTGTGATGTTTCCTCTTGAGTGTCTGATGAGCTTCGATCAATTCAGGTGTCCTCCCTGACCTTTTGTACGTGAGCCAGGGGCTCTCTCGATAGAGGCTGCAAACCCAGAGGTTGCTCAGCGAAGTGGGAGGAGCGAGAATTCCAGAGTCAGCCCCCCTAGGGAGATTACGCAACCCCTCCCGGCTCTTTTCTTTTCATCTCAATGAAAAGCAGGGTTATGTAAATCCCTACCTTGGAAAGTTGTTGCCACGATTAGATGCCAGCTGCGAACCTAGCTAGCATGGCCTGCCACATAACAACCGGGACTTGTGGCGACTCTCTTCCTGTTCCTAGAAACTTTACTCAAAGCCGACCTGGTTTGGGACGACCGGCATATGGATCTGGCTCCTGCACAGAGCTAAGCCACAGGGCTGCCTGCTCCTTCACATCGGTGAATGAAAGTCCTGCTCCGTGGCAGTGTCTGTGATTTTTCCAGCCCACTGACTTCTCTTCCACAATAAGACCTCGCTTATTTAGAGTCCCACCAGGGCAACTCCAAGTCTCCAGATTCCTAGGGATTATCTTAACCGTTTTCTAAAGTGTGGTACCCGTTTCCTGACTCTGTTAGAGCTGCTGCCTTGTCCCAGTCTCCTTCCAAGGTACAGCGTCCGACTCCCAGTCCAGCAGTGCCCACACAGGGGCATGCACACCTCACTAGCTGCTACCAGCATTGCGTCTCCCTTCCCTGCCCACATCTTAGACTCTTTCTCTCTTCTCAGACCATGCAGTGTCCTCTATCGGGACAAATGTCCTCAGCTGTCCCTTCCCCAAGTTCTAATACTTGCCGGCTTGGAAAAGCTGGTAGCAGAACCTGGTGGAGTTCTCTATAAGCAGCACTAGGGTCTAACAGGGCACCTCTCCCAGGCAGACAGCACATGGATTTGTGATGAGTGTGGGGGCAGCCATTGCCTCCTCTGCCTTTCAGCTCTCTGGCTTTCCTGGGAGCGAGTAAGTATTTGGAGACTGCCTTTTAGAAGAGATGGGTCCCCTAGAAAAGGTGTCATCATAGAGGGGTATGGTTGAGGAGCCTGCATTCTGGAGAGCAGCCGCTGGCTGTTACCCCTACCCCACACCCAACCATCTCACCCATGAGCTAGAGGCTCTCAGACTAACTAACAGGTCACTCAGGCCTGGGAAGTGGTAATAGCAGAGCGACTTAACTCACTAATCGTCAGGGCCTTGGTGACCTTGAGCTAGCCGGAGCAGCTGGGCCCTGAGGAGTGCTCAGCAGACTGGGGAGTGAGGGGTGGAGCTCCGGTCTGCCAGCACAAGCAGGGGAAAGGAATGAGAAAAAACAGGAGAGACAGGGCAGACTCAGAAGAGAGATCCATCCACGTTTCCTCAGAGAGGGACAAGGGGGACCTTTGAAAGAGCTACTGGCTGGGCCTTGGATTGAGGGACAAAGGCCAAAGGATGCCTGTTAACTAGTCCTTTGTCAGGGAACTGCAGGGGACTCTAGCTGAAGGTGGTGAGCTTTAAATATTCCTTTCCCTGGACACCGCCACTTCCATTGATCTGCAGTTTTAGCTTTCTGTGATTTTGGTGACCCAAAGCTAACAGTGGTTGGAAAATTCCAGAAATAAACAATCCCTAAACGTTGACTTGTACTCTTCCCAGCAGCAGTGTGAAATCTCCTGCCTCCTATTCGAGATGTGCGCTATCCCCAGGCCCAGTGGATCCACTCGGTATATGTGAGTCTCCCACTAGTCATCCACCGGCTATCTTAGTCATTAGAATCACTGCCATCCTGTGGCACCTGTGCTCAAGGAGCTCATTGTGTTTAATGATGACCCTACAGCAAGGACTGGAGCGATGGAAAGGTGGCAGGGGGCTTAAACCCCAGAAGGACATTTGAACTCTGGTCCTCAGTGGCAAAACTGCAGGGCACCAGGCAACATAATACATCTCGTGTTTAATGCTCCTTGTTTCTAGGCAACCACAGGGAGACTTGGGACATAGCCCTTATGTATAATGTATAAGTGTGTGTGTGTGTGTGTGGTGGACTATGAAGTATTACTTTAACTATTTTTTGACTTTTTTTTTTTTTAAACAGGAGGAAGGAGATTATGGCTCTGTTCCAAGATGTCTGAGAATGGGAATCCAGATATCAACTTCATCTTGCTGATTTTCTCACAAAGAATGTGGGCTTGAACCTCTTTGGGGGCCATCCTCATGGGAGTCAGACAGACAGAGGACTGACTCCTTGTTCTTGTGTGTAAGCTGGCGCCGTTTAGGCCCTTTCACACTCAGAACAGCACAAGGGTCTCACAATGTCCACGGGGGTAGGTACTTCCACCCTGGCAGGTTTTACAATGTGGGCAAAACTCTCATTGAGCCTAAAGCATGCTCTTTTAGCCTGGTTGGCCAGCTGTCGCATTTTCAGAATCCACCTCTCTTCGGCCCATGGGACTAGGCGCAGCCCTTGACACCTGCAGCCACACCTGGAGTTCTCATGGGTGTTGGAGATTTGAACTCAGGTCCTCTTAATTTCACAGACTGTTCTCTCACTCCCGAGGCCATCTCCCCAGCTCCACTTTACATTTTATGTTGGACTGCATTCGTAGTTATTTTAGGGGGCGTACAGTCTGGGGGCCACAGTGGGGACACATCTACAACTTCAGACCCAGAACTGGATCTCTGACTTAGCTCTCCTTAACACTGGGTCCTGTTAAAACCAGGGACATCATGCTACTCTGGCTAGTGTCTAAGGAGGACACAAAGGCCAGCCATGTCTGCCTCTCTGATTGCCTTTCCCTGGCAGCGATGCCGCTATGCTGAGAATATCCTGTAGGGGCTCCTTCTCATCAGTGGATCTTTATTCCAGGGAACATTGGTTTTCAAATGCATCTGCTGCTGCAGTTAATTTCAGGGATAGCTGTGGGAAGGAAGAGAGCAGGGAGGTCCAAGTAACTGGCACCTCAGGCTCCCGTCCCTATTTGAGTAGGCCTTGCTCTTTCTCCTGTTTCGTATATTGAGTCTCTTAAGATTGGGTTTAAAGAAAAAGTATTGAATCAGGCAGGCCTGGTGGCACACATTTGTAATGTCAGCTGAGGCAGGAGGATGGAAAGTTTGAGGCCAGCCTGGGCTACATGGTAAGACTCCAGCTCCTCAAGAAATAAATGAAAGACCCCAGAAAAGAAAAAAGAGGAGAAAAAAGGTACTGTTGCTTATAAAAAATATTCTTTGGGGGCTGGAGAGATGACTCAGTGATAAAGAACATTTGCTGCTTTTCCAGAGGACCTGGGTTCGATTCCTAGCACTCACATAACTGCCTATAACTCTGACTCCAGGGGATCTTACTCTCTCTGGCCTCAAGGACACCTGCATGAATGCAGTGCACATAAACGCATCCAGGTTTGCATGCATACACATAAATAAAAATGACTAAATAATAAATACTTTAAAAATTATTTTAACACTCTACCTTAGCAAGAAGCCCTAGATGGACACCCAGGGAGACCCCAAACCTGGCCAAACTGCCTCCCATGTGGCTGGAGGTCTTGACCTTATTCTCCACAACTCCACTTTCTGACGTAGGACTCTGCAAAGCACACAGAGTGGGAAGGCTGAGGCAGGGGCTGGGCTTGAGGCCAGGCATGAAGTTTGGTCTGGTGATGGCTCAGAGGAAGTTGTTCCTCCCACAGAAACAAGAACTTAGCTTCAAAGGCTACAGGGTCTACAGCTTCCATATCCGGTCTGATATGAAGTTCAGCTGAGGTTGATGGGCAGGCTGAGCTTCTGGCAGATGGCCCACCTGAGGTGCAGCCCACATCCCTGAAGGATCTGCGTGCAGGAGGAGGGTCAGCTTTCCTGTGCAGCAGAGGCAAAGGGCCTGCGTGCAGGAGGAGGGTCAGCCCTTTCTGACCTTGAGAGTGTGGGTGGGGGAGTGGCTTCAGCGTTGCACAAACAGAGAAAGCCAGGTTTTGTACAGCAGGCGGCATCCAGAGGGTCAGAAAGACTGGGAGCCAGCAGGGAATCAGAGCCATGACATCAGGCTCCAGCGGGACACGGCTGCTATCCCAGTGGGAGCTGCCTCCAGTCTCTCTTGTCCTGGCAGGAGCTTGAATCTCAGTGAGGCTGGCCTAGTGGCTTGCAGGGCAGGGGCAGAAGATGAGGGAGGGGGAGTGTACAGAGGGAACATGTAAATACTATCAGAAGAAATTTCTGTGCCTGGGCTTCCCAGGAAATTGATCCAAGCTCCTCCCATGGTCCCACGATACATCTCATGCCACCCCTGCCTCCCTGCCTGTTCCCTTGGTGGGCTCTCTGCATGCCATTCCTCCTAAGCACAGAGGATGTCAGCTAACCGGAGTGGCACTGCTCCTGTGCCCAGGCTGTCAGCATCACAAGCAACACAGTAGTAAGGGGTGAGAAGGCTTTGAAGACAGATATGATGCCAGTAACAATTACAGTCGAGCCCAAACAAACAAAATGAACCTAAAATCCAGGACCAGTATCACGGGATGCTCTTGGCAAGATTGTAGGCAGGTATGGGAGAGAATGCTTGGGTGTTGAGGTCAACTTAGACTATGTATGAAGACCTATTCAAAAAAAAAAAAATGAATGGCAGAATCCTAAAGTCAAGGAGACCATAGTGTCCAATCACCTGCCACGTCAGGAAAGTCCACTTCTAGCCTAGTGTCCCTGATGGGATGATCATTTGGCTCAAACCTTTTGGAACAGGAATCTGAGGACCACACACAGCCACCTGTTCCAGAGTTTCCCCTTCCACATGGTATCCATTATGGGAGCTCCCTCTAGCCCTTTGGCTGTTTAGTTTGGATTGAGCCTGCCATGCTAGACAGAGAAGCCAGAAGCAATGTCTCCCTAAACCATTTCTTCATTCCCTAGGCTTCTCAGGTTCCAGATCGTTGATGCTCTGGCCAACTCACCTCTGCAAGAGCTCCTGGTGCAGAATGCTGTGCCGTGCCCGTCATTTACTAACTCAGCAGAAGCCTTTGGTACAAATGGCCCAGAGGTCAGAAGTTTAAGTTTTAGAATCACCCCCCTCCCCCGCCCCCGGGGATTCAAGTCCTGGTTCCATTGCTTACTAAGCTGTGCAACCTTGGGGAAGTTACTTAACATTTCTGAACTTCTGTTTGCTCCCATAAAACAAAGGTAGGAAACTATGGCTCCTTAGAGAAGATTAAATAACGCAGTGCCTGGAGGTGATGTTCCATGGACCCTGGCAGAGGGTACAGAGAAGGTGGAAGAAACCCCTTTCCCCGGCTCTGCTGCTTGAACTGGGGCCTCTCATCTTATTTTCCGCTGGGACTTATGGCATCAGCCCCCCCCCCCCCCCCCGGTTTTCTGGCTGTTGGACTCACAGAGCTCACACCCAGTGTCCCCTGGGGTTCCTGCTGCTGCCGCAACTCAACGGATGTCTCAGCAGCCCGGCTGAGGCAGCTCCTCATGACAAAGGCATCTCTTTCCAAGCCTATCTCTATAGCTAAAGCTGTCCCGTTCTCTTATTGGGTGGCTTCTGTTTTCTCCAGAGCGCTGACGACTATAAATAGCCTTAGGTAGTGGGAACTCAGGAACCAGAAATAAGACTCGAGTGGGCAGAAATGACGTGATTACTTCTGTCACCTCTGGGCACTGTACCACCCTGAAAGGAAGATCTAGGACTCAGAATGCTGAGTGAATGATATGAGGGACAAAAGCCTTAGTCTCAGGGCCACAGCGACCCCATTCATGTGCTCTCCTTCACATTGAGGTCATGCTCTTAGCTCCAAGAAGCACAGGAAGTGAGAACCACAACCTGAGGGCACTGGGACACATGCAGGCCACAAGACACTACAAGTCCTAGACAACACATGTCTACAGAAAGTAATCTTTGGTATACACCACTTAAAAGGAGAAAACAGGTTAGCTCAGAGGGAAGGGAACTACTCTTAGGTGAGGTCTTCAGAAACATTTGTCAGAGCGTAATTGAGTTATAGGAACACACACACACACACACACACACACACACACACACACACACACACGGTTTCTCTGTGTTGCTTTGGAGCCTGTCCTGGAACTCACTCTGTAGACCAGGCTGACCTAGAACTCATAGAGACCCGCCTGCCTCTGCCTCTTAAGTGCTGGGATTAAAGGTGTGCACCATCACCACCTGGCCCTGAGTAATAGGTTTTAAAAGTGAAGAAATTTCAAAGAATCTTCTGAAATGGGGGCGACCGCCCAAGTCTCAGCAAGGGGATGGTCAAGCAGGAGTTGGGTTAGGAACGGTACGTGTGGATGACTTGGAGGCTCTGGAGGAGAGCAGCCTAGCTTTCCCCTGATGATGAGTGAGCCATGATGTATAAGGGTACAGCTAGAGGGGGTGCAATGGCTGAGTCTTCAGGCACACAAGGAGCTAGAACCCATGTCCTTTATCTTGGTGGCATTTTTCTTTAATCTGAACTAAGGTCAACCTGACAGACTGTATTTGGACTAAGCTGCTCATTGATGCACAATTGCTCAATATGGCCACCTGTCAAAAACAACTGAAGACAGATGGAGTAAGATTTTTGACTCAAATGATAAAATACATCTTCTTAATCCCACCCTCCCAGAAATAGCAATACCTGATCACACATGAAAGGCCATTCCTTTCAAGTTAAAAGATCCCTCCCCAAACTGTTGCTTCCAAAGAGTCTCCCTATTAAGTTGGCCTTCCTGACTACACAGAGGAACAGGGCTTGGATAGCTGTTGCCTAGCAACACCTCCATAGTATATTGGGTTGTTGGGTTTACCTGGAGGATACCTGGTTCCCCTCCAGCACCCCCCCCAACTTCCCAGTGAAGTTCTGGGTCCTCAATATTAAGGAGAAATATGCAGAACAAGTTTGTACTCTTTTCCTAAGAAAAGTTGTCTTTGAGGTTGTTTGTTCTTTTAGGCACACACAAGAAATCCATCACATCTCTCTTTTCACCCTTGAAAGAAGGGCGACACGAGGAGGGGGGAAAGGGAGGGGGGAGGCGGAGCAACTGCCTCACTGACTGTTTTTTGTATGTGACTCTTTCTTGTATCCATGTATACACATATCTGTAGGGACAAAAACTTGCTCACAGTTTGGGAATTCTATCCTCAGGTTATGATTACTCACAGAAAAAGAAATCGAAAGCAAACTAACAAAAATTGGTTAGTCAAGAACATCCCATAGAGAGAGAAGCTGTTCACTGGTGACCATATACAATCATGAAGGTCAAATTCATCCCGTAGAAAGAGATGCTCTCCATTGGTGACCAAATACAACCATCAAGGGAACTTCAAGAATGTTCTGTTGTTCAAGGCTAAAGCAGCCCATAGGCCAGTTTCCTTCTTACTCCCAACACAGAGACAGGGATACCTGCAGTTCCCAGCAATTGGAAACACTATGAAGGCCCATCTATTTTAGGAATTGTCTTTGCATGGTAGAGTGAACAAGATTCCAGGCTCTGAAATCTAATAGATACAGTCTACTACCTTCTCCTGTATGAGCGGGGTCAGTTTTACTCTCTAAGTCTCTTTCCTGCTGTGTAGAGTGGAGTCATCCACACCCTTTCCTAGAACTCTTGAGAGCTCTCTATTGAAGAATGGAGGCGACTTCTAACATTGTGCCCGAGTCTTAGGCAGACTCAATCGCCCGTTCCCTGCTGTCCTCCGGTGCACCTGACTTGCCCAACTCTGCTTTTCAATTTCCTCATTAGGTGACCTAGACCAGTGCTTCTCAACCTTCCTAATGCAGCGACCCTATAATACAGTTTCTCATGTGGTGGGGATCCCCAACCATAAAATTATTTTCATTGCTGCTTCAGAACTGTAATTTTGCTACTGTTATGCATCACAATGGAAATCTCTAATATGCAGGATATCTGACATGTAACCCTGTGAAAGGGTCATTCGACCCCAAGGGGATCACGACCCACAGATTGAGAACCACTGCCCTGATGGAGCCAGATGATAGCGAAGGAGGAACACTATTTACCTGGCTCCCATCCTGCAGGTTGTTTTCATTTTTTTTTTTAAAAGCAGGGGGCTGAGGGATAGCTCAGAGTTTAAGAGCACTGACTGCTCTTCCAGAGGTCCTGAGTTCAATTCCCAGCAACCACATGGTGGCTCACAACCATCTATAATGAGATCTGGTGCCTCTTCTGGCCTGCAGGCACACAAGCAGGCAGAACACTGTATACATAATAAATAAATGAATCTTTTTTAAAAAAGGTATGCTTTGCCCTGAAGTTTGGTCACATCCCGAGTTGTTACCAGCAACGATTTGCAGTGGGAGCTTTGCTGAACACTGCAAAGTGAACAGAGGGGCTGCTCAGGGGAAAAGATTGCGCAGTGATCTGGAGCTGGGGAGGATGGACCAGAAATGGGTGCTTTTGTCTTAGAAAGGGAGAAGAAGGAAGCCAGGGCACAGGGACACATAGTAAATCCCTGTCAACAGCTCAGTCCCTTCTTCCTGTGAGCCCAGCAGATGGGGGCCCTGCTTCCTGTCTGTGTGACTGCAGTCTGAAGGGCACGCAAGACACCGATAAAGATCAGTCCCTGTCTCCTATAGGCACAAACTGTAGAGTTCCTAAAAGCCAGGATGGCACATGCCTTTAACGCCAGCTCTTGGGAGCCAGAAGCAGGTGGAGCTCTATGAGTTCCAGGTCAGATGGGTCTATGTACTTAGTTACAAGCCAATCAGGGCTAGAGAATGAGACCCTGTCTTAAAAACAAACAAAAAAATCAAAACCAAAAACTTCACATGTAAGGAACAATGGGCTGTGTTTGGTCAGGGAAGGCTTCAAAGCGCCAAGTTTTGAGCACTTTGAAGGGGGTGAATGAAGATGAAGGGAAGAAGGGGAAGAATTCAGTGCCTGGATCAGCAGACGCAAAGCCTGGCGCCCGGGAGCTCCTCCTGTGCGTAAGGACGCCCCCCCCCCCCCATCAACGCCCATCTCCTGTGCTCTGGAGGCCTCCTTCACTGGTCCCGCAGACCTGAGTACAGGGTTGGGTCATAAGTGGTCTAACCTCACTGGATCGGAGAACTCCGAAGAACGGGTAGAGGAAGGCAGGTACGAGGGCTGCTGCTCCAAGAGGCACCGCCTCGGACACCCAGTACACGGCGGTCACAAGCAACACGTAAGCACACGCGGCCTCCTGGAAGGGGAGGAAAGAGGTACTTAGTCACTGGGGCAGTCACTGTTGTCATGGAGACTCCCGATGAGACCCAGGGCCAACACAATAGACAACTGAGATCCCGCCGGAAGGACGCGTGCTGTGCGTGTGGTTGGCTCTTGTATCCACGTGCAGCCTGGACTTTGATAGAGTCCCAGCTCTGATGATTCTTAAAGCCATAGAGAGTGATGATTGATTCTGAGCACAACATTTGGGGCCAAGTTCACAAACCATAGAGTGGAGTTCAAAGCTTTAATTGGTGCATATTTGATCAAGCTGTTCAGCTACTGGAGGCTCTTTGGGGTAGGGGAAGATAGATCAGTGTATGTATGGTTGATTTACATGTGGGGTCTGGGGTCAGCCATCCTAACCTTCAATCCAGGTCTACCCTCTATGAAAATTTTGGGGCATCTGATTTGTGCCCACTGAAAGGAAGTGGTTTGGTAAGAAATGAAATTTAAAAATAACCTACAAGGTGGCTTCCGTACTGCGTTCTCATTGCCTCTGGGGAGGGCTTCTACCTCAGGACTCTTCTAGGGAGGCCAGCAAGGCCTTGAGTCCACCCTGTCTCCAGCTTTATTGGATTTACATATTGATGTTACATTAAAAATTTCCCTTGAAGCTGGGCGGTGGTGGTGCACACTTTTAATCACAGCACTCAGGAGGCAGAGGCAAGCAGATCTCTGTGAGTTCGAGGCCAGCCTGGTCTACAAGAGCTAGTTCGAAGACAGTCTCCAAAGCTACAGAGAAACCCTGTCTTGAACTTCCCCACCCCTCAAAAAAATTCCATTGAAATAAAAACAGGCTTCACTATCTTAAAAGTAAGTAAAGTTAAATCTCCTTATTTTAAAATATTTTTTCAAGCAATTTGATTAGGTAGGTTTTTTTGTTCGTTTGTTTGTTTTTGTTCTGTGTTGTTTTTGTTTTTGAGTGACAGGGTCTAGCTATGCTGCCAGGCTGGTCTCAGACTCATGGGTTCAAGTGATCCTCCTGAGTCAGCTTCCATGACTAGAGGCCTGCCACCACATCTGGCTTAATTCAACGAATTGCTAGGCAAGAACTGTTGGCTATTTTCCCCTTTAATTCTCAGCCTGAGCTTGGACCATGTACTAGCAATGAGTGGGGGAATCTTTTCTCTGGGAGGGGTCTGGTGTTGACTGCGTGGGGGTGGGGTACGGACAGGCAGCAATCCCTAGACTGAGGCTCATTTTGGAGGAAGGGGAATGGACACATCGTTTCTCAGCCTTGGCTCTAATGACACTTGAGGGGGGCTCATTCTTTGCTCTTGGGCCTTCCCGTGTGGTGCACTGAGCCCGGTAGCATCATTTGTCTCTTCCTGCTTAGCCATCAGTAGACTCTCCCCTGTTATGACAATCCCAAAAGGTTCTCATTGTCCCTGGAGGCCACGCCCATGGCCTGATGCCACAGAAATATCCTTCTATAGAGGGGATAGAAGGCTAACCATCTGCAGGAGATGGCAGGGTGGGAAATCTGGAAATTTACCAGTATTTTCCTCAACTCACCAAAAACCTCACTGTGTACCAAAGAGTGCAGAAGGTAGATAAACACAACTTTATAAAAACACCGCTGTTCCTAGCCTTGGCTACCAGCAGGGCTGATTGCGTGATTGGTGCCAAGGAATTGTATGATTGGTACCAGCAGGGCTGATTGTGTGATTGGTCCTGAGGAAGGTTAGGAGGCTCTCTCTTGGGACGTCACTTTCCAAGAGCTTAATAATTGCAACATTCCAAAGTGCCCACAGAGGACAATTATACAGAGAACCCAAGCCAGCTGAGACTCCCTCAGGGTTTACATAGGATGCAGGTATGACCCAGCCCAGTCTGCCTGCCCAACAAGGAACCTGACAAATCTTGCTCCGTTCCGGGCTCAGCGATAGCTGGCTTTGCTGGAAGGGACCTTGCTCCCTCCAGATAGCCATGGATTAAGGCAGGCTGGGGTGAGGAATGGGAAGTGAGCCCACTGTTGACTGTAGCACCCACAGAAATTTCCTCTAAGGGCAAAGGCTGAGGTAAGAGATACAGCTTTCAGAATTGCTGATAACATGCTAGAAGTGATACCTTTGGGGAAAGGATGCAGTTTAGAGAAACGGCCTCCTCGTTGTAGACATGAAGCTCTAGCCCACGTTTCCTCTTTGTGGTAAAGAGATAAGAAGAAGGTTAGGATAAAGGGGCAGAATGTTGTCTGTCCCTCACTGGGACAACTTTGTCCTGGTTACTTTACAGGGCCCCGATTTAAGTGAGAAAAGGAGAGAGAGAAAGAGAGAGAGAGAGAGAGAGAGAGAGAGAGAGAGAGAGAGAAAGAGAAAGAGAGAGAAAGAGAGAGAGAGCAACAGACTGATTTTCTTTCTGCTATGCACCATTGGATTGGAACAGGGAAGAGTTAGGTAGGTTAAGATAACTTTTCGGTTGTCAATAGCATAACGAGACGTTGATAGACCTCTCGGAGTTGAGAACAGAGCAACCCACTGTCGCTTTTGTCTAGCTTCTTTTAGAGTAGAAGGACAGAAGACACTTCCAGAGGACTTTCTCTCCTTAGCTTGCCCCCGGAATCCACACTAACTTCCTTATGCTATTTCCCAGTCTTCTCCACTTTTAGGTGACTGTGGAGTTAGATACCCCTGGGACTCTATAGAATTCCTGCATCTGACCAGACTCAGGGACATGGATAAATTTAGTCAGCTAACAGGTCTCTCTTATCTTATTGGGTGTGTGTGTGGGGGGGTGGATGCTCTGGAACCCCCAGGCCCCACGTGAGCATTCAGGTCAGGAATGCCTTTAATGGGCAGTGCTTGTTTCTTTTCATTCCCTGCCTAAAATCAGAACAGAAGCTGAGCATAGGAGAAAGATTGTGAGCTTGGGGTAGCCTGTGCTATATGGCAAGACACTGTTCAGAACCTAACAAAGAAACAGAACAACCAAACAGACAATAAACGGGGAAGCATTCAAAGCGGCTTTTCCCTATGAAGTCAGTTTCCTACCTTAACTTGGGTTCCTTCTCCAGGAAGTTCACCCTTCAACACCCCTCAGTTATATCTCACACAAGCTCTACTAGAAGGGACTTGAAGTCCGTTCCTCTGCTGTCGCCAGTGACTCAGGGGCACTTTGAAAAATCTCTTTTGAGAGATTGGGGTGCAGCTTCCGCTAGGGACACCGAAGTGTTCAGAAGAATGTCCTTTTTGGTGATTCTCTGCTGAAGAGCAAGTCTAGGGCCTTTTGTATGCTAAGCAACTGCTGTACCTCACAGCCACATCCCCAGCCCTACCCTCTTCTGGAACATCAAAGAGTCCAGACTTTAAAGAATTGGGTGAGTAGAGAGAAAAAATCATTTTGACGGCCCCTAAAGTGTGGCTGTGGCTCATCACTTGGGAGAATCAGCAGATTGCACGCTAAGGGCTCCTGCCCAGGTGCTCGGCAGCCTCTCTCAAGGGGAGCCTAGAAGAAGAGATTCCGTCGAGGAATTCTAAGGATTCTAATATCAGAGTCTCAGAGTTGCATGCAAGGGGTGGAAGGTAGCCGGGAGATATAACTGGCATGGTGTCTCTAGTTCATGTCTCCTGTGGGCACTAGTTAAAGTTCCCAAGGATGAAGGCTGTCAGGAGGGTGGGGGAGTGAGGAGGTGGGCAGGCAGGGCTTCCTCATACTGCTCAGTAGAAGAGGGCATTTCCTTAAACTAACCTGACACTGGGAGAAAAATACCAGGAAAAGAAAACTCAAAACAATCAATTAAACAAAGCAGAAAATTAACTGTTACACAGCCCAGAAAAAGAAAAAAAGTCATTGGCCATCACTGTCTGCTAATCCCAGACCAGAGTTGGTTGGTGCCTCCTTGGCATGCTGAAGTATTTATTTTACTGAAGATTTAAGTCAGCTTGTGTTTAACAAGACCGTGATGATCCCTTCTGTTCAACTTTTTAAATTTCATCTTGGTTCCCCCATCCCCCAGAGAACAGTGTGGGAGATATTCCTGTAGCTAACCTGCCTTACTCTTTTCTAGAGTCTCAAGGACAGTGACAGCTTGGAGGTGGGCTACCTCCTCCCCTGCACACCTCCCCCCCCCCCCCCCCCCCCCCCCCCCCCCCCCCCGCCGCACACCAGGCATGTGAGGAGAGAGGGGAATAAGGTAAAGGAGACCGTGAAGGTTCAAGGTTCAAGAGACTGATTGAACAGTTTCAGTGCCTTTGCTTCCAAACTTTAAAATTAGGCCATGGGCTAGAGTTTTGGGGCTTGCATTTCTGTTTTCTTGTCTTTTTTTTTTTTTTTTTTTTTTTTTTTTTTTTTTTTGCAGAAAGGAAAACACAGAAATTTCCAGATAGTCCGAGGACAAGAGTAACCGACTAACCTGTGCTTCCAATTTCAATACTCCCTTTCCCAAAGTTTGCATAGCAGGTTCAGGATAGCCATTTGCATAGTCTGGTGGTGGGAGACCACCATGATCTCTAGACAGGATTCCTCCCAGCTCCACCCCTTCTGGATAGACAGTGAAGGACTATCTGTGTCTCTAGTTGGTGACACATAATAATAGCCACAGGTTGAGAAATAGGGGCTCCCCGGCCTGTCCTTTCTGTGGGTTGAACCACAGCTCCTGCTCTTTTTTGCAACACGACAGCCATTTCAGCTATGGTCTCCCACTCTGTGGAGGCCAGAATTGGGGGGTCCTTTCTTGAGACGGGGGATGGAAACGGTCGTTTTAAGGAAGAAAGTACTTTGGTGGAGAAGTACAACAAGTTCATCCAAATGAAGATGATTTCAATCATAATGAAGTCCTCTTGGGGTGCCCCACAAACAGTTCACTCTCTACAGACCTCCCTCCTCTGCTCCCCGACTCTCTCTGATGCCCTGGCGGGGGTAGGCAGGCTGCTACTTACACTGGTGGGGTAGATGGTGGGCAGAGGCAGCAGCAGCAGGGGCACACAGATGACCAATAGCAGCTTTCTTGCTTGGAGAAGGCCCTGCAGCAAGCCCATGGTGGACCTGTCTGGACTGAGTCCTTGACGGAGACCTCGACGGCTGGCTTTCTCCTCTGCACCGCTCTACGCACCGCTCCTAATCCGAGAAGACGTCTCACACCTTCCCTGGCTTCCAAGGGTCAGTCCTCTTCGGTTGTGGGAGCAGAAAAGCAGGGTGGCTGTACCCAGTTTCCACATAAAGCTGGGCTCCTTGCCTTCGGCCTTAGGTAGGGTGGAGCAGCATAGTGTTATGGCCATCGAAAAGGAGCTGGAAAGGGATTCTGTGCCGGGGCGGTGGGTGCTCCCTCTGTGGTTAACGAGAGGGTGGCTCCATTCTAGGCATCAGCAAAAGCCCTCACAAGCAATGTGCTTGCGGCTGCTGATCAGCTGTGAAGAACCATTGAAGGCTTCAAAAAATAAAAACAGTTGCTTTTCTTCTTGCTGGTGACCTGTTTGGGGGCAGTTGCTGTTTTCCCTCCGACCTGGCCGACTGTTGGTAAAAATCTGGTAGCCCCTTCCCTTAAAGCAAGCACCGGTTTGAGTCTGAGGCACGTGTAGACCTCAGATTGGGGAAGGGTGAGGGGAGCGCTGTCGCCCAGGACCTGACACCTTAACTCTGCTTGGATGTCTTTCCTTCCAAGTGGGCTCCTACTTATAGCTTTCCTGGAGTCTGGATTTCCAAAACAGGCCTGAAGAATCTCCAAGACATTCCTTTTTGTTAGAGTCCTAAGACCTGCTGGAGGCCCACCTTTAACTTTCCTGCACCAATGGGAAGCAGGCTCAGGGCCGTTGTTCCGCCCATTCCTCAAAGCCTACCGGCAAGTTGAAAAGAATGAGCCAACGTTGCATCTGAAGGCAGCTCTTGATTGGTCACAGCAGGGGCCTGCTGATTTGGCAGAACCCAGGCGGCTTCCGAAGCTTGTTTTTTCCATTTCGCAAACATCCCAGGGGTTGGATGTTGATCAGCACCCTGAGCATAATCCCATCTCCCCAAGCACCGCTGTACTGTTTCTGAGCATGGGACCCAGTTTTCCTGGGAGAATCACTCGCTCACCACCCTGGGAAGACAACACATTTGGTGGCAGGAGAATATGGACATTAATTCTGGACTGAACAGTATTAAGACTTCCCTTCAGGCAAAGTTTGCTTCTTGGACACTTAGGGGATAGAAAGGTCAGAGCCAGCAGGAAGAACTGGCCTGGAGGAAAGGCCCTGGGATGAGTGGGGAGGGAGGGGGGAGTGGCTCCCCTCTGCTCTGGAAAAGTCTAGATGACAGTTGGAGTGGGTATTCATGAAACTCATCGAGGCTCTTTACCAAGGAAAGGAAGCAGGCAATCTTCCTTGAAGGGAACACAGGGCAGAGACAGAACGCAGACCCATGCTGGCGATGGGGACCAGCCTCATCAATAGTTAGATCCGGAATTTCTCCTGCTTACAGATCTGGAGAAATGGTCAGCCTCTTTTCCTTTCCTTTTCAGAAAGGACATGTAGATTTGAAATAAGATGAGAAAGAGAAAGGGAAGACCCTGACATCTCCTACAAGATGTTTTTGGTCAGATCACCTTGACCTGGGCTGCAGAGCCGTGGCTTGCGAGCATTCACCTCTGAACTCTGCAGCCAGAGCTCTTGAAGTGATCCCTGGGCTAAGAGTAGAGCGCCCAAAGAAGAGGTCCAACCAAACCTGCTCTCCTTGATTTTCAGGGTCAGAGAAACTACTGACAGATCTTTGAACTCATCCAGCTGTTGTGTTGCGGGTTATGATGAGTCATCTCTACCTGCATGTCCAAGATGGACTACATCATCTTCTGTATCCTTGCCTCATATTTGGGACAGTTTGGGAATGCAGAATAAACAAGGCCACATGCTTGTGATGTTTTGGTTACAGAGATGAGAGGGACTGGATAATAATAAACAGCTGTAGAAGTCAGCATCTGTCAAACCCAGGAGCCGTTTCAAATTCCTCCATGACATAGTCTGAGGTGACAAAGATTCCAGAGAGTTTAGTAATGCCATTGGGCCAACTGTAATACACCATACGTGAAATCTGTTGACTAAAGTGAAGCAAGGCAAGTTGCACGTTAGGGCCAGGAGTTCCCCTGGCCTATCAGTTGCCCATTTGAAGACAGTGCTTTCCAACACAGTGTTAAGGAGTACCGGATAGATTCCATGTGAAGAAGGTACCTAAAGTAGTCAAACTCTCAAACTATGTATTTTGCCTTTTGGAGACAGAGTCTCACTCTCTAGGCCAGGGTAGCTTGGAACCATACTATGTGGCCCAGGCTGACCTCCAACTCATGGGGATCCTCCTGCAGCAGCCTCCCGAGTGTTGAGAATACAGGTGTGAGCCAACACCCCCCCCCCCCCCCCGCTAAAGTAGTCAAACTCTTATGGAAAGTGGAGCAGTGGCCAAGGTGTGGGGAGAAATGGAAAGAGTTGTTCAAAGGTCATCGAGTCCCAGTCCATCAAGATGGAAACCGTTCACATCAGTGTGAGGGCTGCTGACATGGCTCGGTAGCAGAGCACTTGCCCAGGGGGCAGGAGGTCCTGGTTCTGAGCCTTACACATTACCCCCCCCCCCCCCCAATAATAAGAAAGCACCATGCAGATAAATGGATGTTTGGAAACGTCAACACGGCTGCGGTGGCAGGTTTCAGGTTGTGTTGGCTAACCCCAAAGAAAGGAGGATATGTAATCTATTAAGACAAGCTGGGAGAACAGGGGACATTACCAAGTCATTTAGCTGGGATTTCGATTCATGCTAGTCCACCTGATGACATGCCTTCGACAGAGTGATCCCAGATGTGACACCTTCATTAGATTCAGGTGAGGTGTGAGAGCAACACAGCATCAGCTGTGACAGGTTTGTCCTTGTGACCCCAGAGATGCAGATGGCTGTGTGCATCTCAGCTGCACAGGCAGCTTCTAGACAGTGTGGCCATGTCAGACTCGTCTCCTCAGCAAGTGCTCTGTAAGCAAATCTGATTGTCGTGTGCGTGTGGGATGGGCACGAAGGAGGCAAAGCAGGCGGTTTTGTTTCTACCCCCGTTGCCTCTGTTCTTCACTGAGCCAAGTGTGGGGTTATTATTTGGGGGGAGGGTTTATTTTGTTGGACTGTAACATACTATTTGATTTTATGTATCAGTGAAGTCAATGTTATAAAACTTTTTGCATGTAAAATTAGTCTGTCTTCATTCAGAATAGAGTGATGCTTAAGAGTCTAGTTACTTCCTAGACAACAAACAGAACCCCAAGAGAGGCATACATGGATTGAATGTACATGGGAAGAAGAAAAAGACAAGATCTCCTGAGTAAATTGGGAGCATGGGGACCATGGGAGAGGGCGGAGGGGAGGAGAGAGGAGAAAAATATATACCTCAATCATCATCATCATCATCATCATCATCATCATCATCATCATCATCATCTAGCTACTCCAGGAAAGACTTCCACTGGAAGGATTGGGACCCCAACCCAGCCATGTAACTACTGACCTTCAGTTTGTCCTGCCTACAAGATGTACTAGGGTAAAGGTGGTGCAGAATTATGGGAGTGATCAACCAATGATTGGTTCAGCTTGAGACCCATGCTATGAGAGGTTACCCACCCCAGGCACTGCCTGGAGGGTCAGGACCCAGAGACTTAGGATAGAACTAAAAATGACTGGAAAAAAAGTCAATAAAATGATTCCAGATGATTCTGCTATACTCATAGAATGGTGCCTAAGCCAATTTTCCGAGAGGCTTCTAGCAACGGATGGAAACAGATGCAGAGCTCCACATCCAAACAGGTGAACCTTGGGGAGTCCTGTGGAAGAGGGGGAGGAAGAATTATGGGAGCCAGAGGGGTCCCACAAGAAAACCTGCAGAATCAGCTAAACAGGGCTCACAGGTGCCCCCAGAGACTGAACTGTCAACCAGAGAGCTTCCGTGGGATTGACCTAGGCATTCTTCAAATGTTCCAGCTGTATGGCTTGGTCCTCTTGGGGGACAGGAGTTAGGAAATGGTGGGAGCTGGGGCTGTCTCTGACTCCGCAACCTGCTTTTAGAACCCCTTCCTCTTACCAGGTTTCCTAGCTCAGCCTTTATAGGAGAGGCGGTTTCTAAGCTTACTGTAACTTGCTATGCCATGGCTCGCAGATTTACAGGGGAAGCCTGTTCTTTTCTGAAGAGAAAGAAGGCAGAGTGGGGGAGGATAGTGGGGGTTAGGGGGAGGGACAGGGAGGAGAGGAGGGAGGGAGAAACTATGATTGGGCTGAAAAAATAAATTAATTTAATAAAAATTATTTTAAAAATCTAGTTAATTTGAAAATGAAGTTTTCGTTTATCTTGAAAAGGTCATGTCCTTTTCACATTTTTTTCAGCCGTTGATTGTCACGTAAATTTAGGCTCCAATTTATGAATATAAAATGCTTTTAATTTGTGTGTGTGTGTGTGTGCACGTGCATGTGTTGGGTGAATGAATTACTATTGATCCCAGCGTTTCTTGAAATAATTTCCCTCCTCACCTGTCTCCAGTTCTCCTCCCCACAAGTTGCTGCTCTTACAATATGGTAGGCAGCCAACCCAGTCTTCCGCTAGCACCTGAGTATGAATCTGGTGTAGTCTCCGGCCGGGAGCAAAGCTACTCTGAGGGTTTTGCACAGTATCTAGGAACTGAGATATTGCTGGCCCGCTGCTCACTTCACATCCAGGAAACTACACAGAGTGAAGGTCGGTCACGGATTATGGGTTCACCTCTGCAAAATCCAAGCATGTCTGCATGCTGTCCTTTGTTATAGCTGAATGAAACAAAGGAAGCAGTATGGGTGGGGTGAGGTGTTGAGAGGGGAGGAGAGGGGGGCCTCTAGAAGAGGCTGGAGACATTACCCCCCTCCAAATATTCATAGCGGGACCCCACTGTTGAAACATCAGAGACGCCAACTATATTAGAGAAAGAGGCAAGCAGAACGTCAAAGACCGTGTAATGCGCATGAACAAAAACAGTATGAGGGCTGGGGATGGCTCCATGGGTAAGACTATTTGCTGGGCGAGATGAAGACTTGAGTTCAAATCTCCAACACCCCATGTAAAAATCCAGATGTGACCATGAACCCCAGTAACCCCAGCACTGAAGGTTGTAGAGATAGGACAATTACTGGGGCTTCTGGTAGCCAACCTAGCCCAAGTGCAGTAAGAGACCCTGTCTCAGGGGAATAAAGCAGAGACTGCTAGAGTGGGACACCTGACGTTCTCCTCTAACCTCTATGTAACCTCCCCACATGCACATCCATGCACTGCATGCATGCACATGCGCACACACATATGCACACACAGGGAGGGAAAAGGCAAGAAGAAGGAGGGAGAGGGAGAGAGAGAGTCACTGTTAGAAATGGTTTGGGAGTTAGGAAGAGAATACTCAGGTGAGAAAGAGCAGGACCAAGGGTGACTGCCTGAGCAGGTGAATTTGAAGATGAAACGCCATGCCTGTTCTGGTGCGGTACCTTCTTCCTGCACCCTAGCTGAGGATGAAACACCATGCTTGTTCTAGTGAGCCATCTTCTTCTGGCTCCTTAGGCCTTCTACAGAGAGATCATGCAGCTGGAACATGCAGGCAAAGCTCACCTAGAAGATTTGGGACGTCCAAACTCATTGTGCTTAAGTGGCAATTATAAAATACCTTTTCCAGAATGTCACCCAACAGATACCCGCACTCAAATATCAGACTTTCTGCAATATAGACCCCAGAATCCAGCTGGAGCCCAGAAGGAGAAAGAAGCTAGATCTCTGTGCTGGGGTAAAGCCTTCCAGAACGCGGGTGCTTCACTCCCTGACACAGGTCATGGCCTATGACCTCAGCCCAGAATGTTAAGAAGTCTACCTTGTTTAGAACCAGGCCATTCAAGAAGGATAGCTGAAGGGGCAAGTGTATGGGTAACAGTGAAAAGTGAACTTTAATGACCTGGATGTGAGGGGACAGTGGAGAACCCAGGATCCCACACAGGATGGATAGCACTTCCCTGGATCTTGTGTGTGAGCCGGGGCGAGGACTCCACAGACACAGGAAGCTCCCTGTAGAACCTCACAATTGTTAGCTGATTACAGTCATTTCATGAATAGAAGGGACCTGAGAGTTCTCTGCCTCCTTTGTTAGAATGTCCTAAATAATTTAAATATCAAACAAGGGCCAAAGACATTGCATATGTATAGTTTAAATATCAACCAGTAATTATTTAATATAAATAATAGATATTGACCCAACATTTTGAAATTTAAAAGTGCAGCAGTTGAAAGTAAACAATCTGTTGTCTGAAAGTGATTTTTATCTGAACACCAAAATCTCTGACAATACTATAGTATTTTAGGACAGACAAGGACAGAGGTGCCACCTCTTTCATTAGGAGGGCATTATGTGCTTTAGCTTGGCTTCCATTTTCAAATGACGGGGCATGAATGGACTATTAGCACTTCCATGGCCTTCCTATTTCTCCTGTCTCAGAATAACTTCAGAAAAGATTAATCAAGCCATGTAGGTCACCACATTACTGATTTTCTGACTGATTCTTCTCCACGACTTTGAGAAAAACCAAGTATATCCTTCTTAAACAACAGTGTGTTTATTTGAATGTATCTCTACTTTTTAAATATTTACCATAGAATCTGCCAGAAATGTTCATTAAGCACAGGTCCCTTAGAACCAACAAATTCTGTCCACCATCTTCCTGTCATGTCCAGATCCCATCCTCAGTTCTTGCTCTGTGTGTGTGGGTAAGTATATCTTAGATTTCTGCTTATTACCAGGTAGACCAGTTGGCCTCTGGAGGTATCTTGAAATCTCAATATAGTTCTTTCTTTTAGCTCAGATAACATTATATTATAGGTCAGAAATAATATATGTCAGAAAGCAACAAGAAACGAAAGAGTAATGGGATGATTCATTTATCTTTGCTATTCTGTGTGGGCAGTACAAATTTTCTTCATGGACTCCGTGAGTAGAGTAAAGGATGAATAACCTGGAAGACAGTGTGTGCCTGTCCATGTTTCAGGGTCCTGGTATGGGCCACCAGGCTCTCAGGGAGACACTCCAGCACCCAAGGACCGCATCAAGTCATGCCTCAAGGCCCGGAAAAGGCTAATGAGGGCCTGAGCCCAGACGTCCTTCTGATGCCCTTCAGACAAAGCTGTTCTGTAGGCTGTGTAAGCCAGGGTCAGTGCTGTCCTTTCAAAATCTTCTTTCTTGAGGATTCCAGGGTGGTTGGCCAGGCTGGCACTCAGCCTGCGGATATCTGGGATGTGCTTGGGGATTATGTTATTGCAGATCGCGTGGAAGTTCAAGGCCTTCCTCAGGGAGGCTAGTTCCTCATCCTTGATGGAGATCTTCAGGTCTGGGCTGATCTCCATTTCAGCCAGCAAGAGCTGTGGAGAAAGATGGGATAAGGAAAACCATGAAGCCAGGTATTGTTAAGGACAGAGTGAGGATCACTAGTCACATGGAGAGAGGCAGCCATAAGAGGAGCTTAGAATCCAAGGGACCTGGGCCCAGCTCTGAGCTTCCTTCTTAACTCCTCTGAGCCTCACCTTTCTTTTCTGTAAAATGACCAGTTACAGTGTCTGCTCCATTGGGACAGCATGAGAAATATGCAGGACAGATTTGGGCAAATGTGAACGACAATGCCGTCATCTAGTTGGCTGATCCCATCTTCTCTTACCTGGGTCTTCTGACCACCACAGATAAATTGTAACCAGAAGTTGGGAATTTCAAGGATGCAGAGGGTTGTGCTGGGGGTACTGGGATACAGAGATGTCCTATCTCACCGACTTGCGAGAATAGGGGCTGTATCTATCACCTTCATCCCTGCCCTGTTTCACAAGGAACCTAGTAAATACTCCAGGAATGGAAAGCCTCCAAATTCTAAATGTCCTTCTTTTCCTCCACCCTCCTCTGCTGCCCGTGACACTCCCTGTTGTCCCTCTGCCCTCCATGACACTATTGTCCCCTGAACCATTGATTTGTGAATCCCATTTTTAAGGCTTAGTAGAGGCCAGGCATGGCAGTTTGCTGCCCGGGACAGTGTTTGAAATCTCCTCCCTGACTTCACCGTGTCAGAAGCATCAAAGCTGGAAGGGAATTTGGGGTCACACACTAAAACTTCTTGTAATAGTTGAGAGTCAGGGTCCGAGACTCTTGGCCAATGGACTCAAGTTCAGACTTTGAAGTTAAAGCTCCTAGCACTAATCAAGAAATGCGCCCGGTGGTTTTGAGGAGTGGGCTCTCAGGGAAGCAGGTGTAAATGGAAGAAGGAAGCCTGTCCGGTAGTACAGGCTTCCAGAAACTTAGGTGAGTTTCTGGAGCAGCCAGCCAGCATCTCTGTACAGCGGGCAAAGCCTCAGAGATGTGACAGAGCCTGGGTTCTGGTGTGGCTTTGCCAGGACACTCCTGATGTGTGATGCCTAAAGTTTTTGCTTAGGACCTTCCAGTCAGTGCCTGGGTGTGACTGTGGTACCTATGGGTATGGGACAAACCCCACCTTTCCTTATGCCTGAACTGAACACTGAACACTGGCATTTCTGTCAGGACACATGGAAAAGATAAAGTGGTTCAAGAAGTCCCTTACTTGTCCCCTCCAGGAACTAGTTTAGGCCATTCCCTGCCTAAACCCCACAGGCCCAGGCAGACCGCTTCTCAGAGAAAGAACATGCATGTCTTTGGGTGACTTGGGTGGATGGCCTTCCCTCTGCTTACCTCATACAGGAGTTCCACATCCTCCAGGGAGGTCTGCAGGATCGGATTCAATGGCAATGACAAGGACCTCTTTGGCCGGTGAGCAGCAGGGAAGAGCGCAGCTAGAAGGGACAAGAGACTGACTTGTGGGACTGGCAGGCACAGGGCCACCTCTACTCCAGCTTGAGGGAAGCCCTCAAGTATATTTTGAAAGTGGGTGGACATAGGTGCGGGGAGGTGACAGGTCTCTGTGTCTCAGAGAGCTCCCAGATACGCCAGACTAGCAGCTCGTCAGAAGCAGCCAAGGAACTGGAAAACATTTATCTGCTCGGGCTGTGTTTGTACTAGGAAATTAGGTTAAAACCAAACAGATGAGGCAAAATAGGAGAACGCGAGAAAATGAGAGTTCCCTAATCCCACAAGGGAGACCCCAAAACTATTGCCTAACACACTGCATACCTGAGTGCTTAAAACAGTCAGTCCGTAAGTGCTGGCCTGCAACCTTATCATCAGAGACTCAGGTTAACCCAGGCATCTGAAGGAGAAGTGCCACGGGTCCTTACACAGATGACAAAGGAAAGGAAGCAGGCTGCTGCAAGACCTTAACGCTGGGCTCGATGGGACCATGTGGCGAGTGCAGAGCTTCCCACAAGGGCTAGCTAATTTAATGGGGCAATTACTGCATAGTCAAGGCAGGGACACATTTGGAAGCTGGAGGAAGCTGGGTGGGTTCCTGATGGGCTGCAGGATTGGAAGCACTAGGAACGTGCTAGGATTTCTCCTTCACTAGGAGGCGTGAAGGAAAAAGCAGAAAATTGTTAAACAAGATGATAATGGAGACCCCAGATCTTCAGGACTGGATCAGACAGCCCCTGCCACCTGCTCAGCCCCTTGATGCAGCAGACACAGGTCACGCATGACCGCCATGCCTGTGGGTAGACAACGATTGTGACCTTTAGAAAACCAGAGAGAGGAATCTAGAAACCAGAGGGCTGTGAGGGTGGCCCCCTGAAGCTGTGTAACTATACTCGTCACAGCCCTTGGTGGCTGCCCTGCTACATGCCGTGTCCCCGAGCCACCAGTAAAATGTCTCATTGTGTTCAGGGCGCTAAGTTATGTTAAATGTGCTAAAGAAGGCAGAGCAGTGTAAGGCATTCCAGAATGATTTCCAGCAGACATGATAAACGAAGATCTCGGCTAAAAAGGCCCTTCCTGAAAAGTCTATTGTTGAAATCTGCTTCCCATCCAAAGTGGCTGCGGACAGCTTTGCTGAAGTGGCCTTCGTAGTAGCTCATTCGTGACCATTGTCCCAAGTTCCTCTGGACTGGGGTGAATGTGATTTGTGCTTCTATGTGCCTATTTGAGCCTGGAAGTCACAAGTAAGGGTCCCAGCAGGGTGTGGGCTTGGTTTCTGTCTTCTTCATAGGGAAGGAAACATGGGTACTTGGCATAGATCAAGGAGCGAGACATTTCTGTGTGTTTGTGTGTATGCATGTGTGTACACATGTGCGATGGTGCACTTGTTTGTAGAGGCTTGGGGTTGGCATTTGGATATCTTCTTTAGTCATGTCTTGACCTTTGTATTTTGAGACAGGGTCTCTCACGGAATCTGGGGCTTCTGTTTTAGTTTGATTGGCTGGTCAGGGAGCCCCAGGGATCCTGCTGTCCCCATCCCACAGTTCTGGGGTTACACGGTCCTGCCGCCATGCCTGGCCTTTACATGGGTGCTAAGAATTCGAACTTGAGTCCCCACGCTTACACAGCAAGCACCTCACCGTCTGACCATCTCCCACTGCCCCTTTATGAACTTCTCTTTTATACCCGTGTGAAAAGACGGAGGAGACGGACTCACGCTAGGACCACGGGGAAACTTCACTCCCCAATTCTCCCAGAGCATCTTTATTTTTTTCATTTAGTTTTTGAGAATTTTATATGAGCACTGTATTTACATCAACACCTCTTCTTCTCTCCCTCCAACTCCTCCCATGTTCCTTCCAACTTCTTCTCAAATTCATGGTCTTTAATCTTTAATTATAAGTGATATATATATATATATATGTGTGTGTGTATGTATGTATATATACATGTATATATATATATATGTATATATAAATTTATAAGCACAACTTGGTGATTTCATTTAGTGTTGTTCATAAGTATTTAGGGTTTATCTCCTGAGATTTACTAACCTCCCAGAGTTACAGACCGAAGCTTCTTTATGTGGGCCGAGAGCTACACTTATCAGTGGGGGTAAGGGTAAGTATTTAGAGTACAGTTAGAAACTCTACTGGTTTAGTGTGGTGTCAGTAGTAGGGTTTCTTCTAGGGTGCATGGCCTCAGCAGTCACAAGCAGCAGGCGTGGATTCCTCCCTCTGAGCAGAATGTAAGTCAAATTAGAGGGCCGTTGGTTACAACCAAGACAGAAGTACCGCTGTTTCATCTCTAGGGAAAACTTGCTATTCTAGCCCTCGCTATTATCCACAGTTGGGTACAACTGCTGATTGGTTTTCTCCTTTGGCAGCTTGCTTGGTTCCTCTGCTACAATGAGAGCTTGTCCTCATGAAGGAGGTGTCCTTGTCAGCTCTTGCGAATTCTTCCATGTCGTCTGCCATATCTTTCTTTTTTTAAAAGTATTTATGTATTTTATTGAGAGTATGTGTGTGCCTGCTTGTTTTTGTGTATACCACATGCATTCAGCATCCAAGGAAGCAAGCGTAGGGCGTTGGATTTCCTGGAGCTGGAATTATAGGCAGATGGGGGAGGCACAGTGTGAGTGCTGGAGATCAAACCCAGGTTTTAGGATAGAATAATCAACGTTCTTCATTACTGAACCATTTTTTTTCCTAGCTCCAGAACCTCTTTCTTACCGAAAAATTTAAAATATCTACCTTTAAATGCCTTGTGAGTTCTGTAGGCAGTGTGTCAGTCTCATAAAAATATCCACCCTCCTGCAGATGGAAGGGGAGGACAGCAATGTCATAGGCTGAGGCTCTCTCTTCCCTGTCATCATGGGCTCTCCAAGGGCTCCCCAGGGAAGTTACTGTAGTTTTAGGCCTGGGCATTCTTCACTTAGTCCCTTTCCTGAGGACACATCTTTTATCGTGCTTGCTCTATTTAGGGAGCCCCTCACTCTCAGAGTCAAGGAGAACACACTTTCCCATTCAAAACTGAGCTTGCCAATGGCCACTGTCATTCCTCACAGCTGCTGCTCTCATATCCAACAATGATACTGGTGGGTGACAAGCATCAGAAGTAGCCACAGCCCTCCAGACGCGGATGGCAGTTGTGCGGGGTGCACAAATATCTTGCTTTTCCTTTTCACGTGTGTGGTGTTTGCGTGCGCGCGTGCACTTGTATATGTGTCTATGCATGTGGAGTTCAGGAATCTTCCCCTATTGCTCCTCCACCTTCTTCTTTGAGGCAGGGTCTCGCAGTCAAACCCAGCGCTCACTAATACAACTCTTCAGCAGGAGCACAGGTATTTTAAAGCTAGGTCTCTCCTTCCTTTCCTTCTCCCATTTCCCACACTGGAAATTTCACAAGTGCCTGCCCCCAGCTGCTGTTGTCCATAATGGTGAAGACTGAATCCTGCCAAAAATACCCATGGCCAAAACAAGTGCCGGTTGGGGTTGAGAGAAACGTATACAAAGCTTGAAATGAGTCTTGTTCTCATATCGCTGGGTGACAGCCCTGTTTCCCCAGGAACCCTCTCCCATGCACCCCATGGCATGCATCTACCTCTGAGGCTTTCTTGTCCATTCTGCCCACTTAGTGCCTTGCTGTCTCCCCACTTGGAAAGTACTCTCTGGATTACCGGTTCCTGGGATAGGGAGCGAGTTTTCTGCTCCCTCTGCTCCACATACTGTGTAAGGCTCAGAAGGGAAGCTCAATAGGACTGACTTAAAAGAACAACCAGATGCTAAATAAAGCAGCAGCCCCGACTTACGGATGCTACTGTACCATTAGCCCTTTGTTCACTGTGAACCATCCCTGAACTGTGTGGCAGAGTAAACTTGGCAAGAAGGTAGTCCTGGACCACTATCAGGCTTGGCTCCTCCCGCCAGAGGGAAGGGAGAAGAGGAAATGGAGACAGCAGAAAGTGATAGAGAGAGTGCCCCGCATTCCCTGGACCACTGGGTCTCAGACACGAAGGTTGCTGGAAGCTTTGCTCAGACTCACAGGCCTTGTGCACATTTTGTGGGGTGTAAACCTGGCCTACTTGCTTGCTTACTTTTCTCCCTAGCGTTGCACACCCAACCCAATCACTAAGCATCTCTCTGGAGTGTGAATATCCTCACGAGGGTCTCTCCCTGTGCCCGTCTCCCTGGGACTCACTGGTCTGCTTGCTTAAAAGGCTGCAGTACAGGCTGGCCTTGGGGTTGAGAACAGAGATGACCCCCTTTACAGGCAAATGAGTGTCTATGGCATATTGGACCTACCAGCGCAGAACAAAGGATTCACCTGTTCTGATCGTGCCCGGTGGATCAAGCTACTTTAGAAACAGGATCCATCTGTTGCAGCAAGTCCCATCCTTGCCTTCTGTTGAGAGACATGGTTGCAACTCAAACAGAAGCTACTAAATCAAGACACTTGTGTATTAGCAAGAACTCTAGAGCATCCACTGTGTGCCCGACAGCAGGCTGTGTCTTTCCTGCGTCTACAGAGAAGTAAGTCTCATTTTAGAGATGGCGATGCTCAGAAGTCAGGGACCACCCAATTTGCTTGAGATAGCCCCGAGAGTATGCTAACTATCCTGCAGGCTGAGATAGACCCGAGAGAGTATAATAATTATCCTACAGGCTCTACAGCCCAACCTCACAGACCCAGGTAGACAATGTTCATTTGCCCCAAGCCCCGTTGGTCTTCAGTTCTCAATAATCATAGGAGAGATGTGTTTGGCATAAAACGTGTCCCTAAATGAATCACACACATGTGGAGGTCAGAAGACAATTTATGGGAGTGAATTTTCTCCTTCCATCATGCGAGGTCCAGGGATTGAACTCAGGTCATGAGTCTTGGTGGCAAGCACCTTCACCTGCGAAGCCATGGCTCAACCCGCGCCCCCTGTCCAGGCTGCACATCTGCCTGTTTTGGGGGGGACATTACTCCTTTAAGTATCTGTATTTTAAAATCTCAGTCACCCCCTCTCTTAGACCCTGATGCTGTCCAGCAGTCCCTGGGTTTCCTGTCTCCTCCCACCCTCACACTTTCTCAGACAACCTCTTCCCACCTTTAGCTCCTCCCGCATGCTAGTCACCCGATTCTTGTACACACACACACACACACACACACACACACACACACACACAGACACACACACACACACACACACACACACACGCAGGCACACACACCACCTTCTACAGTCTAGTGAGCCACATTCTTCCTGTGTGCACGCAGCCTCTCTGAAGAGAGATCCAGCGATTCAGTTTCTCCTCTCTGCTGGGTCTCATAAGGCTCCATAAACACATGGCTGCGTTTTCCATGTGTTTCTCCCTCCCCCTGGCCCCAGGTGCCTATTCTTCTCCCCGGCCTACTAGCAAAACAGAATGCTGGTCTCAGTCTTGTGTTTTCACCCATCTCCTGGCCACACTGACTGCTGGACTGATGTTCAGTTTTTAGGTTTCTAGGCAGACCCTCCTTCCTCTTGGAACTTCCTTTGGGGATTTAAGCGCTCTTTTTGCTTACCTGCAGCTTGGGGCTAATATCTCTCAGTTACCCGCCCCCTCCCCGGCAACGTGGCTCTGGCCACAAACAACCTCACTGTTTCTAAGCACTTCTGCCAAACTTCTGTCCCAAGGCTTTTGTATATCTGTTTCTTCTGCCTGCCCCCAAGCTCCACTGAGGTTGCAAGACTCCCACTTTTCCCCCTTAGGCTGTTTGTGGTTTTCCTTTCAAAGGGGCCTTCTGTGACTCTCACCTTTAGGACGAGAAGCCTTTGTACACACTCTAACCTCTGTCCTAACTTTATCGCCATCCATCAAATCACAGGTTTTTGGTTTTTTTTTTTTAATTCACATGCTTGTGTTTTGCCCCCCCCCCCTCCACTAGAATGTCAGCTCCATGACGGAATGGAACCTGTCTGTTCTGTGTTGCTCATTATTGTATTCCTAGTACCTAGCCTTGGCCCATCACTGTTTGTTGAGTGGATAAATGATACCATATAGAGACACATTGCCCACTCTCCCACCGAGCTTGGCTCTTCTCAGAGTGCTCTACAAAACCTTTCTCTCTGCAAGAGAGTGATTCTCTCATCGTTTAGAGTTTTGGGTCTGGTCTTAGCTAAGAAGAAGTATTGACTTTGGTCTGCACACTCCTTGCCCTTATCTCTCCCGAGTCCCTGCTGTAGCTCAGAAGGATCCGATCTGCATTTATCTCTGTTAATGCAGTTGCTATCTCCCCATGCTTTGTCCTGCGCAGACTTTGGGGCATAGAGTGCAGCCAAAAGGCGCCTGAGGAGGAAGCTGGCTCATGGTGGGATCTGACCTCTGACTTGTCATAATCCTGGTTCAAAAGTCTTCTGCCTTCCTGCTCTCATTCCTGTGTGTGCAGTGCTCCCTTGGAGTCCACTCAGTTATATATTTGCACCAAAGAACTTGCTGGAAAGGCTGCAGGCTGCAATTCACACTGAACCAAAGCACAGTTCCACTGTGAATGAATCCTTGAAGCGACTCTGGGTGTGGAAGGGAAATGTTCTTGCTTACGAAAGATCTTCTGCCAGATTCTGATGTCGTTCGCTTTTTGACTCCTGGACCAGCCTTTTGGAAAATTGGTGCTGTTCAGAGAAAGCCACAGTCATAGCCTCTGTGCCAGGTTCCTGTGGGACAGCGTTGGAGGGGAGCTGTCTTGACTAGAAAGCTCCGCAACTGGGGGATGGAATGATGGCAAGTGAACAAGGTCGTGGGACTGATCTCAGATAGTCACGAAGTCACATCCACTCAGTCTCTAGCAGCGTGATTCGGGCCTTGTCCCCCCAAGCCCAGACCTTCTGCTTTCCTCCCCTGCAAACATTTACCTGCAGGGAGTGGTAGGTGACCGGTGCTGCAGTGATCAGCATCAACTCCTGCCACTCATTGCCCTTACCTAGCAGGGCATCCAAGAGCAAAGACACACCCACCTGAAAGTGAGATCCCACTAACCCTGGGGGCTGCCTTCCTTACCAAACTGCTTCATAAATAAATACTTTAGGAGGTAGGGTGGTGGCTCAGCAGGTAAAGTGCTGACATCAAGCGTGAAAACCTGAGTCCAGTCCCTAGGACACACAAGGTGGAAGGAGAGAATTGATTCCTACAGGTTGTCCTCTGACCTCCACAAGTACACAGTGGTACACATGTACATGGATGGATCTATCTATCTGTCTGTCTATCTATCTATCTATCTATTTATACACACACACAATATATATATATACAAATACACGTAAGAAAATATAAATAACTTATATGTACTTTAAAATAACATAGCAATGGTATTTGGTTATTATGTATTGATTTTACAGTTTTTTAAAGACAGGGAAGTCCTCTCCCTTCAAGTATTGCTCTGACAAGATGTTGGGACGTGGAGTGTGTGTGTGTAGGTCAATGTCCTCAAGTTGGCCCTGCTAACCACAGTAACCATAGGTGAGTCACTGCTTCATCATGTTGGGAGGGAGGGAATGGCCCGTCCTGGATCTTGCTGTGGAATCTCCGAAGCTGAGGGAATCCTAGAGAACAGTTCTTGTGGAGAGGGTAGGAGAAGGGGGAGAAGGCACCCTGGTAGTGGGCACACTCCTTGTGGGATTCTTTGCATAGAGAGAGTGGGGGTGTGGTGGGGGTGTGGGGACAAGGGTAGAGGTAGACAGTCTAATAAGAAGGGCTTCCCTCAAACTCTTTTTAAGGAATTCACTGACAGCCGGGTGGCAGTTCTCAGCTGGAGTAAGAAGACGTAAAAGGGACTGTGTCTGTGGAGACCATGATTTGTTTTAGTGTGTGTGTGTGTGTGTGTGTGTGTGTGTGTGTGTGTGTGTGAGAGAGAGAGAGAGAGAGAGAGAGAGAGAGAGAGAGAGAGAGGACAGCATTGAGAATGCCATCCCCAGGAACACTTCTTTGAGTCAGTGTGTCTCATTGGCCTGGAACTCACCAGTTGGGCTGGTGGATGGTGAACCCTGGGTTCCTTCTGCCTCGGTCTCTGCAGTACCAGGATTGCAAGCACAGGTGGCCACACCCATCTTTTCTACATGGAGTCTGGGGTAACCCAGGTTCTCATGCTTGCATGGAAAGCGCTCTTCTTAGCTGAGCTCACTTAAAAGTGACAAAGACTATGTCCTTTTGTAATTAGAAAAAAGTATTCAAGACAGGAAAAATAAAAGCCAACAACGTGGAAGAGTTTTGATGAAACTTGGAAGGGCTCCGCACCATTTGTTGCTTCTGAACACAGTCTTGAACCATAAATTTAGCCCTCCAAATCATTGTCCCATAATGGCCTTTTGGTCATTTTTGTTGGCCTTGATCCTTTATAGACAGAGCCTGAGGCCCTGCTGGGAAAGCCTTCGCCAAAGAGCCTCAGATATTGCTAGCAAACCTCTGTTAAAAGCCTCAACTTTTTTTTTTTTATTAACGAATAATGTTTTTTACGTGATATAGCCACGGACACTTAGTGTTTCACCATTTTCGAAGCATATCTTTGAATATGTCCCTCAAACCAACGCCGTGAAGGCAAGTTTTGAGGTTTGTTAAGATGCTACCTGCTAACAGCATCCAGGGAAGTTAGGGGCCTGCCAGAGAAATCATGCAGCTGGCTTGTTAGAGGCAGAGCTGAAATCTCCGAGTCCTTGCAGGAGTGCTCCTGAGGTAGCTGGTATGTTTAGGAGCCTTGTCACACGTCCTGGCTTCCGGACAGTCTATGCCTTCAGAAGAGTAGATGTTTTTGTCTCCTTTGAAAAGGCATGTTGACTTGTGCTCCTGGTGTGACAAAAGTGACAGAATCCAATTCTAAGATTTCTTATTCTTTCCATCCCCATGTGATTGCGCACACGATGAGCAGGCAGGTGTGTGTGTGTGTGTGTGTGTGTGTGTGTGTGTGTGTGAGAGAGAGAGAGAGAGAGAGAGAGAGAGAGAGAGAGAGAGAGAGAGAAGTCTGTGTTATTTACATCTCAGCAATACTCACTCCCTGGCTCTATTCAGAGGCCTGGCCAGTCCCTAATAATCAGGGTTAAGCACAAGGAGGATAAAATAAAAGGTAAGTGCCCTGGCTTTCTCCCTACCATTGCAGATGCTGCAGCACAGGCCACTCTTTCTTTCCCCGACATTGTATCGGAGAAGGAGGGGCACACCCCTGTCACATGCCAATCCTCATCCCGCTTGGGGCCTCTATAAAGAGCTTCTGAGGAAATACCGTTCTTCCAGGTCTTCCTGGGTACGTGAACTCAGCTGACTTCAGGCGGCGGAAAGATTTCCCTTCAGACTGACATGGGGTGGGTAGCACTCCCAGCTTGTCATTTCCCGATAGCGATAAACGAGCCGGCTTGATACACTCCCAGTGCCTGCCAAGCACAGCCAGACCCAGGGTGCAGAGTAAAAATGCCATCCGCTTCCGAGAAGTGGCATGCCCCGAGAGAAGATGTCAGCATGAGTAGAAAACTTCTGCACAGGTCCTGTTCTTCCCGTGGTGACGGGATGAAGGTGGCAGGAGCCCAACACCCTGCAAGGGTGCTCACACAGGCTCTTTTGTTCTCACCTGCCACCCAGCAGCTTGAAAAAATGCATCCACGGCAGCCTGGAGACCTCATTCCTGGCCAGCGTGACCGGGAACTCTGCTGTAGTCCCTCAGGTAGCAGCCTCCTTCATCTCGAGGCCACCGTTCCGACACACAGGCAGCTGAACTTGACCAGTCTCTCAGGGGTCCAAGAAGTTCTAGCAGGGATCTGGGGGGGACCTGTCCCCATTCTCTGAAACAATCAAGTGTTCTTTCTGCCTCAGCAGTAAGGGTCAACCTCCACCAGGGTCTCGAATGGGCTGCTTTGATGTTTTTCCTCTGTCTTTTTTCCCATCACCTTTACCACGAAGGAGCAAGCCAGAATGCATAGAGCACTGGCAAAGATAGTTCACAAAGTGGTAACAGGGCTTCTGATTCCTCCCTCCCTCTACCTCCACTCCATAGCCACAATCCTATTCAAGAGAGATGAATGAGCCCCAGAGAAAGCATGAATAAACGCCACTCACCCCTGCTCCACCTGCGGGACTCAGTAGCCTGGGTGCCGGAGAACAGCAGAAACAGCATCAGGGCCTTCCAGGGCATCTTCCAGAAGGCAGAAAAATGGACCCTCTAATCCCGCGGGACCCCGGGAGCTACAGGGGGCCCCTGAGTTCTTCTCTGTGGAATGACAGAGTTCTCACTGGCCTTTCTTGTCTAGAAGGACAGCAAGGGCCTCTCCCTGGCTCCACAGGGTGGAGGCGGATGCTGCCTCCTGGGTGGGACAGAAGTTGGTACCTCTCCTAACCTAAGTCTCCCTGGGATTGGGGACCAGGCTTCCACACAGAGGCTCTGTTTCTCAGCACATCTGGAGTGACTCACAGGGCATGTGATCTCTCTGGCAGTGGGCTGGATAAATATAATTTCTGTACTTGAGTTCCATGTGTTGGATGCGCCCACTGGAATTTTTCTTTAACAAACAGACCCGCGGAACTTGTTAGAGAGCCCGGCAAAAAGTTGGCTGTTCACCCCTCCACCCTGCCCCCTCGCCCCCCCTCCCGCCCCGCCACCCCTGTCCACACATACTACTTCAGAGCCAGGACTGAGGGCTGGAAGGAGAGCTGGGAGATTGCCTGCCAGACAGTAGGGCTGGTGAAGCTCAGAGTTGCCTGCAGGACAGCACAGTCACTGTAGTACTGGGGTGGAGTGTCTCTGCTACCCTTCCCACAGACAGACCTGTGGATCTTGGGGTCCGGCACCTTTCTTAGCTCCTGGGTAGGTGGGGAGTGGGCGGGATGTGAATGAGGGGCACAAATGGACAGGTGGCATGGAAAATAAGCTTTGCCTTGTGAAACTACACAGATGCTAACACGGGAGGCTGAGGGAGAGCTCCCATTCACATCCATGATGCTTGTAGTAGGTGCTTCCCATTGCTATAGCAAAATCCCTAAGGCTAATGATTTATAAAGAAACGAGGTCGATTTAACTTATTCTTCTGGAGAGCCAAGAGCCTGACACCAGCTTCTGCATAGTTCTGGTTAGGATCTGATGGCAGAAGACATCCCAATGGGGAATGTTGGTATGGAAGAGATTTCCTGGAGATCCAGGAATCCAGAGAGTTTCAAAGGTCAGGCTTTCTGTGTATTTGCAGAAACCTTTCAAGGTAACTGATTAGGGTCCCTAGAGAGCTACATTAATCATTTCCAATGATGTAGTTACTTTGTAGCCAGCACCTCCCTTCCCCCACATCTTGAAGGTTCTACTACTTTTTAACACTGGGGACCAAGAGTACAGTATGACCCTGAGGCCACGAACCTCTTTGTGCTGTGCCCAGATCAGGGACAAAGCCATTTGATTATCAAAATGGGAATGTTTTCCCATGATCACTTAAAAAATATCGGGGATTTGACTCAGCAGATAAAGTGCTTGCTGTGTCAGCAAGAGGGCCTGAGTTTGATCCCCTCCGTCCTCATGAAGTAAATAGGCACAGTTGTACATGTCTGCAACCTCAGAGCTGGGGAGACAGAGAGAGGAGATCCCGGGGGCTCACTCACCAGCCAGACTACCCGGATTGGTGAGCTCCAGGTGTGGTGTCTCAGTGATTAAGGTGGAAAGTAGCTGAGAAAGATACCTGACACGGATCTCACTCGTGTACACGTGTGCATGCTCACTTGCCCCCCCCGAAACATGTACAGGCACATGTAAGTACTGTTGTAGACATGCCTTAGCTAAGTGCCATTTCCCCACCTCCTCTGACCCCCAGAGGAGAATACTAAAGCTTGAAAAACTTGGAAGGATCTTCTACCTTTGGGATTTTCTAGCCTGTGGAGATAGTGACCAGGCTACCAGAGAGGACACCATGAGGTCTCCCTTACGTCCTTTGGAGCTCCCTGCTTTATGGTGAAAGACACTGATGTCACTAATATGAATAATGACCCTCGGTGTTTAGTGTGTTTGGGGTTCTGAGCTAGACTCTTTCCCTGTGTTCACCGGTCAATGCTTACAACAGGCGATGGGGGCAGCAGCTCCTCGCAGACATACCAGTCCCAGATGTAATTACAAATTCTATCAACCTCCTTAAAGACAGAGAAACAGGTGTAGTTAAATCTAAATCTACTTATTTAATTTACTATACGGTATTAACAGTAATACACACCCACACACACACACATGCGCCCATACACACACACACAGTACAGAAATCTCTGAAATGCCTCATACGTGTCTCACATCACATCCTTCAATCTCAGTTAACCAAACTGAAGTCCTCTGTAGTGTGAGGTCAGTCAGTGCAGAGCTGGAAGCCGGGCTGGGCTCTCAGGTCAGGCTGTTTGCTCTTGTGACTCTGCCCGTCACTATGAGATCTTAGTGCAGTCCCCAACTGCCTTTGCCTCCATAGCCCGCTCTGCAGAAGAGGGGGACTGAGAGTTTCCTTTCCAGGGATTGCTACTAGGAATTGATGAATGAATGTGTGGAAGCATTGAGACCAATACCTGCTACACACTAAGTATTCCATGCATAGGTACTATGTACACTTGAAGAAACAGGCTCAGAGGGCTCAAGGAATCGGCCTAAGGTCACCTGTTAGGGGAGCCGGGGTTTCAGCCTGAGCCTATAAGATTCTGCTTACAAAATGAATCCCCTAGCCTGCCTCTCAGCCTTCTGTTTTGAGAACCCTTAAGTGGAGGGTTGGTCCACCAGTTATCAAGGAGGGGGTAGAAGCTCTAAGTTGCTTGCCAATTTCTTTGGTGAAAATACTTCCACCAAAGTCAATCTGAAGTTACCAAATGGTTTACAAAGCAGCAAGGAAGGATCTGAAATGCTAACAGTGGGCTCTTGGATGTCCTTTATGAGCTAACCCAGCACATGATCACATCTTAAGAAGTTAGTTCTCCCGGTTCTGATACTTGCTGGCTTCTGGTACCTTGTTTTCTCATAGAGTTTATTTTGTAAACATGCAAGATGTTGTCCAAAGGACCCCATGGGGACAGAGTTCCCTGAATGTTTTCCGATTGGCTCTGAAGCTGGGCAACCTTCAGTCTTGCTATTCTCTCTCTCTCTCTCTCTCTCTCTCTCTCTCTCTCTCTCTCACACACACACACACACACACACACTTATGTGCACTCTGTTAGTATCCAGGAAGGCCATCAGACCCCTTGGAACTGGAGTTACAGACAGTTGTGAGCCAGAATGTGGGTGCTGGGAACAAAACCTGGACCATCTGCAAGAACAACAGGTATTCTCAACCCCTGAGCCATCTCTTCAACCCCTCTTTTTTGTTTTTATTCAATAGGGAACTCTAGTCCGTGGAAAGGTTTCATTCACAGTTAGGATGAGTCTTCCTACCTCAGTGAATCTAATCTAGATAATCCGTCACATATGCTCCCTCTCCAGGCTTTTGTCTTTCGCCTTCCACCTCTTGCCTCCCAATATCCTGACCCATCTGGCAGCCCAGAGACAAGAGAGCTTGGTGACGTGGTGCACAGAAATCAGCCACCTGGACAGAGAGAGGCATAGCCAAGGGAAGGGTTGGTGGACAAGATGAATAGACCCACTCAGTCTGTAGGGGAAGTACTGACTGAACGAGCAGATGAATATAAGGAAGGAGTCACACGCTTTGAACAGTGAGAATGCCTGAACTAGCTTCCAACTACAGGCTTGGAACCCGGAGTCTGAGTCTACTGAATCCTCCCTCTTTGTCTACGCAGCCAGCACCTCTGGATTCTGTTTGAAACCCATCAGTGAGGTAACCTGGTCTGACCGCAGAGGCAGAGCTGAAATCTGAAGTACCAACCTCCAAAGCAAATGAGTCAGCCAGCCTCCAGGACCCCCATCGTCCCTGACTCAGTTACACACAGGCATGTGCTGGAATGTTGTCCCACAGTGCCTATGTGGGTAAAGTGTTCTCTGCCAGGTGCACAAGGCCTTCAGACAGTTCAGCTCCTATGTCTACGTGAGGTTGCAACACCTCATTGTTGATGGAAGTTCTGCTTGCCAGAGCAGCGTGTCAGGAGAGTAAGGGTTAGTCCCACCAATGCCTGGGCTGGATGAACACTTTGGACCAGGTCTACCCACTTTGTGGGGCTCACACGAAGCACTCTGGGATCTGTTCTTTATGTTCCAAACTGTGAAGAAGAGCCTCTCGGTTCCATAGAAATACCAAGCTCCTTGTCCCCAAAGAAAGCAAAAAAGGTGATTTAGAAAACAGACAAACAAAACCAACCCTCCCTCCCCAAAGCCTTTCTAGTCGTGGCCCAATTTGGCAAGATCAGCAGATATTGAATGTGAGCAAATGGGAAACTTTCATTGTGCTAATTCTCTGAGGTGTTGGGGGTGTTTGTTGTAGCAGCTAGCCTACTCTCTCTCTCTCTCTCTCTCTCTCTCTCTCTCTCTCTCTCTTTCTCTTTATGTCTGTCTGTCTGTCTCTGTCTCTGTCTCTCTCTGTGTGTGTTAGAGGTCAGAGAGGTGGAAAGTGGGGGTAGGTATGATATCAGAAGGATTATTTTAGAATGGAAAGTTCCCTGGAGAGAATATCTTGGTTGCTCATTGGCTGTGTTACATAGAAGAAGACACATGCACACTTTATGGAGAGAGTGGTTAGTGTCTGTCTTATCTTCTCCCCTGAACTCTGGCCTAGAAGAATCGGCATGGACATTTGCTGTGATTTACAGTAAGTGAACAGGCAGCCACGGTCAGACTCAGTGGGTAGCAGTCTGGGAACAGAGAGCCTAGGGAGTAGCTGGAGTCTCTGCTCCCAGTTATGTAAGGAATTTCCCGCTTTGAATCGCCAGGCCAATAACCACAGCTCAGCAGCTTGTCTCCTGGCCGCCGTCCGTGAATTTCCAAAAACACCTCAGAAACAATTTCACATTTGTCTTTAACCGTCAAATTCAGCCCAGGACCAGTTCATTTCCGAATCCGATTTTGGGTAAGAAAGTTACAATTGGTTTATTTTCATCCACAATCAAAATGGAAGCAAATCTTTCTTTTCTCTCTTCTGAATTTGGGAAGCCTGGTAAGGATTTGTTCCCGCAAGGACAAGAGGTGGGTGGAGGGTGGGAGGGTTAGAAAAACACCATGGTGTTTAAGAGTCCTGGTAGAACTGACACTGGCTGGCTGATGATACAATGTGGCTTTCATGTGTTGAGGGCGAGTCCAGCTTAGAGAAAGGACAGTTACAGACAATGTCTGCCTGTTGTTGCGCCGGGATCCCTGGGCTCAGGCCTTCCACCTGCCCCTTGGTATCCCAGGAACCATTTCCTCCCTGACCTTAGCAAAGCCAGGAGGGGTGGGATGTTGCCTTGACACAACATGACACTAGGGGAAACTGAGGCACTGGGTCAACCGAGGTTCCCCAGAAGACTCTCCAGGCATGTGTGGGGATAATGTTGAGGAAGCAGCAGCTTCTAAAGGGGGTACAGGGACCTGCACGGTTTGAGCGAAAGCTCTTTAGCTGCCATGTCTCATTGCTCCCCATCCTCTTCTCCCGAGCCCACAATACAGAGATGAGTGGAGAGCAGGGACTAGCTGCTGCAGGGGGACAGCAGGAAGGTGAAGGAGAGAGAGACCAAAAGTGAGCCCAGTGGGAATGGGGTGGAATTGCTGCCTCTACATCCTGCGCATGGTACTTTGGTTGTAGTCTGAAAACCTCAGTAGGCGTGTTGGTTACTTTTCTTACCGCTGTGACCAAATTCTTGACAAGAAGCAACTTAAAGGAGGAAGGGCATGGTTTGGTTTATCGTGGCCAGGAAAACATGGAGTCTGGGGTGGCAGTTCACATGCATCTCAGTCAAGAGGCAGAGCGATGGGTGATGGTTTTATCTGTCTGTTGTGTTCATTTTTAGGTTTATTTGTGTGTTTGAGTGTTAATCTGAATATATGTGCGTGCACGCATATGCCACACACACGTGCATACACACATACACACACACACACACACACACACGCGCGCGCGCGCACGCGCGCGCACACACACTTATGTGCACTCTGTTAGTGTCTGGTATCCAGGAAGGCCATCATATCTCTTGGAACTGGAGTTACAGACAGTTGTGAGCCAGAATGTGGGTGCTGGGAACAAAACCTGGACCATCTGCAAGAACAACAGGTATTCTCAACCCCTGAGCCATCTCCTCAACCCCTCTTTTTTGTTTTTATTCAGTAGGGAACTCTAGTTGGTGGAAAGGTTTCATTCACAGTTAGGATGAGTCTTCCTACCTCAGTGAATCTAAGTTAGATAATCTGTCACAGACATGCCCAGGGGCTTGTCTCCTTGGTAATTCTAGATTCTGCTGAGTTGACAATCACTGTAGATAGAAGTTTCTGTTTCACCTGCTCCCAAAAAAACACACAGAGGCCTATTATTAATTATAAACTTTTTGGCCTATTAGCTCAGGCTTATTATTAACTCTCTCTTTCAACTTAAATTAACTTGTAATTCTTAGCCATGTGGCTTGGTAACTTTTCTCAGTAAGGCATTCTCATCTTGCTTCCTCTATGTCTGGCTGATGACTGACTCTCAGCCATTTCTCTTCCTAGAATTCTCTTAGTCTGGTTGCCCTGCTTATACTTCCTGCCTGGCTACTAGCCAACTGGCGTTTTATTAAACTAATACGAGTGACAAATCTTTACAGTGTACAAAGGCATTATCCCACAGCAAATCACAGATCACCTCTGTAGCATTTGATGGGTGCTTGTATAAGATCATCATGCCCCATGAATGTAGTAATTCTGACTTTGGGCAATTCAGTACTTATGGCTTAGTAGACCTTCATAGACTAAATCTTCAGCAAAATTTTTTTTAACAATATGTGTATTATTTAAATGATTGTTTACTGTTTCCTTCTCATGTCCCGGGATTCCTCCCTCTGTGATGGAATAAGATTGTATGTTACACTTAGGCTCAGCAGGTGGAGGAGGGATTAGAAAAACACGTATCAGGATAAAAATGAGGTAGGATGCAGTGTAGGATCCAGGAAGCGTGCCTAATGGATAAGCTTTGGAGGGAGGCCAGGTCCATGGCTCCATAGTGGGCTTTGCTCTCCCCACACATCCCCAGGAGAGACTGCTGCTGGTTCCCACGGAGGCAAGAGAGTAACTCAACCCATTTTCTGCTATTGCCACATAGCAATACCTGAAGTTAGGCAACTTACGATGAAAAGAAATGAACTCCGTTCCAGGATTCTGGGAGGTTAAAAGCATGGTACCAGCATTAACCTGGTTCTGATAAGAACTTCAGAAACAGAAGGGCAAGGAGCCATGTGGGGAAGACAGAGGAGATGGAGAAAGGGAGGAGAGAGGGGGGTCTCAGGCTCGCTTTATAGCAACCCATTCTCGTAGTAACCATCCAGTCTTGAGAGACTAACCCCTTTCCAGGCGAAAAGTGTTAATTCTTCTTGGGAACCTAATTCTTCCTCAGATGCCCCTCAATGTTACTCTGTGCCTGTCTCTGTGATGAAGTGAAGCCAGTTTGAGTTTTGATGGGAAAAACTATATTTAAACCAAAAGAAGTCTTTATTTTTTAAAGCTCCTCTTGGTTGGGGGCAGATAGAGCAGGGGAGAAGATCCCTTCTTTCTTTCTTTCTTTCTTCCTTCCTTCCTTCCTTCCTTCCTTCCTTCCTTCCTTCCTTCCTTCCTTCCTTTCTTTCTTTCTTTCTTTCTGTTGGGGAATAAGTCATCTGAAGAAGTGAAGAGGAGTTGATGTGTCTCTTATTCTCAAGTGAACCCGCTGGTCTTGGTTGGTGAGATTTCAGGTACTTAGGTCCCATTCCTATGTAGATTAACCTTCCCCTGCACCCTGCACTGGGCTCAGAACAAATGCGTCTGTAATGTTGCTCAAGCAGGCACAGAACAGCAGCAGCCACCAGACAGGAAAGAGGTGATCATAGGGTTTCACGCTGAAAAGATCTTCTAAGAGGTTCTAACACGGCTTCCTGACTCACGTATTTTTTAAGAGGATGACTTGATTAGCTTTTGTTTGGAGAGGAATTAAAGCTGGGCTAACATCACCATCAACAACAATTGAGTCCCAGCCCAACTCTTATCTTTAGAGTAAATAACCATAAAATCCCAAACCTAAAAACAACCCCAATGTCCTCACTAAGGGGATGGATAAATGTAACAGAGTACACTCATACAATGCAATATCACCCCACACTAAAGGCAGCCAAATGTCACCACAACACAGAAAGTATGTTAGACCAAAGAATATGAGATTGATGATGTGAGGAACAGATAAAACTAAGCTATCAAGATAGAAATAAAAAAGGTATTTATCGAAAGGGGGTTGACTCTTGAGTGGAACAGGATGAGGGACTTTTCTAGGGGGGTGATGACTTGCGTGTTGGTTTTCATGCACACTGCACAAGTGTAGACACATGTGAAAGTTGCTGAACTGCACACTTAGATCTGCTGCACAGGTGCTGATGGAGCAGCAGTTAAGAGTGCTTGCTACACTTCCAGATGGCCTAAGTTTGGTTTCCAACCTCCACACTGGGCAATTCACACCTTCCTCTAAGTCCAGCTTCAGGTGAACCAATGCCCTCTTCTGGTCTTCTGTGGGCACTGTAGCCATGTCCACATACACATGCATAAACACACACACACACACACACCAGTAAATGGAAGATATGTGTCTAGCTACCTTGGGAACATTTATTGTCCGTGGCTTCCATGAGGCAAATCTGACAGCCACATGGATGGAGCCCCTCTAGTCTAGCAGCTGAAGTAACTTGGGTGTGTTACTGAACGTGTCTGGGATTTGTTTTTTTTTTTTTTTTCCTCTGTTAAAAAGGAATAGAAAGGGCTTATTTTTCATTGCTTGCAGACTGTTTACCTCAAATGGCTCCGGGGTGTCAGTGGAGAGGACACAAAGGCGTTCATTCCAGTCGCAGGCCTGGATACTCATCAGCTGGGACAGTGAGTCTACTGACACTGGAACCAGGGAATCTGCCAAAGCCACCCTGCCCCTGCTGCCTTTCCCTGTCTCTCTGGTGACAGCTAGCCCTGCTGGAACACCGAGACGGTCTTATATTCTGGGGCTTCTGGACTCCCTTCTCCCAGCCCTTGTGTCCCCTTTTTGCTCTTATCTTCCTGCCTGCCGGCCCTGACCAAGTCTTCCTGTTAGGTAGACAAGATCAGAGAACATCACAGGAGAAAGGGAACAGGGATGAGTCTGAAATATGTGGTCAAGAGTCCAGTCTACTCTGTCTTCAAGGACACATGGCAGGAGGTCCCCTTTGAGGCTGCCCACAGACACCCAGAGATACTATCCCTCCATAGTCCACTGCCCCACACCACTGGGCTGGCCCGTCCCGCCCCATCACTGTCCCAGATCCCTCAAAGGGAATGAAGGATCATTTGTGGCTGGATCTAATCACTGAAACAGCATCTGGGTAAATTTCCACTGCTACATTCCCTCAAACCCTTTATTCAGATCCCGGAGGCAAGTTAAATGGCTCTTGGGTATTGATGGGGAAGCTTCAGTTGGGATAGAACAGTTCTAAGCAGGGTGTTTGAGGGTGTCTGGGCTTCCTCCTTGATTTATGCCTATAGCAGCACAGGATGTTAGCTTATCTCTCTGACCTGAAGCAGAGCGGAGTCATTGGCCTCAGCGTTTTCCTGTTGGGAGCAGAGTTCAGTGGACGCGCAAACATGGACTCAATAAACCACAGACTCTCAGACCGGAAGAGATTTAGAGCTGAGAGATCTGGACTCTGTGCTATAGATGAAGCTAAAGCTATGGAAGTAAAGCAACTGGCTGAAGGGCGAAAGCCAGGCAGTGATGGAGGCGGGAAAGGAACAGAAATGATTGAGGGAACCCAGAGCGTGGGTATCTATCTCACGAGATTCTCATCCTGGCACTGTTGACTTGGGCTGGATGACCCCTCACCACGGGGAGCTGAATGTCCTAAGCACTGAGGGGTGGGAGGGTGTTTAACTGTGTCCCTGGCCTCTAGATACTGGCAAGAACCCTCACCCAATCTGTGACAAACAAAGATGTCTCTAGATATGACCACTGTCCTCTGGGAGCAAAGTCAACCGTGGTTGAAATATGATGTTCATTTAGCTTAACGTTTCAAGGTTTCTGTGTCTGTTTCATGTTTCAGTCTGGAATGCTTTGAATGGAAAGATAGTTCTTTATTGAGTTTTTTATTTCTTATTTTACATCGTATTTGGCATGTGAGAAATGCAATGAATGGCTTTAAACAGATGAATGAATGGACAGACTGAGCCTCTGAGGATAACCTTTCATTCGCTGGCTATCTAGTATGCTATTAAGCAACAGGCTGGCGTCTGTTGGCAGAAGGGAGTGGGAGAATGACCTAATGACCTTCTCCCTGAAGGCAGCTGGGGGTCCCGATCCTCTGCTTTGCCAACCATCACAGTCACACCGCAGGCCTCCCCCCCAGCAGCTCTCTGCTCATTGCAGGCTTCGGTATGGCTTCTCTTCATTCTCGGGAAACGACAGGATGGGTGATACACAGAAGAGCCTCTTCTCACTGGGGGATCCAACCAACATTCAAACACACTGAGCCTTGAAGATCGAGCACCCAAGCGCAGTTACAAGACACCCTGTGAGCCTTGGGAGAATATTTGCCACAGAGTTGTGGAGTTCGGGCGCTTGAAAACGTCATCAGTAAAATAAAAGAGGAAACATTTGAGCCTTTGTAAAGGTGATGAGAACGGGCGGTGGTGGCGCACGCCTTTAATCCCAGCACTCGGGAGGCAGAAGCAGGTAGATCTCTGTGAGTTCAAGGCCAGCCTGGTCTACAGAGTAAAGGTGATGAGAGAATTGATTCTGAAGAGTTATCCTCTATTGTGATGCGCTTACACCTGGATGCACACAACAACAAAATGGATTCTACCAAACTTTACGTGCAGCACAGGCACCACATAACGTCCTACCTTTTCCTCCTTGTGTTAGAAGCTTTGTGCCTGCTTTTCAGTCTCCAATTGAAGTGTCATTTTCAGGGATGAAATCTGCTGCTTACTGTTCTGGCTAGCTTTAGGTCAACTTGACAAAAGCTATACTCATCTGAGAAGAGGGAACCTCAAGTGAGAAAGTGTCTGCATAAAATTGAGCTGTAGGCAACCCTTGTAGGGCATTTTCCAAATAAGTGATTGATTTGAGAGGGCCCAGCCTTGTGGGTGGAGCTCCAGCATTGTGGGTGGAGCTGTCCCCGGGCTGGTGGTCCTGAGTTCAATAAGAAAGTAAGCCATGAGGAGCAAGCCAGTAAGTAGCACCCCTCCATGGCCTCTGCATCAGCTCCTGCCTCCAGACTCCTGTCCTGACTTCCTTCAATGATGAACAGTGATGTGGAAGTGTAAGCCAAATAAACCCTTTCCTCCTCGAATCGCTTTGGTCATGGTGTCCATCACAGCAATGATAACCCTGACTAAGACTCTTAACGGGTTTGGGGTCCAGCTCTGGTGAGGATGTCGTGTTAGGGCCAGTCTTCTGGCTGGGAGAGGTGAGCTGTGGGAAGTGTGGTTGGAATTTGAGGGATTGTGAGGAAGTTGTCGTGTGTGCCTAGTGACCCTAGGGAGAGAAGCTGGGGCAGGGGTCTGTGCTCTGGGAGCTGGGACTGAGCAGGTCCACAGACCTTTAGCCCCAAGTCTCCTGGGAGAGTCAGCAGCAAGCAGAGGGTTAGAGCAGGAGGCTTCGGGAATCCTTACAGTTGCAGCCTTACAGTATTCAGACGGAGCCCAGGGAGGTAGGCGTTTTCCACCTCTTCCTCTGAATGCGAGGGAAGCTTCCCTCTTAGGCTCCCACGGAGGAGGAAATGGCCCCTGTTCAATCTGAGAGCACCAAACCCATTTATTTGTTCCCCACGTGTTCAGGGTCACCTTAGGTGAGCAGGCCTGAAGCAGTTCATGTGGCTCCAGGTGAGGGGTTATCTGCTCCTTATCACTTAGCTCAACACACTCCTCTGCTTATCGGGTTGTACCTCTTCCCCCCCAAATCTTCTTCCATACCCAAGGAATTCTGCCGCTTCACGAGGCCAGTAGGAGGCTGCGTCACAGCCGGAGATGGATGGAGATGAGAGATGGGGCTGATGAGCTGTCAGATTTAGCACATGATAATAGAGGACACTCCAATTGGAATTTGAGATGAACGGTGGCTCACTTTTAAAGCTACCTAACCACGCGCTATTTAAGATATACTAAAAGTCATTTACTGCTCATTTGAAACTCAAATTGAACCGACTGTCCTGTATTTCGTCTGGCAAGTCTTAACGATTCTCAGCAGCAGAGATGCCTGCGAGCCCAACTGTAGAGAATCTGAGGGTGTGGTGCTACTCCCATAACAAATGAAAGATGGCTGCCAAGGTCCCCTCTCATCTGCTTGGGGTCTTTAGGAGGACAGATGATGCTAATGTCGTTGGGAAGGAAGGAGAAAGAAGGTTTTCCAGGTCATGTCTGCAGCAAGCTTCTCTCTCTCTGGTTTCCTTTTGTGTTGCTCCAGCGAGAGGAACAACGCGCTCTGTAAGGATTGAGGACAGAGGGGAGCTGGTAGATAAAGGCAGCTCACACTGCAGCTTGTGTCCCGGGGAGATAATGGCCCTGAACCTGCTCAAATAAATGCTCTGCTTTGTTCTTGAATAATAATCAGCTGGCAGCTTTGTTCTGTCTTCCCAGCAGCTGGAGGGGGAGATTTTTATTTCAGAGGAAAAATAAATGACCCCAGGCTGACCATATGGGACAGGGGAGAAGGGGAGTTTATCACTGGCTCCCCGAGGTACCAGTAGTACATTGTTGGTGCAAAGTACCTCCCTGTCACCTGCCCTGATGCCCAAGACTCTACCCTTAAGTCTTATGGTTAATGATCTTTTCCTTAAAAGAGCAAATGTCCCTGAACAACTCAATATATTATCGTGTCCCTTGGTCCCCTGGCCTTAAACATTGGAGGAAAGCTATGAATGTCACCCAACACATTTGTAGAAGACAATGGCATGTCACAATGGCGAAAACCTGTACCTTCCTGCAATGTTTCCTGAGGGTGTTTCTGACCCACATCTGCCTGGGAGAGGGTTTTGAGACTGTTGAGTTCTAGGGGAAGCTTCAGAGGCATCGAATGATGGACGGGGACTCATTTAGCTTGAATGCAAAGGAAGCCCTGAAATAAGAGGAGGTGGGTGGTTCAGAAGAACAGGGCAAATGGGGAGAGCATTTGGAGCAAGCCTTGTAATTTTCCATCAGGGATGAATCAAGCTGCCTCTCTGCGCCTAGGAGATTTGGAGGCTCAAGAGTTTTCCTCTACCCAATCTTGGCCACCCAACCAACAGTTGACTGACTGTCTCCAATTCAAGGAAGAACAGAATTTGGAGTGCAACGGAACCTGCACAGTTCTCTCCTTGGATGGAGAGGTAGAGCCTGGTGTTGCTGTCGTTGTGAGGCTCAGAGCCCAGGCCGCAGATGCTTTAGCAAGCTACCGGCCCACAACAAGCCAATTAAAGGGGCAAGATAGAGTCACCAGGAGAGAAAGGACATTTGTTTAATGTGGACATATGGGGGAGAGAAACAAATACCGTGGCCCAGCAATGCTTCAGTCCCCAAGCCCACCTTCAGGTTTAAGTTAAACAGAGGTTTGCACAGCTGTGCAGTCCTGGCCAACCTGTCTGCGGTCCTGCCCAGTGTTGATCCATCACTGTTTCAGGGTCTAGTGATAGTCTCCCCTGTAAGGTGTTCTGACAAGTTGTCAGACCCTGTGAAATTTCTTTCAGGGAGACAAATCCCTCCTCTGGCTTACTCTGGGCTTCAGCCTCTTTCTTCTCTCTGAATGAGACTCGTGGGGGTAATTCTAATTTCTTTGAGTCCGTTTCTTTCTTTCTTTCTTTTTTTTTTTTTTTAATAATCTTGTAGCCAAAGGGAAGGGCTCAGTGTCTCTTGGGAAGATCATCATTCCTTTCAGGGCAGTTGCTCTGGTAAATGAGGATTAGGGATTTGGGAGTCATAACCTGTACCCCACCTCTAGTTCATGGAAATGCTGACAGAAATGTGTCCTACAGTTTAAAAGGGTAAAGGACGTGTAGCTGTCGCTTCATGTGACACACGTGTCCGGTGAAGATGGGAACTCTGGAGTCAGGAGCGCGGGGGACAGTAGCGATGGCTTACTGCTTTGTCTGATGGGATGACACAGTACAAGACCAATTATTTTCCCACCGTCAGGGAGGGAAGCACCTGGTCCTGGTTTGCACCTCTCCTAACAGGCTGTAGACAGGAATACTTATTTCAGATGCTGAGCCATGTTGTCATGTAGTAAGTCTCATCTGCTGATGTGGTGACAGCTGTGGATGGAAAGAGCCAATTTCACCAAGGGGCATCCGATTTGGGACTCTGCCTCTGTTGACCCCAAGACAGTGGTTTCTAAGCCAGAGCCCTAAACGTGGAACTGCCAATCAAAGTACACAAGACATGAATGGGTCCATATGGACAGATGGAGAAGGGCCTCTCCTGCTTTTAGCACTCCAGAACTGCAGATGCTGTCGTCTGACCATGCGGTCCAGTGGTGTGAACTTCTGGGGTATGATACATCCTTAACTGAGCCCTTGAGTCTGGGCTGGAGACCAATAAAGTAAAGTCTGCTTTTGTCTGAACAGATGCAGGCTATGTTATTTGGCTCTAGCTCTGGTCCTCCTAGAAACTCTCCTTTGCTACCAAATGCTTCTCTCCCTTTTCAGGATCTTATTATTATTATTTTTTTACATTTGCTTGTGTGTGTGTGTGTGTATGTGTGTGTGTGAATACACACTCGCATACCACACCATGCTCGTGGAAATCTGAGGACAATTTGTAGGTATCAGTTCTCTTCTTTGTGCAGGCTCTAGGGATTGTACTCAGGCTTGATGGCAAGCACCTTGATCTGTTGAACCATCTTGCTGATCTCCTTTCTCTGGATTTTAAAGAAAATGCATTGGCATTAAAAAAGAGCTTTAACTCCAAAATAATTTGTAAATTATCCAGATAAGTAAATTATCCAGATAACTCAAGGCAAATCTTCATTGATTTGGGTAGTGCAGGCACTGATATGGGGGATACAAAAGGACACACACACACACACACACAATGAGTGGAACTTATGGATAAGCACTGAGTACATGAGGGGTTTGCACACATTACTGTACTTGACTCTCAGAATGACTTATGGGAAGGTTATCACCTACATCGCCAGCGAGGAAATCGAGCTTCTGGGAGGCCAAGGAATGTTCCCTTCCCAGTAGATGTTTTCTGTCTGTTTGTTTTTGAAACAAGGTCTCGTGTAGCTCAGGCTGGCCTCAAATTCCTGGCTTGCCTGCTCCTGCTTTCCAAGTTCTGGGATTACAGGCATGTATTACCATGCTCGGCTCCCATCCAGCTAGGGAGTTAGGGCTACGAATTGAACCCAGAACTATTTGATCCCAAATCGTGTGCTCTTAGCCACTGTCCAGTTATTTAGTGCTTTATGTTGTTTCTTCCCATGTTGTAATTCTAACCACCCAGGAAACCTATCCCTATTGCCCTTGAGCTATGTGTATTAATAACTTGATTCCTTGCTATGACAGAATACCCAGAGGAGGCAACTTAAGGAAGGAAGGCTTTATTTTGCTCACTCTTGAAAGGTGCAGTCCATCATGGTGGCAGGAGGACGAAGTGTCTGGTCACATTGCATCAGCAGTTAGGAAACACAGGGATAAATGTTAGTGCTCAGTCTGGTATCCAAGCCCATGCAACGATGCCATCTTATAAGATGGTCTTCCCCTCTTATTCAGCCCACTTGAGAAACTCCTTCACAGATACGGCAAGAGGTTTGTCTCCTAGGCAATTCTGGACCCTGTCAAGTTGATAATATTAACTATTGCGTTGTCTGTCTTCCCTTCTGTGAACCTGTCCTGTGTCACACAGGGAGGCTCTGCCATGCTGAAAGGGGAAGAAGTTTTTTTCTTTTAAATATTTATTATGTATACAAATTCTGTCTGCGAGTATGCCTGCAGGTCAGAAGAGGGCTCCAGACCTCATTACAGATGGTTGTGAGCCACCATGTGGTTGCCGGGAATTGAACTCAGGACCTTTGGAAGAGCAGGCAGTGCCCTTAACCACTGAGCCATCTCTCCAGCCCAAGGGGAAGCCGTTCTGAGTTTAGGTCTTTTTCAGGCTGTCTTGGAAGCTCTCAGCAGCCTGGATCTTCCCTTTCTCAATAACTGAGGGTACTGTAGATACCCCTTATCTTAGGATTTTAATTGCTGTGAAGAGACACTATGACCACAACAACTCTCATAAAGAAAAGCATTTATTTGGGACTGGCTCACAGTTCAGAGGTTTAGTTCATCTTCATCATGGTGAGAAGTATGGCAGCATGTAGGCAGACGTGGTGCTGGAGAGGTAGCCGAGAGTCCTACATCCAGATCCACAGGTAGCAGAAAGACAGAGACCCTGGGCTTGACTTCAGCATTTGAAACCCCAAAGCCCACACCTACTGACACACTTCCTCCAACAAGGCCACACCTACTCCAACAAGGCCACACCTCCTAATGCCACTGCCTAAGTATTTAAATATGAGTCTATGGGGGTCATTCTTATTCAAACCACCATAGAAATTCAAATTTCTCAAGGAGACAGAGTTTCAAATGTCAGGAACAGGATGCCCTGCTACCAGGGGACATTCCCTGAAACTGACCGAGGCTCTGCTTCCCCAACCTGACACTGTTCCTCAGCCCCAACTCACTGGGACACCTAAGGGCAGATAAGGTCTTCATCTCACTTCCTCCATCTTTGAAATGGGCATAATGATGCCATGCCAAGAAAGTGTATCTTGCCAATAGTTGTTATGATCTTCTGGTTTTTTATCAACTTGATACAAACTAGAGTCACTAGGGAAGAGAGAATCTCAACTGAAGAATTAGCCTCTGTCAGACTGTCCCATGGGCATGTCTGCCAGCAACTGATGCAGGTGAACCCAGCCCACTGCTGGCGGTGCCATCCTTGGGCAGGTGGGCCTGGGATCCGACAGAAAGGTAGCTGAGTAAGCCAGGGAAAGCAAGCCAGTGAGCTGTGTTCCTCTGAGGCTTGTTTCAGGTGTCTGCCTTGAGTTCTTGTGTTGGCTTCTCTCATGGATAGAGAGTAGTAAGCTGCAAGCCGAACAAACCCCTTCCTCCCCCAGTTGCTTTTGGTCAGTGTTTTGTCACGGCGACAGAACAGACAGGAACAGATGGCCTCAGTATCAACCTAGTGTCTCTTCTTTGTGAGCCTCCTTGCAGAAGCGCGGTGGCTGCAGGCATTGAATCACTCTCCAGCAGTCTCCTGAAAGTCTTCTCTGGCGAACCAGGCTGGGTAAGGTGACTTTTCCTAGAAGACGAGTGTGATTAGTGCATCTATTACCACTTCTCTGGCTAGTCTTGTCCTAGACTAGTCACTCTCTGAACCCGGGGTGCGGCGTGGGGGGGGGGGCGCTTCAGTGTCTGCACCTAATAGGCATTTGAATCATTAAACTGAGTTGCAGAAAAACTCAACGTGCAGGGCTGATGAGCTTGCTGTGTAAGCAGAAGGACTTGCGTTTGGATTTGCAGCCCTCACGTTAAAAGCCAGGCTCAGCAGGACACAGTTGTAATTAGTGTGGATGAAGGCAGAAGCAGGAAGATCCCTGGAGCTCACTGACAAGGCCGGTCCCACTGAATTGGTGAGTTCCAGGTTCCATGAGGATAATTATCTCAAAAAGGAAGGTGGAGAGCAGAGGAGGAGGGCAATCTCTGGCCTCCACATGTGTGCACACACACACACCACCCCCCCACACACACACAGAGAGAGAGAGAGAGAGAGAGAGAGAAGGAGAGAGAAACTCAGAGAGACAGAGACACAGAGAGTTCAATAAGTATCTCAAAGAGTTTTTGTTGTTTTCTGACTTTTAGTTTTTTGTTTGTTTTTTAGTACCCAACTCTTACACCCTTTAGGCAGAGCTGTTCCTTGGAACTCTGTTGTTTTAGATGTCTTTGGAAGTTTCCTTGCCTCGTTCAGGTCTCTGGGCCATGACTTAGTGTTCCAGGGAATTCCAAGGGAACAGAAATCATCTCGCTTCTGCAAACTCTGAAGTCCGCTGTTCTGTTAAAGAACCCCAGCTGCGACAAGGAGATAATTTACTTGAAATTAACGAGTAAAGCTAATTCTGGCAGTAGATTTGGGCAGGGACAGAGTGTACCAGAGCAGAACACTGGCAAGTGTTCCTAACCCTCTGGCTTGGCTTCCGAGCCAGGGAGCTCCCCGGACGTGTCAGTGATTTTTTTTTTTTTTCGGTCTCTGAACTGCCTGTTGCATGGCAAACAGACTTTAAGACGGTCGTTAGGGGCTCCATTGTCTGGTGAGAGCCAAGAGGGAATTTCTGTGGCTTGTTCTTTTCCTCCCTGGCTCCAGTCTTGTAAGATACGCAGGGTAATTAGTCTGGCTTTTTGCGGGTGTGGGATCTTGGATTCACAACCTCATTCCTCACACTTCCCACAGGGTCCCGGCTCCGCTAGGCGGGAACACCTACTCTTTTTCTGACTCCCATGGCTTTGTCTGCCCTGTGCGGTTTTCTCTGCCCAGTGTTGGTGTCACTTACAATTACAGTCACCTGACAGGAAAACACCACCATTGTCCCCATCTGATGATGTTCAAGCCTTTGCTATATTTGACACACACACACACACACACACACACACACACACACACACACACACTGCCAAATCCCTTTAGGGCAAACAGTGTGTAGCTTCCAAATTCTTTCCATTGGGTCCAGTTTTGCTAATGTGCGATCTGAGAGGAAGTCCTCGTGAGTGGTAGAGGGAGATAAACCAGTTCTTCGTCCACAACCTGGGATAATTTGTGTAGATTGTTTCAGGACGCCTCCTTAGGACACACACTGTAAACCCAGCCTGACAATCTACCCCGAGGGAGAAACCCTCATGCATAAACCATGGGTTTCCTTCTCAAATGACTTTGCCTATCAGAGGGGAATGGGGAGACACTTGGGCATGGAAAGCTAGAAACAACCCTAGTGATGCCTCAAGGGTTATGAGGAAAGGGCATGGGCAGAGGAGTTCTGGGACTGAGTGTGTTAGGACACCCATGGGTGAGGTTAATTGAAGAAGACTTAGTAGTAAAGGCAAACAAAGAAGTGTAGGTTCTGGTTTGCCAGAGGCGGTTGAAGTAGGTTCCCTGGGTGTGAGGACCATTGAGTAGAAACGGGTATTATGGCAACAAAGACTGTGGAGGTGCAGGGTCCTATGGGTCATTGACAGGGTCTGTGGGAGATGAGTGTATGATGGCATCTGGGGTTGAATTTCTAGGGAAGCTGTCAGGAGTCGGAGCAACAATGACTTCTCTGGAGGGGTTGATAGATGGTGGGCATTGCTGAATGTGAGAAAGGAGAGCCTGGGCTTGCCCTGAACTTGTGGGTGAGAAGTATGACTCAGTGCCAGCTAGGAGAAGGCAGAGAATGAGAGTCTGTGTTTGAGGAGAATGGGGCAGAGGCATACCCAGGGAAATGGCAGGTTCAGCTAAGGTGACAGTGGCGGGAAGAGGTGGAAGTGGCCTGTCACAAGGGTGGTTTGGTTTTAGGGACTGAGGCTTCACAGAGCAAACCTCAGGGGAGAAGACAGGACCCTCATGGCAAGGAGGCCTGCAGGTGTGTTTGCATGTGTGTGTCTATGTGTTTATGCATGCTGAATTAACAAACACACCCAACAGTCTGTGCTTTGAATCCTTAAGGAGAAACGGAATTTTAGCGGACTGAAGTTCCTATGGCCTAAGCTAGCCTTGAAGTAGCGCAGTCAAGGCTGTTCTTGGGCCCTTCATATTTCCGCTTCCACCTCCCCGGTGCTGGGATTAGGATGCTCTACTGCCTTGTCTGGTGAATTATTACTTTTTAACTTGTCATAGAGGGATTCTTACTTCATATGGTGGCATCAAATAGTACATTAAATTGAAGAAGAAAGTTATATAAAAATAAAACCTATTATCTTAAACATTTTATTTTACACTAAACACAAACTATTCCCTGACAAGTTAACAGGAGACTAGGCTAAACTAGGCCTCTTGTTAGTATTGACGGCATGCACATGGGTCAGCAATGGGTGTGATCCTCCTTACTCATCCCATTGTGAGGATTCTTTACTTAAGTGTGACCAGGACTTTTTTTTTTTTTTTTTTTTTTTGGAAAACAGGATGCAATAAAAGTGACATTCGGGGTTTGGAGATTCCTACAGCTGGGTTTGAAACACTCTCTGGGTTCCTTGGAGTTCTCCCCCAGATTCCTGAGAGGCCATGTGAGAAGTTCATTGTCTCAAATTGCCCATGCTGAAAGGCTGCCTGTGGATGTTCCAGAGGAAGGCCCATCTGAGCTCAGTTCCTAACCATCCCATCAAGAGACCAGATATTTGACTGAGTGTGATGGTATAGCACTTGGGAAGCTGAGGCAGGTGGAGCTCTGTGTTTGAGGCTACATGGTGAGTTCCAGGACAGCCATGGCTATGTAGAGAGATCCTTCCTTCCTTCTTTCCTTCCTTCCTTCCTTCCTTCCTTCCTTCCTTCCTTCCTTCCTTCCTTCCTTCCTTCTTTCCTTCCTTCCTTCTTCCCTTCCTTTCTTTCTCCTTCCTTCCTTCCTTCCTTCCTTCCTTCCTTCCTTCTTCCCTTCCTTTCTTTCTCCTTCCTTCCTTTCTTTAAAAAAATTTTTTTTGAGACAGATTTTTCTTTGTATAACAGCCTTGACTGTCCTGAAACTCACTTTGTAGACCAGGTTGGCCAGAACTCCCAGAGATTCTCCTGCCTCTGCCTCAAGAGACCATTTCTTTTTTTAAAATTATTTTTAATTGGTTATTTGGGAATCTCATATTATACCCTGATTATGTTCACCCCTCAGTCTTCCCATGTCCACCCTCCCACACGCCCCCAAAAGGGTCACACCACCCCAAAAGGGTCCATTCTGTGTTGTCCATATAGTCACTGGAGCATGGTCAAATTCCTAGTGGCCAGGTCCCTGAGAGAGTATGGCTCTTTCTCCGCCTGCCTCTGAGCCAGAAGCCTGCAACTAAGGAGAGCCACAGGTGGCTAGAGTGTGGCGGGGCCAGCTCTCCTGTGCCCAGGCCACCACTGTGTCCCCTTGCTATGGGCCAGAGAGGTGTGGGGCCAGCTCTGCCGCACCCACAGCTCCATTGGTGTTGCCGTGTGACTGCCACCAAAGGGCAGGGCCAGGAGAGACCCCTTCTTAAAAAAGAAAAAAAGAAAAGGAAAGCCCGACCTGTGAGGGAAGCCGTGGTGGGTCCTTAGGACCGTTCTGTCCAGTGTCAGATGGCTGCTTTGTGAAACGAGAAAACTGAATAGCTGAGCCCTGTCTGGATGGCTTACAACAAACTTGGGAGATAGAGGAGAATTATGGGTAATTTAAGCCACCGAATTTCAGAATAGTTTGTGGTAGGACAGAGACCACTAGAATTTTACCGGAAAGAAAGCTAGACACACGCTCATCCAGTTGGGAGAGACGTAGGGTTTCCCGGTTTATACATCATAACTCTGAACACTGGGGCTGGTGATGGCATTGAGTAGCGGAGGCTCTGGTTCCATCCCTCGTTCTAAATATTGTCAGAGGTCCCTAAAGCTTGGCCATAAAATGCAGTAATCCCACAGACGGCGCTTAGCCTTTTTACTTCTGCTTCCCATTTTCTGCCCTTGATAGCGACAGGTCGACTGTGTTTACCTTCCGTGGGTGACCATGCTGAAGCGCCTGCAGGTGTACAGATGGCCCGCTCACCCTGTCCTCCGCGTGAAGCTGCTCCGAGAATCTGTAGTCAGTGTCTGCCTGCCTCTTCCGTGGCCAGGGAGGGCTCTCTGAGGCTGCGCCCACACTTTCATTTTGACGTCTCTCTTCCCATTCCTTCTCGCATGCTTACAATGGAGAAACTCCTTCCAGCTAGTAGGGGCAGCCACCCTGCTTAGGTGGAGCTCTAAGTTTCCCACCTAAACGCTAAGGCCTAGAAGCATGGATCCTTTGAGCAGGATCATCAGCATGGCCACACACAGGGCCCACTGCGCTGAAAAAACGCTCAGTTTCACACTTTGCTCTTACCATCTTGAATTTCCTAACGCTTTGTTTTGAAGGAGGGTTCTTAACATTTTTTCCTTTGTATCGGGTTCTGACAGTTATGTAATGGGCCTTGTCCAAGGCTCATAGTAGGTATGATGAGACTTGAGGCTATGGCTGGGCCACAACCTAGTCTCCCAGAGAACGGGATGGAGAGTGGCCAGTGGGGAAAGACAAACCACATGAAAAACTGAGTACAGAATTCCTTCCCTCTGCTGGACAGACCTTACGACAGACCCTCCTGGTCCCCACAATTAACAACACAGTCTTCTCTGGCAGTACTAAGTGGGCGGTGGGGATGCCGAACTGGGAGCAGAACCGGAGGCAGACAGCGCCATTCAGGCCCAACACAACAAATACAGAATTTGCTGACTCTGGGCCACTTGGAACCGTGCTGGGGGAGTACCTTCCCCATTGGATGGTTTTCCTACAGGGGAGATAAAAGGCAGTCTGTCAGCCGGTGCCACAGCTTCTCTGCCAGGGAAGCCAGGAGGAGCAAGGACCCTACGCTGAGTCCCCACGGTTTAGGGCTCTTGGGTGGAGGTGACCCAGGCTCACGGCCCCTTCAGAGAGCAGAGGCCAATCCCACTTTGCCTGAGTTGTTTCACACTTGGATGCCGTTTTGAAAGCGTCTCTGCCTGCTGTGGGCGTGCCAGCTCACAGATCAGCCTCCATTCAAAACACAGCTGCCTCTCTTGTCTGCCAGCTGTGCCTCAGAAACACCAGCAGGGCCAGGTCGGAGGCTTAGCTTGTGTTTCTTTGCCTCCCCCCACCCCCACTTCTTTGTTGGCTTAGAGTTGTCATTCTTCAGTCATGGTCCCTAGACCTGTGGTATCAGCGTCACCTGATGAAAGACTGGAAATGCTGACTTTGGGGTCTCCGCCCCAGCCTTCCTGAATCTAAAGCCCAGGGGCGGGCACCCTGCGCTTTCCCAAGCCTTCCAGATGGTCCTAATGATCAGGGAGGTTTGAGAACTATTCTCTCTTTGAGGTGTGTGGCAGAAAGGGGGGGGGGGTCCTCTTTTTACCACCGCCCCAAGCTATTTCCCTATGTGAGAAAAATAACTGCATGTATGGAACCCAGCCCTCATCCTCTCTCTCTCTCTCTCTCTCTCTCTCTCTCTCTCTCTCTCTCACACACACACACACACACACACACACACACACACACAAAAGAACACGGGAAAGGGAAGCCCCACCTCACGCCCCATTCCTCCTCCATTTAACATCTGCTCGCCACGCTTTGGGTTGTTTGAACAAGAGAATCGGTGTCAGAATAAACTTGCTTGCAGGGTGTCTGGAAGGCAGGTGCGGCCTGCCACTTTGAATGCAAGCTGAGAACAAACACAGCCTACTGAGCCCAAATCGGCCTTCTGCTGCTAGAGACGGGGCTGGAATGTATGTTCTGCTGGCCCTGGACCCCCTAATGGGCTGCCTTACCTTGGGGTCTTAATTAGAAGCAGCGGTGGCCCTGGGGCCTGCTGTGTCTCTATTTGATGTGACAGAGCAAAAGCCCTTCGATGGAAACCAGACCTTTTGTTGTTTCACGGGGGTTCTGAAAAGCTGTTTCATAAAAAGCCCCTTCCTAGGTACCTTTTTGCTCTCCCATGCACTGATGTAATAAAAAAATTCTTTATAATGGGAAGTGATCAGTAAGCTCTAACTTCTCCATGTATCATGGGTTCTCAGGGTCAATTTGGGTCATTTTAGACAGCGTGGCTCACAGGTAACAGAGCCTTCTCCTACCCAGCCACCTACTGTTTTATTCACTATTCTCTGTCTCCAATTCACGTTCTTTGTGTCTTTCTAGAGACATTCTGGTCTACAGTATTGGCTTAGCAACTTGGACACTAAACAAACAGTCAAGAGTCAGTCACAACGAGAATCCTTAGAATGCTTGTATCTCAAGGTCAAGGCCACTCTGAGAGACCCTGTCTCAAATAAAGGGGAGGGGCTGGGCATGTTACTCAACTGATAGAGGTCTTGGCCAACATTCACAATGCCCTGGATTCAGTTCCAGAGCCACATAAAATTTGGTGGGATTGTGTCTTAGGGTTTCTATTGCTGTGATGAAACACCATGACCAAAACAAACAAACAAACAAACAAACAAAAAGCAAATTGGGGAGGAAAGGGCTCATTTGGCTTCTACTTCCATAGTACTGTTCATTCTCAAAGGAAGTCAGGACAGGAACTCAAATAGGGAAGGATCCTGGAGGCAGGAGCTGATGCAGAGGTCATAGAGGGATGCCGTTTACTGACCAGCTCCCCATGTCTTGCTCAGCCTGCTTTCTTATAGAACCCAGGACCACCTGCTCAGGGATGACACCACTCACAATGGAGTTGTCCCTCTCCCACCAATAACTATTTAAGAAAATGTCCTACGGCCAGATCTTACGGAGGCATTTCTCAGCTGAGGTTCCCTCCTTTCAGTTTGCGTCTCAAGTTGACATAGGACCAGCCAGCTCAGGTGGTATATGATCCGTAATCCCAACTCTCAGAAAGATCAGAATTTAAAGGTCTTCAACTGTTTATTGAATTTGAGGTCTATCTGGGTTACATGAGACCCTGTCTAAACAATTCTGCATGAGAATGAAGATCCCTGGTTGACATATTGGGTATTTTGTTTTCATCCTTGCATCCCTCAGAAGACCTAACCCATCAAACTAAGAGCTGTGGGGAACAACATTTGTCTTGCTGTGTTCCAATACAGGCAACAAAGGATGAACTATAGGCTGTAAGACATTAGCCCATCCGAATGACTGATAGGGATCAGAATAGAGGGGACAGGCGTCTTCGTTCCTGAATCTGTCACGTGTATTGTGTATAAGAGTTTACAATACCCAGTGTAGGAGGTTGCTGGCTCGTGGTAAGTCTGAGCTGTCCTGTTTGGCAGAATTGCTTTACTCTGCATTAACTGGACGTATAGAAAAACTAGTGTTTGATGACACATTGAGGTTTTCTACCTGGAACTCTAACACAGAGTCTTAGAGCTGTGTTGATTGAACAGGGTCTCTCACTGTACATGCTACCACCCCTCCCATTGTAAGTATGGTGTGTATGTGTGCGGTGCATGCATGTGTGTATGTACTCACACGCACACACACACACACACACACACACACACACATGCATGCAGAAGTCACATCAGTGTGTCATGTGTCCTCGATCACTCTCTGCCCTACTGCCTTTAGTCAGGGTCTCACACTGAACTGGAAGCTTATCATTTCATCTAGGCTGACTGGCCTGTGAGCATCTGGGACCTACTTTCTCACTTGAACTACACATAGGCCCAGCCATGCCCAGCCTTTTTGTGAGTTCTGGGGCTTTAGACTCAGGTCCTCATACTTGCATAGCAAATACTCTTAGGCATTGAACCCTGTCCCTAGGCTTTCTCTCGATTCTTCAGGCTTTATTCTTTCTCTTCTTTCTTAATTCCCGTTAAACATGAAAAGGACCTTATCGTAAGGGCATGGGAGTATTTCACAAAAACTGAAGACTAAGCTTTGTGAAGGCCTGGACCAGGAAGTGCACAGAAAGCCATCAGGACATAGTTGGTTCATATTCATTCATCCATATTCTTTCTCTTCTCTTCTCTTCTCTTCTCTTCTCTTCTCTTCTCTTCTCTTCTCTTCTCTTCTCTTCTCTTCTCTTCTCCCCTCCCCTCCCCTCCCCCTCCCTCTCTTCCTTCTCTTCTTCCTTCCTTCCCTCCATCCCTCCCTTCCTCCCTCCCTCCTTCCCTCCCTCCTTCCTTCCTTCCTTCCTTCCTTCCCTCCTTCCTTCCTTCTTTTCTTTTTTCCCATGTCTTCTATAACATTTTATTAACCCTTGGCTTTTTGTTTTGGTGAGAGCCTGATATTAGTGAATTGTCTATTTTTCTTGGCCTGAAATATATTTCTTTCATCTCTGTTCCTGAAACAAGGTTTTAGCAGCTGGGCATTCTAAGTCATCTTTTTCTAAGATCTCTTATTTTTCTTCTCTTGAGACATGGTATCATTACACCCTGATGCCTGTTATGGGTGAGTGGATTGGTGCATATGTGAAATGTGAAATCAGAATTAATGGCACTGTGTCACAGGCAATCAATCATTCTTCTTGTTTTTGTGACCAAATACCTGATAAGCAGCAATTTACATGAGGAAGGATTTATTTTGGCACACAGGCCCAAGGGGTGCTTGATGGCATAGCAGTGGGAGCTTGAGGCAGTTGGTCACATTGCATCCCGAGTCAGGAAGCAGAGAGCAGACAGGAAATGGGGCCTTAGCCACTCCCCTTACACTTTCTCCAGCTAGGTCCCTCTTCCAGGCCTATCTCATCTGGGGACAGAGTGTTCAAACATGTGAGTCTGTGTGGACGAGTATTTCACGTTCAAAACACAATTCACACTTCCTCTTTTCTCCCAGATTGCTTTTTTGTTCTTTCTTTTTTAGAATTCAGAAGTTTACTGTAAAAGCCTTATGAGGATTCATTCTTATGTCTACTGCTTAGAATTCATGGAATTCTGGCTTTATGATTCTGAGAGTTTGCGTTTTTCATTTTATTCATGGAATAATTAAGCTAATTCTTACTTCAAATATTACTTCTTTCCATTATCTCTATGCTCTCGTTCCAGAATTCCAAATGACTGTATGCTAAATGTTTGAAGATTATCGTCTATGTAATTTAACCTACATTTAATAATCATTCCCTCACAGCCCACCTACAAGGACTTTATCCAGGGCAGTCTTCGGATTCCCCAAATCCGTCATACGCTGCTTTCATTGGCTGCAGCTGGTATTCTCTTCCACCCGATAAATGTATGAACTCTGTTTAATATAATCATGGTAATGCCAGAAGGAATTATTATACTGTGGCTAAACTTTAAAGTGAGCTAATTCCATGTGATAAGAATATGCAGGAGGGAGGAGAGGAGGGAAGGAAAACTGATTCGGAGGTAAAATAAATGAAAGAAATTAATTAATAAAAAAAGGAATGTGGAGAATGTAACATGAGGGGAGCCTGCTTGTTTTGGGGGTTTCTTTCCTGCCCAGCCCCCCAGTTGTTTAGTCCCAGAGAAAAATCACACACAGATCTCTGTAAGTTATAATGCTGATTGGCCCATTAGGTCAGGCTTCTTACTGGCTAACTCTCACATCTTGATTAACCCATTTTTCTGATCTATGTTAACCATGTGGCTCAGTACCTTTTTCAGTGGGGTAGCTCACATCCTGCTGCTTCGGTGATCTGGGCAGGAGTGTGAGGAATCAACTTCCTCCTCCCCAGAATTCTCCTGCTCTCCTTGCATTATTTCCACTTCCTGTCTGGTTTTCCCACCTACACCTCCTGCCTGGCCAATCAGCGTTTATTTAAAACATGATTGATAGAATACAGACAATTCTCCCGCATCAGGAGAAACCAGGCAGTGTCACTTAGCACAGCTCTGTTAGCAAACAGTGACCAGTACCTATGGATGCTAACTCTTTTCATGTCCTTTGGGCTAGCCCATCTACTCACAGGTGTGCATGAACTGACATCCAAACATATGTGCGCTCGTAAACCCGCAGGGTCTCAGAGCAGCATTGCTCATTATGGCTCTGAATGGGAAAATTTAAGTGTCCCTTGGGAAAGAACGACAATTAAACTGTGAGATATTCACAGAGTGAAAACCTACAAGGGCCATACTGGACAACCAGACTCACACCCAACAACGTGGGCACGTCTCCCAAGCATGATAACGGTGACAGAAACGAGAATCAAGAGTATGTTTTGGATGAAGCTGTTTATATAAATAAATGAAAAGCAATCGACCCAGGATTATGAAACTACACTAGCATGTGTAGGGGTGAGCACAGAGGAGTGTTTTTTAAAAAGGAAAGAAAAATAGCTCCAAAGGTCTAGTAGTATGTTGATGGCTTCATCAAGAGTGGGGAGGCTTAGTGACTGAGAAGGGACACCATTTCCTCCCGTGTGATTACTCAAGTGTCACCTTATGATAGAGCACGGACAGTATGCTTTCAATGAAAGGCAAAATAATTTTATCTGTAAAATAACAAAGACCCCGTAAGCCTAACTGTATGAGACACTGACATACGGGGAAAGCGGCGTTTGGAGAAGTTTATAGACTTAAGGTGCTTATATTATAAATCAGAATGGCAAATACCAAGGAACGTAGGGAGTTAGTAAAGGAGGGCTGGGGAGATGGTTTAGCAGTTAAGAGTCTCACTGCTGGTTAGAAGCCTCTACTGCAGTGGCTTCTAACCACTGTGGGTCATGACCCCTTTGGGGGTTGCATAGCAGACACCCGCATTACAAATCATAACAGTAGCAAGATTACAGTTATGGAGTAGCAATGAAATGATATCATGGTTGAAGAACTGTATTATGAAAGGTCATGCACTCGGAAGGTTGAGAACCAGCTCTCTACTGCTCCTACAGAGGACCTGAGTCCGATCCTCAGCACTTGTACCAGGTGGCTCACAACCCCATGACTCTAACTTCAGAGAGAATTCTAGCTGTATCTAATTAAAGCTTCCAAATGTGACTTGCAGATGCAAGCCCCACTGACTCGTTTATATTGTTTATTTTTGGAAGTTTTGATAACATAAACCCCTTTGATCCCTCTTCATCATCCCGAACTCATGATTCTGTGAGGTCATTACCAACAAGTAAAGCCAACTGTGCTTCTTCCTTCCTGGTTCCTTTACCTTCTCATCTTCCCCGCTTCCTCATTCCAGCTGGGAAGTGGTGAAAGCGGGCCTCGTTGTCTTCTCCCTGATCTCTGCTATTTTACACTGTGGTGTGTTTGCCATGAGTCATTTTATAGAGACAAAAGTAGAAGTCTTTTATCAGGTTCCTGGTTTGCCAAAACTCTTTACCACAAACTGCTATTATATATAATTTGGGTAGGTTTTCCTCTTCCAAACTGAGAGAAATACCATTTGGATTTTCTCAGTCAACTTGTGAATATGATAAATCCCAGAGATTCAGGAGATTGCAAGTGTTGAATCAGTCTTCCACTTCTGACATTAGTTACAACCATTTTCAAAACAATGATAAATACAAATGTGTGTATGTATATTCATACATACATATACTTATGCCATATGTACATGTGTATATATACACACATACACACACATATATATACACACACATATATAAACCTGTATACCACATACACATATAAATAATTTGCTCAGTCTCTGAAAAAATTTTCCAAACAGAGTCTTATATAACCCACTTTTTCTAGTTGGCTTTGTAGCCCAGGCCGACTTGACCTGATAATTTTCCTGCCTCAGCCACCACACCACCCAGGTGGTTTCCTAAAACTCTGTGGTGAACATTTGCATCCATGTTCAAGACTATGGCTAGCCTATAATTTTTCGTTCTCGTTTTTTTTTTTTTAACTTTTGGCATGAAGAATTTTTGTAACCTCAAACTGAATTGGGAGTGAACCTTCATCTGTTCTCAGGGTTTGTCAAATATTTTGGTAGTAAAGTCTCGTGTCTGATCGAATCTGCTTTAAAACTATCAAAGGTGGCAAGTTTTTAAAAGGAAGTTTATTTCTTTACTCCTAATTCAATTTATTTAGTGATTCTGGAACAATCGAATCTTTCTTTCCATTGGAAACCAGTTTCTATAATTCATATTTTCCTGCTAATTTCTTCCCTTGCATTGGCTTCTGTTCACTGGTATAAGTTTGTCTAGAGCGGTTTTTCTAATCTTGGTGAATCTGCTGCTGTATGTTTCTTTTCTATTGCTAATATTGGTGTAATTTTTTTCTTTCTGTCATTAGTATTGCCAGAAGTTTGTTAATTTTGGTAGTCACAGCAAAATTCTCTGTGTTTGTATTCTATATTTAAATGGTATTTTAAATTATTAATATCTTCTCAAATCTTCATTGTTTTTAAATTTTCATCTATTTTCATTGAACTGTCTTGATCTTTCTTTTGTTAATTACTTTTAAAAAATATTTATTTTTGGACTGGGACTGAACGAGCATGTGATCAAACCGGATTCTCTGAATGTGGCTGACATGGGGGCTGTCTGAGAAGCCATTGATAATGGCACTGGGACTGCTTTCATCTGCATGTACTGGCTTTTTGGGATCCTAGTCTGTTTGGATGCTCACCTTCCTAGACCTGGAGGGAGGGGGGAGGAACTTGAACTTCCCACAGGGCAGGAAACCCTGACTGCTCTTAGGACTGGAGAGGGAGGAGGAAAGGGAGTAGGGGGAATGGGAGGGTATGGGGAGGAGGGGAGGAAGTGGAAATTTTTATAAATTACTACTAATAATTAAAAAAGAAAAAAAACAGAAAAAACAAAAAAAATATTTATTTTAACTGTTTCGGTTGTACATGTACATGTGAGTACAGAGGCCAGAGGAACTCCTGGGAAAAATTAAGACCCTTAGATATAAATATAATAAAAATAAATAAATTCTAAATAGGTAAATGTGTGTCTCTTTAGTAATAGAAAACCCATAGAGAAGATATGTAAGTGGAGGAAATACATGGTCTTGGACATCCTGTCTTCCTTTCTCATTCTGAGATCTAGATTGAAAGCATTTTCCTTAAAAATACCAAGATGGGTTTTCAAGAAAGTGGGTAAGATGATCCTAATATTTATTTGGAAAGACAAGGTTCCAAGGACAACCCACTCTAGAACAAAAGTTGAAGTATTAAGTCTCATTATAAAGAAATAATCACTAAGAGAGTGGGTTGTTAGTGTCACACTTTAAAGGTGTTATGGCACATCTTTGCACCTTTAATCCTAGTCCTTGAGGCAGAGACAGTCAGATCTCTCAAGGCCAGCCTTGTCAACTGAGTGGGTTCCAAGGTACTTAGGGCTGTGTAGAGATAGCCTTTCTTAAAAGAAAAAAGGAGATAGTGGCTTGTTAGGGTAGGGCGGGAAGAAAGCAGTCTCATAGGAACATCACAGAGTCCAATATGGAAGCAAGCATTTGCAAACTAACAGGAAAGTAGGGAACATTAGACTATCCAACCAACATCCACATCGAAAATAAATAACCGGAGTCCTGTGCCACATCATGTACAAAGATCCATCCATTCTGTACTAATTAAGTGCTCAAAGATGAAAGGCAGAACTTAAGTCTTTAGGAAAACATGAAGTGGGCTGGAGAGACGGCCCAGCCGTGAAAGGCTAGGCTCACAGTCAAAAATATAAGAAAAATGCGAAGCCTCTTTAAGATATATTTTTTTTCTCTTAAAAAATAATAATTTTATTCCTTGGGAATTAATGTATTTCCATCATATTCACCCTAACTCCTCCCGTATCCACCCTCTCCACCCTCACCTCCCTACCCACCCAATTTTGTGTTTTTTTCTTCTTTTCTCCACCCATCGAGGTTGGCTTGTGCTGCCCAACTGTTCTTGGATGCCTAAGCCTCAAGTTGGCAGCTTGACAGGTATTCAGTCTTGCCCAAACCAGCCCCCCTGATCTCTTAGCACATTATGTGCATATGTTACTATTTTTACGTTTCAAACACAAGGACATGGTCTGAGAGATGGACGGGGGAGCATCTGCGTACAGCCAGAAGAAAACTGGTAGACATGCGAGGAGCCGATTTCTGGGGCAGTAGCGTCAGAGATCTTTGGTCTAGTCGGCTCCAGACGCTTCTAGTCGGCTCCAGACGCTTCTAGTGATGAGGGGTCATGCTGAACTCATGACCCTGCTCCTTTTCTGCTTGCCAGGGCCGTGGATCTGGTGTGATGCTGAAAGGTAAGGAAGAGGACATGCGGGAAGAAAGGGACCTAAGGCAAGGGGATGGCGGAGGAGGAGAGCTGGCGGCAGGCATGCCAGCAGAGCCAGTAAATCCCCAACAGAGCCTTCATTCATCCAGACCGTCCATTTTTACCCACAGAAAAGGGCCATTCATTAGCTTACAGTAGCTCCTGGAATGCAGGCTGGGGAGCTCAGGCCAGGGGACCAGCCCTCCTTTCCCCATGACGCCAATCACAGCCTAAAAATAACCTTCACCATTCCCCCAGCCCTCCAGAGCCAGGGCTTTCCAGGGACTCCCTCTGCCATGTTGACTCAGTTTGGGACAGGGCGTGTATTTCTGGGAAAATATTCCTAGCCTGAATTACCTTTTTCTTCCAAGTCAGACAAGTTGCAAGTAGTGGTCTCAGTAAAAGGCTGAGATGCTACACAATTTAAGCACCTGATTCAAAACTGCATTCAGCCAAAGGCCAGCTTCTAATGTCCAAACACAAGCAATTGCGTGGGGTTTGCGGGGTGCGAGTTAGGCCCGTCTGCTAGTTACCCTTGATAGTCGCTTGTCTAGAGCAGATTTATGAGTCCTGGGGATGCAAACTGATCAAGATGGAGGAGTTCAAACAGTGAGAAAAAACTCAAGAGAAAACGCTCACACTTCGTTAGCGCATGCGCAGATGAACTTAAAACTAATATAAATGTTACCGACTCTGAGCTAATAGGAGGCAGTGTGGTGGCCAATAGCAAGGCCAGTCAGGGTCCCTCCAAGTCCAGAAGCACCCGTGGGACTTAATACAGAAGATTCTGTCATCACCTCCCTGCTCCCCACAATTTTAGTAATTGGCTTCATTCATCATTTCTGTCCCTAGTTACCCCATTATTATCAGAGAAACTTCTAGTTTTTCAGGCAAGGTTATAGACACATATAGACTGTTGCAGTAATTCTTCCTACATTCAGACCTTATAGCCAGTCTGACCTCAAGGCAGCAATTATGATTATTATTTTTGAAATGAGAAATGAAACAGCCTGAATTCTCCCTTCCTCCCATCGTTCTGGCTCGCTCTTCAGGAAGGCTCCCTGATTAGCCCAGCTGCTTCCCTGTAGACCTGTAACTTACGCCCTGAATGTCTTTTTGTCCAGTTGATTTTTATAAAAAAAAAAAATGTTGCTTTGGCCAAACTCTTTCTTAAGAGCATATCATAGCTCCCTATTGCTCCTTTTACACAGAATTTTGCTTGGATGGCTCTTCTGTTTCCACAGCCGCCGTGTGCCCTCTGTTCTAGTCAGACAGGGCTCTGTCCTCTGCATCTTTGCTAACCATTATTCCTTCTCTTGGGTTCTGTGTCTGATTGCTTGCTTATTCTTGATAGATTCTGGCCACCATATCGTAATTAGGCTTTACTACTCAGCTCCGTGTTTCTTTTGTGGTTTATAGTACAGGATGGTGTCTGAGGCATAGGTCCTAACCACACCCAGGCTAGCGAGTAGTAGATGATCCTGAACAGTAAGATGTTGCTTCCGAGAGTCCCAGAACTCCGACATCCTATCTAAACAGTGCAGGTAGCTGGGGAGCCAGTGGGTGTGGACGTATGGACTCACTTCAAAGGGAATTTGGACCTGACTCCATCGCTACCAGTCGTGTGGCTTTATTAAGTGTCAGACTTACATGAATTCATTCTCAATCTATCATACGGTTTTAGAAATTCAGTTTCCCAAAGAAAGCTTTCTGGGGTCAGGCTGCCCCTTTCTGCAGCCTTTCTTTTTTTTTTACTTATCCAAGTACAGCTGGGGTGGGGCTTCAAAGCAGGGAACGTCAGTTGACTGATAGCCCATTGTCCTGATCCTCATAGGCTGAGCAAGGCTTCCCTCCAAAAAGCACTAGGGATAAATCCTGGTCCCACTGTCAGTGGCTCCACAGACTGCCCAACCCTCACAACTGTCGCTCACATTCAGTGGGCCTAATCTGGTCCTATGCAGGCTCGCCCGCTCTCAGTCCACTCAGAGGCAGTGAACTCTCACGAATATGTTAGTTCTGAAATACCAGGGTGAGCTAATGTTTCCCTTCTTCTTCAGAATACTCTGAGGGGGTTTTAAAATAATGTTTTAGACTTATGTTGACATGATAGATCCGGGAATTCACGTCAAGAGTGCTATTATAATATGATTTGTCCTTTCCTTTGCCCAGTCCCCTTCTGCTTCCTACAGGGATGTTTGCAAGGTTTTTCTTTCCCCCTAGGGAAGAAAGACAAATATCACGTATCAGTCCTACACACGGAATCCAGATTTATAGATACAGATATGGATTAGACATGACAGCCAAAGGGGGAGCATTTAGAGCGGGGGGGGGGGGACCAGGACTGCGATGAGGGACAAAGCGGAAGAGGGTGTGATAAGCAGGGTACAATGATATGCGTGTGTAAAAATATCACAATGAGATCTATTATTTTGCATGTTAATAAAAATAAAATGTCAATTTTGTTGTTGCATTTAAGTCTTGTCCCATGTGAAGACGAATTTTTGGTTGTTTATCTCCCCACCCCCCATGGTTTCTATGATAAGTGGAGTCCTCCCCACACTTAAATCTTTTGACCGATTCTGTGCATACTAAATAGTCTTATTGTTAAGGCAGTTTTATGTTGCTCTTCTTGAGTTTTCTGACATATCATCATAGAACTCCTGAATAGTAATTTTTAAATTTTTTTATTAAAATCTAATTACAATACTCCCCTCCTCTTCAATTCCCGCCCCCAGGGTGAATACTGGTGCTTTACATTTTCTTCTCAGCTTCTTCATCTCCACTTTTCTTGACTTCTTCTAGGAAGTTCAGTTCATGGAGTGTCTGTTAGTGGCACATGTGTGTCTCTGCGGTGACAGACTTGGGAGAAGTTCTGTCAGAAGCACGGGTATGTCTACAGAAACAAGGCTTGGCATCTTCCTGGCAAAATCCACTGTTGCTAGAAATGTCTACTGTGGGCTGAGTCGGCCCAGCAGGTACAGGTGGTGGGAATGGATAGTGGGAAGCTCTGGACAAGAGCTTGAAGAGGGCATCAAGGTTGGAGCTACGCTTGACCCAATTCTAGATGCCTTGGATGTGAACTTGGGAAACTATGCTTGTGGTATATTTGCTTGCATCTGTGTAGGTGCATGTGTGCATTTGTATGTGTACACGTGTATGTGTGTGCACGTGTATGTGTACCTGTGTATGTGTGCATGTGTGTATATGTTCATGTGTTTATGTGTGCATTTGCATGTGTGCACATGTATATGTGTGCACGTGTATGTGTACCTGTGTATGTGTGCATGTGTGTACATGTTCATGTGTTTATGTGTGTATTTGTATGTGTACACATGTATGTGTGTGCACGTGTATGTGTACCTGTGTGTGCATGTGTGTACATGTTCATGTGTTTATGTGTGCCTTTGTATGTGTGCATGTGTATGTGTGTGCACGTGTATGTGTACCTGTGTATGTGTGCGTGTGTGTATATGTTCATGTGTTTATGTGTGCATGTGTACTTTCCTTTAGGTATGCATAGAAAAAGTAGGCCTTGATGCCCTCTAACATCTGAAGCTTGGGTTCTCACCCTCTTCCATGGCATATACTATGCCTCGGTACAGTGCTAGGGAAAAGAGCCTTTGCATGGGCCACAGCTGTCGCCGCAGTGTCTTTATTTCTGCAGGATGGCGTTTCCACTACTCTGTCAGGTGACTTCTAGATATGTCCTTCCTAGTGCTCTGGTGTTGGAGGCATGTTGCTTAGACACAGAGACACATGGGTTGAGCTTGGGTCTTCGGGAAGACTGAACAGGGCACACAAGCTTCTTCTGCAAACTTCCAACCTGAAGACCTCCAGAGCTGAGCTCGTCAGCCTTACCCACTAATAGGTGGTCACAGTGGACACCACGCAGAGCCCTCTGATGGTGGCCACACTGTCTAAAGTTTACTATGTGTCTGCTTATGTCAGGGAGGAGAGAGAGAATGCTGAGTCTCAAGGACAAGGAACAGTTTTAGAAGGAGATGTTTGTAAAATAGCGAAGAGAAAAGGGCAAGAGGCTGCTGAAATCAAAGACATTTACCCTGCAACGGAAGATGAACGCTGCCATTAGTTGCCTTGGCCTTATATTGGTTCAGGAGATAGCCCGGAATTTGGTCAGGACCTTGAAGTCCTTATTCAGTCTTGTGGTGGAGCCATGTAGGTCATAGCCGACTCACAGACTCAAGGCCAGTCAGATTTGCTCAGTATCAGAGAGTAAGTGGGAGGGAGTGGGACAAGATGCAACATCCTAGGATCACAGACTCGCTCAGGATTTTAACTGACCTGGAGAGCCAACCCTGGAGGGGAAAGATAATGACCTAGTGTCAGCAAGACCATCTCAAAGAACACCAGCCATTCCCCCAAATTAAAACTCCACAGGTCGGAGTCATTAGCTTTTTTAAAAAAACATTGTTTTTAGTTAACATATTAAATAATACGTTTCATCATGACATTTCATCTGTGCATACCAATATGGTTTGCTCATCATGATGACCCCATTGCCCGCTATCCCAGCTCCTGCTGGGTCCCTTCCTACCCCCAGTCTCTTCTGCTTTCATGTCATGGCTATATCTATAAATCTAGATTCCATGATTGGGAGTGGACATATGGTAGCTATCCTTCTTTCCCCAGCCCCATTACCCTCCCTTCTCCCTTGCTGCCCTTTAGATCATTTCTCCCCCTCCATAGTCCTTCTACTTTTGTGCCATTCAAATCTATATACACATATTTATAGTACATATAGTTTTATTATATAGATTACATGGATCATGTTTAGATTAATATAAGAGGAAAAATACAGTATTTGTCTTCCCGAGTTTGGCTTATTTCACTCAAAACTGTGGCCTCCAAATCTACATTTATGGCCACATGAAACTCCCACTGTGTGTATGCACCAGGTTTATTGCCCCTGGTGATGGGTTGCTACATTGGTTCCACATCTCAGCGATTGTGGATCACAATCCTTCACCGAGTGAACCCAGAGATGGTGTGTTAACTTCAGACTTAGGGTCCTTGGGATTCTGACTCACAGCTAGCAGGGAGCTTGTGTATCTAGTGGCCACTCAGTGAACTTGATCTTGCATAAGCAATCCTGAGATTTTAAAAATACATTTTGAGAAGGAAGGTTCTAGAAATCAGAGTAGCCTGAATGGCTGAGGACTTTGAGATGTAGGAGAAACATGGCTTTCTTTTGTATCACCCCCTTTCTGTAAGTACAATGGCTATTTCTTGCTCTTTAAATGAGGCAGGGTATGTTCATGGCCATGGATTTCTTCCTCTTCAGCGTTCATTTTGTCATGAGAAACAGGCGAGCTTGTAGGCCCTGCAACGTGCAGTGTAAATCTCTGGTTTGACAAGACTCTTATTTCTCCTGGGGGAAGCACAGTTGCTAAGCCACCAAAATTGGCCAGAAGCTGTACCAGTAGCTGCTCTCTCAGGCAGCAGATATGCGAGCCCTGGTTCTTAGCCTTGATGTGGTAGCCAGCATGCGAGAATGAAAAGAAGCAGAAGCCTCGGCCCAGAGTCTTCCACTCTGGCCCCGTGTCAGAATGAGAAATGCTCCCGGAGCCTTTGCAGATCCCAGTTGCTCCGGCTGCTTCCCTAGAATCTCGTTGCAGTGAGTCTGGGCTGGGCCAGCGAGTGAGTCACGTCTAGCTGTAGTAACCACTGATCAAGGTGGCCGTTGGCACAGTCACCACACAGCTGTGCGAGCCATTGGCAAATTGCTCTCCCTTCCCTGGGCTGCAGTTTCGACAATGACTTGGGCTGGAGGGATAGAAACTTGGCTATAATGCAACATCTCCCAGGGAGTGTTAGAGACACAGATAGATTGCCCGGGCTGGAGAGATGGCTCAGTGGTTAAGGTCAGCATCTGCTCTTCCAGAGGACCAGGGTTTGGGTACCCACATGGTAGCTCACAACCATCTTCAAGTCTAGTTTCAGAGGCCTCTTTGGGCCTCCTTGAGCACTGGGCATTAATGTGGTGCTCAGGCACACGTGCATGCAAAATACCCACATATATAAGATAAAACAAATATATCTTTAAAGAAAGAAATATATTATATACAGTCCCATGCCAGAACTCTTGAACAGTAATCTCTGGGACCCAAGCTTGGAGACCTAAAGTTTTAGGAACTTTCTGGTTGGCCCAGATGCAGCTACTCACTGGTCAGGACCACTTGGTGTCAGCGAAGGCCACCATTCCTGGCCCATTTTTTTTGAGGCAGAGTCTTGCTTTTTTTTTTTAATTTTTTAATTTATTTATTTATTAAAAATTTCCATCTCCTCCCCACCTCCCTTTTCCCTCCCCGTCCCCACCTCCCCCTCTCTCTCTAGTCCTAAGAGCAGTCAGGGTTCCCTGCCCCGTGGGAAGTTCAAGGTCCTCCCCGCTCCATCCAGGTATATAAAGGTGAGCATCCAAACAAACCAGGCTCTCACAAAGCCAGTCCATGCAGTAGGATCAAAACCCAGTGCCATTGTCCTTGGCTTCTCAGCAGTCAGCCCTCATTGCCAGCCACATTCAGAGGGTCCAGTTTGATCACATGCTCCATCACTCCCAGTCCAGCTGGCCTTGGTGAGCTTCCATTAGATCAGTCCCACCGTCTCAGTGAGTGGATGCACCCCTCGTGGTCCTGACTTCCTTGCTCATGTTCTCCCTCCTTCTGCTCCCCATTTGGACCTTGGGAGCTCAGTCCAGTGCTCCAATGTGGGTCTCTGTCTCTATCTCCATCCATCACCAGATGGAGGTTCTATAGTGACATGCAAGATATTTATCAGTGTGGTCATGGGACAAGGCCAGTTCAGGCACCCTCTCCTCTGCTGCCCAAGGAACAATCTGGGGACCTTTCCTTGGACCTGGGAACCCCTCTAGAGTCAAGTCTCTTGCAAACCCTAAAATGGCTCCTTTAATTAAGATATTTACTTCCCTGCTCCCATATCCACCCTTTCTCCATCCCACCCATCCCATTCCCCCAAGCTCTCCTAAATCCTCCCCTTCTCCCTTCTCTCTACCCATCTCCCCTTAAATCCACCCCCCCACCCCAGAGGCAGAGTCTTTTAACATTGCCTTGGCTGTCCTGGAACTCACTATGCAGACCTGGCTGGCCTTGAATTCATCCAGTGATCTGCTAGGCCCTGCCTCCCAAGTACCAGATTTAAGGCAGGTGTCACCATGTCCAATTATTTAGTTATTTTTTTATTCTATGTGTGCCCATGCCAAGACTTGTATGTAGAGATAAGAGGGAAGCTTGTGGGAGTCAGTTCTCTCTTTCCACTATCTGTGTCCAGGTGATTGAACTTAGGTCTTCGGTCTTTGCAGCAAGCTCTCTGACCCACTGAGCCATCGCATGGTCTTTCCTGAATGTATTTGATCCGTGGTTGGTTCGATCCATGGCTGTGAAATTCAAGGACACAAAGGGCCAACAGTATATTTGTAGCCCCAGCAGCAGTAAGTTCACAGCAATGGTGGGCATCTACCTAGTGTTTCCTAAGAACAGTGAGGATCTTCATTGTCAATGACTTGCCCAGATATAACATAAAACTAAGGGTTTAAAGTGTACTGTTAATTTTCACTAGCATTTGGCATGTTCACAGTTTTGTGCAACTCTCAGCTCTTAGGCATTTTAATCATCTCCAAAGAAACCCCGTGCCCCTCTGTCATAGTGGATTTACCTATTCTGAAAATTTAATATAAATAGAATTGCTCAGTAGGGAACCTCTTGTGTCTGGCTTCTTTCACTGAGCAGAGTGTTCGTGAGGCTCGCCTGTATTGTGGTACACATTAGTACTACAGTAACTTTTATGGCTAAATAATATTCCACTGAATAGATATACCACATTGAAAAAATCCATTCGCCTGTTGCTGGGCACTTGGCTTGTTCTTAATTGTTGATCATTTTGACTAGCACTACTATAAATATTTGTGCTTAAGAATTTAAACACTAGTTTCTCTCTCTTTCTCTCTCTCTCTCTCTTGACACGGGTTCTCTGTGTAGCTCTGGCTGTCCTGGAACTTACTCCGTAGACCAGGTTGACCTCAAACTCTGCAATCCACTGACTCCCAATTGCTAGTATTAAAGGCATTGCTTTACCACTGCCCAGCTACACTCTGCTTTTAGGGCTAGACATCATCTTTACCGAGAAAGCAATAAAAGGCACATTCCACCTTTCCCCATGTTCCCCTTCAAGGCCAAACTCTCCCACCACCTTCCTAAATGTCTAACACAGCTTGCTAACTGGTGTCGGGGATTCTGTTTCCTACCTTCCAAACCACCCAGATTCATCTTCCTGAAAGCACAGACCCTTTATAAAGAGTTTTAATCTACAGTCTTGCAGATGTACGTCATGTATACTAACTACTCCCACCTTGCTGTCCCTGCCTCTGCTGACTGTTCCCACTCCCAGCCATTTCTACCAACCCTACATTCTTCCCCCAACCCTACAAGTCTCTTTTCCCCATCCATCCCTATTCATTTTGGTTTGGGAGTCGAACCAGGGTAGCTGCATGGCCATGAATTGGACCTTTCCCCTGGTAGGCTCCACAGTGGGTCCATGTCTAATGACAGCGTCTCTCCCTCTCTCAGAGTCTGTCAATAACTAATAGTTCGGAGGTAGGGTCCCCCAAAGTACACCCTTCTAGGACTGCCCACAGGGCCAGTCCTCTGTAGGCCCAATGCAGGCAACAGAGTTGATAACAACTGGGGATTACGATCGTTGCATCAGATCCAGAGAACAACATTTCACAGCCTTCACCACCTCATCTGACTCTTACATACTTTCCATTCCCACTTCTGGAATGTTCCCTGAACCTTGAGTGAGCAGCATAAGGGACTTTTTAGGGCCGGGCCCACAACTGTCACTTAATGTCTGCAGTTTGGGATGGAGCACAGTTCTTAGAAAATCTTCCAGCCAAATCTTCATTTCCTCTCACCTGGTCCAGAAAGGACTTACCACACAACACACGGCCCTAGCCCACATTTCCTGTGCTTTCCGTGCTCCTTCTTGTGTGTGTGTGTGTGTGTGTGTGTGTGTGTGTTTTAATTATGACTAGTCATACTTAATGCTCTACCATATCAGGCCTTATTTGTGTTTCCTCGAAAGCACGCGGGGTTTTCCCACTTCTGTGCCTTGGCTCTCTATTCTTAGGTTGCTTTCAGCAGCTCGTAGCTTCAGACTGAAGCGGCAGCGACTGAGACAGGAAAAGCATTCACACGAGGAGACGTCTCGAGGTGGACTGGGCTGCCACAGTGGCTCAGCTGTGTCTGTGGGTGTTCCCGCATCTCGGCAGGCTGGGTCACTGCAGTATAGCTGCGTAGAGTCTGTTGGGCAGCGAGCAACGTGCCCTTGCTCAAGTTGGGAGGAACTCAAAGGTGTGACCCCAGCAGTTAACTTCCCTTCTTTCACCAGATAAAAACCATTTCAGAAGTCCTTCTCTTGGATGGCAGCAATCACATTGTATCCCGTAGCTTTAGCCTCACCTCACGGGAGGCTAGAAGCCTGTGTGTTCTGCTAGACAATGGGAGAGGGACTTGGTGGCGGGCGAGGCCACCATCTGTGTCTACCCTGCTGTCCTCTTCTCCTCCACCATGAAGTTCTATTTTCTTGTTTAGACGCAAGGGCACCTTTCCCGGCTCATATGCATATATTCCTATTTTAGTTTCAACTCAAACACACTCTCATAGATGACAGTGAGCTCTTGCTTTTGTATCCATCTTCTCTTCCCTCCTAGATTAGAAGCTTCTCAAGAGCAGAGACCGTGTCTAGTTTCTCCTCGAGCACCCAGAAGTGGTCCTTCAAACAAACAAACTCAGCCGGAACTCACAGCAACTGGAACCAAACACTGTACTTTCCTGCTGCCCGCTAAAAACTCCATGCACGGTTTTCTTCACGGGTGTTTTAGAAATTCAGACACCACACCCGACACCTGAGTGTCTTCACCATTCGCAAAGGATGTGACAACACCCCTAAGCCCTCAGCATTCTTCCAGGCCTGCCCTCTGAGCACACAATGTTCCCCTGAAGTCAGGGCTGTCATTATTCTTGTCGTCATCGATGGGATTTTCTTTTCACTCAGTAATAAGCTATGTTGGAAGCTCTGTACTCTTTCTTGGAGAAGGTCAGTTTCTTGTGTCCAAACGTCAGTTACGTTATAGAAACTCGGATAGGAACCCTGAATCTGAGGACCATACGCGGACCATTTGCGGTGCTGTTTTCAGACTACATTTCCTTCTAAACTCCTCCAGTCTCTGCAGCTAAGAGTGTGTGGGGTCATGCTCTGGGGCATCAATTTATTAATCTATATGTTTAGTTAGCACATATTAATTGTATAACAGCGGGCTTCGTGGAGGAGAGAGAAAGGACTCAGCGGTTAAGAGCACTGGTTACTCTTCCAGAGGACCTGGGTTCAATTCCTAGCCCCCATATAATGGCTCACAATAATTTGTAACTCCAGCTCCGGGGGATCCAACGCCTTCTTTTGGCTCCCATGGGCACATGCATGGCGCACCGACATACGTGTAAGCAGAACACCCCATATGTACTTAAAAAGGAAAACAAAAAAGAAAATCCAAACCAGTGGGCTTCTTCATGACATTTGCCTGCATGTGTACATAATGGATTTCAACTGTATCCACCGTCCTCTTTGCCACCCCTCCCCCCCACTTGTGCTCAGCCCCTTTCTCTTCCCAACTAGTGTCATGCTAACTTGTTTATTTATTTATTTTTCCATATCACTCTTCGCTCCCTGGGTCCAGAATTTGGAGCCCTGACTTAGATGAACCTGGGGAAAATAACTTGTTCTTGTGAGGCTGAGAATGAATGGACACGGCTGATCTTGCCAGCTGTTGGGTTCTGTGGCTGAGTAGCTATTCCTAAACAGAGCCAGAGGACCCAAGGCCAGCACAAGGGTCCTTCTCCAGCCAGTGCTGGTGTGAGTCTGCTGTAGTCGGGGCCCCGCGCTTCAGCCCCATACACAGAAACCATCTTGGGATGTGTCCTTGGCCTTGAACGATTGTTCCTTGATCTTTAACCATGTTGGCTGGGCTTTGGGCAGGAATCTAAGCTTCTCTAGCGTCACTTCAAAAGCTTTTTAATAGTTTACCTATCCTTTGACCTCCCTGTCTTTGGTGATAGCAGGCCAATCTGGGTTGACCTCAACCCCGCCCCAGCTCTACCTGCTTTGATCATCTGGGATGGAAAAACCTCAGACACAGAGCTTCGGCCCTGTGCGAATGTTCACCTGCTTTAGAGATAAAAATCGGCTTCCATGGAGCGCCAGCCTGCCGCTAGTCAGCCCTGGGCACCCGTAGGCCTTATTATTAAAAACTCACCATCTTGCACAGTGCCAAATATCTAAAGGAAACCTCAACTGTGTGGATGTTCTTTCTCAGTGTTGCGCAACCCCAACATTTGGCCCTGGAGAGAATCTGGCATCTGTGTGTATTCAGCACACAGACACCCAAACGTTTGGACAAGGAATGGAAAACTCAGCAAACACGGGGAATTCTGGCATTTGCGGAAAGGAGAGTTGCAAGGCTGAGGCGTCCGTAGGCGGTTTTCGGGCTGGTGTTGACGGCCCCAGCACCTCTGAGACTGATGAGAGACCCATCCCAGCCTAAGGGAGTGGCGATAGGCGGCAGGGTCCATGCTCACCTCCCTGGACGACCTCTCTGTCCTTTCTAGCTTCTGGGCTGAGGAGCGTGTGTCAACTTGCACGCCCCCCAGCAATCTGCTTTCTCGGCCCTGGCTTTACCTTAGAAGGCAAAAACAAGTTCTTTGTTCCAACATACCACAGCTACTTAGGTGTGGAAACTTAGCCTTCTTAAGAGCAAAATCCCATGGCTCACCCCGTCTCCTACTTTATTAGAAAGCGTGCGGCCCTACAGTGAGCAACTGTCAGGCTAGCTAAGACTGTACCTATCTTAAGAAAGGTGACGACCAGTCAGAAGCTAGCACATTTGCCCCGAGGTTGGCACAGAAGGACCTACACACAAGGCAGACTGTTCCACAAACTTTTGTCTTCATTACCTTTCAAGGGCAGTAGACAGAGAAGGGGCTAGGCTCTTTGAGCTATGTGCCTCTTTTCACCTAAATGACTCCAAAAAAAATAATTTGCCTTTATTAGTCTGAGATCGATTGCCCTGACACGGTCTTGGCCTGTTAAGGCTCTATGACCTGCAATCAATCCTCCTGCCTCTATCTCTTGAGTGCTATGAGACAGAGTAAGTTCAAGGCCAACTTGAGCTACCTTGTCTTCAAAAGCTGGGAGTAAAGCAGAAATGCAAGGCCAGAACGGTCACAAAGAAAACTAGAAAAAGAAAAATGCACGTGGCTTCTTGCCATGGAGGTATAACTGGAATGTGGCCTCCCTTATCTTGTTCTTCCCTTTCACTCTACGCTGTAAGAATTCTGTTTCTCAGAAGGCACATTCTTTATCCAAAACATCAACAAACCCTGTTGCCTTTGAACAACGGAATCAGAGCAAAGCAAACAAGCAAACCAAAGAAACCCATAGTGACCCTAGGAGGAGCTTGGCTCGCAGCCTAAGGCTGGCTGTAGTCAGCTAGTAGAGTCCTTGGGTCAGGTCCTTCTATAGTCTCTGGCAGAACAGCGCCCCCTATTGTTAAAACCCTTAACTTTTCTTTCACAACCTCAAGTTGTGAACTCGGTCCTTGCAATCCGCACGCTGTTTGAAGTTGCTTTTCTAAATTGGAGGAGGCTTGTTTATCATACCACACACGGCAGAAAGAAAACATTTTCATCCAGCCCCCAAATTATTATTCTAACTTTCTGTGCCTTTGCCTGAATGTATTTCTGTGCACCACATCCATTTCCAATATCGACGGAACCTCCAAGAGGGCATTAGATCCCCCTGGAACCGGAGTTACAGACGGGTGTGAGCTGCCATGTGGGTGCCGAGGAATCCAGCCCAGGTCCTCTGGAAGAGCAGCCAGTGCTCTTAACCGATGAGTTCTCACTCCAGTCCAGGCTTTTTTCTTACGATGGGAAACTGCTCCCTGCTCTTTCCACCCCAGGTTTCTCCCTCTGCTTCCCCACAGGCAGGGAACGTCTGTAGGTGAACTGGGGAGGGCTCAGAACACACGCACTGCTGCACCCGAGTGACTTAAGCGTCAACCCGATTGGCCCCATGAGTTTCCCCTTAACCTCCTCTGCTGGAATTGCTGTTGTCTCCTTCTGCGGTCTGCTCTTATGTAAGCCAGTGCCAGTGTGGGCCTCCTAAAGGCATACCAAGTCCTTTGACTTGGCTTGATCCTTCAACATCCTCAACTCCGGGGGTCTAGTGCAGATAGGGCCACTGTGGTCCCCGGCCCCTGACTCCGCATTTTGTGCACTCTGTCCCCCATACCAGGGCCACCAGATGTGACCACAGGTTGCGTCGTCATTGCCAAAGACCCACTCACAGTGTGGTCAGTGGTTCAAATGTGTTCCATTAGGCGGTTGCCTCAAAGACTCCACGCAGCTGACTCCTGCTTCCTCTTCCCTTACTGGGTTTCCCTCATCCCCTGCTTCCACTTGGCCCGCACCCAGGCCAGCAGCCCCGGTTTTCCTTCACGCCTCTCATCCTGGCCCTCAAGACTCACCATCCGACTCTGGGCTCGCCAGATCATCCTTCCAAATAAGGAGCTGAAGCAGAAAGGGTGTGTTCCCTTGGTACTTGGTTCTGCGCTGGCGTAGGATGGAGACGAGAAAACAGACCTGGGATGCAGGTACCAGAGAAGAGGGGACAGAAATAGCCACACGGCTCTGCCAGGGTACACAGGAGCCACCCTGCATAAATCCAGAGGTCTGATTTCACACAGGAATATGACATGGAAAGCGTCTCCACCGTGTTTCATTTTCTTCCACTGCAGGCGGTATGCAGAGACTGACACTCTTTGAATTCTGAAGACCTCCCAGGAGTCACCTCAGCTGGGCCACGATGTCACTGAATAGCCCAGAGCAGCTCCCTCACTGTCCCGGAGGCCCACATTCCTTATTTAAAAATTGTCTCTCCCGAGTGGCTTCAAGGCTGAACTGAAATGAGATCTTCCGCCTGCTTCCTGGCCTGCATTTGGTGCTGAATAAACACCATTGTCTCAGAGGCAGTGTCCTGCTTGAAGGACTGCTTGCCCATCTCACTATGGGTCCTTTCAACGTGTAAAGTCCTCAGGACCTCCCGGGAGACACAGAAAGAGAATGGGGGAGGGGACTGTTCTTAGAGCTTGTTTGAAGAAAGTCACACATCTATCAAGGTGCGTGCTTTGAAGAATTTTACCAAGAGCCACATTGGCACCTTCTACTCTCATGAAAACCATCTCCAGAGAGACAGACATCGAAGACATGAACTGCCTGTCTCTCTAAATGAGTGAGAAGGTCCAGTTTCTCTGCTTGTTATTCCTAATATTGCTTGGTAATTTAGATCTTTAGGTTCTAGATCTGGCCTCTTCTAGAGCTTTTTGTTTGTTTTTTTGTTTTTAATGAATTTTTTGGTGTTTTTTCTTTTTTGAAGGGGGGTTGAGACAGGGTTTTTCTATGTAGCCTTGACTGTTCTGAAAGTCACTCTGTAGACCCGGCTGGCCTTGAATTCACAGAGATCTGCTTGCCTCTACTTTCCAAGTGTTGGTTTTAAAGGGTGTACCGCCACCACTCAGTAGATTTTTTTTTTTTTTTGAGTCAGAGTCTTGCTGTGTAGCCCAGGCTGGGGTCAAACTCTCAACCTCCCTCCTTTCCTTAGGCCTCTCAAGTGCTGCCATTACAAATGTGAACCATGACGCCCAGCGCTTTTCCCTTTTGTTGACTTCTGAAAAGTGAGCTACAGATGACCACAAGGTGTGGTCTCTGGTGGCATGATGGAGTCGGCCCATTCCAAGATGCCACGGCCATGGCACGCGTCTCTTCTGCAGCTGTGGCATCGTTGATGCTGCGGCCACAGCATGTGTCTCTTCTGCATCGCTGATGCTGTGGTCACGGCACGTGTCTCTTCTGTAGCTGTGGCATCACTGGGAACGTTTGTGTAAGAAAAGTCAGCAGATACTAAAAACCAGGGCCAGTTCACCCCTAAGAGCAGTGTTGGGAAAGCCTGCACACTGTGCGGAAGGGCTTGACTGAGCGCTTCAGACTTTGTTAATGTGTGATATGATGTATGTGTGTATTCCTATGTGTACCGGTGAATATATGTTGTGAAGTGCACGTGTGTATGTGTACAAGTGGGGCTCAGAAGACAACGTCGGGACGTCAGGTGTTGTTTCATAGGCACCGCCCACTTTTCCTTGGGATAGTGTTTCTCAATGACCTGGAATTCACCCACCGAGTAAGCTGGCTCCTAGGCTGGCTGGCCAGGGTACGCTTGAGATCCAATTGTTTCTGCCTCCCCAGGATTGGGTTACAACTGTGCACCACCATGTGTGTGCTCTCCCTCCTTCTCTCTCCCTCCCCTCCCCTTCCATTCCTCCACTCAGGGCCTAAATGGTCGCTTGCTTCAAGGCAAGCACTTCATATTCCCAGCACATACTTTAAAAGTAGCTTTCACTTTGTTTGCATTCTGGGGTCTGGGAGCTTCTTTATTATCATGGTATGTGCTTGGCAACATTGTATGTACTTGGCAACATTGTAAAATACTAAGCAGTTTCTTAGGCTTCCTGTAATGCAATGCCTCTGTATATTCTGGAAATTAAAGAGGAGGAGGGCAGAGACTAGGAAATCTGGCCTATGGAGAAGCATATGCCTAACTCCTTTGATCCTCCACAAGATGGCGCTCTCTTCTTAGGAGAAAAGGACCTTTAAAAACCTACGACTGAGTCAGCTGCCTGAGGGCTGGGCTCCTGTTTGCCTGCTTTAATCTGCTGCATTTGTGCAGTTGGCTTGAGTTGAGCAACATTAAGGTCAAAATCAGTGGTCCGATACCTTATAAATGTGTCTCTGTGGCCAACTGTGTCCGCGTTAATTATTGCCAGTGCTAGGGAGGGGAAGCAAATAGAAAATACCCAGCCCAAGGGCGAACTCAAACTGATGGTGAATCTTGTGTTTGCAAACTAGGGGGAGGACATTAAAACTGACCCTGTAGCTCTAGGATGTGACCAAATGGCTCTTCACGGTCCAGACGGAAGACATCCGAGGTGTCTGAGGCCCTGTGTAGATTCTGAGTTCTTGGCCTCGCCTTGTCCCTCCTGGTTGCTTTACACATCATTGATTCACACTGACAAAGAAACCCTGTGACTTCTGGGGACTGAGGAGAGAACCTTGCCATCCTAGCGGCTTGGTACAGATTTAACCAACCGTCCACCCCCTTTAGGTCTTGGACATTTTCTGGCCATGGTTGATAGGGTGCAAGGGGATTCTTGCCCATCTTGGTTCTATGCTGTGTCTGGATATCCCAACCTAAACAAGCTTTTTCTTTTGGTTACATTTTGTTACCATTTTGATTACAGATGCCACTGTTCCCTTCATGCCCCTTCTGGAGCAGCATCCTGGATTTCACTTCCTTTGCTCTCTTGGCTGATGGTCTCTATAGAGAACACTTCCAAGGCTGCTTGCTGAGTCGAATGCCTCAGCCTAGATTTGGTAGCCTTCCCAGGGGACATTCCTTTGCTTAACAGCTTCCATTTCCCTCAGATGTCGATGGCCTGGGTTCCTGGACATTTCCTCGGTTGTGCCCAATGCTGCAAGTCCCCTCACCAGGAAACCAGGAACCCTCCCTGAACCCTGCAAGTATGTTCCTTGTACCCCCTCCCTACGGATACTGTCATCGGAAAGTGGGCTATTGGGGGTTTTGTGAAATGGTGTTCGCTGTTCTCTCTGCTAAGTCCCGACGAGACCATGGGTCACTGTGATTGTTGCTTTATTCCACATCTCTGAGTCAGGAGCAGTAAGACAGCTTCATCTCTTAGCCTCACAGACTGCAGCAAGGCCAGCATCCTCCCCAGGCTGTCATGGCCTGGCCGCTTGTGTCTCATTGTGCTGCTTTGAAGGAAGCGACTATGTCAGGACACTAGGATCTCTTCCCCATCCCTTCAGGTTTTTTTTTTTTTCCCCATTTAGAGAATGTCAGTGTTTGGTGAGGTACAGAAGGTCAAGTGTGTGTTTGTTCAAGGTGAACAGATTGAGTTTGAATGCCGAAGGGAAAGAAGAAGCCGGCTCTGGAAACAAAAGTATTTGAGGTTGTTGACAGAGAAGAAGAAGAAAACAGCCAGGGCTTTTAGCCACGCACCATCCACACTCTCTGCAGGCCCCGGCATGGAGAATCTGAGATGAAGTCACTAGGTCCATCTGTAACCCCATCCATCCTGCTGTGAAAGACTCACTTCTCTGGTGACCACGTTTTCCTAATTCTTCCAGAGGGCTTTCTCGTCTCCATGCAAGCTCTTGATCTGCTATTTGGCATTCTAGTCTCTTCCAGTCTTTTTCCATTCAGGCTCTGTAGCAAACCAACATCGTCAGTGGTCCGTAAACGGCCTTTGGAAATCTTGCCTTTTGTTCTGTAATTCTCCAGTCCCTGCCTACTCCGCTAGGCTGAGGCTACCCAGTGTAGGGTGTGCAGTGCGACTCCCCGCCCCCACCTCTGGCCTCCCTCTCCCTCCCCCTCTCTAACTATAGCGGTACATTTGTGAAAAAGGTTTTTTCTTCTCTTAACACAAGCCGTGACAAGATGAAATTTGATACAAACTCGAGAGTGTCACAATGTTAAGCTTACCCTCAATGAACGAGCTCTCCAGTGTTATCAGAGGATACGGCATTGGAGCAAGCAGTTGCCAATTTCGTGCTTGTAAGTTTTGGTTAAGTCTGGGGTCTGATTATTCTTGACCAGCAGACAAAGCCTTGAAATCATTGATAAAATAAATTTGAGCAGTACTCTCCTGTAAACAGGCCCCCGCTGCACCACAAAGACAAACCGCAAAACTGATTAGAGAAAGAGCCAGTCCTGAGGTTCTACTATGGAACTCAACATTGCTAACTTGGTTTCAGTAAAACACCATCATTAGGCTGGTATTGTTAATTTGGATATTATTAGTTTCTCAAAAGGTTTCCTTAGTGTGCCTTTTCCAGATATTTCCTCACATTTGTTTGTAAGCTAAAAAAAAAATTGAACCAAGTTTTATACTTAGACATGATAAAATCATTTCAAATTACCCAGAAAGGTTCCTGCATTTTCTTTCCCTTTGAGAGGACCCACTATTCATTGTCCTGGTTTGAGAAAACCCAGCTGGACATAGAGATCCTTGGATTATGTACATACTATTGACATCAAAAATTGTCTTCCAATCTTTCCCGCTGATTAATTCATTATATATCTTTGGTATACTGTACCTGGAATATGTAGACCAATAAACACTGACTAAATGGGAGTGGTTGCCTTGATTTGAGAAGTGTGAACTTGTTTGGGATTGGTGTGAACAGGCGAGAAACGGATTGGGAGAGAGTGAAGATTCGTCCCTTTAGTGCAGAATTCTCTAATGAGCCTGTACGTTCCAATAGTGTCAGGACTGGGGGTGGTTAATTTTGTTGCCACCTTGATTAGATTGAGAGATGTCTAAGAGATTAGCAAAGCACACATCTGGATGTGTCTTTGAGGACATTTCCAGAAAGGATTGAGGCTGGTTCATTGTTTGTGACTACAACTGAGACCAGTTCTGAACACGGGCAGCACCATCCAGTAGCCAGGGGCACAGATGGACTGAAGGGGAGGCCAGGTAGCACACGGGGATGCTTCTTCCCAAATAAGCGGTCTGCCAACGCGGCCATTGCCCGTGGGACTCAGTCTGACTTCAGACTCCGACTCTTCAAGACCACCTAGCAACTCTCCAGGGAGGTTCTGGGCCTTCAGCTTTGGTTTAGGGCCACATCATTGGTCCCCATTGATATGTGGCTTCTAGCTTCTTTGACTGAGTAGCCACTGAGTTTCTGCCTTACCTGTGTGCAGAAAGTCACCGTGGGACTACCCAACCTCCAATACTGTAAGTCAATCTTGTAAAAACATCTATTCTCTCGGTTCTGTCCTGGAAAAACCTGACTAATACAGCGCTTTTGCCTCTCTCATGGTTCAATACACAGATACTCAAGTAGTGCTTATGAAGATGAAGGGTTTTATCTTAAACTAAGGAAGGATAAAGTAACTAACCCCAAAGTTAGATATAGATGCATGCGCGCGCGCACACACACACACACACACACACACACACATTCTCTCTCTCTCTCTCTCTCTCTATATATATATATATATATATATATGTAGAAAATATATTTTTTATATATCCATCGAGAGCCATTGTATGTACTCCAAGTCTGTGAAAACACACACACACACACACACACACACACACACATTCTCTCTCTCTCTCTCTCTCTCTATATATATATATATATATATGTAGAAAATATATTTTTTATATATCCATCGAGAGCCATTGTATGTACTCCAAGTCTGTGAAAACACACACACACACACACACATCTTTTTTTGTGCACAGCAATGTGATAGTTCAAAGTGGAACACCGTAAACGACAGAGGAGCCTTGTCCCCACATGGCCCTCTCCCGCATCTGGAAATCTGACCAGACCAGCTCGAAAAGGCAGTCATCTAACCCTGGCCACATTGTCAGCTAGTTCTCAAGTGTCACAGCCTTCCTGACACATACCCGCAGCTGAGTTTCCCCTCAGGTGAGGCCAGGCCAGCTGGCTGTTCAGAATAAGGAGATCACCACTCCTGCCAGTGTAGGTTTAGCTACAAGCCAAGTTCTGAGGGCAGCTGACCTGCTGGAGGCTCACTTCTTCATCACCATTTCTTACATGCCACACAGACCGTGACTGAGGAGCCTGTGAGGAAGCCACGAAGAGACCATTTCATTGCTGAATGACTCACAAACAATCTAGTATTGGGGCAAAAGCCACTGTGGGAGGGCACTAGGCATGTGAATTTTAGCAAGCTTTCTGGGTGATTTTAGTCAGTAAAGCTATGGATGCTGTTTGTGCTATCATATCCGCAAGGTCAGAGTCCCTGCTGTCTCTCAGGGCAAGGCGCTGTTCTGGGGGGGCCCAGGGTTACCCACCAAGCCAGGCCTTGAGCTGTAGGCCAAGACAAACTGCTCCAATAGGCATACCTCACTCCCCTGACGCGAAAGGTCTTAATTGCCCACCGAAGGCTTCCCTGGCCTTGGCCTCCTCCTTGCCTCTGCAGCTGGCCACTCCCCCCTTTCCTTGTGTGTGCAGAACCACATGCCTGACATGGGGAGAGAAAGGAGCTCAAGCGGCTGGTGGTTGTGATATCCTATCTCTTGCTTGTGTTAAGAGCTACAAGCCTCGTCTAGATCAGGGGAACCACTGTCAACAATAGCAGGGCAAAGTGCCAAGGACGACTTCTTTCCCTAGTGGATGTCCAGGGGGAGCGAAAGATTAGAAATGGTCCAAAGAATTTTCTCTACCTTTCCAAACCTCCCTCTCCGGGCACCTTATTGCATTCTGACATCTAGCAAACATGAATGACAGAAAGATGTGATTGGCCCAGATTGCTGTCTTCCTATCCTTAGGGTGGCTTTGTCCCTTTAATAGCCAAGCTCCTTTTCTGTGCCTAAAAGCTGATGGAAGGATTTGGTGCTTGCATGTTCTCAATTTAGTGTGCCTGTCACTCCATAAAGGATGATTAGAATCTTGAAGGGCAGATATAGTTATTGCAGAAGAACTAATCAGAAATGGAAGCCAAGAAGCAGAACCGGCTTCACTCCTCCAGCCCGGACAGCCATGGGATTTCTTCCTTACAGAGAAACTCTTTCCTTTCTGTCTTCTCTTCTTCCCTGACTTGGTTGACCAGATGGTCAGATTCTAATATACAAACTGAGTTTGAGCCCACGTGAAAGCTGGCTGTGGTGACACAGGCTTTTAATCGGAGCTTGGAGCGGGTGGAGAAGGGGCATTCCCTGAGGCCTGCCGCACAGCCAGGCTAGCTTAACTGACAAGGGTCAGAATGTCTCAGTTTCCCCTCTCGTTTCTTTAATGAAGGACCCTGGCGGAAGCGACATAAGGGAGAAAGGGCCTATTCTGGCGCACAGTTCAAAGCACAGCCCATCTCAGAAGCCATGGCCACTGGTCACGTCACATCCAGTCAAGAAGCAGAGAGCAAGCAGTAGATGCTTTCTGAGGCTCAGCTCCCTTTCTCCATTTATACCGTAGTTCATATAATCAAGACCATCCAAACGCACACACGGGAACCTGTCCCCCCAAAGGCACACTCAGGAACCTGTCCTCCCAAAGGCACACCCAGAAACTGTCCCCCCAAAGGCACACCCAGAAACTGTCCCCCCAAAGGCACAGACAGGAACCCCCCCTCAGTTATTCCAGATCACTGGTTCTCAACCTGTGGGTTGTGACCCCTTTTTACAAACCTCTTACCCCAAAACTACTTGCATTATGATTCATAGCAGTAGCAAAATTACAGTTGGGAAGTGGCAACAAAAATATTTTATGAATTGGGGGCGTCACCTCAACATGAGGAACTGTGTTAAAGGGCCGTAGGTTGAGAACCATTGCTGTATTTTCTGTGAAGGTGAACGAGAGACAGTCTCTTGCAAAATGGGTAGATGACAACCGAGGAAAGATCCCTGAGGTTTTCTGGCCTTTAAACTTCATGCACACATGTGCACACGTACTATCATACACACATGCATGTGAACACAAAGGAACACACATATACATAAATGTACATGCATGCATACACCAAACCCCATCCCCAAAACCAAAAAAACAAAACAAAACAAAAACAAAAACAAAAAAACCCCCAAAGCAAAACAATTTTCTGCTCCTCAAGATTCTGAGCGAGCTGTCTCTGAGGTGAAACATAATATCTAGGCTTTTTGCTCTAATGCATTTGAGAACATGCACCCCACTCTATGGGGGTTGTCGTGAGGACACGGAAGAGTCCTGACAGGCTCAATCAACTTTGGGGAGCTTAATGTCCAGTAGAGAGCTATTAACATTTCAGTATCGTGTGCCATCACATTTATAAGGTTACTGTAGAACCTACCAATGTTGGAAAAACCTTAGAATTGGGCAAAAGTTAGACTCTCTCCACAGTGTATCTGGGAGTAAAATGTGTAGACTTTTCTACCGTCTTCACAGCAGTAACACTTCCGGGGTCCGAGGAAGGGAGAATGTGCCAGGGTCACCTTGCTTAAGTGTCTTACTCTCACCTGAACTCATCTGTTGACAATTGAGACACTGAGTTCCGGAGAGGTATGTGATGGCAGAAGTCATGCAGCAAGCTCTTGGTGGTGGTGGCGTGTGTGTGAGAACATAAGGCTCATGCGAGTGTCTCGGCATTGCATATCCTGGGACAGACAAACTCAACACATCACCAGGCAGAAGCAAGAGCTTTAGGGCAGAACTGAATGGAGGACATTCCCCAGAAGGCTGCCGTCCTGCTCCTCAGGGTTTTACACAGGTCTGGCGCCCTGGGCTGTGTTTCTCTTCACTTTCGTTTCCCCAAGCTGAGGGAATTCACAGGAAAGCCTGTTAGCCTTGTGCCATTACAGCCCCGCTTGCCACTTGAAATGATTGCAAAATGTGTTGCACACTTGGTTGCTAAAAACCACCCCCAAAGGCATTAGAGGGGAGAACATCCCACACTGTGGGACACCCTGCTCTGACCTGCAGAGCTTCTCTCCTGGAAAACTGTAGCTAAAATAAGCGTCCAGAGAAGCTGCGTCATTGGCATAGAACCCACAGATCAGCCAGGGTCCTCTAGTGAAATATATCCAGTAGGATGTATGGGGAAAGAGATGCAGGGAGGTAAAGAGACCCTGCCTCCTGCTGTAGGCAGGCTTGAAACCCAGTACAGATGGTTCCTAATGTCAAAGCCCAAAGATTTGAGAGCCCAAGAAACCAGTCCAAGGACATAAAAAGATCAATACTCCAAATATCAAGCAGAAAGTATAAGAGAAAATTCCTGCCTGTTCCACCTTTTGGTTCTAGTTTTGTAGACAGGATCTGGCTATGTGTCCATCCAGGCTGGTCTGAAATTCCTTGGCTCAAGGAAAAAATGCTCCTGCCCCATCTTCTGGAGCTGCCAGGGCTGCCGCTACAAGTTCTCACTTTCTTGTTCTTTCCACTTCTCCCACAGACTGGGTGGTGCCATCTGCATTAGGGAGGGTGATCTACCTTCTCGGGTCCACGGATTGGGATGCTGGCAATACCTTCACAGGCAGAGTTTAATTTGGGTACCGCCACCCAGGTGCAAATTGACAATTAAAACTAACCAGAGTAACCAGCCAGCAGAACTCACAAGGAGGCCAGAGAAGCCAGAACGAGAAGTGGCCTCTGGGATCTGGAAAGGGGTTGGAGCGTGGGGCATAGAATAGAAATACGCACCCTTGGTGCAGGAAGCCAGAACAATTGTCCTGCCTCTGATGATAGGGAAGGCGGTGCTGAGAGCTTAGATTCGTTTTGAATTGTTTCTGTGCAGGCTATGGGGTCTTTCCGTCACCTTCTTCATTCACCTGCCCTGAATGACATACCCCATGGTGACATTCTTGAGGGAGCCCTTGGGTGACTCTGTATTTCCACCAGCTGACAGTCTTACCACTTTTTTATCTTCATAATGGGTAGCAGTGTAATTAGCATCCTCTCAGGCAGAGGGGCTGAAAAGAGTTGGTCTAGTGTTAAAGATCACAGGCGCGCGCGCACGTGCACACACACACACACACACACACACACACACAGCACAGGGAAAGGAAGCAGGATTCTTCCACGTTTCCGTATCTCGAATGTTTGTAGTTAGCGATGGCGCTGCAGTGAGGCAATCTGAGGTGACGAGGACTTCCCTAGCGCCCTCCTTCCAACTCCAAATTCACCCAATAGGAGCACGGAAAAGCCATCTGGAGCTCTAGGTTGTCCTCTTCTAAGTCACACAGTTGGAAGGACCTCCGACTTGGCCGTCCAGGGAGTCCAACACTTAGTCAAACCTCCCAGTAGCAGTCTACTTCCTGTTTGGCTGCTCTGGTCTATGAACTCCGCCTGGGTTAATTACATTGTGGTCCATCTCCAAATGGTGGCACCTCGGCACCTTGCTGGTTCTTCCTAAGGTTGGGGGGCCTGTCTCTAAATTTGGTCATTCTAGTTTCAATTCTTTGTTACTGTATCCTGCTGAAAATATGGGTTGTTCTAGCACAGAGCAGGAAAGCCATTCATTAACAGGAGTGCCCAAGAGATGGCCTCCAAAGATGTCCACATGCAAAACCCAAAGCCTTTGAGTAGATTAGAGAACATAGCAAAGGGAACTTGGAACATGAAATAGAGATAAAAGTCCCTGAAACACGGAGATAATCATGGATCATCTGAATTAGTGGACCCATCATGATAACACAGGGTTTTAAGGAGCAAGAAAGGCACACCAGATGTGGCAGAAGCTCAAGGCAGAGATGTTGTGGGCAGAGGCAAATTTGATGCGTCCTTGCTGGTCCTGAGGTGCAGGTGCTCCCCACAAAGACCTATGCTAGGCCTCTGAGAGCTAAAGACAGCCTTGCCTCCCAGCCTGCAACAAAACAGAGACCTCTGTCCCAGAACACAAGGAGTTGGATTTATTTGTCCAATAATCTGAGGGAGCTTGGAATAGAGTTCTTCCTCAGGGCCAGGGAGGAATTGCAGCCCTGATACATTAGCTTTGATTCCAGTCCAGTGAGACCTGCACTGGCCTTATGAACCGCAGACACCACAGCAATAAGCTTGTGTTATTCCAATCTCCCGAGTTTGTGGCAATTTGTCAGGGCAGTAATAAAAACAGGGGTATTTAAATAATAACAAGTATAATTGTCACGGAATACAAGAGCTCGGGAAAATAGTGGCGGGTTCTTTGCAGTTTCCAACAGAGGTAAAAATTAAGACGCCTACGAACCAAGCTTCATCACGCCTATCTTACATTTATCAGTGTTTCTTACGACAGACATCTTCCTAACCCAGTAACTTCTGACTGCTGCAGATAGGCAAGGATTGTGGGGCTATGTGGGTGGTAACAGCTACTGTCTGGTGCTTCTTCTTATGAACCATCAGCTGTGCAAGCTCCATTGCATTTGCCACACATGATAGTGATGCAGGGAGACAGGGATTGATGCAATTACATTCGTGCATTCTTCTTGCTTGACTATCTCAAAGGCCGATGAAGGGGAATTAAGCAAAGCAAACAGTCAGGGGTCTCTCTGAGGAGTTCAGAAGGGCATGAGACAATGATAAAGAGCCTTGGTGTTGTTCTCCAGGCAGCTAAGGTGTCTACTGGAAGGAGATGGAACATTCTTTTTTTTAATTTTTTTAAAGATTTTTTTTAGACTTTTTTTTAAAAATATTTATTTATTATGTATACAATGTCTTATCTCTGTGTATGCCTGAAGGCCAGAAGAGGGCGCCAGACCTCATTACAGATGGTTGTGAGCCACCATGTGGTTGCTGGGAATTGAACTCAGGACCTTTGGAAGAGCAATCAGTGCGCTTAGCCACTGAGCCATCTCTCCAGCCTTAGACTTTTTTTTTTAAAGATTTATTTATTTATTATGTATACAACATTCTGCCTCTATGTATGCCCACATGCCAGAGGAGGGCGCCAGATCTCATTGTAGATGGTTGTAAGCCAACATGTGGTTGCTGGGAATTGAACTCAGGACCTCTGGAAGAGCAGCCAGTGCTCTTAACCACTGAGCCATCTCCCCAGTCCCGAGATGGAACATTCTTGTTGAGGTTTTATGCATGCCTGGTATCTTAGTTTCTCCTGTTTCTGTGATAAAATGACTCTGACAAAAGGACTTTAAGGGAGAAAGGGTTTGTTCCAGTCACAGTTCAAGGGCACAGCCATGATGGTAGAGAAGTCAATGGCCCCTTCAGTGAGTAGGGCTTCCCATCTTAATGAAGGCGATCAACATAACAGGCAGGCCTGGGGACCCCTTTCCCAGGTGTCTCTAGATTAGGTCAGGTTACAGTTAACGCTGACCACCACGCCCAGCACTGGGGCTCCTTCTCAGTTATTCTTGGTCTGTATTTCCTCATGAAGGTTACTAACAGTCTGGGAATCTAATCAATATTTTCATTTGTTTGGTTTATTTGTGAATAGGTTCTTTTTCTTCATAATCATGAGAAATGTGAATAGCATCTGTCTTCTGAAATGGATCTTGAAATGACAAAAGACAAGGTGGGTACTGGGATGGTCCCCAAGGAAGAAAGGCAGCCATGGGCACTGGCAGAGACATTGTGTGCCAAGACCCCATTTGGGTGGGACCAAGGAGAGAAGTAAAATGGAGCTTCCCCGGCTCTGTGATAACTTTTTGGCCAATACGAGTTGCAGCAGTGGCCAGAGAGCCTTGCCAAAGCGCTGCTTATAAGCGACCATGCTGCTCTACAGTACCCTTGGCTCATCAGGTTTCCCTCAGCCAAGTTCCCCAGAGCACTCCATGAACTCAGAAATTGTTTGGGAGAAGCTCAGTCCCCTAAAGGCATGTTCTCCATCACCACCGTCATCATCACCACTTCACAATGTCGTCACCATCATCATCATCAAAATCATCACTGCTACTATATCATCATCATAATAAAAATCATTGTTAAAATCACAGTCATCATACTTATCATACTTATCATCATCAAAAATACTCCATACATGGGCCATGCTGAAGATCCTGTGTAACATGAGTGGGGCCTGCTTGTTTGTGTTTTCTGTCCTGCCTGGTCCCCCAGCTGTTTAGTCCAAGAGAAAATCACACAGAGATCTCTGTAAGTTATAAAGCTGACTGGCCCACTAGCTCAGGTTTCTTATTAACTCTTATGACTTACATTAACCCATTATTCTGATCTATGTTAGCCATGTGTCTCAGTACCTTTTTCAGTGGGGCAGATCACATCCTGCTGTTTCGGTGATCTGGGCAGGAGTGGGAGGAATCAACTTCCTCCTTCCCAGAATTCTCCTGTTCTCATTGCATCATTTCTACGTCCTGTCTGGTTTTCCCGCCTTTACTTCCTGCCTGGCCAATCAGCGTTTATTTAAAATATGATTGACAGAATACAGACAGTTCTCCCGCACCACTTTCCTGCACCAATCCTGACTTTAAATCGTGCAATAAAAGTTCAATAAAAGTTAGAACGTGGCTCCTACCAGGAAAGAAATATTGAAACTGGGCCAGATCTCTGGAGTTAGTGTTCATGCCTCATAGAGGACCCTAAATTTCTTGTTGGCCATCAAAAGATTCATGACTGTGTCCAGGTTAAAGGCTTTCACACTTCAGGGTAGGGGGAGTTTGGCTTACAGATAGAGTGGTGTTAAAGATGACCGATGTGGGGACCACATGTCTGGTGCTGAAGATGGCCGATGTGGGTCCCCCATGTCTGGTGCTGAAGATGGCTGATGTGGGGACCACATGTCTGTGCTGAAGATGGCTGATGTGGGGACCACATGTCTGGTGCTGAAGATGGCTGATGTGGGTACCTCATGTCTGATGCTGAAGATGGCCGATGTGGGTACCTTATGTCTGGTGCTGAAGATGGCCGATGTGGGTACCACATGTCTGAGGTTGTTCTGGCCTTGAATGCTCCATCCACATCTCTTCATTTTTCCTAATTAACAAAGACCGTGTAGAGAGCTGCCCTTGGGCATCTGTGGACAGGAGCATCTGCATGAGCAAAGTGGGGGAGTGTCTCATCCAGCTGTGCTCTCTGAGATGCCTGTGGATGTCCTTTAGCATTGCAGTTTGAAAGGAAGTTGGTTTTGCTTTGACAGGACTCTGGAACTAGAGGACCCTGGATTTCAACAGTCTTGGCTTTTGGTGGTCCCAGGACCTTAGCCTTTGCAGTCAGCAGGACTTTTAGAGTATCTCTTTCTCCTGCCCTGCTCTCTCAAGTTAACCAATCTCAAATAGTTTTTATAGTAAACAGGAAACAGATAGCGATATATTCTGAAACCCCTCTCTCTCTTATAAATTCCCCAGTCTCAGGTATTCTGCTAAAATAGGCATAAAACAGATAAAGATACATTATGGTTAGGACCTAGAAGAACATCTGGCTTAAGATACGTGTTTTAAGAAGACTTTCTGTTGAGCAAGTAATTGTCTCTACCAAGGAGGCACTGTTGTTTTTTCGGATGATGGTTGGCACTGCTTGCTCCATGCTGTACCTAAGGTGAGTGAATATGAAAACGGAGCATAAGGAATCCCTGTCTCAGTTTTTGAAAGGATGTTTTGGTTTTGGTATTTTTTTCTCTGACTGTGTTAATGAGCTTACACTGTGAGATGGAGGAGGTCTAGAAGCCATTTTGGGGCCATTTAAATGAAGCACAAAAGGAAATGCTTCTGGGGGGCGCAGAAGAAAGGGGCCTCTATGGGCAGAGAGCAGGTTGGTCCCGGGTGGGACCCTTCCAGGCTCATTAAAGACGATTGGCTTCTAGCTCCTGTGGCCTCCTCTCCATGGGAGGTAAGTGACTGACTTACTGGAAGCTGGAGAATTCAGAGGGCTCTCGGACAGACAGATGATCAATTGCTCAGGGCCCCTCCTTGGCAGGGGAAAATGAGTAACTCCGGGGTGCCAAGGGAACCAGTGGAGCTGGTGGATGCCACATCTATGCCTCTTCTCCTCCTGGTTAACTTGCCAAATAAACCTCTTCTACCATACGGACTTTGAGTCACAAGAAATGGGACCAACCTCACTGACCTCCCCGAAGGCCAGACACAAATAGAACCTTGTCATTAGCATCATGGGTACCTATCTTCGCTGGTGGCTCCCTGCTGTCTGTTGTAGGGTGGCTGTTTCTTCACTGGCTGTATCAGAGAGCATGCATTCCTGTGTCTGAGAGCAGTTGCTAATGGTAGGTCGTGAAATAGCAGGGGAATACATTTAACATACACTTACATTTGGAACCTTCAAGCCGAACGACCCTTGCATTCTTTAAACAGAAACAGGTAAATCCTTCCTGCCCTGCTGTGTCGCATGCAGTCCTGGAGATAATGATGCTTGGGCTGATAAAAGGTTCACCCAACGGAGACTTTCCCAGGGTGGCTTTGTCTTTGCATAACCCCAAGTCAAACTGTGTATTTAAGTAATGAGGCCCTGCATGGTCTCTGAGCTAGGAGCAGGAGCTCATGACCAGACAATACGATGACCTAGGACCTTGTTTCCCGAGAAGCAGTGGTGTCTCTATCCGGCCTGTGTTAGGTACTTAGGCGGGTTCTGTGATACCTATTGTATCAAAACAATTGACCAGGATATGCTGTGCTCTGGGAAGAGTCAAGAAGGAGCAGAGCAGTTTTTTGGTTTCTGTTTCTGTTTTGTTTTGTTTTGTTTTGCCTGAAGACCAGATAGTTTTAAGCACTTTATGAAGGCTGGCTGAAGGTCATCTGTCGATTCTGATCCTCTGGGGTGCTATGTGCCCCCTTATGCTCCACCCCCTCAACCTGGCAAGGGAACAAGAGGCAGAACTAGGCAGAAATGGAGTTTCAAAACGCACTGCGCATCACAGTTGAGGAAGCCACAGTTGTGTTCTGGCTCAGTGATCTGCCTCAGGGCACAGGTCTGGGCTGGGGGTGCCTTTGCATCTGGCCAGCAATTCCAGCCAGTACTGAAGCAAGCAGGACCTCCCCAGCCTCCTCTTCTCTCAGGAGAGCAGTTCTCAGCTGAGTAGCACCAGACTCACAGACTGTGGTGTCCTCCCCTCCTCCCCTTTTCTGATTTCGGGGGTGGTTGTGGTAGAACCTGGAGGTCTGAGTTTGAACGAGAGCAGGAGCTGCTGCCAGACAGGGACCTCTGAGAACCTCCACTGTGGAAGTAGGGTCCATCTCAACACTGACAAAGGAGCGGGCTTCCCAGAGAGCGAGGAGTCCTTCGGGCAGGTCTCCTTACTGAACAGGCTGCTGAGCAAGGACACCCCAGATAATCTCCGTCTGATGTTTTATCATTGAGCCTCAGCCTTGTGCAAAGTCATTTTATTCCTTTCTGTGTAATGAAAGCAGGTCCTCATGTCCTTGCGGCTGTCACCCTTTCCAGCTTTGCTTTGCCTTTTATTGTCCACAAGGCAAGTGTCGTAGGGATCCTGCCTCTCATGTGCCCGAAAGGGCCGATGGCGAGCAAATGGTCACCATGTTCTCAAAGGTCAAGCCATGTGCCAAGTGTCTAGTATCTGGGCCCCTTGTCCACCACTATTCTAATGCCCGTGTTGAACGGTGGCACTTGAGATGGTAATCGAGAAAGCCCCTAGCAAGTGTGTGTGTGTGAGAGAGAGAGTGTGTGTGGTCTTTTATTTCCACGGCTTGAGGAAACTCTCTAATGAGATTTTCATGAATAGCCTCTGGTGGAGGGGAACTGCAGAGAGGCGGAGGTTATTGCTAAGGACACAGGTTCAATTTGCCTTAATCTCATTTATAAAAGGGCACAGTGAAAGCCTTTGAAAGGGCAAGGCCATGCTGGGTCTTGAACCCCGGGCCAGGCCTTTGCTTAGGACTCGGTTCTGACCAGCAGTCACACTCATCATTTGCAAACACGCTGACTCTTGACGGTGGCCCGCCCAGGTCAGGCTGGCTGCGGGTCTTTTTGTCCTCACCTCGGAACAAGATGGGCAGATACGGGCAGGGACAGCTTCCAGCTGTAAACCTGAGCAGGCTCGCAGGGTTTCCGACACTCTGGGCAAGACTTTAAGTCTGAAGTCATGCGGCCCTCAGGAAAACGGGAGCTTAGAGAGGCATCGGGGACTTTGACAACATCCAGCAAATGGGCACCATTCCAGCAAATGGGCACCATTCAGACTCAGGAGCACAGGCCACTGCCCTCCGGGCATGCTACTATGGCCCCATTGGTTCCCTTGTAATTTCAGGCGCAGAGCAGGGCAGAACAACCAGCGTCCACAAGGGGTTACCTCCCGATGGCCACAATGAACACTTTCCTCAGCTTTTTACAAACTCTGCTGAAGACCTAAGAGGTCCTTGAGATCTCAGAGTGGGGACAGTGGTGCTGACGGTTTCCTCCTCTAGTTTCCTTTCCTCTGGTACGGGTTCCTGGTTTCGTCATTGTGAATTTCACTTTGAAATGGGCTTAAAGTATCAGTCCTTTATAACCCAGCAACGGGCCTCTAGACTCTCATTTGCCCGCGTGCTTCCACGCCCCAGGGGCTCCACTTCCGATCCACAGCGTGCAGTAAAGCAGGCAGGTGCTGGACCCCACCGTTCAGCAGAGAACAGACAGGCCCAGTCTCTGGCCAGAATTCCAGGCTTCCTACGGCAGCCCAGAAGGTGATCTCTGCATCCCCACATTCTCTGCTGGCGTTGCCTTGCACGCTGGAGCAGGAGACTTGTTTCTCAACAGAATTTCCCTTGGGCGGTTTCCATGCAAGGAAGGCAAACGCCAGGACTTGTGCTTGGAGTTCCCTGCGTGGGGGACATGTGAAGGGGCAACAGTCCCAGTATCCTTGAAGACCTGGGTCACTCCCTCCCCAGGCTCTGCCTGCTTCTGTTGTTGCCTGAATGAGGTGAACAAACACTGTCTTCAGTCTATTTCTGAATTGTTCCATCGACTTTTCAATCCTAGGGTACCTGAGTGTGTTTGGAGAGGGGAGGCCTTATTGAACTTAAAGCCTCAAATACAGTTTTAAAAGATTTATTTTATTGTTATTTATTTATTTATTTTGAGACAAGGTTTCTCTGTAGTTTTTGGAGCCTGTACTGGAACTAGCTCTTGTGGACCAGGCTGGCCTCGAGCTCACAGAGATCTGCCTGCCCCTGCCTCCTGAGTGCTGGGATTAGAGGCATGTGCCACCACCTGGCTAAAAGATTTATTGTATAAATACAATCATTATGTTATATGTAATATTAAGTTAGGAGGATCACCCCAGCCCCTGGCCAGGGAGTTGCGTTGGTCTGGACTCCAACTCCCAGCTTGCCAAGCGCTGACCCCTCCTCAGGGGAGGGTCAGGACCACGCCCACAGGGTATTTAGGCAGCCGCCCAGAGAAGGAACATGTGGTTTCAGAATTTGTTTGTGATCTCCTTCTTTCTCACTCTCACCATGCTCCGGGCCACCCGAGAATGGGGCATTCGTTAAATGTGGGCATTTTTGATTTGGTCTAATCTGGTTTGATTGGAGTTTTTTTTGTGTTGACAGAGAGGCTAGGCTCAGTTAGGAAATATTCCTAACATCTTGGAGGTCCCACCAAGATGAATCTAAAATGCCCATCCTCCAAGCTCTTCACCAGACTGGATTGACTTGGGACTCAGTGAGTTCCCCTCCTCCTACAGGTTCCTGGAGAGTCCTACTGCTAGATCAAAAATCAGGTCTGGTAAAAAACTAACAGTCTCCAGAGCCTTTTTGCTAACCCCAGCCAGTTTCAAGCATATTTTACAGGCCACTCTTTCTGCCTGGGCTCAATGTGCTCCCCAGACAGTGCTCCTGGGAACTTTACCATTGATACCAACTCTTCTGGATCAAGGACACCTGCCAATTAAAATCTGGTTTTATCTGTTATTGTGTCCCATCCCATGACTAGCCGCATTTCATAGGGTCAATAATAACATTATTTTTTTTTCCTCCTAGCCACCTGTCTTCTCATTTCACTCAAAAAGCTACTGCCTAAGGACTCCAGAATGACAGCAAACTGGATGCCACTCCAGCCACACCTCTTGCTGAGTGAGTGCACCAACTCCCAGCCCCCTTCTCCCACATCACCCCCACATCTTCAGGAAGTAGCCCGACTTGAGCCTATGGCCCTATATCCAAGGACTCTGGGATGTTTGCTCAAAAGTGAGACCCCAGCCCTCTAACATGCCTATATCCAAAGAGTCTGGAATGTAATATTGAGTTGGAAGTGTCACCCCAGTCCCTGGCCTGGATTTGCCCTGGTCCGAACTCCAATTCCCAGCCTGATAAGTACTTGGACTCCAACTCGCAGCCTACCAAGTGCTGACCCCTACCCGGTCAGAACCACTCCCACAGGGTATTTAGGCTCATGCCAGAAAAAGAAAAGCGTGATCTTTGGAGTTTGTGTGGGCCCCTATCTCTGCTGTGCTCTCCCCATCCACCCAGGAGTGTGGCATTTATTAAATGTGGACGTTTTTTATTCTGTCTAATTTGGCTTGATTGGAGTTCTTTGCGCAGACAGAGAGGCTCTGAGGAATATTCCTAACATTATATATTTATATATAACTTAATATAAAAATTATGTATTCTTTTTATAAATTTAATTGTGCATGCATATCTGTGTCTGACTACATGCATGTGAGTTCAAGTGCCTATGGAGGCCAAAAGAGGGTGTAAGATCTCCTGGAGCTGGACAGGGTAGGAACTGAAGCAGAGGCCATAGAGGAGCGCTGCTTACCAGCTTGCTCAACCTGCTTTCTTATAGAACCCAGGGGTGGCACCACACACAACGGGCTGTACCCTACCCTATCCATCACTAATTAGGATGATGACCTACAGGCTTGCCCACAGCTGGAGCTGGTTTTCTTTTTTCTTTTTTAAATATATTTTTTTAAACAATCGTTTCTCATTTTATCTACCAATCCCAGTTCGCTCTCTCTCCCCTCCTCCCGCTCCCACACCTTTCCCTCACCCCACTCCCCATCCATTTCTCAGAGAGATTAAAGTTTCCTGTGGGGAGTCAACAAAGTCTAGCACATCACTGGGAGGCAGGACCAAGACCCCCCCATCACTATATCTAGGTGGAGCAAGGTATCCCTCTAATGAGAATGAGCTTCAAAAAGCCAGTCCAAGCACTAGGGATAAGTCCTGGTCTCACTGCCAGTGGCCTCACAGACTGCCCCGGCCACACAACTGTCACCCACATTCAGAGGGCTTAGTTGGGTCTTATACAGGTTTCCCCTGCTGTCAGTCCAGAGTCAGTGCGCTCCACTCACTCAGGTCAGCTGTCTCTCTGGGTTTCCCCATCATGGTCTTGCTCCCTTTTTACTTATGTTTTTGCTCCTCCCTCTCTTTGACTGGAATCTGGGAGCTCAGCCTAATGCTGGCTGTGGATCTTTGCATCTGCTTACACCAGTGTCGCTCTGAGGGCCCTGCCTCATACAAGATGCTCGGAATCAAGAAGGTTCCAGCGTCTCCTGCAGCGTTTTCTCTCAGTTGACCAGACCTGGGTACCCAAAGGAATATGTTGTGGGTTTAATCCTGAAGGACGCCAGTGAACTCACCAGAGGGAGAGCTAGTCATAGCAGACATTTTGCAAATCATGTGCATAGTTCTAGAAGAGGAGGCTTAGGCTAACCCAATATATCACACGTTATCATGAAAAATACGCATGGATTCTTCATCCAAGACAAACAAAACATGGTAGCTGTTGAATGATTTGGTCTTGTTTAACCTTTTGTTATTTACCTATTTTAGATATTAGCTGTCACAGGTATGCCTGGCAAAGAATTTCTCCCATTCCACAGCCTGTCTCTTGGCTCTTGTTTTCTGTCTAGGGTAGAGGCCTTTTAATTTCGTGTGACCCATGTGTCCGTTCTTGCTATTATTTCCCAGATGATGAGAGTCCTTCTCATAAAGTCCCTGCCTATTTTTCTTTAGTGTTTGGAAAGCTTCATGCCTTACATTAAGGCCTTTGATCCATTTTGAATTGATTTTGGTAAAAGGTGAATGATGGGGACACAGTTTCATTCTACATGTGGGTACCCAGCTTCCCCAGCACCATTTCTTAAGGAGGCCACCTTTTCTCATGGCCTGTTTGTGGCATCTAGCTGAAAATTGGGTGCTTTGGCCGCATAGGTCTCTTTCTGTCCTATCTGTCTACATGGTTTTGTGCCAGTACCGTGTTATTTTGTTACTATTCTAGTGTAACTGAATTCAGAAGTCCCCATACCTCAGTGTTGTTCTTTTTGTTTTGACTGTGTGGGCTCTGTCATGTTTCCGTATGAAATGTAGGACTTCCCACTGGTTTTTATGTGAAGAATGATATTGGAATTTTGATGGGAATTGTGCCCAAACTTTAGATAGCATTCAGCACTGTTACGATGGCCCGTTCTTGACTCAGCTGTGTTCCTCTGTGTTTATACCTTTCATCCTACAGGTCCGGGAGTGTTCTCTTTGGACAGACTTAACTCTTTGAACCTTCTTGCATCTTTCTTTTGCTGAACTAGAACAGCGCTGGTACCTCTTGTCGTTTTGTGCTGCCAAACCAGAAACATTATGTGCTCACCTTAAACATGAGCAGCAGTCATTGACATTGATTTTAAATTGGTTAAGATGTAAACTAGACATTTTTTCTCTTATGGGTAGAACTGTATCAGTGAAATGAAGAGAACTGATTTACCCCCTGGTTTCGACTGATGAATTTCTCTTCAGCTTGTCTCCAGGGAGAGCTCTTGGGGTACTGAAAGTGATGACGAGGTCACCTCCTTTTGATATGGAGAAAGAGGCTCAGACTTTGACTATGAGTATTTCTGAGCTTAACTAATTCATGTAGTCTGTGCTTTGTTTTTACTAATCCCAGCCTTTATCTAATCAAGTACTCATGTATCTGGCTCCTCCGCAGCTGACATCTTTCTACTCACATAGTTCCTACTTTTCCTCAGTGGTCTCAGTACACATTTCTGCACCATGGTCTTGTACTACTATGATTTTTCACCCCCAGGCTCAACACATCTTTCCCTGGGGGTGATAACAATAACTTTGTTGTCCATCTCAAGTTGTAGTGACTCGAGGAGACTGCCATTTAAAGGTGACCTGGGAGGCAGTATAGGCTCTTAGTGAGGTAGCTACTGAGTCAGGGGACCAGACTCCTGACTCCATCATCTCCAGGGCCTGGTACTACCTTGACCAAGAAGACTTGTAGGGATAAGGCTTAAAATGGCTGGGGATGTAGTGGGCTGGCAGGTACCAGAATGGCTTCCAAAATGCAATTCTAAGGGATAACTGTTTTCAATATTGATTATAGTGGACCAGGCCATGAGAAATATGATCTACATCCTCAGAAACAATTGAACTTCTCTCTTGTTTTTATTATTATTATTACTCTTTAGGGCTCTGCCACCCAGCCTTAGCTTGGCTTCTTTTTAGTCAGCTTTTCTAACTTAAATTATCCCATTTCTCTTTAACTATGTTTTGCCTCTGGGCTTTTTACCCTTCTTTCTTCTGTATATCTTTCTTTTATCCTTATTCCGTGTAGCTGGCTGTCAGGCCCCTGGTGTCCTCCTCTCCTTCTCCTTTTCTTACTCCTTGCTCCTTCAGTTTTTCTTTTTTAACCTAGATATCGTCTATTTATTCTCTTTCCTGCTAGCCCCGCCCATTTCTCTCTCCTGCCTAGCTATTGGCTGATGAGCTCTTTATTACACCAATCACATGTTTTTCACAGGCAAAGTAACACAGCTTTACAGAGCTAAACAAACACAACATAAAAGAATGCAACACATCCTTGCGTCATTAAATGAATATTCCATAGCACAAACGCATGTAACACATCTTCAGTTAATATTCCACAGCACGTCTCCCTTCTCCAGGGAGCCTCCTTGCAGCCGCCTCTTGACTGTTCCCCCATCCTCACAGTAAACCAGAGTTTCTGTGGATTAGAAGTATCTTTGCTAGGAGCAGCCACAGGGCTATTTTTAGTCAGCTCTACCCATTACCATGAGGTTCATGTAGTCTGGTGCAATTGGCCTCTAGCTCTGCCTTGTCATTTTCTTATTCTTTGTCGACATTTCAGAGGGGAAAATGCTAGTTTGAGGCAATGAGTTGGCTTCTTCAAGGGAACCTTTGGTTGACTCAGACAGTGAAGACTGCTGGGATATAGTTGGCCTTAGAGTTTCTATTGCTATGACAAAAAAACATGACCAAGCCGGGTGGTGGTGGCACATGCCTTTAATCCCAGCACTCAGGAGGCAGAAGCAGGCAGATCTCTGTGAGTTCGATGCCAGCCTGGTCTACAAGAGCTAGTTCCAGCACAGGCTCCAAAGCTACAGAGAAACCCTGTCTCAAAAAGCCCCCCCAAAACAAACAAACAAACAAACAAACAAACAAACAAACAAAGAAAACAACCAACAACAGAAAAAAAAAACCCAAAAATCATGACCAAAGAACAAGTTGGGGAGAAAAGGGTTTATTTGGTTCACACTTCCATATCACTGTTCATTACTGACAGGAGTCAGGGCAGGAACTCTAACAGGGCAGGAACATGGAGGCAGGAGCTGATGCAGAAGCCATGAAGGAGTGCTTTTTACTGGCTTGCTCCCCATGACTTGCTCAGCCTGATTTCTTACAGAACTAGAACACCAGACCAAGGATAGTATCATATACAATGAGCTGAGCCTTCCCCTATCAATCACTAATTAAGAAAGTACCCTGGAGGCTTGTCTACTGGCCTGATCTTACGGAGGCATTATCTTAATTGAGGCTCCCTCCTCTCAGACGACTTTAGCATGTGTCAAGTTGCCTTCGCACATGGTTGTCATGCGTTCCTTCATTCCTGTCTTCGCCTGGCTTGGGTCAGACCACCAAGGATCATGATGATTGGTATTACAGTCAGAACACCAATCCCACAATACCAACCCGTGAGGCTTATCAGGGCAAAGGTAATAGCTCTGTCTCGCATACATGAAGCCTAGAGTCCAATCCGTCTCCAGTATTGCGCAGCAACAACCCATAGTTTAAAGAGAGGAACGTGAGACAGTTTCTCCAGGTCTTCTCGTTTTGGACTTGACCTGGATCTGTATAGGATTCTAAGGTCTCATGCCTGAGTAAGTGCACAAAATGGCGGCATCCCAGCTAGGCCATGTGAGGTTCATGGGGAGAGGAATAAACATAGACCACTTGCCTGCCTGACTCAGGCTAAGGCCTCACCAAGCACTATCTTGTCCTCATTTTTGCCTCTCCACAAATTTTCTTTTCTGTGTGGGTACAGAGATGCCAGCTTGACATTTGCTTGGCCTCTTGTTCTCCATTTTCCCCCAGGAAAGTAGGGGTTAGGGAAGTCTTAGCCAGGGAGAGCAATTCATTTCCAACGCTCTAGCCAGCCTGTGTTTGTCTTCCCGACCTCTAGACTATTTTAATCTTGTAAGCGGTAATGATGTGTGCGGGGAACAATTTTGTTGTTTACCGAAGCAGTTGAATGATAATTGCAGAGAAAGCGGAAGGCATTTCCCACAGACCCTAGTTCTTGCTGTCGGTCTCTATGCTAATACAGGATCCCCTGTTCTGTCCTGTGAATCATGATGATGGAGCCCAGAAAGGAGCCCAGCAGGAGGTGAGGGACTGCAGAGGCCTCTCCTATCGTTCTAGCTTCCCTGCGGGGCCAGAGTGCAGAGGGGCACAGCACAGCTAAACCCTCTGCCCACAAGGTGGGGTGTCTGTGCTGCAGATCACGTTCAGAGATACAGCTGTAGAGGGTGAAAGGTGGGCTTCCTCCCAGATTTCCACATGGATAGGCACTCTGTGGCAACATGGTAAAGACAGGCAGAACAGAATCTACACAAAATGATTTCTTCTTAGGTTAATGTGCTGAGCCATTTCTGCCTGTCGGTAGCTCATTAAATATTTTCTCAGCTGGAAGACTCAACACATATTTCTCCTTAATAATGTTTCTCATGAATGAGTTTCCAGTCCTTGCCACATACGTAATTTATTTGGTTTTTAATGAAATTCTTTATGTATATATGTGAAGTGTGCAACATGTTTTGCTATCTCTACATGCTGTCTCTGCATACCTAGTAGCTGAAGGGTTGGTTGTAGGATTTGCACAGGTGATACTCAAGACCCCTACACGATTTCGCATGGTATAGGCAGATAATCTAGGCCTATCCCCTTATATATTAAATAATCTCCAGATTACTTGTAATACCTAAACACTGTGTTGCTATGCAGAGACTGCAATGTTTCGGGGAAGCAATTGCTGAGTGAACAAATTTGGGAGAACATTGCCCATGGGGAGAAGAAGGGCACCATCATGGTCTTGATCATACAGTGTGTGAACAAGAAATGTGTGGACAAGGAAGCCCCAATAGAGACAGGCACAGAGGCCGAGGAGCCGTGAGACTCTGGAGGCTGCAGCGGCATTCACAAGTCCATCACATGCTTTGGTGTAGCCGTGCAGCGTTTGGAGTGGGAATTTCAGGTTTTGCTTTTGGAACTTCCTAGGCTTTCTCCCCCGTCTCGGCTGTTGGCTGACTCTGTGGGCACAGCAACATGACCAATGGCTCTGTACACAGTCAAATGATGCCTGCGGTCAAATAACTTCACGGATCTGTCGCCTTGCCTAGTTTTCTTTTGTGTGTGCCTGGTGAGGTCACCAGCATTCATCGTTCAGCAAGCTTTGAGAATACAGCGTGCTATTTTTTTTATATTGTTTATATTGTTTGCTATAGTAAGCACCAGATAGGAGGCCTTCCTTCAGCTCATCTTCTACTTTAGATTTCTGGATGTAAACTGCACTCTTTGATCCACTTCTTCCCATTTCCTCCCATCCCTCTTTCTGGTAACCACTGTTCTAGCCTCTGCTTCAGTTTATTCAACTTAGAAAGGTTCTGCATATAAATGAGGGTATTTATCTCCCCGTGTCTGGCTTATTTAACTTACAACAGTGTCCTTTGGACGCATCCCTCCCTGTCCCCTTAGTAGCAAATGACAGACCCTCCCTGTCTTATGTCTGAACAATACTCCATCAGCTACACAGTTAATTAACTTCTTGGTGTGTGTCAGAGTCTACACAGAAGTTAGAATCTGGAGTCAGGGTGCAATTTAGAGTTTTGTGAGAGCGCCCGTGTCCTGAGAAGAAAGAACGTTTGAAAACCAACATAGACGATAACAAAGGGCTGTGGGCCATGTTGCTGCTGCAGTGGGCAAGACTAGGAAGCTGGCAAGGAGCACAGGAAAGCACTCCAAGATGTACAGGGTTGGCCCGGAGCTTCTGCTCACTTGGGCAGAGTTATATAAGATGAGTTCTCAGATTTCTCTCCTTTGAACCACTCAGGCTTAGGAGTGAGTAAGTGGGACAGGCTCATGAATCAGAAATCTGCAGGCAAATAAGACTTCTTGTTGACCATTCTGACTTCAAGGACCTCTGGGTTCTAGTATATTTGGGGGCAGCCCTACAGTGGAGGCTGGGCAGGGGTTGTATGGATATAGTTTTGGGATCTAGATGATTTGTTTTATTAAGAAGGGAGCTCCCAGCCCTAACTGGGGATCCAGTCTGCTGCTTGCCCATATAAGGGGCACCATGGAAAACTTGGCTGTGGGTTGACTCAAGGTTATGAGCACCTGGGCATGGGGACATCCAGCCTTCACTGCAGGTGCCCAGGTTGAGTGTTAGCACAGTCTGCTCTGTATCCTTCAGGTGTCTCAGAGACTCAGTTTCTCTTTCCTGCTCAGTCAAAGCTGACTGAGCAGAAGATGCTAGGCACTGTCAAGGGAGACTCAGGATTCTAGGAAGGGAATCCACAGGTCAAGAGGACAAAGGTGACCTTGGGATTGCAGCCAGTAGGAACTTCACAGAATAGCTTTCTGGGACCCCTTTTCAATCTTTTCTAAGAGTCCACATGCAGAGCATGAAACCTGCCGGTTATGGTTATGGAAATATGGGAACAGACCATCCTGTTCTTCCGTGGGTTTGCTCCACATCCAAACAGTCCAGAAGCTTTAATTTCCTGAGCAGACCCGGCCAAGCTCAGAAAAACCTTGACTTACCAGCACTGGTCATGTTAGACAGTGAAGAGCCCATGGACTTCTGAAGGAAGATGATCTCTCAACAGTCTGCTCTTACTCTGAAACCAGAGCTGCCTTTAAGAAAACATGGAGACACAGCTCAGCAGTTAAGAGAGCTGTCTGTGCTCCAAGAGAACCGGAGTTCAGTTCCCAGCACCCACACTACCTGCAACTCCAGCTCCAGGAGACCGGCGCCCTCTTCTGGTCCTTAAGGGTATCTGCATTCATGTGTGTATTCTCTCTTTCTCTCCCCACCTAATTTTAAACTGGTTTTACTTTTTCCAAACATTTTAATATTTTTTTATACATCTAAATGACATCACTTTCCTCCCTCCAGCCTTTTCCAAGTCCCTCCAATCCAACTCATTGCATGTCCTACTCATAAACTATTATTATTGTAATATGTATATATATATATATATATATATATATGTATATATATATATATATATATATATATATATATATATATATATATATGTGTGTAGGTACCCAGGTCTTTTTCCCTTTTTCGTGGCGATTCGCAGGGCCGTTTGACCTCTGACTCCCTGGAGATTCTGCACTAGCACCGGCCTGAGGGTATAGTTTAGAAAGAACTTGGCTGTCTTTTGTTATGGTAATTCCACCTGTAAACAAGGTTCCAGCCTCGGGCCCTATACGCCTGCCACGCCTGCCTCCTGCAGCTGCTTCAGGCCTCAGGCGCCTTGGGCGCTGGCACCAGCCATCCTCTTCCACTGCTCCTGATGGGAGGGGGCTTTGCCCTTTTGCCCCCCTTGCCCACTAGTATATATACCCGACTTGTGTTTAATAAAGTGGCCATTTACTCTTTGGTGAATGAGCAGGTCTCTTGTGTCTTTGTGCTTCAACCCTTAGGGCAGTCGTCCATTCTCGTGGACTCGGTTCTGGAAAGCGCGCGCCTGAATCGGGTGTGGGTATTCACAGAAAAGTGCGGGGCCAACATATATATATATATATATATATATATATATATATATATATATATATATATATATTTATGTGCACAAATATATAAATACAACCCGCTGAATTAATTTTTCTTGTTTGCATGTATGTGTGTGTGTGTGTGTGTGTGTGTGTATGTGTGTGTGTGTGTGTGTGTGTGTGGTTTCAGGGTTGACCCCTTTGCATTGAACAACCTTAGGGAACCCCATCCTTGGGAAATGCTAACTCTTTCTCTCATCAGTCATCAGTTGGCTGTAGTTTTTTGTCCAGGGCTGCGACCCACCCACGAGATTCCCTCCTTCTGCACTGGCATGTCTGTTGATGCCGCTGTTGTTGAGGCCATGTTTATGCAGCCATTTCTATGAGAGACTGTTTCACAGCAGACTTCCCGGTATTTTGGGTCTGACAATCTTTCTACCTCCCCTTTTCTAAAATGTTCCCCGAGCCACGGAGGTAGGAGCTGTAATATAGATGTATTCATTGTGGCTCTCCACAGTCTGTTGATTTCAGCATTGTGTCCAGTTGTGTTTTTTTTTCTTTTATTGTATTGGCCTCCATTTGCTGTAAGAAGAAGCTTCTTTGGTGAGGGGTGATAGCAACATTTATCAGTGGGTATACGAAGATTTAGAGTGTAGTTAGGAACTCTGCTGGTCTAGCAAAATAGCAGTTGTAGATACTTTCCTAAGATCCATGGCCTCAATCTTGCTAGCTCTGGGGAATTTGCTAGGCTTCTAGTACCAGACATAGTTTCCCTCCTGTTGGGTGGCCTTAAGTTCATTTGGACAGGTGTGGATTAACACCAAATGTAGGTGCCTCTTGTTGCACCCTTATGGATATCTGTCATGTGGGTCACGGATGTGGCTCACAATGTCACAACTGCGTAGGACTATCAGTTTCTCCCCTCCCTTAGCACCTTGCATAGTATTTTCTGGTACCACAGAAACCAGATCACAGGAAGAAGTCTTTCAGGCTAGATCTAGTTTTAATAATCTGAGCCTCATGTCATAAGTATGCAGTGTCTTCAGCAATATGGGCCTACCTTCAGCCTCTGAGGGACAAAAGTGGGCAATACCCACATTCTACATCGTTTTAGGAGTTAGATGGACTACCCCGACCAACCATTCTAAAGAGGATTTCTTGTTCCTGGTCTGAGGTTTTTGTTACTCTATGGTTCTTGTGGGGAGCCCTGTCAGTTCTAGTAGCAGAACCTCCTTAAGTGTAGTATGTGTGTGTGTGTGTGTTTATATGTAAATATGCTTATATGTATTGTGTGGTATAAATATAATTTTATATTTATATTTTATAAGTATAAAATAATATGATTCCTTAAGGATTTATTGATCAATCTTGCAGCTATTTCCCCTCCTCCTTCTGTACTGACCTCCCTCCCTCCTTCTTTCCTGTTGGAGCCCTCTCCTCATTCATTTCCTCCTCTATATCCCCTGCATCCTGCTCTTCCCCATGCGAGCCCCCCACCCCCGCGGCCCAAGTGTGGTCCCTTCACACTTTCCTGGTTTCTGCAGTTACTTCATGTTCTTTACTTATCTCTGAGAACTTGGAGCTAGGAACCGAAAATGGGAAGGAACATACAGCATTTGTCTTTCTGGGTCTGGGTCATTTCATTCAATATAATCTTCCTAGGTAAGCCCACCCATATGCGTGTAAAATCTATGATTTCATTTTTCACAGCGGAATAGTATTCCATAGCAACCATATACTGCATTTCCCTTAGCCGCTCATCCGCTGAAGGACGTGTAGTCTGTTTCCATTTCATAACCATTGTTAACACAACAGCAATGAACATGGCTGAGCAGGTATCTGTGGAGATAGGATGTCAACCCTTTGGGCAGATGCTAAGGGGTGGTATAGCTGATTGACTTATTTTTATGTTTTTTTGAGGATTCTCCATACTTATTTTCAGAGTGGCTGCACCAAGTTTCATTCGCACCAAGAGTGAATGAGTGTCCCAGTCCCCACAGCCTCACTGGCCTTTGCTATCCCTTGCTTTGTTGATCTTAGCCATTCTGACTGGGAGGAGACGAAACCTCAAAGTGGTTTTAATTTGCATTTCCCTAATTGCAAAGGACGAGGAACACTAAGGTAATACTTAGCCATCTTTATTTCTTCAGTTGAGGACTCTTGGTTTAGCGTCTGAGCCCATTTTAATTGGGTCATTTGCTTCCTTGACTCTTTTCAGTTCTTTGTACATCCTGGATGTTAGTCCTCTGCCAGATGTATAGCTGGCAAAGATTCTCTCTCATTCTGTGGGTTTCTTCTTCATTCCGTTGATTCTTTCCTTAGCTCGAAAGAAGCATTTTATTTTTATGAAGTTCCACTTCTCAGTTGTTGACCTTAACTTCTGGGCAAAGGGAATCCTGTTCGTAAAGTCCTTCACCATAGTCAAACCTCGTAGAGTATGAGTTTTGGGTTTCAAATTGAGGTCTTTGATCCACTTGGAGTGAGTATTTGTGCAGGGTGAGAGATACACATATAGTTTTATTCTTCTGCTTGGGGACATCCAGTTGCCCCAGCAGCCTTGGCTGTAGATGCTGTCTTTTCCCCAGTCTGAGTTTTTGCCTCACGTCAAGTATGTGATGGCTATCCTCATGTGTGGGTCTTCTATGTTGCTCCATTGGTCTACATGCCTGTTTTGGGCCAGTGCCACATTGTTTTTCTTTCTAAAGATCTATAACATCTTGAAGTCTAAGATGACAGTCCCTCCAGTCTTATTCTTTTTTAGCTCAGGATTGCTTTGACTAGCTGGACTCTTTTCTGGTTCTATATGAATTTTTAAAGCAAGCACGCTCTGTTGCAGATAAGCTCATTTGGGCCGCTGCAAATGGACATCAAAAGTCACAGACTTGGTGGGCATGGGGACACACATCAGTAGTCCCAGCTGTCAAGAGTCAGAGACAGAAAGATCCCTAGTTCAAAGTCATCTTCAGATACATATTGAGTTGGAGGCCAGTCTGGGGTACACGAGACCCTGTCTCAAAACAAAAACGAAAACAAAAACAACAACAATAACAAAAAAACCAGAATGAAAACAAGCAAACATTTAATCAAACAAACATAACTCTAGACTTTTTCTTCCTTTAGTTTCTTTAAGCTAAACATCCTCTTGGTTAATTCTCCAATGCGGCTTCAACAGCACTTCCCTCCAATTAGAGGCTGCTTTCCTGCTTTCCTCTCAGGAGCTTACGGAAGGCAGAGCAAACCCTTTCTTACATTCAAGCCTTAGTCTCTTATTACCCACAGTTTCTTATTAGTTCTGTTGTTTTTCTTTCCAACAATTCCCGAGTCAGAATAAAGGGCAGTTTTTATGGGACAAAGCAAACGATGCCTAAGAAGCCTCCGCTGTCTCGAGTTGCTTGGCGTGTCAAGAAGGTAAGGGCTCTTCCCTGACTGCTCCTAACACACTTGACCAAGTCAGCCGACTCCAGGCTGCTCCGCCCTTCAGAGCCAGCACATCTAGGGTTCTCTAAGGAGGCAAAGGGCTGTGCGGACTCTGCAACACTATTTCTGTCAACCAGGGAACAAACAGATTTATCTTTTAGAAAATATTTAAAAAATTAAATGTACGAGAAGTAACCCCCCGTGTTTTGCTCTTATCACCCAGAAATCTTTCTTTGCCTTCGGCCGGGCCTGCTTCCAGAACACGGGATGTGGGAAGGCGTGGTTTATGTCAGGTTGAGTTGGGGAATCTGGCTTTGCTAGACTCCCAGCTGTTTGTCCCCTCTCTGTTCCCGGGGTCCCCAACCAGACCCCTATCCCCTTATCTTCTTATATTCTATTCTCCATATTGCATTGCTTATTTGTTACTTACATCACATGGCCAGAGTTGGTCATGTTGTTTCTAAATGAGTAGGTTCTTCCCTTCTCCCCGCTTAGCGGTGGTGTGTGTGTGTGTACGCGTGCGTGTGCACTGAAGCAAGAGGAAGGCACTGGGTGTCTGAGTGCCCTCTTTTACTCTCCACTTTGTTCCTTTGCAGCAGAATCTCTCTCCCAGCCTAGGCTAGGCTGCTGGTCAGCAAGCACTGGTGATCCGCCTTGTCTTTGCTCCACATAGCACGGGATTACAGGTATGTGTGAAGCTCATGCCTGGCTTGCTCCGTGGAGCTGGGACCTGAACTCAGTTCTTCACGGCTAAGCAGCAAGCACTCTTGTCTGCTAAGTCACCTCTCTAGCCCACCCTGAATGTGTTTCTGTGCTGAAGTTCCAAAGCTACCAAGCCACCCACAAAACCGAATTTATTCCATGTTGTGATCTGAGGCTCCAAATAAACCCAAGCCGACACAAGAGGTTACTACAAAGCAAGATTTTAATGCAGGGCAGCGCAAAAGAAGTGGGGAAGAAGAGGGGGGCTGATCGGTCAGGGCCACAGAACAGATTCAGGTGCTCAACCATGACTCAGAATGCCCATTAAAGCATGTATTTAAGCATAAAAAATCACAAACACTTGTTGCCAAGTTATAGTCACAATTCTCACCAATCAGGATTTAGAGACTGGGGGCTTCCTTGAATGTTTCACCATTGTCAATTGACATACGATGCAAGCTTCTCAGTCCAACCAATCAGATTCATCCATTCCTTCTGTTGTTAGGAACAGCCATGGTGCTTCCAGAGAACTAAAGATGCATAAGGACTGTCTCTGTGGTTTAGGGAGGAGGTGGGTCAGCTATCGGAAGGTTCCCAGCTCCTCCAGGGCTTGGGAGCCTGAACTTTGTTTCACTGGACAAGCAAAAATGGAGTCTGAAGTCAAAATGGCAGTGCTTAGGACAAGGTGCTTTTTTCCTGTTCTCCACACCCCTCCTTTCAGAATCGGTGGGCAGGTCTTATCACTTTGTTGATTTAACTCCTGTAAGAAATCAAAAACTGAGACCATATCTGATTAGAGCATAAAACCATTGAAAACAAGAGCCATTGGATTGGGTCCTCAGCAAGCAGTGATCTCTCTGAGCGGACAATGACAGGCCATGGTTAGAGATTTCACCCAAACCCAGGCTAGCCGTTTCTCAGACATTTATGTACAGCTCTCTAAGACTGATGCTTGGTGCTGGAGATGTCGTTCAGTTGGTAATGCTTGCCCAGCATACAAGAAGTTCTGGATTTATCCTCAGTACTGCACGAGCCAGGCACATGCCTGCCATCCTGGCACTCAGGAGTGGAGGCAGGAGGATCCAAATTTCAAGGTCATCTCTGGTTCATAGTGGAGAGTTTGAGGCCAGCCTGAGCTATGTAAGAACTTGCATTTAAAAAAAAAAAGTGGTTCTCCCAGAGTGGCTCACTGCCCAAGAGACTTCTTAGAGATGCACATGACAAGACCCAACTGCCGGCCTGCTGGGTTGGAAGCTGAGCATGGGTTCTAGAAATGTATGTCTTAATAAAACCACCCACGGGGTGGAGAATCACTGCTTTTCATAGCCTGGACTGGCCAGTTCTTTAGAACTATAACAAAACACACAACATGGTCAGCTTAAAAAGAGACAAGACTTATTTTGGCTTCAGTCATGGCGAGTTGCTTTCGGGCCTGTAGCTGTGTGTGACTAAGCAAAACAACATAAAAGAGAAAATAAAATGGGCCCAGGACCCCAAATTTCCCTTCAAGATCACATGGTTAGTAATTTACCAACCTCCTAGACCTAGTGTCTAAATGGTCCTACCACATTCCCCTGGAGACCAAGCCTTGAATGCATGAACTTTGAGGCAACACTCTACATCCAACCACAGCACATACCAACTTCGTTTTTCTGTTTTGAGGTAAAGCTGAGACCCTCCTGTTGTGGGCGAAGAGGAGCGGAGCCCTGTCTGGGAACACCAGAAACTCCTGCAGCTTGGAGCCTCTTCTTTCCTTGACTCCGTCTGTGTCCCTAGGATCATCTGACGTGGACCTGTCTCCCCTACCACATGCATGACCTTTGCCACGGGACTAGCTGCTGGATACGAACAAGGAGTTTGTTTATATCTTTCCAGTTCTCACCTTCCTGGTCCTCCCCCTCCCCGGCTGCCCTGAGCACAGGTGTGAGCCTGCCGCCCCCAGTCAACAGGCTGCTGTTTGGTGTCTGTGGCGATGAATCACACGCTCTCGGCTTTCACATCTATCTCGTTTCTGCTCCATCACCTGGGGCTTGCTGATGTCTCTGTCAGCTGTGATAGTTATTTCTCCATATAAAGGATGACATATTTGCTTTTGAATATTACACCATGGACTGCAAATCTCAACTCTGTAAATTGGTACATTTAAACCAACTGTCATTACGGTGACGGCAGAAACCTGAATTGAAAGACAATTCTTTTGTTGGCTTTCTCTGGCACTGAGAGCCCCCTTCAGGCTCACATTGATTTTACATCTTCCTGTGTGGTGGGGTCACCACCAGCCTCAGAGGACAGAGGAAAGGGTCCGTATGCATCCCACTCTGGTTATCTGTAACGAGGAGAAGGAGTTGATTTTGCATGGGTTAGTATTATTTTTCGATGTGTTATGGGCAGATTTATGCTTTCCTCCCCACAGTCCTATGATGGATTTCCAAATCCCAGTTCCTCAGATTGTGACCTCATCTGAGTGAGGGTCTTTAAAGGAGCAATCAGGATAAGTTCATCAGGGCAGGTCTGGGATTGAGTGGCTGCAAGCTTTGCTGAACGGCATGCATTTCCTCCAGCAGGATGTTTCTTATTAGCTCGTGAAGCCCTTGATTCTATCCTGCCTTTCCTTACCCACTCCTCAGCCCCTTGCCGCCTTCAGAAAGGCCTTCTCACTGCCTCGTGACTACTGAGGCTTGTCTCTGTCCACATCTGTTCACACCATTTTCCCCTCTACTACACTACCCTTCTCCAGATCCGCAGAAGCATTGTTCAGGGGTTCCCAAACTTTGCTGCATATTAGAATGCTATGGGAGCTTTAAAAACAAACAAATAAACAAAAAACAAGCAAAACCCCCAAACATACAGGTGTTTCCTGCACCAACGGCATCAGAACATCTTCCATGCTCATGCATGAGCATGGTTTACAGCGCTGGAAATTCAGTGCACAGCCACGTGGACAGTGACTTGCTCTTCTGTATTGCGCTAAGACTGCTCCAACACGGATGTGTGCACGGAACTCAGCAGGGATCTGTATCACTAGCATCTCCAGGCGGTGCTGATGTTGCTTGTTCTGGGAATATAAATATATATTTGGTTGGGCGGGGGAAGGGTTTGTTGTAGTCTACAGATTGTACTCTGCCGTGAAAGGATACCAGGGCAGGAGCTCCAGTCAGGAGCTGAAGGGGAGCACAGGGAGGAACGCTGCTTTTTCTGGATGTCTGCTTCCTCTCATGTATTCAGCTAGTTTTCTTGTATGGCCACGGTCTAATGTGACACTGCACATGGCGGGCTGGGTCCTCCTATATCAATTAGCAATTAAGAAAACGCCTCGTAGAGATTTCCAGGCTATTTGGATGGACACAGTTCCTCAGTTGAGGTTCCTTCTCCCCGGTGTGGTCAGGTTGACAGCTAAAGCTGACTGTGTCAATCACCAAGAAAACTGATCAACAGAAGGTGTATGAGCAAGATAGTGTGACTGACGCAGGGGTTAAATAATCAGTCTTCACATTTTCTTTTTACCTTCTACTGAAAATAGATTTTTTTTTCCTCAGATAATATATCCTGATTATGGTTTCTTCTCCCTCTATTCCTCCCCATTCCTTCCCCTCCCATCCAAATCCACCCCTTTTCTGTCTCCCAGAAAACAAACAGCCTTCTAAAAGATAATAATAAAATATGTAGCATAAAATAAGATAAAACAAAAATACATTGGAAGAAAAGCACCCAAGAGAAGGCACAAGAAACAGATATAGACTCAGAGATCCATTTGTCCTTATACTCAGGATCCTATTACACAGGAAGATATAATGTATACACAGAGGACCTGTAGGGTAAAAAAAAAAGAGAAGAAAAAATGTAGATTAAATAAAAATAAAAAAAAAACACAAGTAAAAAAGGAAAAGCCCTGTCACAACATTTTGAGACAAGGAACCTTCAAAGATGTCATTAACTTCATCTTCTGTTGTGTAGCCCTGGCTGTCCTGGAACTTGCTCTGTAGACCAGGCTAGTCTCAAGTTCACAGATATCCACCTGCGTCTGTCTCCTGAGTGCTGGGGTTGAAGGTGTGTGCCACCACTGCCCAGAGAAAGCTAAATTTTTATTTGCAAGTAGGTATCAACTAGAGATGGTTTCTGGGTTAAGGATGGGGGCATGTGGCCACTTTTGCTTTTGGCTCTAGGACTCCATCTGGTACAGGCTGGTACAGGCTCTGGGATGCTGTGGAACAATCTTTTGGTACACTGTGACTATGTGTTACTCTCATTGGTTAGGAAAGAGTGAATTAGCCAATAGATAGGAAGGAAAAGGGCAGGTGGGACTTGTGGACAAAAAGAGAGCGTGGGGTAGAAGAGGGCAGAGTTGCCAGGAGATGTGATAGAGCATAGGTAAGAAATGTGACTAATTTAAGTTGTAAGAGATAGTAATAAGTTCAAACTATCAACCAAGCATTTATAATTAAGTCTCCGTGTGGTTATTTGGGAGCTGGCTGGCGGGATAGAAAACTCCACCTACACTGGGACTATATTTTACAAAGTGGTACACAAATGAAGGTATTTACACCCATCTTGTCCCTTTAAATTACTTAAAGATAGCCCATGGGAAGTGCAGAAATAAGAATTAGCAGTTGATTTTATCTCCCTTGTCCAGACATGGCTATAGAGGAGTTTAGAGAGCAAAAGAGTAGGGGTGAGGCAAATCAGGATGTGGGATGAATGTGCTGACTAGCTTGATGGTGGAGCAACCATTTCACAGTGCCTACCATGCAAGCATGAGGACCTAGAACTCATGTAAAAAATCCAGGCATGATGACACTGCTTTATTTTATGTTAATGAGTGTTTTGTCTGCCAGTGTGTATGGGCACAATGCGTGTGCAGTGTCCACAGAGACCCGAAGAAAGCGTCAGATCCCCTAGAACTGGAGTTACAGATGATTTCCAGCTGCCGTTGGTTGCTAGGAGCTGAGCCCAGGCCTTCCGAGAGAACAGTAAGGGCTTTGGACTGCTGAGGTGTATCCCCACTCCCGTAGGATATTTTTAATCCCAGTTCTGAGGAGGCAGCGATAGGGGGATCCCTGGGACTCACCAGTCAGTGTCCTAGTAGAACTGGTAGCTCCAGATAAGTGTGAGAGAACTGGTGTCCAGAGACAAGATGAAACGTGACAGAAGAAGACACTTGGGGTTGACCCCCCGACCTTCACACACATCTGCAAACGTGTGCATATGCCTTCACACAACATTCACCCCCACACGGGAATGTGCACACCCACACACACGAACATGAATAATCAATGCATAGACACACACAGAACCAGTCAGTCAGTCAATCGATTGGTGAACCACTAAGCAGATTTTAAAAGAAAGAAGAAAAGGTGATGCCAAGCATGGCAAAGAGTGGTCAGAGGCGGGTAAGCCCTGGGAGCCGAAGGGGACAACCTGATCCTTGGAGGAAGTGGAAGATGTCACAGCGCCCCCATCCCTCCCAGGAGGCTTGAGACTGGAGACTTTGGGACTTCGGACAGGAGGCTTTATTTATTTATTTTTTTCATGATCTTTGATGGGTGGGATATTTTTCGGGAGATCTCGGACTTTGACGTTAAGGAAAACGCGGGCTCTGTTGCCCTCTCACACCTCACTCAGGCTGGAGGAGCGCTGTTGGTTTTGGAAAAGCCTGTGGTTTCAGCAAGGTATAATTTTAAACAAAGGCCTCTCTTAAGTAGGTCACAACAGGCGGGAGAGCAGGGGTTTCTGCTTAATTCCTGCACAGCAAGGAGAACAGAGCCCATGCCAGGGTTTGCTTATTTTAACAAATTGCAATGGGGATACATTTTCTTGTTGATCTTTGTTTGGAGGCTGCTTTTGAAGCTTGGGAACATGGTGCCTTCTGGGTCCTTATCAGACTCAGACAGGCCTTTCAGGGACTCTGGCCGCAACCTTGAGAAGTTGGCCGCTTTACAACGGTTAGTGCTTGGGGTACTCTTTATAATCCTAAAGCCACTAAGGTCAGAGAAAGAGGTGCTGATGGGGTGCCGACTTTGCCTTCAAGCATCTTTTTGCAGGTGGTGTTTTTGTTTTGGACACAGGGTCTGGTGGGGTTCTGGCTGATCTCAAATATGCTACATGGACGAGGATGATTTGGAACTCTGTGTCCTTTTGCTCCTACCTGCCAAGTGCTGGGATTACGGGCACCACTGTGCCTGGTTTATATGGTGCTGGGAACTGAACCCAAGGCTTTGTGCATGTGAGCCAACCACTCTGTCAACTGAGCAACATCTCCAGCTTCCCTCTGGATTCTTAAAAGAGACCCACATCATACAGACTCCCGAAACTTCCTGCTAGGGGCAAATATTCACCCCGTGACCTCTCCACACTGACTCGCACAATCTATGAAATAAATTTCTGCTTTACCCCCTTTGAGCTGGAGGAGACTGGCAACCATTCTATCTGTTATTTTTTTAGAATTGGCCATTACCCTTTCTTTGATGTTCAGTTAAAAAAAATGGCTCAGACCACGGGCACTAACTAAGAGACCTGTCACTTCCCCAGGTGGCTGGGTCTGCTCACCCCTGGGACACTTGGGGGCCTCTATTTAAGAGGGATATGCTCCTTCAAGGGCTGCGTCATCAGAAAGCTCCCCAGAGGTTGCCCTGATGGGCAGCTTGGAGACTGACAGGTAGACCTGGGTTCCTTGTAGAAGGCTCTATCAGTTCATCTCAGGACATGTTGTCCCACTGTGCCAGGCTGGTGCCTAGGTACCCGCAGGCGGTGACCGTGCTGGCAGAGGCCAAGCAGTGACACGTTCGTGTGCTTAGTACATAACTTTTCAATTCACACTTTGCCATTGCACATCCCCATATGTCCACGGACATATTAAATCGTTTATGTGTGCTCAGCAGACAGAACAAGTAGACAGCCCTCACTGTTTTAGGAGATTCAGCCACGAGATGTAGTGACTAAGCTAGGAACCAGGGGGAGGCCATGGAAATCCAGTGTGCCCGTGATGCAGACATTCTCTGCGTCCCCGCAGAGAAGGAGGCGTGAGGTTGTTTCAGATGGGAGAAGGATCGCATTTATGGTACCTGAGGTCATCACAGTCTGGTGGGATGAGAGGACAAGGGGCAGGATTTGATCGTTGACTCGGGTGAGGTGCAGCAGTGAGGAGCCAGCCCTGGAGGAGTCAAAGCAGACACAAAGCCTCTCGGTCGGTTGTGTCTCAACTCCCGGTAGGAATCCCACAAAGACACCCTAAGAGCTTCAGGAGCAGAGGCTAACCTGTGTGAGCTGAGGGTGCAGGTTAGAGGTCTCTGGGGAAAACAGACCAAGGTACCGAGTTAGGCATCCCTGAGAGATTTATAAGGAGGGGTCAGCTTACCTGCTATGGAGGCTGAGAAGTCCCGCAGCCGACCAGCAGTCAACTGGAGACCTAAAATGGCTGGTGGTGCAAGGTCCACAGCCCTGATAACCAGATGCTGAAAATTCTAGCCTAAAGATGGACAGATAGCTCAAGCAGCCAGGCTGAAGGCTAAAGTGGACACATTCCTCGTGCCACGCCTTCCTCCTGCCCCGCCTTCCTCCTGCCCCGCCTTCCTCATGCCCACCTTCCTCCTGACCAACTTCCTCCTGCTCTACCTTCCTGCTGCCCAACTTCCTTGCCCCGCCTTCCTCTCTCCTGCCCCACCTTCCTCTTTCCCACCTTCTTGCTCCCCCACCCTCCTCCTATACCACCTTCCTCCCTCCTTCCGAGCCCTCCTCCTGCCCTGCCTTCCTTTTTCCTGCCCCGCCTTCCTCCTGCCCACCTTCCTTCTGTTCACTTCCTACTGCCCCACCTTGCTCCTGCCCACCTTCCTCCTGCCCCATCTTTTGAACGTACTCAGGCCTATCAGTGGGCTTGATGGCACCCACCACCTGATGTAGACACTGGGAATCTAACATAGGTCTTTTGCAAGATCAGGAAGTGCTCTTAACTTCTGAGCCTTTTCTCCAGCCGCACATGCCATCCCATAATTTTCATCACGTATATTCCTAAGCCATGTGATGAGGGCATAAGAGGGTAAATAGGGATTTTGTCATAAAAATTCACTCTGGGGACCCAGTTTACAGTTGATGTGTCTAAAGCTGGTTCTGGTTGGCTCTACTCCTTTCCTTCTAGTTCCTGGATGTATGTGACTTCAAACTAACTAACTGCAAGTGGGTAGTTGCTAGGGAGTTACTAGGGAAGTCGCTTTGCTTAGATTGTTGTAGGTGGGGTCCTGGGTTGCTAAGTTATCCTTGGAAACTACCTGCCTCAGAGGGAAGACCGTGTGGCAAAGTCCTCACTCAGTGGTTCTCGACTGGAGTGATTTTGTTCCCCAGGGGACATCTGACACTGTTGTAATGCCAGATGTATGGGCTTTTGATGGATGCGTTTGGTGCATGGGCTTGAACCCAGGTCCTGTGCATGCTACACAAGCATTCTACCACCGAACCGCACTCATCCCATGAGACGCTCATCTTCTATTCATATAGAGGTCCGACTGGCATCTAAGGAGTGTCGAGTAGGGATGCTACTCAGCATCTTTCACGGACTAGGGCAGCCCCCTCTGCAAGGAATTATCCTGCTCAAATGCCAAGTGTGAGGAATCTGGGCCTAAATTAGGAACAAGCTTGGCCCACTTAAGGACCAGAAAGGAGGTCAGTGCCTGGCAACTGGTCTGCAAAGAATGAGTGGTGGAACATGAGTCAGAGATGGGCAGGACCAGGGCCAGCTGACAGAGCCTGCTAGAGCTCGGTGAGGGCTTGAAGCTGTTAGAGCATTTAAGTAGGGAGGTGGCTCGGTATAATCCACATCCCAGAATGACACTCTACTCTCCGGACATGGATGGTAGTGGGGTGGGACCGGAATGACACTCTACTCTCTGGACATGGATGGTAGTGGGGTGGGACCGGGAGGCTGCTGCAGTTGTCAGCTGAGAGAGACGGTGGCTCAGGAAGTGGAACTGTAGGAGAAGAATGGGATGTACATGAGCCATGAATAGAGCTGATGGGGTTTGCTTGATGGGTTGGGTTGAAGGTTGAGGAAAAGTAAAGATGCCAGCATTGGTTCAAAGGATTTGGTTTGAGCAAGAGGGTGAGTGAAGATATAGTTCACTATGATGAAATGACTGGACAAAGTCTGGATTTAGAAACACACACACACACACACACACACACACACACACACACACACACACTAACCCTGGATGGCTTGGAACTTGATATATAGACCAGGTTGGCGCCTAACCATCTGGATCTCTCAGCCTTTGCCTCTGGGACACTGGTATGAAAGACTGCACCACCAGGCCAGGCAGTGAAATCCGTATTAGGAGCATCATTTAAGGACTAGTGAGAAGTCTCAGTGGGTAAGGATGCTTGCTGCCAAACCTGATGACTTGCATTTGGCTCCAGAAACCCACATGATGGAAAGAGAGAACCAGCTCCCCCAAGTTCTTCTGATCTCCACATAGATGAGGTGGCACTTGTGTGTCCTCCTAAACACACATATACACAAACATACACACATAATAAATACATGTAAAAAAGTGTTATAAAAACATCATTCAAGTAATGAATGAGAGTTCAATTTCTGTTATGGTAATCACAGTGTAGTCTGATGCAATTGCAAGCAACCTAATTGCCCCGGAATAGCAGACTGACTAAATTATGGAACTAGTATAAAGTACTAATATATAGATATATCCATTATGATGGCAATGTGTGGGATGGGTGGGTTTGGGGGTGGAGAGGGATTTATAGATTACTGGGTTTGAAGAGGGGTTGGAGCAGCCTACCTGTAGGAGGCTTACCTGCTCAACTATGTTCATAATAGCATTATTTGTCATAGCCAGAACCTGGAAACAACCTAGATGTTTCTCAACCAAAGGATAGGTAAAGAAAATGTGGTACATTTACACAATGGAGTACTACTCAGAGGTATAAAAACGATAACATCTTGAAATTTGCAGGCAAATGGATGGAACTAGAAAAAACATGCTGAGTGGTATAATCTAGACCTAGAAAGATGAATATGGTATGTACTCACTCATAAGTGGATATTAGATGTGAAGCAAAGGAAAACCAGCCTATAGTTCACAACCCCAGGAAAGCGAGGTAACAAAAAGAACCCTAAGAGAAATCATACATGGATCCCCGTGGGAAGGGGAAATAGACATCTCCTGAGAAAATTGGGAGCATGGGGTGGGGGAAGAAGGGAGGACAGAAGGCTAGGAGGAGGTGAGAAGGAGAGGAAGAAGGAAAGCATGAAGGAATGTTGAAGAGGGGGAAGGACAGAGAGGGAGAGCAAGGAAAGAGATAGCGTGATTGAGGAAGTCATTATGGGGCTAGCAAGAAACCCAGAACTAAGTAAAGTTTCGAGAATCCCTAAGGATGACCCCAGCTAAGACCTTAAGCAATAGTGGAGAAGGTGCCTGAACTGACCTTCCTCTGTAGTCAGATTGATGACTACCTTGGTTGTTTTCATAGAACCTTCATCTATCAGCTGACGGAAACAGATGCAGAGATCCACAGTGAAGCACTGTGTTGAGCTCCCAAAGTCCAGTAGAAGAGAGGGAGGAGCAATAATATGAGCAAAGGGGTCAAGACCCTGATGGGGACACCCACTGAAACAGCTTACCTGAACTAATGGGAGTTCACAGAATCCAGATTGGCAGCGAAGGAGCCAGCATAGGACCAAACTAGGCCCTCTGAATGTGAGTGACAGTTGTATGGCTAAGGTATTCTGTGAAGCCACTGACAGTGAGACCAGGATTTATCCCTAGTACTTGATGAACTGACTTTTTGGAGCCCATTCTCTTTGGAGGGATACCTTGCTTAGCCTAGATTCAAGGGGATGATGGCCTTGGTCCTGTCTCAAAGTGATAGGCTAGACTTTGCTGACTCTCCATGGGAAGTCTTACCTTCTCTGAGGAGTGGGTGGGGAGTGATGTGAGGGGGAAGGTGGAGGGAGCGGGAGGAGGGGAGGGAGTGGGAGCTGGGATTGGTACATAAAACGAGAAAAGATTTTTTTTTAAAAATTAATTAATTAAATACATTTAAATATTTTAAAAAGTTGGAAATGTGTAACATGACGGGCCAGCTTGTTGGGGTTTCTGTCCCTCCCAGTACCCCACGGTCGGCAAATCCCAAAGAGAAAATCACACACAGGACTCCATAGGATTATAAACTGATTGACCCATTAGGTCAGGCTACTTATTAGCTCTTATAACTTATGTTATCCCATTATCCTTATCTATGTTAGCACATGGCTCCGTACCTTTCTCAGCTGGGCAAGTTACATGCTGCCTCTTCGGTGGTCTGCGCAGGAGTGGCTAAGGGAGTTTCCTCCTCCCTAGCCTTATCCTATTCTCATTGCCCTGCCTCTACTTCCTGTCTTGTTGACCCACCTATACTTCCTGCCTGGCCAATCAGCGTTTTATTAAAATACATGATTGACAGAATACAGACAATTCTCCCGCACCAGAAATGCAATCGCAACAATTCTGTGAGAGAATGACTGTGAACCAGGTTGCAGAATCTGGTTCTATGGAATGCTGATTTTACCTTTGCTACCAATATCAGGACCCCAGGAAGCAACAAGTGAAGTGGAGAAGTGAAGTTATAAAAAATATTAGAAAATAGACAACTCTTTTTTATAATTATGGGTGGTAAGAGCCTGAGCGTATGATCCTAAAAAAAGGAAATCATGAAGAAAATATGAAGATACTTGAATGACGGAAAGTTTAATCTCTTATAAAAGAAGAAACTTAAAAAGTGAAAAGGCTGGAAGGAAGTCTGGGATAGTAACTCATGATGAACACCACAAACTAATACTCTAAATAATTTAAATTTAATTCTTTTATTTTATATGTATGAATGTTTTAGTGTATGTATACCAGGTATGTGCTCTAAGTAAATTTTATAAATTTATAGATAAGGCAAATAGTCTGTCAGAGAAGTGGACAAGACAGGAATAGGGGAGCTATGCATCCGTATGTGGGAAGTTCCATACTCTTTTTACAGATTTATTTATTTATTTATTTATTTTATGTATATGTGTTTTGGGAATATTATTTTAAGGTGTGTTACTTTTGTTTATGTTGCATTTGTTTAACTCTGTGAAACTGTGATTTTTTTTGCCTTTTTTTTGAGTAATTGATGGTCTAATAAAGATCTGAACAGCCAATAATGAAGTAGTGTTGCAAAAGGAGTGGCGGGCTGTATTCCCGGCTCCACGGCTAGTTTACACCCAAAATAATTACACAGAAACAGGATTCATTTAAACACGGCCTGGCCCATTAGTTCTAGCCTCTTATTGACTAATTCTCCCGTCTTAACTAACCCATATCTAATAATCTGTATGCCACTATGAGGTCGTGGCTTACCGGCATGAGTCTAGCCCGCGTCTGTCTCGGGAAGGGGAATCATGGCGTGTGCCTGACTCTGCTTCTTTCTCCCAGCATCCTGTTCTGTCTTCTCTGCCCACCTAATTTTCTGTCCTATCAAATGGCCAAGACAGTCTCTTTATTTAAACAACGAAAGCAACACATAGAAAGAAGACCCTCCTACATCATTTCCCCCTTTTCTGTTTAAACAAAAAAGGCTTTAACTTTAACATAATAATATTACATATAACAAAACAGTTATAAAGCAAGAATTACAATTACAATATTTAGAACCTTTTTTCATAACTACATCAAGGTAGGGAAAAGGGTAGGGGCTGGCAGAGAGAGAGAATGTATAGTGGGAAAAACTGGGAGAAGGGGTTTGGAGTAGTAGCCAGAGAAAGAAGAGGGCATCAGGCGAAAGCTACCCATCTATCCAGTAATCCACAGTGTAAGAGTTAAAGAAGTAAGAGAATGGGAAAAACACAGAGGCCAAAGGGTAGACAGGATACTAAAAATGAAGCAAAGCGGGCAAGAAATAAGTCAAGCGAAGGCCAGACGTTTATAACTAAGAATAAGCCTCCATTTGTGATTTCTTTGGGAACTGGGTGGAGGGCCCCCCAAAAGAGTCCAAAGAGCCCAGTGTCATATTACTACATATGTGTTTTGCCTGCATATGTGTGTGTGTTCAACGAGGTCAGAAGAAGGTGTCAAGTCCCCTAGAACTGGAGTTACTGATGATTGTGTGTTGTCATGGGGTCATGACATGACATGACATGTCATGAGAAACCACTCAAAGTCCTTTGCAAGCACTCTTAACCACTGAGCCATCTCTCCAGCCCCAAAGTTTCATAGTCTTGATTATGAAGAAAATGCTGGCTGGTACTAGGGGTGTACATCTTTAATCCTAGAACCAGGGATTCTGGTCCTAGAACAGGACCAGTCCAAGATACCTAGCAAGTTCTAGACCAGCCAAAACTGCATGATGAGATCCTATCTTTTTTTTTTTTTAAAAGCTAATTTAGATTATTTTAAATGATCAGATTGGTAAAGATGTAATGCAGCTTAGTGATAGAACATTTGCCTAGTCTATATAAGGTCCTCCATTCAACTCACAACAACATAATAAAACAGGAACTCTATAATATCCATTGTTGGAGAGAATGGCGAGGGTGAATTAGTACAATTTTTCTAAAGCATCCCTGGGTACCATAAGAATGGGGTTGAATAATGTGTCAGGAGGCTTGTCACCAGAGAAAACTGATCTCTCTCTCTCTCTCTCTCTCTCTCTCTCTCTCACCCCGTCCCCCCACCCCCAGCGGTTGTCTGTAGCTCTTTATCTAGGAATGGGACCTTGGGAAATTTCCTCCATCTACGCTGGCATTTGATGGGTGTTGTCATTATAAAGTTTATATATATTTTATATTTATATATATATTTTGTGCCCACGGGCTGCTCTGAGTATCTCAGCCATGAGCTGGTTCCAAGTCCTTTCAATGCCTCAATTTCAGCAGACATTTATTAATCTCTTCAGGCTATCCCAGTAAAGCTCCCCCACTGGCTTGAGGTGAATGGGGTATCTGCTCCCTTCTCCAGGTCTTAGCACACGAGACTTTCTACTCCGAAACCTCTTTTGGGTCTTAGCTCTTTTGATGCTTTTAAAACTGCATGTTGGTGAGGGGGTTTAACAGCCAGAATACTGGTTCTTGGAATGAAGCATCTGGAATAGATCGGTTTCTTATATGCCAACCTCCAATGTAACAGGGGATGATTCAAAGCTAAAAGTGAGGGAGAAGCTGATGCAGGAGGAATCATTTCAGAGGGAAGCAGAAACCTCTTTTCTGTTGGGACATGAGAGAACATAGGAGAAATTCTTACATTCAAGGAGGCATACACGTGTACATACATACATGCATACATACATACATAATGCATTCTGATTATTTTCTCTGCCATTCTTTCATCTCCCTTTTTAATATATACACATCCCATCAGTTCTGGGGCCATATACACAAACAAAGAATTGCCAGAGCTTTCCCATGATGATTTCTATTTCCTCCTTGAAATGAGAGTTGAAAACTTTATTGACATACCGTGATGAGGGCGAATCCTCTGAATTGGTCTGAGTCATTTGTGTGATAGAATTCTGAAGGGATTTCCAGTTCTACTTAATGCTATGCAACCCCACAATGGTAAAGAGTCAAAGGGCTATGAGCTCCCTCTCATAGGCAGAAGACTAATCCAGATGAACAGTTTCCAGTCCATTGGGAGAAGAGAGTGACCATATACAGAAGAAAGAAGAGTGTGGCGTGACAGTGGGATGCCAGAAAAGCCCAAAGATGTCTGGAATTCCTGTTCAGAAACTTTATTATTATTATTATTATTATTATTATTATTATTATTATTATTATTATTATTATTATTTTGATCGTGTCTCACCAAGTTGCTCAGGTTTGTCTCAGACTCATGATACAGTCCAGGCTGGCGTCCAAATAGAGGTCCTCCTGCATCTTGAGTGCTGGGGTTACAGGTTTACACAACCACAGCCGATATGAAAGAAAACTTAGCTATCTTTACAAATAGACTCAGACGACAGTTCCCAGATACAAAAGCCTCAAGTACACACTCACCAGAACCCATGAATTCCATGGCAGAAGAAGAAAGATGAGGGCAATGACAAGTCATAATGAGATTTCCAGTTACGTGCAGGTTTCGGGGACTGATGGGAATGAAAGATGAAGCCTCCTGGGCTTATTCATCTTCTGGATCTCTGACCCATTCAGACCCAGTGTGGCGATTTGAATGAGAATGGCCTCTATAGGCTCATATATTTGAATGCTTGGTCCGCCGTTGGTGGAACTGTCTGGGAAAGATTAGGAGGTGTGGTCTTATTGGAGGCAGTGTGTACTGGGAGTGGACTTGAGGTTTTAAAATTCCACTCCATTCCCAGTTAACTCTTTTTCTGCTTCCAGCTTGTGGATCAGATGCCAGCTCTTAGCTACTGCTCCAGGGCTATCTATGCCAGCCTGTGGCCACACTTCCTGCCGTGACGATCTTGGATTTACCCTCTGAAACTGTAGGCAAGCCCCCAATTAATGCTTTCTTTTATAAGCTGCCTTGGTGTCTGTTCACAACAATTGAAAAGTCTTATTTGGGGGGCTGGGAATATGGTTTGGTGGTTAAGAGCACTGGCTGCTCTTCTAGAGGTCCTGAGTTCAATTCCCAGCAACCACATGGTGGCTCACAACCATCTTTAATGATATCTGGCGCCCTCTTCTGGCGTGCAGGCATACATGAAGGCAGAATGTTGTATACATGATAAACAAACAAACAAATAAATAAATAACACACTTTTTTTTTTTTTAAAAAAAAAGAAAAGTCTTATTTGGAGATCAATAAACCCTTAAATTGTCCTCCCAAATCCATCACTGTTTCTTATAAGATTATGTTAGATTAACCATTGGAACACGGGGAAGCCATTTTGAATGTATGGGAAGGAGGGGGGAAGTAATGGGTTTTTCTTCAGAGTTCCCACCTCTTCCCCTGTCACACTGCAGAGACAGGTAGGACAAGCCCCGGAGCTGTGACACCTAATGGGTATATGGAGTCTGAATATGCTTTTCTCTCAGTTGATCTCGATAAGGGGTTGTATCCCATGAGTTTTCAAAGACTCACCCTACCTAAGGGTGACCCTGTGACTGTCCTGGGAATAAAGGAAATAAACAGATTTCCTTGGTATGACCGAAGGCGTTTTAAACTGCAGTTTGGTTGCCTTCTCCTGTGGTGATTATTGCTGGGGTTCTTTGTGCTGAGGTGCCTCGGATGTCGGCCTGCCGGAAGTGCAAGACTTTCCGTCTTAATGCTGTAGCCCCCCTCAAACAGCCACAAAGGCAACTGTTTATTCCATCGCCACTTAAAACACCTGCTGACTGATACTTGATTATGTGTTGGGAGGCCTGTGGTTGAGAGCCTTAACACCTGGCTGATTGGGTTGTTTGCGAATGTTTCGGAATGCAATTTCACTGCTTAGCAAAAAGTTCCATGCCGCAACGCCTTCGGTGGCTTGGCGGCCTCAAAGTTCTTATTTTTGCTTAAAAAAAATAATTATCACATAATAATAGCTTGTTTTTATTAAAGAGGAAACGAACTTATAGCCTCTTGTACTGTGATGTAGAGTCATCCTTCTTGACAGTGTTTCCAAACCATGCCTGAAGCTCCACGGGGAGCATGCCTCAGGTGCCCTGGTGAAGGGCACGTGAGAAACCCTACAAATGGATTCTTTAGGCTGAGATTACTATGTTAAGAGACAGTGCTTTCAAACAGGGACTCAGAGGCAGAACAGGTAGCTTTCTGGACTGAAAGTTCTGTGATCCCAGTCTGCACAGATTGTTCAGAGTGGGTCTGTTTTGTAGAGCATTATCCTGTGTAAAACCTGAGTCGTGATCGCTTGGGTAGTGAGGCCCTGTGTTGAAGAGGCCAGTAAAACAGATGCCTCCAGATGGTAGTCAGTAAAAACCCTCTCTATTTACAAATGAGGAAATTGTGATCCAGGAAAAATTAGATAATAGAAAAGAGAGTTGATTTAGATAGAGATTGAGCCCTGTACTTCCTGGTTTTTGTTCTTGATATCAAGCTCCTAAGGTGAGAACTCTTAAGAACATGCATTTTGGGGATGGCTGCCATTACCCACCCCATCCGCTACCTGAGCCTGGACCCACAGTGATCTTTCTTCCTGCTTTGTGTCCAGGAGGCTGACCTGTTTGAATGTTAGCCAAGAGTTCTTTGCCTTCTGGCTTCTGGTTAAGTTTAGTCAGTGGGAATCCCCAGTGGAAGATAGGAAAGAGGAGCTGATGGCTGACCTTTGGATGCTGCATGGGTTTGGTGAAGTCCATAGTGTAACCAGCTGCGCTAATCCATTCCCAAAGAAACAGAATCAACACATGATAAATATATATGTATATATGTATATATATGTACATACATACATATCTATCTATCTGTCTGTCTGTCTATCTATCTATCTATTTATCTAGAATTATTCAATTACAGATTATTATTATCATCATGATTATTCAATTACGGAGGTCAAGAAGGTCCACATATGCCTTCCATCAGCTGGAGACCCAGGAAAGTGAGTAGTATAGTTGAATTCTTGTCTAAAAGTCTGAGAACCGGTATGTTGATGACGTAAATCCAAGTCTAAGGGCAGAAAAGGATGGATATCACAGTTGAAATCAGCATGCAGGAAGGAATGAGGAAATTTCTACTGTTCTTACCTCTTGTTCTGTTCAATGGACTGGATGATGTTCATTGACGATAGGAGGGTAATCAATCAGCTGAGTACAAAACACTGAAGGCTGTTCTTCTCCAGAAGCACCCTAAGAGACACACCTAGGAAGACTGTGCTTCTTGGGCCTGCCTAAGTTGTCAAATAAAACTGACCAACCTAGACTACCCTTGTCCCTTGGTGCATATCCCTTTAAGCCATAGTTAACCTCTAAAGAAAAACAGTGTTGAGGTTATCATTTCTACTGCTCTGGATATCATTCTTACTGCAGAAGTGAAGTTCTTGAATGATATTTACTCTTTTCCTCATTCTGTATAATATAAACACTATAGTATAGAATTATCAATGCTTAATCTTTTATGGTAAGAGAATGAGAGATGAGAAATGTCTACTGACACAAGCATTTGTTGTCTAATAAGGAAGGGAATCCTCATGACAATTAGTGTTTCTGTCACTTATCACACAGTGGTGACTGGTATTTATAGCCACACACTTCTAGTCTGCCGTGTTCCTCTGTGTTCAGGTAGCACCTCAGCTAGCTCTGGTTCTGTCCCTGGTAGACTGGCCAAACCCTCCATTCCTACAGAGTCTGGGTAATTAGCAGTCCTCTCTGTATTCAGTTGTCTCACTGGCCTTGATCCTAGGGTTTAAGACTGAGAGAAATTCAAGGACTCTTGTCAGCACAGGCATTTTTATATCATGGGGTAAACAATAGTAACCTTTGTTGGAAATTGTTTACCTTCCAGCTGTAGTCAAGGGAATAATATTTTTTAATGCTTTTAGCTGTTTATGGTTCTCCTCCCCCTCTGTTAGAGGGTCAGGCTGGTGCCTGACCCAGGACAGGGAGTCTTAGAGAACACTTGAGATAAGCCTGCTGAGGTTGGAGAAAAGGGGCCAATCTCTTATTCCCAGAGTCTACACAAACAGTATACGGCAATATAATTTACGTTGTAAAAGTAGCAAGGGTGATTGCGTGTGTGTCCTCTATGGGAGTGTGGGAGTAGTGAAAAATAGTTCAGGTTTTCTTTTCTTCATGGAAACAGGAGCTCTTGACTCCGGACTGGTTGACCCAAGAGTTCAGTGGTAGAAATAAGTATGACATCACTCTATCTTATCCTGAGAGACTCACTAGCAAAGGCTTGGTTCTGTCACTCTGCCCTTTTGGCCTACAGGGTTTGGTTCTAGAGGGAGGAATGCTTTCACCAGGAACACAGCAATGACAGTGATTCCTTTGAACTGGAAATTAAGACGGCCATGTTTTAAAGAGGCTGTCTTATAGTTTTATTGCTGTGAATAGACACCATGACCAAGGTAACTCTTAAGATACATTTAACTGGGGCCAACTTACAGGCAGAGTTTAGTCCGTTATCATCATAGTGGGAAGCATGGCATCATGAGGCAGACACGGTGCTGGAGAAGTAGCTGAGAATTCTACATCAGGATTGGCAAGCAGCAGGAAGAGAGTGACACTAGGCCTGGCCTGAGCTTCTGAAACCTCAAAGCCCACTCTCTGTGACACACTTCCTCCAACAAGGTCTTACCTACTCCAACAAGGCCATGCCACAAATAATACTACTCCCTATGAGTCTATGGGGACCATTTTCATTCAAACCACCACAAAGGACCTCTTTGGTCTGTAAGTGGAAATTGCTTTTTTTGTTTCCAAGCTCCCAGACCCGAATAATCACGCAGAAACTATATGAATTACAATGCTGTTTGGCTGATGGCTCAGGCGTATTTCTAGCTAGCTCTTACATCTCAAATTAACCCATTTTATTGGTCTGTATATCACCAAAAGGCTATGGCTTACCGGTAATGTTCTAGCGTCTTTCTCCTTTGGCAACTACATGGCATTTCCCTGACTTTGCCTTCTTTCTCCCTATATTCAGTTTATTTTTCCCGCCTCACTTTATTTTGCCCTGCCATAGGCCAAAGTAGCTTCTTTATTAACCAATGGTAATAAAAACATTCACAGCATACAGAGGGGGATCCCACATCCTTGGGCTCCTCATGTCTCTGAATTAACAGGCAAAACCAGGATTTTTGTTGCTGTCTGGGGGGCGTTCATCTGGGTTGCAAGGGAGAAAATGGACTACAGCTTCCATCAAAATGATGATCAAAATTAGCCATCGTGAATATATTAGGAAGTCTTTCTTGTTTCTTGTTTTTTTTTTTTTATCAGTTTTCTTCCTCAGAGGCTGAGTCTACCTTTTTGAATATCCTTCCAAAGACATGTTATGTCCACTTAGGTGTACCAGAGTATTATTTTACATAGCCAAGTGGCAGAATACTGCAGTTTGCCTCGCCTTTTGCACTTAATAGCCTTAAGATTATTCAACAACAGGTAGCAAAGAATGACCATCCTCTTTTGGGTGGTTTAACAGTACTCATTTGTCTGGATTTATAGCACTGTCATGTATGAGTTTAGCAAATTATCTTAAAAGAGACTTTGAGTTTGCATCTAACCCAGGGTTATCAGATCAAACAATGTGGCCACAAGTATCCTTAAGCATCTAGATCACTGTGTGTAGTGAGGGGCTGTGGGCAGGCCTGCTTTTCATCCTGCCTGGCTCCCGCATGGCTAGCTTAGCCCCGGAAATAATAGCACACAAATTGTATTCATTTAAGCACTGCCTGGCCCATTATCTCTAGAGAGTTAGTTACTGGCTAACTCTCACATCTTGATTAACCCATTTCTAAAAATCTGTGTAGCACCACGAGGTGGTGGCTTACCGGAAAAGATTCAGCATGTCTGACTTGGTGGCTGGCTCCATGGCGTCTGCCTCATAGCCTTCTTCCCAGCATTCTGTTCTGTTTACTCCGCCTACCTAATTTTCTGTCCTATCAAGGGGCCAAGGCAGTCTCTTTATTGACCAATGAAAATAACACAATAGACAGATAACCCTCCTCCATCAACTGTGAATGTGAATTCAAATCTGTGAGGTTCAACTAAATTTACCTTTTACTGATAGTATAGGTTGAACTAAATTTACCTTTTACCAATAGTATAGAAAAGAATATGGCTGTCCACAGTCTCAATGGACATACATCCTGTTAATTGGCCAAAGTCAGGCCAGCGAATCTTCATCTTTGCTAATAAGTCAGATCTCTCATTTTACTCTCTAACTGGTCTCAACCAGCCACCAAGGCAATAACTCTCCTCTAGCCAAGGCTGTTTCCTGCCTCTTTCTCCCCACCCCCCTGCTCTTTTGCTGAGTCAGCTCATTAGCCTTAATTGTTTTTAAAATGATCCCCAGCTGTGTCGTTCTTTCCGGACCTGCAGTTATGGGAAACGTTGTCAAAGCCTGGGCTGTGACTGCAGAGACGGAGTGAGGTCCGTGCAACCAGCAGCCAAAGCGGGCGACTGGAGAACCAATCAGCAGCTTTCTCTGCTCTGAAAAGAGGTCAGATCCGCCGTGGTGGGAGGGGCTGGAACACAACACACCAGGGGCCGCATCAGAGCCCAGGCTCCATCCTTCCCAACAGCTGCAACTGCTTGTGGAGACAGAAAACATCTGGTGGAGTAGCTGGTCCAAGTCTGCCACCCATCTTTCCCATCTCTGAGAGTCTGTGTATAGGGATAGGGAGGCGTCTCTCTCTCCCGGGGCTTCCTCTGTGCCCTGATGCTCTGAGGATTGGAAGTTTTTGAGTCGTTTTGTGGGCTGTGCGCTCGTGCGTGCGTGTGCGTGCGTGCGTGCGTGTGTGTGTGTGTGTGTGTGTGTGTGTGTGTGTGTGAATATAGATTTATATTTTGGTTGTGAACCTAGCCTTTAAATATAGATTTATAGAACCAGCCCATAAATATAGATTTATAATAAAATAATTTAGTAACAATTAAGGTAGAAGGGCCTGGGGGATGGCTAAGAGGGTAGAGTGCTGTTGTACAAGCATAAGGCCTTAAGTCTGGATTATTTACACCCACATCAAAGGCTGGTTGTTGCAGCACATGCCAGAACTGGGGAGGCGGACGCAGGAGGATCCTTGGGCTTGCCAGTCAGTCTAGATGTATCAGTGAGCTTTGGTTCTCTATTTACTCACTCTTTTTAAAGATATATATGTGTGTGTGTGTGTATGTATGTATGTATGTATATATATGTATATATATATATATATATGAGTTTATAATATAATTATATTATTTTCCTCTTTCCTTTTACTCCCTCAACCCGTCCTACATATGCCCTTCCCTTTTTCTTTCTTTCAAATTCTTGGACTCTTTTTCTATAATTGTTGTGTGTGTGTGTGTGTGTTCCTAAATATATAAATACACACTGCTCAGTCTACACACTATTACTTGTATGTGTATATTTTCAGGACTGATCATTTGGTACTGGATAACCAATTGGTATGCTTTCCCTGGGGTAAAAAGTCTTTGTCTAAGGTTGAGGTCTCCTGGGCTTTCCCCCTTCAACATTAGTGTTGTCCTTGTTCAGGTCATGTCTGCGCGGTCATGTGGGTAAGTTTTCATAGGTGTAGCTTCCCTATCATTTGTAGGAGACAGAGTCTCACAGTGGCTTCCTGGCCCTCTGATTCTTACAGTCTTTCTCTTTTCTGCAGTGATCCCTGAGCCTTAGGTGCAGGGTTTATATCGGAGGTGTCTCGGGTGGGACTGGATTCTACAATTCTGCATTTTGATCAGTTGTAATTTTCTGTAGTGGTCTCTGTCTGTTGCAAAGAGAAGCTTCCTGGATAAGGGGTGAGGACTACACTTAGCTGTGAGTATAAGGATAAACAGAGTGTCGTTAGGGATTATGCTGGTTTAGTAAAATGGTGGGTGTAGGTTTTCCTTCAAGATTCATGACTCCACTAGAATCGAGCAGGTTTCCAGTACCAGGCTTGACTTCCCTCTTGTTGAGCAGGCCTTAAGTGCAATCAGACAGCTGTTATGATATGCATGCCATTATTGGACCCTTAGGTTGCTGTGCCATGATGGTCATCATTGTGGTGAGTAGGCATTGTACTTACGTACGGTGATTGGTCCTCTCTGGAAGCTTACATGGCACCTTCTTGCTGGAAGCTAGTACTCAGGAAGAAGATTTCAGGTGAGATCCAGCTTGGATCCTTTGAGTTCCACGTTGGAAGCACAGGGTGTCTGTAGCAATAGAGACTTATCTTCTTCTGGGGCAACTGAGGAGAACAGTAATAGCCTATAATATTTTGGGAGTCTTTTGAACAACTCAGAACAACTCAAAAGGGGGCTTCTCATGCTTGGTGTTGGGGTTTTGGCTAGATAGTCTATAGATTCTTTGAAAGATTCTGTCTCAAAAAATAGGGTAGAGAACAATAAAGGAAGACACCTGACATTAACCTTGTCCCTAAAAACGCACACTTTCTCTCTCTCTCTCTCTCTCTCTCTCTCTCTCTCTCTCTCTCTCTCTCTCTCTCTCTCTTACTCACATGCACCTGAATATGCATTCATGTGCGTATGTACATGCATAAATGGAATAGATAACCCCACACACGTGTTGGCACAGTTATTTTACATTTTCTCTCTTGAGAATATTTCCAGCCCTGTTGTCATCACTCTGGTTTAAGTATGTACAATGGTTTACTACTGTGTGTCTTTTCTTAAATGACCAGCAAAAGTCAAAAGCATCCCAAGTCAATTAGCTGTGGAATCTACGGGAAAGACTAGTGTGCACTGTATTATCTGTAAGCTATGTTCTATGTTCTGAAGGAGGAAAACAATACAATATCCTCATGTATGTTCTATATAAACAACTCCAGCCCCACAGCTGATGACCTTAGGATGGCTCCAAACTGGCCATTGTAGGAGCACATACATAGGAGCACAGAATTGTCAAATGCCTTAAGTAGTGCTTGGTTCATTGTTTTGTTGGTTGTCTGGGCTTAACAAAGTAGAGGAGAAATGTTAATAATGCAGATTAAGCATAAAAGTCTGGTGCCTGAGATGGCTCAGCAGATCACGGCATTTGCCACAACAGTCCCCAGAACCCAATGGCAGAAGGAGAGAACCGGCTCATCAGGTTGTTATCTGCACCCATGTGAAAATACATGTGTCCTCCTCCCCTGTAACATACAAGTATAATAAATACATGTCAGAAAAATAAATAAATAAACTTAGATACTTGCCTTGACTTCCGACTGAAACAAGAAGAATATATTCAGCACAGTGAACACAGTTTGTGCAAATCTGCCAGTAGTATTTGTATTGACAGTTAACTCCTCAGGGAAAGAGTTCACTCACTCAGACAGAGCTGAGTTCTACTTGTCGGATGGAAGTTGAATTCCATTCATAGATTAGCTACACATATGAGAGTTGAACAAAAACTAAGAAAAATGTTGGGTGAGTTAACTATGTGGGGACTGAAGGAAAGAACACTGTGCATTGTGTTATCTGTGGACTGTATTATAGTCCTCATCACAGCAAAATCTAACATGTCCATGTGTATAACACACACACACACACACACACATGCACACACATGCTAAATATGCCTATCTGACATATTTAAGACCAGTCATGGTTAAGATTTTTGGGTTATTTGGATCTGGATACACCATGAGTTATCTTGGGGAGGGAACCCTAACATAAGTCCAAAGTCATTTATATATTTCAGATGTACCTTATACATCTTGCTGGAAGACCATTTTGCACAGTGTCTACTTAGAGCACTGATGACCTGCATCCTAACAGACCCACCTGGGCTGGTTAGTCTTTTGTCTACTTGACACAAGCTGGAGTCATTTGTGAAGAGAGAACCTCAATTGAAGAAAAGCTTCCACCAGATTGGCCTGTAGGCAATTCCGTGGGGGCATTTGCTTTGATGTGGAGGGTCTAGTCTACAGCAAGTGGTGCCATCTCTGGGCAGGTGATCCTGGGTTGTCTAAGAAAGCAAACTGAGCAAGCTATCTGAGAGAGTCAGTAAACAGCACTCCTCTATTGTCTCTGTTTCGGTTCTCGCCTCTGGTCCCAGTTCTGCTTGAGTTCCTGTCCTGACTTTCTTCAGCGATGATATAATAAACCCTTTCCTCCCTGTAATAGTTATTTTTAGGACTGCCAGTCCACAACTAATAACATGGGGACTCATTAATTACACAAGTTCAGCTTTAACTTAGGCTTGCTCTCAGTTAGCTCTTATAACTTAAATTAACCCATTTATATCAATCTGTGTTCTGCCACGTGGCTTTACCTCTCTTCAATCTTACACCTCTTGCTTCCTCTCTGTGTGACTGGCAACTCTGCCCTTCTCTTTCCCAGAGTTCTCCCTCTGTCCAGAGGTTCTGTCTATACCTCCTGCCTGGCTGTTGACTATCCAGCTCTTTATTGCACCAATCGCAGCAATACATCTTCACATAGTATACAAATATCCCACACCTCCTCCAGTTGCCATTGGTCACAGATTTATCACAGAATAGAGGACAAGCCAGAGCACCATCACATGGGCTGGTTGTGAAATTGCCGACTTGCATCATGGCAGTGCGTAGAAAGCTTTGATCTTGGGGACATTTAGATTAGAAATGCCCAACTGTAAACGTATTCCCCTGCCTACTGTGAGAGCCAGCACATTGCTGTCTCCAGCTCCAAAATCATGTGAGTGTTGGATGGCTGTTTTCTCTAAATCAAAATTCCTTCCTGGAGGAAGTGGAGAAAGTCAAATCCTTTAGGCTTACCTGGTGTGCTCCAGGGGAGTGAGAGACCCTGCCTCAAAATAAAACAAACAGCAATAACAAAATCCAAGGTAGATGGTGCTTGGCAGAGCCTCATATGGTGGGTCATCTATTGGGGTCCAGCCTCGACAGGTTTGCACGTTCCAGGGTAGGAGTGTGTGGGTTAGAAATGTTGGGCAGGAAAAAAAGAGACACGAAAGAAATGGGCAGAGACACAGAATAGAGTTGGGAGGGCAACCTTGTGAGGACTGAATCTGCCCATGTTTATTTTTCAAATGCTTTATAGACTCTAATCGAAAAGAGGGCAAAAGACTGCTTTACTGTGATACAAAGAACAAACTGACAAACCTCTTCAATACCTCAAACATCAAGTAACTATATCCTGAGTTAGGTACTCTGTTCTTTAGCCACGACATGCAGCAATCACCTCTTAGGCCAAGCATCCCGTAGGCATTCACACTCTGGGTCAAACCTCCTGTCATAACCTTGAAGGAGCAGGAATAAGCCTGAACTCTCTGACCTTTGGTCAAGGTGGAACAAATCCACTTCTGTGGGCTCCAACATCTGAGAAGCAATAGTTCTGCACACACATGTACATGCAAAAGTAACAAACCCTTACCAAACCTTAGAGGGCCAGGGCACTCCATTTGATGGAGTAGCCTATAAGTTACACAGAGAACCACAGGGGTTCAGTTTTCAGGCCACCCATGCTAGGGTGTTTTTTCCTGAGATTCAGCTGCCTCTCAATCACCCACATTCCTGTAAGTAACCTCAATAAACTCATTGGTTCATCAAGCTCGACAGGGTGGAATTGTTCCTTTGGTCTTGGTGCCTAATCTGGTAAGAACAGAGATGGTTGCTCGGGTCTCCCTGGAAAAAAGTCACATATCTGTGGCTCTCCATTGATTTTTATGACCCAAAAGAATTCCTGCCATTTCCCTCAAGTCACACCTGTGCATCAGGGTTGAGAGGCGATGCAGATGCTACCTGTCTCCTTTCTCAAACATCCTGGGGTAGGGGTTCACTGTTCCCCAGAACCACAGTGAGTTACCAGGGCTAGGACAGGGGTCAGGACCAGCTCTGAGAAGCAGGATGACTTTACTGGCCTTTCTGATCAATGGCCAGACATGTTCTGCATCTTCCTGGTCCAAGCTGGTACCCTTTGGAATCAGCAAGCCAAGACCGCTTCGATCCATGGCAAGACAATGTGCACTAGAACACCTTCTAAAAGGTGTCCACCCTGCAAGGTTCCCATACATGAGGATTATGTTCTTAAAGTAAACATCTTCGAAACTCTGATCCAAAGATTTGCAACTTCCTCCTGTGCAGATCAATGTCTGTCTTGCCCCCATGTGAACTGGACAGTTGGACTCATTCTTTCACTTTAAGTTGATGACCCAGCCAAAGATCTGTGTTGCCAATCAAAGGGTCACGTGTGTCCTGGAGCCAGAGGAACTGGCTTGGATCTAGGTGAAGGTTCATCTGTGTGAATCTTCAATATTCTTATGCAAACGGTAAGATTTATTTTATTTAAAAAAGTTTGTTCCATATATGTCTCTCTCTCTGTCTATATATATATATATATACATATATATATATATATATGTATATATATATATATGTATATAGTGTGTGTGTGTGATCATGTTCCCCCAGCCACCATCACCTCTTCTACCTACCTCTTGCAGAACAACTTCTTATTCCCAATAAGCCTACTTCCTACTTTCTAGTTTCTTTGTGTGTGTCCCACTGCATTTAACTAGTGTTGCTTGGATGAACATGGATGGGAGATTATTTAATTAAATAAGGACCATTTACCAGTGGATACACCACAGAAACCATTAACTGCCTACAGGTCCTCAGAGAGGGACTCACGAAGCCCTTGCTATCCGTGAAGGGGTACGGATGAGCCCCTGCTATTCGTGAGTTCCTAGGTGAGGTAGCTACGCCATGTCCAGGAGACAATGTTAATGGTCACAGTACTTCATTCCTCCTCCAGCTCTTACATCGTTTCTGTCCCCTACCCCATGATGTCCTCTGAGACTTGGAGAGGGTGTGAGCCAATTTTGATTTCTTAATCAGAGATTAGGGAGACCAAGGAACCTCCTAGAAGGTATCAGCTTAGACTGCTAAAGATCAGCTGCCTTAAATAGCAGACATTTTTCTCTCTCACAGTTCCAGAGGCTGAAAAACTGAAGACTAAAGCTGGCAGGTTTGGCTCCTGGTGAAGGCTCTCTATACGCCTAGGTAGCTGCTCTCTCAGTGGGAGCTCACGTGGCTTTGCCATGTACCTAGGAGTCTGCAAATATTTACTTTGATTCAGCTTTGGAAATTAGACAAGAACAACAAGAGATAAGTTAGGACTTCAACCCAAATCACATGTCCAAAAGAGCCTAATGAGATGCTTGCAACTGCTTTTGATGTCACTGAGCCCTGGGCACCTCTGTTGGTACCACCTCTGCTTCTGGCCCAGGTCACGGGGCATCCCTGACCCTCGAATCTAAGGATGTTGCCTTGGCCACTGCTAGGGAATGCTCTGATTCTTCTTTGTGTGGTTCTTAAGGTCTGATTCAAAGTTTGGATATGTGGATCTCAGCTTTTCCCCTGGGCCTAGCTGCAAAGAAAGCAGAAGAAATGACTATTTGACCTGAGAGGCCTTGTCTTCCTACTTAGAAACACAGAGAGAAGGCTTAGTGGCTGGAGAGGCAAAGGGGAAAAGCAGATGTCTGCAGCACTGGGTCACAGTGCTACATGGGGACTTGTGGTCATCCTAGGTTCCCAAAACTGCTTCTTGTCCTCCACGCAGAGTGTACATAGAATTCCTCTTTTCCAGGCCTGAGCCAGAGAGCAGTCTGTCTTGCATGTATCACTTGCCCTCTCTCTCAGGACAGCACCCAGGGTTCCTCAACAGGGTCTACAGCATAATGTTTTCTTACCACATCACTCAGACCTATACCTGCTCAACCTACTATGGGAACACCTTCTCACCAATCACAAAAGTCTAACTATAAAGGAGCTAGGTATTCACCTTCATGTTTCCTGCAGGATATGCAGCCACAGCAGGCATCCTCTCAGAACCGTGGCCCACGCTGCCTTGTGTGTCATGCGGGGACCATGTCCTATCTTGGTGGTTCATGTTGAAAGGTTCTTATTAGACACTTTTGGCTAGCTAACTATTGAAAGAGAACATTGGTGTGAGAGGTCCTTCTGTCTGTCTATTGCTTTTATTGATTAATGAATAAAGAAACTGAGTTGGCCTGTTGATAGGGCAGAATTTAGGTAGGTGGGGAAAACTAAACTGAATGCTGGGAGAAAGAAGGGCGGAGTCAAAGAGAGATGCCATGGAGTCGCCAGAGATAGATGATAGATGTACTGAAACTTTGGTGGTAGGCCACAACCTCGTGGTGATAAACAGATTAATAGAAATGGGTTAAATTAAGATGTAAGAGTTAGCCAATAAGAAACTAGAGCTAATGGGCCAAGCAGTGATTTAATTAATACAGTTTCTGTGTGATTATTTCAGGTCTAAGCTAGCTGGGCAGCCGAGAACCAACAAGCGGGCCTCATTCCAACAGAACACTTTACATTAGTTTGGACTCTCAGTGTTTCTAAACATTCCCTCAGTGGCTATCTCACATCTCGATGGTCCCACGAAATAGCCAGGGCTCCATGGTTCAAAGGCTGCTAAGGGGCAGGGTTGTTCAGACCCGTGCATTGCTTCCATCCCACCTAGCTCACCACAGATGATGGAACGGTGTCTTGAGGCTTCTTATGACAAAACCAGAGGCTGCCAGTCACCTGAACACTGGTACCGTGTGTCACAGATTCCTTGGAGTTTGCAGTGCTCACTGGTGTCTTGTCTGGTTCTCTGTACCAGCTGAGGGCTCCTTCAATGGGGGGGGGGAGCTCCCAGTGAGAGGGGAGTCCCTCCTGCAGCTCCCTCACCCCTGACTCCGTGTGCTGCTTCTTCAGGGAATCTCTTGGCGAGAGGTGTGATGGAAAAGCAGCTGACAACATGGTCACAGCCCTCTCTGAGGAGGCCAGCCACAACCTCAGGCCTGAGGTTTGAAGGAAAAACAACTTGTGTTTCAGACCAATGGGAGTGTCAAGTTATTCCAGGCTGATGAGATTACAGCCAGGCGATCACAAGGAATCAGTTCCTCCAGAACGGGACAAAGCACCTGCCCCCTTGCTCTCATGGCATTGGCAAGAGGTGGCATCAGGTCGCAGGGGAAGGTTCTGATGAAGGCAGGGCCAGGGCAAGAGCAAACCAGACAAAAAAAATACCAGTCAGGAGCCCAGGAAGATTTCCTGACAGAACCTGATTGGGACCGTCCAAGCAGCCAGCTTCTGGGAGCCTGTCCTCTATACCAACGTTAACAGGAGAGAGAAAAGCCTCAAACACTTGAGGTAACTGTCAGATGAGGTAACTGTCAGATGGTGAACAATTAAAGGATGGGGGCAAGAATCTCAGACTCCAAACATGGTGAGGAGGCCTAAATCTCAGAACCCAAGAGAAAGAATACTTAAGATAATGTTCACTAAACTCAAAATGAATCTACTAGTTTCATGATGAACAAGACACCTGTGTTTCAGGGCAAGACAGGGCAAGATAGGGCAAGACTATTGAGTCCCATGGAATCTGAGGCAAAAGAAAATTGATAGCATTGACCTGGTCTTTGTCTAAAATATTGACAATTTGTCCATGGATTTCTGTGTGTGGGCTCACTTTGATTTTTAAAAAGATAGACTCAGATCATCATTTATCTTGACGGCCGCGTTGTGTATGAAGCAAGTCTCAGCCCTGTACGTAGCCCTCGTCCCAAAGCACGCTCTGGCCACTGTGCAAATTACTACAAGGACCCTGTCAAGGTCTGAACAGGAGATGTCTGCCTTGGTGGTGAAACCTTTAGGGGGCGGAGCCTTGCTTTTGAGTAGATCGCTGCCGGTGGGTCTGGAGGTTTTATAGCCCGACCCGCTTCCTCTCTGCCCCCTTTTCCTGGACTCCGGAAGCAACACAATGTGACCCACACTCCTGCTGCCGTACCATCCTACCATAATGGTCTGTATCTCCTCAAACAGGAAGCAGAAATTAGCCCTTCCTTAAGCTGTTTCTAATCAGGGATTTGGGCCCAGCAGCAAGAAAAGTACGGAACACGGACCCTACGGCTGATGAAGGCTTAGGGTTTCACCTTATTTGGGGAGGTGATGTCCTGGGGACAAAGCATCTCCCCTACCCCTCACCCCGTGTAGTCAGAAGACACTGACACAGTACCATCCTGTCCAAGGGAGGACCCTAATCGGCATGGGAGAACGCTTATTGTTCATCCTGTCCACAGGAGGGCGCTAATTGTTCTGAGTCGGGACTGTGCCTGCAGGACTCCATTAATCCTCCACGATCCCTTTTCCTCTTCTTCTCAAGCTGCTTTCCCACAGAGCAAATCAAGAAGACTGTTAGTTATCACTTTCTCCTATCTTTGCTTTTGTTTTACTTTCAGCAGTACTGAAAGGAAAAGGGGTCCCAGTCTGGGATAAGCCACAGTCTAAAATAGTAACTTGAACAACCTGAGAACATTCTGGAATTCTCAGACATGGGCTCATGAGAAGCAAAGCAGTTCTTTTCTCTTTGTTGTTACTGATTCCCTCTGGGTGCCAAGGGCACCCTGGAGGACTGACCACGGCTCTTCAGATGGCCCACACTATCCCTAGGTTTTGATCTCCTATTTCTGCTTTGGAAGGCCTATCACCCTCAGCAAAACTCTGCTCTGTGTTTGACAGAGCCTCTTGTTCCAATACATCTGTCAGGGTGCAGGAACTTCCTGTTTACTTTCATTTCACCCACAGGGACTTCCTGATAGCTTAGTACCGACTTCTGACTTCTCAGAGTCTTTTGTATCTGTTGGGAGGAGTGCCTTAGCGTGGGAAACATAGGTGCTGTTTAAATGTAAGAGTGTGACTGAATGCGGCTGATATTTATTTATTTATTTATTTATTTATTTATTTATTTATTTATGTATTTATTTTTGAGACAGGGTTTCTCTGTAGCTTTGGAACCTGTCCTGGAACTAGCTATTGTAGACCAGGTTGGCCTCGAACTCACAGAAATCCGCTTGCCTCTGTCTCCCGAGTACTGGGATTAAAGGCGTGCGTCACCACTGCCCAACACAGCTATTACTTTTATGGAGAATTATGGGTCTTCTGCAATGTGATTTAAACTTTTGCAGGCAAAGGGGGCAGAAGGATCTTTAAAACTCTGGGCACCACTGGGGACACACACACAAATGAACCTGCTGAAAGTCTTTGCTTAACTCAGTGCCTGGTACAGCTCAACAGTTGGCATTTGCCATCTCTGCCCTCTGATGATTCCCGTCTCCATCATTACCACCAGTTACGGTGCGTGTGGCACTTCCCCTTAGTAACCGAAAGGGCAAAATAGATGAGCCAGCAGCAACGGATGCTTACAAGATAAAGGCCGTCCAGCCATCGGCCTCAGATACAATCCTGCAAGATGTGGGCTGCTGGTTACAGCTCACACATCACCTAGGAAGACTCCAAAGCACAGGGCAGCCTTCGGATGTAGAAGCTTCAGAGGCAAGTCCAGACTCAAAGCTCAGGTATCTGAATCCAAAGCCAGGCAGTTCTGTCCCATGGTGATGTTGGGTCATGTGAGACACGGGGACATGTTCAGAGCAGGCAGAAGACAGCGGCACGGGAGGCACGGAAACCATTTTTAAAATCTGAACTTGTTTTTCTTACGATCTGTGCCTATCAGGTGGAGAACTGTGGGAGGCAAGAGCAACGGAAGCTGTCTTAAATGAATTAGCTTAGCAGAGCCAGACAGCTGCAAACATCCCAGACCTGGCAAAGCATCCGGATGATGATTTCAAGTTGACAGCTGAGGTCGCTTCCTTCTTTGAGGGTGGGTCTGTTTATTGTCCATGCTTTTATTATATACCTTAAAGGGCAGCAGCTTCTCCTTTGTTCTTAGATCAGGGAACACGTTAGGGTGAGTGGCAGGAGAGGGGAGGAGAGCAGACAGCTGGGAGGAGAGGTAGGGCTGGTACGAACCTCCCCCTGCTTCAGAGGATTTGACGAAAGCTTTGTACCTTAAGCCTGTCAGTTCCACGCCAGACATTATAAACCACCTTAGCAAATCTTGACGTGACGTGCTCTTTTTCCCAAAGGAAAATTGCTTTTCAAAACTTAATGGAAGTTTTGGGGGTGTTCACAGAAAAAAAAAGGCAGACGGAAGAGCATGGAAGAAAAGAAGCACTTTACATTATTGCACCAGCGTGATGGTCGGGGGTCACTGAGCTGGCAGGGTCTAGGCTCACCCAGGAGACAGGCCTGGGGCACGCCTGTGGGAGTTCTCTCCATTACAGTAACCCAGGTAGGAAAGCTCGCCTACTGTGGGTGACACCATCCCCTGGGAGCCTGGATTGTCTAAAACAGAGAATGAGGAAGGATCTGCAGTGTGTGCTGTCTCTTTCTGCTTTCTGATTGTGGATGGGATGTGGCCAGCTGCTTCAATCTCCAGCCACCTTGATTTCCCTACCGTGGTGGACTGTACCCTTGAACTGAGAGCCAGAATAATTCCTTTCCCCCATTTAAGTTGCTTTGTCCCTTCCCTTGCCTTGCCTTCCCTTGCCTTGCCTTCCCTTGCCTTGCCTTCCCTTGCCTTTCCTTCCCTTCCCTTCCCTAGGCTTCTCTTCCCTTGCCTTCCCTTGCCTTTCCTTCCCTTCCCTTCCCTTGCCTTCTCTTCCCTTGCCTTCCCTTGCCTTCCCTTTCCCTTTCCTTCCCTTCTCTCTCTCTCTCTCTCTCTCTCTCTCTCTCTCTCTCTCTCTCTCCCTTCCTCACAGCAACAGAAGAGAAACTAAATCAGTGGGCATGTGACACTCACACCCACGCTGACGTACATCATATAAAAACATATCACATTGGCACTAGACACCTCTTAGGAACATGCACAAATGTTATGCTTACTTTGGGGACAGCCTAATCATCAATGTGAATCTTTACAACCAAATTTATGTTATCTTGTAAAGCCAAAGCTGATTGGTTTTAGTATAAAAGTGGTGTACAATTTAGGCCAAGTCTCTCTGCCACACATCAAAATTTGATTTTTTAAAAATAGGGTCTAGTCAGGGTTTTTTTTTTTTGTTTTTGTTTTTGTTTTTTGGTCAACCTGACATAAACTAGAATTACTTGAGACGAGGGAACCTCAACTGAGAAGTTGCTTCCATCAGATTGGCCTGTAGGCAAATCTGTGAGGACATATTGTTGATCAACGATTGATGTTGGAGAGCCCAGCCCACTGTGGGCAGTGTAGTCCCTGGGCAGCTGGTCTGGGCTGAGCAAGCTGTGGGGAGCAACTCTATAGCAGCCTCCCCGTGACCACTGCGCCAGGTCTTGCCTCCAGGCTCCTACACTGAGTTCCTGCGTTTCCTCTTCAAGTTGCTGTTGGCCATGGTGTTGATCACGGCAACAGAAAGAAGACTATGGCAGGGTCCCTGGAACTTTGCTGGTTTCTGTTTCCTTCATTCCTGGTTGCTTTATCCATTCTTTAGTTGCATGAGGTAGAAGATTATCTTTCCAGACCTCCTTTGTCTTATATTTTTCCTCTTCCTCCTTCTTGTATTTGCTGCTTTGTAACCCTTTCCCACTCAATATGTTGTCCCGTGTGAACAGATCTAGAATTGTGTCTCATGTGTAATGTCTGCATCAGTTCCTCTGTGTGATTTTATCATATTTACATAACTGGAAGAACACAGGTGTCTACTAATTAAAAGTCCCCCCTTTGTTTCTTTACAGACAGCCTTGTAGTGAACATCGCTGGACCTGCATCTGAGATTTTATTTTATTGTTCTTCAGGGTAGAGCTCTAGACATTTATTCCAGGAAATGAATCACTCTACAACATCAACTGTTACATGTATTAGCAGAAACATTGTGCCAATTTATATAACTAGTAAATGTGTGAGCACAAAACAAAGGTATGATGAGTTTTTGTTTACTGCTAATCTGATGGGAAGTAGCTAAAAAAGAAAAAAAAAGGCAATCTGTACTTATGGATAATATACTTGTAATCTGCTGGCCTGGTCTGTCACCTGGGTACGCTGTCCCTTTAAGAGACAAGCCCCGCCCACTCTCAACCTTCCCCTTTGTAGTCTCCTCTCCAGTTCTCTCTCTCTCTCTCTCTCTCTCTCTCTCTCTCTCTCTCTCTGTCTCTCCCCCTTCTCTCCTTCTCCCCTTCCCTTCCCCCCAATAACCCACTAAATAAACTCTATACCTAAACTCTCTCGGCATGGCCTATCTACCTGTCTGTCTCTTGCCTAGTCCCAGGCCACTGGCCAGGGGACTGCTGAGGCCTCAGTGACCTGCCATCTTCCCTCGTGGGACCTGTCCCTCACCACCTCTTTATAAATGATAACAATACTCCTGAAGAAATTGAAGGAGGATATATAGTTAAAGAAGGCGAACTCCTTCTCTCACTATTGTCTGTATGAGTCTGCTTTTACAATCAGAACCAACACTTTATTTTTATGTATTTTATTTGGCGGGGGCAGTTATGTATGCAGAGGCTAGGGAATTATGTCCTCTGTCTTCCTCTATTGACCTGGCACCTTAGTTTTTGAGACAGGGTCTCTTACCAGAGAACCAGAACCCAGAACCCAGAGCTTGATGCTTTGGCTATGTTTGATGACCACTAAGCTCCTGGGATCTGCCCCTCATTTTGGTTCCTCAGTAATGGGGTACAGACTCATGTGACCATGCCTGGCTTTTATATGAATGCTGGGATTTGAACTCAGGTCCTCTTGCTTCAACAGCAAGTGCTCCTACCCACCGAGCCCCTTCTCCAGCCTCCATGTATAATTTTAGGGTTTTTCTTTTTTAAAGAAACAAAATATACTAGACACATCAGAAATTCTCATTTTAAGATAACTGTTCCTAATCCCTCTCCCTAGAGATAGCTCTGTCTTCAATGTGGTTCTTATCATTTTAATACACATTTATTTATCAAAATTATACCTGTGTGTCGATGAACAATGTGAATTGGCATTATACTGATTTTAAAATTCTAGACTGTAGCATTTAACTTTGTTTTATATTTTTAATTCAATATTGTGTTTTTGACATTTACTTCTACTGAGAGAGGGAGTTGAACTCAGTTCACTTAACTACCCTAGATTATTGTATTGCTTTAACTTCAAGTTTAACGATATGTTTTCTAATGCTCATCTGAGATTAGAGAATTCTTTTTATATATGATGCTAAGTGTTTGTTCAGAGACCTATGTTGCAAATATGCTCAGTCAATGTGTGCTTTATCCATTGTATTTTGTCATAAGTCATTTTTCATTTAAATATAAAATATTAATATTTTCCTTTATGCAATCTTTTGTGTGTCATTTTTACTACAAATCCTAAAACACTGTATTTTCTTCTGAAAGTTTCCTTTGGTTTTCATGTTTAGATCTGTAATCCACCTGAATTTGATTCGTCTGAATTGCATAAGATTTCATTTGGGAAATTACTTGTTCCTCCTGATTTTGATGAGCTAGTTGTGCCCCTGTTGATTGGTGGCCATGCTTACCATCTGTGAATCTGCTTTTGTATTTAATGTTTTCTTTTTTGTCTCTACTAAATGACATTGTCTTCCTTACTGTATTTTTATATTTATTGTGTGTGTGTTTGCATGTGTGCATGTGCGTGTGCATGTGCGTGTGTGTGTGTGTATATAGCTAAAGAAGGCGAACTCCTTCTCTCACTATTGTCTGTATGAGTCTGCTTTTACAATCAGAACCAACACTTTATTTTTATGTATTTTATTTGGCGGGGGCAGTTATGTATGCAGAGGCTAGGGAATTATGTCCTCTGTCTTCCTCTATTGACTTTGCACCTTAGTTTTTGAGACAGGGTCTCTTACTGAACCCAGAGCTTGTTGTATGTATGTATGTATGTGTATGTATGTCACATGTATGTCACACATGTATGTATGTCACATGTTTGCCACACATGTATGTTGTGTGTATGGTCAGAAGACCTCCTCTCCTTTCACCTTTCTGTGGCATCCAGGGTTCAAATTCAAGTTTCCAAGCCTGTACAGCAAGTGTTATCTCCCGAGTCGCCTTACTAATTAGTAACTACTTCCCAGCAACCAGCTGATTCCAAATACTCTCTCACCCACAAGAGTAAGGAAAGAGAACTGTAGTCAGATTCCCCTAGGACAAAGTCCAGTGGTGCTCATGTGACCCTTTGTCTGTTGATCATGACTCCATATTACTTGATTATCTCATTGTCTCAGTTTACTTTCCCGTAGTTCATTGGCTGTGATAAAATGCTCTAACTATAGCCCCGCAGGGAGTCAAGGGCTTACTTTAGCTCACGGTTCCAGGTCAGCGCATCCTGTAATAAAGCAGTAGCAACTTGGAAAAAGTGGCCACATTGTATCCGTCGCCAAGAAACAGCAATGGGCTGGTGTCCTTGTGCCTAGTTTGGTTTCTTGTTTCTCATTCACTCCAAGAAGAAGTACCTTGCCGAGGGAGTAGGACCACCCACAGCGGGCAGGTCTTCCCACTTCAGTTAATAGATACAGAGGCACCACTGAACTTGGTCCTAAGAGTCTTATCATAAGTCTCTTTCTTTGTTCTTGTGGTTAAGAAAGAGAGTTAGAACCAATCAGTTGCTGCATAGTAGTTAGTCATCAGCACGAGACTTTGCTAACTAATGATTTCCATCTTGTCCTGACGGGAGGTCTATGGCTTAGCTTCTGTTGCCAGGAGAAAATATCCCCCAGTTGATCCTAGCATCTCTACAAATACAACACAAGGTAGCTCTTTGTGTTTCTCTACCCATGGTCCCAACATTTCCAGGGGTTCCCTTCCCAAGCGACTGAGGCAAATGCAGCATCTTTTTGTTGTGTGCCTAAGCAAGCTGCACAGTGGAAATGTAGCCAGAGGGCTAAGTCTGGAGTGGTGTCTCTGTTTACTTCACACCCTTGGTCAGTTCAGCCCTCAACGCGAGCTCTTCCTGAGCACAATGAGTAGCCAGCTACACCCCGGCTGCTTATCCAACATTTTATTTTTATTTTTCATTTTTTTTTGTAGCTTGCTAATAAAAACTAACTTTCAGGCTTCATAGCCATTTGGGATCCCGCCTCACAGATTTCAACCAAAACTGGAGATTTTCACAAACATTCACCTCTTTATGACTCTGGGCTGCAGGATTATAATAGTTAGCATCTTGAGTTTTCAGCATGTGACATTAAAGACTGGCAAACCAAGAATCAGATGATACTCCCTGACTTTTGGGGGACTATGAGGGAGAACATGCAGTAAACTGAAAAATTCTGATGATCTTGGTGGTTGTCCAAATCTTCATTTAGCTGTGGGCCTTTGAGCAAAACCTGTGAGAGAATCTTTGTGAATGAGCCTGAGCAGAGACTGACTGTATTGTTCTTTTTAAAAATAATACCATGGTGGGATGTCCCGGGCAGCTCGCGGAGCAGCTGCAAGTGGCAGTGCCATGCGGCCGGGGAGTCAGGGTCCCCGGGCGAGCGGCAGAGTCAGGCGGTGGACGACAGAGTAAATGGACATAAGGCTATATATATAAAGCTAGACATTTATTACTTAAAGAAAGGAAAACATAGACAAACATAGAGAGAACAAAGACACACATACACACACACACACACACACACACACACATACACACGCACATATACACACAAGCACCAGAGAGAAGATGGCTGCGGGGGAGGTCCAAAAGTGGCTGGGGTGGGCGTGGTTAGTTCTTAAAGTGGCAGCAGAAGACTAACAGACTGTATACCAGGTGCAGTCCAAAGTAGCACGGTGTGTGATTCAAACACAACACTAAGCCTAAACACAGAGGTGCTGAGACTCGGGTCACAAAACCCAGAGTTTTGGAATGGCCTGCGTTCCGGTTTCCTTTCTGTTGCTATGATAAAACACTCGGACCAAAAGCCACTTGGCGGAGAAAGTATTTATTTGGCTTATGCTTCAGGTCACAGTTCATCATTGAGGGAAGTCCAGCCAGGATCTTAAACAGGAGTTCAAAGCAGAACCCATAAATAATGAGAACCTTCAGGGTCCAGTCCCAAGACTGTCTTCAGGGTTCAGACTGAACGCTACAGCAAGCGGAAGGGCCTTTTTCTTGGGGTGTCTGAGGGCAAGCGAATGAACTCTCACCTGTGCTTTTCCAAATCAATTCATTTACTGCTCATCTGCTTCTATTCGAGTTCTCCTGTCCTCTCTGTTATTCATTTGGGTCACTTTAAGAACTAACCACGCCCACCCCAGCCACTTCGGACCTCCCTCGCCGTCATCTTCTCTCTCTCCTTTGTCTCTCTCTCTCTCTCTCTCTCTCTCTCTCTCATGTGTGTGTTTGTGTGTATGTGTCTTTGTTCTCTCTATGTTTGTCTATGTTTCCCTTTCTTTAAGTAATAAATGTTTAGCTTTATGTATAGCCTTATGTCCGTTTACTCTGCCGTCCACCGCATCCAGCCGCCTGACTCTGCCGCTCGCTCGGGGACCCTGACTCCTCCGGCCGCATGGCGCTGCCACCCTGGAGATCTTGCGGGGACCCACAGCCACTAGCAGCTGCTCTGCGAGCTGCCCGGGACATCCCATCATCATATTATTTTTAAAAAAGAACAATACTCTCTCTAATTCCTCCTAGCTTCTTCTTCTCTTCTTCTTCTCTAGCCTAAAACCCCTCTTCTTTGTACAGAAGCGTTGAAGTGATAAAAAAAAATTACAAGAGTTACCTCTCATTAGTCAAATGCACATTCCTTGGGTAAGCAACAGGGAGCTGAGTCATTGGGTCATGGCAACATGAAGTTCCAAGTTTACAGGAGTAAGACCGTGACCAGACTGGGGGCACAGTGCCCAGTGATAAATTTTGAGACATAGGTCTTGTCAGCAGACTGGCAAGTGAAGATTTGGCATGCTTTTTTAGGGTGTTTCATGTAGCAACCTTGGTTGGACATCTGTGACTCTGACCTTGTGCATAGCTGTAAGTTTAAACTTATGATCTATCTACAAAAAGACTTTAGTCTAGTTTGAACTAAGTGAGCTAATTGTGTGTAGTTAGTAGTCAAAAGAAACAAAGCAGGCTTTTAAGTGTCTACAGTCCTCATGGGACAAATAGATTTAGTTATGAAACATGTACTCTATATATCAACATTATATAGCTAAGTGAAAAGTCATCTTTCTGACCACCCACAGATATATGTGCCCATAGGACTGAGATGTAATCATGAGATTCCATATGCACATCACATGAGATTACATACTACAATGCAGGTACTGGGGAGACACCAAACTGCATTAGCAAAAGTGAGCAGAGTTTCCAGAGTCGATGATCCTACAGGCCTTGCCTGGACAGGATTAACCTTCATCCGAGTCACGCTGCTGGTGGTTTCCACCTGACTTACTAACTGCCATATGCTGTGTATTTCCATTCCTGTGACACATGGAGGAATTTTGCTTTCTGACTCACTGTCTGGCTCACTCCTCAGCTCATGCTTAGCTAGATATAGTCCAGGATCAGCTGCCTAAGGATGGTGTCACCCATAGTGGACTAGGCCCTTCTGTATCCATTAATAATCAAGGCACACCCGCATCTGGCATTGGCAATTCCTTAGCTAAGGCTGTCTCCTCAGATGTCTCTGACTCATGGCAAGTTGACCACCAAAGCTAACATAATATACTAAAAATACAGAACTTTTTGTGCATTAGCCCTCAAAAACTTTAACGGAGTCTTTGGATTAGGGATGCCTGCCATAATTTATTTTAAAATGATAGGAAGAGAAGTCATGACATTCAACTTGCATGGGAGGTTTATTGGAAGAGGAAAGAGAAGGGGCAGAAAGGAGAGCAGAGAAGAGGGTAGAGGCTGATCCCTGGGGACAAGAGTAACAGAAGAGAAAGAGGAGAGAGAGAGAGAGAGAGAGAGAGAGAGAGAGAGAGAGAGAGAGGAGAAAGAGAGAGACGGGAGGTAGACAAGGCCCACCTTTTAAAAGGGAACATAGCAAATGTGCACAGGGGGTGTTCTCAGTGGCTGCAGCTGAGGATGAGGAGGTATCTTGTCAGGACCCCAAGGACAGACCAGTACAGATGCCTGAATGCTAATAGTGCCCAGCCTTATAAAATCTCTTTTCCACATATTCCAAGCAAAGCTAAAACAAAAACAACAACAAAACAAAAACCCTGAAATATCAAAGGTTTCTGGTCACACACACCTTGGGTATGGGGCACTTACCCGAGCTACTTTTCTTTCCTGCTCCCTCTGATTATTCAATAGACCAGGTTTAGCCGCGGTCACCCTCCTCTCTGCCTCACTGTCCCAACTCAGTGTGAAGCACGGGGACCAGCTTTCCGATGGCTTTCCAGCTCCACACAGAGGAGAGATGCTACAGTTGTCACCACTGCCATGATTGAGTCTTTGGCTAAAGAGTCGTGTAGATATTTATAGCTGCACTACGTAATGAGAAAGGAAAGGCAAAAAGGGAAAAGAGGATGAATTAGAACCTTCCAGAAGAAGACGTGAGAGTTGTATTAGCTGAATACAGCATGGGGGATGGTTTATCTGAGAAGGCAGACTGATGTCTGGATTTTTCTTCTTGGGGGAGTTTTATTGAAAGGAAAGAAGTTTGAAAATTAATCTTCCTTCTGAACCTGGATGATTTAGAGTTACCCAAAACATTGGTGGTGCACACTTCTGGGTGTGTCTGTAGGAGTGTGTCCAGATGGGACAAACGGATAGGGAAGCCCATGAATGTGTCTTCTTCAATCGACCTGGCCTCCCATGTTCTCACAAAAAATCTCCCTTTTCGCTGATGGTTTTTGATGCCCAGTTGTCATATGTCTCAACAAGGGAGTAGACTGGAACCTAACTCACACAGTGAGGTTTTTCTCTAGCATGTTAGATAGGAGCTCTTCCGGAGGTGTTCTCATCTTAAAAGGACCACTACTTAACATGTGGGTTGATTTGCTAGGACATGTGGAACTGATGACAGGATATGACTGCCTTTGGAAGCTAATATGACATCAGGAGACCGTCATAGGAAAATAATCTCACGCCTGAAAAAAGTGTCAGCCCCAAGCCTACCCCTTGGTAGGAACCAGACTCCTTCTGGGGCTTTTAGGCATGGATCTGCACTGCGCTTTAAGAGGCACATGGGCATAATGAGATGCACTGGCACCAGTGACGAGTGAGGGTCCAGGGAGGACTGCGGATGCCCTGGAGCCTTGTCTTTAGGGAAACATGGGGCCAGTCCATAGCACGGCATGAGGAGGCAGGACCCAGAAGGGCAGTGAGAAGCACAGGGAGGTGTCTTCCCCACTCTGAAGATGTGAACTGCCCAGAGATGTATTCTGTCCTCAGGCAGCTCTCCTGGGGATTCTATGAGTTGTCACACGAACCCTCTGTGCTTTCCTGCACTCCCAGCCTTTCCCTCTAGGTGTGAAACCTGAAAGAGCAGTCTGTGAATGAGAATGGTCCATTGGGTGGGAAGGGTTTCTTCTTGGGGATTTATATCCCGTTCCCCAATCAAATACAAGGTTGGTCGTGTTCCGATGAGGGGGAAGAAGTGACCCCCAGAGGGCAGAGCTGTGTCCTTCAGTTGCCTGTCTGCAGCCGGAGGAAATGGGCATTTCATCTGTTTACTAGGGTCAGGATGCGTCCACGGAGAAATCGTGTTCATGTTATCACTGAGAGCTGGTAAGGCGGCACAGTGCCAGATCTGAACACACTGTTTAGGTGATGAAATAAATTTGAATTTCGGGGGAGGGTATCAAATCAGTTTGACTTCTGAACCCAGAAATTCTTTCTTTCCCAAAGAACTCTGAGTGGAGAAATTTACAGCAGGTATTTCGAGCTCATACAAGCATGACACAAGCTTGCTTTTGCTTTACAGAGGAGTCGTAAAAGGTTAACGTTTCTGCAAACTAGCAAGACAGGAAAGAAAGTCACATTTGATAAGGAGTTCCTACTTTGGGGGCACCTTGGAAAGACTATTGTTGCTGTACGGACAACCTCTTATAAACTCAAGAGCTCAAAATCCAGGTTGAGGTGGACATGGCAACAGGAGAAGACAGTCTCTAGCTTCAGTGTCCTTTACTTTGTCTTAGTGTGCAAAGCTGGGATCTATCTACAAAAGTGAATCAGCTAGCATTTTCTGGAAGCCCAGTTGGTGAATTCTCTAGGCTTTCTGAGCTATTGGGTTCCTTTTCTTTCAAAAATCCTCAGTCTTATTGGAGAACTAAAGGGACCAGGAATACTGGATTAGTTTCTCTCTTCCTTTCTTTCTTTGTTACAACAATGAACTACTCAAAGAAGACAGCACACACACACACACAAACACACATGCATACATATATGCATACACACATGCATACATATATGCATACGCACATGCATACATATGTTCATACACACACATGCATACATATATGCATACACACACACACACACACACACACACACACACACACACACACACATTTCTTATTTGGCCATAGTTCAGGAAGCTGAATTTCCAAGACTGAGTGCGCCCATCAGCTTGGTGTCCTGGGATGCCCAGAGACAGATGACTTTACAACAGGAGAGTAAGCAGGCACAAGGGTTCATTCCCAAAGACTGACACCAGAGGCCAAGACTGGGGTCAGGTTCATTCTTTTTGTTTGTTTGTTTGTTCGTTGTTCTTGTTTTTTCAAGACAGGGTTTCTCTGTAGCTTTGGAGCCTGTCCTGGAACTAGCTCTTGTAGACCAGGCTGGCCTCGAACTCACGAAGATCTGCCTGCCTCTGCCTCTCGAGTGCTGGGATTAAAGGTGTGTGCCACCGCCTCTTGGCTCAGGTTCATTCTTGTAACAAGTCATTTCCTTGAGAAGTAATAGGGTGGGTGTCCTGTGAGAACTACACTAATTTCTTCTGAGGGCAGTGTTCTCAATGCTCCAAGAACTTCTGTGAGGCCCATCTTTTAAAACTTCTTCCGTTTCTCACATCACCATCCTGGGAACCAAATGTCCAACCCGTGCGCCCCCAGAGGACAAACTGAAAGGCACCCAGACTCTGTCAAACTCTGTAAACAAAGGACATGCTGAGCTCTGTTAAAACTTACTTCCACATGTAGCTGGTGGACTGATTTGACCATGGCTTGTTTACTTCTGTTCCAGGCTTTGATCCACTGCTGAAGCCAGGGAAGCTCTACTTGGGGGTTTCGGTAATGATTCCTTTGTTTTTGCTTTTGTTTTTGACATTTAGAAACCTCTTCATCCATTTTTGGTTGTTATAACAAAAATGCCTAAAAGTAGGTAATTTATAAAGAATGGAGGTTTTCTTAGCTTGTGTTTCTGGAGGTTGGTAGTGGACTTATTGGGGTTGGGAGCAAAGTGGGAAGCAGACAGAGATGGGGTTTGAAGGAGCCACAGGCCAGGGTGATAAACATGGCTAGCAGCCGTCACTCCCTGCGCTGTGAGTACATGTCCAGCCATAAGACAGGAGGCGGGCAGACCTGGAGGAACTGCATCTAGAATCTGAAGGGGTCTACCTTCGGATTTTCTCCTTCCCTCCTCTGTGAGAGGCCACACAGAGCTCACACTTCCCCCACTAATGGAAATCTGACAACATGTGTGTGACTGTCCTGAGGGCTCCATTTATTCAGTGCCCAGGGCTTTCATCGGTGGCTGGTTTCATAGGCGCCCATTGTGTAGCTCCTGTCAGAATTCCACGTCCCCAGGAGGAAAGCGGGTGCTTGGTTCCAGCCACACTGAGTTTTTGCAGTTTGTGTGCTCTAAGCCACTTGTCACTTCGGGGACCTTTCAGCTCCCATGAAAACAATACAAGTGGCCATTATGGCATTAAAGATCTTGAACTTCTGACCACCTAGGTTTTTTTTGTTTGTTTGTTTTGCTTTGTTTTGTTTTTGTTTGTTTTGTTTTTTCAGGAAACTTGAGGTCGTTCTCTTTCACTGATAAAGTCATCTACAGTTTTCCAGTCTTCCCTTGTTTCTCCTCTGACTCAGAAGATGAAGTATCCCTTTCACGGATGGAGGCTCGCCCTCTCCTCTCTGTCCTCCCTGCCCCGTCTCCACTTGATCACTTAATCTCTTGGCTCTTGTTTTCAACCTTTCCGTCCTCACGGGCTTTTACCCTCAGCACAAACCCTGCCAGTCTCTCTTATCAACGAAGACATTGTCACACAAAGCATTCTAGTTCTTCTGTACTCAATGTCCCTTTTCCTTCTCGTCTCATTCAAATGTCTTAAAGAATTATGTTTATTAGTGACCCCGCCCTTCTGATTCAGTCTTCGTTATAATGCATTTGACTTCTCCCCACACAGTTTTACAGAAAGTGAGGTGCCTGTGAACACTTAATTGTCAAACTCAATAGATAAGTCCTCTTCATTATCTTCCTTGACCCCTCTGCTAAATTTAACCCCGTGAATCACTTCTGCCTCTTTGGAACTCTTCCGTTCCTCCGGTTTCCATGATGCAGGAGCATAGCTGTCCTGGTTCCTCTCATCTCATTGGTGGCCTCTGCTTTCTTCACACCTCATCTTTTTGTTGGTGTACCTCAAGATCGGTTGTATCTTTTTCTTGTTATACATACTTTTCTTTGGGCTTCTAACCCCGATCTTGTTACCATTATCTCTCCAACCACTGCCTCCAGCACGGACGATTCTCCCGAGTCCCAGATCCATATGTTCCCTCACCATCTAGAAGTTCCAAAGGGGCTGCAGATTTATCGTATCTACACCCAAATATTGTTTTCTCTTTCTGGGATTCCATATCTCAGATATAATCATTCACCGGCTATGTAAGATGGAAGCCATTCAGGCATTTTGGTTTCGCATACTCTGCTTCTTTCAAATCAACAAGTCCGATTTACCCCTAAATATTTCTCCATCTCTGTGACCAATGCTCTACTGCCGGTGTCCTCTATTCTTTCTGGGATGTTTCAAACGTCTCCAGTAGTTCTTCCTATGCTTGTCTTACCTCCAACAAATGCATTCTCTCAACAACGTTTAGGAATATTTATATGTTCTAGGGTGTGGGGTACAGAGATAAACAAAGGAAAGTCTCTACTGTCACATAGTTCAGCTTATGGGAGGGAGAAAGAAAGAACTCAATAATAATAAAACATGTTCCAAATATAAGATAATAGAATTGAAAGTGAAGGTGACTGACTGGTTATAGACCCTTGGAAGCAAGACTATTAAGAGATTCGTTTGCACCTTATAATCCCCAAAGCTGGCATACAGTAAGCACTCGCTGAACACTGAATTGCGCAGAACTAGTTAATCAAACTATGCTCCCTTGGTCATATATATATATATATATATATATATATATATATATATATACATATATATATATGTGTGTGTGTGTGTCTGTGTGTGTGTGTGTCTGTGTGTGTATGCATATATATATGTGTGTGTGTGTGTCTGTGTCTGTGTGTGTATACATATATATATGTGTGTGTGTGTGTGTATAGTAGATATTGATAGGTAAGCAGGTAGGTAGGTAGAGAGAGAGAGAGAGAGAGAGAGAGAGAGAGAGAGAGAGAGAGTTGCTCAAGCAAATCCAAGTCACAAAGTCAGTTTGACTAGGATATTTTGAAAGTGTCTCTTGACTAGGATGTTTGGAAGGTGTCTCTCACCACATAACTGTGAACACCTATTTAAAGATACACAGGGCACATTCACTTCAAACATGGGAAGCAAAGACATTAGTGATTTCAAAACAGAGTAGATCAAATGTACTTTTCTTAAAGAACATTCCCTAATTTCTTGTAAAGTCACGCATACAATATAACACCTAGCTTTTTTCCTTGGATAGGATAGTCAGCACTGTGTTTAATTAAGTGTTAAGAACAAACTTCTAAGTGTCAAAGGCAGGTCCTCTGCTCCATGTACACTATTAAGAAGCGATTCATTCATGTTCATTAGCTCATTAACGCTCTGCTGTTAGTCTTTGAGGTGTTTTCATTTTTTTAGCAAGTATCTATTAGCCCCAAACTTTTCAGTGTTGCGATATCTCTCTTGTAAACACAAGCAAGTTACTGTATCTGGTCTGACACATACCACAAAATGGGACCAACAGTCCGTTCCCTTCCCACTTTCTGAGAGCCCCTGGGGGTGATGAAGGTTGAGGGATGTCAGGTGTAGGTATTGGGATGTCTTCCTAGTTATTGTGATTACTGAATATCTCTCAGACATGGGGAGCCACACCAGACCCTGAGGACACCCATGCCGGACACGTCTCTGTCAGCCTTTGCTATGCTCAGGGTACCCTAGGCTGCTTGAACTGAGAGCCATTTCTTTGGTTATGATCCCTTAAGAGTCCGGATGTGTGAAGTGTCCTATCATCTAGAAGCAGGGACTTACATGGCTGGAGGTGGAGAGTTTCCTACTCAGCACAGATCCCCAAATCTTGAGAGATGTAGGAAGTAGCCCTTTCCAATGAACTGTTGGACTTTCCTTTCCCCACAATGGAGATGGAACCTAGGATTTACACATGGTAGGCAAAGCTCTAACCTGGCACCATCTCTAGCCTGGATCTGCTAAATTCTTGAGGTAGCCATTTCTCAGGTCGAGGAAATTTTGACACAGTGCAGATGTTCAGCTTTTATCGTGGACAACTCATTCCTGGAGTGATGGAGTAAAAATAGTTAACTCCCTCTGGCTGTTGTAGCTCTTGGAGCACTTGTGTGGAGCATTACAGAGTCACCGAATTGCTTCCCCCTCTGTATTGGAGCATTACAGAGTCCCTGAATCACTTCCCCCTCTGTATTGGGCAGGGAGACATTGTTTCCTCCACTGTCGGTCAAGTATTTTCTCCAGGCGCGTTGCTAGTATCTGTTCCCCACATTTTTAACCTCTCTGCTTCTGCTTTTCTTGTTCTTTTCGGGGGAGAATTACAAAGCGCATTGGAGTTATGGCTCATGCATGTATTCCCACTTTGACTTGCTTTCTTAGCCTGAGAAACAGATGACACTGAATATTTCAGTTGTGGGCTGAACTAGAGCTCCGTGGGGGAGCACTTGCTGGGAATATGAAAGGCCCTGTATTCAGTTCCCAATATGGTGTGTGTGTGTGTGTGTGTGTGTGTGTGTGTGTGTGTGTGTGTGTGTGAATTTTCTAAATACTTCATGGAAAAGATACACTCCCTGCATCCATCAAGATATCCAAGGAAGAAGGAAGCATCGTACTGAGTAGGAAGCCCGCTCAGCAAGGTGGACTCCTAACTCTAGATGGCGGACAGGCTCTGACATCTTAAGGGGTTACTACCCGAAAGGCAGCTCTGAATTCAGTCTGACAGGGTTCTCTGAGCACTGCTGATGTGCAGGGAGACATGGCCATAGTTACTTTCTGCTACCAGCTGACCTGGCTGCTCTGTCCTCAAGTCTGGTAGAGATCTCTAATGCCTGAAGGAAGGGTACTTGGGAGGTTCTGGTAGGAGGGGAGAATGAATCTGAGGTCTATGTAGTGTGTTCCAGCCTTGCCTACAGTGTCTCAAAAAACAAAGCAAACGAATTGGCTCAAGTTTGGAACCCTCACTGAGTTAGCTATTAAATCCCAAGTACTCGGTAATAGATGGAGTATGTTAGTAAATGCTTAGCCACTAATGCTGGTGCATAGACTCTGCCAATTTCCATGGTGTAAATAATACACCACAATTCAATTTCACACAAGCCACTTTCAAGTTCACAAGGTGTTGTGATCCAGCTGCCCTCACTCCCCGTGACCGGCAGGGGAACTTCCTTGTGGTCTGTAATTGACAAGGATGTGTGTGTTCTTTCTGGCCGGTGGGTCTCCACAGAAGGAGTAGAGGTATAAACGGTTGCTGGGCAAAATAAAGGTGGCTGTTCTTCCACCTGAAAAGAAGCCTCTGTGTCTCAATCCCGGCACCCACGCCAGTCTTGGCTATCCAGCCTGCGCTGGCTGCAGCAACAAGGAGATAGGAAAGTCTTCCCAGTGTTTCTGGAAATCTGGCAGTTAGCTTTAGGGAGCTGGCATGAACTGACACCAGCAGGGTTTGGTGAGCAAGCCTCTCTGTATGCTCTTGAGAGAGCAGCATGACCAGTACAGCAAGGGCATGGATGCTCCCTCATCATCTTGGCTCTCTGCCTAGATGTTGGGATGTCATTGTCGATATATCAGACAATCGCACAAGGGTGGCATTGGGATGTGCAGTCCAACACTGAAAACACGGATGATCCCTATTTATCAAGATGTCTGACAACTCCTCAGGGCCTTTGGCCAGCGAGTCATCATTCTTCTCTGCTTGGAGAAGGGCACACAATGATACTCAGAAAGTGGATTGCCAATAAAGGCTGTCGCGAGCAGAGAAACAGACTCCCTTCTCATGCAGTGGATGGAAAGCGCTCCGGGAGTAGAATGAGGTTTGATAATGGTGCTCAGCGTAGTCTTGAATTCATTACCCGAAGCCATCTTTTGATTCCGGTCTGGCTTCCCCTTTCTATAGGTAGAGATTCATCTCTTGTTACTATTTCTGAGGAATAATACTTTAATGTTTCTGCTTGTGTAAAAAAAGAGAAAAATATATTTTACTTTCCAAGACACGCTCAGAGATGAACTCATATTTCACTCGTATTTAACCATAATTGGAAGCATAACAAAGGGTCCTGGGTTTAGTTCTGCAGCAGCCAATGGGCTTTACTGAGGATGAACTCATCTGGTCAATGCCCGATTGCTCCTTAACTATGAGAATCTCAAGTAGAAAGCGTGCCCTCAGCTACTGCTGTCTTCTGATGTGGATATCTATGCCAGATGGAGCCTAGTCCCCCGTGTGATCAAGGGACCCCTCAACCCAGAGCTCAGCTGATGTGGCGGCACAAAGCCGGCTGTGCAGGTCACAGGACCTACCACGAGGGTTTGGCGATGGGCCGGGAATCTGGCCTGACTCACAGTTCAGCCATTCCAGGCTAGCGTTGGGTTAAGGTTTACGGTCGGGGCTTCTTGGACACCAAGAAGAGGCATAAGGCTTCCACAGCAGGCTGACTGAAAGGGAAGGGGCAGGGACCAAGGGACACTGGGGAGTGACCTGGATCAAAATCGCAAGCTGTACTTTGCTTTGAGTTACGTGCCGTCACACACAGTTTTAGAGCTCACTTAATTTTGTTTCTGCCTGTCCGTTTTACTAGTGACAGCAGCTCTGGTGAGCGGGCATGCCGGTAACAGCTGCAACATAGTTTGCCGGGAACATGGAGGGCACTGTTGGTTAAAACTGGCTGGAGATACCGACCTTCCACTTGGGCATTTGCAGTGTGCCGTGGGTGACTGTTAGATGGCATGAATGTCACCAGGATTCTTTATATCGCTCTGCGAAGAGCCATAACATTTAATTTTCCATGCTGAGGTCGTCAATTTTCCCCCGCCTTCAGTCCCTTGTCTCCGATCACCTTGCTGTTTTGTCCCATGAGTACCTCTACACCCTCACTCTAAACCTGGTCGAGCTGACACACCACTTCCACCCTCGCATGCAAAACATACTCATCCTGTTTCTGGAGCGTCAATAAACTTCCCTTTCTGAAAATTTACCACCTTAGTGACTTCCACACTGTGTAGCGGTGTGGACCCTCCCTTGGCAAAAGAGACTCAGAGGTAGGAAACTGAACATAGCTTCACGCATCAGTCTTACAGGTGAATGCTGTGGAGCTCAGGGTAATTTAAGCAGACAAGATGGAAAAGATTGGGACATTTCATTTTCTTAGTGGATAGACACATGAGGTCTCCAGAGGTTTAGAACTGGTAAGATATACCTTCTCTGTCATCTGTCTATTTATGCGTGCTCCTGTACATCCATCTTCACACACACACACACACACACTCTATACACACTCACACTGACACACACTTTATTATCTAAAAGAGCTCATGGAACTATTGAGAGCGAGAAGTCTCATGATTTATTGTCTTCTAGCTGGAAACTCATGACAGACAATGAATAATTTAGTCTGCAGGCCTGTGGACCGGGGGGGATCATGGAATAAATCCCAGATTCAGAACCAGGGAAGATGGGGTGAGATGACCCAGTTCAAGCAATGAGGCAGGGGGAAAATAGATGAATTCCTTCTTTGCCTTTGTTTTCTTCAGGCTGCAGATGGGCTGAGCGGTGACTATCCACTGGGGAGGGTCACCTGACTCACTTAGATCATGCATCCAAATGAATTCAAATGCAAAGTTCCTCTAGAAACAACTTTACAGAAATGCCCCCAGATAATGTGCAATCGGAATACTCTATGACCTGGTCGGGCTGACATACCACTTCCACCCTTGCATGCAAGCATACTCATCCTGTTTCTGAAGTGTGAATAAAGCTCTCAGGAGCAGTCTGACGAGGGACTTTCCCCAAAAGACAAAGATGGCAGCTTATTTGCAAAGACGTGCTTTGATGAGAAAGAGCGACAGTGCTGAGTGGTACCCAGGTTAGGGCGGTGTTTATTGTGAATATGTGTACATGTAGCTAAAGTCTGGAAGAGAATCTAGAGAAATTAAAACAAAGGTAACCTAGTCGGTCTATGCATGAGTGTTCTACAAGCCTTCCTTCCCTGACTTGGTACTCTGAAAAGACACCCATAATGAGTATCTTTCTACATGACCTGGAATTTCCCTAGAGAAATTAAAGTCAGATTTCAAAACAGAAGTTCAGTGTGGGATGGTTAGATGCCAGGGGTGTCAGCAGAGGGCCAGGGGGCACAATGGATAACACACCTAACTACAGACCAGGAGATTCCAGGGGTGTCATAAGAGAGCTAGGAAACGAGAGAGGGTGAGTGCCGGTGAGCCCCAGAGCAGTTTGCTGTCAGATGGTCCACCCGTGGGATCTTTATGTTATTCCCATTTTATGGATGGTTTCTTAGGTTCATGGCCTTGGTTGAGATCTAAAGGTAGCTGGTGTATGGTCATCAGAGGCAGAAGTCCATTTTTATGACGCTGGCCATACTTCCCGTCTCTGCAGGGCACACTGCTCCGTCCCTGAGGCTGATCCACAGTCTGCCCACAGTCGCATGATGCCGGAAGACCCAGCACCACATCCACGCACCGCTTCCCAGAGCCCACGCTAGCAGAGAACCTTGAGGAGACTTTTGCAGTCGTAAGTCTCACCTAGGGACTACCTACCTCCTTAATCCAGGGAACACATTAGTAACAGCTTCTGATAATAAGAAAGGGTTTTGCTGACCCCCTGGTGGCAGCACCCCCTAGACTCACCACCCAGCCATTCTTCCATTCCCAGTTCAGCGTTATTTACCCTACACCCTCCTTTCCCAGATAGGAGCATTACTGTTGTCTCAGTGGCTTAGATTGCACCATGGACATGCCTGACTTGACACATTTCACTTCCCCGAGGTAGGAGCTTTTTCTGGAGTTTGAGGGGCTGGTCTCTTCTTACAAGGCATATCTGAATAGTGGTGGGTTCACGTCTGCACTTAGGAAAACAGGCTCCAGTCGAGCAGGGTCTCCCTGCTCAGTAGCTCCCTGAGTTTGTTTTCTCGTTTGCAAGGAAACTGCCAATGTCCAATCATAGTGTGAGGGAGATCATGGCTACTGGAAGGCTCCTGGTCTGCCACTTCACTAAACCCCAGTTTCCTGCTCACCTGGAGTCCATTAGTGAGAAGATACACATTTCGTGACATGTATTGCTTCCCACTTCTAGCCACCACGTACTCTGACTGTTGAGTTGTGCACAGAGTTGTCAAACAACAGTCCTGATTAGCTCCGAAAAGCCACAGCGCCTTGAAGACTGGCACCCCTCATGACTGACAGTTTAGTTATAGATATTACCAATGAATGTTTCAAAGTAATTTTGGAGCCCCCCCTTTTTTTTCCCCAGAGTCCTTACAAAATTCACAAGTGGGCCCGCTTCTGCCTCTTCTCAGGGCTGGATGTTGGCTATGAGTGTATGGTGCATGCTTGGGACAAGATGGTGGCTCTGTCAGGGCCATGCTTACCAATCTTAGATGCTAGTAGATAAAGGCTGCTAACATGGACATTGCTTGCCCTGGCGTGAGGAGCTGAGATTGAGGTCTAGTGCGTAGGAGAGAATGGAAGACTACTGTTCCCAGAGCTGGAGTTGAGCTCCATTATCTTCTGGGGCTGGGAAGGATGGATGAGTTCCTCTGAGGGAACTATTCAGGGAGAGCCCAAGGAAGTGGTCCAACCACCCCCAGAGTAAGGTAAGACCCACAAAGAGTCGATTTCATCTTCCTAGAGTAGTGGTTAGGCAGTCATTGACACAAAATATACACCAGTTTAACACTTGACTTCGCTATTTCTTATGTGTGTGATGCTGGATAAGGGAAGTTATTGTTCCATGCTAAACGTGGTTCCTCCTGTGCGTATCAGAATACCAGTAGTGACGCTTACCTCAGTGAGTGATTAGGAGGCCTGTGCCTTAATCAGGGTTATTTATTCCCACCCATGATGAGTAATCTTAATTGCATCTTCACTGAGATTCAATATCACCTAGAAGACATGCCTCAGAGTTTGTCGGTGTGAACATTTTCATAGAGGTTTAAACTGAAGAAGAAAGACCCACCCCGAATGTAGCTTTATCATTCCACATACTGAATAAAAAGGGGAAAGGGATAAAGCCAACTGAACACCAATGTTCACATTTCTTTGCAACGTTACTGTTGACTCAATGTGACCAGCACCTCACACTCCTGCTGTCACAAAGTCTCTGCCACAATGCACTGTGTCCCCTCAAACTGTGAGCCAGAATAAACTCTTCCTCCTTAAGTTACCTCTTGTCTCACATTTTGTCACAGCAATGTGAAAAGTAATGAATACATCATCAGAATCTAGGAAGCATACTCTTTATTGTATATATCAACAGTTTTATCTATTGGGTAGGCTGCTTCCTTCTCTCCACTAAATTGGGTTCATTTTTTACTTTAATGTTCAATCAAAATGCCTATTTTCTAGAAAGTAGAGTTCATCAAACCTTGTATGGTCAAAGTCAGTACTGTCTAGACACATGTATATGTGCAGAGCACACACAAGCTCATTACAGAGAGCCACGGCAGCAGTCCATTTATAAATAACAGTTACATAGTACCTACCATGTGAAAAGGCTGGAAAAAGACATAAAAATCTCTACTGTTCCAAGTTAACTGTATCCTAGTAGTGGAGGCATACCGAATTAAAAAAAAAAACTTATTGTATATTTATTAAGGTAACACATTCCAGAGAGAGAATAATAAATAATTGAAAATGATTTGAGTGCCTTGGGACATCATTTGAACTGTGTAAGAGTTGATGTATCAGTCAGCCCAGCTGCTGTGACAAAACACCACAGGTTGGGTATGTGAAAACACAGGAACTTATTTCCTCTCCCTTCTAGGTGCTGAAGTGCCTTGCAGGGTTGATTTCCTTGGAGGTTCATAGATTTTGTCTTCTGTCTTCACATAGTCTTCCTTCTTTCCTTGTTTGTGTTTTAATCTCCTCTTCCTATATGGACACCAGCCACGTCAGGATGCAGTGCATCCTATTTTTTTAACCTTAATTACCTCTTCATAGATCCTATCACTAAATATAGTGACAGTCTGAAGCACTAGGGGCTAAGACTGGCAGACATGACAAGGGGGATGGGTTAATGGAAAAATAGAAGATCATCTAATGATGTCACTTGAACATTTATAGAAAAAATATCCAATGGAAGGGTTTTGGGGGATCACCTTCACTGAGGGTTCCCTTACAAGTTTTAGCCTGTTAGCTGTAACAGGAGGAGGAGAGGGCTGCTTGTTCTTCCCGGCTGCCTGACTAGCTTAGCCCTTGAAATAACCACACAGAAACTGTATTAATTAAATTACTGCTTGGCCCATTATTGGCCTCTTATTCGCTAATTCTTACATCTTAATTTAACTCATTTCCATTAATCTGTGTATTGCCTCCTGACTGTGACTTACCGGCAAGATTCTAACCAGTGTCTGTCCCAGGCAGGAGATCCATGGTGTCTGTCACTTTGCCCTTCTTCCTAGCATTCAGTTCTGTCTGTTCTGTCTACCTAAATTCTGCCCTATCAAAAAGCTAAGGCAGTTTCTTTATTCAAACAATGAAAACAACACATAAACACAAGGACCTCCTACACCAGTTAGGTAGGCCAGAACCGATGATGTGCTTTCTTGTTGAGTTAACATAACTACTGCCAGCTATCTCTGATACCCTGGTCATAAGACTCATGGCTCAAGTGGATCACAGTGGGCACACAGAACAGCTGATATCACATTGAAGACTATTGGCCTCACACCACTGAGAGAATTCTAAGCAAAGAATTAGTAATTAAGGAGTTATATATCTCAACCAGGGACTAATAAGTCATCAGTCTACAGCCCAGGCTGATGACTGGGTTAACACAGGAAAAACACAAATGGTGCTACCAGGCTGCAGAGGACCATGACACTTCTATGTACATGTAATCCAGCCCTGCAAGGAGAGAGAGGTTGAGTACACTCAGTGAGGTAGCAAGTTGGAATGATCTGAGTCAGCTTGAAGATGTAGGTGAAGGATTGACGGAAGCTTAGGGCCAACCACTGGAACAGGGGCCACCATCCAGGAGCTTCATCCCTGAAGAAGACTGATTTCCCCTTTCCTAGCAATCACAGAGTGCCAACAGCTCTTTTCTTTTTATACTGGAATTTTGGCTAGCTTGATCTTGTGCATAGCTGCTATAATTACATGCAAGGAATCCAGAGTGCATGAATAGTCATCAAACAAACAACAAACAACAAAAACAAACAGCAACAAAACAATCAACAAACAAAACATAACTAAGCAAACAAAAAACAAAACTAAATCCACAAACAGTTGAAATGAGGAAGGTGTTTGAGGATATGAAAATAAAATTCTATAAAGGTATAGAAATTCTGAGGAAAACCCAAACAGAGAGAGGAAGTTTTAAAAAATTCAAACAGGATTTATAGTATTTCTGTTTAATGTTAGTCATCAAGGCTGATAAGGTGTAAAGGATCCAGTGTTTTCTATACAGAGGCTTGGAGCACCTCTTCACTCCCAAGACTTGCTAACATAGGACATGGTCTCAGTAAATCTTTTCATTGAGGGGTTTCCAAGATAAGGAGCTGGTAAGGATAGAGACCCCAGGATATGTGTGTGGTGTGCTGGGTGGTTGTACACACCATTGACTCACACAGACAATTAGTCCTTTCAAATCATTTTCAATCTATTTTTGATTACATAAAAAAAAACCACATCAGATTTTCTGGTCTTTAATATCCAGGTGAATCGTCTTTTATGATCTAGAGACAGGCTCTAGCCTACAAGCTTTGGGATACCAGTAGAATTCAGTGATACTTGGTATCGTTGCTTTATTTGATTTTATTCTGTTTATCCCCAGTGATATCTCATTTTCCACAAAGAATTTTATTAGCAATTTAAGGGTAAAAAGTGATTCAGTTTTATGTGGATATTAGCTTTTAAGTCTTTAAAAATTGAGCTACAATCTGTACAGCCACAGAGGTTAGGTATAGAGCAAGGGAATGGAGTAAGGGAGGGAATGTAAAATATAATATATAGTTATGATGGACAGGGCAGTGAGGTTGTGGGGATTGAAATGAGAGGATTAAATGAAAGGGGGAAGGAAGAGCAGGAAACGGAGGGAATATGGGTAAGGACAGTTAAAACTAAGGGCCGTTTGAGGGGTCATGTGGAAATCCACTACAGTAGAAACTTCTTAAAATATATACATCTATGAAAGAAATGTAAAAGGAATCACAAAATAACAAAAGAGACAAAGCCCCAGTTAGACATTTATTGTCACCAAATGAAACTTTTAGTGCCAGGAATGGGTGACATCTAACTAAGTTGTTGGCCAAAGGGGCCCAAAGGAAACCCCCAAGCAACCTAGATATTGCCAAAGCTACTTGTTTCTGTCCACAAACTGAAAGTAGAGCTGTCAGGTTGAAGGCAACACCTATCAAACTCACTGAGCATGCATAAGTCGAGCTGGTGCCTACCCAGAGCCTTTATCCCTACTGAGTAATGTTCATGGTACTGGAAGATACTTGTGGTAGTTTGAATGTAATTGACCCCCATAAGCTCATAGGGAATGGGGCCTTGTTGGAGGAAGTGTGTGGGGGTGGGCTTTGAGGTCTCCTTTGCTCAAACTATGTCTAGGTCAGTTTATTTTTATGTCACCTATGGATCAAGATGGAGGACTTTCAGCTCCTTCTCCATCACCATGTCTGCCTGCACGCTGTCATGTCCCACCCTGATGATAACAGACTAAACCTCTGTAAGCCACCCCACTAAACGTTGCCTTTATAAGAGTTGCTGAGGTCATGGTGTCTCTTCACAGCAATGGAAACCTAACTAAGGCAGAAGTTGGTAGCAGGGACTGGGGTATTGTTGTGATAGGCCTGACCATGCTTTTGTTTGAAGGAATATGCACTGTGGGACTGTGGATTAGAAAAGCAGTTGAATGCTTTAAGTGCTGCTTAATGGGCCACACTAGTAGGAGCATGGAAGACAGCAGTGCCGAGTGTGACTTGATGAAGTGTGGGGCCTGGCTCCAGAGTTGTCAGAGGAGAAGAATTTTAGTGTGTTGCCTAGAGAGCATTCCTGTGACATTTTGGTGAAGAATGTGGCTGATTTTGTCCTTGTCCAAACAGTCTTCCTGAGGCTAAAATGAAGAGTTTTGGATTAATTCCATTGGCAGAAGAAATCTCAGAACAGTCTAGCACAGACAACAGAAGAGCTCACCAGGGTAGTGTTTAATAGTGGTTATTAGTGTTAATGCTAATGAAGATTTATAATAAAAAGGAGCAAACTGAACAAGAAAAATGTACAATTTGAGAAGAAAAGAAGCAACAGGGAGTAGAATGGAGCTAAATCCTGTGTTCAAGGAGATAAACAGATTAAAAATTTCAATAAAGGGAGTGGTGACCTCAGGGCAAGATCTCACCCAGCTAAATTAACAATTCGTGAAAAGGAATTAAAGAAAAGTTTAGACCCTCATGTGGTGATGCACAGCTCTAATCTCAACACTCCAGAGGCAGAGGCTGGTGGATTTCTAAGTTTGAGGCTAGCCTGGTCTACAGATTGATTTTCAAAATAGGTAAGCTTAGGCAGTGAAGGAAACCATTGAAAACAGAAAGTTAGTGAAGTTGCAATTGAATGGGGGACCATGTTTCAGCTCAGCAAACAACAGAACTTGGTAACTTTGGCCACATGGTTCTGGCTTTAAGGATAGAAGAATGGGGTTATGGAATATTTCTCTGTGACTAATAAAAGTCACTGAGGCCAGGTGTGTGTCAGGAGTGTCTCTGCATGGAGGCCTAGAGGGGCCATTGTGTGAAGCTGAAGCCTGGATTGCCTTGGAGACCCTAAGATGTTAGAGATGTCACAGCCATGTGATACCTGCTGAGAAAAGCTGCTAACAGGGAGTGGGACCAGCTCAAGAGAAAGAAGTGTGCTACAATCAAAAAAGCAGCAAGAGTTGGAGATCTAAAGTGCATTTGACATCAGACATGGAGATGCAGAGTTTGGGGTTTGCCCAGCTGGTTTTCGGTCTTGTTTTTGGTGCAATATTCCTCAGTATAATCCTTTCCTTATGTTTTGGCATGATAATGCATATCCTATGCCATTATATGTTGGAAGTATGTGATTTGTTTTTTGATTTTGATTTCTTAGGGGATTACAGTTAAGAAATTGCATGAATCTCCTAAGAAACTTTGAATTTTAAAACATTGTTGAGACTGTGATAGACTATGGGGACTTCTGAAGTTGTACTAAATACATTTTGTATTATGATATTGTTACAAGGTTATGGGGGCCAGGAAGTGGAATGTGGTAGTTTGAATGTAACTGGGCCCCATAAGCTCATAGGAGGTAGCGCTATTAGGAGGTGTCGCCTTGGAATAGGTATAGCCTTGTTGGAGAAAGTATGTCACTGTGGGGGCAGGCTTTGAGATCTCCTATGCTCAAGATATGCCTAGGTCAGTTCACTTCCTGTTGCCTGTGGATTAAGATGTAGGACTCTCAGCTCCTCCAGCACCATGTCTGCCTGCATGCCACCATGTCCCACCAGGATGATAATGGACTAAACCTCTGAAACTGTGAGTTACTTCATTAAATGTTTTCCTTTATAAGAGTAGCCATGGTCATGATGTCTTTTCATAGCAATAGAAACCCTAACAAAGACAGTACTCTTCATATCACCAAAGGAGAAAAGTAAACACCAACCCACCTACAAGTCCTTCAGCCTACAGTGGTGGCCTGCCTTCATCATATCTTGATACAGTAGTGGTACCGAAGTTGTGGGAGTAACCAACCACTATCTGACTGGACTTAAGGCCCACTGTATAAGATGAACCTCCATGCCTGGCACAGCTTGGGTGGCCAAAATAAAGGACTGTAGAAATAAAATGACTCCTCACAACATCCTACTATACTCCCAGATCAGTGTCTTGATCCGCCATCATCAGAGAAGCTTTGTAGATGGGAACAACTACAAAGACCCTTAGCTGGACAGTTTGCAGGGAGTAAGAGACCTTGGAACATTTAATCCTCAATGGGATGTTTTCATCTAATCTCTCCCCTCAGGGCTCAGGAAACTCTGGGGAAGAGGAGGTAGACAGATTGTTAAGAGTCAGTGGGGATGGAAGACACCAAACAAACAAGACCCTCTAGACACAACAGGGCTGACAGATCTATAAACTCACAGAGGCTGTGGTAGCATGTACAGGGCCTTGTTTTATTCTTTGTCCTATCTTGGGTTTGCTTTCCTTTCTCATTTTGGTTGCCTGCTTGTTTTCTAAGGACAGAGTAGATGGAAAGGTGTGGAGATTTGGGTGGGCAGGGAGGTGGGGAGGATCTTGGAGGATTTGGGGAGGGGAAATGTGATCAGAATATACTGTATGAAAAAAATCTATAATTTAAAAATCTAGCATTTTTTTACTACATGTAATATATTATTTAATAAATGTAAATGCTATAGTTCTTTTCCTCCATACATTTCTAGAAAAATTCAAAGAATATTTTCACATCCTAAAAATTACTATATGAATGAAAGACACATAAATATTAAATGTGGAAATAAGAGTGAGACAATGTTAGGGAGATGAAGCATTTTCCTTGTAGTTTTAGTGAAGTGTTGGTTTAACAGACACAAGAAATTCAGACTCTTTCAGTATGATGTCAGGGAGTGACTCCTTTCCTCCCTCTGGAAGTCAGCTGGGTCTCCTGCCAGACTCCAGCGCTGTGCAGTCTGGGAGAATGGCTGAGTGTGCGCCCTCTGAGCTGACCCTCAGCGGCCCCTGCTCACTGGCGTCAGCTAGGACACCCTCTTGAAGCTGTTGTTCTCTTGATGTGGTTGCTGTGCTCCTGATGCTGCTGTTGTTGCTCTCCTTTGTGTGGCAGGCACTTCGTGTCAGATGCCAGTTCTTTCCCGTCATCTCTGCTTTTCTTTTCTTTCCTATTTCTCACCTTGGTCTTCCTTTGTATTTCCTGGGTGACCTTTCAACTTCGAACATTTGTATCTCTTACACTGCTTACTTTGTTTCCATAAGATTATTTTCTATAGAGGTCATTTTTTTTTTGTTCTAGGTATGTTTGTTTTAGGGCAAAGTCTTAGTTCATAGATGCAGTATTTTATATTTCTTAGACCACACCTTTTTCTATTTTTGGTTTTGTCGTACTTCCTTCATTCTGAATGGTCTTTGTTTCTGATGTTCTCCCCTCCCCATCCCCCATTTGTAGTTTGTCTTTCATTAAAAATGTATTCCTCAAGTGTCCACTGAGCCCTGGTTTTCATTAGCGGATTGTAAGGAATTAAAACGTGATTAGAATATTCAAAGACTTGTAGAGGGATTCAGACACTTCATCTTCACTTGTCATCTTGAATAGCTTTAGGTCACTAGAGACATACCTCTGGGAGTGTCTGCAAGGGCATTTCCAGAGAGGATGAGTAGGTGGAAGGTCTGTCCTGGACATAGGTAGATCAATCCCTAGGCTTGCCGGCTCAGGTTAGCAGAAGGAGAAGGAGAAAGCCTGTGAAGCGCCTGTCTTCCCTTCTCTGCTTCCTGTGCCTCTGAGACATGAGGCACCTCAGCCCCATGCTGCCATGCCTTCCCTCCCAGGGTGGATTTGATCCCCTTCAATCATGAGTGACTAATGCCCTTTTTTTGGAGATGCATTTTGTCGTAGCAGTGAGAAAGTTCACACAATGGCCAGAAGTAGAAGTAAGTCTGTGAGCTGATAAAGGTACAATAAAAATATAGGTTATCTACATAAACTCCTTGGCAGTCATAAAAGGCATGGGATTCTGATACATGCTACAACCTGGATGAATCAGAAAACGCACTAAGTGAAATAAGCCAGACACAAAAGGTCAAGAGCTGCACTGTCCCATCTGTAATAGGCATCCGGTGTAGGAAGAGTCAGAGAGAAGGAAAGCGGAATATGGGTCACTGGGGCCAGGGGCAGGGCATTGCTTAATGGTTGCCGAGCTTCTGTTCAGAGTGATGGAAACCTGTGGAAACAGGTAGTGGTAATCGTGATTGCACAACTTCACGAATGTATTTCCTGCTAGGGAAGCATAAGCTGAAATGGTACATTTTATGCTGTATATCCACAAAAGGTAAAACAAACAACAGAATGAGCAGAGAAGCCCTGAGCTGGCATGTGGGTTTATTAACTCTAAGTTCTGTTTAGACCGTTTGCTCAAGGAACCCAGGCTGCAGAATCTTGTTACTGAGAGTCCTGAGGGCTGGCTCCTCCAGGCTAAAGCATACATAATTAGATTATATAAAGTATACGCACATTTTTTCTTGATTCAATTTGTTCTTTGATAACTTCATACATGTATATAGTAAATTCTGTTTAGTCTGACTGCCCCTTACTATCTCCCTCCCGCACCTATAATAATAGAATATAATAATATCCTTCCTCCTCACTCTCTATGCGTCCATTTTCCAGGTTCATGCCTTTTTGTTTTGTTGTGGGACCCACAGATCTTAACTGGGACTATCTGTATGGCCATGGGTTTGAAACTATCTATTAGAGTCTTGTGGGCTCACTCTTTGATACACAACTGAAGACAATGACCACTCTTTCCTCAGACTCTTTCGCTAGTTGATCAGGGAGAGAGGTAGAGTCCCATGAGCTATGTGGTTGGTAGTGATAGGTTCCGTCTTAAGCAGGTCCAGCTGTTGTGAGATTGTGCTAACAACGGCTGAAGATAGCATTTTGCAGCTTTCCCCCCGTCTGCTAACTCTTATTTCTGCCTCACCTTCTACAGAGTTCTCTTAGCCTTAAAAGGGGTGGTGTAAACGTCCTCTTTAGCACTCAGCATTCAGCTGCCACTCTCAGCATCTTGAACAGGAATTTCTGCATTCATTGCCATGCACTGAAAAGAGAGACTTCTCTGATTAAGGCGGAGAATTGTCTATGGATTTAAACATACATAGAGAGCAGTTTGGTGCATACCAGTTTAGCTCATCAACAATAGTGGCGGCCCCTCTATGGTCTGCAGCTTACCCAGCTATGGGCATTGGCGACATTTACAATATCTAAGTGTGCATTCCCTCCTGTGGGAGTGGGTTTTAAATCCAAGCAGAGTGGTCGGTTAATCTCATAACATTTGTGCTATTATTGTACCATTAGGCGCATCTTATTTGTCAGGTTGGTGTTGTAGTTCATTGAGTAATTAAGATCACTGATACCTAATCTCTCCCAGGATCATTAATAGCACCTACTGGCACTGTGAAAACCTTCTAGGAGAGTGGAAGCTTCCAACTCAGTACCAGAATATCCTGTCTCAGGTAACAGGGTTTTAGCATCTTGTTCTTGTGAAAAATCAGGAAGAATGGTGTGGTGGTTTGAATAAAAATGGCCCTCATAGAACCATAGGAAGTGACACTATTAGGAGGTGTGGCTTTGTTGGAAGGAAGTGTGTCACTAGGGCGTGGGCTTTGAGGTCTCAGAAGCTCAATGGCTGACAGTTCAATTCCTGCTGCCTGCTGATCCACCTGTATGTAGAACTCTCAGCTCCTTCTCCTGCATCAAGTCTTCCTGCACACTGCCATGCTTCCCACCATGATGACAATGTACTAAACATCTGAACTGTGAGCCAGCCCCAATGAAATGTTTTCCTTTCTAAGAGTTGCTGTGGTCATGGTGTCTCCTGACCCTGACATTATAAAGCTTCTTTTTAAAGTTCCATCCCAGATTTGACTTACTTCTATGAATTGTGCCATTTTTTGATCCCTACTGTACTCTTCTCCTTCATTTAAATCATTTATTCATTTCTCTACTCCCCCAAAGAGGTGTGTATGTGTGTTCCACAGCACAAGTGTAGTCAGAGGATACCTTGCAGAACTCAGTTCTTTCCTTCCATTGGGTCCAGGGGATTAAACTCAGGGCAGCAGGCTTGGTGGCATGTGCATTTAACAGCAAACAAAGCCTCTTGCTGGCCCTTATCGACTAGAGTCTCTTCTGATAATATATATTTCTTTTGCTCTAAAAATTTGTTTTATTGTGCAATGTGTGCATATGTGATGAGGGTTGGGAATACCTAGTGGGAGCTGGTTCTCTCCTCCCATCATTTGGGTCTTGGGAATAGAATCCAGGTCTTTCGCCTTGGTGGTATGTTGCCACCTACTGAGCCATCTTGCCAGCCCTTCTTTGGCTTTTAATTTCCCTTCAAGGTTAGACTTTCCCATCCTATACCTCTTTCCCTCTATCTCCTCTATTCAGTGAATGGTGAGAGTTGTCTCTTCAGTGTTACTTACGGCTAAAGAAATACCCCAGTGTTGGAGAAAGGCAGGGGACGTGGGTAGGGACACAAAGAGGCTTTGGCAGTTAGGAGGGCAATCATCATCTGGGCCCCTTGCCTGACTTTGATACCCCAGTCACTGTGGTTCCCCCAGACCTCTGGGTGCTAGCATCATTGAGAATCTATTTACCTGATGAACTAAGGTCCTCTGCCCTGCTCAGGTAGAAATGATTTGAAAAGCAGCCTGCATAGCCGTCATCTTTGAAGACTTGTCCTGTTTGATTGTTGGTTCTCTGAATCACCGAGCATCTCCGTGAAGGGGGATAGACAGGGCTCCCTCAATTGGCATTTGCAGTGGCAAATCATGTCTAGGAGAGCTGTCAAAGAGTTCTCAGCACTGACAACCTCCTGGGGTAAACAGACCAGCTGACCATCATTTATTTATGCCTTCAAAGGACTCTGGAAGCCCAGGTAACAATGGGCGGAAGAACGAGCCTGTCATGTATTAATAAACAGGAAGGCTGATCATGGGAGGCAGGTTCTCTTCCAAGAGGGATCACCAAGGACTAATGGGCTCCCTGGAGCTTCAAGCCAGGCCAGCTCTAATGACTTATTAGTGAGGCTACTAGGGAAGAAAACTGAATTTTTCCCTTTCTTTTGCTACTTTTTGTTTAGAGAAACTAAAGGTATTTCATTAGTAAATCCTTTCAGAGAAGGTGGAGACACTGTCTACCTGGGATGGACCTGGGACATACACTTGGGTACTGGTACTTTTTTAAATTAACTGAAGTATTTGAGCACCCACGGAATGCCAGACACTGTCTAGGCATGGGGGACACAAAAATGAGGACAGTGGTAGTCCCAAAGAGTAGTTCATTCTCCCCAGGCCCAGGGAAAGGCTTTAGAGAATTTATGTGCTTCTCATGAGACTGTAAGTGTCCAAAATGACGGGCAGGGGCTTATGGGCAGGCAGAAAACAGGGCAGTGGAGTCAAGGGCAGAAGATGAAGGTCAGAGCCTGGGTGGATTACCACCACAAGAATTTGCCTCCTGGTGCCGAAGGGGCGGGGCGGGGTGGGGGGAGTCAGGGAGGAGGATGTTGGCAGGGCTGGGTTCCCAGCCTAAAATCCTTCCCTGCTTCTTCCTCACTTCTTGTGGTGGCTGTCAGTCCTTGACTTTGACTGACAGCGGAGTCACTGCAGTGTCTGCCTCCACCTTCACTTGGTAATAACGTCGCCACGCCTACCTGTCTTACAATAAGGGCCCCAGCTGTTTACAAACGGGGTCACAGTCTGAGGTCTTGGAATCAGGGACTTCAATCTCTTTTTATGGAGGACCCAAGTGAAACTGTAATGGATGAGTTAATAAAAGCAGGGTGTTGGTGAGGCTGAATGGAAGACTCCTTGAGGTGGGAAAGACTTCCTGCTGAGATTTGGGACAGTACCATGTCCTGCACCAGGGGGAGCAGTGTGAATGGGACATTTATTCAGCTTGACATTGGTGGCTTTTTGTGGAAATGACTGAAAAGTAACTGTGACTGTAGTTAAGACTTAATACAGGCTTTAATTTTAGGTGATTACAAGAATCTAAATTAAGTGTAATAAGCACTTTATTTGGAAAACAAGCAATGTTTAGTGTAGGTGGCTGGGTGGCGAAGATTTCCCAGACATATAAGGCAGTTGGGGGTAAGGGCCCAGAACTTGGGTGAGATGTGATCTGGAGGGCTTTCTCTGGACAAAAGTACCTGAGGAGTCAGCCAGATGGTCCAACATCCTTGTTTTTTGAACAGTTCCAGTTTTCACACTTTCAGAAGCCTTCCTTAGGCTGGAAAGCAAACCGCCTTTAGATCTCTGAAAACCCAGCACAACTGCCTTCTCAAAATCCATCACTGGAAACAGCCTTAAAATCACTTTCTGCTTTGTGTGCCCAACCTGTGATCAGGTCACAGAACTTCCTTCGGGTTCAAGGACAGGAGCTCTTAGCATTTTTGATCCTCTTAGTAAATATGGTTGGAGCTGGGGTCACCGGTAGCTGTGTATCTTGAGTTGCTGTATTATCTCATGGATATTTGGAAGACCTCATTGTACTTTCTGAGACCACTGTGACTCATTAGGGGAGGGAGAGGAGCAGAGCTGAGCAAAGAGAACCTTCTAGTTTTTATTGCATGGGTGTTTGTAGATACAAGTAACTTGGTCACTGGTGCCAGGATTTCCTCTGGGTTTGGTAACAGGAAGTGCGGCTCCATAGCTGTGGGCTCAATTTGAAGGTGCGTGGTCCAGAATCCTTTATTTGGAATGTTTCCACACCTCCCCCTCTGACATAATTAGCCCAGAGACTTAGGAAGAAAACATATATCCTCTCTCATGAGTAGGCAATTTCAAAGACAAGACTGGAGTCAAAACCTGAATGGAAGTTTTAGAAAACAATCGCAAGGGTTGATTGACAGCATGACAAAACTCTAAACATAGCACATCAGGAAGCACCAGGCAAATTCAACCCTGATAACTCCGGCAAGAGAAACTCATAACCACAGCTACCTTCCTTTTGCTCAGTACTAAGAGCAGGCCTGTTGAGACATACCTTTGACTCAGCAAAAAAAAAAAAAAAAAAAAAAAAAAAATAATGAGCATCTTGAAAGAGAAAATATACTTCAGCAAATGAAATTGTCCTGGATGAGAAAGATTAGATTAAAAAAAAAATTCTCTGATGTTTGAACAGCTAGACTTCCTCTTAAAGTCATGTCCTTTGAAATTTAGAGGTAATACTCATTTTAAAAGATGCTTCATATTTACTTATTTTTATATATTTTTCTTCCTTTAAACCTTTGGATGTGGAGGAATTTAAGGGTTTAAGATAATCTACTTGTGTCGGGCAACCAAAACACATTAGGACAGTTGTCTTGGGGAGGAATTACTTGTTTCTCTCTGGACTATTAAACACTGCCCTGGTGAGCTCTTCTGCCTGTGGGAACTGTCCACATTTGCACTGGGGTTTTTAATCGACTGTTGTCCTTTGGAAGAATTATAGTAACGTGGGGCATTTAAAGTTACAGAAGATGAGGTAAACTACAGGATTTACGCAAGGGTACAGTCATAAGAGGGAGGAAAAAGATGAAAATCAAGTCTCCATGCCCTCTGTTTTGCGGAGCAAATACCGGAAACCATTTTTGCTAAGCAAGCATGGTCCTGTCCCCGAGTCCAGAGGCATTTTAAGTTCCCTGAAGAGGAGTGCTGAGCTTCTGCTTGGTTCCATTAGGACAATCAGAGCTCTAGAGCACAAGTCCCCAGGGTTCCCACCCTCGCTGCCTGCCAGTGGTGAGTAGGCCATTCCCTTAGAGGATTTCTTAGGCATCTATTCCACTCTCACAAGATTCAGATCTGAGAAACCTGACCAGCAAGTCACAAGCCACAGCAACCCAGACTTGGTAGCTTGCTCCGGGGATGAATGGTGATGGTTATCAGACACTAGGAAGACGGCAGGAAGTACACAATACTCCTTGACATTTTTCAGTTCAAAAACTTGGAAATTCTTTAAAAATGTAGTTACCTAGGAGCAGTCTCAAAATCAGTGTCCATTAGCTACAAGTTATTATTTTCTTCTATACAAGACACTGCTGCTATGAATACTGCCACAGGTGACCTAGAGCTCTATCCAGAACTGTACAGATCAGGACTGTCCTTGCTGTGGCAGCAGCTGACCTACAGAAGTTGCTACGGTGGCTGGGTAGACCTTTTGTTCCGTTCTGTCCTTCACAGCTGTGTTTCAGCGTATCCCACAGTGGCAGGGTGACCTGCATTTGACCTGGTGGTCAGAATCTCAATGAAATAATGTGACAGTTCCCTGTGTATTTCCATCTCATCCATCTGGGTTTGTACTAGGTTTATGCAGGGGCTTCGTGGTCAAAGGTCAGGGACACTGGCTCTCAGGTAGTGTCATGGCTCAAACATTCAGTCTTCAGCTGTACTCAGTGAATCAAAACGTCTCTCATATGTTAATGTGTAATGGTCTGACAGCTTCAGCTCAGGACAGGGTGAATGTCTGCCATGGTCAAGCACTATTCAAGTTGCTGACAACTTTTTCTTTCAACAACTGTATTTCAATGAAGTAAAAAAGCCTTGACTTATGCCTTAGCAAAATCACTGGATGAGAATGATATCATCAAGTCAGGAGGAGAAGGCGATTCTACAACGTGGGTATCCTGGAGATCCCGGGCAGTGGACGCGCATCCACTGTAGTGGGCTCCACTCTCTATGCTGCAGGGTAGAGCTCAGCCTTCGTGCCCTTCAGACTGGTGGCCATAAAATGCTTGCTGCGAGAGCAATCCCAGCTGGACCTGACGGCAGGAAGCGCGACACCGGTTCACAGTCTTTTCCGACCACTCATGTATACTCTCCTTTTGGGGACTGCACTAAAAGGGGGTGGGGCTTGGATAAAGCATAGGTCCTAGGAATTTAGCTGTGGAGATGATAACTCTGGGCTGGTGAACCACAGAAATACTGTCTAGAACAACTGGTATGACATACTTTTTTTTTTTAAAAAAACAAAAAACAAGAACAAACCAAGGATCATCTAACAGATTGCATCCCTAGGTTCACAGTTAAATCTTCTTTCAGCCAAAGCACACTCTTCAATCTCATATGATGATTTTTTTTGGGTGTTGAGAATTTCATTTTACAACGAACATCTATTCTCTTTTCTCTGGGAAACCATGCCTGGTGAGTTTCCTATTTGATACTTTCTTTCTCTATGGCTATTTTCAGGGTTCTTTCCCTGAAAGAACCTGTACATCAAAATACCCCAAAGGCCCAGCCTAGATTTTGACAAATTTGCATTTCTACAAACTTTCTAAGTTAGGGCAATGTGGTCTAGGGACCATATTCAGAGAGCACTGATCTTGCAGACAGATGAAGTCAGAGCAGTGTGGTCCACTGTGCAGTGGAAAAGTTCTGCCAGCTGCACTCTAAAGACAAAACAAGTTGGTTATTGAGTTCACCCCTTTGCAGGCATGCCTTCCACCCATATTTACTAGTTTGCCCTTCAAGTGTTATTTGCGGGGCTCCATTCCTTTATAGCATTTAATCAGATTGAAGCCTCTTCTTATGGACTTTGACCCTTTTTTCTTTGGTTTTTGAGACACGGTTTTTGTATAGCACTGACTGTCCTGGAACTCACTTTGTAGACCAGGCTGGCCTTGAACTCACTGAGATCCACCTGCCTATGCTTCCTAAGTGCTGGGATTAAAAGGTGTGTGCCACCAACACCTTAAAATAAGAATTATCTGAAAATTTTTCTGGGAACACATTCACCTAAAGCCATATCAGGTATCTGTTTATATTCTAGTCAATAACAGGGTTTGCTGTATCTTAGCACTGGTAATGTTTTTGTTTCCTTGTTTTTATTAATGGATATCTTTAAAAAGTTTTCTGGTATCAACAAGGATTACAACAGAAACAAACTGATTTCATATATAATGTGGCTAATTTTGAGATTCAAAGAGATCACTCATCCAGAAAAGTATACTCTAAAACATATGAGTGGTCATTTAATTTGGGAAATATAAATCTTCAAGTAACAAGCAATAACCTAAGAGAGCCATGGAAAGGATTGCAAGGATAGCCCTACGGCCCTACTTTCTTCAACATCAATCAATAACTCTGATGCTCTATTGGCAATGTCTTGTTCTCAGTCAGTAAGGAGGGTTCCTGGACTTGTATACAACAACACTGGGAATCAGATGACTAATTAAGTGATCTCTTCACGAGAGTAAAATCTACACCCATTAGGTCTTTAATATTTGGTTTCTTTTTCCACTTATTTCTTCTAGAAGTGGGATAAAATCAGATTAAAACCTCAAGTCAGGCAAGTTTTTTGGATAGCTGAAGGAAGTCTGGGAATGAAGGCGACAGTGACTGGGAGATAAACATGTTGCTGACATGTTATCTGTAGCACAATTCAAGTTTATTCCATTTGTTCTTGCAACACGAAACTTAAACACAATATTAGCATTCGGATGTACATGAACTAGGATACTTATGAAAAACCCAACTGTGTCAAAGGAATGACATTGTGTAACCATGATATACCAAAAATGCACAAAGCATTAGTCTTCCTCCATACTGCTTAGAAAGATTGATTGTTTCTCCATTTACAAAATAGAATCAGGACAATTTAAATTTTTAAATTTTGCATGCAAAACACTGCAATTGCTTATTTATGTAGGAGGGCACTCTTACCAGCTTCTTCTATACACAACCAAGTATACAATATTACATGAAGAAAACAGCAGCTGAGCTGAAGTTAAAAAAAAATCAAGTACACATAATTTGAAGCTCTGTTACCGGGGAAAAGAAATGACTAGAAGGCTACTTGTTTGAGCTTCCACATGCTGCAGTTACTCCTTTCTTCGTGCGCAGCTGCTTCTAGACGGTGAGCTGGGATATGCAAGTGCTGTATTAGAACTCAAATCTATAGATGCCGGCATGAAGCTGTGGGGGTTTGTTAGTACGCTAACCACCAATAGGCAAATGATCTGCTTTTATTTGATACAGTGCATATGAAATGGATTTGATATAAAACTATAGAACATGCAGTTTTTTTTCTAGATGTTAAATAGTACTTCAGTGGAGGACAAAACTTAACCTTTTATTAATGCGTGTAGTACCAAAAACAGACATTTTAGCTTCCTTTATTCAAAAATATTAACATTAAGTGTCATGAATTTCTCTGCCAAGTGGTTCAGAAATACATTATAAATAACCTAGTTTTTTTTATTTTTTTCTTTTATTTTTTAAAGAAACTGTAAACCATCCTGGTCAGTCTATCCTAGTCTATGTTTATATGCTATTTTCTCAAGCAATAACTTCATAGCTATGGTTTACAAAATGGCCAACAAAGGGGGGGAGGCAAAACAGCCTCTACTGCATTACAAGGAACACCAGGATAAACTGTACAAAGAATCCTATGGTTTCAGTACCATAATGACCGTAGAAAGCAGACCCAAGGTTAGGAATGATAAGACAATATATTCTCTGCAATAGCCAACTCTAACAAAACACTCTGAAAGAAAAACCGAAAATTGTGTAAAGGGTTAAAATTCAAGCCTTGAAAATAGCAGTATGCCAGGAGGTGAAAAACCAAGGTCTCAAAAACACCCTGTTCCGTTACATTGATATTACAGACTGATGAGTGTCCTCCACTATCAGGATGTCCAACTCTAAGCTTTGTGGCCTTTTGGCTAAGATCAAGTGTAGGATGTCCAACTCTAGTAGGTTGCATTAAGACAGCAGAGTTAGCCAAATACACCAAAATATTTAAACTACTGTTTCGTGATTGTTTTCTTGGACATAGAAAAATTACAGGGTCAGGCTAGTTGAAAGTGAAAAAGCCACAGGATAAAAAAGAGTTCATGGGAGAATACACACACACACACACACACACACACACACACACACACACCCCAACCAATCATCAACTGATCAAAAGTTATTTAGCCAGGCTGACTGTTTGTGGTAATAGTTTAACCCTGCTATAGAATGCTACATTGCCTTAAAAAAAATCATTATTAGTTTTTTAATTATCCATAATGTGAATATAAGTCCCTATCCCACCCACCCTTTAAAAATTTGAGGTACATTCAATTATTGCATGACTTGGCTAAGGAAAGATTGTAATAGTTTTTGTAAGCCTGTATGGATGGCAAGTCAAAGAAATCCTAATACTTTAAATGTAGGATATCAAATTTAAGGTATATTTTAATCATTTTATTGTTCATGAATTAAAATTTAGAGATAAGTCTAAATTTTCTGCAGGTCCTAAGAACACCATTTTAGGGCACTGTATTCTAAGAACACAGACTGTATTGTGAAGTTGTCACATGTATGCAATGCATGATTGTTAAGAGAAACAAAAACACTACAGAGGTGAAGCAGTTTTGGCCCGGCAAGAGTCAATCAACAGCTCAGGGAAACCTGGTAACGAGCACGTTTTTGAAGGGATGAGGTTCCATCTATCCAAATAGTGCATCTCACCCCAGTGATAGCTTTGGTGCACTAAAGAAAAAAAAAATCGGCATCCATGATGGGTTTCAGAGAGGCATCCCAAAGAATATTCTTCATTCTCCAAACACAACTAAGGCTGATTCACTCAAACAGCAAATGAAGACAATCCGTAAGTACTAAGACAACTGTTCTCTCTTTATAAGATACTAACACGTTTATGGCTATGATTTTATTTTTAAATCTCCTTTTACTACCAGCAGGAGTCTCAAAGTGTTTCAATGTTATATAAATGTCTAAGTCTAAAGGAGAAAAAAAAAAGAAATAAGCATACTGGAATGATTCCTCCTTTAGGCTCCTAGAATTTAACATTTTATAAATAAAACTAGTCAGTTTTATCTAACAAGACATAAAATTGATGTGAAAGGGGAGAGAAAATCCAAAGTTTAGTCATCCAGCAATTTAGGGGTGCGCCACTTATCTGAGCTTTCACAGAAATATTAAGGTCATTCAAGATTTTGGTCACTAACCACAGCAGCGCTCTTACCTAGCCAGAAACCCCCAGGAGAGTGCATTCTTAAGGCAGAAGGCTGTAGCTAATTGCTTATCTCAGCACCCTAAGTTGACATAACAGCAGTCACTACTGCTCACAGCTAGGGCTGCCCAATAAGTAGAGTTGGCCTTGTACGATCAGACCTTCAACACACTAATTAATAAATTAGCTAGGGAGCTGAGAAGGTCCAATGATCCCCATACACTGTATTTTTGCTCTCCCTTGGGTATAAGCTGTATATTTTACTAGAAATGGAAAAGAGGCTGGTTTGATCAGGAATCCCAGTAAAAGCCTGATCATATTCCCCACTGCTCCTCCAAGACATGTTTTCCCCCCTTGGTAGTCTGATTTGTTATGAATTTCTCTCTCCTCTCACCCCTCTTAAAGTATTTAGCTGAAGAAGCTGGCAGATAGAAAGTGACAGACAGACAGGCAGCAGTGTGAGGCCACAGGAGAGTCATTCTTCCCAAGTTATCAGTCCATCCATCCATTACTGGAGAAGAGCTTTGATTGCCTGGTTGTCAGTGGCTTCAAGGGCAGTCAGTCCATCTGGGCCTTTCACAGTCTTATCAGCACCCTGGAAAAGAGAGGAGGAAACCATCAATTGAACTCACACTAGAGAACAATGAGTACCAGAGGTGGGTGGCTATGTGGCACAGGCCTTTTATACTCTGATTCTTGGAATCCTTGGTGGAAGGACTGAACCAATTCTGGAAAGTTGTCCACACTAACATATACACAGTAAGATAAAAAATTTAAAATGCATTATTATTTTCCAGGAGTTAGATATTTTAAGAAACAAAATAACTGTCTTGGGTACTGTTCTATTGCTGTGAAGAAACATCATGACCAAGGCAACTTATAAAAGAAAGCATTAAACTGGGGGCTTGATTACAGTCTTAGAGTGTTGGTCCATGACCATCATGGTGGGGAGCAGTAAGAGCAGGCATGCCACGAGAGCAATAGCTGAGATCTTACATCTGATCCATAAGCCCAAAGTGAGAGTGAGACTGGGGATGGTGTGAGTTTTGGAAATCTCAAACTCCAGTGACACATCTTCTTCAACAAGGCCACATCTCCTAATCCTCCCAAAAACAGTTCCACCGACAAGCAACCAAGTATTCAAATATGACCCTATGGGAGAACATTCTCATTTTCATTTAAACCACCACAACAACTCAGCATCAGCATTAAAAATAGTGAACCAGCTTTTACTTATCATATTTATCCAACTGACTAAGTTTCAAAACCATACTATCCTTTGGTTTCTGGAGAAGGGAGAGACAGTCTTTTTTACAGGGCATGGCTCCTGGTAGGTCAGCTACTTTCTAGTGGATGGCCTCATATGTAGACTATATAGTCAGCACCAATTAGACTCTGTGGAATGGACGGACGGACGGACGGGGACACACACACACACACACACACACACACACACACACACACACACACACGAGAGGAGCTAGGGGGAACAGTGGGGGTGACCAAGAGGAATTGAAGCTCACTTAACTGTGGCCTCACCTAGATCATACACTTGAAAGATCCCTGCTCCTTAAAGCCCCAAGATACCTAGCTTCCACTTCTCAGGCTCTCATTAATTCTCTCTCCAGCCCAACAGCTTTTCAAAAAGTTCCTATTAGAGTGAATTTCTATTATGCCAACATTTAGTCGACAAAATACTTACAATTCTATAGGTCAGATACAACTAAATGCTAATATTTTAAATAAAATTAAAATAATAAATTAAAATAAAAATAACATTACTCAAAACATGTACCAATAAATAACATAAAAATAAACCAATTTGTCAACATGGGTGAGAATATTAAGGAAAGTGGTTTTTTTTTAAAGACTAATGAAGTTACTGGAGAATTTGGGTAATCTTTAGGAAGCAAGCCATTTTTGTGCATTCATTTTTAGTTATAATTTCCATAGCTTTACATAATATATTCCTGTTCCTATTTGAGTTACCAGCTTTAAATTTTATCTTTTGATTTCCTGCTACAGAGAGAGAGGAGTCTGAGCTTACCACACACCCTCTTCCTTCCTCATTCAGACTCCCACTTTCTTATACTATCATTTTGTTGCTTTGCAAACTTAAAGTTATTTGAATCTAGATTTCTTCATACATTTAGATGGTGTATCATTTTCCATAAAGTAGCAGTATTAGATAACCTCCTGACTTTGTCATTCTCCCTGCGGATCTTTTAATTTGCCAAATTTGGTCTGTAAAACCTGTGTGTATGTTGATGGTCAAAGTTAAAATGTATTAACAATGTTTAGTTATTTGAGGTAAGCACTGCTTACTGTGGCATGCAGCAACTACTATCCTTTGCTACCTTTTTGTTATTCCACAGCGCAACTCTGTGCAGACCTCCCAAACAAGGAGCTGTAAAGAGTGCAGTACAGCGCTACACCCAACAGCTCGGGGCTTCTCAATCTCACTTGTTCATTTTCAAACAACAAACTTCTGAGCCTTTATGTTACTGTTAGAGTAAACCGGTACAATAAAGTAGAAGACAAAATTCTAAGACAAAAAGGAAGAGGAAAAATAAGACATAGCACACAATTGGCAACTGAACTAAATTGCTTCAAAAATACTTTGGAATAAGGTAGTATTATTCTCTGAATGCTGAGTTCTCTGGGTGTTAATGTATCTGAGCAGTGAGGAGAGAGAAATTCCTAACTCAATACACCCACTCTCAAGACAGGATCTTTACATTCTCTGCTGTTTGGCCTGCCCCTCCTTCCTTTCGCTCAACTCCTTCCACCTTCTCTGGTTGTCCTGCATATATTCCCCATTCATTATAGACCTGCAACACTTGCTCAGGTCTTTTCATTAGCTATCTCAGGTACATCCAACCTTTATTCCCATGCTGGACAACATATCCCGAAACAAGCCTGTAATCTCTCCTTACACGTGCACTCCTTTTCAATGTGAGCACACCATGAACCTTTCTTGTAGACTTTCCACCTAACCAGTTGTTAAGGCTGCCCTATCTTAGTATTTCCCAACTACCTTCTCCATTGCTACCCGTATTTTCAGCATCTTCTCAACATTTAGATGCAATAGTTTCTTATTTGGTTTAACTTCTTTATCTTGCAGCATACAGTATGTGGGTGATCTTTCTCAAATACAATGCTGACAATTCTCTTCACCTTCCTAAGAGTCTTTAGTGGCATCCTCATAAATGAGAATGAAGAAAGTAACAAACAACAAAAAAAAAAAAAAACAAAAAAAAAACCCCGCAAGCAATCTGCTTAATCTTGTCAATTTGACACACCTAGAGTCACCTGGGAAGAGGAAACTTCAACTGCCTGGACCAGATTGCCTGTGGTGATGTCTGTGAGAGATTATCTTGACTGGTTTGGGTGATATCATTCCTAGGCTGATGGGGCTGAGTTGTACAAAAAAGCTAGTTGAGCATGAGCCAGGGAGACAGAAAGCAGTGTTCCTCCCTCCACAGTTTCTGCTTCAGTTCCTGCTTTTAAGCCTGCTCCAACATCTTGATGATGGGCAGTGACCTGGAAGGGGAAGCTGAATAAACATTTCCTCCCTTACGTTGCTCCTGGTCATGGTGCTTATCAAAGTAATAGAAAGCAAACTACAACATTACCTAGCTTTCATTTCTTGCTAAATACTTTCTAGCCCACACTGTAGCTTCCAGAAAACCTATTGCAATTCCTGGTGTCTTCATCATATATCTGAGACTTCTTTCATTGATGTTTTTGGCTTGAACGACACCTCAGTTCCCTCATAAAGATTCTTATGACACTCTCTAAGCTTCCCAGCTCCTGCTGGCTGACCTAAGAGCTGTTAGTGGTACATGGTATTTTAACGCTACCCTTTCTACCCTTCCCTGGACTTCAAGAGTATATCTGACTTCTTTGTTCAGTTCCCCCCTCTCTTACGTATGAGCTCTTGTCTAAGCAATCAATCAAAACATTTTCATAACACTTGCTGTTTAATGTATCTGTTTTCCTTTATCTCTGCCCTGAACATCTACCTTGAACTTAAGCCTCACCTTCCCTCCCTATTTATCTGCTTTGAAATTTATATCAAGCCTCACAAATACCCCAAATTCAACATACTCTAAAATCAATCTGACATCTTTTCTTAGATGCTAGTTCCTTTACCACAGTAAATATGTTGATAGCGGGAGCCAATCTTATTAGTCTTTGCATTTTTGAAAAGGCCCCAAAAAGGATGATGATAAATCTTCAAAGAAATATTTAATCATGCTATGTCTACTTGGCCTAAGAGAAACATATACTCTCTCAAATAATTAATTTTTTAACATTACAGAGGCATTTTCTTTCTTTCTTTTCTGAAGTACTTGTGCTTATCTGAAATTAACATTTCTGCCTTTAGAACATGGGGTCCGTGAGGTCTGAGTATGCACTCACTTGGTTCTTCTATATACTCCTGGTGCTTAAATGAAAACCGTTTATTTTCCTTTATTTGCTATTAAATATCACACCAGTTGAAAAATGCAAAGGAACAAAAAAATTGTTTGTTCTCTACTCAATAATTAACTCCTATTCAGTTATTACATTCTATGAAGTCTTTCTAAATATCCCAGGCAGTTGGTTTCTGTTTCTGTTTGTCCATGGCATGCTGTCTATCATACTGAGCTGAACTCTATATTCTGGCTCTCTCGAAGGCCAGTAAAACTTCTCTATCTCTGTTTTTTCTTTACTCAGAGTTGAAAAGAAATGGAATTCTCAGGCTCCCTTCAAGCTAGAGGTCACCATCTGATATAATTAAAGCCTCGCTCATGCATCACTTCCTTTCTTTCAGTAAAAGCCCAGAAGAACATTCTCACCTCTTTCCCTTCTTCCTTTCCAAACTTAGATAATCCCTGCAGGTGCAATACTCATTCTGTAATCATAATAGGTTATACAGGGCTGGAAGGGTACAGAAGGTGGTTGATGACATTCATATATAGAAAGTAGAGCCAGTGGCTGGGCCTTGGACTGTTAACTATTAGACAGCTCATTTTGAGACACAGTCTTGTGTAGAGTCCTGTAATGGGAGGTTCTGCTACTCACAACCAAGCCCTACTCCTCTTATTACTCACTGGAGTAACAGACAACTTTTCAGACTTAGGCGCCATTCCATTATGACAGGGTCCTTACTGTAGTCATCTCTGGAATCTGACACCTTGGACAGTGACTCATAGTCACTAATGCTTATTACATAGTGGTTTAATGAAAAAAAATTATGCCTGTCTCATGGTATAACTGCATACTTAGGAACGCTGTACCCTTGCTGGATATATACTTAGTCACATCAGTCTCTTACTGTAGTGAACATCTGCATCCAACTTCCCTTTCCTATCATCCAATCTAAGTATGTGCCACCATTTCCTACTGTATCAGAATACTGCAAATCAGAGAAACTTTTAACTGTTTGAATGTGTATTTAAATATTACCATTGCCAAGGATCTTACAGATAATGTTCCATTTTGGAGACTACTAAAAATGGATTTGGTATTTAGTGACATTAGAAACTGTCCAAATACGTAAACTACATACATTGTAAAATTATATTTACTGGTACAGGACTTGACAGCACATTTAAGTTGCATATTAATCCTAGATACATGATGTAAAGACAGCTTAGACAGTAGTAGTTCCATGACTTTTAATTTAATACTAAACATTATTATGACCCTTACATTTTGGTAATTTTGGGTTTTTAATATATCATAGACAAGTGTTACCTTTTTTTCTTTCACCAGTGTTTTTAAGTGGGGCACTGTTAACGATTTTATATATTGGGGTTCTTAAGTTCAGAGAGATAAGAAACTTGTTTAGGATCAGTCAGAGCTTCTGATTAGAAGTCCTGTATTCTGTGCCATATTTAGTTGAAAATTACCCATGGCTTTTTTTCTGCAAAAATGTTAGGATGAGACATAGTTCCCTTGAGATATTTGCAACTTTAATTGTGTGTCTTATAAGGAAGTACAGAACCTTGTAAAATGCACAGACAGGATGTATCATTTCATCTGTTGAAGCCTGGGAAAACATACTCTCTCCTCCCTCCCCCTCCGTGTGTGTGTGTGCGTGTGAGTAATCAAACTCAAAGACCTGCTTATTTAAGGCAAGTGCTGTACCACTGAACTACATCATCAGCGCTCAGGAAAAAATTTAAAGACAATTTGTAAGTTAATTCAACAAACATTGACTGAGCTTCTTCTATTAAGTGACAGATGTAGTTTTGCTAATTAAAACTTCCAGCCATTTACTTGTTTGTAAGTAGTTTATGGCTGCTTTGGTGCTATGGTGGCCGAGATGAGTGAGTCATCTCGGTTCATGACAGGGATTATACGTTACTATCTGGCCCTTCATCGAAATTGTTTATTATGTTGTAGGGTACTGAGGAGAGGGAAAGAGTTTCTTCTACTTCACAATCTAGGTGGCACAGGAAAGGGTCAAATGTACACATCTACCAGGGAGCAAGCACTACAGTAAAAACAGAACGGTCACTACTTTCTCTGACCCTCAGAGTACTCCAGTGCATGAAGACTCTGAATCCCACTGTGTTTATTTGTTCACTGATTTATTGGGTTTTTTTGTTTCGTTTTGTTTCAAGACAGGGTTTCTCTGTGTAACAGCCCTGGATGTCCTGCAACTAGCTCTTGTAGACCAGGCTGGCCTCAAACTCACAGAGATCTGCCTGTCTCTGCCTCCCAAGTGCCACTGCCCGGCTGATTTTTAAACTATGGATTTTTAAACTACTGGTTTTTAAACTATGGATCCAGAACTTCAGTGTATGTCTCTGAATTTTATGGCTAGAGTCTCCATCTGCAGTACTCTCCCTGAAACAGTATACTCACTGTGCAATGGAGAATGACACACATTAAGTACAGTACTAGCTCAAAGTTTTGATTTACCTGGTGGGCGAAGTGTTGTTGCTATTGTCTCAGCTGTTCTTTTTTTTCTTCCTACCTAATCAACTCCAACAAACTCTTAACTTTTAAAATTTGGTGTGTGTGTATGTTTTACATATGTATACGCATGTTCAAATACCAGAGGTCAATGTTGTGTGTCTTCCTTAACTGTGTCCTACTTTATTTTATGGAGACAGAGTTCTCACTAACCCTGGAGCTCACCAAAGGGCTAGTCTGGATGGCTACTGAGCTCTAGGGATTCTCTTATGTCCATCTCCCAGCAACTGAGACTACAACTGAGCACTGCTATATGCAGCTTTTATGTGGGTACTGAGAATCTGAACTCAGGGCCTTATGTTTGCACAGCAAGTGCTTTACTGATGATTCCCTCTAGCTTCAACCTCACTCAGCTTTCAAGAGTCAAGTATTTCAAAAGCCTTCCAAGTAGCTACCTCAGCTCATGCCTGGAGGGCCCTCCCCTGTCCACAAACACGTAAGTGCAATGCTGCACAACCTTACATTTGATTTTATTTCTTATTTGAACAAAATGACTACTATCCATTTCTAGTTGCAGATATAATGATGTGTATCTGTTCCGTTACTCCCTGTGAAATTAGATGTTAATGTCTCTAAACCTTTTTTGGTTAAGAAGAATAAAAAGAACATTTGAAGGTTTCACGATTCCCCCCACAAATAGGATGGAGTAAGTACAAAATCATCTTTCAACTGTTTTCTCCAGACATGCAGTACTGAGCTCTTCTAGTAGCCGGAACAGCCTCAGTTTTAAAGGTGCTGATCCTTGAAACAAAGGTCTTTCAGGAAGCATGTTTCAGGGACCCTCATTCTTGCAGCAGTAAGTCTTCTCTAGCATGCTAAGTCTATCAATCCTTAGTAGTCAGTATTTACTGACAAATTACAGTGCAGCAAATAGCTTACACACACAGCACACTTACTTGGCTGTAATGTGGCGGTTACAGAGGGTCACTGGAGCTGGGCTAGTTTCAATGTCCACACCCCTGATATGGCTTGAATGTGTGGCCTTGTGACGGTCACTCCTGTTTGTCAATTTGACAAAAGATGATGTAGTACAATGGCTCTTGAAAGTTATTTGTAGCATATGTTCATACTTCTTAGCCTTTAAAGCCAAGAGTCAACTAAATTCTTACTCATTATCAGTGAGTAATTTAGCTCATGTCAGTTTGTTTACACCAGCTGTGTGAACCTGGGGTAACTTTACTCACTCTTATGTACAGTTTTCCTAACAATAAAACCCACCCTTTCCACATTCCTAGTTCACAGGATTGTTGGGATAAATTAGGTGGTCTGATCTATTTTAAATTTTAAAAACAGTACTTGCACTTTGAAAGTGTTACTTAGCTGTGAGTTATTTTATGCTCTTATACTGGCCCATGTTCCAATAGAGTAAACTTATAATGAGATGTTAAAGAATGTGTTCAAACCAGATCTCCTGGGAAGCAGGAATGAGAAGGAGATGCTGTAACATACAGCACCTGTCACCAGCAGAAACCATCTGAAATATGATGTGCTCCAGCGGCAAAGAGCTGAATGGATGAAAATATTGAACTTACAATGGTACATTTGTTTATGAGATTAATAAACCTATCATAACAGTTCTTTAGTTATTATTGGGTCAATTTTTGCTAGTCTCTTTATGATGCAATCTCCTCTTAAAATAAGGCAACTGAGAAGGGAATGTTGGATTCTTTGAGAGTCAGAGGCCCTAAATATTATATGAAGCCAAACGTTAGCACTTCTACAGAAATTTTTAGGTTTCAAATAATCATTAACTGTGGCTTAAGTTAGTGAATAATTTTGGCTCACCTATTTGCTTATGCTGCAATGGGAGGATTCCCAGTCCTTCCTTAATCTTATATATCTAATTCTCAGTTCAAGTCACAAAATACACCTGATGCTTTATTGGTGACAACACTGTGAGGGACTTGAAATGGACCTAAGTTTTATGCCCAAGAGGCTGCCAAAAAAAAAAAAAAAAGCAAAGCCACATTGTTTGAAATATCAATAGCAGAAACTGCAAAGTCCAGGGATGGAACCAAGACTCAGAAAGATGAACAGGAAATGTTCTTTCTCTAATGTGGCTCCTGGCTCACAGTTTTCTGTTGTTGTATGTGAGAATGCGTATGTACAGAGGCCCAGAAACTACAAAGGGACACAAGATAGAACAAAAAGAATTTAAGGGAGAAAGGCTGAGAAGAATAGCAGAACACAGGTGATGACAGTGGAAGCAGAGAACACTGGTGGGGAAGGGATTAAGTGCGGACAAGGAACATGGAGAGGGAGAGAAGAGGGTAGGGGAGAGTGACAACTACAACAAGTACATAGGAAAGTACCATATGGAGACCCACTACACTTACTTATAAGCTAGTTTAAACAACAACAACAACAACAATAAAAATTCTTGTTAAACCGATGACTTATGCTTATGCTGGAGAGGATGTGGGGTAAAGGGAACACTCTTCCATTGCTGGTGGGAGTGCAAAGTTGTACAGCTGCTTTGGAAATCAGTATGGTGATTTCTCAGAAAATCAGGAAACAACCTACCAGCAATACTGCTGCCAGATATATATCCAAAAGATGCTCAATCTTACCACAAGGACATGTGCTCAGCTATATTCATACCAGCATTATTCATAACAGCCAGAACCTGGAAACAACCTAGATGCCCCTCAACTGAAGAACAGATAAAGAAAATGTGGGACATTTACAATGGAGTACTACACAGCAGCAAAAAATAATGGTATCTCAAAATTTGCAGGCAAATGGATGGATCTAGAAAAAACTATATTGAGTGCAGTAACTCAGATCTAGAAAGACAAATATAATATGTACTCACTCATAAATGGCTTCTAGACATAAAGCAAAGGAAAAAACCAACCTAGGTTCACAACCCCAGACAACCTAGACAACAAAAAGGACCCTAAGAGAGACATACATGGATCTACAAGAGAGAAAAAGACAAGATCTCCCGAGTAAACTGGGAGCATGGGGGGATCATGGGAGAAAAAGGGAGGGGAGTGGAGAAAAATGTATAGCTCAATAAAAACAATAAAAGTTCTTGTTAACAGAGAAGACGGTTCTCTTAGCAGACTATTTTGTTTAAATCTTAACAAATGAGAGAAATAGATTACAGAGTGATCCAAATAATCATGAATCATTAAAATTAGAGTGGTACAATAATTTGTGGATTATTGTATGATTGGTGTATTGCATAGTGGATTGCTATGATTTCCTCCCTCGCCCCACCCCATTTACAAGTAGACTTCTTAAGGAGGTAAGTTCTTTGCCACAGTATGAAGCAAAGAAAGAAAGGAAAACAAAGTTTCTTTTGGATGTCTTCCTGGAAGATAAAGCTCCCAAAATGTTAAATATAATTAGTAACAGAATGATGGTTTATGAAAACAAATTAAATATGCTGTCTGTTTTTATAATCTAAGATACAGTAAAAATATAGTGCTTTGAAACTTACGTTACTGGGATGTAACATGTTTATTTAAAGGGATTCCTATTCCTACCTTATTTATTTGTTTTGGCTGCTTGAGACAGCCCAGGCTGGCCTCAGATCTTCCAGCTTGCATTCTGAGTTTTGGGATTATAGGGATAACCCACCATGTCTAGCTCCTATTGTTTTTAACAGCAGTGCATACCACATAAGCAATGTAGTCTGCTGACTATCTGTTTATCACAAAAAAGTAACATTTAATAGTGACCGCTAACAGAAGTAGGGTATTTTTAGGGTAAGTATATTAAGGGTATTTTTTTATAACACCCTATACTAACAGATTTAGAAATGACTTTTTTTCTCCTTAGGATTAAAAAACAAGGATACTGCACTACTTAAAAATCCTTTATTATCACTTATATAAACTATAAGAAATTATATAAATTATAAGGGATTTTTAACAAGTAATAATGTAGAAAATTTAGTACCTGGTAAATGATGTAAGAAATGCTGAATGTAACATCATAAAGCTGCTACCGGCAATCTAGTAATATTTCTCTTGAGATTTTTTTTTAACCTTAAAAGCCCATTTGCTAAAAATAGCAGAGGTAAAAAATATATGGTTTTACCATCGATCCTCTTCAAATACTGTACACATGCGATCACTTTGGCACTTGAAATACGAATCAGAAGAGTTTGGTAATGATCCATGGAGACCCAGATCAGTGTTTTGTGAACTCTTGTTTGGCTACATTTGTTTCTAACGGTTAAGTGTTAACAAGTCCAAGCTGATGCACATTCAAGTTTGGAAGAACCACCTTGCCACTAAAGTTAAGGCTTTAAAATGATGCTTACTATAAAATCCAAAGTACTTGTGAGCTACAGTGGGGACTGGACAGCAAACTACAGTCTAAATACTTGTTTTTGTAAATGATATTTTACTTCCTACTCGATGGAATATATGGAGCTGTTATCACAAAATTATGACTAAGACCACATGGTTTGCAAAGGCACAGAACACTGGCACCCTATCCCTAACCCATGGTATGCTTGTTAGGGTCTCATGTAGCTCAGGCTACATGAACTCTTTAGCCTGCCTCCACTACCCAAGTGCTGAGATTACAGGAGACTGGCCTATATTTTTATAGCATTGATAGTCAGTGCTTACAATTCAAAGAATTTCCTGGTAAGGACTTTTTAGGGCAAAAAGGAGAACTTCATTCAACTGAGCTAATTATAATTCTAAATGACACATGATTACAGAGTCTATTTTTGCTTTGATAAAAACAGGCTGAAGCACAGTGAGCTTGGCCCTTATATCACTCAATGCTGTGTTATTCTCTCATGGGTGTCAATACCACACACTCACTTTACCAATTCTCTGGTCTTAGTGAACATTTTGTACCTCTGGGCTTGGAGCAGCCTTGGATCAGCTCTTACCTTTTGTAAAAATCCTATCTAGAATACAGTTGAAAATGTTTTCTTTGAATCTACTCTCTTTGCTTTCTATGTTTTAAGACTTCACTACCATTTCTTATCTAATGTTTAATGAATCCCCTTTGTATGATCCACTACAAGGCATTGGTTCATTAATTTAAAAAGTCTTTTCTGTCAGTTGGGAGAAACACCTCCCCCCAATAATAATAAACAAACAAACCTCCAAATAACCCCCACCCCCCAAAAAAAACTGGGAAGCAAACACATGTGGTTAAATCTCAGTCTTGAAATAGAAGCCTGATATCTGTGGATCTCTGTATTTTTCTAATTTATCAGCTCAGCAATTAAACATAAGTCTGCATCTCTTTCTATCTATAGATATAGGTACGTCCCATGCCTCTCAACTGCTCTGATTAATTCCAAAGGCATTTTAAATGGTAGAGAGAACACACCTGTTGAACCTACATCTTGGGACAGATTTTGAATCCATTAAATTTTGTCAGGCCTTCAGGCAGTTAAATCTCCTTGAGATATATGGTCTCTTTATTCATAGAGAGAGAGAATGGTTGTGGTATTTGACTTGTGAGTAAATTATTACTTGGCACACACAGTTTTGATTCCAACAATTTTCTTTATTTCTATGTTCTATTAGCTGTGATCATACTGAATGTTTCTAAATTGCTGCTTATTATTTTATCCTTATGCTAACAGTATAATAGTTGCATAAGAAATAACAAATGTGAACGGTTCTAGACTCTATAAGGATTCCAGCTTTGGTGGAAGTCAGACTTAGAATATAAATACTGACTGCAGCTTTTTGTTTTTGTTTTTTGAGATAGGGTTTCTCTGTAGCTTTGGAGTCTGTCCTGGCAGTAGCTCCTGTAGACCACGCTGGCCTCAAACATCTGCCTGTCTCTACCTCCAGAGTGCTGGGATTAAAGGCGTGCGCCACCACGGCCTGGCTAGGAATTCTTTATTGTAGAAGATTCTTTAACAATGGAAACTTATAAATAAATACAGGTCTAAATGAGTTGAAGAATAATATTTTGACACTAAAGAATGTAGAACAGTGACTGACCCCTTTCTAAGATAACTATGTCTTGTTTTGTTTTCGTATAAAGAAAAACAAGTATATTAGAAAGAAAAAACGTTCTATCTGTAGTTCAAGAAATGGCTAAGGGGAGAATGAATTGAATTTATTATAAAAGAATAAAAACCACACATTTACAGATATGTGTAGTTATTTTTTGATATGGATCTAAGAGTAGAACTCAACACCAGTGTTAAGGACGCACTGTAGAGCTCTAAGGAGGTAGTGAATAAGTGTTAAGACAAAAGTGTTTACCTTCCCCAGTTCTCTCTATTATATTGAAACTCAAGCAGCATGTGCAAAGCCCACCTTCAGTCTTAGTTACAATAAAAACTATTCTCTACGGAGTACATAAATATTTTGCATCAGGACTTGACAAATCTTTATATGTACACACTTACTAATTTAATTTCTTTTTCTTTTTCCTTACTGCTTTCTTTTAGCAGGCTGTAAGCTAAGATCCCAAATGGAAATGGGTCAGTGTATGGTCATAAAATGCAAGCTTGGTGACTTACTCTATAGAGATTTCTTCCCTTATAGAATATAACACAGCCAGAATGGTTTCTAGTAATTAGCTACCCAAGGTTGGATCCTGTACTCTTACTGTGTATTAACAAAGACAGAAACATCAGAAAACTCCCAGACTCATCACTGCCTCAATGATATCAACAAACTAGAGAGCTCTTAAGCACTTCTGATCTTTCTCAGTATATACTACAGAAAATAAAATGTAAAATTCCAAACCCCTGTTACTTAAAGTGTGCTCTATCACCCTGTACCAGGATGCAAATTTACTCATTCATGGTGATAACATTTTTATGCCATTAATGCTTGCTTACTTTAGCTGACTTCTTTTACTTAACAAGATTTTTAAAGAAGGAAACTAGGCCAAGCACTTTAACCATCACAGACTGGAAGCAAACAGTCTGTACCAGCAATTATAACTAACACTGTTCTAGATCGCAATTTCTGTTCCTGCAGTCACACTTAGTTTAGTTCTAAAGCAATAAGGGTTTTAAAATAAGCGATAAAATGAACATTGACCTTACCTTTGACAGAAGCAATTTCACACAGGAAACATGACCCTCATAGACAGCAGACAGAAGAGGGGTAATATGATGTTTATCTGGAGCCTGTAGACATCGAAGAGATAATTTTATCTACTTTTCTTCTTTTTAAATCTTCTTTCTATATCTAACTAGGGAATTTTTATGACTATTTCAAAATTAATACCATTTTTCTTTCTGTAAAAAATTACAAGTTTCCAGTCATTTAAAAGTTATCAAGAAGCAAAAGTACACACAGTGTCTTCTCTTGGCAACCTAGCTTCTCCACTATTGTAGAAACACCAGTGTGGTTCAGAAAGGAAGGAGGAGGTAAAAATACCAATAAGGAGGCAAGACTAGACAGCCAAGTTGGGTCAACTGACATGATAAAAAGTTATCTCTTTCACTATTATTATCATCTAAACAATTTCCTAAAATCCTGAAATTAAAGAGGGGCTCAAGTCAGGAGATGACAACTCCTGACTGATGATTTTGTCACATTTATCTCATGGTCCAGGCTAGTGTAGCCTACCACTTCCGGGTCCTATGCTCTATTACATGATAGACAGCATCTACTACCTACAGTGGTAACTCGCCAAGCTTTAGAACTTGAAAAGCAATAGCCAAGTGGGGAGACAGTAAACAGTTCATTAACTTAAAAAAGAATGGTTTGTGTAGGACTATATATTTAAAGTAACTCATAAACCTACAGCAAAGAATTCCTTGAAGCATGACAGACTTTTCTAGAATGATACCTATTATACATATACCATTAAGTATTAATGTATGTGTAATACATACATTAATATCTGCTCCTTTCAGCAGCAGAAATTCCAGGATTTCCAGCTGTCCACAATCTGCTGCATAATGAAGAGGCTTCCTTCCACCTTCTAGTGTCCGGTTGACATCTTCTCCCTTGTCAGAGCAGCCAAATAAAAACAATGTTTATATGGATAAGAGACTGAAGAGGGAAACAAAACGAGGCATCTGATTTTTTTAAATTTATATAAAAACTTGAGTTTTACGAAAACTCTATTTTTTACAAAGTGAAATGAAAATGTAAAGAAGTCACGTCTGCATAATAACATATGGCACTCAACTCATGATTAGGCTGAAAACAATTGAAGTAATAATGCTAAACGCAACGAGATGTACCACTGTTTCATGACCTCAAATGAGTTCAGTCAGCAACCACAGAAGACCGCTAAGTTCAAGTACTAAGATTTTATATTTTCTATGACTATATTATTATCAGAAATTAAACTTATAATCATTTAATTCTTTTGGTATTTACTAAAGTGGTGCAGTAAAGCAAGCACACTGCCAGGCATTAGGAAGACAAAGGTGAACAAAAGCAGGCATGGTTTCCAGTGAATGCAACTTACCACTTAGTGTGTGGAGATGACCTGATTTGAAAATATTAGTGTTCTATAACCAAAACCAATAACTCATCATCGCATGGTTACCAGAAGATGATGAGTTAATCTTGATAACAGGGATGCAGTGTTAAGACATTAACTTTTCTAGTGACCAACTTCTGTATTCTTGGTATCGTGCTATATACAGTGCCATGATACTTCTAATTCAAATTTGCTTCATTAAAGGAAGCAAAATACCTAAAAGTTTATTTTCTCAATAACAATGCTATTCACTTAGCTTAGATTAGTCAATTCACCAAACCCTGGATAAAGACGTCAAAGCCTTAACATTCCATAGCCATTACCAGCCGTGCTTTCAAGCGCCTCAATTTCCCATCCTTTTTACTTAGATCAGTGTTTTCCTTCCTTCTCATTAATGCAAGTATGATAGATTCCCTAAGTCCATGCAAATTCAAGATTTCTCTTATCCACATCATTTTTACAGATATGGTAAGCTTTCCCTCCCTCAAAACCACAGCAATCATTTAGGTATAGAGTGTTTTTGCCACATTTCACATGTATATTCTTTCTTTCTCAATGGGATGCAAATTCCAGGAACAGAAATCATATTTTTCTTCCTTACCTCTTCCTACAGTATGATGTGTAGGTTAGGAATACACACCTCATCACCACTAGACACTAGACAAATTATTTATGCTCTGTGTGTATGTGCTTTCATAATTTAAGATGGAAAGATTGAAGTACATGGCTTTCACAGAACTATTGTGGAGATTAAACAGGATGAGCCAAGCAAAGCACTTAACCCCAAACATATAGAGCAAATACACCGTCTCTTTAGAAGAGCAAATTTCACCAGAAATTAATTTCCTCTTCCGAGTTAATGGATGATAAAACAACCTTTCTGTAAGTTAAGATTAGTATGGCAATTGAAAGTAGTGACTTCCAACAGGCTGTTTATTTAAAGCCAATTCAGCCAAACAGTTTATTGTGAGGACATTCCCTGATTTTCTGAGTTGTTTTGTGGTTGAATGATTTTGCTGTTGTGCACACATCATAGAATAGATTTTAAAAATCAAGTTTATTTAAAAACTTCTGACAGCTGCCACCTCACTGGTGTTCTGTCACAGAACCACCATGTACATATGAGCTGTTTCTGAATGGAATAGGTGACACCTGATGGTAACATGTTACAATAGACTTAAAATATATACATATAAAGACAGGCACATAGTATCTTAAGACCCCTGGAGGAGAATGGACAGTGTTCCAACTATTCCGTGTAGTTCCAGGACCAGAGACTACTCACTTCCTAAACCTTAGATCCTTAACAGTAAGCTAGAGTGAAAATGTCTGTACGCTCCACATTAAGGTTCAACTGCAGGGATAAATACAGAGCATGCGGTATAACGCTTAACACAGAGCAAAACGTTTAATAAAAGTTAACTATCATTTTTATGGAGCATTGGTGTTGGTTTAACCCATCGATCCATCCATCCTATCCATTAATTAATGAGTCAGGGTCTCATGTAGCTCAGACTGGCCTTGAACTCACTAAGAATGAAGGAACCATAGGCATACACATACCTGGTTTTATGTGGCACTGAAGACAGAACCTAGTATGCTGAGCAAAAAATCCACTAAATAGTCCTGATATTAATTTATACTTGAACTAAAAGACTATCCAAAGCCAAGTTAATGCAAGTTTCTGCAGAATGGTTGAAATATGAACATATGGCTTAACAATATATAGTTTAGAAACAAATTTAAATAATAAAGATGATTTGCTGTACCATCCTAGATTCTAGTCAAATGAAACACAAGTCGACAAGGGGTATTGATGAGATCACTGATAAAGTTTTCCTCCCATTATTATTATTATTTTCTTTTCATATCAGTATTATCTGTATGGACCATTATATTGAAACACAGTAAATAAATACCCTTAATAAGTACCAAGGAGGCTGCTTTTGTTGAAATGACAATCCTCTGAATCATGTTGGATTCTTAATACAAGGCTGCAAGATACATATGAAACAGCCATGTTCATACTTCCTCCTTTATCCCTTCACACTTGCATTACAATTCTTATTCTAGCTGACAAGTGACAACACCGCAAAGACTGTGAGTGACCAAAAATACAGGATTCTCTCTGAAAAGCAGCACTGAGAAGTATACAGCATTAAATGTACTAGAAAAGGGGAAGTCTTTAAGATAATGTCTTTTCTACATTCACCAAAATAAAATTAGAAAAAGTAACTTAAAGCAAAGCAAAAAGGACAAAAAAATAGAAAGAAGGTCAGAGTGAACATCAAGTAAGCTGAAGGCAGGACACCATGGAGAGCAGTAAAAAGGTGACTCAGGAAGACCAATGCAGCCGAAGCCATTCCGAAACATGAATAGAAGAAGGGTAAAGCATACTAAATAAATGCCAGCCCCAGACTCTACAGATGACCTCACAAGGAAACTTACAAATACTTTCGGAAGTCTTTGGACCTGTTGTTCTACACACTTCAGAAAACAGAAGGGATGGGAAGATTTATCAACTAATTCTGGGGTGGGCATTAGTCTTCTAAGGAAGAGGAAGACATTACCAAAAGCTTGCTTTCAGAATCACACCCTCTGAGATGTTAGGAACCCTCCCCTGGTTATTTAAATCTTAAATTTTCATTATGTGCTTACTTCCTATTTTCTGTGAAGAGATGGGTATTTAACCGTGCAAAAAGAGCTCTGTGCAGAAGCATTAGGCTTCAGGCAACTACTGCTACCTAGCATGTGGGTAGCAATAAGCTGTGGGCCTTAGTTGGTGGTTGCATCTAAATCATCTATAGCTCCCTTTTCTCTCTCCCAGGTAAAGGTCCCCAGTTATTATGTTAGTCTATAACTTCTCTGCTTTCTCACCTCCTAGACCAGGAAAGACTTTTATGCACACAAGGCTGTAAAAACAGTTCGCAAAAAGACAGTGCTACAAGTGGCCATGGTCACATACTTAATATCTGACATAAACAGGTTCAACAAAATAGATTTAACACAACACCAAATAAAATAGAAAAAAATATTTTCAAAGTAAAAATGTTGTTTAAAATGCACTGTTATTATGAATTGTACTTATAAAAACAGACAAAGATTAGAAAAGATAAAACCTGGTACCAGAAAAAGACCTATTACCTAACTTGATTTAACTCAACAAATATTTAGTGTAAGTTAGGCAGTTTTTATTTGCTTGAAATGAAACAGGAAGTCCTGACTGAATAAACGAATTAACTGCTTTTTGAGGTAAGCAAATATGAGTGCCATTAAGTTTTGTGTCCTAAGAACAGCAAAATTATAGGAATTCAACCAAGAGAATGATCAAAAACTTCCCTCCCTGGCAGCTTCCCTTTTACTGTGAATTAACTTTCATATATCTGCATCCCTTCTTGTTAGATTCTGAAGGCCCACAGATAGGGCCGGAGACTGCAACTTTACTTCCAACACCACGACTGCTATTACTTTCAGACCTCAGCCAGAGTTTACTGTGACTGTGCTTATGACTGTGCATATTCTAGGCATGCTTCACCACAAAACTAAGAATATTAACAAATGATAAAGGAGAATGCAAAACAAAAAGCAGAGATATTAATTTTGTGCTTAAACATGTTTAAGTTAGTCATGTGTTTTATGTGGACAACAGCAAGAAAACTGATGAAAGCACTGACAAGAAGCACGCACCTCGGTTCTCTGCAGCTAAGGTCAAAGACAGCAACATTTACCAGGTTTATTCTCCCAGTCTTCTTCTTCAATCTTTGTCTATTTTCTTAGCTGGTCTTACCATGGAATAGAAACATGTATAGAAATCTGTAGACTGTGTATGCATGTGCATGCGTGCGTATGTGTAAAAACTACTGTAATATAAACAGAACACTGTACGGTTTGTTTAAGACTACCCCACTCCAATCCTGTGTGGCATACATTAAGAGGCACAGATTTCTCCTTTAACTCCAGATCTTTTCTATGGATCTTAAACTACACTAGGTTAGGTTCATGTGTACAACAGAAATACAGACATAAAAACGTTTGAAATTAAATGGCCACCTGACTCCTGCTGATAACTTTCTTTAGATGAAAAGAAACAAGTATTTCTCTTCCTTTGATTTCCAAATAAGCAGTTTGTGAAACCAAGATCTAAGGCATGAGTTCATATTGTACTGTCACAAGAGACTAATGTCCTCCAAAGCTACTAAAAAGCAGGCTATGTGTGACAATTTTGTAGGACAGCATGTAAATTAACACTAGACACCTGACTGAGTAGAAAGCAAACAACAAATGTATTAAATTCTACAGTTGAGCCAATGTTCAGTCAGTCTTAAGTATTCCCTGTCTCTTTAGAATAGATCAGAGTTTTAAGGTCGTAAGACCCTTCTAAGATGACTATTCTGGCCACCGCTTCCGACCTTCTCCCACATGCACCCTATTTTCTCACCCCACCCACGTCACTAGTTAAAACTTTCACCTGAGGATGCGATTTTGCAGAGAATTACATCACTGTACCAGTGACATTAAGAGTGTAGAGCAGTTCCAGAATTACAAACTACAGCAGAGAAGTGGGTTCAAATCTACCTGTGAAGGCAATGCAGTCAAAAGGTGAGAAAAGCTTTGATACCTTATCTGGAACTTTCTAATACTGAAAAACTGACAACAGAAAGTAAAAAGGTATGATATATATCTCCGACCTTTCCCCCGCCTTCTAAAAAGTTAATTGATATATAAATAAGCTATAAATCTTCAATGTTACTGATATTATTTAATAACATAAAGTTCATTGAAAGTAATGAATAGCAATTCCCACAACTATATTTAATAGGCACATGCTCAATTAATATATAATAATATAACCTCTTAAACTACTTATTACTAGTTAAAATCAAGACCACAGTGATCACTTTACAGTTGAACAGGGCACTCATCTCAGATAGCTTACTAACTGAGAGGTAGTTCACTGACAAACTACTTAAGGAACACTTCCGTAGTGGGCAGTGATGGCTGTAGATCTTCTACTAAAGATCTTACAGGAAAAACAGAAAAAAAAAATGTTACTATTCACAGTAATTAAAAAAAAATCACATTTAAGAATGAAGGTTACAAAATTTGGTGAGCAAGTACTTCAGGATTCGTGTGTATATATCGGTATATGTGTACATTATAGGGTTTTCTTATTTATATACCAGTACTAATAGAGTGAAAAACACAATGTGTTACAAAAAATTTTAATCATAAGGAAATGCAATGCCTAACTGTTGTCAAGTATTTTAAGGCAACAGTTTTAGCTATCTACCTTTCTGACCTATAATAAAAAGGGTCTGAAGAAGAACCTATGAAGTTAAGCCTCTAATGGTATTCCCCTACTCAAGCATTTACTTCAACTTAGCAATTTTTTGTTCAAAATAACCAGTTAAGTGATTCAAATTACAGAAAATCCTTAACTTTTATACAGTTAGTTTGTTTGCTAAATGACCCTTAATTTTTTTCCCCAAGGTCTGAAAGTTGTTAGTCAAACATATATTTTGCAACTAAAATAGTTAAGTTGTTCTAAAGAAAACTTTTATTTGTGGTATAAAACTAAAAGTTTAGTGGCTAAAGGTGTGTATATAATAAGAAGAAATGCCTAGCAAATTAAGAAACACATGCAAAATACTACGGTTTTATCTCAGTTTGGAAAAAAAAAAGACAAAAATGTAGCTTCATTTACAAGATACAAACTCAGTGACCCATAATTGGAATTCCTTCTGAAAACAATTGCGGTCTAGAAAGTATCTGCTATTTTATTCAGTGGATTACAGATACAAAGGTTATATTTGTAAATAAACCTGTGACAAGAGAAGGAAGCAGTGGGGAGGAAGAAGACTTTATTCCCCCCCCCATCCAATCATTGGTAGTCCTGACACATTCAAAGCATAATGATGGGAAAGGAACAGGAATGTTCGTTTGGAATGACTCAGATCAGAGCTGAAATCCTGGCCTCCTGTGACTTAGCTGTGAGAGCTAGGGAAAGTTACTCAGTTCTCACTTCACTGATTTACCTGCCTAGTTAAATAACACATGGATCGATATGTATATATTGCTGTGCTGACTATATACATACAACACAGTACTCAAAGAAAGGACATCCTTTGCTCATTACTGGAATTCTGATTTAAATCTGATATTTTAGTGTTGGTTTTTCTTTCTATTGGAAGCAAATACAAATTTATCATGGATCTTATAACACCTATTTTTTTAGAGTTGTATTGTACTGATAAAATGTTAAAGCTACTAGTAAGTTTTATCCATATTTCAAGTACTTAAGAAAAACAACTTGTTTGGAACTCACACAGTCATTGCATTTGCTGTTTTCTTGGACGCGCAAATGAACCCCCACTGAACACATATCCTTAGAAGTATTAACTTTTGCTGTGTTGACGCTTATCTAATACAATGGCTGGCACTGTAGGTGCTCAACTTGCTGAATTATGAATGAATCAGTGAAAACTGTGCTAACCAGCCTTCTCTTTCACTGCTGGAATTAGAACTCAAACCAGGTCATGGGACTTGCACCAGAGCTAGGGAAAGAATTCTAGAATATCTTGCTGAACACTTTGACAGCTGAAAAGAGTCTCTAGAAATTCCTTCAGTTTAAGAACGTAGGTTAATTTCTGTTTGCACATTTGTGAATAAAGATTTCTAATGCTCAATTTATAGAATGATCCCACATCTCTTGTCTAAGTTTCAAATTCACTGGAAACTATGCTTTTTTTGCTTAGAGAATTTTAGTTTAACATCTCACATATGGCTTTCCATGCTTTGGTTTTCATTACAGTTCAGTATCTTTAAACCATAAGGATTTCTGAAATGGATTTTCAGAAACACCCTCAAAATAAAACTTCTATTTTATCATGTATCTTACTTATTTTAGATGTCAAAATCTTGATAAAGAAGAAAATTTAGTCTACTGAATGAATTCATTTTTTTCAACTTCAGTCTTATGTAAAGATGAGTAATCCATGGCTAATGGGTCAAATCAAGACTGTTGCCTATTTTTGGTAAATAAAGTTTTATTGGAACACAAATAGCGCATTCAAGTCTTCAGTTGTTTACATACTATCTGTGCCTGCTTCTGCACAACAACAGAGAGAGAGACCATATGGCTGACAAGATCTAAAATATGTACTAACTGGTCATTTATGAAAACAAAGCCAAGTTTGCCAGCTTCTTGCCTTAGCCTTCTCTCTAAGCCTTCACTTAGTAAATAATCTGCACAGACAACATAAATAGCAAATATTATTGCACAGCTGCAACATGCAGTGAAGATTTGCTCTTTTTAGACACATTTGCTGTCTAAAAACCGTGTAAAATACGAGTTGGCAGCATCATGATCCTGTTTCAGATGAGAAGGCTGAAGCGTCAACAAGTTCTTTTAGGTTACTAGTAAGTAAAAACCTACTGATGATTCTTACTTTTCATAAAACATCAAATTTTGAAAACATTTAACTACAATTCCAAAATGGTGGACACAAGTCAAGTCAAAACTGGCAAGATATGTAGACAACTATTGTCACTAAAATCATGGGAAACTGCAGAAAGTTCACCAAGTTTACAACAACCAAGAGTTTGAATATGAAGGGCTATTTCTAAGGAAAAAAAAAATATCACTTAAACCAACTAGAGGTATGTATGGCAAACCAACTTTGAAAACAAGGAATGGCTAGCTTCTTCAAATATCAACCCAATTCAATTAAAATTTAACTAAACTGTATGGTAGATAATTGTGACAATAATTGGGAATACAAAGATAATTTGTTTTATTTTAAATAAAGATGATTTCTGACTTTAAAAATACAAAAAACCCAGGAAGAGTTGGCAACTAAAAAGGAGCAATAGAAGCCCATTTGGATTGACTAACAAGTCTAACACACTAACAAGGCACCAATGTAGTTCTCAGAATTGCTGAGCAGGTTGAAGAAATGCATAAGAAATAAGGCTTTCAGTCAAGAAATAAAAATTAAAATTGGCCATAAGAAGAGTATGGACAGGAGATGCACTGCTGTGGTTTTCTAAACTGAGTGTTGTCTTGCGCACTACATCCTTTACTGCCCTTCACTGTGCTTAAGCTTTTATATTCAGCTACAGTCAGAAGCATCCAATTAGTCATATTTGGGTTTTGCGCCATTTCCTGTGTGGGCAGGAGAAAGCAATTTATTTCTTGGATTTTGTTGTGGTGTGGGCCAGGCTTCACATTCCATCAAGATTCATATTGTACTGCAGGGAACTAACTCCACCAAATCAGAAAGGGGCTTCAATTGCTTGCAAGACTCCCCTCATGAGACAAATGCTCCACTAGCCATAGTATCTCACTGAATGTTTCTGGGGAAAGAGGGTTGCCTAGCTCTCAGAAGCACTATATAAATACACACACACACACACAAACTATATACTATATATATATATATATATACATATATATATATATGTAATACTAACTACTTGACATCTATAAATGCACCTTTTGGGTTTCCTTCTTTATTTTTTTAAAGCAGCCATTAAGGCAAAACTTGAATTCTCATTTTTCTCTCCTACTTCTCACTCTCCTTTCTCTGTCTACAGTCTACTAGGATTTATTCTGCAAAGTCAGAATTTGTCAGTTAACTCTGGCTCCCCGAAGTTCAAAAAAACTCTACAGCACAGACTCAGCAAGAAAGTTCTGTAAGAGATGCTGAGATGCAATTCTGGTCTAACTGCCCAAGCCGGGAGTTTTGTTTAACAAAACACATGAACCAAAACTCAAATATACACAGTGACAGGATCTGGAAGTAGTTTGTTCCCTAAGGGTTCATGTGCCGAAAGCTTGGTTCTCAAGGTGGTGATGTGAAAGCTGGTGAAATTTTAGGTGTGTGTGTGGTTGCTACTTTATTATCTAAGGCTCGGTGCTGCCCCTGGGAAGGGATTTAGGTAGTTCTTGGAGAGGCCAACTATCAAAGCCCGACTCTGACCTCTCAGCTCCCTAGCCTAGCTTCCCTGTCCTGTGGCTAGTTCCCACATCCCACCTCTGAATCTTGCCATCACTGTGGTGTGACACTGCCAACAGGGACCTCACCAGAACTGAGGCAGCGTCAGCTCCATGCTCCTGAACTTGCAGAGAGCCATGAACTAATTAAGCCACTTCTCATAATACTAAGTTGTATACTTTAGATAGTTCATTGTAGCATGTTAAAAAGCTGACCGACAAAAGCAGAAATTTATACCAAGCAGATGGAGCACAACAAAACCCCCAATATTCCCATAGAAGGAATATTAGTATAAAGTACTTCATTTGAAAACACAGTAGTTGATTTTGAAAAAGTATATTCATTTCAGATTTAGAAAAACCAAACTGAAGTCCCAATTGTAGAAGCAAGGTCCTAGTTAGGGCTTTTAACATGAAAGTTTTCCTTATGTAAGTGTTGGACTAGATGTTACTTTTTGTTGTTCTTATTCTAAAACAATTTAAAAACTTAGCATACAAAGTAATTGTCAGCGCCCCACAAGTAATAATCTGAATCATGGATTTTCACACATCTCTCAATATACTCTGTTCTAACTGATCCTTTTTTTTCCCCTGATCACAGGTTCTCTTCCTTTACTCAGTTTCCTCCCTTTGCATTCATGTCATATGGATCCTATTACCCTATCTTTGCCCCCATTCCCTTCAGATTCCTTTCTTCTCAAGATCTCCCTTCTGATTTCATGGCCTACACACATTTTTAAATGTTTACATATGAGAGAAAATAGTACTTGTCTTTCTAAGATTTGCTTACTTAACATAATAACTTACAGTTCCATCCACTTCTCTGAAAATGTTATAATTTCACTTTTCTTTATGCCTGTATAAATTTTATTCTGAAAATACACATTTCCTTAATCCATTCATCCGTCGATGTTCAAGTCAATTAGGTGTCTTTTAAGTGGCTTTGCTTATAAACGTACAAATATTAACAACAGCTAAGAAGCAATGAAAATTACCATGCGTGCTGGCTAGTTTTATGTCAACTTGACACAGGCTACAATCATTTGAGAGGAGAGACACTCAATTGAGAAAAATGCTTCCATAGATCAAGTTGTAGGACATTTTCTTCAATTAGTGATTGGTGGTAGAGGGCACAGCCCATTATGGGTGGTGTCACCCCTGGGCTGGTGGTCCTAGATTCTATAAAATACAGCAGGCTAAGTAAGCCATAAGGAACAAGTCAGGAATCAGCACTCCTGCATGGACTCTACATCAGCTCCTGCGTCCAGATTCCAGCACTAGCTGAGTTTCTGCTTCGGTTTCCCTCAATGGAATGTGAATTGGGATATGGAAGTCAAATAAACCTCTTCCTCAAGTTGCCTTTGGTCATGGTGTTCCAACACAGTAACAATAACCATAACTAAGACATCATGACAGTCACAATATTATATAATTCAGTAAACTACACTCAAAGAGATACACTGGGAACAAAACTGACATGACAAAAAACTCTCTTAATTTATAGGATTCATATAATCTGTAAATGGGCCAACTATATAATTTTATAAAACGAAAAAAATGTACAAGTAAGAAATGGGAATCAGATGTTGTGGGACACATCTTAACTGTAGGACCAGAAAGGGTTAGTCAGTTTAAGGCAAGGCTAGGCTACAGAGCAAGTTCCACGACAGACTGGACTAAAGAAAAAGATTCAAAACAAAGAAGGGGTGAGCACAGGACAGGGAAGAAAAAGAAAAACAAGCAGGGAAAGAATACAAATAGCTAATAATGTCCTAAAGTGTTCAACCTTAATCAAAATACAAATTAAAGCAACATACCATTTTTTACTTATCCAATGGTGAAATCAAAGAGTTTAGTGATATTTAGGGCTGTTCACAGTGCATTGTCTCTGGGCACCTAAAGACACCAAACTTTTTAGACTCAAAATGTGGATCTATTCTCAAAAGTTGTTAAAATACAAACATGATCACCCTAATATTGTTTAATGCAAAAATAAACTAGAAATAAAAGGCTTATCATAAATAATTCATTATACCATACCCATACTATGAAATATCACACACCATTTCAGAGTACCTAATTTCAATATATAGCATGTTTAGATAAATTAAGGAACTAAGAGCAAGAGCATTGTTTAAAGAACTTTTAAGTGGAGAAAATGGACGAGTAAATGAATTTCCAAAGTTTTTCTGAGATTAACTATACACACCACTTTAGAATGCTTAGCTGTGCTCACAGTTCAGAGGCTAGGATGAGAGGTCTTCAACTTTTAGTCCTAACTGCCGCATTTTCAAGATCTGTGTCCGAAGTAATCTGACTTTGATGCCCCCATCCCTGTGTATATGTGTATGTATGTGTGTGTAGGCCAGGAGCTGATGGGTGCCTTCCTTGATCATTGTCCACCTATTCACTAAAGCAGGGTCTCTTAAACCCAGAATTTGCTGATTCAGCTCATCTAGCTAGCCAGCTTTTTCTAGAGATTCTTTTTCTGCATCCTGGGGGCCGAAGAGCTGAACTCCAGTCCTCAGGCTTGGACAAGAAGTACTTTATCTGCTGGGCCATTTCCCTAAGCACCTCATTTTACTTCTTAAGATTACTAGGATAGTAGGATTACGACCTAATTTTTGTTTTCTGTATATTTTTTAAAGATCCTGTTTTTATTTCATCTAAGAAAAAAGACAGAGTATAACAGAAAGATAAATATTTAAACTGCATTAAATTTCATTGATAGCACCTTTATTTTCCAAAAGCTGATAAAAGCTTTCTTACAGGCAAGTGATAAAATGTTGTAAGAAAAACACCCTGCTAATTTAAAAATGTTTAAAAAAGTAAACAAGTTGACATAAAGCAATAAATAGAAGATGATGGACTCTGGACCACTTTAAAATTGGCCTCTCTCTCTCTTTTTAGAAAAGTGGAAAAAGATCCTAGTAAGTCTTGCAATTTTGAAAGATTAGACTTGATATATCTCTTTTGACTCAAGAGATCCAATCCTTCACATGGTGAGCTCCTGTTGCTTGCTAAGCCTATTAGAGTGTCAAAGCCAGATGTAATTAGAATGGGGGTTGGAGAAAAACCACAGAGAAAGGAAGTTAGAGACCTAATGTATAGTGTTTCAGAGCCAGAGAAACAGAAGTACACATCAACCAGAGAGTGTACATATTAGAGCTGTTGGAGAATCTACAGACTCCTCACCAGCACGCCACTGAAGGAATCTTGGATTCTCAAAGGCTACGGTAGAGTCTACCTCTAAATAGACTCAAGGGACCATTATCACCCTGCCCAATCTTTAATTTTTATGTACACAGTAGTAACACATCTCCTTAGTTATCTGAGACTGTTTAGAAGTGAAGGCCAAGAGCATGTGAAGTAGTTAATATCAAGGAATTCTGAAAGCCCTTCATAGCCTGTGAAAGTGAGTTCAAATCTCACTCCTACTACCCGCTCAAGAACTTCAAGATCTTGGGTGAATTACTTATTTTTACCTCTAAATGTCTAAAATTACACTCATGGGTTGATGTGATAATAATATCTACATATTACACCACAAAGGTCAAATACAGAAAATGTTAAGATTCTTTTTTTAAAAAGTGTTTATGCAATTACGAATAGACATTTCAGTAACTTAGTTATCCATTTCTTCCTAAAGCTAACATACACCATTACCTTTTTCTGGATGATCACAACTACAAACATAAGTACTAAGTTTATGATTATAAAAAAAATTTTTCACAAGCTACCAAATAATCATCTTACAGATACATACTGTAAAAGACAGTCTGATGAGAATGTAAATTTACCAGATACTTGTCTTTATGCTAATTACTTCTAAACTGTTGTGTGTAATAAAAAAGCCCTCTCTGTCTTCATGCAGTCAGGACTACGTTCTTCTATCAAGCCTCGTATTTTCTTAATGAGTTGACTCTAAGCCTTAGGAAGCTAAGGAAATGGAAAAAAAAAACCACAACTACTTCAAAGCAGATTGATACAGCTTTGAAAAAAGGGTTTTCTTTAGATATAGACAGCCTTTGGTTTAAATCCAAGTTGGGTTAGTCTGCAACCTTGTCAAATGAACTTCTCCAAAACTTACTTTTCCCGTTCTTAAAATGGGAATATAGAAACAGGATGGTAGGCCGGGTGGTGGTGGTACACACCTTTAATCTCAGCACTTGGGAGGCAGGAGCAGGCAGATCTCTGTGAGTTCGAGGCCAACCTGGTCTACAAGAGCTAGTTCCAGGATAGGCTCCAAAGATCCAGAGAAACCCTGTCTCAGAAAAAGAAAGAAAGGAAGGAAGGAAGGAAGGAAGGAAGAGGGTGGTAAAAAATACATTAGAAAATGAGTAAAAAAATCTAAGTGCTTTCTACCACTGTGCAACATAAACTACCTAGTGATGGTAATCACTACCACATAGCTAGTGAAGTTTATTAGAGCCATAGCTAAGGGAGAACTTTCTACTAGGAAGATAAACTTTTAATATGTGAAACTCCTTAGGGTTACACTGGAGATCCGAAGATGAAAAAGAACATAGCATCTATCGTCCAGAGGCTCAGGGCCTAATGCAGGACAAATACAAAGCAACATCACAGTGACCTGCAAATGAAACAACATTAAGAAGCTGAGTTCCCTTTCAAGTTGAATTTTTTTTTTTTTCCTGGAAGAGGTGATACTTAGGCTAAGAGGGCAAATATGAAGTTAGCTTGGAGGCTAACTTGTGAAGCTGACTTGGCCGAACAGGATGTAAGTGCACACGGCCAAATCTACTGCAAGAAATACAAGGCAGGATCTGGAGCAGAGCCTCCAGACAAGCGAGAAAAACAGGCCCTCAACACATCACAATGGTCCAGTAAACCAAAAGACAAGTGAAGCAGAGTCTAAGATGCAGAGTCTACCATTAAGGTAGAGAAGGAAGTTCACTGAGAAAAATAACATGCTTAAATAAATCCTGATCCCTTCAGCTAACTATCTAAGATGACCAGGATGGGGTTGGGCAAACTAAGTCAAGAAAACAGAGTGTGGGCTGGAGAACTGCAGGAGCCAACTAGAAAGCGACAACGGAGTCTCTGACAACCCTCAGCTCTTCAGGAGAATCCCCCAGCTTCCACCTGGGCTGAACGGTTTAGTCAGGAACTTAACTTGGAGAAGATAGAAACAATTTCAAGCATGTTATTTTGTAACCAAGTTCAGTTAGTCTCATCAATATTTTGTATTTCAAATCACTTAAGTTTGAGCAGGCTAGGAATAACCAAGGCCACTCATTTTGAGAGAGCAGTGTGGTGATCCACCACTGGTTGATGTTTTCTTTCACCCAGCATTCAAAGAGGTGGTGATTCAGGTTTCAGTCTACTGCTAAGGCGGTTCAGAAGGTAGCCTGTCTTAAACATCCACTGCACACAGCTAAGCGGATCAAATTCATGGGAAAAGTCTAAACTGTAATGACATTAAGGGGAGAAAAGACTATCAGCCTTGTATAATCATGTGGTTATTTTAAAACAAAACACAAACAACACCCCCACCCTCTAAATAAACCTGCTTGTTTGCTTTTCTACCACAGGCCCATGAAGCAGGATGCCACGGCTCACACCTTTGAATTGAAATCTTGACCACAGGTTCACATTTTTGGAAGACGACCAAGATGCTCACAGAGGTCAAAAACTTAAGACTTCCAGAAAAATCACTTTAAAAACTACTAAGTTCTCCTTAAGATTAAAAAAAAGTTGCAGTTTTAAGATCCAAAGGCAGGACAGCTTAAAACTTTTCAAGTCCCTCACAAGGTGAATTTGTTTCTATTAATTTGGGTTTCGCTTTGAATTTGGCGTTCTTAATCATATTTTCTTACCCGCAAATACAACATGAGTAGACCGCAGTCCCACTTCCTATACGCACACGGGCTCCAAATGAAATCAATGGAGGACCCAAAGTTAAAATGCCTTTGAAAAACTCCTCAGATTTCCTAACCACTACAGATGCCAAATGACAACCTTATCACTCGAAGAGAATAAACACACACACAACAGTGTAGTGGAGGGGAGGAAAAAGGCCACACCCAAAGTTAAGACTTCACAGTGAAGTGACACCAAGTTTCAGAAATTGAACTCTGGCTATTTTGAGCACTTTATTTCACGGTTAACGAATGTCTCCGGCTTCTTCCTATTCCCACCAGGCCCCAAGTTCAAGAAATCGTTCCGGATTCTAACTGCTAAGGTTACTTCTTAGTAACCCGCAAGTCCAAGATGGAGAACTGTCCCATTCAAAGAAAAGATTGCAGTAACGGGTCTCTTAACGACCGAGAGGGGCGACCAAGGCGCCAGGTACCCGAGGGGGCCAGCAAGGCCACAGCCGCCGTAGCGACGCGGCGGTTACCTGGCACCGAGCAGCAGCGTCTCTCCCGCCTGCCTAGCTGCCGGCGCGCTCCGGGCTTCACGGTCCCGCCACCTCCGCGCATCCCCGCTCACCTTGGCCACATAGTCCTTCACCTCGTCCAAGTCTCCGTTCTTCAGGGCCCACATGAACTCCTTGTCGCACATCACTGCAGCGGGCTGGGCCGGCAGGCCGGGCACAAGTGGCGGGTACGCCCAACAAGGGGACACGAGGAAACGACGCGCCTCGGGCCGCCGCGTGGGCGAGGCTGTGAGCTGCGACGACCGTTGGGGCGGGAGAAAGTTCTTTTGCAGCCGCTGGGCCCAGCCGAACAGGTTCCGCCTGGCTGGTGGCGAGAAGCAGGACGTTTGCACTTCCGGTTCACGCCCCGCTAGGACCCGCCTCCAACTTCCTCTTCCTCTTCCTCTCGACGGAACGCCCCGCTCCGTACCCCGCCCGGGCTGCCTACCTCCGAGGGCCACTTGTGCGCAGGCTCGGTGTCCGGGCTTGCCAACGCGGAGAAGAGGAGGGGCGTGGTCCAGTGGGCGGGACCGAGGGACTGAGTGACAGAGATCCTGGAGGTTCCGAATGTCAGGAACCAAACCTGGGACAGTTACAAAGTTTGGGGTGAGATTAGGACACTCCCAGTCCTCTACAGAAGGGAAAATGTTAGTTTTCGAGAGCTCACTTTATAATAATGCCAAGAAGTGTCTACTTTAGGTCGTCTCCGTCTCTCTCCCATTTAAATCATTAACAAAGAAAAACAAACTGAACAACTCACTCTCAAAAAAAATTTGAGAATTTCATCTATACACACAATGTATTTTGATCAAATTCACCCCAGATTCTGTCCTTTCCACCACTTTTCCTTCCCAATTTTATACTCCCTCTCAAAAAAAAAATCCAAAACAAACCCACCCCCAAAACAAAAACTTTATTTTTATTTATGTGGATGAGTGTTTTGCTTCAGTCTATGTACTTATGCAAACTGCATGTGTGCAGGTGTCTGAGGAGACAAGGAGAGGCATCAGATCTCGGAGCTGAAGCTACAGTTGTGAGCCTCCATCTAGACCATGCTGGAAAGCAAACCTGGGTCCTCTGCAAGAGCAGTAAGTGCTCTTAACCTCTGAGTCATCTCTCCCACACTTCTTTTCATTTTGAGCCCACCGAGGCCACTTAGTGCTTCCTGTGTGTGTATACATGTAGGACCTGCTTTGTTTTGCCTTGAGGCCTCATACTGAATTTCTATTGGGTAGGTCTCTAGCCTCCTTTCTCTCCTATGTCCCCATTACCACTCCTGCCTTTTCTCCTTTCTTTCCTCAACTATGCAGTACTGTTTGAGATTGGTGAACCCACTACCCACCAGGAGGAAATAAAAACGAAAGAATCAAGCAAGTTTTGTCCAGAAGGAAATATTCAACACACAGTTGAGACAACAATGCCAGTTTGTTTCTTTTTAAATTGTATACTTCGGTGCGTAAAGTACAGATCTATGTATATGGGCACGGGTGTGCTACTGTCTCCACGTGAGAATCAGAGGACACTTGTGGAAAGAGTTCATTTCTTCTAGTTTGTGGGTCCTGAGGACTGACCTTAGGTCACCATCAGACTTCACTGCACGAATCTTTACCGTTTGAGACGTCTTGCTAAGTCAACAATGTGAATTTAGGGCATTGGTACTGTGCACTGTGTTCCATGGTGGGGACACTGAGTGTCTGATGGGGATTAAAACTCAGTGTGTGATTTCCTAGCTAGCAAGTGACATCTAACTAACATGTTCAGTATAATTAGCATTAAAAATGTGTGTGGTTTAAAAACCACTTATTTTTTAATTGATTTATAACTACAGAACCATTTTTTTCTGAAGTTAGTTGTGTTCTTAGGATTGGACTGAAATATCTTATAATACGATTACCTGGTGGTTGCTATTTTATAATCTTAATGATTCAAACATGTGTATATACCCAGGAACACTGAGCAAAAAAAAATTTTACTGAAACTATTATGCATATAGAATATTATTATCCAGTAAATAATTAAACCAAACTAGTTTACTTCTGTTCTACAAAGTCCAGAGGTTGATAGCACAGAGTAGAATGGAAGCCATAGGATTTTAAGTACATGATGCACTCTGACAGATTTTGTGTCTTCCCCAAGTTATTTAACCCCCTTTGCTTCAAATTTCGCAGCAAAACGATGCTGTTTGGTGAGTATGTGTGCATTTGCTGTCGTTTAGTAACAATTGAGAAAAGACTTCTCATCACAAAGCAAACCTGTGAATTGTTAACAGCTGCTTACAGTGTTGTTCATTCTAGCTCTGATGGTCGAGAATATGAATCTATATGCCCAACAACAGCTTCTTTCTGGAAGAAAGCTTCAGTAAAAAAAAAAATGATGAGGCAATTTTGATTCCTCACAGACTTTCTGAGAGATCTCCGAGATACAGGCCAGGGCAGCTCTTGGTTCGTCACGAGACTTCTGTGTGATCTACTTTTACATTCAGTGTCTCACTTGATTGTCCCAAGCTTGGCGTGTTTAAAATAGACTCTTGTGGCATAAATTCTGGACTTCAATAATTCTCTAGTCTTCCTGTTCTATAAATGACCTTACCGATCACCTGCTCACCAAAACCAGAAACGTGAAAGTCACGACAGCTCCGGCCAGTCCCAACTTTCCCCTACCCCAACCTTTAAAGCCTCACAAAATACTTTGAAGTTGGTTGACTTCTTGGAGATTTCAGCACTGACCCCTACATTTGCCCAAGATGTTATTGCTGTCTGCAAAAGAGATCCCTGTAGAAGATCTCAGTTTTACTTTCACCCTGTTGCAGGTCATTTTTTTTTTCATATAGAGTCACTGTTTTAAGCCCAAGGGAAGCATTCCTTGTTGTAAGTGCTGAGCAGCTTCCTACTGTACGTCTTGTCTTCTCTGCCCCACAGATCAGGGCTTGCTGTGATCTCCCCTGGAGAGTTCAATTCCATGACAGCCCCCTCCCCGCCACCATTGCTGTTTGAGTCTCCACATATCTCGCCTTCTGTCATTTTCAGGAAAAGCCAGGCACACTCCAGCCTGTGGGCTTCATGTGTGTTATTTCCTGTCTAATTCTTATTGCCTCTTTTCAATCATTGGGATTTGCTTGCAGATGTTACCTTGAAGAGAGTTTTCTAAAACTATTTACTTCAGTCATATAGCCCCCCTCTTTTTCCAATTCACAATGATTATTCTAAAGATTTTCTTATTTTTTTTTTACTTACCTATGTTGGAAGATCTTTATGGTATTCTATAAATGCTTCCTTTTGTATGCCAATACCATTCTAGGTGCAAGAGATGATTGCTCTTCCTGGATTCTTTGTAGTTGAGTAATGTCATGTAACTAATTTTGGACTATTACTATGAGTACACATAATAAAGGCCACTTTTAGGCTGGCTGGTTCAAGACTTTAGCACCCAGTTTCCCCTTCTGCTGTAGCAATAGACAACATTCAGGGCAGTGACTACATCGGCAGCCAGGAGTCCTGAAGGAACATAACCACAGAGTTTGTCCCGTCCTATGATGAATATGTAATATGAATGAAATAATTCTTTGGTTTAAACCAATGAGACTTGGATTTGATTTCTGGAGCAGCACTGAGCCAATCTTGATGAATACAGAACTAATTTCCAGTTTGAAGAAGTGGCTGGAACAAAACCAGTGTATAAATGACTCCGTCTTAAGGACCAGCTAGTACACAGAAACGGAAGGGACAGAAGTCATGAAGACATTGACTCATAGTCGCAGGAACAAAAGGTTGGGAAAGACTATCATGGGAACATGGCGCAGCCTGGGAGCAGATAATGTAACCCATAAACTTGTAGCAGGAGCGGAGGAGGCTGGATCTGGAGGCTCCATTCTCCGTGTTGGAAATAGTGATTATCTAAAACAGTACAGGAAAAGTTCAGTGTAAAAATAACTGTCTAGTTTGCAAATAAAAATGCAAGGGAGCCCAAGAGATGCCTCAGCATTTAAGGGTGTGTACTGCTCTTGGAGAAGGGAGTTCAGGTCTCAGCATCCAAGTATGGGCAGCTTGTAAGCCACTGCCTGCAACTCCAGTGATCTCATGTCTTCTGTTCTTCATTGTCACTGGCTCTCATGCATACGTTCCCACACACAGAGACAGGTATGTATACATAGTTAAAAATAGAATATTTGAAAAACAAAATTTATTATAGGGAGCCAAAAATGTGGAAATATAAGTAACTAGAAGAAACAAGTGATTTTCACTTTTAGTTATTAAAAATAAGCAAAAATGAGAGGAGAAAGTGAGAAGAGACTGGAGGGGTGAGAGAGTGAGGAAAGAGAGGGAGAGAGACAGAGACAGAGAGAGGCAGAGAGAGAGAGAGACAGGGTTGATTAGAATGTAGACTTGAAGACAGGATCTCATTCTAGATTAAAGTGGTATCTCCGTGAAACTTTTCAGCAGTCCACAATAGCACATGTATTGCTAGCCTATAGGCTGGAAGAAACAAGAAATAAATAAGCAAGGGACGACAATGGCTGGAATGCATTTGGATCAACTGTAGAAGTAGCTGACTGAAGTTCTGAGAATGAGGCCAAAATACCTATCGGTCACATTTATAGGAAACTGTGGATAGTCTTGAAATGACCCAGGGTCTCTTCCTCTGTCTCCAGAAAGTAGTTTGAGAAAGTTGCTGCTCAAACTCCAATACTTACTCAAGATGACAGGTAAGAGCATGAAAGAACCCTTCAGGAGGGTATAGATAAGAACTGCCCATGCCATAAACTGGAGGAGGAAGGCACTATGGATTGGAACTGGGGCCTAATCAAAAGGCATCCCCTCCCCCAAGGGGGCTACTTGCAACAGCTGTGCAAGGTTGCAAAATAGCCATAGACTATGATTGGTGCCTCTATCCCGTTCTTCCTCTTTCTGAATGGGAGTGGTTATTGTGGTTATCACGTTCCCACATACATCTGCATACTAGGTTCAAGGGAAGGATTCTCTGCTGCTCAGTTCCTCTGTCTCCAGGTCAACAAAAGGCATAAAATCCCCACCGTGAGACCCTGGATGTTGAGCTTGATGCTCCACTGCCCTGTGTGGTTTGTTTGTTTTGTTTTTGTGGTTCTGAGGATTTGAACCTAGAGCCTTTCACATGCTAGGAAAGCACTCTACCACTGAGCTACGTTACCCGGCAAGCTTGATGTTCTAATAGCATAAAACTTCTGGGGTTATTTTCCTCAGAAGACATTTTACATTTATTTTGCATATGGGAAAAAGCATAATAATCTCAATATCTAAGGACCAGAAGGGCAAACTGATTATCACTAGTTTTTGCTCTTGCTTCCTCCTATGGGGAGGTCACTTTTTGGTCCCTAGGGCTTACATGTGGCCTTGTGACTAGTTCTGGCAAGTGAGCTGTGAACATTTAACACTGAAGAAAACAGCTGAGCATTTGATAGCCGTTGTGCATTTTTCTAGTACTCTTTTCCAGATATAGTGGCAACCATCGACCCAGGTTCTGGAGAAACCATGTCAAGAAGACTTCCTTGTTACCCATAATAGACATGTAATATCATGGAGGAATGTTTTATACTGAACAACACTTTTACCCATAATAGACATGTAATATCATGGAGGAATGTTTTATACTGAACGTCACTAAAATTTCAGGCATTGCATGCCATAGTGAAATAACACAGTCCATCTTCAATAATACAAGTATTTCTTGTCTATCTCTTGAATTACAGTGCAATATACTACAGGATAGAAGTTTAAAAATATATTGTAGTTTTTAAAGACAGGAAATCTAAGATCAGATGAGAGCATTATTGAGTAATGGTTGATTACTCAATAATGATTTTTTGGTCTCTCCCCATTGTAGGGGAAAGAGAGAGTTAATGTGTTAACTATAATATTCCATCCCTGAATTGTGGGCTTGTAATTGATTTCTTCTTTATACTTTTATAAACTTCCTAAATTTTATAAATAAACTATATTTATTATATATTTATGGTAGAATATGTTCAATTTAGTTGAAGGACCATGATAATTACATTACGTCTATAATGACTGAGCAAGAAGAAGCAATGAAACAGGCCTTATTCTGTTTGTTCTTCAACATAACCGAGACTTAGAACAAATAATCCACACACTTTTATTTAGTGCCCTGCTGTAGTGAAAGGAGCAGTGGGCAGCTTCCTGCCACCCAGCTCCTGGCGGGCTGTGTTCCTGCCTGGATCCTGGTTAGCTTACCCCCGAAATAATTCCACGGAAACTGTATTCATTTAAACACTGCCTGGCCCATTATATCTAGCCTCTTCTTGGTTAACTCTCACATATTAATTAACCCATTTCTAATAACCTGTATATAACCACGTGAATGTGACTTATGGGGATGAGTCTAACCTACGTCCGTCTCGGTGAGGAGAGCCATAGCATCTGCCTGACTCTGCTTTTTTCTCCCAGCATTCTGTTTGGTCTACTCTGCCTATTTAAGCTGCTTTCCTATCAAAAGGCCAAGGCAGTCTCTTTATTTAACCAATGAAAGCAACACACAGACAGAAGACCCTCCTACATCACCCTGCACTGTGTCAGGAATCAGGAAGAAAGTAGGATTGAGAATAAGCACTGTGTGAAGATTTTAATGAGGATGACCATGTCTTAGGCTTATCACTGCTTGATGAAACACCATAACCAAAGCAACTTGGGGAGAAAAGAACTTATTTGGCCTGTGGTCAGGGTTTAATAAATAATCAATAAATAAATTTTCTCTATAGAGAAAGAATTTATTCGGCTTACACTTTCTCATCACCTTCAATGACTATTGAAGAAATTCAGGACAGGATCTTAAACAGGGCAGGAACCTGGAGGCAGGAGATGATGCAGAGGCTGTGGAAGAGTGCTGCTTACTGACTTGTTCCTCCTGGTTTGCTCAGCCTGTTTTTTTTTGTTGTTTTTGTTTTTGTTTTTGTTTTTTTTTGTTTTTTTTAGTAGAGCCATCTCAGGGGTGACCTAAGGACAATGGGCAAACACATTAATTCTCCATCAGTCACTTTAAGAAAATGTCCTGTAGGCTTCCCTAGAGCCCAATCTTATGGAGCCATTTTCTCAATTGAGAAACTAGTGACATAAAACTAGCCAGTACAGCTCCACCTTCCCCCACTAGGCTCACATATTTGAATTCTTGCCTCCCAGTTAGTGGAAATGTTTGGGAAGGATTAGGAGGCATGCCTTTGTTGGAGTAGGTGTGGCCTTGTTGCCAGAGGTTTGCCACTGAAAATAAGCTTTGGGGTTCAAAAGCCCACACCAAGCCTTGTTTTCCCGCCTTTCTATCTCTCTGTTGCTTGAGAGCTCAGTTACTGATCCAGCGCCATGCCTGTCTGCTTCCTGCCTTGACGATCATGGACCTCTAAAGGCCCCAAATAAGTGCTTTCTTTTATAAGAGTTGCCTTGATCATGGTGTCTCTTCACAGCAACAGAACAGTAACTAAGACATGCTTGGAGGAAACAGAGAATAAAATAAATTCCTAAGATAACTCAGGTCAGGCTAAGTGTTAGGATGAAGATTAAGAATGTGTGGTTATAATGAATATCATTTGTGGGAAGTCAACTTTAGCTATATAAAGAAGTTAAATAAAGAAGGCTTCTCAGAGAGGGAACATCTAAAGTGAGACAAAGAGAAACTCACTCAATTTTCTGCAGCAGAATGTTCCAGGCAGACAGAACACTAATCTCAAAGGTCAAGGTAAGCATAGGCTTGGTGGAGTCAGGGATTAGGTTGTCTATAATGGTAAAAATGGGCAAGTGAAGAGTCAAGGCAAAGTGTGACGATAATTTGGACCTGCTGAATTGTTCTAAGATAACAAAGATAATAAAGTATCATCGATACTTTTCCAACATAGTGAGAACAACCTCAGTGCGGATCTAGCACTAAGACCATGTAGAAAGTCTATGTGAATATAGCTTTTAGCTGCTCATTCATCTTAAATTGTCTTCAAGTCACATATATTACTGTGTAGGCTTAGTGTCCTGATCATCTAGCATTTTAATAATTTCAGGTTTTAGGAGAGTTAAGAGTTTTAGTGGTTTTGGTGGGAAATGTTTCCTATAGGTTTAGGTATTTGAAGAGCTCATCTCCAGTTGGTGGCACTGTTTAAGATGACTCTGGAACATTTAGGATGTGGCATCTTGCTGAAGGAAGCTCATCACTGGGGACAGTTTTGAGAGTACACAGTCTCAGTATGCTTCCAGTTGACTTTCTTGGATTCCTTTATGACAAAATGTGATCATCCAGTTTCTGCTCCAGATGACCCCCACCATGCTTTCCTTACCACCATGGACCCCTCTCTGGAACCCTAAGCCATATCTTTCATGCGCTGCTTATGGCCAGGTGTTCATCACAGCAACAGAAAAATAAGTGGCAGAGGTCCAAATGCATTACTGTAGATGAAAACTGAATAAACTAGAAAGCAAACTGTTTTCTCTGTTATTAACCCACACCCATGTGGAATCACATAGATGCCAGTGTTAACCTTTGCTGGTGCTGAATTTTGGGTACAGTCTGGGTCGGAATAAATTATCTCTAAAATGTTAAATTTGCATTCCTGAACTTATATCTGAAAAGCCAAATGTGAAGCTGTTTCATACAGGTGACAAGGATGACTGAAATGGGCCCTGAAGAACCACATGGTGGATTTAAAAGTCTGAGGTATAGCTGGCAAGGTTTGTCATGCTGAATTGAGTCTCGGGCACAACTAAAGGTCTCTTTAAGGAAACTAAACTATCATGTGAGTGCCATTAAACAGCCATCTCCCTTCATGAGTCCATAACCACAGTAGCAGTAGAGAGACAAGGTAAAGCTGCTCTGACGAACCGGGAATAACTTCCCCCAAACAAGTCTGTAGCTGGAGGGAAGTGGGCTTTCTATGAAGTGGACTTTCAACTCACATACAGCAAACCATATATATCCATACCTTTCTTGAACATAATAGTTCTGCAATGTCTTGCTTTTTTATTTACTTACTAAAGAACACACATGTGGCAGGGGAAGCATAATTCATAAAAGCGATAGGTAGGCTACTAGGAAATGTGGGCAAATAGACACTAATGTGTGTAGCCGGGTAATCAATACTGTATTCGCCTGGTTCTGAGTAGATTGATCCATTCCATAGCCTCTGAAGTGCTGTTTCTTGTTTTTGTTTTGGGAGGTAACCCAGGGGAGCAGTACGATGTGGAGAGAAGAATGGGTGTCCGTGAAGCTTCATGTCAACTCATCAATGCCCTCCCATGCTCAACAGCAGAGACCTCGGATTGCTCCCTCTTTCATGATTATAACATGTTCTTCTCCTAGTCAATGCTATAGGACATGGAGAAAAATGAAGCTCCTTGGAAAATCTTCAAGTGTTTAGATTCTGCACTGAATTCTAACTGAAAGATTTTGAGCTCCAGTGTTCCGGGGAAGAGTTTGGATGATTCTGGAAGCTTCAGAGAGATTTATTAATGGAAAAACAAGATAGCAGTTCAAATTTCCATGAATTTTGTTTTTATGAAGCAAACTGTCCAAGTCACCAATAAAAATGTCTCATAAATATTAAAATCAGGAAAAATGCATCAGTGTGTATAATATATTTATAAGGAACATATTTGTGTTTTAAATATTATAAGAGTTTGTTCTTTTTATTTGTTATTTCTTTGATCAATTTGATATAAAATTTTGCTCAGCCACACACCATAATATTGTTCTCCTGAGAAATTTATTTTATGATGATTCATTTTATTTTCTATTCCTAGGCACCACATAGAAAAATTCTAAACAAAATATGTATTTTTCCCTGATAAATTTGAAGACCGTCCAATTGTATAATAACTAGGTCTCTGCTCTTCTAGACATGCCTGAAGAGATTTACTGTACATAGAGGTGGGCCAGGAGAAATAAATAATGTATGTTATAGTAGGACATTGTGGTGTTGTGAACAAATACTTGACTGATACTTTGTCTAGTGCCTTTGTTTCAGAGGCTTAGATATGTTAACTACATGAGAGGAAAGTATGGAAAGGAGGTGGGAAGGAAAAGAATGACGCTAAATATATTCTATTGCTTTATAGATTGTCAAATGTTCTTACAGTATTTTACCTAAACACCAGGCCTGCAGTTCCTGAAGTAGCCTGTGTCATTGTGTCATCTTGTAGGTGTGGAAATGAAGCAGTGGGAGATCCTTCACTTCTCCAAGCTCCCAGTGGTGGATGTGGATGTTCGCTTTGGTTTTAGTACTGTAGTAGGGAAAAGTGGGCCGGGCAACTATGGAGGAGTGGGAACAGGGTTTGAGTTTGTTAAAATCCCAGGTTCTAGTGCACATAACAAATACAAATGCTTTAGAATGTTCACAAAAGATCAGAGTACGCTTTCATCTCGTTCAGCCCCAGGCAGGAGGATGAGGGTGAACAGTCAGGATCAATCTTGCTTTTTAAGCCTGGCGGAGGTGGCACATTCCTTTAATCCCAGTATTTGGGAGGCAGAGGCAGACAAATCTTTACAGACCTGGGAGTTAGAAGACAGGTCTTTCAGCCAAAAAGGGGAGAGCTGAACTGTGGACTGAAGAAGGGAATCTAGAAGCATCACCAGTATCTTAGGGGAGCTAATGGCTTGTTTCAAGGAGCTGTCATATATACTGTGTGGTGTTTAGAGACATTGCTAGCTCTACCTACTAGCTGCCAGGGGCATTGCCTCTCATCCTCAGCGTCCTATCTCCAGACATTAGCTATTGCCCTTAAAGAGGCAGAGCCATTATTTAAAACAAACAAAATTGAATTAAGTAGCCAAGATAGCATGCCTTGAGTTTACCTCCTGATACACAGATTGTACCTCAACATCCCCCTCAACGATTAAGGTATAGTTATTCTGTAACTGTGGGCTATTGGTTTCAAAACCTTCCTCAGATAACAAAATGCATGCATGCTCCAGTCCCTTATGTAAAATGTCATAGTAGTCACCTTCCTCTGGGCATGTCCTCCCACGGTTGATTTTTCAGGCGTGCCCAAGCTTCTGACATTGAACCATGAGATCATCATCTATGAAGTTCATGCTTGAGAACAATGCACAAATGAGCCACAGAAAAGTGCGCAAACCACCCTCATAATATTTTAGCTAATTTTACAGCTTGTGTGTTGAACCACATTAACGGTTATCTTCTGCTTCAGGCAGCTGTTGTCCACAGTTTCACATGCCTGTTATCACAGCTAATAAAAATGTGGTCTACATAATTATTACGGGAATAGTGAAAAAAATCTGTGCATGTTTTTTTACGTGTGTGTATGTATATATGTGTGTGGTATGCCTCAGGTGTATGTGTCCTCATGTGTGTGGGCAGGTAGGTGTATATGCATGTACATTGTGGAGACCCGGGGTTGACTTTGGGTGTCTGCCTTCATTGCTCTCTACTTTATAAATTGACTCAGTGTCTCTCATTGAACTTGGACTCACCGTTTCTGCTAGTCTATTTATTTAGCTTGCTCTGACTCCACCCCGTGTGCTGGAATTCCAGGCTGGCCACCATGCCTAACTGGCTTTCACGTGGTCCTGGTGATCACAACTCTTCTGCTCCTTACGTTTTCATAGCAAATGTTTTACTTACTGAGCGGTTTCCTTGGCTTGTCCTTTTTTTTTTTCTTCCTGAGACAGGGTTTCCCCATGTAGTCCTGGCTGTCCTGGAACTTGCTCTGTAGACCAGGCTGACCTTGAACTCAGAGATCTGTCTGTCTCTGCCTCTAAAGTGCTAGGATTAAAGGCACATACCACCACCACCTGGCTATTTTTTTAAAATTCTATTTTTGATCAAGGCTTGGTTGAATCTGTGGATGTAGAACCCTTAGATATGGAGGTGAGTGTGTGTTTGTTTTTAAAGCAATGAGATCAAACTGCCAAACTTATGCTCTTCTACAGGCGAGGAACATCAGAAAAAAAATGAGGGTAATCACGATTTCAAGAAAACAGACTCTGAAGAAACACCCCAGATTGTTAAAATACTACCAATAGAGTAGAAGCAGAAAGTCTCAAGTCCCTCCCTTTAATAAGCAAGGCCCCATGGTGGGTACAATGGCGCTACAGTTTTGAAAGGCCATTTGTCTTTACACATGGCATCTGAAGTCACTTCTTTAGCTGATTCATCATGACAGCCAGGGCCACCCATTCAGAAGCGTCTGATGAAAAATGTCTCTCAGAAAGTGAGACAAGTCCAAGCATCCAGATGATAGGATTTTGAATCTCTCCTGAAAGGGAGGCAACTTGTGTATTTCAAAGTCACTAGAACAGGGGATTCGAATGCTTTTATAGTAAGGAAATAATAAACATTTGAGGTTAATGATGCACTGAATCCTCTGATTATATCATTATACAATGTATGCATGCATTAAAGCATCACTTTGTGTCCCACAAATATGTATAATTATGTACAGCTTAGAAGAGTCTGTGGGTGATGAAAAGGCAGGAGGCTTGGAGGAAAAATATATTTTCACAGTGATTTTCTGGTGAAAGAAAAGCCATTTAAAAAAAATGGAAGTACAGAGTAAATCTGCCAAACAACTAGTATTTTGACCATTCTTTTATTTCAGCTCCATAATTACCATTTAAACCTAGAAAAGAAATATAATGATGGATGTAAATCTTTGAGAGAACTCCACAGGAACTTAATGAATTTTTAATCTTCTACTGAAAAAAAAGTGTTCATCAAGGAGAAATCATTACTGGCCACTGTAGTGGACATTTGCTCTTTTATGTTTTGAAAAATTGAAAGGGAAGAAAGCAAGCTTGTCTCCAGTCACAGAAGACTAAAATGACAACTACATCCAATCCAGCTTCTGTTTGACATGCCAGTCTGATGGAGTCGGTGATATGGGAACTGTGTGAACTGCAATGTGAGGCAGTGGCAGCTGGCTGTGTGCAGTAGGTGGGAGCAGGGTGTTGGTGGAACAAGCCTTAGGCCATGGTGACACAAGTCAGGAGTCTGTACCCCTCTGTCCAGCTCTCACGGGAATTCTGTAACCTACCCCCTTTAAAAAATACTTTCTATTTTTTTGTTAAGTCCATCAGCAAAAGGTTGTGTTGCTTCTAAGAAACTAGAGGGATGTGATCATCTTTGAGAAAGTTACTTTACACAGTAACAGAATCAGAAAATTTGTATTCCACATTAAATTTAGCCATAGCAGTAGTAATACTAACGATAGTTAATGCACCTTGAAGGCCAACCTTGTGCCAGGCATGGTTCTGCATTTATCACGTTCATTAACTCACCAAGTAGACAGCTGGTATAGAAATGCACGGCTAAGTACAAGCATTTTGACATCAGGGACCATGCACCTAACAGTTGTCAAGTAAAGGTCAGCCTATTTTGCTAGGAATCTTTGGATTTTTGCAGTGGTTTGAATAAGTATGACCCCCATAGATTCATGTGTTTAAATCTATGGCCCACAGGGAGTGGCACTATCAGGAGGTGTGACTTTGCTGGAGTAGGTGTGGCCTTGTTGAAAGAAATGTGTCACTGTGGGGGCAGCCTTTATGGTCTCATATGCTCAAACTGTACCCAGTGTGGGTGACAGTTTCCTTTCTGTTGCTTGCAGATCAACATGTAGAACTCTCAGCCACCTCTCCAGTACTGCATCTGCCTGCATGCTGCCTTGCTTCCTGCCATGACAATAAAGGACTAAACCTCTTGTTGAAGCGGGGGACTGCTTCCTGCCACCTGGCTCCTGGCTAGTTTTACACCCGAAATAATTACTGTATTCATTTAAACACTGCCTGGCACATTATATCTAGCCTCTTCTTGGCTAACTCTCACATCTTAGTTAACCCATTTCTAATAATCTGTATATCACCACGTGACTGTGGCTTATTGGGGTAAGTCTAACCTACGTCTGTCTCGGAGAGGAGAGACAATGGTGTCTGCCTGACTCTGCTTTCTTTCTCCCAGCATTCTGTTCGATCTACTCCACCTATCTAAGCTGCTGTCCTATCAAAAGGTCAAGACAGTTTCTTTATTTGACCAATAAAAATAACACATAGACAGAAGACCCTCCTACTCCAACCTCTGAAACTGTAATTAGATGTTTTCCTTTATAAAGAGTTGCTATGGTCATGGTGTCTCTTCACAGTGATAGCAACCCTGAATAAGACAGATTTCACTGGGAAAGAGCCTCTGTCTTAGCTATTCTGAATGCATGGAGGAATAAAGTGTTACATGGACACCATTATTCACTCAGGATAGATTAGGGTATTCACTAATTAATCCATCTATTTATTCGTTTAGCACATGTGTTTTAGAATAGCCTTGCTGAGCAGATTCGTAAGGAGGACCCTCAGGAGCCTGCCCTCCAGGCAGTCCGTTCTTTGAGTAGTTATCTCGTTCAAAATGGAGCCGGCCCAATGACTTGTTAGTAACCAACAATGCAGCAAAAGTGACGAGATACACTTCCATGACTAGTTTAGGTGAGACTGTAACCTCTATCCTGTTAACAAGCCATTTCCTTCTCTTCTTGCACATGTTGGCAAAGCAATCTATCATGAAACGAGCTTCCATGTTGGAGGAGCAAGGAGCCAAAGGCTGCTCCCAGCTACCCAAAAGTAGAGGACCTCACTGGGACAGTAGTGAAGGTCTGGACTCTGTCACCAATCATGTAAGAAGGAAGCAGGTCCTTTGTCAGTCAAGCTTTCAGAGGAAACCCAAGATCTCCCCAACACGTTGAGACTTGTGAGCCACACTGAAATGACACCTGCTAAGCCATACCTAGGATTCTTGGCCCACATAAACTGCAAGATAACAAATGTGTTGTTTTAAGCTTCTGAATTTGTTGTAGTTTGTTACGAGAAAATGGATAATCTATATAAAATCTTCAGTGTGTCTTCCACTTTCCTAAGGAGACCAGGTCTTTATCCTCATGGGACTGATGCCAGAAGTGAACACGATAACTTCAGGTAGTATTTGTTGTTCTGGGGAGACTAAATGTGTGATCTTGTAGAGCTGTGCCTGTACCATGTACCCATGATTATTTAAAATTAAAAATTAAGAGGAATAAACAAAGATAAAGACTTCAGGGTTTTAGCTAGGGTATCTGCATTTTGAGAGCTCTGAAGCCACCAGTGGCTTGACTTATTTATGGCCGCTGTATAGAACAGTGCTGATTCTGGTACATGACTGTCATCACAGAAAGTAATAGTGGGCTATTGGTGAGAATGGTGGAAAAACTGAGGGGTTTCAGTGCCAATCTTATGTCACCTTGCTACAATCTAGTGTCATTGGAAAGACAGAAACTCTATTAAGAAGATGCCACTACCAGATGGGTCTATGGGAAGCCCCGTGGTGTATTTTATTGATTGAGGATTGATGTGGGAGAGCCCAACTTACCGTGGGCAGCGCCACCCCTGGGTAGGTGGTTCTGCATGCTATAAGAAAGCAGGTTGAGCAAGCCATGATGAAATGCTGCGGGAGCTCCTTCTGCTCCTTCAGCCAATAGTTTTTGAGATACCAGCCCACTGGGATGTGGTCTCTCTCTCTTTAAAAATCAGTGGCAGCCCCCCCCCCCCTGTCGCGTGCACGCGCTTTGGATTCCGGTTCCCGTGACTAAATTCCTTTCCTGGTCGTGTAGGATGGTGTTCTGTAAGTTTTTTTCCCCCTCAAATAAATAACCCTTTGTATAAGTCCAGTAAGCAGCAGCCCTCCATGGCCTCTGCACCAGTTTCTGCCTCCAGGTTCCTGCCCTGCTAGAGTTCCAGTTCTGATGTCCCTCAGTAACAGACTGCTATCTAAAAGTGTAAGATGAAATAAATCCTTTCCTCCGAAGTTGTTTTTGGTCCTGATGCTTTATCACAGCAATAGAAACTCTAACTAACAGAAGGGGTTTCTTTAAAATGAGGAGCTAGGGGAGATGTCTCTAACAGAGAAGTATTTGAAAGCAGGACCCGAAGGAGAAGAGTGAATACTCGATCTCTGAAGACCTAGGGATAGTTTGTGCTCGGCTGAGGGTACAGGCGCATGTAGTGGAAGGTGGCAACCCTTATGATGTGTTTGAAGATCGTATATCTGGAGTTATACAGGAGTAAGGGTAAAAGGGGACCCAGGTTAAGGAGCTTGGATTCTATTTATTCACCCTAGATAGAGGAGAAAGAGAGAGAGAGAGAGAGAGAGAGAGAGAGAGAGAGAGAGAGAGAGAGAGAGAGAGAGGATTCCTTGTAAGTCCAGCTTAAAGGCCCAATGGGGTATCGTACAGGAGCCAGGGTAACTCATAGGCACCCACGCCACTGTATGGATGACTCATGGGAAGCTACACCTCTAAGAAGTCTCATCCCAGTCAACTGTTTGCCTCTTATATAACGATTGAAATCTGATGGAGAAGAAGGGCCTCATGATGTGCTTGTTGGGGGCGGGGGGTGTCTCATGATCCTTGTGAGTCTTGTGAGCCTTGCTTTTCATTCCACAAGGGAGTGTTGATAGACAAGACATTGTAAGGATCTCCTGCTGCTCACCACAACCCGTCTTCTTCAAAACAACCAACGTCATATCCAACTTGTAGAACATATATTTTAGACAATTAAATAGCCAGAAGAGTGGGCTAGATCTCATGGAAGTGAGAGGTGGGAACAGAACTGGGAGTCACAGCATATAAATACAACATAGAGCCACGGTACTGGAGGTCATCTCTAGGAAAAGACACAGAGATAGGGCTGAACCTCAGAGTTACCCTGCAAGGGAAGGAAGAAAACTGAAGATCATCATGTGTAACCTTTGCCCTTCTCCTATTATTGCATAACAAAATAGTTAAGACTACTTCCTAAAGCAGAGATCCCTGAGATTTTGTGCAGTTACAGTTCTTTGGCATCCAAAACACAAAACTAAGGTCTGTAGGTAGTGATAGGAGGGAGAGATCAGATTACAGCAAATATCCGAATCACTTACTGTGGAAAGCTAGAAGGTTCTCTACAACCTCACATGTGTCTTAGTTCTTATCCTCGTATGCTCTAGCTGCAGTGAAGTTTGTCCAGCATGTTAGCTCTTCCCAAGTCAGGATCTCTGTAAACACCTAGTAAGCACCTCTATAAACATCTAGTTACCTCTTATTCTCTTTCTTTCTTGACCACTCTATCTACAGTTAAAAAAAAAGTGTTTTATCTCATCAGTTTGTATTGTTTCTTGTATAGCTCTCATTACAATTTGTAATTAACTTGATAGCTGGTTTTCTCTGTTTTTGGTGGTTTGAATAAGAAATGTTCCTAATGGTGGTGGCACTGGTTGGGGAGGTGATGCAGTCTTGCTGGAGGAAGTATGTGACTTGGGTAGGCTCTGAGAGATCATAGTCTTGTTCTACTTGTAAGTCCCTCGAGTCACACAAGTCGTCAGGCCCCTCCCCTGAGGACCTCTAACTGCCAGGCTCCACCCACATACTACTGTAACTTCCCTAACTACTGGACACTGCTCCCACCCTATAGACTAAAAAGCCCAATCTCTGAACATAGATTCCCACCAAAGTTCTACCGCTTCCCCCAAAAAACTCTATATAAGCCCTGTATCCTGTTCAATTCATTGCTGCTTGTCACCAGAGCAGAGATGGCCACCTGCCTGTTTGTTCCCTCCCAATAAACCTCTGTGTGAGGTTTGTTGTGTGGTGTGACCATGTGGTATTCCTTGGCTCCCGGCTGCCAGGATACCTTTTCTTCTGAGCTGTAACACTTACCCCACTTCCAATTTACTGTCTCTGTTTTATATTTGTGGTTGAAAAACGTAAGCTCCAGTCACCTGTTGTCATGCCTCCCCTGCCATTACAGACTCTCTGGAACTGTAGCCAAAACAAATTACTCTTTCTCATTAAGTTTCCTTGGTTATGAGATTTTATCACAGCAAAAGAAAAGTAGCTAATACACTATAGGGTATAAACCTTACCAATGAAGAAATAATTTGTCTTCTTTATCTCTTGCATAAATATCTTCAGTGCCTGGAAATAAGTATTACTGAATGAATGAGTCTATATATTGAGTCCTAAGATTCTGTAAGTTGTTTGAAAGGCTTAATCCCATTTAAGCCCCTCAATGCTATGATACATTTGGTTTCCCTTTGACTGGTGAGATGGTAAAGATTGAGAGAGGTGGAGTAAGTGGATACAGCTGCAAGTAGCAGAGGCTGTGCTGGAAACGTCAAAAACCAGACACTGGTGTCTAAAAGAATATATGGAGGGTATAGAGGAGAGAGGGGCTTTAAACCACGGGTGACAAAGGGCACAGGGGACAGACTGTTGATTTTGAGCAATCAGGGCAGAGATGTGACTTCCCAGGAGCAGTGTTATGATGCTGCTTTGGAGGTTGCTCAACAGGGTAATCAGAAGCAGGACTGCAGAGGGCAGGAATCAAATCAATGGCATTAGGACATAGAGGCCTCAGGTGAGCAAGTCAGGATTCGGTTACTGATTGGTCACAGAGCCGGTGCCTTCCTTGGGAGAAACAGCACTGCAGGTGCTCAGAAACCTGGTGGGCAGGTCCAAGATTTTTTTTTTGTGTGAGGATAGGATAGTCATCTTTTAGGTATTTATATCATACTTGTATGTGCTTCTCTGTCTTAATACTTCCGTGGAATGATCTACTTTATGTAGATTCTGTAGATTCCATGAGGATTTTCTGTGTTCCTTTGATCAATGCTGTTCTATAAGGCCTGGCATCACAATACTAGTAGAGATCAGTAAATGTTTAATGAATAATAAACCAACAACAGCAGAAGTAATAACAAGAAGCACACTTATATAGACATGTATGTAACATCATATCCATTAATTCAATAACTTCTTCCAATGATCCTCTAGAACAGATTCAATGATTTTGTATATTTCACAAATCCAAAAATGCATGGAGAGGTTAAGTCGCTGAAGGCAACAAAGCCAGTGAGAGACAAAGTTGGGACTGGAGTATGGATGAATGCATAAACCTCTGAATGAATGAACACACACATAGATGGCTGCTTATGACCACTTGGCATCTCTGCTTGTAGACAAGGAACATGCTAAGCCTGTTTCCATGATTATATTTTTCTTTTGAAGATGAAGATGGATGATATTCTTTCTGCCTGTCCTTTCCTGAATGAAGGAAGTGATTTGATCTGCAGATAGTTGGGATGCAGCTAGGGAAGATTTGGGTGGATAAGAGGGAAACAGGAGATAGCTGCAGATTTTGGAGTGAAGGAAATTCCAAAATTGTAGTTCAGTACTAGGATAAAGGAAAAGGAGATTGAGTGGGACACCCCATATGTGGATTATGTGTGGGGCCAAGAGCCTCAAACATATCCTTAAACAGTATTTCATAAACATGGAATCTCAAAACAATATGAAGAGGTGAAAGAATTTAAATTTTAAGTTTGTATCTTTTTGGACTCACGCATCTTATTTCTTGGTTATAAAAAAGAAGATAGAATTAAGTCCTATATTAAAAATAATGTAATAACAAAGTTCGTCTAACTGCAGATAAAATGCTATGCAATTAATATGGGTGACAATCTCTTATCTCCATAATCGTCTTTGTCCTCATTGTAGATTATAGAGAAACGATAACAATTCAGGTCCAATGCTTATAAAAATTCATTTTCTTTTTTTTTATAACTATGCTTCTATTACCTAATACATTACCTATACTGAGAATTTTACCTGACCAAGGCCGTTTAAAATAACATAATTTAGTTCTCCACCTTACTTCAAAGCCTAAATTGAAAACAAACATTTCTTAAGAAACAATTGCATATATCTGTGCTTATTACCTGCTGCATATACACTTTAAAAACTGAGTGCTTTATACTAGCGAGGTTAATAGGGAATCAGTCTTAGCAAAGTCATTGTTTGCTGTACTTGTTAGAACAAATAAAATAAAATGATAGGAACAATATAGTTTAAGATGTTACAGTGTGTGTTTGCCAAATCTTGAAAATTTACATTGGAAAATTCCTTTTCTCTGTTTGCATCTGATTATTGTTTAGTCATGAAAGGATGGGTTACCAAGATTCTCTGCTCAGCCACTATTCACCACTCAATCACAACGAATACATAGAATACATAGGGTTTGCATAATACTTTGCAAAGATTAAGATGTATTGTATCCTCATTTACAACCTAGGACAACTTCATGAAGTTGGAAGCATTATTATTATGTTTTTTACTTTAGCATTGATGGAGTGGAGTTAGAGAGAGTAGTAACTACAATGGTCTAGCCAGTGAAACCGATACAGGGCCCGATTTTCCGACTTATCCATAATGCGACCTTCGTAGAGGAAAGATAATGGATCTGGATCTCAACATTGAATGTGAAAAGATTTTAAGACTTTGTAAACGAGTGTGTCTTAGTTATTTTCTATTGCTGGGACAAGACAGCATAAGCAAAGAAATTTCTAAAAGAAAGCATTTAGTTGAGGCTTACAGTGTCAAAGGGTTAGGCTCATCATGGTGGGAACAGTGCAGCAGGCAAGCAGGCATGGTGCTGGGGCAGTAGCTGAGAGACACAACTCTGAGGCAGAGAGACAGAGGAAGTAATGGGAACTGTGTGAGTCTTTTGAAACTTAAAAGTCCACTCCCAGAGATATGCCAGCTACAAAAAGGCCACACTCCCTAATTCTTCTCAAACAGTTTCACTAACTGGGGAGCAAGTTTTCAAATATGTGAATCCATGGGGTCCATTCTCATTTAAACCACCAAAGAGTTTAGTAAGTTAGATATTCATAATTGGTTGGGGTTCAAGGAAATTGTCCAAAAGAGGAAGAGTTGCTTCCAGGCTGAGTACTCTTCTTCCAGTCCAGCATTATGGAGATGCCTTATTCCTCATGATTAACATACTCTGTATAACTACCTCATTTAAACATTGATGTCAGATCTGGGTTCAAATTCCAGTTCTGTCATCTCCTAGCTTAGTGACCTTCAATAAGTGAATTCCCTTCTCCGGCACTCAGTTTTCTCATCTGCAGAGCGGAGGTGAATAAGATGCCCATTGGGAAATGGTTGGAGGATGGGGCTAAAGAGAAGCCATTCCAGTCAAGTAGGTATAGTATTAGCAATTATCTTAGTGTCTCATGCCTTCAAAGGAAGTGGAGGGTGAAGGAAAGATTGGGATCTCATCAAATTGAATACGCCCAGGGTGAAGGGGCATGAGTGTTGCTAATTTGACAAAAATTTTCTGAAGGTACCAAAACCTATCAATTATTTTTGACTCTGAAGTCATCTTCTGATGCTCAGACAGTAGGGGAGCACGCAGCCGGTTTCTGCTGAGAAGATACAGGAGACCATCGCATGTGTGCTGCTGGGGGCTGGTGCTTAATTCTGCACATCTGCCAATCTTGACTTTGTGGCTTTCCACCCAGGGCTATTTTGAGGGCTTGCTGAGCAGCTTAGTGTGTCTTAAAGGACACAGTCCTGTCTGGTCGGCTAGATAGATTGAGAATGGCTAATTAGCTAAAATTAGTTTTAGGAACTGAACATTATTTGGAAATTGTTGCAGTGGGTCTTTCAAAAAAACATTATTTGCATCAGTGCATTCACATTGTGTTTATCAATCAAAGTGATTTGAATGAAGACTTCTTGGATGTTTTCTTGGTATGTTTATTGTCTGAGTCCAAAGATCCTTTTTAGTTCTATCTTTCAACTTTGGAGTGTATTTCCCTTCTGGTAATGATTAATCTCCAAGAAAGCCCTAAGCTGCTTAGTATACATTGATCTACTCGAACCCAATTAACTTGAGCCCCCTTTTCCTTTAGGGGATGCTGACATTTGAAACTACTGAGTTGATTTCTGTTGCTGTGATATAAACAAATGAATTTTCTTTACCTTCTCAGTTTTGCGTCCTATTTTGTGTGTGTGTGTGTGTGTGTGTGTGTGTGTGTGTGTGTGTGTGTTTGACCTGGTACCACAGTGTCCATGTGGACATCAGAGGACAACTTTTGGGAGTAGTTGTCCCCTTCCACCACATTAACTTTAGTCTCTCTTTTTTTCTGCTGCTGCATTGCATACCAACAGCCTAGTTGGCCTGGGGGCTTCTGGGTGATTCTCCTGTATCCACTTCCCATCTCTCTCTAGGGGTCCTGAGGATACAAATGTAGGCTCCTGCATTCAGCATCAATCCTACGATTGAACTCGGGTCATCAGACTTCCATGGCTACTACTTCCATCTGCAGAGCCATCTCCCCAGTGCGGTTGATTTTCTCTAGTTTATGGAACTGGCTACAGTGAAAAGTCTTTACAAGACTGAAATGGCATGAGAGGTGGTTTTGCTTTAAATTACCCAGCTATAGAATAATGTCCATTCTGATCCATAAGTAAGGTTTGCTTTTTTGAGAAATGGAAACAGAAGTAGAAGCTCATTCCTGCAATCCTAGCATTTAGGAGTCTGAGACAGGAGGAGTGCCACATTCCAGGACACCCTCGTCTACACAGTGAATTGAATTCAGGTCATCTGGGTCCACAGCATAAGACCCTTTCTCAGAAGACAAAAATATCAAACAAAGCAAAACAAAAGGCACTAGCTGGAGGTGGGAGGAGGGATTGAGAGAGAGAGAGGGGGACAGGAATGGATAGACTTGTGGTTGGGTCTCTGTACATCCCATTGTACTCCATACTTGCTGGGTTAAGCTGTGATAATCCCACACATTTGGCACACATTTAAGCTTAGGGTCGAATTCAATGGGAGATGTCAAGAGAAACCCTGTATACCCTTTGGAGACTGGGTGATAAGTTGAGAACTGGGATTTATAATGATCAGTCTCAAATAACTGTGGCACAGTTCTTTATGGCCTCAGACGACTAAACAGGAAGCAGTGAGAAATGATCTCTCTCTAGGCTCCTAAGGATCAGAACGTCTTGAGGAAGGAGCAGACACCTTCAGGGTTGAGAGAAATCAGTGCTGGCACCACTTGGATGGTACTCCTCCAAAGGTGGCACTCAAGCGGCCTTCACTTTGGGCAGGACTTTGGATTGGTGACTTCTCAAGATTCAGTTTTCATCCCAAGATGCTTTGGTTTTGGATCTTTAAGACCTGAACCCGAGACAATGTCTTAAGTATGCACTACATGATATAAGGACAATCCTGAATTCTTCCTGGGCTCTAAGCATTGGATTTGTGGAATGAGATGCTGTGTCCTAGATCAATTATGCATATTCGTTGGCATTTGAATAGCTTGGCCTGAAAAGTTAAGAAGAAAGATCGGAACTTTTGCCACCATGTTTTAGTGATTTATACAACATCACCAATCTCACTGACATTTTATTATGAAAGCAAATGATCTGCATTGTAAGATGGATCTAACCATAAGGCACAGAGGACTAATTTTTCATTTGGAAGAAAAAAATTAAAATCTGAAAGTTTTCAAATTTTCTGGAATTTCTCGTTGCGCTGCAATTTTACTAGACTTTGCAGCTGAAACATGGTTTCAGGGTCACTTATTACACCTAGGACTGTAGATCCCAGGCATAGAATCCTGACGTCATTAGCCCAGGAATCTTCGACTTCTAGATCAGTTTTCTTTCAGAACCTAATACCGGCTGATTCTCAGAAGAGGGCACCGGAGGAACCGAGGCAATCTCACTTTTAGTTTCATGAATCAACACATTTCAGAGCACAGAGCACAGGGCCAAATGTAATGTGTGCCCAAAGCTATTTCCAAAGCACTTACTTTCCCAGCAATCCAAATCACCCTCTCCCCAAATGGATGTTCTCATTATAACAGCTTTTACTTTGGAAACAATGATGATTTGTGGTGGAGGTAGCCAAGACTCAGACACCGCAAGAACTGATTTCCATGGGGACAAAGGCCTTTGTATTGCATCTCCAGAAAATAACAGTGTAGCAGTTAGGTGGAATTCAGTAATATTTTTGTTTGAGCAAATGAATTGTTGAGGCTGTATCAGTTCAGACTTTTCCTATCTGTACTTTTAATGGTGAGAGAGCCCCCTGCTGGAAAAATGGATATTAAGTGTGCCATAGCAATACGCTGCGTCCTGACAATACTTTCAGCTTATGACTCATTACGAGGCCACATCTTATTGGTCAGGTATGGTTAAAAGACTGTTAGGAATGGCCATAGGATTCAGTTGTCAGCAGACAAATATATGATAGACAAGCAGTGGGTTCGAGGCTCTTAGATTAAAAATTATCAATGATATTTGGATACATGTAATATAATCATTATAGATATGTTTAACTAAATAAAACTCTTTTATTAATTCTTTAAGATGTTAATAGATGAGAGTAATTTTTAACACTGAATTACTAATATTTCATATGACTAATATAAGAATCCCTATCAGATGCAATTTATAAATCAATTTGATCCATACTGATGCACGTGTATGTGCATTCATGCGGTAAAATAATCATCTTTTTGATACATAAATAAGTGACTCACAATACTTACTTGGTACTACTTTTTAATGCTAGTATTTTAAATTAGTTCTTCAATGATGAAATTATCATCACTTTTCACTCACCCAGTTTGACACAAGCGCATACACATACTTACTCAACTCGAAATTAACCCTGTAACTCCTCAAAGTTTTCTCCCTTCTTGCCTCCTTCTTTCCCTCCCCTCCCTGTCTGCCTGCCTTCTTTTCTTCTTTCTTTCTGGACAGAGTTTTAGTTAAAAGGCCAGGCTGTCCTTGAGCTCACAGAGATATTCTTGCCTCAGGCTCCCAAGTGCTGGGATTACAGGTATGAACTACGGGGCTTGTGGGGGCCAGCCATGATAAGCTAAGTATGGACAGGTCACCCAAAGGAAGTTCTTTATTTCCAACCATTATCATCTGCCAGAGTAGAACACGGCCCTCGATAAATTTAATAAGAGATCTGAGGCTCAGTAGTTTACCCCGAGGCAATACCTGGTTGCCAGAGGAACCACAAGCTGAGATAACCCAACCACCGCTGAAGAGCAGACCATTAAAGGAAATGCCTAACACTCCAACTGCTGTAGATAGGTCCACCTGTCATCGCACCTCACCAGGACACCCCTAGACAAATGCCAGCCAATCAGGGGTCCTAAACCTCAGAGACCCTTCACCCCCACCTTTACTATTATAAAAACCCAATTCTAATTGAGCTCGGGGCTCTCCGCTTATTCCAATATATTGGACTCACAGAGAGATCGAGTTTGCGTTAAAAGAAAGACTTGATTAAAATAAAGGCTCTTTGCTTTTACATACGGGAACTCGGTTTCCTTCTTGACTTTTGCGGGTACCTTGTGGATTTGGACATAACAGTGCTCAGTTTTAACTCTTCAATTTTTATAGCCCTCTGTACACCTCCCTCCTTCCACCCCACGACCTTACTTCCACCTGGAGGTGTGCTATCGATATTTGTACGTTTCTTTCTATTGCTCTGGTTGATTTCTGGAGGGCTGCTAAAGGAGAGGGGATCGCCACACTTTAGGGATGATGACGGAAGAGGGTCTAGTGTCGCGAATACTTCAGCGCGAATGTGTTGGTTCACACGGGTCCGAGAAATAAAGATTCAGAGACACATTGAGAATGAATTTAGCCTCTGCGGCTGCCGGGGTCTTAGTCTTGGTGAACTGAAGCGCCTTGCCTTCACCTCCCAGCATCTTTATTTTGTCCTATATTGACACTTTAGCTAGTAGATTTCCATATCTCCAAACAAACTGAGAGAAGCTTCCAGACAATACAATACCAGGTGCAAATACTTGATTTTGAGGTACCATGGTTTTCTGGGGTTCCTCTAAACCAAGTTTTACATAGGCTTTGTACCCATGGGAAACTCTCAGTGATGATTCACTTAGGGCAACAAAAGGTATTTGTAACACAAAGGAAGGCCTAGGGGCTGTGTGAAAACTCCTGAACCAGGTCAGGTATAACCCAATGGGGTTTCATGGCTAGTGGAGGTGGCTTGCTATCCCTGTGGTGTCAGGTCAGCTGGGCATTGTGCCACAGTCTGGCAATAACTCATGTCTCCCAGAAGGATGGGAGCTCATTCAGATGATGCACTGGCTCCCGACAGCTTGGAGACGGTGGTCTGGTTCCTAACACAAGAGCTTGGGGAGAAAGGGTGGAGGAAGCGGTGTCTGGTGGGAAAGGGTCTGGAAGCAGAAGTCAGCCCGGTAGAGGAAATCCTGCTCCCTTCCCATTCAAAAATAATACCACCACCGGAAGAGGTCTTCAGCAATCACCAAGTGTTGCTCCGGAGGTTCTCAAGCGTGGAGTTTCCTAGGAATCACTGAAATGACCTTGGCCTTTAGAGTGTAGCTTGGTAGAGCATTTGTTCTACGCATGCGTGGGAGGCTCTGGAGTCAATCCCAGAACCCCAGACAAACTCTGTTGTGTCTGTTTTCAGAAATTCGCATATGTATCTGATTTGAGGGTTAGAGTGGGTGTTAGGCTGCTTAAGAGCTTCCTGGTTGTCTTAGTTAGGGTTTTTATATTGTTGTGCAGAGACACCAGGGCCATGGCAACTCTTCTAAAGGAAAGACTTTAATTGGGTTTGCTTACAGTTCAGAAGTTCAGTCCATTATGGGACATGGTGGCATGCAGACAGACATGGTGCTGGAGAGGTAGCTGAGAGTTCTACATCTTTCAGGCAACAGAAGTGTCTGAAACAATGGGGCATAACTTGAGCATACAGGAGACCTCAAAGTCCACCTCCACAGTGACACACTTCCTCCCATAAGGCCTACGTACTTCAACAAAGCCACACCTCCTAATAATGTCACTCTCTGTCAGCTTATGGGGGCCAATTACATTCAAACTACCATGCCAATATATAGCCAGGGCTGGGAGTCTGCATTCCGGTCAGGTGATGATTCTGACCTCAGATGAGGCGCTCCAGAAGTCCTGGCTCTCAGTTCATCCTTCCTTCTCTATGTTATTCTTTTCTTCTTTATCAGTGTGGTAGGCAGACATACCCTACTCCCTGGGAAGCTCCTGGAAAGTACATGTCCTAATCTTTGGAACCATCTCCTTTTACAAAAGGAACTTTGCTGGAATATCTTTTTTTTTTTTTTTTTTTTTTTTTTTTTTTTTTTTTTTTGTCTGTCTATGGCGATTGAAAGTTTTGAGTATAGTAATCTGGGCTGGCATCCATGGTCTCTTAATGTCTTCATAATGCTTGACCATGACCTTCTAGCTTTCATTGTTTCCATAGAGAAGTCAGGTGTAATTTTGATAGGTCTGCCTTTATGTGTTACTTGACCTTTTTTCTTTGCAGCTCTTAATATTATTTCTTTATTCTATATGTTTAGTGTTTTGATTCTAATGTGATAAGGGGATTTTTTTTGATCCAGTCTGTTTTAGTGTCCTGTAAGGTTGTTGTATCTTTATATGGATATCCTTCTTTAGGTTGGAAAGGTTTTCTTCTATGATTTTGTTGAATACATTTTCTGTGCTTTTGACTTGGAGTTCTTCTCCTTCTTCTACCCCTATTATTCTTAGGTTTGGTCATTTCATGATGTCCCATATTTCCTAGATATTCTATGTTAAGTTTTTTTGTTGATTTAATGTTTTCTTTGACCAATGAGTCTATTTCCTCTATGGTATCTTTAATGCTTGGGATTCTCTTCCATCACCTGTATTGCATTCGTGGTTCCTGATTATTTTCCCATATTTTTCGTTTCCAGAATTCCCTTTGTTTGTGTTGTCTTTATTGTGTATATATCAGTTTTCAAATCTTGAATTGTTTCTTTCAACTGTTTGATTGTTTTTCTTGTTTTTAAGTGATTTGTTGATTTCTTCCAATTTTTTGTTTGTCTCTGCTCCCATTTCTTTGAGGGAATTTTTCATATCTGCTTTAAGGGCCTCAAACATTCTCCTAAAGTTATTTTAGGCCATTTTCTTCTGTTTCATCTGTATTACGGTGTTCACGTCTTGCTGTTGTGGAGCCACTGGTTTTTGGTGGTGCCATGTTGCTCTTTGTGGTGCTAAGTGTTCTCTTACCTTGTCTATCCATCTTTTCCTCTGATTGGTGTAGTTGGTGATGTGTCCCTGGTGATCACTCTTCCAGATGCAAGTGGATCCAAGGCTCAGATGGTTTTTCCTCATGGTTGAGTTGGGACCATGATTTATGTTACTCTAGAGGTTGCTTAGCATTCATGGAGGTTGCTTGGTGTTTCCAGAGGTTACTCTGCAATCCCAGAAGTTGATCTGTAGTCCCAGAAGCCATTCAGGCCTGCTCCCATGGAGGTCGCTTGCTTAGGCCCGCTCCTGAGAAGGTCACTGGCTTGGGCCTGCTCCCACAGAGGCGATTATCTCATAAGAATAAGACTTTGTAATAAATTAAAGTCTTCTTTCATGCATCTCAACTGCTGATTTTCTGTTGCATTTATTCTTAGATATTAAAAATATCTTTCTGTTGTGATAACTGCATAATATGTATATGTTTATTTATAAAATAATCTTAAAATCTAGAATTTATTATTTATTTATTTATTTAAATGATTATGAACAGAAAGATTAAACCAGAAATGAGCAGAACCTTCCTGATGAAGAATCTTCTCACTTCCAATCCTTCCTACATAGTATGTTTGCAAGTATGTGTATGCATCTACATGTGCGTGCACATACATGTAATCCCCTATAAAGTCAAAATAAAAAACAGATCCCATCTTTTCATCATGTAATTGCACAGCATACATATAATTGTTCCAAAATGCAGAGAAAGGAGCATAGTGAGGAAATAGTGGACCAAAGCAAGATTGAAAAGCAGCTGGGCAAACACCAAACTCTGCATCTCCATGTCTGATGTCAAAATGTACGTGTGTATGTCTGTGTGTGCATGTGTTTGTGTGTACTGATATCTATCTATATGACTTGTACGAGGATGTCATTGACTTTGATACATTATTGTGGCAGTCACGTACTGAATTATGATTTTTTTCTAATGGTTTAGAATGTTTTTGGTTGATTTTTTTATGATTACTTACCCCTGCCGGGTAAGTATGGTTGGTTTATTTATTTTTCAGATGTAAGATTTTTATACAATTTTATCTCTGAATCCTCCATATGTGTCTACCTATTTTCTTACAGTATAAGCATAGTAGGAAGGAGTAAGTTTCTGGGTTCAGTTTGGATTCTGTGATGCTACAAAGTCACCAAACCTCTCTGAGATTTAATATCTCCATTGTAATCTGGAAGTATGAATATTGGTCCATGAGACTTCTGGAGGCATCCAATGAGGTAACATGTATAACAGATTGATAACAGTGCCCAGAAATAGGATTGAGCAAATATTAACTATCACTGTGATTATTTATAGTATTGACCAGGGTTTCCAGGAAATTCTTTGCAGGGAATTTAGTAAAAATCATGGTCTTAGGTGAAAACCCTCATATATTAACATTTAGCTCATGTTATAATTATTCCTTATCATAGTTTTGAATATCTCCATTTAACCTAAAATTTCAGATGGGTTAAAACATACGAAATTGCAAATGTTTAACTTTTGATCTATAAAATGATTGCACCGTTTTCAATGTATTATTTTATATGAGGTTAAGTGTTTTCTGTGCTGGCTGTGCAAAGCCATGGAGAGCACGCTGAGAAGCAGCAGACCTCTGTGGTTCCTACCCTGACTTTCCTCAAAGATTGACTGTGATCAGATGTGTAAGGCAAATAAACCCTTCCCTCCCAAGTTCCTTTTGGCCATGGTGTTTAACACAGCATCAGAAAGCATGCTAGATCATTATCCTGTGATTATTTTTACTTTCTTGCTATTTGTGACTGTTTTATCGTCATTCGACTGTGTGTATTTGCCCTTGTTGTGTGAGTTCTGGAGATCTGAGTTCAGTTCTTCATGCTTACATGGCAAGCACATTGCCAACTGAGCTATTTCCCCATACCTCCTTTTCTTTAATACTTATTTATAGTTATGATGTTTCCTCTGCATGCTGCTTTTATCACTTAATATTTACATTAAGCTTTTTTATTAGTCAATTGAAATGTTTGTTCTTGATCACCAAATTTTTCATGAGAAATTAAATACTTCTGAATATTATAGGTTTTGCTTACTATTGTTATTTATTTCCAATTTCATTGTACTGAGAGATGAGATTGTTAGATTTAGAGTTACTATTTTTTAGGTTGGTTGAGATTTTCTTTGTGACTTAATATGTGGTCTATTTTTAAAATAAATTGGTGGACAAGTTAAGTAGAAGGCAGAGTTTCTGTGTTTTCATGGGGGAACCCCTTGCATATGTCTACATAATTAACCCAACTGGTCCTATCTATTGTTAATATAATAGATGTAATACTGTGTGACCATGCTCTGTCCTTGACCTAACCTTCTGTGCATGTCCAAATTCTCTAGACAAATTTAGAATTTTTGTTTCCTTCCTTCCTCCTTCCCTCCCTTCCTCTCTCTCTCCTTTCCTTCCTTCCTGTCTGTAAAGCCTTTGTTTTTTCTTCTTTCCTGGATATAAAATTTAAAATTTGTTTTATTTATAAAGGCCATTAGGTATAGGGAACCAAAATGCTGAGAAACGTTCCTGGGTGTTTCTTTTCTTTTCTTTCCTTTCCTTTTCTTTTCTTTTCTTTTCTTTTCTTTTCTTTTCTTTTCTTTTCTTTTCTTTTCTTTTTTTTTTAGAGTTTGTTAAGCTCCCTTTATTGGAAAGGAACATCACTCACGTAACAGTATTGTTAGCTGTTGAGTTATCGTCATGGCTTATATTTATTTATTTATTAAAATTTTCTACCTCTTCCCCGCCTCCCTTTTCCTTCCCTCTCCCCACCTCCCCCTCCCCATCTTTCCCTCCCCACCTCCCCCTCCCTCTCTAGTCTTGGAAGTCCAAGGTCCTCCCCCACCCATACAGGTCTTTAAAGGTGAACAGCCAAACAAACCAGGCTCCCACAAAGTTAGACCATGCAGCAGAATTAAATCCCAATGTCATTGTCCTTGGCTTCTCAGTCAGCCTTCATTGCCCACCACGTTCAGAGTGTCCATTTTGATCACATGCTCCATCACTCCCAGTCCAGCTGGCCTTGGTGAGCTCCCGTTTGAAGACAGTCTCCCTCATGACCCTGTGAACCTGATTGTGGAAGAGATGGAGCTTTTGGTGGGTCAGGGATGGGGGAGCATGGCCTATTAGATTTTTGGTCACTATGGAAGCTTGCATAGGGCTTTGATAGTGTGAGCGTCAGGATAAAATTGCATTTTAGTTTAAAATTCTTTGAATTCCATTTCTTCCCTGGCTTCGCCTGTTCTCTCCCATTTTAACAAGACCTCACTGCTGGAACAACCAAACTGCTGCAGCTCCTCAAACAGTTCCCGCAAAAATACTTCTGGGAAATGGTTTTTAATGAACATCAAAAAGTAGAGCTCTTTTTTGTTTTTACCCCAGGTGTCTGAACAGCTCCTGTGAGCTTTCTGCTGTCTGTTTAGCCTAATTCAAAACAAAGAAGGGAATCAATTATACAAATCCTTCCCTAAAAGAGTGCAAAACAGATGTTTGATTTAAAATGCATGCAAACATGATCATATTGGCTAATATTTGAATATTTTAATACAGCAATAAGCAGCATATTATAACAGCATTTCACATACATTTTGTCAAGTTATCTGTTAATATTATAGCTGGCTGTTTCAGTTCTATGCCCAAGCCAATTACTACATTTGTTTCAAGTTATAAGCAGTTGGATTAAATGTTTTCCTCTTCTGGGACTCTGACTTAATAAGTTAATTCTCTGGGCGAATGCATATATAGGCAGGAGACAGGGTGAACACAGCACGCCATGCGAGACTCAATAGCAAGCTTTAATATCTTTAGAGCAAGCTAGTTCATTAAACAGCAGAATTAATATATCAAGAACCTCAATAACAATCGAATTTATGAATTATGAGCACTGGAAAATGTACACTCCAATTCCAATGGCTTATAAAAAATAATTGAAAGAAGAACCTATTTCTCCTTGTCTAGAAATAGATGTTGTACTTTCATGTTTAAAGGAATACATGCTTAACAAGCAGAGGCCTGTGGAATAGTGGACCCAGACTAGGGACTGAAGACTAATAATCAAACTCCAATGAAGAAAACCGAAGATGCTCAGACATTCTACCTACCCTCTATGTGGTTTGGTTCTGGTGTCCTATGTAACTCTTATTGGTCTGTATTTCTTCGATGAACTCAATGAGAGCATTCCAGGATGGAAATGACGCTGCTTGGTTCTTTGAGGAAACCCAGGGACTGTTTCCAGGTCCCCAGTGATGACGTCAGGGAAAGGCTTCAGGCCTCCAGGGATGTTGTCAAGGAACTTTTCAGAACTCTGATGATGAAGGATCGATTGCACCATGTCTGTTCCTTTCTTTCATGTCTAGGAGAATGTGTAAAGCTGATAACATCAGAATTTGTCCAAGTAGTTTGGACTGAAGGAGAGGTCTGCTTTGAGGAAGAAGCTTGTTAAGTTTATCAGTTGGTGAAGAGCACTCACTGAGTACAAATGAGCACTCACTGAGTACAAATGAGCACTCACTGAGTACAAGTGACTCTCTCTGCTCACGACCACAGAGGGAGAGCCATCACAAAGTGCAGTTTCCAAATGTTGAAATTCCTCAGACCCAAGAGTTCAGAACACCATTCAGATAACAGGGATGCACAGCAGAAATTTGTGTTTACGGTGTGCTTCCTCATAGTGATCGTCATGCACAAATAAAACACGCTTATCTTATAGTTACTAACATGGGCTTGGGAGGCACCTAGAACTCAACAATAACTGTGTACCATGCTATCATTACAATAGTGGAACATTAGGTATCTCTAGGCCGAAAAGACTGGACACAGGGTTCGTGGCCAAAAAGTATTGCTCAGGTCTACAATGTTCTTTCAGGATCTGTTTTGAGTGCTTGATCCCCACTTTGTGGTGCTACTTTGAAGACTGTATAGTCTTTAGGAGGTGGGGGTCTAGTTTGTGGAAGTGGGTCACCAGAGATGGGCTTCTGAAGGTTCTACTCTCTTCGTTCCTGTCTAGTTCTCTCTACTTCCTAGTCTACTGCCATGTGAGGGGCTGCTTCTATACATTCTCACAACTTGAATAAAGCTGCTCCCTCTACTGTACCTTTCACACCACAATGGATTGGCATCTCTCACAGACTTGGAACCCAAATAATGTTTTCTTCCCTTAAGGCATTTCTGTTAGGTATTTGGTCATAGCAGTGAAAGAAATAATTAATACCAAATGCTTTAAAATGGAAAGGCATGCTGAACTTTCTCTCTAGTCTTTGGACATATCATCTAGAAGAATCAGGCACCCAAGACACATTCCAGAGTTTGTGGTTGGACGAACTCATATAGGAACTGCCCCTGCAGGGTTGAGATGCTCTTCACTGAAAAGAAACAAATTACTCCCAAATCAGAAGAGGAAGTTTTACATAGAAAAAAAAAAGATAACCTGGAGGAAACTGGAGAAACAGATTTATTATATGGAAATAAATTCAGCATGAAATAAGCATATATAAAACGTAAGTAAAACTTCTTTATAATTGGTTACCATTACTTTTATGATGTGAGGCACAAGTTGAAATATACAAGAAAAATATCACCATGTAATATGATTTTTTGGGGAGAAAATTTCTAGAATTTTTTTAGTGGCTTGATCCATTCTGATGAAATATGTACATGTGGGAGAATAGGTGTTGGAATGGATGGGCTTTCTATATGATAAAATGTAGGACCATTTTTGTGCTTGTAACTGAGAATTGCATCTTGCTAGTAATTTTGCTAGTAATATATGAGTCAGACCAGGCTACAATTCTCTTCTAAAGCTATATTAAATGTATAGTGCTGACACTAGAGGAAAAGCCTTTCTCAGTAAGTAAATTTTAAAAAAGACACAAAGAATTGATGGATACCGTGATAATTGGAATCTATTACTTTTGACAAGTCTTCTGGTGCTGTGGGACAATGGTCTGTACACTGTCACTTGTATTTTAATAAAATGCTGATGAGCCAGTAGCCAGGCAGGAAGTATAGGTGGGGCTACAAGAACAGGAAAATTCTGGGAAGAGGAAAGACACAGTCAGCAGTTGTCACATAGATGCAGAGGAAGCGAAATGAGAATGCCTTGGTGATAAAGGTACCAAGCCATGTGGCTAACACAGAAAAGAATTATGGATTAAGATGTAAGATATAAGAGTTAATAAGAAGCCTGAGCTAATAGGCCAATCAATTCATAATTAATGTAGACCTCTGTGTGTTTCTTTGGGACTGAATGGCTGTGGGGCCAGGGAGGACAGAAACCTCAGCCAACAAATGGCGCCAACGTGGACAACTGCATCCACCAAAAACCTGAGAAAGTTTGAGAAGGAATTATTTTCTCAGATGGGTTCTGTTTGCTAGAAGCAAGTGCTTCTCATTTGAGAGAGATTTCCTAACTTAGCTTTAGGTGCAAAAACCTTGCAGCTGTTTTAAGAGGACCCACCAGAAAACACTTAAATGATGCTTATGAGTAGCTGACAGTTTGTTTCTTGGTGGTGGCAGGGACCTTGAAACTTTATAGAGTTGTGGCAATAAACATGGCTCTGGCAGGTATCTCTGCCATGAGGCTAGACTCTCAGGAAGCCAAGGAATAGCTTGGCTTCAATGGATTCAGCTGTCAAAGCCACGGCTTTAATCCTAGTCATATTGCTTAGCAAATGTAAGACTCATGTGGTCAGAAAAAGAGAGACACAGTAAAGATAGTTTCAGGTGAAAAAGCCTCTAAACAATTTACAGTGTGTTTAAAAATATGTATAGGCTTGGGAGAGCAAAGAAAAGGATAACATCCTTAAAATAATAAAGAAAGAGAGTAGTTGGGTGTAGTGGCGCACACCTTTAATCCTGACACTTGGAAAGCAGAGGCAGGCAGATCTCTGTGAGCTCAAGGTATGATGGCACACACCTTTAATCCCAATCCTTGGGAGGCAAAGGCAGGCAGATCTCTGTGAATTCAAGAAAAACCTGGTCTACAGAGTGAGTACCAGGACAACCAAAGATACACCAAGAAACCTAGTCTCGAGAAAACAAGAATTAAAAATAAAAATAAAAGAAATAGAGTTTAAAATAAAGGCATATAAAGATGAAAAATACACAGAGAGTCTGGATACTGTATGTTATAGTCTTGTCTTTAAATTGTTTGATGGCTGAGGAAGAAGCAAAAGCTGCTAAAAGATATTTGATTATAAATGTTGCTGAAATAATCCAACATATATATTTTGAAAATTCCTTGACTTCAAAATTTAAGTCAAAAGGTATGTTACTTTAGAGAAGAGTTTTGTTTTTGTTTCTAACAGGAAATGAGAGGCTGTGGATTCATTCTGGGCTAAGAAAAATCAGGTCTGATCAGGGAAGACCCCTGAAGAACCTCCAATAGAAGCAAATGATCCAGATGATCCAACATTTCAGAGGACCTCTGTTGGAGTTTCCTCTGAGTTCTGCATCCAGAACAGTTTCAAGACTACTGGCTGAGATGATCTATTCAGGAGTTGACCACAATTCAAAATTTTCTTTAGGTCCCCATAAGATTATCAGTGCGCCTAATCAGCAGGAAGTAGCCTAGAAAACCTCACCTACATTCCCCAAAAAAATGGATTATGGATGTTTGCCTTTGTTTAGAATGTTGGTTACAAGTTGTTATGGATAATGGTCAGAAGAAAAGCTAAACAAAGGAGTTTCAATTCAGAGTTCTTGTTTTGAAAAAAGGAGGGGGGGAGTGCTGTGGGACAATGATCTGTACCCTGTCACTTGTATTTTTAATAAAACGCTGATGGGCTAGTAGCCAGGCAGGAAGTATAGGCAGGGCAACCAAGCAGGAAGTAGAGGTGGGGAAATGAGAACAGGAGAATTCTGGGAAGAGGAAAGCTGCAGTTAGCAGCTGTCACCCAGACATAGAGGAAGCAAAATGAAAATGCCTCACTGATAAAGGTACCAAGCCACATGAGCAACACAGACAAGAATTATGGGTTAAGATGTAAGATATAAGAGTTAATAAGAACCCTGAGCTAATAGGCCAACTAGTTTATAGTTAATGTAGACCTCTGTGTGTTTCTTTGGAACTGAATGGCTGTGGGACCAGGGGGAACAGAAACCTCAGCCAACAATCTGGCCTATCTGTATTTGAGAATATAGATAACCAAATAACCCCTTGAAATGAATAAATCAGTTGAGAAATTGCCTTTCAAATTTTAAATTCAGCTTTTTCCTATAGATTAGAAACTATCCAAGTACTTAAGACTAAAAAGAAATCAAGTCTAATATATGTCTAATAATAATAATTCTGGAAATGGAAGAGGTTGTTTTGATTTTTAACTTAAAATTATTGGCTTATTTTTATTTTATGTGTATGAGTATTTTGCCTGCATGTTTGTCTGTGACGTGTGTGTGTAATGCCCATGGAGGGTAGAATAGGGCATCAGATCTCCTGGAACTGGAGTTGCAGCTGGTTGTTAGCTGACACATAGGTACTAAAAATTGAACCCAGGTCCTCTGGGAAAGCAACTGGTGCAGGAGAATTGTATGTATTCTGTCAATCATGTTTTAAATAAAATGCTGATTGGCCAGGCAGGAAGTGTAGGTGGGAAAACCAGACAGGAAATGGAAATGATGCAAGGAGGGCAGGAGAATTCTGGGGAGGAGGAAGCTGATTCCTCCCACTCCTGCCCAGACCACAGAAGCAGCAGGATGTAAGTTGCCCCACTGAAAAAGGTACTAAACCACATGGCTAACATAGATCAGAAAAATGGGTTAATCAAGATGAGAGAGTTAGCTAATAAGTAGCCTGACCTAAAGGGCCAATCAGCTTTATAACTTATAGAGATCTCAGTGTGATTTTTTCCTGGGACTAAACATCTAGGGGGGGGGCAGGACAGAAAAACCCCCAACAAACAGGCCCCCTCATGTTACAAGCAACCAATGCTCTTAACTACAGAGCCATCTCTCCAGTCCTAAAGGTTGTTTTTTTTATATTTTATTAAATTTGTGAGTTTCTTTGCAGAATATAATAATTCTTCAATCTCTAGATCATAGGAAGAGCACCTGCAGTTGAAAACAATCTCTGCATATTAGTCTTTCTAAGATTTTTTTCAGCCTTCAAAGTATTAGGAGTAGTGGGCTGGAGAGATGGCTCAGAGGTTAAGAGCACTGACTGCTCTTCCAGAGGTCCTGAGTTCAATTTCCTAGCAACCACATGATGGCTCACAGCCATCTATAATGAGATCTGGTGCTCTCTTCTGGCATGCAAGCATACATGGATGGAATGTTGTATACACAATAAATAAATAAATCTTAAAAAAAGTATTAGGAGTAGTAATAGTTACATCTCATGGTTGCCAGTTTTAAATGAGATAGTATGAATGAAGGGTATTTGTATTTAAAAACACAATGAAAGTATTATATACCCAGGGCATAAATTAATATGCTTGCAGACTGGAAATTTGACACCAATCAAACAAAAACCAAGATGGTTTAATAAGGGAACAATTTGAGTAGGAAGGGAGAAAATATAATATGGTGTTAGGAGGAAGCTACTTTAAGAGTCACAATTACCATCCAGAACCACAAAGAAGAGCTTAATTAGCAGGGAGTTAGTTTGGAAGAAGACCCAGGAGCAGTTTCAGGAGGAAGGTGTATGGTACTCACACCCTTCAGGTCAGCAGAAGAAGGTATTCAGATCTCCAAGGAAGAAATGGCTCTCTCTGTGTGTAGGATATACTTCTACCAACACCCCACTAAAACCATCCTATACGTTTACAGAGTCTTCATAAAAGGGTTGCCTTGTCTGGCCAAAATAGCCTTCATGCAAATCCTAATTAATTGGCATCATTTCTAACTTTTTCTTACTTGCATATTCTTGAACCACCACTATGTGTTCTATTTTAAAACCAGGAAAACCTCTTATATTCTTTGTAATTTTTGTCAAGAGTTTATAAGCTTAAGGGAATGTGCTTCCTGTTATTTTTGTTTCCCATGTGTCCTTAGAATCTAGCACAGTGTCTGCTATGTAGTTGGTATAGAGTCAATATACATGGGATTGGTATACAATGGAATATAATTAAAAGAAATACATGATGTGAGATTTCCCTCTGTATGCTGTGAATATTTTTCATTGCCATTGATTAATAAAGAAGCTGCTTTGACCTATGACAGGACAGAATATAACAAGGCAGGAAATCCAAGCAGAACTAGAGGAGGAAAGAAGGCAGTCAGGGAGATGCCAAGTAGCTGACCAAGAAGCAAGAGATAACAAACCATGAGCCTTGTGGTAAAATATAAAATGATACAAATAGGTTAACTTAAAATGTAAGAGTTAGTTAGTAAGAAGCCTGAGCCAATAGGCCAAACAGTGTTCTAATTAATATAGTTTCTGTGTGATTATTCAAGTCTAGGCAGCCAGTATATATAAACACAGCCTCAGATAACATAATGGTACACAACATTCAGCAACATTCATCCACATAAAGCCTAAGAAAGCTTAAAAAAGGGGCTTCTAGACCCACAAAAACAGGAGCCTTGTTGGAGCTTCTTGGCAGCTGCATATTTTAAGATATGCTCTGTTTGCTGGGGCAAGCAATGGCACAACTCCTTTAAGAGATGCATTCCTGACCCAATGTTAGCAGCAAAAACTGCTCTCTCTTTTAAGAGACAGTTTCTGGTTCATGATCGTGGCACAAATGGCGCTGGCTCTTTTAGGAGGTCCTGCTATGGAGCACTTGAATGGGGTTTGTAGGTAGTATACTACAAGTTACTTGGTGGCAGCATGCTCCAACTGCTTCCCAGAGTTGGGGTAATAAACAAGGCTTCCAGAGCTGGTGGTAAAAGGACCCCTGCCGTGTAGAACCAAGAGCCAAAATGGCTGCTCTGGTCCTAGCCATGACTGCTTTAACAGGTTAAAGAGTGATCAAAAAAGGATTACAATTATGCAATAATGACAGCTTCAGACAAAAAGAAACGTCTAAATGAATCATAATGTGTTTAAAAAATGTACATAGGCTTAAGAAAAAAGGAAAATAGGCACAGGCAGTTATATAAAGAAATAGTTTTTTAAAATAAAACAATGTCTTTGAAGAGACAGCAAAAGTAATACCAAAAGAGTACAGACAGTCAAACATAAAGGAGTAAAAATAATAAAATAAATGTTAAAAAGTAATAGAGTAAAAAAATAAGCCCTATAAAGATGGAATATACACAAAGAGTCTGGTGTTATGATTGTTCATCACTTTAAGAGACAAGTCACACCCACTCCCTGCAGTCCCTCCCTCCCTCGCCATCTTGGCTTCTCTCTGTTCCCTTTTTCTGCTCCCCTCTTCTTTCTCTCTCTCTGTCTTTTCTCTCCTTTTTCTCTCCCTCCCTCTCTCTCTCTCTCTCTCTCTCTCTCTCTCTCTCTGTTCTTCTCCCCTTCTCCCTTCCCCCTCCATAACCCCCTGAATAAATATTTAACCTCACTCTGCATGTCGTGCCTATCCATGTCTCTGTCTCTTGCCCACTCGCCATGTGTCTCCCTGCCTGGGACCAGCCACTGCTCAGGGACTGGCAGCCGTCTCTGCCTGGGATTAGCTGATCTCAGATCCTGCTGTCTACCGCCACATGGCCCGCTACCACCATTTGGGGACCTACAGCATTTCTGCTGCCTACTGCTGCCAGGGATCCTGCAGCATTTAAAATTTTTCCATTGCATCTAGATTATGTATATTATTGTGTTTTCTTTGGATGTTTTGACTATGAATGAGTTAACTGCTGAAAAGTATTTGATTCTGGTGCCTGTTGGGCTAATAAACCAACATATATGTATTTTAAAGGTATCTTGACTTCAAAATTTGAGTTTCAGGTTATGCTACTATGGAAAAGAGGTTCTGTTTTTGTTTCCACAGAAGATGAAAACCTGTGGTATCCTTCCAGACTAATGTGGTTTAGTAGAACAAGAGCCCCTGAAAAGTTCTCCATGAATCCTAAAAATACTTTGCCCAACAAACAGCAGGAAGCAGTTTGGAGAAAACTACACTCAAATTTCCCAAATGATTATTTATAAATGTTTATTTTCCTTTTAAAAGGGTTGGTTATAAATGGCTAATGGTCACAGTCAATTTCTAAAAAAAAAAAAAAAAAGAGAATATGATATAGAAACGAATACTTCACATTGATATGGACTTTGGTTTATTGATACAAATTTAAGGTCAATTTTGTTATATGTATATTTCTATTATTGTTTAAGGTATTATGTTTATATAATTCATTTAGAAATATAATGTATAATTAAAAATTATGGATTAATAATAGTCATCTATAATAATCAAACTTTTAGTCATGTTAGTTAGGTTTTCTAGATATATAGAGATATATTTTGATTAGACGGATAATCTTCAACACTTCAAAGACCTACAGAATATGGCATTTAAAAGGTTTTAAGAACTTGAACTTTTCTGAACAGTGAGACATGTTTGTTTCTGATATCATCAACTGCTTCAGAGAGATTAATGGACATTGAAAAAAACTTATTATGGAATTTACCTTCAATGTGACAAACCTAGTCATTTGGGCAACAAACTACTCTTGCTTGGACTGCTTGATGGTATATTGTACAAAGTGGATGTGCACAGAAAAATGACCACTGAACTTGCCAAAAGAAGGTGAGATAGTCCTTCAGAGTTCCTGCTTCATGAAAGAGTCTCCCAGGCATTCTGCAGGGCACAGAAGAAAGTGACTGACAAACTGCCAATATAGGTGAAACAGTCTTTTAAATGGAAAAGTCTGTCAGATACTATGTGCCTATAGGCTGAAGATGGATGCCCCAATGTTACAGAACTTTGAGTGATTGCCCAGGTAGTCGATTGACTCTGTCATTTCTTGCACCTTTTAGAAGTTGTTTGATTGTACTTCCTGTTTACTCAGGTAATATTATTTCCCTTCTTGTATCTTTGAAGTGTTAAAGATTATCGATCATAAATATATCTCTGTATATCTACAAATGAATGAAAAAGATATGGGTTGAAGAGATGGTTTAGAAGTTAAGAACACTTGTTTCTCCAGAGGCCCAGGGTTCTGTTCCTCAACACCCACACTGTAACTTACAATCATCAGTAATTTTAGTTCCAGAGGATCCAATGAATACAGACAAAACATTCTCACACATAAAATATATGTAAAATGACATGTATTGGAGAACTGCGTTTATTGACTGCCAACATAAGTGACTTTGCTCACAATAACCAATTTGATCCTTCGAACAACTCTGAGATAAGCATGATTGTTTCATTTAGTCAATGACCAAATGTAGATATGAGAATTTGCAAAACTTGTTTTAAACTCAAACCTAATAGACAGTAGAGAATTTGGACTACATTTGGTCAATGCCAAATCCACAATCATCCAACTGTTGATATTCCCCAGGAACAGCAAGGATGATGACAGAGGAACAGATCCAGACTCCATCTCTAAAATGCCCCAAAGGGAACTGAGCAATTGAGTAGAGTTCTGAGAATAGAACTGAATTTTATGTTTGTTCTTAAATAAAAATAGTATCTGTTTGAAATGATTTCAGTGTTCTCTGTGAACTAATAACAAAGAAAAATATACTTAGCAGTACTTAGGATATAGGAAAGGCTCAATAAATGTTTGTGATACAAATGAACAAATAGCACAAATAAAAGAAAGAAAAGGGTAAATCAACGAGAGAGATCTGAGTTTTAAGAGAAGCCACACAGATGAACGTGACCAGCACCAAGGAAAGAAAATTAAGTCAATGCAGATGAAACCATAAAGATGGGGAAATTGGAGATTAGAACAATCTTGGGCCTGAAAGTAATAGAAGGAAATGAGAAACAAGGCAAACACATTTAAACCCACACATAGAGGCTTTCATGTCTACTATTTAGTTCTGTGAACAATAATGATGGGTTTCTTCTTCCGTTCATTAAATAATCTATTAGAGAAAGCACAACCACAGTCTTTGGAAAGTCAATGAAGCTTTTAGGAAGGGTTCCCTAGCATCAAGGGACCAAATACTATGAGCCTCCTGGTGCCCTAGATGAATTGCCACACCAGAGTCCAAATGGTATTCCTGCTGGGTTCAGAGCATTAACTGGGAGCCTTATTAATTTACTGTTACTCAACAGGCAAGAAGTTTGATCTCTATACAAAGGGACAACTCTGGACCTCAGTGGGGAGTAACTGGTGCTGCCTGGCTCTATGCCTTCTTCTATCTGCCTACAGTGATAGTTAGTGTAGGGGGGCAAAGTTCCACCTCCATCCTCTTAGGGCTCCACACTGGGACCAAGAATTAAATGGATATAGGAGAGTTTACCAGGAGAAGATTATACAAATTTATTTAGTTCAAACTTCAGAGGATGTTGTTCTCATAAGAAAACGAAGACCCAGAGAGGTGGAACCAATAACTTATGTGCTAAGGTTGACAGAGTAGTCAAGTGTGAAAATGTAATAACGTCAAGGGGCCTTGCCTATTTTGGATGACTGGTTAGGGAAGGAACTAGGAGGACATGGTTAGTTTAACAAGGTTTGTTGATGCATTTTTCCCGCAGCTTCCAGGCCTGCTCTTAAGTGGTAAGAGCACGATACCTTTCAAGAAACATAAGGGAGACCAGTGTGATCTTCTTGTAGCTCTTTATGTATTGCCTCATTTTGGGTGGCATAGTCTCACCTTTGTCACTGGACTAGTCAGAGTCCTCCAGAGTAACAGAACTTATAGAATAAATCTCTCTCTATCTATAGAGAGGGGGTTTATTAGAATGACAATGGCTGATGGTAAACAGAAAGCCCAAGACTCCAGTGGTTGCTCAGTCCAAGAAGTTGGGTGTCTCAGCTGGTCTTCAGTTTCTGCTGACATCCCAAAGAAGTAGGCTCTAATGCCAGTGAAGGAATGAATGGACTTGCTAGCAAGGCGAAAGCAAGCAGACAAAGGCCACAAGCTTCCTTCTTCCATGTCCTTTTGTAAGCTTTCAGCAGAAGGTGTATCTTCCTGCCTCAAGGTCTGGAGTAAAGGCATGTCTTCCTACCTTAAAGATCTGGAGTAGAAGTGGATCTTCATATTTCAAATTAAGCAAAAATCCTTCACAGCTGTGTCCTCCATTTGTGGATTTTATTTAATTTCAAATGTAGTCAAGTTGACAACCAAGAATAGCCATCACAGTCACCAAACCCTGGCATGTTTGGAGCAGGAAGCTTCACTGTTTTCTGACAAAGGGACTCTTTGTCATTTCTTGACAAGGACCATTCCTTGGAGCCACTTCCTGAGGCAGAATCCTACATTGAATGGCACCTGGGCCTAACGTTTTGGGATACCTTTTATGTTCTTTTCCCTGTCTCTTTCTGGAGAGGAACTGTGGTGCATAGCATATTTACTTAATTACAAGATCCAGGCCCTGATGCATTGGCATTTCTGAAGCCAGTTTGTGTCTTAAAGTCTTTCAAGAGCACCACAGAGCAGCTGGAAAACCTGGTATGCCCATGCATGAGTCAACTTGCCAGGCATAGAAAGTAGGTGTTAGTGCCATTGGTAGTGCTATATGGGCCTACCATCTAATTAGATTTAATGTAATTGTGAGGCAATAAAAATGCTTTTAAACATGCTCTTAAACTCATGGACATTGCTTCTTTGGTTATACTTACAGGATTTTTGAGTAAAATAACCAATTGTTTATTTTGGAAAGTCAGCTAGTAGTTCTTATCTGGTATTCTGTGCTAGAGAGGTAGACCTCTACAAAACTGCTTCTCACCTTGCCTCTTTCTCACAGCTTTGAAGTTTCTACGATGTGTTTTATATACCTTGGCATTCCTTGATGTCTTTAATTGCATGCAAGGACTGCCCACCATACATCAAGCAATGCAATTAAAGAAGCAAGGCCCATGAATTTAAGATCCGTTAATTTTTATTATCAGTCCTAAAATTGCCATGCCTATTAGAGGACAAGCATAGGAAATAAAAAGCAGAATATCATTATGATCCAAAGTAACACCAATTATGATGGTGATGATTTACTTTCTATGGTGCTGGACTCAAACTCAGGGCCTTAATTTTTATGCTAGGCAGGTACTTTGTCACTGAGTTGTCTTTAGGCGGAATTACTGTTACTCTTTGTAAGACAATTTGTACAATTTTGGTGGTTGTATTGCTATGGAGACAAAAGTGGTATTTAATTGGTTATGAATAGGCAAAAGCTTTTGTTAATTCTTAAGATATTCAACTGGATCTTTAAACAGCAGAAGTTGGTGTGATAACCTCCCACATAGTCAAAAATCTGTCACAAAAGTTATGGTTCCCTAAAACTTTAACTATCAATAGCACACAGTTGATTAGAGGTCTTGCTCACAATATGGGCAGTCAATTGACATGATTCTGGCTTCTTTATTTTCACTTCATTCTTAAGTTGAAATAATCGGACACCTGTCACCATCTCTTAAATTATTGCCATGAAAGCTAAGGTACAAATCCAACCCGACTTCCCCTTTTGGTACCATCTAGTACACACAGCTATTCTTCTTTCTTGGAGCACACTCTGCTGACAGAGCTCTTTGCTTCCTTTGCTCCCACGCTCCTTCAGTAGCTTCCTTCCCTCAGCTGGCCCTCTAAGGTTTACTTCCCTTCTCCGGCGATTCCTGGGTTGGACCTCATCTGCCCCGTAGGTTCTAATAGCAATGCAATGCTGAAGGATGCTTACTCCGTTTACTTCTCCAGCATAACTCCAACTTTCCACTTAATATCTCCACTGAACATCTCACAGGCATGACAAGAAGTACAGGTTTAAAATGGGTGTGGAACATTGCCTATAAATTAAGCTTAATCTCAGCAAATGGCCCTCTATCCTATTGATTAGCCCAAGAATCCAAGGATGAGTACTTGATTCCTCCCATCTTTCACATTTCTAGTTCATCAGAAAATGGTGCTTACTTATCAAATATACTACAATTGCTTTCTCTCCTAACCCAGTGCTACCATTTGTTTGTCGTTCAGCATCGTTCCATTTTTCCACACTAGCCCTTCACATGCTACTATCCATGGGATTGGTCCTTCCCCTCCTCCTCTCTTTTTCTTCTTTGGAGCTAGAGATCTAGTTATGTGTATGTAAGGCAAATGTTTTGCCACTGAGCTCTGGCTCCAGGCAAAGTTGATTACCCTGACATAGAAACTGCACAGATGATGTCCTTGCTGCACACCCTTCAGTGATTTGCCACTGCACTGAGCCCACAGTCCGAACTCTTACCCATGGACTCCTGGATCTGAAAATCTGTGCTCTTCTTTCTAACTGAATGTTGAGACTTTCCCCTCTTAAAGACAGAATTCACCCACTCTCCCCTTTCCTTTTTAATAATGTCATGTTTTTCACAACTTAACAGTCTTTGAGCATGCTCTTTCCTCAATTACGGATTTTTTCATTCTACGTACAACCATTGCTCTTTAAAGAACAAAAATCAAAACCATTACCACCACCACCCCCCCGCCACAAAAGTATTAGTTCTAGTGATATTTCTTCAAGATCTATTTTTGACTATCTACCATAAGGGCTTCTGTCATTTTAAACTTGAACTTCTGGCTTGTTTTTATAAAGGTATTAAACATAATGTGTAATCAACGTTCTATCATGGGTGGGGGAAGGGTTCGTAGGACCTAGCTGCCCCCAGGAGCTATGGGAGGCAATAGCCTGGAGACTGGGAGTCTGTTTCTTCAGTGGTGTAGCCAATGCATTTGTGCACGCTCCAGCTAATAGCCCCACAGCCATACTCGAGCGTGCCGCCGTAATTACACTCTGTGAGTCACAAAAGACAGAAAACGAAAACAAGCAAACAACAAAAGACATAAAAATAGGAGTGAGTCCCGGGAGAAAGAAATGGGAGGCAGATAAGAGAGGTAGGTGACAGGAGGGTAAAAATGCCTCTAATGTGTTGCGTACAGGTATGGGATCGCCATAGAACAACACAGTGCAAAGCAAAGCGGAAAACCCCGCGATGATAACCAATGACGTAAACTCTTCGACTTACCGGATTTCCTCCCTCAGACCTCTCTTTGTTTGCGGATGCCAGAGAGAACATCTATGGCAGTGCTTTTCTGCTTCTGCCTTCTATTTTGGTACCCAGCTTAATTTGCCTTAGGAATGAATAAGACATTTTGAAGGAGCTAGTTCCTATAACAGCAGCAATCTTTTCCTTTTCTGTATTAGGACTTGTTAAATGACTTAGCATTTAGGAAGCGGTGGGGAGCGGTGAGTGGAGCTGGCTGGGTGGCTCTGGGGCTGTGTTTTCTTCCCAGCCCCTGACACCAGATGGCTGAAGTCAGACTTCGGGAACTGCTGTCAGAAAGAGTCCGTTATATTATCTTTTGGCCGCTGGTAGTTTCATTAACAGCGTGGAATTTATTCCAGAACTACCCTCGCTCTGCCCTCTGAGTTCCACAGTCACTGAACTTCTACTTATTTTCCTCCCGATGAATACGGGCAGGAGGGAGGAGGTTATTAATTGCAATGACATTTATTTCTAATATATTTTCAGCACAGGTGGTATGGCAAGCATGTGCTGTATTTTAATCATCAGAACTTGTCTGTCTCGTTGGGCACATTGTTGCCTTGTACCTCTGGGTATAAAGTCTTCTCCCCCCACTCCCCCCCCCCCCCCCGCCTCAGTTCTGTTTTCTAATTTTTATAATTAGTTCTTGGGTTTTTGTGAATGATGATACTTGCCCCAGGTGCAAAACTCTTCCTACATACTTTAATCATATAAGAAACAGTTCTCCTGTGATATTTTAGGGGAAAGGTATCAATTGGGCTAAGATTGTTCTATAGCAGTGGTTTCCTAATTTCATTTGGGGGCCACAGATTTGAGTATCAAGTCCAAGTATTAAAATTTCTATCTGTAAGATACAAGCATGCCTGAATACGTGTTTAGGCTTCTTAATGCTAAGCTGAGAAAAAGGCCCTCTGGGCTTTCTTTTTCACTCATTAATTCTATCCACCGTTAAGCCTTTTGTGTAAAATGTCCCTCTCGGGCTCATCTACTTGGTTCATAGCTAGTGACACTGTTTGGGGTGACTGTGAAATCTTTAGGAGGTGGGGTCTAGCAAGAGGAAGTAGGTCTGTAGGGATCGAGAGGTGTGTCTTGAGAGTTACAGCTCGCTTTGCGACTCTGAAATGCAAGCAAGCTTCACTGTCCCTGCAGTCACAGCTACGCACCCCCACCCCCCGAACTCGTGTTCAGTTGGGCCAGACTTTCCACGCAGACCACGAACCAAGAGAAACCCTTCTCTTTTAAGCTGCTTCATGTCAGATATGGCAAAAGTTACTAATGAACAAACAAGCATTTCCAGCGCCTAGGACACGGTCAGCATCAGCGAGGGGGAGGCTCAATTCCTCTCCTTTCATTTTGAGATTAATTCATTCCCAGTTACATAAAATTCATCATGGCTGGAGCAGTTGCCGAGTGCCGGGAACTCTATGGGGCCTCGCAGAGAATTTCAGCAAAGACCCGCAAAGGCATCCGAAGTCCATTTGCATGTGCTGCCGTGCTAAATGCCAAACAAAGGATCACTTACACCTCTGCCACGCGAACTTTCCTGCGTAAATAGGGGAAAGCGCTGGCAGCCGCTGAAATGCCTGTGTGGGGCGTGCGCCTTCGTGCTCACAGGGTTGTGTCTTTGTGGGGGCATAACCCGACTCGTCGTGAGGAAACAGTGTGAAAAGGAGAACCCCTGATTAGTTATTTTTGTTTAGAAGGCTGTGTTTTTGTTTTATGGCTTTCCTATTTGGTCCACAATTATTAGACGGATGATCGTCTGAAAAATGCTATAAATTACTGGTATAAATTACTTCTCTACACACAACCCGTCTTTTATTATAATACCAGAGAAGCAACACTTCCACAGCTATTTCTGCTTTTATTTATTCTTTGCCACATTTCTAGTAAATTTCTTCATTATTGGCAGTGCTTACATAATCACATACTAACACCTACAGGAATGAATCACAGCTCATCTCGCAGATTTATGGCATGCCTACAGAAAAAGCGCCTCATGATGCAAACTTTAAGGCTTAAATTATCTCCTAAAAGCCCCACAATAGGCAAGTAAACAGCATGATTTAGAGATCACAATTAAAAATGAATCTGTTTAAACTCATCTCTCCTTTACTTAAACACCAAGACAAGAAGGATTGGGACGCACTATTAATAACGGGCAAGCCGTTTATTCACGACACAGTTGAGACTGAATGCTTCCACAAAGGCAAGGGCTCGGGGAAGCTTGCAGCTCTCTCCCTGCTGTAGTCTGAGAATGCAGGTTCTGGATAATTCTAGAGTTTTCCAGAGCCAGCACTTGTGCTTCTCAATTATTTCTGTTTCCCATTGTCCTCGATTGTGCTATCCTTTGTCCTGCCATTTCTTGCCATCTAGAAATACTAAAGATTGGGATTCATTAACACCTTAACTGGTCTGTCCTTTTTGGTTAAGTAGAAGATTCTCCTGGTGTGGGCCCCCGAGCTGGAGATCCCCAACAGTTTCATTTTCCTGTTTTCCTTGGTCCTCCAGCCCTCTTCTCGTTCCTGGTCCGCCTTTGGATGTCTTTGTCTGGTATTTCCCTTTCTGCCTTGTATCTGACTATCTGTACCTGCGTCTCCGTACCGTTCTGTCTGTTTTGTTCTTCCATCTGCCGGTCTCCCCACATTTTTCGCATCATCGTATGTTTGGCACTGAGCTAAGAGTTGGGGATTGCAAAGACGATGAAGTCGTTCCGTACACGGTCCAGAGTTTCTAGTCCAATGGGGTAGGGCGGGAGAGAAAGTAAAAGACGTGGGGAAAGCAAGGATAGGAATTGAGGGAAGAAAACAGTTATGAGGTCAGGCTCCCTAAAGAAGTATTTAACTGTTGGGGCTGGAGCTCTGGCAAGGTTCATGAGAACTTGTGCTGTTCTTCTAAGAGGGCTGGAGACACCTGGAACTTCGGCTCCAGGGAATCCCGCACTCTCTCTTGGCCTCCACGAGCACTGCACTCCGGCGCCTACGCGCTTACCACCACACAGCATAATTTTAAAAATTAAAAAAAGTTTTACGAAAGGGAAGTAAGTATTTATCTGTGTCTGAAAAGATCAGGATGCTGAAACAGATTCAAGTCGTGAAAGTTTCTCTCAGAGGAACAGAGAGGCACCCCTGGGAGGGGTTTGTGCAAAGCTCTGAAGGTCGCGACACCCGAGCACTGAAAGCACTGAAAGGAGGACCTGAGCGGTGCTGCTTTCTACCCAGTGTTGTGACCAGCGACCTACAAAGTCGGTTGGTACACCTTTCCTTCGGCTTGTGGTTTTCCTAGCAGCAGCCACTCTGAAACGGATCGAGACAGTCCTGATGGGAAGTTTTTCTCTCTCTCAGTCTTAATCAGGGGTTATGGGGCGCTCCTGACCTCTACGACCAGAGACATTCACGCTGTCTTTTTCTTAAGCTGGACCTGGAAACGACATGTTGGCATTTCAGAGGAGACTGTAGGATGCTCCAATTTCCTTTCCACAGCTCCGGACCAAGTAAACAGTGATGAAGAATAAGACTGACCAAATCCCAAATGTCTTCTCTCAACAACAACAACAATGACTGTGAGACTGTTGCTTAGGCCTTGCTCCTGGCAGTATGAACTTCCTGGGTCCTTCCCCACAATTAGAGCCTTTACCTATCTTGTTATAGACAGGGTGAGAAAACCAATGGCCTCTCCACTTTCCTGATGAGATGGGGACTTGTAGCTGGGCCAATACATCTTCCTCGGAGGAGGGGGTGAGAAGGCACACCATCAACAGACACAGAGCCGGGAGTCTGGTGAAAGGGATACAGCAGACTTCTTTATTTTGCAATGGGAAACCTTATCTACACTCCCAGCACTCAGCCATTCTGATCCATTGACAGTGTGAGGTCGCCCCTCACTGGCTGGGCACAATCAGGACCTCTGACAGAACCTTGTAGAATCCAGGCTGGCTTCTCTTGGCCTGGTAGGCCTTAACTTCCTCCAGAGACTGACCAGAGTTCTCCGTAAGCAGGCACAGACATGGGGGAATGACTCTGAGGCATGAGTGGCCTTTTGAGTAGGTTTTCCGTGAAAGAAGGCTCTCATTGTTGTTGAAGCTTTAAGCCCACTCAGCACACACTGTTCTGGTAACACGCAACTATACTCTGTCAGGTTGGTGACTCCCGTCTCTACCTCCCTCTGATGCAGAATCTGTTGCTTTACTGTGTGTTTTCAAGATTAACAGTGTTAGCCTAGTCTTTAAGACGCCTGCAATTTAATGTCCTTGGTTTTTTTTTTTTAACAATTAAAAGAAGATTTACAGTTTAATTAGCAAGAATTCGTGACCTGTTAGACTACCATGCTTTTAATAACCACAGAGGCATGCCTATAGAAGAGAGGGGATTAGCTCTTCCAGGAAGCTCTGAGTCCAGGAAATATATCCAAGCCTACAGCCTCATGCTCCCACCATGACTGCTGGATTTGCCCTTTGTCTTTGCTTTACGTTCACGGCTCCTGCTTGGACTAGACAGTTTTGGCTGATTAAGCTCAACTTTCCCCCATTTCTTTTGCTCCTACGTTACTGCATCTCCACTGCCAGAGAGCATACAAACAAACTGAGGGGTGAGGGTGAGGAGTTTTGCAGATTCTGGGGTCACACCTCAGTCTTCTGCCTCATTAGGTTTGAGGCAGAAGGTCTAGAGATCTGATTGACCTACAACTCCCAGAGAGTGCGAGAAGGGAAGTTCACGGACCCTGATGTGAAAAACACTGACAACTATGTTGCTACGATGCCTGGCTTATGGTTACTGCAATGCGTGACCTTGACCCATTTCCATTCTGTCCCCACCACTTTCTTCTGGGTCTCGAAAGCTTGAAGCGCCATGCAGTCTATAGCCCAAGATAAGCCATATCCTGGGATGCGCGTGGAGAAATGATTAAATTGGCAGAGTGTTTTGAGATGAAAGGGACAGTCTAATGACACTGTTAGCATGCACTTTCCGTAAGACTGGAGATTTCTCTCTGTTCAGTGGCTAATTACTCTCAGGCTCTGTGTCTCATGCTGGGAACCAGACCTCAAGGAGAGCGGAGTTTTAGGCAAGTCGCTCTGGAAGCTTCAGTCTACCAAGAAGCTGATGGACTTAGTGGTATGTACTGTTAACGATGTGAATCTTTGGGTTTACTGACCAGTAGTTAGGAGTGTTGTGTGAAAACCTTGCTTGAAGTCATGCTGAGAACCATCTTCAAATGTTTGTTGATGTGGTAATGTTGAGCACCAGTTATTCTCAAGAACCATTCCTCAAGACCTGGGGGAGGTAGGGAGATGACAGAAACTGAGAATGATGTTGAGGTTGTGCATAAGTACATTTTGTCCAGAAAGCCCAGGCATCTTGGCATTTTCCCCTCCTTTCCTTAGAGAGCCAACAACTTCCACCTGTGCACTTACAGTCCTGGAGCTTTCTCTTTGGCACACCCCAATTGCCAGTCAGTGTCTCTACACTAAAGCTTTGGAGGTCAATTCGATCACTGAGACATCCCCTAGGTAAGTAACAGTCAGGCAGCGTATACACAATGGGCACACTGGGAAGAAGGATAACTTCCATCCCAGAGGCCAGGTAGTGCCATCACCTCATGGTATTCAGTATGACATGATGTTTGAACTTATGAATTGTTTATTTCTGGGATTTTTCTACTTAATATTTTCTGACCATGTATCTTAGTTACCTTTCTGTTGCTGTGGTGAGACATCATGACCAAGGCAACTTATGGAAGAAAGAGTTTATTGGGGCTCACTGTTTCAAAAGAGTGGAGTCTACAACCATCATGGTGAGGAGCTGGCTGGGCACTGGAGCAGTACCGAAAGTTTGTATCTGGTCCACAAGTAGCCAGAAGGTAGAGAGACTGGGCCTGGTGTGGGCTTTTGAAACCTCAAAGCCTGCCAAGAGTTACACACCTTCTCCAGGAAGGCAGCAATTCCAAATCCTTCCAAAGCAATTCCATCAACTGGGACTGAGTTTGGGCCCATAGGAACCATTTTCGTTTAAGACACACCATGCTTGACTGCAGACAACTTAAGTTATAGAAAGTGAAATGTCAATAAAGAGGGATAATTGTCAGGGATAATAAGCCCCATAAAATTGCAACAGAACGTTCAGTTTGGAGGGAACAATCATTAGTCATCAAGCTTCAAGGGACTTTATTTACATTTTAATGGGATGTGAATCATAGGGCTTTTGAATTTCTCAAACTGCTTCTAACTGTATTTTTTTCTTCCTTGTATTCTTATAATTTGATTTTTATTTGTTTTTAACTACAGAACTGCCTCATTTTTTCACACTTGGATTTATTATATTTCATAAGGCCTTATTTTCATGCTATTTCCTTATAACAGTATTTCACTTAATATTATCTATTTTCATCATTTTTTGAGATTCCTAATTTATCCTTTGTCTAATGTTCCACTTTATCATGTTTCATTTTATACCACAGTATCTTTCTGTTTACTTTTTCACACACACACACACACACACACACACATATATATATAATTTTTTGTATCTGCTTTGGTCATTTCATAGTTGTGATGTTTTGTAAGCAATGAAATTTAATTTGGAGTGAAGCGTTTGCACTCCTGTTTAGCATAGGAAAATGATTTTTGGTTCCAGTGGTTTGATTGTACTTGTTTTGGGGATATACTTTATGATTGTCTCAACTTCTGACTTGTACTTTCTTAGTAAGAAACAGATTTTACTTCAGGGTTGTTTGAAATCCACACTGTTCACTGTCTGCTTCCCTCAGAAAGCTTTATGATAAACTTGCTCTCTTGAGGTGATGGTGGCATGTCACTGGTCTGTCAACACTTTTCAGTATAGACTGGGCTCACAGAGGGATGCGACCTGTGAGCCAATGGCGTAAAATCTAAGAAATAACCCTTCTTACTGAAAACTCCATGTCTTATTAAAAAGTCTGTATATAGTATTAAATTATTACTGGTATCTATGGGCAATAAGGAAGGTTGACTGTCTTCTTGGCTGCACACACGGTGGCTCACATCAAACCCCAGTCCTCTGCAAGAGCAATAAGTGCTCTTTCCTGAGCCAACTCTCAGCTCCTGAGTTAAGTTTTAAGGATATTTTACTTAGACTAGACTAGGTACTGTTGAAGGGCCTGAAAAAAATGTCTGTCTCTGTGGTACCCAAAACACTGATACCTGTTTCACTTGCAGGGATCCTGAGCAAGGTTTACTGAAAGAATCCTGTTTTCTAAGCAAAGGAAGCCCCGACAGTGACTATGTTTTAGGTCATGGGAGAATGAGGACAGGTGAAAATTTGCCGAAGACAATGTCACTGTTGGCTGAGAGAGACTCCTGAAATGAAGGCGAGTGTTTTCAGGCATCACCACTTAGTGCTCAGCCATGGCTGGGAACCCCATTGATGACATCAGCTTTTATAAAATGCCAGCTGTTGCCTGCTATTTATAGTCCTTTGGTCATTGTGAGTCATCTTTTACTTCACTTCTGTCCACTTTCTGAAGTCTGTAAACAGACTTTATCTTCTGTGTTTGGAGAAAAAAGATTACATTTCACGGATAAATGCTTGTTTAGTCACTTTGAATGATTCATGCCTTTACCCTTCCAATAGGCATTTGTTGCTGAGAATTTCTGAGCTTCTGTGTCCTCTTAAGGTAATGAAGATCAGCTGGTAAAAATCTTTTATTCATTCTTGGAGAATTTCATGTATATATGTGACGCATATTGAGCATAATAAACCCAACTCCCCTCTTCCATACCCCCAGAAACTCCATAACATGGCCCCTGGAAGTGGAGACTGTTCTTTCATTTTTCCGGCCATCCAAATAATCACACAAAACTAGATTGATTATAACAATTATTTACCAATTGCTCAGGAATATTTCTAGGTAGCTCTCATATCTAAAATTAACCATTTCTAATCTGTGTATCTGTCACGAGACTGTGACTTACTGGTAAGGTTCTGGTATTTTTCTCCTTTGGCAGCTACATGGCATCTGCCTGACTCCACCTTCTTTCTCCCTACATTCAGTTTAGGTTTTCTGCCTACCTATATTCTGTACTGCCTTAGGGCAAAGAAGCTTCTTTATTAACCAATGGTAATGAAACATATTCATAGCTTACAGAGGGGAATCCCACATCATCTCCTCTTTGCCGTCTAAATAAAAAGGAAGGTTTTAACTTTGACATAGTAAAATTACATTTAACAAAATTGATATCAAGCAAGAATTACAGTTATAGTATTTCTTTGTGAGTCTAAAGTTTCATATCTAATTTATCTTTTATCATAACTAAGGAAAATTATAACTATAACTGTCTTCAACTCAGTCAAAGGCCCCAGAAGAATATAATATTACCTAAGTAAACAGGAAGTGCATTGTAAACAACTTCCAAAACTCTAAAATGGACAGAGACATCTCACTGTCTGGACACTCACCCGAAGTTCTTCTATTGGGGCATTCATCTTCAGCCTATAGACCCATAATATCTGGTAGACTTTTCCATGAAGCAAGAAATTTGAGAGACTGTTTCACCTATCTTGGCAGTTTATCAGTCACTTTCTTTTGTGTCCTGCAGAATGTCTGGCAGACTCATGAAGCAGGAACCCTGAAGGGTTGTCTCACCTTCTTTAGGCAAGTTCAGCAGTCATATTTTTTGTGGGTCCGGAATGTCCAGTTTATAAAGCATACTATCAAGCAGTCCAGGCAAGAGCAACGTGTTCCCCAAATGGCGAGGCTTGTCACACGGAAGGCAAGTTCCATAACAAGTTTCTTCAACACCCATCAACTTCTTTGAAGTAGCTGGTGCTGCCAGAAGCAGACAAGTCTCACTGTTGAGAAATGTCTAAGTTCTTAAAACCTTTTAAATGCCATATTCTGTAGGTCTTTGAAGTGTTAACAATTATTTATCTAGTTGAAATCTATCTCTGTATATCGAGAAAACCTAGCATGACTACAAGTTTGGCCATTATAAATCACTATCTATTAATCTGTAATTTTTAGTTATGCATTGCATTTTTAAAGGAGCTGGATAGACACAGCACCTTAAACAAGAGTAGAAATATATAACAAAGTTGACCTTAAATCTGTATCAATAAACCAAAGTCTTTACCAATGTAAAATGTTCATATTTATATCATATCCCCCTTATTATTTTTTTTTTTAGAAATTGACTGTGACCATTAATCATTTATAATCAACACCCTTTAAATGAAAGCAAACATTTATAAACAATCATTTGGGGAATTTGGGCATTGTTTCTTCAAAATGCTTCCTGCTGTTCGTTGGATGAAATATTTTTAGGGTACATGGAGACTTTTCAGTGGGTCTTGTTCCATCAAATCACATTAGCCTGGGTGGAATCCACAGGTGGAAACAAAAACAGAACTTCCTTTCCAAAGTAATATATTCTTAGATTCAAATTTCGAAGTCAAGATACCTTTAGAAGATATATGTTGGTTTAGCTTAGCAGCCTGAACAATGTAATGTCTGTAGTTAGCTCATTCACAGTCAAATCATTCAAAGAAAATGCAGTAATATACATAATCTAGACTCTCTGTGTATTTTCCATCTTTACATATTTTTATATTACTTCTACTGTCTCTTTAAAGACTTTATTTTTTTAAAACTGTATCTTTCTACAAATGCATAGACCCATTTTCTTCTTTTCTTAAGCCTATGTACATTTTTTTAAACACACTGTGACCCATTCAGAGGTTTATTTTTGTCTGAATTAGTCTTATTATATATCTGAAATTTTTTTTTAATCACTGTTGTAAACTGTTAAGCAGGCATGACTAGGACCAGAGCGGCCATTTTGGCTGCTGGTTCCACCCTGCTTGGCTTGCCAACCTGACAGAGGTCCATTTACCACTCCAACTCTCAGAAGCAGTTGGCCCATGCGCCATATCAAGTAACTGCCTATAAACCCATTCCTCTTTTTCTTTTTACAAATATGTATATGTGTATTCATGTATATATATATTTATGTGTGTCTATACATGTGCATGTTTCAGGTGTTCTTGTGGAGGTCAGAGGACAGCTCCAGAGATTTGACTATTTCCATGTGGGTTTTAGTATCACACTCGGGTCATAAGGCTTGATGGCAAGTGCTTTTGTCTACCCAAATCCTTGTTTCTTGGAGACAAGGTTTTTATGCGATTTGATGAGAATCTACATTACATAGAATCATAGATTTTACTCAAAATCTACTGATTTTAAATTTCTGTCTCATTTAATAAAAAATTTAAAGTTAGATATCTATTTATATTTTGTTTTACTTTTATGTGTATGGGTGTTTTGCCTACATGTATGCCTGTGCAAGGTTGGTTGTAGTGGAGGCCAGAAGAGAGCATTGGATCCACTGAAACTAAAGTTACAGATGGTTGTGAGCCAGGCCCAACTAGTCATAGCCTCAAATTCCCCAGCCAAGGAGACTGCTTTAAGGATAGGAACATGACTGTTAAGGTTTGACTTTTAAGCCTTGTTCCCCATGGGCTGGTGTGTTCATACACCGTCTGTCCAGCAGGCGGTGCTATTTTGGATGTGGAGCTTAGGCTAACTTGAGAAAGTAGGTGGCTAGGGGAAGGCCTTTGAAGGCTGTGTTTGCTTCTGATTTTGGCTTGATTTCTCTGCCTCTTGATCTGCCCATATTAGTCTACTCCTTCCCCTTTGGTCAGAACTGTGACTCTGCCATCCTGCCAGGATGGATGCTACTGCTTCTGGAAACCCCAAGGCAAATTAAGTTTCCTATCCTTCACGTTGCACTTGTAAGGTATTTTATTAATTTACCAAAGCCATGGGAACAGTAGCTAGAACAGCGACCAAGCACAGATGAATATCAGTTTCTCCTGGCGATCGGGCTGGAACTGCCAGGGCTGAAGGTTTGTCTCCCGCTTAGATCCTGGATGCCAAGGGCCCACCAGAAACCTGGAGCTGTCGAGTGCCATATCTGTCCTGACGTGGAAAAGGTGCCCTGAAAATGCAGCCAAGTCCCAGGGAAAGAATACGGGGCTGAAGGTCGGAGAGTCAGAGCCAGTTTCTTGTAGATATTGGCTGGACGCTGTTTGAAAATCTGGGTCCTACCCAGGGTGATTCATGTTTTGTTAAGCCGTATAAACAAAAGCATTCATTTCCCTGCTTGCGCTCCTTTTGAGTTTCTGTCACTTGCACCTGAAGTAATTCTGATTAATACACAATGTGCTGGGCGCTGTTGTCCGTGGTTCCTAGAGACAGCCACTTTTAATAAGGTTTACTCGATGCTATTGATATTTTTCTCCGTGTATCTGACCAACACGCCTCAGCTGAGGTTTTGTGATTGATTTTATTTTTTTTTATTTTTTTTGAAAGTAATTTTATTAAATTATAAAAGTTTCCATTTACGCCCCTCTTCCCAACGCCCTCCCACTCCCCCCTCCCTCTCCTCCTCCCTCTTTGTCCCTAAGAGCAGTCAGGGTTTCCAGCCCTGTGGGAAGTTCAAGTTCCTCCCCCCTCCCTCCAGGTCCAGGAAGGTGAGTATCCAAACAGACTGGATCCCAAAAATCCAGTATATGCAGAGGAAACTAGTCCCAGTGTCATTGTCAATGGCTTCTCAGAAAGACTCCAGGCCAGCCACATTCAGAGAATCCGGCCACATTCAGAGAATCTGGCTGGATCACGTGCTCGTTCAGTCGCAGTCCAACTGGCCTTGGTAAACTCTCATTAGATCCGACCCCTTGTATCGGTGGGTGATGGCATCCCTCGCAGTCCTTCGTCATTTTCTTCGTCCTTCTGCTCCTCATTTGGACCTTGGGGGCTCAGTCCGGTGCTCCAATGTGGGTCTCCGTCTGTATCGCCATCCATCGCCAGATGAAGGATCTATGGTGATAAGCAAAATATTCATCAGTATGGTTATGGGCCAAGGCCGGTTCAGGCACCCTCTCCTCTGTCCAGAGAACAATCTGGGGATCTCTCCTTGGACCTGGGATCCCATTTATAATCAAGTTTTGTGATTGATTTTAGTAGCAGTCACTAACTTCCTGCTACAGCGACTGAGGCTCCTCCCACCCCATACCACACTCCCCACTCCTACTCTTTATGGTTACCTTACGGTACTTGGCTAAACCAAGAGTTGTGGTTCATAGTATGACGACTTTATCAACCTTATTTACAATTAAACCAAACGTTGCTCTCAGATTAAGCATCTTATTTGTATAATTTTGATTTTCCTCATTATCAATAGTGAGTTAGTTTTGTTTTTTTAGTTTTCTATGTAGGAATTGCGATATATGTGTTTTTTCCCATATCTGTCAACCATCCAGAAAAGCATGGTGCATATTTTACAAATCTTGTCACTCCTTGTCATCCCCATGCCCTCTTCCATAGTCCCTGTCTGTTGAGTTGTTTGGGTTATCAGTTCTGGAGACCAGGTGCATTGCTGTGGTCCAGAGACTTCCTCCTAGTGGTGGTTTCAGAAGGAAAGACACATTTCATAATAATGTGTACATTTTGGATTCAAAGCCTTCTTTTGATTTTCTTCCTTAATTTACTAAGCTACAAAGTCTAGGAACTTCCTTAGAAATTTATTATAGGAAATAATTTTTACTCCATGAATGATGATGTAAGTTACTGTCATCTTTTGAGGATGTGCAATTATTTTTGAGTGTATGGGAGAACTGCAGGTAGAAAATAATTTTCTGGGGGCTTAAATGTAAACATATAAGTAGAGCACTGGTTTAATATGTAAAAGGTCCTGGGTTTGAGACCCAGCAGTGCAAAACCAGTAAACCATCAACCAACCAATTAAGTGAGCAACCAACCAACAAAACAACGAAACAGCTTAGACCCCCAACAACCCTGGGAGAGCTGAGCTAGCTTTTCGCTGTGCTCTCCTATATCCAGAGGCTGCACTGGGGTGAGTCTCAGGCTTTTTCTGACAAATGAGATCTTGTTCCTCTCTTCACACCTGCTGTTCCCCAACTGCGAGATTATGTGCTTTGGAGGATTTACTAAACCTTACCGGGTTTTGGTCGGCATTTTGAATGTTGAGACTTAACTGGAGAAACCTTTTAATATTGTGTCAAGCACAGCTTCCACTCACCTGGGTCTCTCTTTCCATTTCAGAACCCCTGTATTCAGGTACTGTCCTTTTTTGTTTTTTGTTTTTTTTTTCAATCTTTCTCTTTTCTCTTCTATTTCCTATTAGTAGGGAGGTTTCCCTGGCCTTATTTTCCTCTCCTTTTCTGAAGCTTTTGGCCCAGATTATTCTACTTTAGTTTCCTTTCAGTTTCCTCTCCTGCTTGTTGCTTCTTTAAAACACCTCCGTGTTCTTCCTTATTAACACATCTTGGAAGCTCTCTCTCTTTTTTGAATGTTATCCAACTGTCTGCATTTCTCCTAAGAACTCTTTGAGGGGAAGGAGCTATGGGCTTCGAAAAGTTACCCTTTAATGTTGAAGTCTTTCTTTTCAGACATATATTACACAAAGTCGCCAATTGTATGTACGCAGATGAGGCCCTGGATTGAAGGCTGAAGGGCTGGCAGAAAGGAAGGCAGTCCACTACACCGCTCAGCTGACCCTCGGATCTCTTTATCAAGAGACAGCCTCTCCAAGTAAGCGCACTAATTGCTTTTCTGGGGTCTGTAGTTTCTCAAATGGGTTTTCCCTTAAGGGTTAGTCTTCTGCCCCAAGGGAGGCAAAGGTGGCTGAGGAAGCCTGCTTTGGGATGTGAGGAGTGCTGCTGCTGCTGCTGGTTTCACCAGTACAAAATTTTCACTTGATATCGGTATGTATATGTTTTTTTTTCCTTAGGTAATTTTATTTATTTTTTTATTATCTTTTTTTTTAAAGTTTATTAAATTATGAAAGTTTTCATTTCCGCCCCTCCTCCCAACACCCTCCCCCTCCTCCCTCCCCCTCCTCCTCCTCCCTCTTCATCCCTAAGAGCAGTCAGGGCTTCCAGCCCTGTGGGAAGTTCAAGTTCCTCCCCACTCCTTCCAGGTCCCTGAAGGTGAGTATCCGAACAGACTGGATCCCAAAAATCCAGTATATGCAGAGGAAACAAGTCCCAGTGTCATTGTCAGTGGCTTTTCAGAAAGGCTCTGGACCAGCCACGATATGTATATGTTTGATCTTGATATCTATCTACATCTATCTATATGTATATATGTCCAAATATATGTATGACATACACACATATGTATATAAATATAAATTATAGATACAGATATAGAAATATTTCAGGCTGTCATTGAATGTGCACTCCTCCTGATTTAGCCTCTTGTGTGCTGGGGTGGAAGATGGTGCTACCCCCAGCTCAATGTCATTGTTGTCATTGAGCTGCCACTGTAAACATCACATACAAGAATCTTTCCATTGTTTCTAGGTGGAAACCGGGAGTCTGAGATGATTCGTCCTCCGGGTATGCTGAGTATCCATCCTGCAGATTCAGGCTCCAAAAAAGCCTTTGTTCTGACACCAAAAGATTAATAATACATATGTACACATGTTTTGGGTTAAATGTATGGGGAATCCACATATCTTTTGACAGACTTTTCTGTCTTACCATCCAGCTGCTGGCCTGAATTATGATAGTCACAAGGCCCATGCTGTTGTCCTAAGCTTGTCACTCATCCCCCTGAGCAGAGGAGGCATACAACAACTTTTTTTCACTTGATTCTCCCCGCCTACATCAGCATCTGGTTTGAATAGCAGGTACTCTATATTTGTTGAATGAATGAATGACATTTTATAATTTAGCAACTACTTGTCATGGTAGGTTTATTGATCCCATTTTATCGATAAGGGAGTTGAAGTTTGTAGACATTAAGGAAATTGTTAAGTCTGTAATGACTAAGTAGGTATGGGACATGGAAGGCCGACTGGAATGTTAAATTTTTTTTTAAAAAAATATTTATTTATTTATTATGTATACAATATTCTGTCTGTGTGTATGTATGCCTTCAGGTCGGAAGAGGGCACAAGACCTCATTACAGATGGTTGTGAGCCACCATGTGGTTGCCGGGAATTGAACTCAGGACCTTTGAAAGAGCAGGCAATGCCCTTAACCGCTGAGCCATCTCTCCAGCCCTGGAATGTTAAATTATTATAGTAGAATTTCGCTACTTTCTTGAGTGTGATTGGGAGAACAGAGATTATCTTATAGAAGATGCAAGTTGAAATATTTTTGGATGAAGTATCAATCATTACTCCTTTACCTTCCTTTAGAAGTTTTTTTTTTTTTTCATTTTTTTTATGGGATTAGTGAGATGACTCTGCAGATAAAGGTGATTGTCACCAGACCACCAAACCTGAGACCTTGAGTTTGATCCTCACGGTGGAAGGAGAGAACCAAATCTCAGAAGTTGTCCTCTAACTACTACAACTACGCCATGGCATGTGTTCTGCCTTCCAGATAAATACGTGCGTCTAATTGAAAAATTAACATTTTCTTTTGAACGCAGGCCCTTCTGTATAGTAGGCAAGTGATCTACTCAAGCTACATCTGTAGTCCCGGTTTTGTGTGTGTATAGGTGTACATGCAGAAATAGATCACCAATATGTAGTAACATGTTGATAAACACTGAATCTGGGAAGAGAGTACGTGAAGTTCATTGTACTGTTCCTTTGAAATTTTCTGAATTTTAAAAAGTTTTATCACAAACTGAAAAACAAAAAGAAGGAAGTGAATATGATATCAGATTGGAGTTTGTCCAACTCTAAAATATCATAAAGTAAATGAAAGTCCAGAAATGGCCAGAAAGTTATTGATGATCAAAAAATACTTGCTTTAAAAATTGGGAGCTAGTTAATTGGGAGAGTTCAATTAAGACTATTTAACCAATAATGCTGAAGGATTTCCTATACAGACACACTCTGCAAATTCAGAGCAAGAAACTGACTGAACACTTCCTATTGAGAGAGGAAAGGCAGGCGACCAAAGGCTACAGGGACTGGCATCTGCTACTGGAGAAGAGCAGCGGAGACAATAGGATTGTCCCCAGTGGTAGGCACAAACACTCAGAAGGTGCCAAGTCTTATTCTGTGTAGTCATGGGTTCATAGGGAAGGTTATCCAAACATTTCAAGGAATAGTAACAAACTTCTCAACATGCAATACATAACCCTGTCTGAAAGAGGAATGTGGTTTGTTGTTGAAGGAACCAAATGAGCTGGAAACTGTTTAACAGTTATTTGAAAAAGAACAAAGCAGATGGAGTCAGTGGTTTTTCAAAGTAATTTGAAAGTTCTGCATACTGCACAAATTAAAAAAAAAAACAAGACAGGTCTGACCAAAATCATTAGCATGTAGGGCTCAGCCAAAAGAACCTGAAGTGAACTTCTGTTTGTTTCAGTAAATGAACTCGAACACTTGTTCTGCTTATTTCAGTACACGAACTTGAACATTCATTCAAAGTCTCTTCTCATCCCCACCAGTCGTGGAACACAGAGGGTGCCTCATGCACGGAGCAAAAATGTGATTCATTCAGACACGAATTGTCCTTGAGGAAAGAGAGGTTCAGTTTGAGAAGCACAAGACGGATAGCGTTCTGTCTCCATTCATCTCCAGCAGTATAATAATTTGCAATTTAGAGCTGTCTGAGAACAAAGGCAGCAGGTTCAGGTGATGGAATCTAACATCATGAAATTTAACATTTCCTTGATTTTGGTCTCTATTTCTTGTTCCCTCTTGGGAGGCTGCTGGACTTGACAGAATCACATACGCATGTTTTAGGAAACCTGAAAAGAAGCCTTTACCAAATTATTTGACCAGTAAGTGTGTATTAAAAAAATCTGTCTTATGGTTGACATGCAGCTAGGTGTCACAAAAACAACTAAAAGATATTCCCTATGCTTGCATTGCCTGAAATTGAAGGTAAGTATATATACAGATTGGGCACCACCCAGAGCACTCCAGATCAGAAGTGTTTCAGATTGGGAGGGTTTTGGATTTTAGACATTTGTATGGCCTTTACCAGTTGATCATGCTTGATACAGAAATCTACAGTTGAGTGTGCCATGTCGTTGCCTCAGAATTCAGAACATTTTAGATTTTAGAGCATGTCAGGGTTTGAATTTTTGGGCTAGGGTTGCTGTGGGGAGCTGAGGAAGTTTTGAGTGGATGTATAAATAGTGAACCAAGTTTTTGAATTGGGCACAACCTTGTCAAAGACCAAGGTCTTAGACTCATGGGAAGTTGGTAAACCTTTATCCCAGGTCAATTAGGAAAGGCAAAGCCCTCCTCTGGTCCAAGTGCAAGTGGCCAGTGTACGTAAAACCTAGCAATTGCTGCATCCTCCTCCTGGATGCTTACATCCCGGGACTGTTTGCCCACAGACACCTCCTGCTAGGACTAACTCCTCTGCCCTATGGTATACGGGTCCCTGGTTCTTGTGGTCACCGGTGCCACTCCATCAGAGTGTGACAGTCAGCCTAACCCCAGCTTTCTGTACACGTGTCTGTCCTTTCTTAACTCTCTACTCTGCTCCAGGTGGGTTTCCATACTCAAGCCACTATGGTTGTGATAGGTAGCCGTCAGATTCCTTGAATCTGTTCTCTGAGGGATGTGTGTGATCCCCTGATCTTTGAAAGTTTCTTTCTAATACCCAGTCCAAATGGCCATCCCAGTTTGTTTCTGGGAGTGAAACGGAGAGGGCTTTCTATGGCAATGGAAGACAGGGGTAAACAGAGAATGGTCCTGAGCTCAACTTTTCACGAGGCAATGTCTTCTCCCTCTCAAAGCAGGACCTGCAGTGTCCCAGGCTCTGTTTCTCTCAGGTCTTGCCTTGGATGCCTGGCAGCTGACAGACTCGAATTGCTTGGTCTCTGAGCTTGTTTGCTCCTGTTTGCAAGGTCACTTTCTTGCTTACACAATAAAAAGAGAGAAACGAGCGGAGTGACCCTTTGGTGAACCCCATCTCTGTGGAGTGACCCTCTGGCGAACCCCATCTCTGAGGCGCATTCTGCTGCCTACTCAACTTTTTTATACAATTTCTTTATGCTTTTAATTGGCACATAAACACGATATGGATTGGTGGGGTGCCCTGTGGAACATCAGTACATGCATACAATGCGCAGTGCAGTGATCCAGAGGGAGCAATCACCATATCTATCAGCGCAAACAGTTAACGTTTCTTTGTGTTGGGCATGTTGAAATGAAATGTAGCTAGCTACTCCGAGATACATAATGAATTATTAACTGCAACCTCTCTGCTTTGCTATAGAACACTAGAACTTTTCTTTCTTCTCTTTACTTTTATTCCCATAGCAAACCTCTGTTTATTCATCTCTGTGCTTGCGCTTCCCAGACTGGTAACCACCATTCCATTCTTGACTTCTAGTAGATAATTTGTTTCAAGATCACTTCTTAGGATCTGAGAGGAGGAGGACAAGTGGACTCTGCAGATTCTGTCCATTGTTAGCTTCATGCCTTGGTTCTTACCAGGCTTGTTGCTCTTCTCCTTAAATCTTCCATGGGACAGGTTGCATTTCTTTCTTTGGATAGCGTTTTCCCTGATATGCAGGGCATTAGTTTGTAAAATGGCGGGGTAAGAATTAGGAGGTGTCCAAGGATGCCCGCAGGCTAAAATTAGATGTACTTGTGTCAGTGACATACGCTGCTTGGAAACTCTTCATATTTTAAATAGAAAAATAATGTAGTGATCTTCACCACTAGGGAGATGTGGTCTCAGCTATGATGTGTTAAAAATGAAAGTTAAATAAAATACCATTTCAGCTTTTGTATTGAGAGCTGCAATCTACTTTGTTTTCAAATTTACTTTTATTCTCAATCTCATTTTTAGAATTCAAGGTCTGGGGAGATGACTCAGTGACTAAAAACATTTACTCCGCAAACGAGAGGACCCAAATCCGAATCCCAAGTACTCACATAAAAACCGGGCATGGCTGCACGGACCTCTAACTCCAGTATCGGGGTGTGGGGAGACAGGGTGGTCCCAAGAGCTTGCTGGTCAGTTCTCCTAGCTGGTGAGCTTCCAGCTCGGTTTCAGACCCCATCTCAAGGCACTAGTGGAGAGCAACAGAAGAAGACACGTGAAGTCCTGTTCTGGTGTCGACATGTGTGCATACTGGTGCACACACGTGCACACTCATATGCGTAACGTACACGCACACGTGGAACTCATAAATGATCTCATTAGTAATCATAAACGGAACTGGGTTTTTTAGGGTTACATTATTTTCGTCTGTAAGCTTTACACAAGCTGTTTTTTTTTTTTTAAATCATGCTTTACAGGATGGAATGGAAATTTTATTTCTGATTAAAAATCTTCTTATAGACAACATATTGTTTATTGGTTCGCTGGGTGCCAGAACATTACGTATTCTGATTAACTTCCCCAACTAGGAAAAATACAAAGAATAGTCTTTAGCTTTTGAAAGGTGAACCCTTCCCCCAAAGGTTGCTTTCCTCTTCTATCTCATATCTGAGTGGATCAGCCTTTATGTCTCATGAGGAACAGAAGGTAGAGTACGCAGCTAAGATGGACTCCTTTAGCCATGCAGTGACATTGTACAGGAAGAATAAACAGAAGAGGGTGGCAGAGACCAGGGCAAAGAGATTATACTTAGCCCAAATCCAATTTACATAATCCAGTTTTCCCCCTTAAGTAGACAGAGGAGTAAATGACATGGGAAGAATTTGCATATATATTTTATTCTTTTAGTAGTAATGGATGGATATTCAACTCAGGGACTCCAGAATGCTAAGCATGTGTTTCCCCACTCAGCTCCACTCACAGACCCTGCACACATTCTTTCCATGTATTAGACAAATTTACGGATAGCAGAATAGGAGCAGGAAGCCACACGTGTAACCCCAATGTAAGGCATGAAGGCCTGGGCACTGGTGACGGCAATAAGGAAGAGCAGGACTCAACTCAGAACACAAACTTGCAGGCAGAGCTGATCGGTTTGTCAGTAAGATATTTATGTATTCATATTCATATTCTTTCCTTCATTCTCTCTTTTCTCCAATTTTCCCTTCCCGCTCCCCTCCTCATTATTGCATGTGTGTGTAGGATGGGGCATTTAAGAGAGAAAATAATCAACGATGATTCGCTGGGGACAAACGTGAACCAAGACAGACATTATCATAGGGATCAGGCAAACAAGTTTTAATACACAATAATACCCACAAAAAAAAAAAAAACTGGGAAACTATTGCATCACAGCGGTATTTCAAGGGGAAGATTTGCCCCGCTGCACGAGACTGCCTGGCTGAAGGGCATAAAGGCAGACTTGTTTTCGCTAAGTGATGTCCCGGTGCAGCTGGCGCTCTGTTTCCTTCAGTTGATCTGCTGCCTTATCCAGGGAGGCTACATAAGCAAGAGAAAGAGTCGGTGTGTGCTGAGAGAAGCCTCACTCCTTCCCTCCTTTCCCGGTTCTCATGACCTACAAAGAGATTTAAAAAAATATATGTGGGCACCAGAGAGACAACTCTGAGGCTCCCACATGCTGCCTAGTTGCTTTGGGATGGCAGAGCACAGCCCGTACTTTCTGTACTTTACAAGTTCAGTTTGTTGTTTTTTTAAATCTTTCTTTCCCATGAGTTGTCTAGCCAAGAGATAACGATGCTGTTTCTTTCACTTCTTTAGTTCCAATCTCTTGTGAGCCTTTTCTCCACTCACACTGAGACAGGTTTGAAATGATTCCTCGGGTAGGCTTTGGCATCAGAGCATCTCCAGTCTGACGTTTGGCTTTACCAATTACCGGTTGGGTGTGGTGGGACCTTGAGTCGCTTCCCTGAGGCTCCATTTGCTTACCCGTGAGATAGAGCAAAAGTCGTAACTGCCCTGGAGGGCTGTTTGTGGACCACCTCAATTGATGGCTGCTAAGCTATAGTGGGATGTTGTGCTAGAACAAAATGGGGGAAGTTCTGCAGCTCAGAACAACATTGAATTATTACTGCACACTTCTGAAGGCCCGAAAACTACAAAAGGTTCCATGACTCTATAGGGTCAAGCTGGCAGCCATGGATGCTAAGCTATCGTGGGATGTTGTGCTAGAACAAAATGGGGGAAGTTCTGCAGCTCAGAACAACATTGTATTATTACTGCACACTTCTGAAGGCCCGAAAACTACAAAAGGTTCCATGACTCTATAGGGTCAAGCTGGCAGCCATGGATGCTAAGCTATCGTGGGATGTTGTGCTAGAACAAAATGGGGGAAGTTCTGCAGCTCAGAACAACATTGAATTATTACTGCACACTTCTGAAGGCCCGAAAACTACAAAAGGTTCCATGGCTCTATAGGGTCAAGCTGGCAGCCAGGCCGAGGCTGCCCCTGGAAGCGCTGAGAGACATTTCCTGCCCCATGCAGCTTCTGGAGACCACCTCATTCTTCATGCGGTGGTCCTTTCATTTTCAAAGCCAGCAGCAGTACCGTTCTGGCTTCTCCTTCTGCCACACATCCCTTTGTCTGATTTTTCTGCCTGTCTCCTCCACAACAAGTACCTTCTACCCTGTACAGAGACTGGAGAATTAATCAACCACCAAACACGGTGTCATACATTTCTGGAGGCTGGGAAGCCCACAGTCAGGACACTAGTTCAGTTTTGTGTCTGTCAAGGATGATTCTGTCGCTGCCAAAAAGGCAGTGGTTGCTTCACCCCCAGAAGGGACTAACACTGCATCCTCGGGTAGAAGAAAGGGTCTCTCCAGACCTTTCATAAGTTATGAATCCCCTCCACAAGGGGAGAGGGGCCCAAAGCTGAATTACCTTCCTGCCTCTAAGTTCAATCACCTTGTGGATAAAGTTTCAACATGAATTCTAAAGGGAATGTGGACATTCAAAACAGGAAATTCCCTTTGGATTACTTTGGCCCCACCTGGATGATCCAGGATAATCTTCTTATTCAAAGGCCTGTTGATTGGCAACCTTAATCCCTCCTTGTCACGGATGGAGACAGATCACAGGTCTGGGGATTGTGATGTAGGCATCTTGGGGAACTGTTAACCTGCCCTCCATGGAGTTTAATACAGACAGCTGTGGCTGAGCTTGTTCCGAGTAGATGAAAATGATCCGAGGAAAAAAATCCACGGATGCCTGCTGACGCCAGGCAGCACAGGGCTTGATGGATGACGTAAGTGACGTGGGAGAGGCTCACAAGGGAGGCTCACACTTGGTCACGAGGCTCGTGAGTCAGGAAAGCAACCGTGCAAGAATGAGGACAGTTAGGCCTTTGTGGGTTGGATCAGAACTGGAGAGGAGACCAGGTTGGGCCCAAGAGAGATGGTGGAGAGAGAAGCTCCCGATGTCACATTCAGTAGAAATATAACATTAGCCAAGTATAATTCAGTTTTTCAGTAACCCTATCAAGAAAACAAAAGAGGCATGGATGAAATTAATTCTAATAATATATTTTGTTTAACCCAGATAATCAAAATATTACAATATAACGAGACAGTGGAAATACTTTACACTTCCCTCGTTTAAATTAAGTCTTCAAAATCCTTTGACTCTGAGCACACAGCGTGTCTCAGTGGGAACTGGCCACGTTTCAGGAGCCGAGCGGTGGCTTCGGGATAGCGGTGCTGTGGTGAGCAAAACAGAAGAAAACGGAACGCATCGTTGATAGAAGAGGGGGATGGCGAGCTCAGGGTGGGTTTGGGGACATGGCAGGAAGAGGTGAGAAAGAAAGCTAAAGGTTTGGTTCAAACCATGGAAGGTGCAGGCTTTGCTGCTGGAATGTTTCCACCTCATTTGACAGCATGTGAAGGAAAGCCATTAAAGCTTTTGGGCAGAAAAATATTGGGAGTCGCTTGACAGGTGCTGTGCTGGGAAAGTGCCGTAGGTGCACACACAGCCTCATTTCAGAGGCTTTCAGTCCTGGTGAGGGGTAGAATGCCCGCACTAAAGCAGTATTAATAACTCTGGAGAGAGCCTGCCACGTGCCAGACCATCAGGAGACGTGACGAATGCTGCTCCAGGAGAGAAAACGCGTTCCCTACGGGATAGGGGAGCTGTTAGGGAGTACAGCGTGAGAGAGGCATGTTGGGCTTCAATTCGATTTGGAAGGAAGCACATAGTATTGCTTTGTAGCCCTGAAGGTCAGACATGGGAAGTGAATGGCCCTGGTCTGAAACCAGTGACAGAGGGGCTGTGGCTTTCCTTGAGGTTGTATGAAAGATTCTGTTTCCTGGCCCTTCCCAGCTTCCCGAGGTTACCTGCATTCCTTGACTGGCTCCCCCTTCATCTACATAGCCATGACTTTGACCTCTGACCTGGGCCATGGAAGGGGTGTAGGAGGAAGGTTGGGTAGCATCTCTAGTGGGAAGTGGTCTGAGCCCTGAAATGTAAATGTTTAGAGCTCCATGGTGAAGTGGAGCAGTAAAATGGGGCAGCCAAGGGGTCCAGCCTGGGAACAAGAGACAACAGTGGCGAAGTTGGACCGACGGCAGGTTTTGGTAGAGCCAAACAACTTAGGCATTCTCTGAAAGGCAAGAGACGCCCTCACTAATAATTTGCCCCAGGGGGATGACATGTTCTATGGAGCTTGCTGGAGGAGAAATGTGATGTATAGGTGAGACTGACTGGAGTCCAGTGAGACTGGAGACTGGGGGCCCAGATAGAAGTCTGTGGCTACAGTTCTGGTACAAGACCAAGGGTGGTAAACAGAGCTGGGGAAGTGGACTGATCATTAGGAATTTAAGGTAAGAAGGAGAGAAAGACTATAGAAAACGCTGTCCCCCGTGATCGCTGTTAATATGAGTGGTGTGACCAGAATAATCGGTGCTTGGTAGTGGGGAAATGAATGTAAGCTGTAAAGATTTCATAGCAATTTGTATCATGTAGAAGACCTGGCTTTTGATAATCATATCTGTAATAAAAAAGAAACTCATCAGGCTGACGGTGTGAGTCAGCTCTCTTTCAAACAAGATAAATTCTAATACTTTAATACTTACCCAGGAAGATCTTCCGACTGTCATCCGCGGTATAAGCATTCACACAGGGCAGGAGAGGGTGTTTTTTTTTTTCTTTTCACCAAGTGTCTAGATGAAAAGAAATTCTATAATAATCAAAGGAAAACTAAAATTCTAATCCTTCTCTTGTCTGTTAAGTGAACGAAGCATAAAACGACTGCGCAGCCTTCTCCGTTGACTGAGCCCCCCGGGGTCGGTGCTCCAGGGCAGAGGGTAGGCTCCAGGAATAATTGATGGAGCTATTTATATGCCTGCGCTTTTAAGCTCTGAGCCCTAGAAGATGCAAATGAGTGCTGTTAGATCCTTTTAAAGGTCGGTGAAACAAGTCAAGGGGCACAGCAGAATCAGGCCGTCCTTTAGCTTCCCACCATCATAAAATTGGACCACCCAGTGATGTCATAGCTGAGATAGTCCGTGTTTGCTCATTGACAAGATGGCTACGTTTCTCAGAATGCATTCCTTGCTACACAACATCTGCATAGACTGGTCAGAGGACGGAGTTATGGCGGTCTTGGAGGACGTTTGAATGTTTTGGTGCCTCCACCAAATCATGAATGGCTCACTGAGTGACCCCGTTAGGTGTCAATGCAAATTCTTCTCTTTTACGAGTGTGGAACCTAGAGGGAGGGACAAGGCTGCAAGAGAAACAGCTGCCAATTATTTTCCAGATTTGAGGAGCTGTGCTTGAGTGACCCTGAGCCACACTCACACATTGGACATGACAAGTCATTTAAGTGTATGTAGCCTTTGAGGCCCTACTGGATGCTAAGCCAGTTCTGTACTATGTTAGAGATGCTTGCTGCTCTATCGTAGCTCGGTGTGATTATAACACCAGGAAAAAAAAAAAAAACTTTCTTAAATGATCAGTTAATAAGTCAATCTCCCATACAGAGGTCATCTGAACTGGGGACAGCTCTGGATCATTCTGATTGCCCTAGTGTAGTTAAGAGTGTCTTGGTTTGGATGATAAATCCTAGGGTCTTGTCTTTTAGGACTGTCTCATCTCACGATGCAGTCAGTTGTCTCTAGATATGGGATAGCTGGACCCAAGGATCCCTTAGGTCATCTCCAAATGAGCTGTGGTGTGCCTGGTAGGCGACTGGCTTGTTCTTTGTATATGTACTTGAGAGTTAGAATACCTTGCCCATTACTCTGAGTCTGGTCCTTTTACATTTCTTAAAAAAAAGCTTTAAGAGCTTTGTTTATGTTTTCAGTGTATATTCCTAGATGAAGGCTAGGAAAGAGCGTGAGTTGTTCCCACCACTCCAGCCTTCTTCTGGATAGTGACTTCCTAGGAGGCACAATCTCAGCCTTAATTCTTTTATCCTAATTATACACAGCGTCCAATACAGTACCAATACAGTATCAGGCATCGGTAGCAGTCTAATAGGAATAAATGCAATTACGGCAACATGATGATTCGTTCAAACTCATTTTGAACTCAGGGCTATGCCTCAAGTATCTGTGGGCTTTATTGAACAGACCAGGTTTTGTTCAGCATCCAGCAATGCCGTTTGCAATTTACCAAACCCATTGTACTCTTTCCCCCCGGGGTTACTTATAATATTTTCTTCTTCGATTAGAAAAGTTTCCATAAAGAAGAGTTTTGTGCAGAGGTCTTATGAAACATTTTAGAAAGATAATTATTGCTGAAATTAAGATGAACAATTACAGCCCTGAATCAACTTAGAAAAGTAATTTACTTTCATGAGGAAGCTAGGGTTCTTACTGGTTTCCTTGCACTGATTTACTTTGGGTTTAGAAGTAATTGGTCTTTGGTGAAAGGAAGGGCTGTTTAAGTCTAAGATATTTAACATTTACATCTTGGATTGGTGCTGGTTACATTCTGAGACAGACTCTTAGAGGATGTATTCGATATCCACTTTGGAGGCACAGACCTCAACTTCAGAGATTATTACAACAGTATTGTTTGGTTAGAAGTGTCACCCCCCAGCCCCTGGCACCCCTAGACCCAAAGAGTCTGGAATGTTTGGGTTAAGGCTTCACCTCAGCCCCTGGCACCCCTATACCCAAAGAGTCTGGAATGTTTGGGTTAAGGCTTCACTTCAGCCCCTGGCAACTCTATACCCAAAGAGTCTGGAATGTTTGGGTTAAGGCTTCACTTCAGCCCCTGGCAACTCTATACCCAAAGAGTCTGGAATGTTTGGGTTAAGGCTTCACCTCAGTCCCTGGCATCCATATATCCAAAAAGTCTGGAATGTTTGGGTAGAAAGTTCCATCCCAAGTCCCCTCCCCTGGGAGCTGTCTGGGTCCAGACTCCAACTCAGAGAAAGTCCCCAAACGGTGACTCCTCCTCAGAGATGTTCATGACCACTTCCACAGGGTATTTAGACTGACCACCAGAGAACAAACATGTGGTTTTCTGGTCTTCCTTCCCCATCTCCTCTATAAGGGCCTGGAAGGCCACCAGGGAGCACTACTATCCATAAAACGTGTTTTTTTTTTCTAATTTGGTTTGATTTGGTCTGATTCCAATTATTGCGTTGGCCTAGGTTTATTGGGATGCAAAAACTTTTCAAGTGTTGGACCCTAAAGTCCAATTACTGAGGAGGAGTGGTCCCAAGAGACCACTCTCACACCGCGGTTGATGTAAAAACAAGAGGATTTAATTCTGTCGCCACAGGGTCTTTCACCATTTGAGAAGCCAAAAGACCCTGAATGATTGTCACAAGCTACTTTAAAAGTAAAATAGTCATAGAAACAAGAGGGGGGGGGGACTCGGAGGTTGTTCTTTAACTATTAGGATGGTCTTATTCAAAGGGTTATTAATAATAATTGGTCTGAGTCAGGACTGGAGGGCGGTTGCCAGATCAGGTGAGGTAAGAGGAAATATTTGAGGGTTACTTTGACCCCTTTCCCAGGACTGAGTCAAAACATCTGTGAACATCTGTGGATTATCTTGTCCCAATTCTAGGAGCGGAGCTCTATTTGGAGAATATCCACAAGGACACAGGGAGATGGAGAGTCTCCAACTTTCCAATACGTCCATATGTAGTTGTTAGGTTCCCAGTGAGGGGGAAGCACTAAGGCTAAGAGACCTCAGAAAGGGCCTCAGAGTTGTCAGAAATGGCTTCAGAGTTATCCTAGAGTTCTACACAAGTATCAGTGGTTAAGAACACTGCCTGCTCTTCCAAAGTTCCTGACTTCAATTCCCAGCAACCACGTGGTGGATCACAACCATCTGTATTGAGATCTGCTGCCCTGTTGAGAAAGACCTGGCCAGTCATCCTCATCAGGATGACTTAGACCATGAAACCCAATATGGATAAGTTCAACAGAACCACCATATCATGCATGCTTCAGCAAAATAAAAAATCAGTAGCAATGACAAGATGACGACAATTTTTTCATAACAACTAGATTTTTGTATCTAAAACCTCTTTATCATTTTCCAATGAAAATTTCCGATCAAAGACAAAAAATGACACATTTTGCTTTCTAAACTTAGTAAATGCAATTTAAGGATCACTTTTCTGTCACTGAGAGACAATCTGTCTCTTTTTCTTTCTTTTTTTTTTTTCAAAAAAAACAAAAACAGAGAGAGGGTTTCACTCTATAGCCCTAGCTGACTGGCCCAGAACTCACAGAGATCTCCTGGCCCTGCCTTCCAAGTGCTGACATCAAAGGCCTGTATCACTACTCCCAGCTTCTCTGCTATAGTTTTAAGTTGAGCTTGCATTCAGCCTTTTATGCCATGAATAGGAATAAAAATCCTGTGCTGGGCATGGTAGTACCCTTGGATCCAAGAACCTCTTAGGCAGTCAGATCTCTAACACTACAAGGTCAGCCTGGTCTACATACTGAGTTCTAGGCCAGTCAAGGCTACATAGTGAGGTTGTCTCAAAAAATAAAAAGCCGCAGAGCTGGTCCTAAATGCTGAAACATCAGAGAAGCAGAGCGGTCAACCACTAGTCCTTACTTCCACTGCATCCTCAGACCAAAGATGTGATCCTGTCCCTATGAATCCTCAGACTGAACACTGCCTCTCTGAAACCTCAGTCTGAATGCCGCCAATCGGTCTTTCAATTATTTAACAAGATGCAAAGCACTGGGAGATGACACTATTAATACTGGGTGGTCCCTACACACCACATGGAAGCCCTGTCTCATTTTAGTCTTTCTCTTTCTCTTTCATATTCTCTGTGGTAGATTGCAAACATGGCCACAAGTTCCTGCTCTTCATCTGAGCACACCTTTGCATTATTTTTTTCCAAAAAGAAACTGGAGTATTTCACTATCTTTTGTTCCTAAGCCTGGCCATAGAATTTGCTTTGGCCATAGAGAGAATAATGGAAAAGACATAAACAAATCCTTGCAAAACATCAGCAATCCTCACATTGCTCTTGGGCCCCTGAGCTGCGATGTGGAGCCTGTGTTAGCTTATAGAGATGTACAGAGCAATGTCCCTGACCATCCCAGCAAGCAGTTAACTTCCAAGGTGTATACCATACCTGGAATGCTATTTTCTATACAGGTTAGTCCACTCAGGCCAGCAAAAAGGCCATCCAAATGAATCCAGTTTTACCTGTTGACTCGTCAAATGGAGAGTTAAACAACATTGCTGTTTTGGGCTACTATGTTGGGAGTGGTTTGTCACATAGCTCATCGAATTGACAGAGGTCAGGTATGTCCTTGGCCAGATGTGGTACCCAATGCTTCAGATATGTTATTTTGTTTAAATCCACAGACGCTGTTAACTGTTTTCATTTAATAATGAGAAATTGTGTTTGATGGAAGTAAGTTATCTAGAACCAGGATTCTAAGCCAGACCTGCCTCATCCTGTTGAATTTGGCTTTTCCTGGAATAAGACCTCAGTTTAGAAAAGAACTCACTGTAAGTAGTTTAGTTGAGATGAGATGGAGATACGGAGACAGAAGGAAATAGAACACATTTAGCAAGCTACTTGGTCTATAATCTGCTTTGTAAAGTTGTTTCATCTAAGGGTCAGGGAAATGGGATGTGTACACAGCTTCTGCTGTCTATTGGTTGGAGATAGCCTGAAGACGGGGATGTGGGATTTATGATGTGGGATTAATTATCCAGCCCTCTGTAGTTTCTCAAGTAATAAAATATCATTTGATCTGTGAGCTGTTGACAGCGGATTTTCTTGAGGTTTGTTAAAGTAATTGATTCAAAGCTTGTGAACTGGTCAACTTGAGCATCTTATCTGAGCCTCACCACCATGAGGTTTTGTTTTGATTGTTTGTTACTATGTCTTCATTTCTGTGCAATTATTCTGCTATTAATAGAAACACAGAAAGGGAAGGAGGATCCATTGGGAGAGGGGAGATTAATAGTAATAATGATAATAATAATGGTAACAATGATGATGATGGTGAAGGAGGAGAGGAGGGGAGAGGAGAAGGGGGGCAGGAGAAACGGAGAAAAAGAGTAAGATGGTGCACGAATCCCCAACCCCAGCAGAGGCAAAGAAAATAAGGATAAACTTGCTACCCAATGCAAATTTAATAACGAGAGTAACAACCAATCAGAAAAGGGGTTTACACGTTCTGTTTTCTACTACTTATCTTTCAGTCTGGCAATGTTTGAAATATACTTAATGTCATCAGCTCATCTTCCTAGTTGTCTCCCCACCATTTCACTTAGGCTTACAAGCATTTGGAGAGGGTACTTACAGTGAATCTTTCTTTATCCCACTAACCAGCTCCCAAATAATGACTTCAATTAGCTCATATTTTTATTAATCTGCATTCTATCACATGGCTTTTACCTCTAGCCCATTCTGTGTGCCCTACTTGTTCTGCATCAGGCTGGCATCTCCTGGGCACCCAATTTCCTCCTCTTCTTCCTTTCTCTCCCTGGGAATTCCACCTATACCTTCCGCCTAGATACTGACCATTCAGCTTTTTATTGCACCAATCACAGCAATACATTGTCACATAGTGTGCAAATATCCCACCACAGGTACTTCTGGGCACTGAAACATCGTCCTGAAATCAATAGGGTTACGAGTATTTAGAAGTAAAGTAAAAATGCAATTGTCATCTCCGAATGTAAGTGTGCCCTTGTGGTGTTGGTTTGTTAGGGCTCACATAATAGAATCCTATTACTTAGATTGTTTAAACAACAGAGGCTTAGTCTTTCAGAGTCTCAGAGGCAAGAAGTCCAAGATTGAGGAGTCGCTATGTCTGACTTCTTTGGAGCCTCTCTCTTTGACTTTATTTTTGCAAAACTTTTCTCTACATCTGTACATCACATCACTGCTGTCTCCAGAGGAACACCAGTTATAATGGATTTGTGCCCTCTCTACCTCATCAGCATCAGCTAAATGTAATACCCCTTAAGACAGGTGTAGTTGTGTATGTTTTTAGTCCCAGCTCTTGGGAGGCAAGAGACATGTACATCTCTATGAATTTAAGGTTAGCCTGGTCTACTTCTCAGATTCTGGAGCAGCTGAGGATACACAGTAAGATTCTAAATATAACTTTATTCTGTTATCAGGGGTTCAGAACATAGGAATTTGGGGGGCACAATTCCCTCATAAATGTTGTATATAATTCAACTTTGAAAGAATGATGTACATCTGTTTGAGAACATACTACTTCATGTACTTATTTATGTAATAGATCTTTCACGTATGTGTACTATGCTCTCTCTTTCATTCCATCCTCTAGAGTAAAAAGCAGTGTTAATTACAGGTATTGGGTTCATGTTTTGTTCTGAGAAACTTCTAAGGAATTCTAGCCTTTCAGGGGGAGTGCTAGCCTCAACTGAGATGACCAGGTAGACCTGTCAGCTTCTCTGATGGTTGGGGAAAGAAGAGGCTTTGCTGAAGGAATAATTCAAAGCTCCCAGATGACTTCTTCTAGGAAGAATTGCCTGCAGTGGTCTGAGTACCATCTTGGTTTTTCATGTTTCTAAAAGGTGAATAAAAATGACTTGCCTTTTGATCCAAGGAGCTGGGTTGTATACCAGAGACATACTATAAATAAAGTTCATAGATTATTGATTGGTTCTTACCAATAGTATTGTTGAGGTTCATAGTATTAACCTTGAACTTTGGAACTTGAAATTTCTACAGTTGTCTGTAGTCAAGGCTGTGGGTGAAAGGTGTTCAAATTTATTAAGAGGAGAGGGTGGTCTTATGGGTCCATTATTGTTTGTATGAGTTTTGAAGCAAGGGCTGATGCAACTGTAGCCTTGAGATGTTTTGTTTGTTTGTTATTTTAATTGAGAGAAAGAGAGTCTCATTACATAATGAGATTAGACTGGACCTCACTAAGAAGAGTAGGCTGCAACTCACTCATAGACTAAGCTAGCCTCAAACTTGCCTTTACCTTCTGAGGGATGACATTAGAGGCTTGTGCTACAACACCTGGCCAGCCTTGATCTTAAAAAAATTCTTCTTTTATAATAAAATTTAAACCCCAAACTAAATAGAGTTAATCCTTAAGAAGAAATCAAGTGAAAAATAAAATAGTATTTTATAAAGATCTTGCCATGGAAAGGTTGAGTAACTGTTAGCTTTAATTTCTACCTCGTTTGATTACCAGTGGGAAGCTCTAGAATTTTTTTGTGGGAATGTGGTATAACATATATGCTTTTTGTTAAAAATTTCCTCTCTATGCTCCTACTGGGCTTGAAGTCTGCCTTTGGGTTAAGGTTCTAACAAAGCAAATGAGAAGGTCACATGCTTTCTAATATCCATCACCTGTTAACACAACTTATTAGTTTGTTTTGTTTTTTAAAATTAGTTTTACCTTAAAATAAGGTCCTGAAGGAGTCAGACACTGGACATTTAAATTTTAATGAGAGGGGAGAGTTGGAAATATGGGCTGTTATATAGAAAGGCAGACTTAAGAAGATATGAGAAGGCTTGGAGATGAAGATATAGCTCAATGGCTAAGAACACCTGCTGTTCTTGTAGAAGACCCAGGTTTGGTTCCTAACACCCATGTTAGGCAGTTGACAACCTCATGGAACTGCAGTTTTAAGGGAAGCTGTTACTCTCTTCTGTCCTTTTCAGGTATCTGCCTGCATGTACACACACACACACACACACACACACACACACACACACACACACACACACACAGAGAGAGAGAGAGAGAGAGAGAGAGAGAGAGGCACATACATATAAAATAAATGCATCTTTTTAAAAAGGTCATGAAAGTGGGTTTTGTTAGAATTGAGTGCCCAAGTCCAGACTACTGTGGTCTGAGGAAGATTAGCAATAAAAGGCAAATGATGAATTAATCTCTGGCCATTTTGCATTTTCCACTTGGCTGAGCATTTCATTCTCTCCCAGGTAAAGGTGAAGTTCAAGGAATAGAAATATCTTCCTTCAATCTGAACTTCACTTTCAGTCATTTCTCTTGAGACTTTGTCCTCTTATATAAAGTTTCCCCATGAGAAATTTCTCATCATGCCATGATGAGAAATGGCATCCATTCTTTCCAAAGTGTCTTCTTGAACTTGCTTTCCTTGCACTTCCATTCAAGGATGAGAAGTAAGTCTCCATTTGTTAGCAGCTTTCCAATACAATCGGCATCAGAACACATAAAATAATCAGTGATGAATTTGTATCTCAAAGCCAGCATTTGTGAAAAGAACATTCAGCAAAATGAACTTTCGATATACCACACAGGCATCTTCCTAATGATTTGTGAGATGCCATTGAAATGACCCTGCTCCCAAATTCTCTGCTCCCTCCCACATAGCCTTAAGTCCCAATCATTAGAGATTAGTTTCCCTAGATTAAAAGACACAAAGTTTCAGAGCGTCCCCTTTGAAAATTAAATCCCCGGGCATGGGAAGTGAAATACGAAGAGGGGGAGACATTCCAGCACAAATGAATCTGTCTGTATCAACAACTTAGTTCCAAACAGGACAAAGTCAGTTGTGGATGCACAGTGACTATTAATGAGCAAAACTGGGATGCATCCAAAAAACTTGCTTTTGCATTCTTGGGTAGACGTGCAAGGAAAGCAAGTTCAAAAAGTTACTTTGGAAAGCATGGTTGCTATTGCACCGCCACCTATTCAATAGGGTCACTTTGTGTAAGAGGACAAGGTGTCAAGAGAGATGGTTGAAGGTGAAGGTTGGTTGGAGTGAAGTCTTCCCCACTCCTCTTAGGGAGGACACACAGAATAGAAACCAGAGTGGCTGAGTCAGTGAGAGCTGATGCAAGAGAAGGAAGAACATGGTCTGGCTTGTGGACTTGGAAAAAAAGGTAGGAGGAATTGGAGGACCATTTCCTACAGTTTAGGATTTGGTATAGAGCGGGTCCTACTCATAATAATTTAAATAAATGTTGATATCTACTACGTGCCTGGTAGTGTGTCACATGTCATAATTTTTAAAGCTTCTGTTTATTGGGCACTTGCACAATATTTTACAAATATTAATTGACTTGAGTTTTAAACATTTTCCTGTCTTAGCTATTGTTTTATTGATACGAAGAGAACTAGGTCCAGGGTGACTTATAAAAAAAAGCATTTAATTGGGGGCTTGCTTATAGTTTCAGAGGATGAGTCTATGACCATCATGGGAGAAGGCAGGCATACGTGTCACTGGGGCAGTAGCTGAAAGCTTACATCTGATCCGTAAGCAGGAGACAGAGAGAGATAGAGATAGAAAGACAGACAGACAGACAGATAGATAGATAGAGAGAGAGAGAGAGATTTTGAAACCTCAAAGCCCACCCCCAGTGACACTTTCTCCAATAAGACCACACCTCCAATCCTTCCTAAATGGTTCAACAATTTGGAACCAAGCTTTCAATCATTTGAGCTTATGGGGCCATTCACATTCAAACTGCCACAAAACCTTTATAGTTGGTAGGCTGTTCTTCCCATCTTATAGAGCAAGTGACAGATATCGGTTAAGTAATCCAAGGTCACATGACTGGTAAGTGAAGGGCTCAGCTTCCATCTTGGGCTGCTCCCGTGCTTACTCATTGCTTCGTTCTGTCTTCACAATATACTTCTATATGTGCTGCTCCTTTGGCTGCTTTTTTCATTCAAAACGTTTTCTTCACAGAACTAGGACCTTGGTGGGGGGAAGGGGGAAAGGATAATTATCTCAGTTTCCCTGTGCCTGGAGAGTTTTATGTGGCGGCAGAAATTTGACATGTCTAAACCAAGGCAAGTGAGGCCATTTGCTGCCCTGTGCTGTGAGTTTGACTGCAATAAAAATAAGCATGGGCTTTCCGTTATAGAACGTAGGGGTTAGTCAAAAAGTTGTGTGCAATCTGTAACCCATGGGCAGGTTGTGTCTCCACACAGCTAGGAATGAGATTCAACACATCTCTAGAGAGCACCATCATATTTCAGTGTCAAAAGGTTGGCAGCCCCAGGTAGTAGCAATTCGTTGCCTGGGTGTTACAAGTGCAAGTAAATATGAAAGGAAAAAGAAGTTTCTTTGACAAGTAACAGGAGAGCCAGGGGGAGCCAGCCATCATGTTTAGTATTTGTCTATCTCTAGGTTCAAGAAGAGAGAGGTAGGGGCGTTTTTTTTTTTCTCTCCGTGGAGTGATTTGTATTGTTAGCACATGATACAATCAACGCAGAGTCAACAATCAAGACTTACACTAGAGCTACCTCAGTTCTCCCAAGGATGCATTCGTATTCCTGTTTAAAAACTCAAATAATTATGCACAGCACACACATATATTTTTTTAATCCTGCTTTAGTTTTTCACATTTACTGCTGCAGAGAGCCCTAGGAGCTGTGTTTAAAGAGGATTAAGGCGCGGCATCAAGAAGCCCCTGTTTCTAATCAGCAGAATCCACTGTAGCCATAGAACTAAAATTAAATATCGTTACCCGTTTCCTTAGAAATTTAAACGAATCTGCAAGTTAAAAACTGGAAAGATTAAAAGCAGCAGGAATGTAGTATGTGGGTGATAGCTCCTCCAGGGAGAGCCTCTTCTGGGATGTTGTGACGCACATGGAGTTGGCTATCATTCACACTCAGCCCAGAGACCTCCAGGGGAAGGAATAGCTGTTGGTCAATGATTCCCCCAAACCCCTAAGTAGTATAGGTGCTTGCTACTCCTCATGTTTGCCCACCAGAACTCGTTTTTAGAACCCTTTGCTGAAGACATCGTAAACTGAGCTGGAAACTTTCTTCACGTGGATTATTCTTTTATAGTACACAAAGATACTATGCAGGCTCCTAGATAAGAGAAGACATTACTAGTTTTACCCAGTTGTGAAGCCTCTGAACCATAATAATGACCTGGTTAGAAAAATTACCACTTGCACAATAGTGGCATGACTGTTATTCTCGTAACCAGTCATTCCCTGATTGCATTTGAGACCTGTTCTGGGAATTCATGCTTGGTACTGTAAACCCAACTAAATAAACTCCATAGCTGAGAATGTCTTTGGCCCTAGAGGGGAACTTACTATATTTATTTAGTTAAACACACATGGCACCAAACTGCCTCCTAAATATTTATATTTATACCTATAGATGAAGGCTACACTTAGCCCCATCCAGAGAAGTTTCTCTTTGCAGTGAATTGCAGTAAACAGAGACTTGTGGCTGCTCCAGGTGTGAGAAGAGTTGACAGGTGAGTGCTCAGTCCTAAAAGGACACGTAGATCTCCTCCTCTGAGGATCAGAGAACCTTGTCGAAGAGAATGTAGGAAGACCGTAAGAGTCATAGGATAGGCAGAAGGGCTGTGAAATGCTATCTTCTGGGCAGGACACAGCTGATGCAATCATGATCTCCTAGCAGCTATGGTTACCTGCACTGGGCTGTGCAAGACTGGACATGTCATGAGTTAGTTACTGCTCAGGGAGCTGCTCACAGGGCCATAGCCCATCCTGATGAGATACTGGGTACTGGTGAATTCTAGGGGAAATGGAGTCATCGTCTTTTCCTGTGTATCACCAGGATCCAACGCATAGTTCACAACTCATGTTCGCACAATTGGCTGTGGTTAACTAGACAAAGCAAAATAACAGAAATGCGAAAAATAGGATTGGAAGGGGGTGTTGAGAAGGTAGAAGGGAGATATGAGAGGGTGAGGCTGAAAGTAACCAAAACGCACCGTATCCATGCATAAAATTATCAAAGACAAATATTAATAAAAACGTGTAAAAGCCCACCCCAGTTTTGTTTCAGTTCCTACCAGAACAGCATTGGCTGGTCATGCGCTACTGAGAAAAGTGGAACTAGCCAAGAGACACCTTAATTGCAGGTCAAACGAGGTAAAGAATAAATAAAAAATGATGTTGTTTTTATGCTTTAGTTTAGCAGCAAGAGTAAAATGGAAAAAAAAATCCTAGTTTCAAGAAATTATTAATAGAGAGGCAAGAGGTCTTTTCAGACCTTCTGGAGAAGCTTATTTGAAATCTAAACAAAGACAGAGCTCTGGGTTGAAGGCAAGCACACATCCTCTGTAGGAGAAGGTTCTGGGGGCAGTGGTGTGTGCAGGTATGAAGCTACATTTTGGAGGTGCTTGGTCTTGGTGTTGAAGGCACTTAAGAGAAAGGTTAATTAAAATGTTCTAGGAGATAAAGCAGGAGCTGGCAAGGGCTGTTTAGGGCACATTTAAGGACTTGGAACCCCTGGGGCAGGACTGGTGAGCAGTTTAATATTGTTTATTAAGTATGAGTTTTACAGACAGTATTCTCAGGGAAGTATTGCTCAGCTGCCTGCATGCTGAGAGCGGCCAACCTTGTGGTGGAGTTTACAGCCCTTTTGAAGACCATGATTCCTGTAGCTTGCAGATTCAAGCCCATGTGCTTACCTAACTGTGTTTATGAATGGGTCTGGGGAATCCACAGGGTATCAAGGTGGGTTTGATCAGTGAGTATAACCTCAAAAATATACACTTGGGGTCTTTACAAACCCCCAAATAATTTAGGCCTCTCTGAGTTCCACAGTGGCACAGTTCCTATGTTTTATAGTTTTGTGTGAACCCAGTTTCTCTCTTTTCTGATCTGTTAATATGGGATTTTAGACAGTCATATTATACCTGTATGATGGAATAATAAAATGGTTTTTATTGAAATGATTAATATGAAATAATAAATCCACCCATCTGTCCATCTACTACTCATCCACAAACACTTGGTGAGGGCCAGACACAACTGTGTATCTGGAAGCAGCAGTAAACAAGGACCTTCTTATTATGTTATCAGGGGTGGTAGATGGGCAAATAGGACAAGATAAAGAAACGAAGAAATAGGAAATAAATAACAACAACAAAAAATAAGTGGAAGGCGATGAGTTTTTAGGAGAGGGCTAGGGGAATCATTCTTTTAGACTGAGTGGTTAGGGAAGGGATCTCTGGGAAAATTGTTTTTTAGTTAAGAACCACAGGATGAAAAGGGCCAGTTACATCAAAAAGCGGAGGAAGGTTTATCCTGACAGCAGTAACAAGTGATTGTAAAGCTTCGGAAGCAGAAAAACTGGACACAGAGAAAACACACAAGCATGGTTGGACTCTAGGTAATACATTAGCAGAATGAGATTATGTTGTAGAGGCAGGCAGGGTGCTGGGCAGATGGCTCAGTGGGCAAAGTGCTCGGTGCTCAAGAATCAAGACTCGAGTTTGGGTTCCCAGCATCCATGTAAGAGCAGCTGATCATGGTGGTGCACAGTCTAATCTCAGCACAGGGAAGGTAGGGACAGGAGGATCCCGGGGACTCACTGGTCAGACAGCTTAGATGGATCAGTGGTCTCCAGACAGCGAGAGACTCTGTCTCAAGTAAGATGGAGCATGGCAGGAAAAGAGTCCTGACACACATCCACATGCCCTGACACACATCCACATGCAAATCACCTATAATAAGATGTTTTAAAAAAGGGTTTGTATGCTATGATATGTAAGTTATACATTTGTGCACTTAGAGCCTATTAAAGGGAGATACTAAAAAATTAGTAAAAGATTATTCTGGGGATCATTTTATTATATGTGTTATATATACAATTATTTTATAACTATAAGTACAATAGGATTATTTTATTATACATATATTTCAAAATTTAGTTTTTCTATGCTTTTAAATTGTTTCTTAATTGGTCATTTGTTTTTCTTATAAGACAGAATCCATTCTAACAACTGAAACAAAACACAAACAGTTTAAAACTGTCTTTCTTTTAAAAGTATCATATTAATTTCTAGGCTATTATGTTGCTTTGATTGCTTGACAAAGTTAATAGCATCTTAAATTAAAAAACATTCGTACAAAATTGTCTATGCAAATTATAATAACTTAAATTGAGCAAAGGCATAAAATATTGAGCTTAAATTATTTCTAAATTTAATTTTGTTCTCACAAGCAGGACAGAAAGGGTCTAAAATGAATTAAAATGGAAACGATTTTAGAAAAAACTGTGTATTTGATAACTGTGCCCTTCTGATGAAGTGACTTCAGCATGTCATCTATATCATTAATCTGAAATGAACTCTCAGTGATCAGGGAAGAGGAGAGGGAGAGGAGAGAGACAGATATAGAGAGAAAGACAGACAGAGGCAGAGAGAGACAGACAGACAGACACAGAGAGAAAGACAGACAAAGACAAACAATCAGAGGAAGAGGCAGAGAGACAGAGACAGAGATCTGAGGACTTAGTTAAGCATGTAGATTCTTAGCCTGTCACAGAGCTGGTATGTTTATAAAGGAAACTGAGGCAGATGGAGATAGGAAAATCTTTCCAGACTGAAGACCTGGATTTTAAGTCATTTTAGGCAGCAGTTCTCAGGCTTTTTGATGTAGGATCTCTGCTCTGGTCTCCTCCCCTCCCATCCTCTTCTTCCCCTTTTACTCCTTTCCCTCCCTCCTTATCTCCATCCTTCTCTCCCCTCTTCCTTCCTTCCTTTCCTTTTTCTTTTCATTGTGTTGTTGGTCTTACCCAGGACCTCACATGCACTTGGTAAAAGCCTATTGCTGAACCATAGATCCATCCTCAGAATCCTCACACTTTAAGCGATTTTTTAAAGCCTCCAAGAAATACATTGTTGTTGTTGTTGTTATTGCTTTTCCAAGACTCTTTCTGTGTAGCCTTGGCTGCGCTGGAACTCCATAGACCAGGCTAGCCTTGAACTCAAAAAGTTCTGCCTGCTTCCATGTCCTGAGTGCTTGGATTAAAGGTGTGTGCCACCATCATGCAGCTAAGCCACTGTTCAAAAACACTTGTAGTTTGTATTAGTTATTGATCTTGCCTTGTTGATATTAAAAATAGCCGATCAAAGCAATTTAAAGAAGGAAGGAAGGGTTTCTTTTGACTCACAGTTGCAGAGAGTTCAGTTCATCATGGTAGGCAGGGCTGCAAGTTTGAGTTTCACTATAGAGAATTCAAATCTACACATAGACAAACGAAACAGAACCCATAGACTACAAATATATGACCCATGAAATTAGAGCAGTACACAGCTATTGACAAACCCATTAGGAAAGTGGAGTGCTAGATAGTAGCATATAGGGAAGTGTAATGTAAGCTGGTGCAGCTGCTATGGAGACCAGTATGTACATTCTGGAAATACTGGAAACAGAGCTACCATGTGACTCAGCAAGAGCAGTATTGGTTATATCTCTAAAGGGTTCTAAGGAAACATACCACAGAGATACATGCACCCCCACAATAACCAGGAGATGGGACAAGCCTAGATGTCCATTAGCAGAGGACTGGGCAAAGGAAGTGTCACATAGACTACAATGACAGTTTAGACAACTGTGAAGAGAAATGAAATCTTGGCATTTGCAAGAAAATGGATGCAACTGCAGATTGTTATGCCCAGTGAAATAGAAAGATCCAGAAAAATGAGGACGGATTTTTTTTTTTCCTCATAAGTTGAGTCCAGGCTTAAATTGTATTTATGTGTATGTGTGCTTGTAGGTCATGAATTTGAAAAAGGCTAATGAGAGGAAAGGAACAGACCTCCTGGGCGGTGAGAGAGAAGGAGTGGAGAGGATGTAATTGGAAAGCAGAAGGGGAGAGTAGCTAAAGAGAGGGAATCAGCCTGGGGAGGAAGTGGGGTGGAAGAGGAGAATGAATGGGAACAATATATTATGACATATGTGTATGAAGGTGCTGTGATAAAACTCGTTACTCTATATTTGAACCTACAGAGTTATTTTTTTTTAAAAAAGTAGAGAATTGTGAGGAATACAGTATAATGTTTTCTGAACATAACATGAATATTGTACCTGTGAAATCATAGTAGCTGCGGTTACCTGAACAAGAACCTCACAAGGTCAAGCCACCCCAAATTCTGGCATGGATGGAGGAAGGCCTCATCTCACCCTTAACCGAAGAGCTCTTAGCAGTAGCTGCTTGGGGAGGAAGAATGGTTCTTCTCTGAGAGCGTGGCCTTTGGTAAGGTCCACAGAGCCCCAAGAAGGAGACAGAAAGATTATTATACGTATACCTATGATGTCATTAGAAAACATGTTTTAGGGACTATTTTAGGAACCAAATCATGTATCTTTGTGGCTTAAAACATCAGAGCACAATCTCAACACACTTCAAGCGATCACTGGAAGAAAAAGTTACTCGTTTTAAAGCCAACCAGGAAAAAGTTGAAGAGTGTCAAGAATGTTCCCTGACTGTCTTACCTCAATTCATTACAACTAACACATTCATCTTCTCCCAGCCTGTAATAGTAATAACATACCAAGAATATATTTTTTCTCCTACAAATTAGATTTTATTGGCAATTCATCACTTTGCAAATGACCAACACAAAGTATATATAAACTGTAAATAAAAGAAACTCCAAGCCCAAAAGTCTAATCGGAGAAGTGAAAAAAAATTCAGGAATCCATCTTGTCATTTGAATCTCAAACACTGCTGCAAAAACTTAGAATTTCTTAGAATCTCTTTGGTGAACTCTCTAGAATGCCACTTGCCTTTGGCCTTCTGGCTGCTACCTGTGGTTAATGTTTCCTCTTGTTGAACTTCTAAGACTCAAGGAATGGCCTCCGACTTGCCTAGGAGTCAGAGTGGACGGTCTTCACCTGTTTCAAGTCCTTTCAGACCTCCTCCTGGCATTTGGTAGGGGGCAGATGTCATCTCCCCTCCTTGCCACTTAAGTTTGCCTCGTCATAGCGAGCCAACTCAAATGGAGCTGAGTCTGTGTTTGCTCAGTTGCATATGCTCAGACCCAAAGGTTGTATTCATGTCTACGAGGGCTTAAATTGAGAAAGGGAGGAAAAGATGTTGACTTTTGAAGGTGGCTAATAGGAAGATGATGCTTTTAACATGGTGCTTTGGCTGTGTTGTTTTATGCAATGCCAAAGCTTAGACTGTTTAAGCTGCATGCAGTGCAAATCCTGCTTTAATTCCCCACTGACTTTCCCTACTCTCTCTATCCATCTGCTCCCAATTGGGTATTCTTGTGTTTGCTTTTCCTTAAATCGAAGGCTATGTGCAGCTAGAAGGAACGCCCACTTCTGCTTGTCTCCTCCCTGCTCTCAGCATTGTATTTAACCTAGCAGACTGCTTCTGTCTCCACATTGGCTTGTGTACTCAGCTATTCACTGCTGCTGCGGCTGTTTGCCAGCATGGATAGTGTCTGGACTCACAGTGGTTAGTAGGAGTGGCTCATGGAATAGGACCAGGGATGATTTGTTTTGAAGGCAAGAAGGGACCTGGATGAGATTGTTTAATCTGGATTTTATTAGTCTCATTTCGATGTGACTGAGCAAGCGTAAGGTCCAAGGGCCTGCTCTTCCTGTGTTTCAGATCTTATAGTTATGGCTCATTTCATCATGACGGTCATTCTCACTGTTTTAGACCATGAGATCAAGGCTCAAAATGTCTAGGATCTTCTCACAGCCCTGAGTTCAGAACACCCAGCAGCTGAACTGCAAAACCCACATTCCATTTCCTGCCTCCCCATTGGTCCGCCTTTTTCACCCACGTAAGAACCAGAGGTCATATGTCCCATCAGCCTGGAGGTCTACGCCAGTAACAAAGTTAAAATGCTACATAAAAGTGACAAGACTCAGTTCTTTTAAGATTTCGCAGTTATTCTATAAAATAAAAATTGAGACTTCATGCATGACTTGAAAGTTCATTAAAACATCTCTTCTCTCTCTTCTCACTTAACTGGCTCCATGCTATCGAAGAGAAATGTTAAGTACAAAATGTATGTATCAGTATTTTAATCAAGTCAGAAACTCTTTCCTGACTGCTCAACATGGGAGTTAAGAATCTGCATTGAAATTGTGATGCTAAAATATAGATCTGAAGGGCCCAGAGGGCCCTGCCTCAGAGGAGCGCTGCACAGAGAGGAGGAACTTTTTGCTTATCTTTGATTCTGCCAGCTCTCACAAAGTTCCTGAAGAAGCTTGCGGGAGGAACAGCTTTAGAAAATAACAAGAAAATGGTGTAGAACTTCATTTAATGATAAGATTTTTTCTCGTCACTCATAAGGGTTGAATCGACACGATCTGACGTGAGTTATGGTTTGGGAACTGCTAATGGGCAATTTATTCAATAGCTGTAGGGAGGGTTATTGCTTTCTGTCAACAGCCACACTTATTTGTTTTGTGGGGATACTGGGCAGCTGCTGCAGAAGCGTGTTGGTCCCTTAAGTGTTCTGTACATGGCTTTCTCAAATAGTCAGGCTTTGCATAGGCAGCTATGCAGGGGCAGAGGCTGACATGATCCAAATCCAGAAGGAAAGGAAACGTAGTTTTCAAAAATAGCTTTGGGTAGAGATGATAGTGTGTGTGTGTGTGTGTGTGTGTGTGTGTGTGAGAGAGAGAGAGAGAGAGAGAGAGAGAGAGAGAGAGAGAGAGAGAGAGAGGGAGAGAGAGAGACAAAAAGACAGAGACAGAGATACACACACACACACACATAGAGACAGAGAGAGAGAGAGAATATGGTATTTATCACTTCATTAACTTTTCTCCAAAGCACCTCCCTTAGATGACCTTCTCCATTTTCAGATAGCCTGTGGACACTGCAATCACACTAGTTTCCATGAAGCATAAAGTCAGTTCTGAAGATCTGTAATTATTGTAAAATTATTTATTTATGTGTATGTGTCTTGCCTACATGGGTTCATACGTGTCTTATGCATGCAGGGGCCCACGAAGGCCAGGAGAGACCATCAGATTTTCTTGAAACTGGAGTTAGGTGATTGTGAGTCACTTGGTGTGTGTGCTGGGAGCTGGATCCTCGGCAAGAGCAGTAAGTGTTCTTAACTGTTGGGCCATCTCTCATGTCCATGGGCAATTGTCTTGCATAGATAGATTCACTGACTTCCCATTGAATCACAACACTTCTATATCTGGTACTCCTCCTCCACACTACAGACATGTTCCTCACTGGTCCTTCTGTCTGGGTCCCCTTCTCTCAATGACCTATATCTGTTCTCAGCAGACTGCTCTTTCCAGAGCAGACTCTGTGTTTTCCTGGCTTCTGCCATGGCTTTTGAAGCCTTGTCTTTTCATCCTCCCTTCCTTCTTCCCTTCTGTCATCAAATGTGGCCAGAACCTTTCATGCCTGTAAAAGTACCCTGCCTGCAAAAGCAACCACGCACTGAGTTTTGGGAATTAAAAGGAATTCTTTAGGACTAATTCTTTTCCTGTCAGTGATTAGCATCAAATGACATCTGTGAAAGTACTTAACTATAATTTAAGTACAACTCTTAGGATATTTTTGCTGAGTAGGCCTTGAGGAAAAGACTAACAAGAAAAGCAGGTTGGACTCAGGTTTTCAGCATGGCCTGAAATAGTTGTGTACTCAAATGGATTGATACCCATAGGAAACAGTGGCTGCTTTCCTTCTCAGCCATAACTTTTAAAAAGAGATTCCAAAGTGGCTGTACAAGTTTGCACTCTCACCGGCAATGGAGGAGTGTTCCCCTTGCTCCACATCCTCTACAGCATAAGCTGTCATTTGTGCTTTTGATCTTAGCCATTCTGACAGGTATAAGATGGAATCTCAGAGTTGTTTTGATTTGCATTTCCCTGATGGCTAAGAATGCTGAACATTTCTTCAAGTGTTTCTCTGCCACTTGGTATTCCTCTGTTGAGAATTCTGTTTAGGTCTGTACCTCCATTTCTTAATCAAAAAACATTATTTGTTTTTTTGATGTCCTGTTTCTTGAGTTATTTATATATTTTGGAGATCATCCCTCTGTCAGTTATGGGGCTGGTGAAGATCTTTTTCCATTCTGCAGGCTGCTGTTTTGTCCTATTGACAGTGTTCTTTGCCTTACAGAAGTCTTTTAGTTTCATGAAGTCCCATTTATTAATTGTCAGTCTTAGTGTCTGTGCTACTGGGGTTCTATTCAGGAAGCTGTCTCCTGTGTCAATGCATTTGTGGCTATTTCCTAGTTTTCCTTCTATCAGGTTCACTGTAACTGGATTTATGGTGAGGTCATTGATCCATGTGTTTTGTGCAGGGTGATAGACATGAATCTCTTTGTATTCTTCTACATGCTGATAGCCATTTATGCCAGCGTCATTTGCTGAAGATGCTTTTTTTCCCCATTGTTTAATTTGGATTTCTTTGTCAAAAATCAGGTGTCCACAGGTGTGCAGATTTATGTCCGGGTCTTTAATTCAATTCTTGATTCACTTGTCTGTTTTTATGCCAAGACCAAGCTGTCTTTATAACGATAGCTATGTAATAGAGCTTGAGATCAGAGATGGTGATACCAAGGATGACCCCAGCTAAGACCCTATCAAAAGTGGATACATAGCCTGAACTGGCCATCTCCTTTGATCAGAATGGTGACTACTCCAAATGTCATCAGAGAGCCTTCATCCAGTGGCTGGTGGAAATAGATGCAGAGACCCATAGCCAAACACTAGACTAAGTCTGGGGAATCCTGCTGAAGAGAGGGAGGAAAGATTGTAGGAGCCAGAAGGGTCAAGGACATCACAAGAAAATACAGAAACAACTGACCTGGCTCATATGAACTCAACAGACTCCGTACCAACAACCAGGGAACCTGCATGGGACTGACCTAAGCCCTCTACATATATGTGACAGTTGTGTAGTACAGTCTATTTGTGGGACTTCTAACAGTGAGAGCGAGGGTTGTTCCTAACACATTGGCTGGCTTTTGGGAACCTATTCCTAATAGTGGAGAGGAGGAAAGGGAAACTGTGGTTGGATATAAAATAAACAAAGTAAAAGAAAGAGAGATCCCAAGAGAGTCATTCACAAATGTTGATGTAACTTCTGGGTCACCCAAGTACCCAAAGAAGGAGGGATCTGGATGACCAACCAGGATGGATCTCTAATCACCTCTTTGGCTCGCTGTTGTCAGCTTGTATCTCAAGTTCTGTCATCACCACCCTTCTCCACTTTGCACAGGTAGAATCTCATGTTCTTTGTCCGTACTTCATGAAACCTCTTCTCTGGTGCTTATTTTGCCTGAAAAATAAATATAAGGATTTCATTTTCCTACATAGTTATTGTTATAATCTGCCGGCCTGGCCTACTACCTGGGTGCCCTGTCCCTTTAAGAGACAAGCCCTGCCCATTCCCAACCTCCCTCCTCCCTCCTCCTCCTTCTTCTTCTCTCTCTCTCTCTCTCTCTCTCTCTCTCTCTCTCTCTCTCCTTGAGAGGCAGCTTCTGCCTCTCTCCCTTCTCCCCTTCCCCCTCCATAACCCACTAAATAAACTCTATGCCCAAACACCCTCTCTCTGCATGATGTATCTGTCTGTCTCTCATCCACTGTGTTCTCTTACCCACCAAGGGGACCTGTCAAGGCCTCTGGTGACCTGCTGCTGCCCCTTGTGGGACTGGTCCTCTACTACCTGTTTATAATGATAACATTGGTATCCCCCATGTTTATAAGTGATAACAGTTCCTCCCTTTAATTCGGGTATACATTATTTTTTTTAAAGATTTATTTTTACCTTTAATTATGTGTCTGAGTGTAGGTTTGTGCACATGAGTGCAATGCTCATGGAGGCCTGAAGAGGGCATCAGATCTCCTGGAACAAGAGTTACAACCAGTTGTGAGCCACCTGAACTCTGGTTCTTTGTAAGAGCAGTCTGCTGCTCTCTTAAGGGCAGGGCCATCTCTCCAGCTTCAGGTACATGCCCTTCAGGTGTTTATTACACCTGCTCGGAGAGAGGTATCTTTTTTTCCTTGTAGGCTAGTTCAGTATCCTGCCCTTCCTTGTCCTGCACACCGTCTCCCTCTGCAACTAAGACATCCTTGGTAGCTGACCTGTTTACCACATCTTGATTAATTCCATGCTGCAGTACTGCCTAGCTCTAATTGCAGTATGCCAAAGCAAAACTCTTAATGATTTACACCAAAATCAGATGCTGGAAAATTGCTTTCGATGATGCTGCTGAAGATGATTTCTCAGGGGCTAGTCTGTGGTAAACATTGCTTAAATGGAGCAGAGCTGTGTCATTTAAGTTCAGGAAGAGTCACAAAACTGATGAGTGGAAAAGTTAACTGAACAGCTCAAGGGAAGAAGATAATATCGTTGGACTTGTTGTACGTGTCTCTCTGTTAACACATTAAATAAGACCAAACCAGTTAGAGTGAGCTTTGACTTCATGGAATGTTAACACTTACCCTACCAGAGTCTTTGACAATGCAGGTATCGTTTTCTTCCACGGTGAAGGAAGGTAAGAAGCCGGCAGCCCAGAACTGAGCTGTGACTTCCCAAAGTCCTGAGGGACCAGAGCTACTTCTAGATCTTACTGTCCTTGTGGAATATGTTTTGTTTGCTCTTGTGGTTCTGTATGGCTGCTAAAAATCCAGTCTGCACAGGAGTATTGGCTCGTTTTTGTGTTTATTTTTATTTTCAGACATACTCTCATGAAGCCTAGAACTCTGAAGATATCTATGGCTCACCTTGAACTCTCCTGTCTTTACCTCCTTTGTTCTGGGATTACAAATGTGGACCACCACTCCCAGCTCAGTCTGTACAGGTGGCTACTAGATTCAGGAGGAAGCAAGGGAACAAAATGCCCTTTTCTGTTTACAAGGGTGTGCTTCCAACAAGGTAAGCGATATCTCAGGTAACTTTCCACTGACCAGACACAGTAAGTTCAGGTCTCTGTTACCAAGGAAGGAGGATGTGGTGGATGTTAGAAAATACCCAGAGTGGGGCTGACGAGATGGCATGGAGGTGAAGACTGAAGACTCCAGAGTTAGACTCCCAGCTCCCACATCAGGTAGCTCACAGCCATCTGTAACTCCAGCTCCAGGGGATCTGAAGCTGGCCTCTGTGGACACCTGCATTCATGTGCACAAACACAGACACACAAGCATATTCATTCTTAAAAGTCCCTTGGAAGCAGCTGTTCCAAAAGTTCCTTTCAAACCTGCACTTATTTTCTATCCTCAGTTCTAAGTCGTCTCTTCGGTGACCTTGTCTTCAGAACACCTCTGCTTTTCTCCTGGTTTTTCTTTTGCTTTTGAGGTTTCCCTTCTTTAGAAGGAATGTCCCTGCTATCTCCAGCTGTTGATATCTGCCTCTTCCAGGAACCCTCACATGGGCTGTTGTACGCTGAAAGAGCGCAATTGCATCGTGAGAATCCTATAGCTCTTATTTTCTCTACCATTTATATTTTTCACATTTTACCTTAAATAACAATAATAATTTATGTTGCATTTACATATATATTATTTTCCCATGAGATTGTGAATTCTAGATTGCTCAGGGCTCATTTTGAGCCTGAGTGCATTCCTCAATATAAATAACATTGCTAAGGTATATTTATTTATCCAACAAGTTTTTATTGAATGATTCCTGTGTGTCATACTGCTATGTTTAGTAAAAGCTACATAGCTTTTAGGGCAGTGGTTCTCAACCTTCCTGATGCTGCAACCCTTTAATACAATTTCTCATGCGTGGTGACCCTCAGCCATAAAATTATTTTCATTGTGACTTCATAACTGCAATTTTCTACTGTTATGAATTGTAATGTAAATATTTTTGGAGACAGAGATTTGTCAAAGGAGTCATGACCCACAGGTTTAGAACTACTGTTTTAGGTGAAGCAGATAGAAAGAATTACTATGTAGTATGTTAATAGACCTAGAAGAGAAATTACAAAGTGAAGTAGAGAACGTTAGGCTATTTAGTCTTACTTACTGAATCTAGAAGTGGTTTTCCAGACAGCACACAGAAGTGAGTCGGCACAAGCAATTTCATAGAAATTGAATAATATTATGCCCATAATTTTAAAACTAGCATCTTATGGATAAAAGAGTATGACTGGCAGTTGGCCATATTAAAGAAAAGTGGATTGAGATCTTAGGGTTTTTCAATAAGTACATAATCCAGGTCACATGCCCAGGTTTTCAAGCCAGTTGCTGCTTGAGTTCTCTGTGTCCTGAAGCCAAAGTATATGGTGTTTTCAGCAATAAGTCCTCACTGGCTAGTTCTGTTGGACAGCTAAGAGCAATGCACTAACCTGTATTGGTTTGGAAGTGTCTGAGACCCCCTAGATCAACAACTTATAGGGAGATATCTCATGCCTTGCACTGAATTTTTGTTTAATAACTCATTGCTTCTGGGATTGGGATTATCCATCCATGTAGACTGCCTCTGTTCAAATGCTTTTAAATAATTATGTCTTATAATTAGCTTATAAAATAGTGATTTTCCATTCATAAGTCTTTTCACACATTTTTCATTTTGATTAATCTTCTCCCAACTCCCTTCTTTCTCCCATACTCTTGCTTCTTCTGCCTCTTCCTCCCCCACACCCCTGCCTCACCCCTTTCTACCCTCAGTATTATTTCCCCTCTGTTTTCATATCCCATGTGTTCTGTGCAACGTTTTCTCTCTCATTGGCCCCTTTTTTTGCCATGGATGTTGACTTCTCTGGACACATGTTTGGGGATGGCAGTTGTTCTTGACTATAACAAGGAGTTATCCAATGAAAAACAAGAAGCTTTGTTACTCAACAACCATCTGTTGAGTGACAAGTATATGCCAGGCTCCACTCAGGCACTACTGTTTACAGAGGGGTGTATCCATGTTCTTCAACTTTGGCTGGCCCTTTATGTTGGCATAGCCTTACTTTCCTCTTCTCAGTACTTCTCTGAGACTCATTTCCACTCACTTCATGGCTGACATTAGCCTCCTATTAGTCTCTGAAGTAGCAGCAGTGGGGTAGTGTCTTAGTTAGGGTTTCTATTGCTGTGAATACCACAGAAACTCTAATAAAGGGAACCATTTGATTGGGTTGCTTACAGTTCAGAGGTTTAGTCCATTGTCACCATGGTGGGACACGGCAGCATGCCAACAAACTTGGTGTTAGAGAAGTAATTGAAAGTTCTACGTCTTCTGCAGATAAGAGGAAGTGAACTGAGACCCTTGGGCTTGACTTGAACATAGATGAGATCTCCAAGTCCACCCCCACAGTGACACACTTCCTCCAATAAGGCCATACCGATGCCAACAAAGCCACACCTCCTAATAGCGCCACTCCCTTTGAGCTTATGGGGACCAGTTACATTCAAACTACCACGGGTGAGTAGGGGTATCTGATGGAGACCACAGAGAGCACTTGCAACTTCATTTTAAAGATCTCAGTGTCCAAAAGATTTCTTAAGTCTTTTAGAAAGTCAAATGGTAAATTATGGAAAGAATTTTCATGAAAGAAGCAAGAATCAACAAATCTTGATTTTATTTAAGTGCAAAAGCTGCATATAGAATGAAAATTTGCATATAAATTTCCTAAGGAATTTAAAAAAGACAGGTGATCCTGGTAGCGAGCTTGTCAGGAAACAGAAAAATAGGTATTGATGGTTTTCCCTCCTGAACGCTGGCTATTCTGTTTTTCTAGGACTCTCATGATGTCCCAAGTGGGAAACTGCCTTCATCTCAGCATCCTGTGAGTGGACGGGAGGCTTTCTTCACCTCCGCCTGCTGCAGAAGGAGTGTGTTTACCACTTCAGTGTGATGAGGATAGAAACATGCGGCCGAGAAGCCTACAGCACAAACCTACTTCACGTAGAAATAAGCAGAAGTGAGAACTTTTCCAACCTTCTGAAGGATTGCCCTGAACGAAGGCTGCTACCCGTCTAATTTGCTAGCTCAAGAGTGCTCTGATTTTTCTAACCTTTAAAACCTTTAAAAACTTTCTGTAAGCGTTAGTCTGTTTTGTTTATTATACACACTTGTCAGTTTCATGAAGGATTCTTCAATTGTTAGATTAGTTGCTGTGTTGTTAGACACTGGGATGCCTCATGGGACATTGAGGAGGAGTTTCATGGTCCTGTAAGGGGAGAAAATAGCCCCATCATATGACCAGTATCGTTTCAAGGAACAAAGTTACGTGGAGGAGAAGTTTAGTGTGAAACGCATGTCATTTTTTTGTTTTTGTTTTTGTTTGTTTTAAATCTGGTACGCTTATACATATATTCCAAGTCTTTAGATGTGTTTGAATCTGTTTCATTATTTACACCAGGATGAGGAGGTGATGAGGGTACACCAGAGAATGTTTGCTTCCACTTCTTCACCCCTGGCCTCTAGAATCTGAGACTGTGGTACCTTCCTTGGTAGTGGGACTTTGCATGTGTGATTAAGCTAAAGATCCTGAAGTGAGGAAATTGGGCCTCATCCCAATCCAACCACAGTAGAGAACCTTTGGGTTGTGATCAAAAATAGATGTGATAACAAAAGACGGGTCAGTGAAATGCTATGCCATTGCATTGAAGACAGGGGAAAGCGATGCACAAACCAGAACCTTCGAGTGACTTCTAGGGATGGAGGAGGCAGGGTAACAAAACCTCAGCTTCCAGAAGATAATACAACCCTGCCAACACTTTGGATTAAGTCAATGATATTTTCCTTACACCTTTGACTCCCCAGAACTATGAAATAATAAACACAAAGTTTATGACAACTAACTATAGAAGTGATAAAAACTCAACACAACAGACAGTTGATTCTCCAGAGACTGGAGAGAAGGGATGAGTGGGTGGAGAGGCAGGGATGGTTGGGATGTTCAGGGAGTCATAATGAAACCTGGGAACTGATGATCAGGATTTTCATACTTGACTAAAATTGAGAATTACATGACAGAAGGCCAGGTTTTCTCCTAATTGTGTATTCCTAAAACTACTGACAGGTCAAATAATAAACAGTGATTCTCCACAGACTAATCAATTTATTCAGGAGCAGTGCTACAGTGGTATTGTTTGTGCTATAGTAATTTATGATTGTATTCAAAGAAGTTGAGAAAATTGATGTTTTAAAAGGCAAAATTAGGACTACATAAGCTTCTTTGAAATCAGAAACCTTCACTGAAAGGACCAGGAGCAGGCAACAGACTAAGGATGGACTATTCATTTTTCTATGCAAGGTTGTGATTCAAGGCTGCACATCTGGCAAAGTGTTCCTTATGACCGTTGCTATCAGGCCTCTGTGCAGAAGATCCCTCCTCCATGGTGACAACTACAGCTTTTCTATTCCCCCCCCCACCTTGTCTTCTTGTCTCTTCCTCTCCTTCTCTCCCCTACCTCCTTCCTTAGAGTCTGGCATAAGTCATTCCATTTTGATTTGGACAGCTATCACCCTAGGAGAAGGTTCAAGGTCAGCAATCAGTCGAAAGGGCATCTTGCTGAGCTGGAGCTGATTTCCATGTGGGTGTGTGCTTAGGAGAACACAGAGGAAAAGTGGGTGGCCCAAGAGATCCTGTAGTAATGCCGTTGTGATTGTGAATTTTCTGATCCACTTTAGCTTCTATTCTGACATCTTTAACTACAACTTTGACTCTAGTTACCAAGTGTTGCTAGGCAACTATGACACAAAAGATAGTCATATTAGCCTCAGGAATGATACACCTATGAAACAAGCCTGGGACTGGAGTGTACTGGGAATGGAAATTAAAGGAACCTTGGAACAGCAGTGTTATGCTTCTCCCCTTACATAATTAGAATCTTCTAGCTAAGAGAAAGCTATTCCCCGTCCCCACCCCAGGTGTGGGTTCTGGACCCAGGAGAGGCCGATATGGAGACAAGAGAAATATTTCTCTTAAAGTCTATACTTCAGTTGGGATAATGTAGGCCCCTCTGGGTTAATGGCTCTCAATCTAGCAACTCTGTAGAGCATCTTCCTGGTAGTCAATCACTTGAATAAGTTTTAAGAAAAACCATTCTCTCTCTCTCTCTCTCTCTTTCTCTCTCTCTCTCTCTCTCTCTCTCTTGGTTTTTTGAGACTATGTTTCTCTGTAGCTTTGGAGTCTGTCCTTGACCTCACACTGTAGACCAGGTTGGCCTCGAACTCACAGGGATCCTCCCGCCTCTTCCTCCCGAGCGCTGGGATTAAAGTGTGCGCTACCACTGCCTGGCTTAAAACCATTTTTTAAGCAACAGTTGATAAATCATAAACTAAAAGAGATTGCATCTATATTTAAAATAAGACTCCCAGGGAGTTCCTGTAGCCACAGGTTCTAGGAACTTACCCTCCTATGCTCCCAAAGGAAAGCAGGAAGGAAAAACTGAGGAAGTTCCAGTGTAAAGCATGACTAACAGCCTCCTGTTAACTTTAACTTCATTTTTTTTTCCAGCAGAGAGAATGACAAATGGCTAGACATTTCTTTCTAACCTATAGCCCAAAGGGTGTTGGATGGAGAAGTGTCTCTGGCAACAACGGCCTCTAAGGTGTACACTTTCTTCACAGTTTGGTTTGATACTTTCTCTCTAGTGAGCTGTGGCTTCCTTTGCTGCCCTACGGTGAGTCAAATCTTTCAATGACCCTCCGCTGTGTAGCCCTGTGGTACTCTTCAGGGAAGCCATCTCTGCATGGCCAAATCTAGCCTGCTCATCAAACACCAGTTCCAATAGCATCATCTAGAGCTTTCTAGACTTGGTCAACAAGGGAGTCCCTTCCTTCAACACGTGATGGCACCCCACTATTCTAACAGCAAAGCAAAGCAAAACAACACAAAGCAAGCAAAACATCCCCTTGACCATCTCTGTCCCAACTTGTCTTTCTAGGGAAGCGTGCTCCGGGGAAGATTGGCATTCAAGGATGCTCTTTTAAGCAAAAACTGGGCTGTGATAGAGTCTCAGGGAAAGTATCAGGTGGCTAAAGGATCTCGGAGATGAGGATGATCTCTCAGGGATGTCCCATATTGGGTGAGCTCTCTGTCTCCTCATTGCAGTACAGCAGTTATTGGCTATGACTGTATGGGGCTAAGATAGCTAGTCAGCAAATGAAAATGCACAATATTCTGTTAAATTTGAGTCAGGTAGACAGTGAATGAATGGGTGTGTGTGTGTGTGTGTGTGTGTGTGTGTGTGTCTACCCTACATCATAACTGGGATATATTTATACTAACAAAATTTGCTGCTAATCTGAAATTCAAATTTAACTATCTGTTCTGTATTGTGTCTGGTGTTCCTACCCAGGAAACAGCATAATCCCGATTCAGGTAACTCTCCTCAGGAGAGGTGACTCCCAAAGAGGCTGGCAGAGGAGAACTGCAGGTGAACAGTACTGCCAGTGGGAGGGACATCAGGTCTGAGGGGGATGTGCGCTGGGTACCACAGCTTCCCACACAGGCTGGCGCACTTCCCACTTTGCATTGGCTTAAGTCAGTGTGAGAGTCTGGCTGGTGTGAATGGGCTTTTAGGCTCTGAAGACTATTTGGTCAAATGAGGATGTTTCCTGGGTAGCTCCTCCCTCTTATTGAAATCAAGGAATAATACTGCTTGAAGAGGAGCTAGACAAATGGCCTGGCCTTCCCCATTTCCCAAGGGACTGGGGAACATTCTCCTTTATACTCCATGTATAACTTTACTATGAGCAAGCAGGACTGACTTGAGTTGACAACTATGTAATACACGATATTACATAGCTGTGAACTTCCTGGGAACATCGCATGTATGTTCTCTGGAAGTTTTGGAGAGGATGCAACCCAGATGTGCTGCTTCCTCAGAACAAGTGAATATGTTAATGAAGGATGCTTATGAAGGACGGGCCAAAGCATGGAGCTGATTGGTTCCTTTGGATGTTGGGATGCTCATTCCCTGCTTGACTTACAGCTGTATTCCTCGTCTACCTTGTTTTGTTTTTTTTTGATCATTTTTCCAATAAATGATGTTTTAATTTTGTCCTTTGGTTTACCCTGAGCAACTCTGCATATTACAGAAGAGTTCTAGGAATTCTGCCAAACATAAAGACATGTTTATAACAATAATAAAGCTGATGACAATTCACAAATTCATTGATTGATTTTATATATATATGTGTATATACATATATATGCATAGACATATGTTTGTGTGTATGTGTATGTGTGTTTTCAAGTGTGTGTCTGTCTGTGTGGAGGCTGGAGACTGGCTCTGAGTGTTTTTCTCTCGTGGGCTCCACCTTAGTTTTCAAGAGAGGGTGCCTTACTGAACCTATTCCTCATCTTTTTGGATATGCCAGTTGACCACTGAGCTCCAGGGATCCACTTATCTCCCCACCATCCTGAGCTGGTTTACAGAGGTGTGTGCAGTACACAGATTTTTATGGGTTGCCAGGGATTTGAGTACAAGTCCTGATGCTTATGCTATAGGCTCTTGACTGACAAAGCCATTTCCCTAGTCCTGAATAAGTATATATATTTAAACACTTCTACATGCCAGATACTTTTCTATGCACTGGGAATCCAGATAAATAAACAAGTCAGGAAAACTTCTGCCTTCATTGGATTTGCGCTTAAGCTATTAGCATGAAGACAGATTTAAGACAGTAAACTGAATCAATAAGAGATGTTCTAGGACAAATCAATGGTCGTGGCGGCGGGGGTGGGGTAGAGTGTCATGGCTTTAAACAATCTTGGATTCCTAGCATTGTTTATCTGTGGGGACATTCATTATGTTACAGATTATCCTCCTTCTGAGGACCCATGGGAGAACCTTCCTTTGATGTTAGAAGTAGCAGAAACTGGGTTTCTCTCCGGCAACGGCCTTGTTTTCTTTCTTCTCTACACCCTGTATCATGTGTTAGTTACCACCCAGTTACGTACACAAGGAAACTGATACCATGGCCATGGGCTGTGGCTTCACTTTACCTTTTCTACTGAATTTTAGCCAATTAGTTCACCTGCTTCTCTTAAACCTCATTTTATGACGTTAGATAGTATCTGTGTTGGTGAGCACCCCTAATGTTTTTAGCAAAGTGAGGCAAAATAAAATAAATAAAGCAAGTATCTACACACGTATGTACATACACGAATGCACATACAGATAGAAACAAACCATCATGTGCACGTGTAGCATGGCTTCCTTATTTTGCTGTTTCTGTGTAATGGTAGTGGTGGTGGTGGTGGTGGGGTGTGTGTGTGTGTGTGTGTGTGTGTGTGTGTGTGTGTGGTGTGTATGTGTCTGTACATGTGAGTGTGTGTGCCATGTTACACCATGTAGAGTTCAGAGGACAATCTGGGGTGTTGGTCCTCATATTCTACTTTGTTCAAGATTCTGTCTTCCTTTGCTGCTATGTAGCCCAGGCTAGCTGGTCTGGGGACTTCTGGAGATGTCCTGGTTTCTTCCTCCATCTCCCCATAGGAGTGCTGAGATCACACATACAGCCACCGCTTCCAGCTTCACGTGGGGATTTCGATTCCGCAAGCATGTGTGAAACATACTTTGCCTCTTGAGTCATCTTCCCAGCCCCCAGAAGTCTTGTTCAAACAGTCATGTTTAAAATGTCAAAATCTTCTTTTTGTTTGTTTGTTTTTTTGAGACAGGATTTCTCTGTAGCTTTGGAGCCTGTCCTGCAACTAGCTCTTGTAGACCAGGCTGGCCTTGAACTCACAGAGATCTGCCTCTGCCTCCCGAGTGCTGGGATTAAAGGCGTGTGCCGCCACTGCTCAGCTTTTTTTTTTTCAGTCAAAATCATTTCAATTTAAAGACATGAGCATGAATGTGTCTATGGCTCTTCTAAATTCTTTCCTAAGACCTTCCAGCCAGTGAGTTTGAAAGGTGTGGCATAACTAAACTCTGTGAAACTTTGTGATAGAGGTTAGTTAGCTTTGTGCATGCACACACACACATACACACACACACACACATACACACACACACACATACACACACACACACACATACACACACACACACACACACACATGATGGAGGAGGGTTATCTGTCTATTGTGTTATTTTCATTGGTCAATAAAGAGACTGCCTTGGCCCTCTGATAGGACAGAAAATTAGGTAGGCGGAGTAAACAGAACAGAATGCTGGGAAGAGGGCAATGAGGCAGACGCCATGAAGCCAGCCACCAGGTCAGACATGCTAAATCTCTCCCGGTAAGCCACGACCTCGTGATGCTACACAGATGGTTAGAAATGGGTTAATCAAGATGTGAGAGTTAGCCAGTAACTAACTCTCTAGAGATAATGGGCCAGGCAGTGCTTAAATGAATACAATTTGTGTGCTGTTATTTCCGGGGCTAAGCTAGCCGTGCAGGAACCAGGTGAGGTGAAAAGCAGGCCTGCCCGCAACTCCTTTCTACACACACACTCTCACTCACACACACCACAATATTGAGGGAGGCACTCTATGGTTTATTTATCAACCAACCTAGCTTCTAAATACTTGTTCTATGTTTTTCATTTTAAGTAATAAGTTGTGTTCTTAAATTCTTTCTTTCTTTTCTTTTTAAAATTATTTTAGTTTGTGTTTGGGTGTTTTGCCTGCAAGGGTGTCTCTGTACCATGTGCATGCCTGGTGCCCATAGAGGTCGGAGGAGGGTGTTAGATGCCCTGGAGCTTGAGTTTCAGCTGACTGTGTGGGTGCTAGGACCAGAACCTGGGTCTTGTGGAAGAGGAACCAGTCCTCTTAACCTCTGAGCCACTGCTCTACCCCACAGTGTTCTTAATTTCTTAATTGCAAAAAGCAAAACAAAGGAAAAAAGAAAAAAGTCAAAAATTTGCTGCGTCAAGGGACTGCTAATATTTAGAAAACTTGGGCATATAAATTTATTCTCTCTTTAAAAAGCCCAGATGGCCGGGTGGTGATGGCGCACGCCTTTAATCCGAACTGGAGGCAGACACAGGCAATCTCTGTGAGTTGGAGGCTAGCTTAGTCTACATAGTGAGTTCCAGGTTAGTATGAGATCCTATCTCAAAACAAGAAGCCAGCAAACAAAAAATGTGTCAAATTTACATTATTAATAGTTTTTATGGCTTGATTGTTATATAACCATTTATTAGTGTTACCTATGATATCCGAAATTCTTGCTAAACACCACTTTTAACGGCTGAGTAATATTTTGCTGCATAATTCTGTCTATTCTAGGCGTTTTTCCAATGTTGGGGGCGGGGTCTAGATCTTTCCTTCCATTTGCTAAAAAGTTGCTATGACAAAGTCTTGGAGCTAAAAACCAACTTGGTTGGTGTAAAAATGTGTGTTATAACCCAAACAATTTTATACAGACTGTCTTTCAGAAACATTGAGTATGGTTATGCCTGAATTAGAAGCGTGTGGAAGTCCCTAACAAAGTATATTTTTATCCCCACTTTCACTGGTATCGATTGTAGTACCTGAACAGAATGGAAGGAAGGAACAAAGCCTCCCTGCTGTTGACGGAAGGGGAAGCTGGGGGTGCGGGGGCGGAGGTGAGGAGTGGGGGGATGGGACATGACAGGGTAGGGGACAGGGGTGGGTAAGGGGACAGGGAGGGGCGGGACGGGAAACAGGAGGATGGGGCAGGGGAGACATGGACGACAAGGACAGACGGGAGAACAACGAAGACACACCGGCCATTTTGACTTCCATCTGTGTATCTTTGAAGACTAAGGAGCTTTAAACTGTGTTTTCAGGAGTTTGCCTTTCCTCTTTAATGGCTGATGAGATGTTTGGCTCGTTCATATGGCGAGGAAGTGTTTGTTCCTTCTTATTTTTGCATTCCTTTGGTACAGAAAAGTCTGTCAGTGAAGTTTAGCTTTTTCATGTCTTATATTAAAAACAAACAAACAACAACACCCCCCCACCCCCAGGATTCTTAGGCATTTTATCATTTTTTGGTAACTGTAACTATGAAGGTTTTTTCTTCCATTATGCTTTCTTTGCACTTGGTATTAGTGGCGTATGTAAAGGTGATGGAGTTTGATATGTTTAAAGTTCAGTTGATTTCCCTTGACCTTCTTAGAGCCGTTAGCCATATTTGCAATTCTACCCTGCAAAGAAAGATGCTTTTGTTCTAAGATTTATTCTTCTTTGTTCTGTTCCCTCTCCTATTTAAACTTCCCGAGGAGTCACATGGAATGAAGGTGGTGATACATAGAGTCAAGTGGGTTCTTCTTGTCTTAATGGAGATGTCTACAATGTTTCATTGTTAAGTATAACAGCCCCTGGCTTAAAACGAATCATTAAGGATGAGCTGGGAAATTCAGCAAATGTCTGGCCTGCACATATTAATGTATTATTATAATTCTATCTTCTGCTTTAGTCTCACTGGCTTGTTGCTTTTGGTAATTTTTATTTTCTAGCCTTGCTTTTGGCAAATATCTTTATTTAATCATGGTAGATAATAAAACCAAATAAAACGAACTTGCATTTCCCTTCAAATTAGCTTGGTACTTAAAACAGTGTGAGTGATGTAAAGTTTTCTTGCATAAAATACCTCAGATTTTGGGGTCAGAATTGGTTATGTAAGATTCATGGCATGAAGTACATTTCTCTATTCCCTGAAAAAAGGGAGCCAGAGAATTATTTATCTCTTCAAGTATTTATGAAGTAGTCATAAAGTATTTTAGGTGAGAAATTTTATGGGTTGATTATTTGATAACTTTTTTGGCTTGACTCAAAGTTATTGGCTTCTCCAGGATAATATTTTTAGAGTTACTTTTGAACTATTGTGTTTTCTCCACCTCCATATTTTTTAATTTTCGATACTCCATTATTACTATATTAGGTCCATGTATGTTACATTGTTACTGTGAATTGCTCTTTAGTGATATCAAATGATCAATAGTTCAACTTAATAAACTCTGCCTGGGCTGCCTTCAATTTTTGTAACTACATTGTCTCACCTGCTCTCTTGTGTAGATCTTTTTCTCTGTCTGGTTTAGACAGCAGTTACTAGCTCATTGAAACCTATGACAAGGGGGTGGGCTGCGAGTCATTAAAATTTATTTATTTTATTCTCTGCATGTATATCTATTGCGTGTGTGTGTGTGTGTGTGTGTGTGTGTGTGTGTGTGTGAAGGTCAGAGTAGGATGTCAATGTTTTTCTCTGTTTCTCCTTCACCTTAATTGACTTAAGACAGGGGCCCTCATTGACCCTTGCACTCATGGTTTCTGCTAGGCTGTCTGGCCAGTGAGTTCCAGGGGTCCACCTGTCTCTGTTCCCCACCTCCAGTGCTCGGGTTACAGATGTGAGAAGCAAAGACAGGCTGTTTGTATGGGCGCTGAGGATTTGAACTCAGGACTCATGTTTGCAAAGCAGGCACTTTTACCAACTAAGTCATTACCCCCCTCTAGGGCTCAAGTTTGAATGGCTTTGTCTTTCTACTTAGAGGTATTTATCTGTGTGGATGCAAAGGGAAAGAGATTTACGGAGCTGGTTCCTGAACTGCAGAGGTTGCCAAGTCCAGTCTGCAAAGTAGGCTGGCAGGCCGGGATGATGCTTTAGTTTGAGCCCCAAGGTCGGATATCTGCAGAGTTCTTTCTAGGGAGAGGTAATTTATTTTTCCTCTTAAGGTCTTAACTGGTAGGATGAGTCCCATCTTTGATTCCAGAGAGCAGTCTGCTGTATACATGTTAATCTTACTTAAAATTGCCTTCACTTCACAGAAGCATTTAGAATGGCATGTATTAAGTACCTGGACATTATGTCCTATACATATTGACATAAAAGGCTAACCACTACAAAGCCACAATTCTAGGGCGGCTGCAACTCCTGCTCCACCCCTCCCCCCCAATTGCACTCCTTTCTGTTATGTTTCTCATCCCAGAAAAGCCCTCTGCTTTTGAAGGGTAGCTTCCAGAAACTCAAGCCTTCTAGCTTTCCAGATGTCTGCACGGCCCCTTGGAAACTCCCACGCTGGACTCCCCATGCCGCCGCCATTCCTTTTCCATCCTGTGCTAGCCAGCCAGGCTCTGGCTTTTATGGTTCTCCTCAAGGATAGCGATGCTTTAGCTCTCCACTCCCAGACACCCTAAACCCCAGAGGGACGCAGGTCAGACTGAAGTGTCTGCAATGATCCATGTTCTTCTTCCCATGGCAGCGTCTGCTTCATGACATCATCAGGGCTCCAGGTCTTTGTGCTCTGTCTTCCCCAGGCATCGGACTGCTATTTTCCCAGGATAAAGTCCTTTGCTTAAGTGATCCACGGGCAGGTAGCTGCTGGGACTACGAGCTTCCTTCAACAGAACCAGGAGGAGCAGACTGTTTGTTCTTTCATTTGAAAACAAATCTCATTCAGCCTCGTTGACACGAATCAACTGTACGAACAAATAGAACTCCGTGTAGTGTTTCCACACATCCCACCCCACCTCTGCAGCACTCCCACTGCTCAGACCCCCCACTTCTGCAGCCTTCCCACTGCCCAGGCCCACATCACTGTTCTTGCTCTTCTCCTTTCCAGGTAACTTATTTATTTCTTCTCAGAGGACAAAGTATACCGATCCTTGGTCTGCCTCCCTCATATGTTGCTCTGATTGGTTAATTGTAGTCACATGACCATCAGGAACCAATCATGCTGATGGGGACAAGGGCCCTTTTGTGCATAGATCAGAAAATTTTCTTCTTTTTCTATCCTTTCTTCATTGTTCTGTTTCTCAAATCTTCCCATTTTTCTCTGGGAGACTTTATTAAATTATGTGTCCTTCACAGTGCTGAATGTGTTTCCAACAGTTGCCTTTTTTATAGCCTCTAATATTATTTTTAATATGAATTTATTAAAACTTACATTGTATTTTAGTAACTTGCCCTTTTTTGAAAAATATGCTTTTATTTCAATATGTTCTTGATTCTTCTCTTAGATTCTTGACCCCCCCTCCCTTTTCTTTTTGCCATTTCAAAGCTAGTTCTTTGTATTTTGTGTTAATTTGGGCAAATGATTTAAAAAGTTAGTTCTGGGCTGCACAATAATGTAAAAATGTACTTATGGCCTGTGGTAGTTTGGATGAAAATGGTCCCTTTAGGCCCATAGGGAATAGCACTTTTGGAAGGTGTGGCCATGTTGGAGTGATGTGATATTGTTGGAGGAAATGTGTCACCAGGGGGTTGGCTTTGAGGTCTCAGAAGCTCAAGTCAGGCCCAGTATCTCACTGTCACTTCCTGCTGCCTGTGGATCCAGATTGAGAACTCTCAGCTACTTCTCCAGCACCATGTCTGCTTGCATGCCTCCATGCTCCCTGACAAGATGATAATGGACTGAATCTCTGAACTGTAAGTCAGTCCCAATGAAATATTTTTCTTTGAAGAGTTGTTATGGTCATGTTGTCTCTTTGCAACAATAGAAATCCCAGCTAAGACAAGGCCCTTGGCCAAAATGACCCATTTTGTAATATATATATATATATATTGCAAAATATATATATTACAAAAATGTTATGTTTCCTGTAGAAAGTAATATTCAATATGTAATCTTCCTTTAGTTGTTCAAAAGAATATTCCTTTTCCATTATAATAATATTGTACTAGTTTACATGTGTTGTTTGCTTGATTTCTTTTGTTTGTTAGTTTGTCTTTAATCTTGACAAGATTTATGAAGGTTAGTTTTGTCAAAAGTTACAAGATACAGTGGCTTCAGTGCCTTTTGTAATTTTTAGTGTTTTAGTAAAAGTGGCTTTTCCTATTGAATTCAGATCACAAATAATTTGTTTATTCAGGAGACTTGGGATAGCTTTTAATTTTGGAGAAGAATTTACTGGATGCTTTGTTCTTTTCATCCTTGTTTCTGTTCTATTCTTGAGTGAGAAGAATAGAGTGTTCAGCTCTTCAGCCTGTGCCCTCAAGAGGTTCTGCCCTTAGCCAGCACTGCCCAAGAAGCTCTCGTTCTCATCCTGACTTTTGTTTATAGAGCATCTAGTGCCTTCTAAATGTCTGGGATAAAAATATGCTGTAGTAAAAACCCATTTGATACAGTGTGGAGAACGGAGACAGACAGCTTCCCAACTGAAGTGAGAGAAAGATGGTTGAGGTATACAGGACACAGGATTCACACACACACACACACACACACACACACACACACACACACACACACACGTACACACACGTGTGTATTCTGGTCATTATGTTTACTTTGTACCAGTGCTGGGAGACTTCATAAAAAGAAACTTTTGTTTTATCTAAAAATGGATCCTGACCTGAGTGTTTTTAGAGTTTTAAATTTGTTTTGTTGGTAATATTTAAAAAAAGTTCTATCTATTCTGCAACTATGCAAATACCCCTGAACTTTCACGCAGCTTTTTTTGATAGCAGTTAACATCTTCAACCCCTTCTCCCAATTTCTATAGGTTTCATGTTGAGTTAAATTGACAGAGGACTCCAGAGTAGATTGGATAGGTTTGATGTACTACTAGCTGGTTGCTGTCAACTTGATATAAACCAGTTATCTGAGAGGACTTGCCTCCATCAGACTGGCCAGTGGCCAAGTCCACAGGGTATTTTCTTGATTGCTAATTGATATAGGAAAGCCAAGGTCACTGTGGACAGTACCATCCTTAGGCAGGTGGACCGGGCTGTATATGTAGCTTAGCAGGCTAGTAAACAGCACTCACCTGTGGTCTCTGCTTCAGTTCCTGCCTCTGGGTTCCTGCCTTGGTTCCCTTCAGTGGTGGACTATAACTTGTAAGTCAAATAAACCCTTTCCTTCCTGAGCTGCTATGGCCAAAGTATTTTATAATAGCAACAGGAAAGCAAACTAGAACTCAGGATAAAGGATTGAAAAGGCATCCCTGTAGGCTTTTCCCTGTGCCAGGATTCAGCTGCTCCTTGAATTCAATACTTATTAGCTACTGATGTAGAAACAGATATCTGTTTAATGGTGCTACCTCCGGGACAGTTGTTTGTCAGTCTAGAAGATGGTTGGTTACATTTGTTTCAGAGCTATAGTTGCAGGATCCTGATGGCTATATTGTCTCAGAATTGTGTAGCCTGACTCAGACTGAGCTTCTGGTTCAAAAAACCAAAATGCAAGCATACCTACTTATAGTAGAAAATACACATCTGAGGATGATTATTTCCATGGTTTTGGATACTAATATGTCCATTTAATTATATCCCATGTGTTCTGAAAGTAATCATTTTAAGGCAGCAAGGAAAAGATGCAAGCTGATAAATATATAGATAGAAGAAAAAAAAAGATCCTTCCAGGAGTTAAGAAGCTAAAATGGTATGATGGTTGCTGGCGTGGAATAGCTGGCTTATTTCCCTTGTGACTGGCCGTTTGTGCTTTTGTGTACTTAAGTTCCTTCTCTGAAAAATATTGCACTGGACCAAATAAATTAATACATTAAAAAGCACCTTGAAATGTCCAATTAATGCTAAGAGCTGAGGACAAGGGAACAGCCCCTAGACTTTAGACTCATCATAGTAACTACTGAAATGCTAACGAATTTGGTATGGGAATTTGAAATTAAATTGGACCAGGCTTTTGGCTAGAGCTAGAACAGACAGGAACTCTTCCCTGGGATGTTAATGCTAATGCACAGTGATGCCCAACATTATGGAACATTCTGCAGAAAACAAAGGGAAACCATAGCTTCCACAGCCTGTAGATCAGAGGTCGGTGTCTTAGGGCTTCTGTTGCTATGAAGAGACACCATGACCACGGCAACTCTTACAAAGGAACACAGTTCGTTGGGGCTGGCTTACAGTTCAGAGGTTTAGTCCACTATTGCCATGACGAGAAGCATGGCTGTGCACAGGCAGACATGGTGCTGGAGAAGTAGCTGAGAGTTCTTCATCTGGATCCACAGGCAGCAGGAAGTGACAGTGAGACACTGGGCCTGACTTGAGCTTCTGAGACCTCAAAGCCAACCCCCTAGTGACTCACTTCCTCCAACAACATCACACCTACTCCAACAAGGCCACACTTCCTAATAGCGCCTTTCCCTGTGGGCCTATGGGGACCATTTTTATTGAAAGCACTCCTGTTAGTGCACCCTAGAGCCAGCCAGTTGCATTTGTAACTGAACACACTCAGCTGCATTTGTTTGTGTGGTATCAATGCCTTCTGGCTAGAGTGAAGACCAGTTGAATCTACAGAGGCGCAAGCCCGCAATAGTTACAATCTGGCTTATTTATACATCTTCTTTTTGAGACAGGGCCTTACCAGGTGCCCTGTCAGGCCAGCAGCTTCCTGTAGAGTCTATGTTAGCTGCATGCTTCTAATTATCCTCCTGCTCCTGCCTCCTGGATGCTGGGATTACAGGTCTGCACCACCACATCCTGTCTTCCCAAGGTTCTCAGCATAAACAAATTGCTAAATTAGAAAGCAGGACTTACTTGTAGAAAACACTACAAAGAATATAAGAGACTAGACTAATAACTTTTAATTCTTATCCTTGGCTTAATATTTCAGTATCACAGAGAGGCCCTCTGAGAGCTGTTTGAGGAGTGTCTGTAGCAGGGAGGAGGGGGCTAAATAGGAGAGCCGGAACATCACTCTGGAAGTTATTGCAGTAGAATTGGAGGAGATGGGGACAACTGACGTAACACAGGGTCCTTTGTGGTCACAAGACGTTTCAGGGACATCAGGGGAACCAGTTAGAACAAATCTACGAGAGCAAATGGCTATGATGTAATTACTTGGAGTAAGGTCAAATTAGAATCTGGGACACAGACTAAAACCGGAAATGGTACGAGAAGTCTGATAGTCAAACAGGAATATTGGTAGTTGGAGCTGTGTGTCTGGAAGGATGCTCAAGTCAAGACCCTGGGCATGACTTCTGAGGTCATTCAGTTTTACTGCCATTGGGGCTTTTGATAGGCAATCATGAGGTGGACAGGTGCCAGCCATGGTGGTCTCTAGTGAGATGATGGAGGGTTGGCACTCTGAGAAACTCATTCTACGCAGAGATAAGGCTGGTACAAGCTGGATCAAGAGTGGGTGGAGAACATTTGCACGGGTGAACTGTCCAGCATGGTGTATGAGGTGTCAAGTTGGTTAAGGCAAGCAGGAACGCAAGTAAGTGCCTTGGTACAGGGAGGCGATGCTCTGGCATGATGAGAAGGCTGTCTGTGAGGCATGATGCAGGAAGACTCTCCGCATGGACTTCCAAAAGCTCAGTTTGGGGGCAGGAGGGTGTCCGCTTGAATGGTGATGGTAACCAGTTGGTATCATGTACAGAGTTGAACAGGTAATAGAACCATGTCCATAGGGAGATGAAGAAGTCAGAGAAGACTGGAAAATATGTGTATAATTTTTATTGAATTAAGTAAATTTATTCAGGGAGAAGGGAGAGGTAAATCTTAGTGTTTGATAGGAATTGGCAGTATTTTTGTGAACTTGAGGTTTTCAGTGTAGTTGGACACACATATCAAGAAAATATATTTCAATGTATGTAGATACACATACTCATTTAAATACACTTGTATCTACATGAATAGGTATACTTCCTTTTTAAAGATTTAAGTTATGTGTATGTATCTTTGTGTGTGGTATGTGCATGAATGTGTTATATACATGTATGCCTACACGGACATTTACCTATACATAACATATGTATGCATTTATATACGAATATATGTTTGCTTGTATATGTATGTATGAATGCATATTTGTGCATGTATATGTATGTGTCTACATTTATGTGTATATGTGACTATATACTTGTGCTATGTACATGCACACATAATTATCTGCTTAGGTATACTTCTTTTATAAAGACTCATTTTTAATATATGTGTCTCTGTTTGGTAGGTGCTTATGAGTGTCCATAGAAACTAGAGGCATTGTATCATCCTGGGAATGAGTTACACAAAGTTTTCAGTCACCAGATTTGGGTTCTGGGAACCAAACTCAGGTCCTCTGGAAGAGAAGTACTTCCTCTTGACTGCTGAGCCATCTTTCTGGCTTCATACATGCAGTTTTTAGCTCACTCACTGAAGTAGCCCAGGAGCTGAATGGGGATATCAGACTGAATGTCTTAGTGTATCCACAAGAAAGAAGACATTAGACAAATCCAAATGAGGAAGAACATTCCAAAAATAGCCTTTAATCTTTGGCATTGTCCAGGTTGTAATGGCTAAGGCAAGGCAGAGAACTGTTTTAGATGGAAAGAATGGACAGGCTGTTAGGTTCATGTCCCAGTGGTGCCAGGGAAGGAAGAGAGTCACAGGAGGCTGAAAGGTTGAAGAGAATTCAAGGATTCACAGCCTGATAAGATATACTATTCACTCCTGAGGAGAGCTTGGCAGGTTGGTAGTAGCCAGCCGGCATGAAGACACATACAACAGGCCTCAGAAGGGTAGGAACACAGGCCTCCAGACAAACACAAGGCAGAGGCTCTGACTTCAAGCCCATGTTTATACATCATCACACAAAATGAAACTCTTCCAGAAGTAGTTATATAACAGATCACATCACATGTACTCTGGGGATGTCCAGACATCTTATGTCAGCCATTTTATGCTGACTCATAGTTCCACAGATGTCTGCTGTCAGCCATGTTTTGCTGACTCATGACAACTTTTTGCTGACAAGATAAGGGCATCATTTTGACCGATGTCTTTTTGTTATGAAGGACATTAGGGCAGATAGCAAAGCTGAAGCAAGAGTGGAGATTAGAAAATATGTGCTAATTTCTTGATTTTGATGGTCATATGAGATTTTCTAGAATCATTATTTTGACAAGAAACATGGAGATATGCAGACGTAGGTAGTTCACGGGCATCATGCCTGGCAAATTTATCTGAAGAAGTTGGGAAAAGTTCTCTGTATTAGTCTCTCAACTTTTCTCTAGATTTAACACTGCTTCAATGTTAAAAGTAAATGTTGTCCATTTGTTCCTTCTGGCAATATTATGGACAAAATGTCCCAAGAAAACCCAGCACAAAATTCTTAAAATGCTGACTATAAAATAAAAGCATGGGTGAGCAGACAATAATAACAGAAGCCAGCAGAGTCCAGAATGTCAAGAAGGCACAGCTCCCTGGAGACAGCAGGCGTGGATGGTTTGCATTCCCTGAGTGTGTGTGTGTGTGTGTGTGTGTGTGTGTGTGTGTGTGTGTGCGCGCGCATGCGTATGCTACAGCCAAAGGATGCACAGGAAAGAGAAGAGCCCAGAGGTCTGATTAGAGAGTCGGATATGTTCTTTCTACTGATTGAGACCTTCATATTCTCAGACTTGGAGCAGTCATTTACAGTTCTCTTGAGAACTCTCTTTTTGGGGGGATGTATATGGAGAAGTCTTTTGACTCACAGATTGAGAGGATACTGTCCCTCACAGAGAGAACAGGCTTGATAGTGGATGATTATACGGTAGAGGGAGCAGGCAGTTGGTACTCCTCACCTCCTTATATCTAGGAGAGGTGCGAAGCAGAGGATCTTTTGAGAATTTGTCGTCTGTTGCCCATCCTCCATTGAAGAGTTGAGGCTAGAATGCACAGTACTTGAGTGATTGGAAGGATTTGGAGTTGAGTGTGATGTTTAGATTCATCATTGGTAAATATTAAATCTTCTTTGAGACTTTGTAGACTACACACCCTAAGACGAAGCTCATACCTGGCTTTGTTTGCATGTTGAGAGGTGGAATCCCTAGTGGGTGTTCAGGATGCAGGATATCTCCAGTGAGCCCAGACAGAATCAGAACTAGAGACGTAAAGAGGAGAGACAAAGGAATAAAGATCTATCCACCTGGTTCTTCCTACTTCTTGTTAGTTAAACTTTGTCCTTGGACCGGAAGTTTTATCATACTTCTGGGTTACATCATCTGGCTACCACCTGCAGCTGTTTGGGATGCCAGAAACAGTGTTTGAGTCTGGAAGTGGAAAAGAAGCCAGGAGATACACATATATGGTTGCTGGTCTGGCCTGGGTGTGATAAAGGTAAAAGCAAGATTCACATATACTCTGGGCAAGTACTAGTCAACCCTTAGGACTGTGAAAATGGTCCAGAAAGCTGATAAGAGGATCTAGAAGGTACAAATAGGTTTAATCAGATTTACTGTTATGGCAAGAATGTGGAATGCCCCATAGGCTCATGTGTCTGAATACTTACTTGCCAATTGTTAGTGCAGTTCCTGGAGGTTGTAAAACTTCCCAAACATGGACTTCAATTGGTGGTCATAGACTCATGGGGTGGGATTTGAGGGTTATACACTGATCCAGTTAGTGGATGTGGACTGGCCCAGCTGTGGATGTACACGGACTATGCTATAAAATTTCCCTGCCACAGATGCAGCTGCCTCGGCCTCCATGTCTCCCCAGAACCATGAGCCAAGATACATCTCTTCTTTCTTGAGTTGCTTCTGTTAGGTTGTTGACTGTGGGTGACAAGAAAAGACTGTGTACAGCACAATCTCCCTGCAGTGGCCATCTTCACTTGTGTTAGGTTTGACACGATGCTTATGAACTAGGTGCACCAATCCCTTTGCAGAGAGGAGACGAATTAGCCCAGCTCATTGGACACAGTGTGGTATTCCAGGCACTGTAGCTATTCTTGATGCTGTACTTCGAGCCTCCATCGGCCGTTAGCATCACCCATTCTGAACTCCCTCTATCTTGGTTAGGAATTAAGCTGGCGCAGTAACCCAGACCTTCATCAGCTCTTCTAAGTGTCCTGCCCTTGTCAGGTTGCAGATAGTAGCATATGGTTTTGGTGTTTTTCTTTACATACCTGAAGCAGTTATCTCTGCATGCCAGAGAACACATCCTGTGAGCATCTGCAGACTCTGGGACTGGAAGTTGGTGTTTGGATGTAGCACACACTTTAAAGGAACAACCCAGGGGTTAAGTACCAGAAGTGAGTTCTCTGAAGCAGTCCCCAACAGCTGATTGACCTGGGGATGGAGAATAATTGCTTCAGCTTCCTCAGTGCTGGCATCCACTGTTCTATACTGATTCCCACACTTGCCCTAGAGAACTGAGCACCAGTATCCAGTGCAATGAATTTGTTGGCAATCCTGGGTTTCCATACTTGCTTCTCATTCCCCTCACTCACAAACTACTCGTGCTGAGATACTTGCTGGAGTTTGTGTCTAGGGGCCCAGATTAAGATACATTTGCTGTACCCCACACAGTTGCTGTAACTGCACATGGACAGTTAAGCCAGGGGGTGCCAATTTTGAATATTGTTCAGACACATTCATTTCTGTTCCTGTTGTTCAATGCCAACCTGAGTTCTTCATGGATATGAGACTCAGGTGCTTCCACCCTTTAGCGTACCTCTTTGCCTCCTGGGTGCTAAGGAGTTCATTGGCAAGTGGTCTCTGGAACTTTCGGTTCAGTATATATTATACTGGTTGTCCTCTGCCCTCTTCTCCCTCTCCAGAAAAGCCAGTGCCTAAACATTTTGGCATCCAAATTTTGGAGTCAAGTTCTTCTAGTGGGTTTTGGTGTGATGGAGAGAGGAGGGTATTTAAACATTCTGCTCTCTGGTTGCTGTTTCAGATTGTTTTTCTTGTGGTTAGCAGGGCACTCTATCAGCCTGTGAGTGCACTTTCAGTCATTGGGAAAACAGGATATGTAACGTGTTGAATCGGGACATATACTTTATTCATGAGCGATTAATTTCGCAGGCGTTGAACCCAAGTTGGCAAATCAGCCTTTCTTGAGCATTTTGCAAGTGAACATAGGCCCACTGACAAAATCACCGTGAACGTAAGTTCCTTATTGTTGGGGGATGGGTGGTTCCAGGGAGCTGATGACAGATAGAAGAGACCTGTCCTCGGATGATGACTGTAGCAGAGATCTGGTGCCATGAGGGGCCAAGTGAAGGCCAGCTCCAGTGGACAAAGAGCTACCTCTCTGTCCCCTAACCATCATCTGAAAGTGATGTTACATAGATAACCAGTCACAAGATGGCTGGCGAACTTTCTGCAGGCATGATGATGGATCATGGCCCCACAGACATTGAAGAGTGACTGAGTATCCTGTGAATTCGTCAGTTGAACTTTTCTGGACATACCCTAGCAGACATAACCAAGTGTGTGTTTCCGCAGTTCAGCTGATAATGAAGATCAACCCTACCCTTTGTCAGTCAAACACATCACTTTAAATCATGACATTCTACCCTTGGCTTCTAAAGATTCTTTTTCATCTTATAATACAAAATGAATTTAGATTATCTCTAAAAGTCCCCACAGACATTAATAGTTCCAATCATGTTCAAAAGTCCAAAGTCTCTTCTGACCACGCTCTTTTATGAAAAAAGAAAGTTACATGTTTCTAATATACAACGTTGCAGAATAAAGATTCCAGTTTCAAAGGGGAGAAATGGGATGACAGCAAGGAAATACTTGACCAAAGTAAGATTGAAACCTAGTAGGGCCAACACCTTTCTCATTGGCCATCTCTACCCTGCCGACAGTTTTCTTTGGTGGACATCCCATGTTCCCAGCATTACCAATATCCTGGGGGTGTTATAGTGTGGAAAACCATGAGCTAACAACCAGATGTTACAGGATAACAATTTGTTAATGGATGGACCTTATTTTCAGTCTGCCATAGTAGGAGAATAAAGAATGGCCAGATTAAAGACAGAATAGCCCCCATATAACAATCGTGCAAGTGATTAAAATCAGGAAATTGTAGTTAATTTTATGATCATGGGAAAGGTGTGTGCTATAGGTTTATGATTAGACAGTTAACAACATAACATGAAACATTTTATGCTCAGTCAATTTTGAAGCAATGAAAATAATTTATGATATGTAATTCACAAAATTATTGAGGCAGAACAAATTAAAAAGATAGTTGGTCTCTAGCTAAGGCCATGGTCAAAGTCCATCATTGTTTAATTAAAAAGAAAATGAAGTCAGTTGCCCCTTAACAGGGGCTCTATTCAAACTGATCCTGTACTTTCCTGTCTTCATATAGTGTTGTTTAGGGTCTCTTGAATGGAATTTGACCTTGCCACACAGTGCCTGGCATCAGAGGCTTTTAGGAATGGTGGTACAAGCTTTCAGAACTCCTCATAGTTGAGTTGTCTTTGTCTGACAAACCAGTACCGTGTGAATGATTCTGCAAGTTCTGCTGCCTGCTTGAGATATAGCCTGGCTCTTTGTATCACAGCTGCATCTGCCTCTGTGTGTCTTTGAGACTGACCCTAGAAAAAAACATATCCCCTGGTGGTCATTTTGGATCAACAGCTGTCTCAACCCAGGTTCTCTCTTTTCAAACGCAGTTGCATTGTTACAAGCTGGAGCCTTTATGGGTAGGCCTTATCCTCAGGGCACTTTGTCTACTGCCTTAGTACAGAGCCCCACGTTTCTCTTGAATGGTGCTAATCTCTTTACAAATCAGAACTGGTTTATTCATATATACTTTGTCCACAATTTTCATTTCTCTCACTGTCCTTTCCCCATACAACTTCAGATTTGCATATCTTTCTCCGCTGTCCCACTGTAAATCTTACTAAGTGTAGAGCGTGTTAGCCATGCCACCGCATGATTACGGTCCTGTGTTGAAATAGCCCCTGCCGAATAAATTACTCCATTACTTTTGAGTTCAGCCTTACTCAAGTTCTTAGGGCATAGGAAGAAAGAAGCAAGATTCTGAAACGCTATGATAGCAAATGAATGACCTCTGGCCCAGTTCTCGATGAAGTCCTTGTTCCTCTCCGAACCCTCCTGAGCCGGGCCTTCATTGCTTCTCTCAGTATTCTGGTTTCCGACCTCCTACCGGAATGGCCCGCTAAATTCCACTTACAACAGTCTAAGCTTTTCCAGCCTGCAGATCCTAACTCTTCCTTGTTCTTCCCCCAAACCTGTCCCAAAGGCCTACAGACAACATGGTAGGTTTATACACGCCTGTGTCAGTTACTTTCCTCATTGAGAATGCATGCCTGACAGAAGCAACCTAAGGAAGGGTTGGTTCATTTCGGCTCATCCTTTGAGGGTACCGTCCGTCACGGTGGGGAAGGCGTGTAGGTAACAACAGTTGTAGATGCAGTAGAAGGAACATAACATCACTGCTCTCATTGACTCTGCGGTCAGCAAACAGCCAGGGGAGCTGGTGTTCAGCTTGCTGTCTCTTTTCTATTCCTTTCTGGATTTCAGCTCATGGGATACTACTGCACACACCCAAGTCTTCCCTGCTCATTAAACATTGTTCTGAAAACAATGTTTTATGAAAACCAATAAACTGGATTATACAAAGCTCTAAATGATTGCCTGTAAATGCTTTAGTGTGAGGATTCATTTTATTTTTAATTTTTAAATTCTTCTAATTATTTTATTTATATGTGTGTTTTGCCTGCGTGTATGTCTATACACTATGTACATGCCTGGTACCCCCAGAGGCCAGAAAATGACATGACATCAGACCCCGTGAATTTGGAGTTATATCCAATTGTGAGCCAACATGTGAGCGTTGAGAATTAAACCCGGGTCCTCTGGAAGAGCAGCCGCTGCTCCATCTCGCCAGGCTGATGACTAATTTAAACATTACAACTGGAATCGCTAAATCTAGCATCATCTGCATAATAAAGTTGGTGATTTGAAATGTTCCCTAAAGACCTCTCGCCTGCCTCCATCCCCAGCTGGCTATCTTGGGAGGTGATAGATCCCTTAAGAGATGGGCCGTATTGGGACCAGTTCTCAGAGGCAAGCCCTCACAGGACTTAATATAGCTCTAGTCCCTTTATTTATTCTGTACCCCCCCCCCCCCAGCTCTCTAGTCATGAGGAAAGCAGCTCTGCTCGGCACTTCTACCATGATGGCTGCCTCACCATGGGCTCAGAGTCACAGGGTCAATTCGGTTATGAATGGAGACATCTGAAATGGAACCAATGTGAGTCCCTTTTTTCTTTCCTTTTATTTTTTTGCATGTATATGTGGTATGTGTGCTTGTACATATGTTCACATGTGTGTGGTACATACATGTATGCACGTGCACATACACACTGTGCTTATGGAGCCTCCAAGGTTGAACCTTCTTTCTCAACCACTCTGCCTTATTCATTGAACTAGGTCTCTCAATCGAAACTAGAGTTCACCAGTCAGCTCGTCCAGCTAGCTAGCTTGCTTAGGTGATCTTCCAAGTGCTGGAATTACAAGTGAACTGACTCATTCAGCAAGTGCTTTACCAACAACCTCTCTCTCCAGACTCTTATCTTTTCATTAGATGATTTATTTCAGGCATTCACCATAGCAACAGAGCTGATTAGTACAGTGGTATTATTGTAGGAAGTCATACTTCATTTCTTAACAGAAGAAGTTGACAGATGAAGAGCCTTCTCCCTTGAGACGTCAGCTAGTCTCCTCTTTCCCTACGTATCAGCTGTTTTTCATTTTGAATTTATATTTGAAGTTCTATGCAACACATAAATCTTCTGCTCAATGTTTGGTCTCGTTCATTCTATCCATAGAGCTTCCTTTGCCAGCTCCTTAGGAGTCAAGGTCTAGGAAGGGCTGGCTGTTGGACCACAGGTACTCTTTTCCTTCCTGACTACATAGCCAGAACATTCCTTGCTCCTTCCTGCCAGCATCTGCATTGGCTATTGGTGGTCTTGTGGCTCCAGCTGGTAAATCAGAATTCTTTTTTATGAATTCATATCCTTGCTCCTATATTTGTCTTTATATTATTGAAGTCAAGTAGGATGTATGCTCAGCAAGTCTATGATACTGGTCAAAATTCTTTTCAATCTCGCCAAGCCTTTCCTCTTAATTTGCTCCTGACTATTCAGTTTGGCTCAATATTTATCCAAAATTTGTTATGTGCCAGGAACCTTGCTGAGTGTTGGTCGTCAAGAAGATGTTTAACATGTAATTCCTCAGACCTCAGTGTGTGCTGACCACTGACTTCCTTTGAAACCTCTCTGTATTAGAAGAACAGGGAAGGCTTCAGAATGGCCCAATCTGCCTGTTGACCCCCAGTAAATTTGACTACATAGTAATTTTTTTTACTAGACAGTTCTCAATTAAACATTATCAAAACTATTTTCCTACTTTCAAGTTCTTTCTCTTCCTGATTTCCTATTTCTTTTTTGCCTCAGCTTGAATTCTTACCTGTCAATCCTCCTCGCATTGCTCCTTCAAGAGTGAAGGGTTCCAAGTTTTTTTTCCAATCTCGTTGCTGCTCTAGCCCTTGCCGCCTCTGTCCTGGACTACCCTAATTGCTCCCGCATTGTTCTCTTTGATTCCATTGTTGTCGGCAGATGCATCTTTCTAAAATGTCCTCTTGCCGCCTCACTGCGCCCAAACCTTCAGTGAGTCCCCCATGACTACAGAGCAAAGCCCACTGATCTACTCTGGTATTCTCTGACTTCCAGTCAAGGCCCCAATCTTCCTTTGCAACTTTATCTCTGAGCTTCACTTCCCTGAGCTTTGCTTTCATGCAGTCCGAGGGCTATTAGGGTTCTCTACTTAGCAGAAAGATTACTGCAGATTTGGTGACCATTTTCACTGTCCTATTGAGTGGTGTTTCTGATTTTTGTTTCAGATGTCCTTGTCATACCTGAACACATTTGTCTCCTAGCAGTGGTTCTTAGTATACATCATTTGTGATCTTAAAAGATATGCGTGCTTGAATCCCCTTCCCGGAGATTGAGAATCGATTGATCTGGACAGCAGGAGTTTAATTTTCTCCCAGCTGATTCTCATGTGCTTCTTGGGTTGAGAAGCTCTGGATTCTCAGGAAGGGTGCTGTATGTAATATATTGCCAGGGTTGTCATACGGGATGATGAGGAAGGACAATGGAAACACAAGAGCATGACACATTCCTTGGTCACAACCATGAAAGGAACTACCTGGTATTGGGCTCACTTGACATCAGGAATCTTCTGAGATGGTCCTCCACCTTTTTTCCTGAGGCAATATCTCCCCCACTGAACCCAGCCAGAGCTTGCCAACTGACTAGGTTAACTAGCCAGGTTGCTCTGGACATCTTTTACCTCTGCCTTCCAAGGGCTGGAATTATAGGTATCCTACCACAGCCTCTCTGCATTCAGGTGGGTTCTGGAACTCTCTGGTATCGGGCTGACTTTGCCATTGTAGGCCTGGAAACCTTACTGGGAGTTGACTTCATTCGTGTATAATTTGTAAAACAAATATTGGGGCTTATAAAAGCTTCTTCCAAGGAGGAGGGTTTGTATTCTAATTTGGAGTCTAGATTTTCCCAATCACCCTAGGAGGTCTCTAAGAAAAACACAAGTAGGGGCTCTCACAGGGCCGTCACACGCAATGGCAAGTGAATCATATTCTAATTGTGGATTTTCAGCACAATGGCTACAAGTGTGTCAGAAAAGCTAAGAAAATTATTTGCTATAGATAAATAAAAGCTTCTGATCTTTTAATGTTTATTTTTAGATAAATAAAAAGAGGCCTATTTTGTGTTTGTAACCAACTCGGTGCCTGAAATATTTTAAGCACTTGCATACTTTATTGTGTGCCAGGTTATGCTGGGATATAAAGTTCCCAAAGATGATATATTTAAAATGAAGGAACGTTCCGGGGAAGAGCGCCATAACCTGGGTGATGAACTGTTACTTAACAAATAGCCACTTATCCTAATGTCCAAAATGTAGCAGGCTTAGCATTAGCATGGAATTTCTTTCTGGTTTATAGATCAAGACTGGATTTCTTCCAAAAACCTTTGGGTAAAGTTAGTAAGAAATGTCATTGAAAAGCTATCTTGAAACTTTTATTTGGGAAATAAAAATGCATTATTCTCTGTAGAGTTGGAGAGTAGCTTCAACTTCTCTGGCATCTCAGGTGATGGTTTTGACCCCATTTGTGCAGAATGTGCGTTAATTTCTCAATCTCTGAAATAAGATTATTAAGAAAAAAATGGAAGGGGGCGATGATGAGTCACATTATTGCTTGCCGACGTGTTCTTCCTGTGGTCACTAAATATTAAGTTATTGTTAAAAACAAGATTCTTATATTATATAGTTAACTTTGACAAGCTTGTGAGAATAAATCTACTTTGCAATTAGTTGGAAGTGTTCAATAAGCAAGGGACATTAGCCTAAGGTTTTCGCGTATGGTTGTTCTATATCATGAACTGCAGCTGAACTTAGCATGCAAACACACCAAAGTCTAATTTCAGTGTGTGACAAAGCTTCTTGGGAATCTACTGGATCCCACAGCTCACTCTCCTTGCCTCTACTGCTAGAAACTGCCATTCTTTCTGCCTCTCTGTGTCTTAGCAGATGTGACCTCCGTTGTCCATGTAGAGGACTCTGAGGAGGTACAACTATTTAGTTTTTATTGAATTGCCATTTTTGCCGATCAAAATGGCAGTGGTTGGTTACTTCTTATTTCCATGTAGTCGTCTATTCAAGACTTCTAGGTCTTTCTTTCCACAATTTGGTTTCTCTAGATCACCCATTTGTTTGTTAGACGTGGCTTAGATGAGGTCTATTTGGAACTTCCTTCTTGAAACTATGGCTGCATGGATTTCTGTGGTGGTTGGATAAGAATGTCTCTCGTAGGCTTAAATGTTGGAATATTTGGTCCCCAGTTAGTGTGATGTGTTAGCAGGTTTAGGAGGTGTGGCCTCATTGGAGAAAGTTTGGGACTAAAAAGGGCTTGTGGTGGTTTTAGTTTGCTCTTTTTGGGCTTCATGTTATGGCTCAAGATGCACACGCTCAGGATCTTATCCCTGCTCTATGCCTTTGCTCAGCCATCATGGACTCTCACCCTGTATGACCGTAAGCCCCAAGTAAACACTTGATTCTCTAAGTTGCCTTGGTAATTGTGTTTTAGCACAGCAAATAAAAACGTGATAAACATTCTCCCAGGTTTAGGTTAGTGACAGCTTTGAAAGAAGAATCATCATGCCCAGTAAGTTCAACTGCAGTGTCTGCTTAGAGATTAGGAGCTGGGAGGAGGGTTGGGAAGGAGGGATTGGCGGACACAAATGCTATTTGGAGTTAGGAGGAGATGGTAATTGGATGGAGGACTGAGAAAGGTATCATCTCTGATGACATTTGTCCTTTGAAGCCATATACTATGCCACCTAGTGTTAGGTGTCAGACCAGATTGAACTTGACTAGTGTGCTTTGACATTAACACCAAAGGCTTAAATTATTTTTCTTTTGTGACTATTATTTTCCCCAAATATGAACATTTTCTTTGGGAAATAATGAAAATCATTTCTCACATTAAGCCTGGAGATTAATGATCTCAGATCTCTTCCATATTAAATTCAGCCACAGCTTTATATTTTATTAAAGCAGTCTTATTTACTGCCAAAGTCTGGTGCCTACTGGTATCTGGGGTTGCAAATGACGGTCTTATTTTAGGTTTTGAGAGAAGCTTTGAGTACTGTTTACAGCCCCAAACACTTAATTTTGATTGGACAGATTTACTGTTTCAGAGAAGGGTTTTCTGGGATGGCTGTGGGATTGTAATTGTGATTACTGTGTTGGCTACAGAGTAAATAAAAAAGCTGTCCTTGCATACATCAGCGAGGCAGATCTTATTTCTCAGCACATGCTTGCGTACTTAATTAGACAAGCGGTTGTCTTAGGCCAAAGGGCAGGTTCTGTTAGGGTGCAGATGCCCGTTTTGCAGGATTTTGAATCTCTCTAGGATAAAATCATTTCTCTATCTGGTTGGCATCCCTTTGGGGTTGTTCTGGATTAGCAGAGACATAATTAGCATCTTTAACCTCGGCTCTTTCAATTGCTGTGGTGAGAGAAGGGATGGATATTTAAGAGCAAGTTTTAAATCTTGGGAGAGTGGGAGAAGGGAAGCGCTCAGTGGTCATGGGTGTTTCACTGCTCTGTGGGAGGGGGCTGGCCAGAGGATGTTGATCTTCCCCGTCAAGACATGATGGTAGTACACAAGGGTAAGAATAAATTGTTATGGTCTATTTTCAGCATTAGAACTTATCAACGAGTGAAGGATAAGCTAGGTGCAGAGAGCCCTCTCTTCCCTAGCTGGCAACTGGTACCCACTGCCCTCAGAGCTCTGAGGATTGAATATTTATGGATAGTCTACTATGTTCTTGAGCCCATGACTAGAAATGAAGGCAATCTTAAGTCCTGGGATAGCCATTAGGTAAGACTTTGCATCGTGACCCAGCAGGATGGGGAGTTTGGGGAGGTTCTACGCTAGGTGACTGGGATCGTCACTTTCTGGAGCACCAGCCTATGGGAAAAAGAGGGGTGGGATTTTGCAAAAATCAGGGACTTTTAAAATGCTATTGTTTACTGTCAAAATGGCATGCCAGCCATTTTTGCCTTTTTTCCTAGGCTTGTTTCCTATTCTGCAGAATTGAGTATTAAAACTTGTTTCCTTTTCACTAGTCTCTTGAACTTGTCATTTGTCATTAACGATGAGGACCTGTTTCTCACACAAGGGATGGTTTGTTTTTCCTTCAGTTTTAAAGGGAGACGGGATAAGGGAGTAGCCAAAAGCCCAGAGAGTGATCCTCATTTCGTGACTAATGGGTACTTCCTGACTTGACCACCAGGCCTCATTCTTATTTCTTCTGACAAATGTTTCATCGTCTCTTCTGAGGACCAAACTTTCAACTTCTCTCAGATGAAGATCTACTTCTAGGGTTGATTCTAAGACCAGCTTCAGAGTGTAATGCTGCGAAGGTTCATATTGTCAACTCAATGATAGTTAGAATCCCCCCTAGGCATGTCTGGGGTGGTGCAACTGGAATGGGTTAATGGAGGTGGGAGAATCCCATCCTCAATGTGGCCAGCACTATTCCAGAAGAGCTCTTAGACCGAAGAAGAAAGAAAAGGAGTGTTGAGCAGCTGCATTCAATTCTCTCTGGTTTCTCACTCCAGACACAAGGCGATGAACTGCTTCCTGTTCCTGCCGTGATGGACTGTCTCTTCAAATTGTGAGGCAAAATAAACCATCCACCTCTTCTGTTGCCTATGTCAGGCTTTTGTCCGAGCAATGTCAAACCTAACTAATACAGATGTGAAAGTCGAGCTGGACAAGAAGTACCTAACCACCTCTGAGCCGTAGTTATTCCTTCAAGGGTAGAGGTCAGACAAAAGTGGGTTCAGTCAAAAATAATTAAGTTTCTTTAAACTTGAATATAACATAGAGAAGGACTGAAGGACCTGATATCCTGACAATTAAGTCAACAGAGTTAGGATATCTTTTACAAACATCCTGAGAAATGAGCCATTAGATAATTTTTATTGTATGAACTTCATGGACTACAGGTGCACAAAATAATATGGCTGCAACACTATAGTACAATATAAAAGCTTATGAAACTGTGTGTTGGTTTGAATGAGAATATTTCCCAAAGGTGGTTGAATATTTGGTCTCTGGTTGTTGTTGGTGGTTGGGGAGGTTTAGGAGGTTTGCAAGAAGTACATCACTAGGGTTGGGCTTCGATATTTCAAAGCCATGTGCTATTCACAATTTACTTTCTTTTCTTCCTGTTTGAGTTTTGGAATTTGGGCCCTTGGCTTCTGCTCCAGCCCTTATGATTGCTGCTTCCCTATCACTATGGACCTTGACCTTTTGTAACTGTAAGCCTAAATAGACCCTTCTTTCTACAAGTTGCCTAGGCACTACTACTGGTCTTCTGTAGGCTGTCATTTACCAAAATGGCCTTGATGGTAGAGACCCAAGTAAAGAGAGGTAGAGCCATAAATTGAGTCCTGATCCCTAGCTATTTCAGATGTGTTATCTGTATGATCATTAAAAAACTTAAATCATCTAATTGTAATTAAAAGAGTCTTAGGACTGGAGAGATGGCTCAGTGGTTAAAAGCGTGAACTTCTCAAGCAGAGGGCCAGAGTTAGGTTCCTGGAACACAGATAGGGTGAATCAGAGTTACGTGTGACTCAAGTTCCAGGGGACCCTATGCTCTCTGCTGGCTTCTGTGGGTACGTGTGTGTGCACAGAGCTACACAGACACACAGGAACAGACTCAAGTTCCAGGGGACCCTGTGCCCTCTGCTGGCTTCTATGGGTACTTGTACTCGTGTGTACAGCCCTACACAGACACACAGGAACACGCAGCATTTAAAAATAAATATTTAAAAATATGAATTGAAAACAGTTCATAGTAAATATTGGACATTTCTTTTTTCCATTGGTCCTCCCACTTCTTCATACCTTATTTCTAAGGAAACCAAATCTTGCAGAAGAAGCTTGCGAACAATTGAACTTTCACTCAAATTCCTGAGAATGCAGACATTGCGAGGAAGTGCTTTCTAGCCTGCACGTTCACCTACAAAATAAATTCCAAAATATAGTTTTATTAAGTAATAACATTCACAATGTGTCACCTACCATATATGCCACTATTTTCTGATAAAAGAGAGGGCCTTTTTTAAAATTGTTAAATAGGAGTCACATAACAAAATAAAGAACAGTCTTGTAAATGGATTAGGTCTAGGTTCAAGAAAAATGCACAGTACCTATTTTATGAGCAAGCATGTCAGTTGTTTATACACTTAAATCAGTAGGAGTACTTTCTGGAACCAAATCCTGGCTCCCTCTTCATTGGCTCTTTTGTAACTGTTCTGAAATTTGGTTTTCTAATCAGCAAAATGGAAGCATTGTTCTCTCAGAATCTGGCAGGCGTGGATGCAATCCAAACCTTTTGGTTCTAGAAATGTGCCGGGCACACAGGGACACCAGTCGTCCTCAGAGAGGCTTCCTCCGGCAGCTGATGGAGCAGAGACAGACATGCTTAGGCATCAGCTGGAGCTCTGAGAACCCTGTAGCAAAGGAGGAGGAAGTATTGTAGGAGCCAGAGGGGTTGAGGACACCAGGAGAACACAGCCTACAGAATCCACTAAGCAAGGCTCATAGGACCTCACAGTCACTGCGGCGGCAATTATGGAGCCTACATGGGTCTGTGCTAGATCCTCTGCATATATGCTCTGGCTATTTAGCTCGGGGTGTTTGTAGGACAGTAACAGTAGGAGTGGGGCTGCCTTTGACTCTTCTTCATCCTACTGGGTTGCCTTGTCCAGCCTTGATATGAGAGTTTGTGCCTAGGCTTACTATATCTTGTTATGCCATGTTGGGTTGATACCTCTGGGAGGCCTGCTCTTTTCTGACAGGAAAAGGAGCTCCTCCGCTGTGGATCTGGGGTAGAGGGGAAAAAGGGAGGAAGGGAGGGAAGGAGGGAGGGAGGGGAGGTTGTGATGTTTTGTTGAGAGAGAATAAAGAAAAAGAAAAAAGAAAGAAGGAAAAGAAAACTAATAGTCCAGGTATGGAGCACTCTTCTGTGTAAGGAAAGACGATGGGGATGATGATGGGTTCTCTTTCTCTCTCTCTCTCTCTCTCTCTCTCTCTCTCTCTCTCTCTCTCTTTCTCTCTCTTCTTTATCTCTGTGTGTGATGTGGATATTAACTTTCACAACAACAAAAGTAGTTCAGGCAACTCAGGTCCAAGTTCCCAGTGACTTAGTGTACCCGAGAGTTAGATAGAAGCAGGGTGGGAGTTCTACAGGACTTGGAATGGTGAAAAGTAACTGTGGTCTTGCCTTAGGTTATACTTCCTGTGCTGAGACACGGCGTTAGAACGGCTAGAAATGGGCTTTGTCTTCATGCTTGTCCTGGAGTAACCTGACAGTCACAGCAAAGCTATTTTTCCAACTTAGAAAAAAAAGAAACTTTCTTCAAAGTCTTAATTTTTTTCTGTTTATTTCTAGTGGGATGGAATACAAACACACACACACACACACACACACACACATTTCATCTGGACTTAATGTTTTTATTATTTCCCAAGGAGTCCACAAGATGTTTAAAAAATATCAGTTGAGGGCTGGAGAGATGATTCATCGGTTAAGAACATTGCCTGCTCTTCCAGAGGTCCTGAGTTCAATTCCCAGCAACCACATGGTGGCTCACAACCATCTATAATGAGGTCTGGTGCCCTCTTCTGGACTGCAGGCATACATGAACACTTTATGTTCATGTATTTTATTTTATATATAATAAATATTTTATATATAATATTTTATATATACATATTTTATATATAATAAATAAATATTAAAAAAATCTGTTGAAAGAAAAGGAAGGAAAAGGCCTAGGTATCCAGACATGTCTCTAGTTTCTAAACAGTGTGTCAATATTATATATGCCTCTGTGCATATTCCACAATAAAGATGTCAACATACGGACAGGATGAGAACTGATGTCTTTAGAAAGAGGGTAGAGCAAAGCCTGTATGTTGTGACTCATCCAGTGTTGTTTGAATTAATGATGTGTGTTCATACAAAGTTCATACCAGACACACGTGAACATCATGGAGTCAACAATGGCTGTCATGGGGACAGTCCCACAGAAACATGCTCTAACGTTTTATTTACACAAGTTCTTGCTGTCTGCAGAGCTGTTGAAATCCCCTCAAACCCTGGTGATGAGGAGCAAGCCTGCTGCTGTCACTGAGCGTCTGCTTATGGGTCACGTCCACTCCACACGCAAGCCCAGCTCCTTGCTCCACGCTGCTTTATTAGCTTCTTTTACGATGTGCATTCATTGAGTTGGTTACATAATGGATGAATAGATGCTTTCTTGAGAAACCTGATCTGTGGGTGCACAGCTTCATGAAAATAGATTAAATGGGAAATTTTATACACAGGCTCTTAAAGCCTGAGAGATAGGAATCTAATAGAGATGTCAGCTGGGGAGTAGAGAGTAAAGGACAAGGCAGTGCTGAGATGTGGGGTTAAAGTCTGGTGACTCTGTCTTTCTCTTTAGCTCGAGAATTAGACTGGAAAAGTCGTGGAAAAGTTACATCTAATTAGTCTTGATGGTGCTGCCTCCCTTGTCCTTGAGACTCTCCTTGTTTATCTTAGCATCTGCCTTGCTTTTTCTTTTTTCATGTTTATCAGCTGTTTGGGATCCACCCTAACCTGTTTTCTTTCATGTCCCCTTTTTTTCCTCCCTCCCTCTATCCCTCCATTTCTCCATCCCTCCTTCCCTCCTTTTCCCTCTCCTTCCGTCCCTCTATTCCTTCCTCCATCCCTCCATCCTTCCCTTCATCCCTCCATCCCTCCCTCCCTCCTCTCCTTCTGTCAACATCACACACACATACCCATCTATGGCTTTACTCTCTGTTGTCTCAGTTCCTAGGATCATCTGTGTTCTAATAATATTTATTAGAGGGATGCATCTAATAAAAACAACTCATCAAGTTTTAGATAACTTTGATCACAGGGTATTATTAAAATGTTTCTATTTGTTACTACTGTTGACAATCTCTTATTGCACTCAAGTTATAAATTCAGCATATCATATTTATGCTAGAGTTCAGTACTTCATACAGTTTTCAGACAGTCACTAGGGGTCTTGAGATAGATCCTTCAAAGATAATAGAGGCTTATTATATCCTGTAAAGAATCAAATAAAGATCCTTATCAATGGTTTAGCTTTATTGTTCACATTCTAAGTCTACTAACCAATGTAAAAGCTGTATATACTGGAAATAACAATTTATAGATCCTAGGAATGACAATAAATATAGCTGGAGTTTTCCCATCCCAGCAGGTGCTTCCCAAATAACTTCAATAGTTTTATCATTAATTATAAATGCTAAGTCGATAGCTCAGGCTTGTTATTTGCTAACTCTGACATTTAAATTAATCCGTATTTCTTATCTATGCTTTGCCACTTGGTTTGGTGCCTTTTCTGAGTATGGTGTGCCTATTTTGCTTCTATCTGTAGCTCCTCATGACTGCAGACTCCTTCCTTCTTCCTCCCGGCATTCTCAGTTTGTCCCTCCCACCTAGCCTTATCCTTTTCAACTATTGGCCAATCTGTTTCTTTATTAAACCAATCACAACATCGTATTTACAGTGTGCAGAAGGATCATTCCACAGCCAGTAAAAGATGTGCTCTCTGCTCCACAAAGATACACAATTGCTTATATGCCGCTGTCATGTCTGCTACCACTGCCAAGTCTTCTGAACTGAGCAGCTTCCACAGGGCACTTTGCTCGTTGAATAAATGAAATCCATATTAATAGTATCGATGATGGTAATTGTTAATAATTTTTTTTTTGAGAAAGAAGATGTCTGATTACTTCTTTTGTTATTGGCAAGGCAAATAATATAAAGACCTGACCACAGAAGCTAGGTCTCAAGGCAGATGTGGGGTTGGTCCTCAGGAGTATTGCTCAACCACTACTGGAAAGCAGAACTAGAGGAAGAATTGTTGCTTAAAAGCCCAGATCCCCAGTGACTCACGGGAAACAAGGAGTATAAAAACTGTTGTTTGACTCTACAGAACTTTAATTTTCAATAAGAAAAAAGTGGATTTCTTGCCACCAAAATATGTCTAAGTCAAGCTTATACGCTTGCTTATCAGATGGGGTTTCTTACAATGTGGTATTATTCCAGATGGAACATGTTTTCTTTCTTATAAAACCCAACTTCAGTCATCAGGAAATGAAGAAATAACCCAGAGGGAGGTTGTTTGCCTTGCATGCAAAACCCCCTAAATTTAGTGCTTATTGCCAAAGCAATCAAGCAAGCAAGCAGACACACCCTAAAAGGTAACCAGTTGTAATACCTATTTAAGCAATGTTTGTGTTTTAGTCTTTTAGGTAGAGACTTCTTTTAAGACAAAGTCATTCACATGAGACGCAAACAATTTGCCCAACCGCATCAACTTTAAAATCCATGAAAATCAACGTTGTTGATATATCGCGTTATTTTTCCTTTATATTTAGATGCGGACATAATGCTAACTGTACAGTTGATGTTGGTTTGAACCCTGCCTGTCCACCTTCCTACAGCCTCTTTTTATAACCTCTTCATATCTTACCTTCCCTATCTGTAGAACAGAAATGGAAGTAGCAGTTATTGCGAGGATTAAATGAGGGAGTTTAAGCAGAAGCAGGACAGTGTAACCAGGTCCTTCTTCTCCTCCACTTCCTCCTCCCTCTGTTTCCGCCCCCTCCCCTCTCATCTTCTTCCTCCTTCTTCCTCCTCATCTTCTCTCTTCCCCCTCCTCATCATTGCTCTGTTGTGCTAGACTGATCCAAACATGGCCCAGCTTTCACGGCTGAAGAGCGAACCTGTATCATTTGTCTTTCAGAGAAATTGAACAGAAAAATCTTCATGATGAGCTAAGCGTACCCTGTGGGTACAGTCATCACACAGACGTTCAGCTCACGCTGCTCCATTTAATGCATTTTCATTTACCCTTTAGCATTCATTTAATTCAAAGATGACTCCAGTGACTCACAGAACATTAGTCTGCCTGTCTCCTTGTTTGCGCAGGGTCCCAACAAGTAGGAGTTGTCTTTTAAAGAAGTCGGCAAAAGACCTTATTTTAGACATAGGCTGCTTTGCTCCCTGGCTTTATAAGGCTGTGAGCAGCCTGGTTGTGTGGGATAGAAGGAAGCCTCTCTCAGCCTGTTCTCTCAGTGACTCAGAGGGGTCCATTCCAGGGTCAGGACCCTTCAAATTCATTCCAGAGGAGATGGCTTTTTGAAGTTGCCTTCTGAGAAGGCAAAATGAAGTAAATAGTTAATTAGGGATTAAAGCCCCACATGATCTTTAAGACATAATGGTTATAGAGAGAACGAAGCAACCATTTCTTGGTCAACCCAGGGCAAACAGATTATACTCATGTGTGATCAAGAACAAAATATACGGACGTTGTTCTAAAATCAATATGGAGAGGTACTTCTTTGGCCTTGGGAATTTTCCCTCTTATACACATACTCTAGGTTTCTTATTTCCATATGTGGTTTATATTTGCTAGCTCCTCCCCTTCTCCACTAACACCAGTTTCCTGGGTTATCTCACTCTGGTATATGAGAAGCTGCTTGGGATCCGTTTTCTTCTTCCCTTCCTAATCTGGAAATAAAACAGAACGTTGGTTTCAAACAGCTGCTTGCTTTGGGTCACTGCCTTGCACGGTTTCATGTGAGCTGCCCCTGCTTTGAGGTGATGCCACGGGAGATGCCTAGGAGGCCTGGCGCTTGGAGTGCAGGATGTCTCGAGGGACCTGAGTGTGCACTGCCATTCGAAGGTCTATGTAGCAGCAGGCCTTGCTCCCTTTTCTGTTAGAGTTCTCACGGCCCCCGAAGCTACATTTCGACCAGTGTCTTATAGACATATGCATGATTATAACTTTTAATTGCTTTGGACCTTCAGGTCCCGCCTGGTTCCTGGGAGCCAGCACACACTGATTCACTGAAAAGTGAATAGGAGCCGAGAACGCTAATCGGAAATCAGAATTGGACCTGTCCGCTGAAATCTCAGAGAGCATAATTGAACCCCATCTCTGTGCCAGCCACCTTGGCACCCATATCTTTTTTTGGTTTTTGATGGGTCATCTCTCGGCATCCTGAAGGTAACCATGGGAAGGAACTGCTGAGGCTCGGGCTGGGCAGAGTTTCCTATGTGGCCATTGTGATTCTCAGCGAACCTTCTCATCATCAGGGTGGCTATTGTGTTAATGCGACACCTTTAAAATATTCAAGACCTGTAGTCAACAGGATTTAAATTGCAATGTGGATGGGGTCTCGGTGTTGGACTGCAGTGTACATTTTCACATATAGACACATGGTTAAACATAGGGTTGCTAGAGTGGCGAGATCATGTCTGATTTACTTTATCACGGAAATATTTTATTTTCATTTTGTCTATAGTTATCATGCATATTTAGAAAACATTAGCTTTAAGATAATTTGTTACAAATTTAAGGGCAAAGGGCAGATAATAGAGGCAAAGGAAAGTATCCAAAGAAAATGACATGTCACAAAAGTAAACCCGTTTTTAGGGTCAAATGCTGCATGCAGGTTAATTTTCCCGAGGAACATTCTAAAGCCTCCAATGATGACTTCAGCTGAATTATTCAACTTATATTATTATTTTTTTCATGATGAAAAATTCTTTACTCACACAAAGATCATAGTAAAAGCTGATGCATGTGGTTGACACAGAGTGGGACACCCCATATTTACTGAAGCAAAATGCTGACCGCAGGTATTTACACTTTTTAATACTTGTACAAGAATTCATCCCAGAGAAAGGAATTCTGTTTGGGAAAATGGTGGGTTTTCTGAAGGGAAGGTCTAAGCTCAGTTGGAAGAGGGAAGGAATAAGGGCAAATAAGATGGTTAGGAACTAAAATGATAGCTTTTGCCTTTGGTTTGAGGAGCTCCCAAGAGCCTTATTAGCTGGAAGACGTGGGCTCTGGGAGTTGTGGCACCACCCCCAGCTCCAGGAATATTGGGAACGATTTTGAGTTTGTTTCCCTTCTCTGCACTGGCAACCCCACAGGATACCTAGGATCTTGGTAAAGCTGAGTAGGCTGATGCCTCTAAAGTCTGTTTAGTGTAGCAGCCACCTTGGGACCCGCAGGAGAGAATGACTCATAGAGAATCAGGGACAGAGAGGTGTTGAGGGGAAAAAGGCACAAACCCCATGGAGTCAGAAGAGACGAGTGCCCACTGATCCATGCCAGCTCTCCCTCCCACGGACTCTGCAGACATGTTTAGGAAGGGACTAGCTTTTCTTATCATAGGAGAGACATTTGGTTTATTTCATTTGGCTATTAGGAAGGGCACAAAGTTTAAGCGGGGCAGTCTGGAAGCACTCAGATTTCGCAGTAGAAGGACAAAAGTGGAGCTATTTGGAGTGTCTTCTTTATTCTGAAGGGGCTGCGAGAGCAAACAGAACACTAACAGTGTTTTTGATACACTGCATTTGTTAATAAAACTTGGATGAATGATTAAATAATCGATTCAGCAGTAATCAATATTGTTGGATCTCTTGATTAAAGATGGACAGTGTTGGGGCCAGCAAGATGGCTCAGTGGGTGAAGGTGCTTGATGACCTGAGTTTGACCCCAGGAATCCACACCGCAGAAGGCAACCAATTCCTGAGAGTTGTCTTCCCATCTCTACCCGAGTGCAGTGGCCTTTATGCTGCAATGAATAACGGTACGCTGAATAGCTTTTTAAAAGATGGACAAGGTAAAGCTTTATCAGGGCCAACGTAGCCAACTGAAGTAAACAAGATATTTGGACAACCGTGCTATGAAACAAGTTGCTTGGGGGAAACACCCACCACTTCCGCCACACGGAATCAACACTATTTCAAGACTGGAAAACTATCAAGCTGATTGTATTCATGGGAAATGGAGTAGTTGACAATCTGAACAGTTTTGTTTATGCAGCGCGAACAGCGTTTCGAGAAATTGATATTATCTTCTCGGTTTCATACAGGCTGGGAAACAGGTGGTCTGCTTCGATATGTATAGCTGAATAAAGCTGACCGCTTTAACCAGAACATAGTTCTTAAGCAAGCAGCGTCTGTGAAATCCCCACCGTTTAAAGTACGTCTGCGAGACTGTGAGGATAGCCTTTACTGCTGGAGCGGGAGAGGGTCTCCACAGGTGGCTGCAGGCTCCACAGGGGAAGAATGAAAACGGAGTTGGAGGGGGTGAACCACAGTTACAGTTTGCCACTTTGTGAAATGTTTAAGCTTCGTGTGTGTGTGTGTGTGTGTGTGTGTGTGTGTGTGTGTGTGTGTGTGTGTTCATGTACATGTGTGGGTGAATACTTGAAGGGACCATAGAAGAGTTGTGTAACATTCTTCAGGAGCTATCTGCCCTTTACCTTTGCTTCTCCTTGGTGTTGGACTTGCTAAGTATGTGAGGCTGGCCTCCTAGTGAGCTGAGGCTCCCCAACCTGCCCAGCATTGGGATTACTATGGTTTGCCATTCTGTGTGTCCCTCTTTTCCTCCCCACTCCATGGCTGTTCTGGAGATGAAACTTGGGTGCTCTGGAAAACAAGCACTTTACCAATGGAGCTATCATCCCCAGTCAAAACTTCCTCTCCCCCAAATAAAAAAAATCAGTAAATCCTAAAAGATCCTGGGTGGGAAGTGCTCCCCAGTGTGGAGGCCACGGTGCAGTTGGGTGGCCCAGGAGGCTTTGGAGAAAGTTTTATTGGATTGGCTGTTTTATCCAAGATGAAAATCTTGGAAAAAGAAGAGAAATAATCGGATTTTGATGAAACATTGATCTAGATTCGATGTACCCCTCTTTCTAGACCTATACTGAAGGAATTATTTAATTCATTATCCTTAGCTATATTTGGATGTGATACAGTGTGGATCAGAGTTCAGTCTTTACTTTCTTGAAGTCTGTGCTAGAGGAACCCAGCAGCTACAGAAATACATACTGTGTAAGGAGCTAGGAAGGTAAAGTGTATTGATGTTGGCTGGCGAGGGTGTGGAAGAAGGCAGAAGTCGCTTGGACTATATGATAGCTGCCCTGAGTTCTTAAAGCTGACAGGCTTTATTGTCACTTATTAGATTTCTAGCCGTCTAAGTGCTTAAGGACTCTGGTATGCATGGGGGCATGGAAGTACCCACAGGACAACCGTTTAGATTAAATACAAACAACAATGTGAACGGTTTATCTGATATAAAAATCCATCTCTCGAGTCTCAGGCTCTCTGCTCGTACTTGAAAAAGCAATCTGCCCTTGTGAGTATCAATAACCAGCCCGTCTTCAACTCCGGGCCGACCTGTTTCCAAGGGATATTGAGCTTGTCAGGCCCTATCAGAATGCTTTGCAGTAAAAGATAGAAACCATTTTTATTTTTTTATAAAAGTAGTGCTTGAATTCAGAAAGAGACTGGATTTCTTCTTAGAGAAAATTCCAGAACAGACAGTAACGGCGGTGTAGGCTTATTTTGTTCTGTCTCGGAAGCTCCTGATTTTTCTTTTTTGTAACCCCCACTCTGTTTCCCCTCCCTTTCCTTTTTCCACTCTCTCTGATTGAAGCCGGACTGACAGCTGCTGCTGAAGTCTTTATTAATCCTTTCCGCTTTCTATTCTCCTCATGCAGGCCATTCTCATTTTGTACTGAGATATTTTAATGAGTTTCTGAGTGATTGTTTTCCACTTTTCCTAATATCCCTCTTCAGGTCACTAAATTAGAGGGAAGCGTTCCAGCAAACGGGAACGGAAGCAGAAAGTATCATTAGCGGGAGGCCTGCTGAAGTCACAGCTATTAGGGTCTTCATGGCTCTTGACTCGAAGTGTGGAAAAAGATGCTTCCAGATGGAAGGGTTAATTACTAGGTGTGGACTTCAAAGGAGTCAGGGCAACTTACAGGATCCATTTATCAACAGTGGGAAAGCAAACAGCTCTTCTTCCTCTGTCTCTGGGTGGAATGACTAAATGGCTTCTGGAACGTGTGAGGTGGGACAGGTGATCCCACAAATGCCGATTGTCTAACCTCCCTAAGGGGGGCTTGTCATTGCAAAGACCAGGAGTCTGGCTCCTAGAAACAAAACGCCAGGGTTTTCATTTTTAAAGCAGGGAGAGGAATAATCCACAAGTACTCATGACTTGGTATATTTTTAAGTTTGGCTAAGTTTCTCTTCTGTGCTACTACTTATGGCGTTTGGATTTCTTCCCACCCATGAAGTTAATCTAGATGAAAACCTTAGTATTTTGGGGGCACAAAATACCGACCTGAAAAAGCATATATAATCATGAAAAAGACATCAAATTATAGTTTTTAGGGTTAGACAAATAAGGCTCCAGCAGGGAAAGTTGGCTGTGGTCACTGCCTGGTTGTTTCGGAGTTCTCAGTGCTCTGTCCAAAAAACTGGAAAAGATTTGCACACAAAAAGTCAACCAGCAAGCAGTTCTATTAAAAGAAAAATAAAAGTACAAGTGTTGGACACATTCCCAAGAGAGGTAGCAGGTCACCTGAGTGGAGATACTGGGGGTCCTTTGCAACCATTTGGGACTTCCTTTTGTAAGTGCCAAGAGGAGGGAGTGACTCGCTAGGGGTGTAGCTAGGGTGGTTCTCTGTTTTGAGTGACAGAGTTGGGTTATGTAAGTTTCTCTACTTTACGTGTCTGTTCCAAGGGTGCATCTGATTTTAATCATTTAGCCTTTCTGTAAGGCTACCTCGAGGACATAGTTTGCCTTATTGTGCATGTACCCAAACCAGTCTGGGATGGGTCAGTTCTCTGTCTCCCAATCTTGGATATATCCAGGAACATGTTTGAGTAGAAATGAGGCAAGATGAAGTGGTTGCTAAGGGTAATAACTCATTTTCATTGTTTGAGGCAGGAAGGGGGTCCTGGATTACTAGGTGCCTGACTGGGAGAAAAGTGTGTGTTCAGAGTACATGCAGGTGAGTGTCTTAGGTGGTTGAGTGTGTTGTTAGGAAAGGAATGTGTGCATAGCCCAAGCCAAGTGGAATCTGAGTTGCAGAGGTAGTTCTCTCCCTGCCCACATTAGTTCTAGTCCTCAATTCTCTCTTTGGGAGGGGGAATGCACGAGTACACTAAACTGATTTCCTTGGTGATGTGGGATTCCCCGGAAGGAACAAGCAGTCACTGCCTACACCTTAGTACTTGTAGCTAACCACTGTGTTATACTTACGAAGCACTGAATAAAAGTTTATAAAAACCAAACTCAGACGTTTGGGTTGGCTCACTAAGCAAAATGGTGGTTTAACACTTGTTGAGCCTATAAAATGGTGCATGCCTCTAATTCTAGCACTCAGGAGGCCAAGGGAGGAGGATTACTGTGAGTTTGAGGCTAACCTGGGCTATCTAGCCAAGAATCATAATATTCTCAATTATGAGTAATTGTGTACAAAATGCATTTGCCTTTAGCTGTAATTTCTTGCTCTAGTTTGTTATGTGATTTCTTTGCATCCGTACCAACTTTAAAAATAATTATAATAAACTGGAATTGATATGTAAAAATGAGAAAAGATTGTTTTAAAAATAAATAGATAAGTAAAAAATTGTAATAGAAATGATTTCACTTTCAAAAGTGGAAGTCAAAATCCTCAAGGTAAAAACCACCATGTCACAAACAAACTTTTTGAAAATGGAAAGACAGTTGTATCTGTACAGAAATATACCTTCTGTCTCAGTTTAAGAAATGTCAAAATTAATGGATGGTAGAGAGGAAGAAACCCCAACAATCTTCAACTTTGCATGTAGACCAAACTAATGAATGGTAGAGAGGAAGGCACCCCAAGAATCTCCAACTTTGCATGTAGACAGTTGTCTACTCTGCATCAAACATGCTCCGTTCATGTATGCACAGCTTCAGTTGATGTCTGCCTCCTGTATGGGAAGATTATTCTAGATGTATAACTGTATAACTATGTGTGAGAGACCTGTTGTTTTATATATATATATATATATAAAACACACATATATGTATTCATGTAATATATGTGTATATGACTTTTGCCAAGCATTTAATAAGCAAACATTGATAAGTAAAGATGCTTAGAAAGAAAGAACTAGAAAAAGTGAAAATCATTTCAGTATTGCAAAGAAATATGCTTGGATGTCAAGCTAAGAGAATTAAGACATCTGAGTTGTTAGGAGAATAAAGACTTCTGAGAGGAGTCTTAATTTAATCCTCGGGATCTGTCTGTCCATGGAAAAATGGACCAATAAACTCATTACAAGGATTCCTGTTTTGTTTTTTACTGTATTATACCTTTCAACCTTCTAGCTGGTAGATTTTTTTTTGTTTTAAATTTCAAAAGACACGTATCAATACTGACTCTTCAAAATCTAGGGGATCTTCATGTACTTCTGGTCTAGAAATGCTTTTGTGACAGAATTTCATTTAAATTAAATGGAATTAATTAAACTATATATATTTGTTTTTCCTCATAGACTGTCAACCCTAAGGGAAGAACTTGTGTCTAATTTCTTTGTCTCTGTATGCCCAGAACCTAGTACAGTGTACCTGCCTTAAGAATCATATTATTACCAATTATGAGTGATTGTGTACAAAATACATTTGCCTTTAGCTGTAATTTCTTACTCTGGTTTATGATATTTGTGTCCAACTTTGAAAATAATTATAGCAGAAATGATTTTAGTTTCAAAAGTCGAAGCCAAAGTCACAAAGGTGAAAAACACCTTTGTGGACACTCTGATTCTGTGCTTGAAATAAAAATTAAGCAATGTAAGCAACAGGACATTCATAATGAGGTATGTTCCCATCTGAGTCCCTGGCAGTACACCTTGTTCCCAGGATAGCAATTTGAAAGCCTCTGTCTTATAGCAATATCTACTTAAAATGCTATTTTGTCAAATGCATTGAAGTAAGAAGGTGACTAGCTCTAAATCTGTGTCATCACAACAGTGTTGAGTGACTCAGAGTGAGAATGTCAGGATGCTTACACATCCATATCTTTTGGATGAGGTTGGCGGTGTCTGTGTCTATGCTGCTGCATTCAATCATATTCTATTGGTGCCATCAGTGGTACCTAGGCAAGTAAGACCAGATCAGGGATGTCAGTAAGACCAGATCAGGGATGTCAGTTCTAAAGAGGATCAGAGAACATCTGCGAGTTAGAGATGAAGCCATCAATGAGATGGAAAACAAGTGAGTTCATTCCTCACTTATTTTCTGAGACAGCAGGTAGGGATCCAGTGATCTCTAGGAAACAGGAAGGGCAACAGACAGATGGCAGCTCAGTGCTCCTGGACCAGGGCTCTTACATAAGACCTGGTGAGACGGGAGGCCATCCCAGGCTGGCCAGGCTGTGCTCTGAGGAAGCAGGAAATTGGGAGCATCTGGTCGAGGTGATGAATGTGTGGGGAGGAGAAAATAGAAGCTTCTGGATGGCACATTATAAAGCACAGGTGCTACCAAATACATTATCACCCCAACCTAAAAATTCGAAGCTAAGTATGTAGAGTGCTTTGGCACTCGACATATGGTGTTTCAAATATAAAAATTATAGACCATCTGTCAAGGACAGTGGGGCTTGTCTTTGGAAGGGTTTCTGGAGATTGGGGGACTTGCTATATTTCACGCCCGTAAGTGACTAGATCATCAATGCTTATTAACTGAGTAGTCATGAATATGGGCTTGGTTACTGTATTTAGTTTTAGAAAGTGTGGAAAATATGGTCTCTCTTTCACATGCAAGGTTAGACAGATATAGAAGGGCAGAGCCCGTGCGTGGACTTGGGTTTGCTCTGCTTCCTGAGATTCAGCTTTAGGTCCATTATCATAATGATTCTTGGGTGTCTACCACAAAATTATTCCTCCTTTCTGGCAAAGCCACCACCTAGATAAACAGAACCTCTGCCTTTCCATGTCTGCACCACACAACTGAATGTCTCTAGAGGAAAATAACAGCGCGTTATCTTATTTCACTCCAGAGATCACACATCTCTGGAGCCCTTCCTCCGTGCTCACCTAGAAGGAGACTGTCCTACATTCCCTGTTTTACTCCTGGGATCTCATTCTCAGGTGAGAAACTTATTTCCAAGAGACGACAAAAGCAACCGGGGTAGAATTTCTAGAAGCCTACATTTCGCTACCAACATGTGACAGCCACACTTCTGTTTCCATTGCTTGTTCCTCTGGAAAGTATCTTTGCTTCGGCCTAAACATAGCTGGTTCACAAGATTTCCTCTCTTTGCTACACAGACATCGACTGAGCAGGTTACCTCTGCACTATTCTCTCTCTTCTTTGCTAGAGACGGCCGTCAACATTTCAATATGCTGTTCTTTCACTTCAACACTAAAACAAGATCCCCGATTCCACTTCCCCTATTAACTAATACAGTTCTTTATTCTCTTCTCTAGCAAAAAACTAATTCCTCTCAACTTTTCTCTTCCCATTAATTATTAAGCCATTTCAATTGGCTTTTGTTTCTGTAAATGCCACCCAAACTGTCCTTCTAAGACCACCAGTGACCTACACATTGCCAACTCTACTTAGCAATCTGAAGACATCCTCCCCCCCCCCCCCCCCGCCTTCTGTGGGGAAAGATTTTTATCTTTTCTTGTCTCTCGCTTGACCAGTCTGGGCTTAAGTCTTAGTGATATTTCTTAGGGTCATCCTTCTCCATCATTGTTTTGTCTACCTAGATTTTTGATTCTATATAGCTCTGAGGCTCAGAACTTGGCCGTCTTCTCTGTGCTTACAAACTTCCTTGGTAATTTTATTTAGATTCTTGCCTTTAAATAATGCTCCTATGTGATGACTCTTAAATGCGTGCCTTTATGCTGGATCTCTTTCCTTACATTCCACAATCTACTCTGCATTTCTATTTGCATGTAATAGGCATCTCACACTCAGCTTGTGTGGAAGAAACCAAACTCTTCAGTTTTATATAATTTTCCCCTCCTCTGCTCTCTTTGTAGCCTTTCAAATATAGCTGATGAAGGTTTGTTTATCCTCCTTGTAATAGTATCTAGTAAATGTATAGAATTTCCTCTTTCTCTGACGTCCTGCATTAACTCAGAAAACCAGCGAATTATTTCAGGTCCAAGTATCTCCGCCCAGTCTGCTTTGAGGACTGAACCCCAGAGTGAACACCATCACCCCTCACCCGAGTTACTGGAATAACTTCTGAGGGACCTTTCTTCTTCTTGGCTTCCCTACAGGCTATTTACAATCCATCTGCAGAGCGTCCTTGCTAAAACAGAAGTCAGGTCTAATTATTGCTCCTCTCAGATCCTCATCTCAGAGCAAAACCAGTCACAAGATCTGGCACAACCTGCCCACTGTTGACCCTGGGTCCCCACCCTTTCATCTTCCTCTTCTCCCTCCTTTGAAACACCTTGGCCGCTTAGTGTGTCTCCCATGCTCTGCCCAGAATATGCTTCCTCCTTGTAGTCTCTTACAAGTAATTGACATAGTATTTGTATTTATTTATGGTAATTTGATATATGTATATAGAGTGTAATAAACAAACTAGGGTGATCAGCATTTTTAATTTCAGAAATATTGAAAGTCCTATGTGCTGGGAATCTTCAAGTTTTTCTCTAGTTATTTTGAACTCTGTAAATTGGTTTATAGTTTATAAAATTCTTCTACCACTCTACCGAACATGAGTATGACTTCTCTACACAACTGTACCTGGTAGGTGCCCAATCTAATACCCATGTAGTCCCTCCTCCCTAGACTCTAGTGACCCATATTCTAGTCTTCACTTTTATATAATCATTAAAAAAAACTAAGAAACAGTGAGAAATTCCAACAGCTGTCTTTTTGTGGCAGACATATTGCTATAGTTGCTCACTTCCTGCAAATCTTTGCCCATTTCTGATTTTCTCACGATGTCTTTCTCAACTTTTCTTCAGGGCTCTGACCCATCTTTCTGATGAGACTGACCTTTCTTGAGTCTTTACTTTTTTTAACACATGATCTCACACATGCTATATTTATTGAGTTGAGTGTGTATTTTCCCTTTCACCTACAATGAAATTCCATGAAAGCAAGATTTTCTTAAAGTTAAAATTGCATTTTGAGTAGAAAATATGGTCACACAGTTAAAAATGATGCCAAGGCCCACATCCCCTACCTCATCTGTTCCATGCTCATCAGGGGTTTGATTTTGCTTATTGATGGTTTTAGATCTTCACCTAGCATTATATGTTAAATAAATAGTCTTTGAATAAAGGAAAGAATAGTGGTAGCTCTGAGGTCATCATATATGTTAAATAGGTGCAAATATTTCTTTGCTTCTCTCCTGCCCCTGGAGTATCCAATTTCAAAATGCCACAAACATGTATCCTAGATGGATGTTGAGAAAGAAAATTATGGGCCCCCTAGTTCTTGTATAATAATGTAATAGTGGCTGCTTTTTTTTTGAAATGGGCCCTGAACTTGGTTGACTTGCACTCTTCTGGTTGATTCCAGCATGTTTTCTTTCTGGAAAGCCTTAGGACTGTAAGCTTGCACAAAGAGAAACTTCAGTAAAAAAGAAACCTGTAGGCTCCAGCACGAAGGCCCAGGTGCAAGAAACATCCTAGATGAAGTTAGAGAGTGAAAACATTTACAGAATATATGTATAAATATACTGAGAGGCTTTCTGTCAAAAGCTGTTTAGAGGGAACCAAAAACTAAGTTTTAGTGTGTAGTTTTTAGAGTGTAGCTCTCAGTCCACAGAAGCGCTTCATATCATCTGATTTTCAAGGGTAAGAATATCCAAATTGTTGGGAGATACAACATCATCACCACCACCACCATCATCATCACCATCACCACCACCACCACCACATCATCACCACCACCATCATCATCATCACCACCACCACCATCATCATCACCATCACTACCACCACCACCATCATCATCACCATCACTACCACCACCACCACATCATCACCATCATTATCATCATCACCATCACCACCACCATCATCATCATCACCATCACCACCACCACATCATCACCATCATCATCATCACCATCACCACCATCACCATCATCATCATCATCATCATCACCACTATCATCATCACCACCACCACATCATCATTGTCATTATCATCATCATCATCTTCGTGTCTCTACCTCTCCAGTGCTGGGATCAAAAAGACACACCAACCACTATATTCAGAACTTTTTATGTGGGTTCTGGTGGTCAAACCCATGTCCTTATGCCCATAGGCAAGTCCTTTACCACCTGAACTCTATCCTCTCAGCTCCACTATTTTTTTTTAAAATAAGACACAGAATCTTGATTTTTTTCCCTTTTGTGCAAAAAGGTAAATCAACTAAATGGTGATTCATGTAGAGGAAAAATTATTTTGGGCAGAGGTAGATAAAATCTAAAAAAAAGCTATTCACCATTCTCCTGTCTTTAAATAAATTTAGCCTTTATTACATGTTATGTTGAGGGACCCCTTTCTCCTCCTCAAAAAATTTTCCAGTAATAATAAATGTAGTTGGATTTTAGGAGGCCCAGTTCCCACTGAAATCTAGTTTGTGAGTTGAGTTGAGCCCTTCAGTAGGTGGTTTGACTGTCTGAGTCTGTGTTATTTACCTTCACCCCACCCCCCACCCCAAGGCTGCCAGAACCAACTTAAGGGGAGAAGGATTTGTCCTGGTTTTTATGTTTCAGGAGAGAATAAAGCCCACCGTGATGCAGAAGTATGGGAGTCTAAGGCGGCTAGTCACGTTGCATCCACAGTCAGGAAACAAAGAGTGAATGGCAAACCTGAAGATCAGGTGACCGCCACTTGTATTTTATTCCGTCTGGAACACCAGACCTTGGGGGTGTGGTTCCCATTTTCAAGCTCGGTCTTCTCTGAGACAACCCTCCTGGGAAACAAGCTCATAGACACGCCTAGAGGTGAACCTCCTAAGTGACTCCAAATGTAATTAACAAGGAAGATTAAACCCTACAGGAGACGAGTCAGTTATTCCATCTTTAATATCCTTTGAAATTATAACTTATGCTTCAGCTATATTTATACTGTTTTTCTTAAAAAAACTCTCTTTCACATTTAATTAACTTATAAAGCCGAAGAAATATTTCTCATAACTAATGCTATTTCTTGTGTCCCAGTAACTTTTCTTTATTAAATGGGAAATGATGTTAGGCTCTATCTTGGGACTTCCTTTGCCTATCACTCCTGATCTTTCCCGGGTGCACTGTGGCTTATTACAGGCGCAGACGGAGCTGCGGCTGTCTATCTCCAGCAAGAAGAGGACATTTGATTTGTTTTGTTGACTTCATGGTCAGCCACATGAAGAATGTGTCTTGTACTCCTTAGACATCAATCACCACCCTATCAATAAACTGGGGACAGCGCCATCCGAATGGGATGCTAGAGGCGGATGGAAGGGAACACCGTCTTTTCCTTTTCTGTATCGAACTGTTCACTTGCCTGTTATCTCCACACGCAAATGCTTCCTTTTTCGCTAGTGCGTGCTCTGAAACCAGCAAAGGGCAAAGTGCTGGATGTATTTATTGCATAATCAATTTAATAAAGGAGTGAAAGAATGGATCTTATTTGGGAATTGTGATGATTAATTCTGATTGTCAACTTGGCTGGTAGGAGAAACACTTGTGACATTAATAAGGCATATCTTTGGGTATGTTTGCGATGACTTTTTGAGAGAAAATTGATTGAGGGGTTGTAGTGCTTTGGAGGAGAAATATCAGCAATGGGCACGTGTATTTGAACGTTTGGTCCCCTCTTGGTGACATTCTGTTTAGAGAATTGTTTAGAAACTTTAGGAGGTAGAACCTGCTAGAGGAAGCATGGAGGTAGGGACGGACCTTGAGAGTAGCCTTGACTACTTCCTGTTCTCCTTATCTCCCTCCCCCCCTTCCCCCCTCTGCCTTCTGTGTGGATGAAAAGTGATCAGCTGGTTTCCTGTTCCCGGGGCTATGCTATACCATCCACACCATAATGGGCCATAATGGACCTACTGCTCTGAAACTATATTTAAAACAAGTCCTTTCTTCCTGCAGTTGTTTTTGGCTGTGGTGTTTATTACAGAAACAGGGACGCAATTACTGAGGGGGCGACTCACTCTGTATGTCGGTGGTACATCCCATCTGGTAGGATCTCAGACTGAATCAAAAGGGAAGAAAGAACAAGTCAGTTCAGCACCAGCGTTCATCGCGTCCCTGCTGCCTGAGCGCAGGCGCAGTGCAAGCAGCTGCCTCAGGCTTCAGACTGATCTTCTCACACCACGAACCAAAAGAGACCCTCTCCCCTTGAGACCCTGGTATTTTGTCGCAGTAGTGAGACAGCAAGCAGTGCGAACACCATTGCATAAATCGTGGCTTACCCTGGGGACAGCTTTATGGTTGGAAGGATGATGTCGAAGTGACAAAATGCTATTAAGATGAAGACTGAATGTATGCCAAGGGCAATTTGCTCAGTTAGGAACAGACAAGACGCTATGCTTAGACAGACTGGGACAGAGCCGAGTCGACTCCTGGCCACACTGGCTGAACCACTCTCCCTTAATAGTCCTTAAATTCACCCGTAGTTGGATGGAACCATGGAGATTCATGCGACAACGTCAACTTTTCTCTTCCTACCTTAGCAACATTGTCTCTTTTGTGGTTGGACTTTTTATTTGCTCTTCATAAACTCTGGGGTATTTTTGTTGGCAGACATCTATTGTGTTCTGGCCCTTTTAATGTTATCAGTGATTTTCGGGAAAGTAACATAATTTTTAATATGTTTAAAAGCGTGATACCAAACTAGTGGCACTCTAATTAACTTCTTGGAGAAATTTTCTTGAACCTTAGGAGAGAGTCACTCCCTTGATAACTCCTTGCTCAGATTGGCAAGATCACAGTGGGTATGGTTTCTTGCTTCTAAGCCGGATGACCTGAGTTTTATTCCTGGATTTCATAGGGTAAGAGGAGAGAATCAAGTCTGGATATTTGTGCTTGACCGCCCCACATGTGTGTTCTATGAAGTGCGTGTGCACACACACAAAACATGCACACACATACACACATATGCACACACATATAAACATAAACACAGACATAAAAATTCTCATAAAATGAGTATATTCAAACTTTAAGATTTGTCATATGTACACACACATACTCACACATGCTCACATTTATGTATGTATGTATGTATGTATTACAGAGCTTTTCATTTAGAGTCTTTGGAAAATGTTTTGTAAATTAGTTTTTATTAAAAAATTAATACATGATAGTCTATTCAGTTTTAGAAATAAGTAATGAGGGTCACTGTTAAGCTTCTGAGCCCAATGATTTCCTGTGGCTATGTTGGTTTTGTTATAATTCAGGTGTTTGGTATGACACACTTTTCTGCTTCTATTTGTATAAGGAAGCAGAACAAATTATTTTTGCTTCATGGCTATTTGCCTTGAATATTTTATCAGAGTACTTTTTCAAGCTTTCATTTTATACTACGTTAAATCTAATACCCTATAGTCTAATACCCTATAGCTAAATAAATTTCACTAATATTGTTGCAGGTTGTGTTGTTTTTTTAAACGATTATTGAAAATACCACACTGTTTATTTTAGTTTATTAAACTTTGTATGGATTTACTGAAATTTTCAGTAAAAAATGTCGACATACACTTTTAGTATTCTGCCTTCCTTGTTTTGAGTGTGATCCCCATAGCCTCACATGTAAGAAAGAGTGTGTTTCTGTGGCCGTAATTGTAAATATGTTTATTTTTCAGCATACCTGGGAGCTCATGTTTACAATTCATTCTCCCTGAAGTTGAGATCTTGCCCAGATTTCATACATGAGCACTTTTTAAAAGTAGCATTTTAAAAATGTATTGTCTGAATGAAGACTGATTTATAAGATCATTTAATTTTAATAATATTTGATCTTTTAATTTAAATATTATCCAGATCAAAAACCTGTGTCTTCCTGCCTCAAGATTTGGATCACAGGTGTACCCTCCATTTCTGTATTGTAGTTCATTTTAGATATAGTTAAGTTGACAACCAAGAATAGCCATCACACATCCCCCCATGACTAAACTTTGAATTTTAAAAATACATGGTTACAAAAGAAATATATTTTTTGGCAATAAAATTCAAATAATACAGGAAAAAGGAAATTGAAATTAAAATCTTTACTACATCCCTCAATATGTATTTCCACATTTGATTTCTGTTTTGGATTATTTAAGATTAACATTCTGTAACACTAACTTATATGTATATGATGATATTTGTTGATTTACTAAATTTAAATATGGGGGCTGGAGAGATGACTCAGCGGTTAAGAGCATTACCTGCTCTTCCAAAGGTCCTGGGTTCAACTCCCGGCAACCACATGGTGGCTCACAACCATCTGTAATGAGGTCTGGTGCCCTCTTCTGGTCTGCAGGCATACACACAGACAGAATATTGTATACATAATAAATTTAAAAAATTTAAATATGGGTTTGTTCTGTTCCTTTATGCCCCTACAAATATCATTTTATTGTCCTCTTTTTTTCCCAATTCTTCTTTTAAATCGCCAGCTTCAATTTTAACTACAATCACTGCTTTTTATTTATTTGTTGGTCTGGAGGACTTAACATGATATCTCTTTTTCACTTTAGATTGATCAGCTTCTTGTGCCCATTAAAATTAGAAAAAAGTGATTAATAGTTCTATATATTTTCCTTTCTGGAGCTCCAGTCATCCCTGGTAGGTGGTTTAATATTGCCTTCAGTCCAAATTTTTTTATTTTAAATTTTTATTCACTTTACACACCGACCACAGTTTCCCCTCCCTCCTACCTTTTCCCCCACCCAGCCCACTCCCCATCCACTCCTCAGAAAGGGTAAGGCCTCTCATGGGGTGTCAACAAAGTCTGGCATATTATAGTTATGTAGCTTGGTCTGTTTGAGGGGCCCCTGGAAGTAGGACCAGGATCTATCCCTGGTGCATGAGCTAGCTTGTTGGAGCCCAAAGTGGGATGCCTTTCCCAGCCAACATTTGTTTTTAAGTCTTTGCTTTTCCCCCCATGTTTCATGTTTAGACACCCTCCCCCTTCTGTTTCTCCTCCACTCTGTCTTCCTCATCCTCCTCTACTTCTTTCTTCTTTTAAGATAGTGTCTCAGGCTATAGACACTACAGCCCAGAATGTCTGCAACTCACTATGTAGCTCAGGCTGGCCTTAGACTTGTGATTCTTTTGCTTCACTCAGTATCTTTAAATTTCCTGAATTTTCCTTTGCACTGTTTAACCTGCTATCAGTGTTATTCTAGATTTATTAGAATTCAACCAGACAGCTGTTCAGGCAGTCCTCAGCAGCTCCTCCCCTCCTGTGATACGAGTAGGCATCTTACGGAGATCACTGCCTGTGGATATCCAACTAATAGACTTCCAGGTGCCTAGACTTCTTACCTGTGAAAGTGAGTTTTCATCAAAGGGTACCAGAAGGTGGTAACACAGCCTGTCCTATACCCCCCCGTCCCTGCTTCCTGCTGGGAAATCAGAGAATTTAGCCATGGCTCTTGCTAAATCTTCCCCAGAGGCCTAAGACTCTGGTTCTACCACATCGGCTGACCTTTCTATTCAGAGTCCCTGCCAAGCTGTCTATCTCTGGCACTGGGATCTGAACTCTCTTCAGAGTCCCCCACTGTGTTGTTGTCTATTTGTCTGTCCATGATTTTCAATAATTCTTCTAGTAGACTTTTTACTCCCCAACAATCTGTTGCTGTGTTCTCTTGAATCCTGTATCTGAAGACTTTCAGTATATTTCCATCTTATTATTTAAAATGCCTGGAAGTTTGATTTGGGTATTTCTCATATCTTGTCATTTAAGTTGACATTGATCTTTACACTGTGGGTATAAGAAATGTGATAACTTTTAAAGTCAGTCTCATTCTCTATATTGTGCTCAATGCTGTGAATGTTACTTTATTGGAATGTTGGCTTTTGTTCTGGTGTACAGCTAAGCGACTTCCAGATAAGCCGGATCCTTGCAAGGCTTGCCTTTAGGCATCGATCGGCCGCACAGCTGTGGACAGTCTCATTCAGTTTAACATTTAAAAACATAAGCTTCCTAAGAATTCTATCCAACGTTCCACTGTTACATTTTGGCTGGTGGGATCACAGACCAGTCTGAATTCAGCATAAGTTCTGGAATTTTGAAGTTAAGAGCTTTCTAATGGAATTTTCCTCTCATGTGTGCATGGATCTATACTCAACCACAGACCTGAGGAGACTCCTCTTCAGAGTTCTGTCTCTTTCTCTGCAGCATTCTCTTTTCTCAAGCTTCCTTTCTACTTCCAGCTCTTTAGCATTCTTATGTTCTTTTTAGCTTATTGAGAACATGGATAGATTTTGGTTTATTTTCCTGAACTTTGGCCTCTGCCTCCAGACAGCAAGGTGGGCCATCGTCAGTAACCCCTTTGACCATTACAACTATGAGCTTCTTGTTGTACAATGACTGAAATATTGTTTTATATAATTTTTTTTCTGATTTGTTTAATGCTGGAAGAGTCACCCCTCAGGCAAGGCAAAGTCTTTCCAGATAACCAGGTCCTAAACAGAGGGCTGCGGATACTACATGAGCCACCCCGCCAATGAAACAAGCTGGCTACTGTTACATCCTATACATCATACATCTCACGTGTCAGTCAGGTCCATTGCTCTTCAGCCTGTGGTGTAGAACCTCCCCACCCACCATCTCCTCTTATAGGATCATAAAAGAAGATATCTGGCTTGTCTAGGTGTTGTCAGTGACAATAATAAGCCACCAGTCCTGGTCAGGTCTCCGCTTAGCCTTTTAAAAGCTCTCCAGGCAGAAAAGAATTACAGATACACAATAGGACAGATTCAGACATAAAAGAACTCTAAATGAGTCACAGTGTGTTAAAAAATGTACATAGGCTTGGCAGAGAGAAAAAAAAGTAAAGAGACAGTAAATGTAATATAAAAGAGTACAGAAAGTCATAGATTATAGGAGTAAAGATAATAAGATAAATATTAAACTTGTAGAAAAAGTAATAGAGTAAGAAAAATAAATCATGTAAAGATGAAATATACACAGAAAGTCTGGATTATGTATATTATTGTGTTTTCTTTTAATTTTTTGACTGCGAAGGAGCTGAGTACAGAGAGACACTTTACTGTATGGACTGCTAAGCTAAACCAACATAAAAGTATCTTGATTCCAAAATTTGGGTCTAAGGATCTGTTGCTTTGGAAAAGAGGTTCTGCTTTTGTTTTCATAGAACACAAAAACCTGTGGATTAATTCCAAACTAATGTGGTTTGATGGACCAAGACCTACCCCCACCCCCCAAAAAAGGTTGCCACAAACACTCCCAAAAATTACTTCACCCAACAAAAAGAAGGATGCAGTTTGGAGAGAACTATACCCAAATTCCCTAAATGATTGTTTATAAATGTTTGTTTACACTTGAAGGAGGATATGACATAGAGACAAATACTTTGCCTTGATATGGATCTTGGTCTATTGATACAAATTTAAGATCAGTTTTGTTATATGTATATTTCTGCTGTTGATTAAGGTATTCTGTTTGTGCAGATCATTTAAAAATGTAATGTATAATTAAGAAATATAGGTTAATAGGGAGTCATCTATAATAGTCAAGCTTGTAGTCATGTTAGTTAGATTTTCTAGATGTTCAGAGATATATTTCAGAAGGATAGTTATTCTTCAAACCTTTCAAAGACTAACATAATATGGCATTTAAAATGTTTTAAAAAATTAGGACTTTTCATGACATTTGACACATCTGCTCCTGGTAGCACCAATCTACTTCAAGAGGATGATGGGCATCAAAGAAGCTTCTTATGGATTTTATTAACCATTTTGGGCAAGAAACTGCTCTTGGCTGGATTGCTTGATGTTATGCTGTATGAACTGGACATGCAGGACCCACAGAAAAATCACTGTTGAACTTGCCTAAAGGTGAGACAGTTCTTTGGGGTTCCTGTTTCATGAACGAGTCTGCCAGACATTCTACAGGACACAGAAGAAAGTGACTGACAAACTGTCAATATAAGCAGAACTGTCTTTGAAATTTCCTGCTTCATGGAAAAGTCTCCTGGATGTAGCCACTGCCAGAGACAGATACCAGAACCTTACCGGTATGCCACATACATATGGTGATACACAGATTAATAGAAATGGGTTAAATTAAGACATAAGAGCTATCTAGCAATATGATTAAGTGATTGGCCAAGCAATGATTTAAAGTATAGTTTCTGAGTGATTATTTCTGGTCTGGGCAGCTGAGTACAAACTAGTGGCCTCCTCCAACATAAGACCTCAATTTTGTTTTTTTTTTGATGATGTTTTGTTTATTTGTTTTTGTTTTGTTTAGGCTCTCTGTTTTTCTTCACCCCTCAACTCCCTTTCCATCTTGTGGTTTGTACAGCAACAAGGGTTTCTTATTGTCCTTTATTTTTTTTGAAATTGTCATTTATTTTTTTAAAGACAGGCAAGAACCAATAATTTTTTAAAACCACCATGTGCATATTATGTTAGATAGCTCTCTAAACATCACCTTGTAATGCCTAACTGGATATTTTACATTTTCTCATAAGAGTTTTTGACTTTATTCAAAGTGGATAAAATCAGAAGCAGAGACATGCCAGGGATCACTTAACATTTCATGTATATCTATAAGCCTAGAAATTGCTTTTTCCTGATGAGGAAGAGCAAGAAAGATTTTCACAAAGCCACTAACAACACTTTACCCCAGGGGGGCTGGGGTCTGAGCTGGATGTTTCTAGGTTCTTGACCTCTTATTGGAAACTTTATTCAAAGCAAAGAGATTGTTCAGTTGAGGTTAGGAAGAAATACATCGTTAACATTTACAATGGGGACACTGAGTGAGGATACTGAAGAACCCCAGTTATTGCCTGGAGTTTCATTCTATCTGGTCCAAGAGGAATTTGGTTGCTTAGGAGTATAATGTGGGTGGTTCTTTATGTCAAATTACATAACCTCTTTTCTGCTGTGCATGTCATTTCCCACAATGAATCTGATTTTGTTCATATGCATCTCCAATTATGCACAGCATAAGATGACAAATAGGGGTTTCCCCTTAAAGGTTTATTGAAAGGACAATTTGCCTCACTACGCATGCACCCCAAACCAATTCAGCCTGGGTCAGTGTCCCACGCTACCGTCTCGCCAGCAAGAACCACGCGGAACACTAGGATCCTTCTGCAGGAATGGCTTTAATCCTCTTGGGAGCTAGAGCATAAGCCAACATGGCCGGGGACCCAGATAAGATGGAACCCATCCCTTATAAAGGAAACAGACCCTGCTCTGGACGTGTCTTTCCTGGATTGGTCAACTGCTCCCAGTCCCAGGTGAAACCTTGGGAGTAGTGGAAAAATACCAACACGTGTGAGCTTTCTAGCTCACCTGGCGGTGCAGCGCCATCTATGGTGGAGAGTGTGGTTGCGGCCTTCTACATCTCCCCCTAATTTTACTTCTTTGCAGAAAGGCAACTCCCTAGGAAGGTAAAGATAGAGGTCGCACTTCCCAAAATGAAAACATTAAAATGGGCTTACACGGACTCTGTCCCTAGGCTCATGACACCTGGAACCTATCCGGCCTGCCCTCTGCCAATTTTCTGGGAAAGGGAATATACGGCAGGAAACCCTTAAGCAGAGCGACTTATCTCTCAGAGAGGGTCATTCTCTGTGCGATGCTCTTAAGCTCGACAACCTTCAGGGCTAGCTAAGCCAAGCACTCCACCCTGTGCAATGGACCACAGTCCTAGGGGTGCAGGAGCTGGTTGGCTTAAACCTTACTGCTTCAACATAGATAACCACATTTTAGAAGAGGCTCCCTGTTCTAGGGCAGCCAGCGCTGAGCAAAAACCACTTTATCCCTATGGCTTTGGGATTTGAGTCAGCAGACCATCCAGAGGAGAAACACTATTCCATAGCATAGGACTGTTCCAAACATTCCAACCCCCACCCATTCTTTGAAGTAGGGGATGAAGGACACAATCCAGGACTGGAATCCTTTGGCCAGGCTTATGTCCACTCGCGTGGAGTTGATTGTCACGATGGACCGTCTCAAGGATGACAGCAAATCATCAAAATTCTCCTGCAAGATACAAAGACAATTCTCGGGACAAGTTAGCCATTTTTATAAAGTTCTCATATGGTACACTGGTCACACATAAGGCTGGAGTTTTCCATTTACAGCCCAACTGGGCAAGCTGCCATAAGATATCCACCTGTTCTTTATTCTACCTCTAATAGATGTATCTATGGTAGCCTGTTGATCCAGGGCTGTAGCCACTGTGGTAGATAACTGATTGAGGGTCTTTGTTTTCCATGGTATAGGCCGTGCTGTCCCAGTGGTGCCTAGGAAAAACCCAGGCCCTGTTTGTTGATATAAGGTTTAAGATTTATTGGCTCCCTTATTTCTTGCCGGTATGGTGGCCTCGGGCTCCAGAACCCGCCCCTCCATTCTCCGAGGCCCTGGGCCTGTTTGCTGTGCGGCTCCGCCTGTCCCGGGCCAGGAAGTGGTGGCTCCACCCCAGGCGCCCCAGCCTTCCCCGCGGGGCTAGCCTAGTTCTCTGAGGCTGTGTTGGTAGCGGAGTGTGGCGGGAGCCGACACTCAGACCTAGGCGGCACAGGTGGCAACATCTCAAGGTCCGCGCCAGAGCCGCTGCGGCTCAAGGGGCTGATGGGAGAGGCGGCGAACAGGGCCGCTTTCCTACTAGCCAACTCTCAACACCTGTGCCACAGCAAAAGCGGCTGTAAACTCTCACAGATCCAGCCAACGACCAAATCATGCATTAGATAGGGTCAATCCCATGCCCTGCATCACGTCTCTTCCCCATAAGTTGACCGGCAGGGGGAGGACATATGGTGTAAAATATCCTGACTGCCCTTCATCTGTTTCCCAGGTTAATCTGGTGGAGCTAATGGTGGGGTTTGCACTGTAGCCCAAGCCCTGTAGGGCATGAGACAACTCAGTAACTGGCCAGGACTGTGGCCACCAGCGCGATGAGATAATACTTTTGTCCGCGCCGGTGTCCAAAATGCCTTCGAAGCATTTACCATTGACCCAAAGGGGCAGTTTGGGTCGATCTTGAAGGCTAACAACCAAGTAGGCTGAATCCTGTCCTGTTGACCCCATTAATCTATTCTCCGGCCTCTGGTGGATGTCTGCCGGGAGAAACAGTAACTGAGCTATCCTGTCTCCTTTACTGATGGAAAAAACTCCACTAGGGCAAGAGCATAGGGCTTGTATCTCAGCAGTGTGCTGACTATCAACAAGACCTGGGTAGACGATTAATCCCTGTAGGGTAAGCGAGCCACGTCCTAAAAGCAGGCCCACGCTTCCAGGGGGTAGGGGCTCAGGCAGCTGCACAGGGACGGGCTGTACCCCCATTTGAGGCATCAATAAGAAGTCGGTGGAGGCACACAAGTCCACTCTTGTTCTGCCTCCGAGGGTCCCTCGGTCGTTGCCCTGACGAACTTGTTCCCATATTTTTGGGGGCCCTGGGACCGAGGGCCCGCCATCCCGTTTTTTGGATCATCAATCTGTGGGTTTCCTAATGGTGGGAGGATTTTACCATGGGCGTCCCTAACGGAGCGGCAGAGCTCTGCCCTATGATAACCTTTACCACAGCGTGAGCAAAGCATAGGGGGCGCTCTCTCCTTTTCTGATGACCTACAGTCCCTTTTTAAGTGTCCTGGCTTCCCGCATTTAAAGCAAACTCTTCTGTCTGGCCCTTTAAAAGGGTGTTTTTGTGACTGCATGATGGCTGCAGCCAAACCTGCATTCGTCAGGGGTCCTCCTAGTTCTCTACAGACCCTGTGTGGGCCAATGTTCTCCCCCATTTTTATTTCCTTAGAATTCCTGGAGGGTCCTTTTTCCTTAATTTTTTTTCTCACGCACGCGTCTAACCTCCCACTGCATTCAGTTTCTGATATTCTGTCCTGAATTTCCTCCGCCTTTGCAACAACCGCTTGGCAAGATTCATCTTTTAAGCAATTTCTGACGGAAAATAAGAGAATTGCTAAGATAAGCATCAAGGCCTGTATGAAACCTTCCCAATGCGGAGACAAGTCAAGCTCAAAACCGAAAAATCCAGGAACAGACATTACCTCTCTGATTATGCAGACCCGCAGTTCTGAATCCTTCCTGAATCCAAGGTGAATCCAAGAGATCCCCGTCGGTGCGGTGGTCAGGATTCCTCGGCGTCCCGAGGGCTTCGGCACCAGTTGTCCCACGCTACCGTCTCGCCAGCAAGAACCACGCGGAACACTAGGATCCTTCTGCAGGAATGGCTTTAATCCTCTTGGGAGCTAGAGCATAAGCCAACATGGCCGGGGACCCAGATAAGATGGAACCCATCCCTTATAAAGGAAACAGACCCTGCTCTGGACGTGTCTTTCCTGGATTGGTCAACTGCTCCCAGTCCCAGGTGAAACCTTGGGAGTAGTGGAAAAATACCAACACGTATGAGCTTTCTAGCTCACCTGGCGGTGCAGCGCCATCTATGGTGGAGAGTGTGGTTGCGGCCTTCTACAGGTCAGCTCATGATCCTAGTTCCTGGATCATATTAAAAGAAGTGTCCTAAGTTTATTGTTTGAAATGGAGTGTGTGCACAGGAAAAAATCAAGTAATCAAGTAGAGTCACTCATGGTGAGTCAATCTTTGTTACATGATTCATATACATAAACTCACACAATTTTCAGACTGCTTTATCTTTAACAGCATCAATATTCTTCTAACCCATGAAGAAAGTGAGGCTCAAAAAGAGGGTAAGTAATTTGTTCAAGAATATTCAGTCAGCAAATGCAAAGCTAGAATCCAAAGCCATGGAGTCAGAGCTCTCTTGGGTCCATGACCTGCAATAACCTTTAGACTGGAAAGGTTGGCAAAGCTAATCCCTGTTGATCCGAGGCCTGAATAGTTCAATCTATGGGATCAGAAGATTCCGGACTGCAAGCTTTAGACCTGGATTGCTTTTCCTCCTGTGGTTCTATAGGCTATATACCTTATTTTTCCTGTTGTTAGTTGGCACTTGATGCCCTTGTAATGTTTAAAGCTCAGTTGACCTTTTTGGTGTTTCTTGTTTAGCTATTCAACTATAATCATCTGACGTTAGGGACATGAGTCAGTATAGAATGTTCAGGATAATTTTTAATGGGTAAAGTCAATCAGTGGTACTTTTCTCCCAGAGAAAGGAAATCAAAACATTTTGCGTGTTGAACTTCAGCAATTCATGTTAGAAAACGAGTTTGTGTGTTTCCTTTTTACTTAATCCAGATTCTAAATGTGTTTTGAACAGAGTTTATTTTAATAGAGGAAAAAAGTACAAAAAACCTAAGTGCTGATTAATATCCCCAAGAAAGCCCACTTTGTCATCAGCAACGCTCAAGGGGCACTGAGCATAGTATCCTTCGGAGACTATTAATGAATACTCAGGGCATTCAGATGGTCACTGGGGCTGGGAGAAAGGTTAGTGTTCAGTGGGGTTGGGGATGCTGGAGTTTCTGAAATGCTCACTCTCACAGGTGAAAAATCTTCCTGCCTCATTGTTCGCAATTAGTTATCTTTTGAAAAATGCAATCAAAGAAGCAGCTGATGTAAGTGGAGAAAAATCCAAAAGTGGGTCCTTCCACCTGCACAAAGCTAGTCCATAGTTACTGAATACCACTTGTTCATCTGTTTGGAAACAACTGCAATAATAAATGACTTATTGTTAAAAGTAGTTAATTATTTCCATGCCCACTGGAGAAGTATGCAAGCTCATAAGAATTATGATTTTGTCAAATGTAGCACCATTTGACAGGGATGGGTAAAATTATTCTTCCTTCTTATGAGAATCAAGGGCCAGAATATGAATGCGTATGTTGCTGTCTTTGTTAGGGTTTCTATTGCTTCAGTGAAACACCGGGACCAAAAGCAAGCTTGGGAGGAGAGGGCTTATTTTGCTTACACTGTTCATTATTGTATTGCTCTACAGTATCAAAGAAAGTCAGGACAGGAACTCAAACAGGACAGGAACCTGGAGGCAGGAGCTGATGCAGAGGCTATGAAGGGGTGATGCTAACAGGCTTGCTCCCCATGACTTGTTCAGTATGCTTTTTTATAGAACCCAGGATCACCAGCCTGGGGATGGTACCATGCAAAATGGCCTGGGTTTTTCCCTCTCAATCACTTAATTACAAAAATGCCTTCTAGCTGGATCTTGTGGAGGCATTTTCAATTGAGGCTCCCTCCTTTCAGATAATTCTAAATTGTGTCAACTTGACATAGACTGGAGAGTACAGCTGACCCCTGTCAACTTGATACACAAACATGACACTATTAAGCCACAATCCTTCCTTTCTTATTTGTCTCCAAGATCTCACATTAAAATATTAAGTAACTTTAAAAGTTCCATAGTCTTTACAAATTCAAACATGTCACAATTTTAGTCTCTTTAAAATGTCCAATCTTTCGAAAAATCCAAAATCCCTTTTAAAAGTTCAAAGTCTTTGAACTGTGGGCTCCTGTAAAAATCAAAATTAAATTAAATACCTTCTTACTTTAAGAGGGAAGAACCAGGGCAGAGTCACAATCAAATCAAAGCAAAACCAACGGTGTAAACAACACACGGTCCAGTGGTTGGGACCGACTGACTCGCAACCTTCTGGGCTTCTCAAGGTCTTGGGTCACTTCTTCTGCTCTGCTCTCTGCATCTCACACCGCTTGTCTTCTCAGTTCTGACTGGCTGTGTGGTGGAGTAGCACTATAGGAGGTGTGGCCTCATTGGTGGAGGTGTGGCCTTGTTGGAGGAAGTGTGCCACTGGGGGTGGGCTTTGAGGTTTCAGAAGCTTGAGCCAGGCCCAGTGACTCACTTTCTCCTCTTGCTGTCTGCCTGTCCAGATGTAGACAGAACTCTCTCTCCGCTGCCTCTCCAGCACCATGTCTGCTTGTGTACCACCATGATGACAGTGATCTAAACCACTGAGCTGTAAGCTAGCCCCAGTTAAATGCTCTCCTTTATAAGAGTTACTGTGGTCATATTGTCTCTTTACTGCAATAGAAGCCCTAACCAAGATAGTTACTGAGCGTTGGTTCCCTCTGGTGTGTGCAACAGTCAGGACAGCTATCCACAGTGGGACTCTGAAGAGAATTCTGAGCCAGAACCTTGCTCTCAGGGGCACCACATTTGAAGACTGATCTAGCTTCTTTTCAATATGAGCTGTCTCGGGTGAGTGAACAGTTAAGATAAGTTTCTTGACATGGGTTTGCAATGATAAAAAGCTCATTTTTCTGCCTGTCCCTGATATCAAATAATGTTCTAGAAAAAAATAACAGTGGTTTGCAACTTTAGGTTTGTTTATCACACCATCTTATATATATTGGCAGCAACTTAATAACTTTATATTTAATCTGTTCTGCGAAGATTTCCCCCCTCTCCTTTACCAAATGGCCGGGGGAACTTTATGTAATAGATAATGGCCCGTCAGATTGGATTTCCACTTAATCTTGGGGAAAGACTTTCTGATAAAGAGTGAAAGGCCAGTGGATATAACTTCAGTTATCACTCCACCCCTGAAACTCACTGTAACCCAACATTTATCTGTTTATAAACTTCCAGTGAATAGCGTTTCCTCACCTTCACTGCACCGAGTATTTACCTCAATATTCTGTTCAGCTGAGATCCATTTTCTGCCTTCCTAACTAATTACGGGATAAAACATTCACATGTCAATCATCTCCCTACCCAGCATCCAGATTAATATGATGCATTTTAATTCTTTTCACAAACTATTTCTTGACTCGAGCTACTCTAATAAGCCAATAAAATGTAGTTTGAATTCTCCACATACTTATTTATTTTTTCTTAGGGAAGAGCTGATTTCATGTTAGCCCTAAATCCTACCTGTTGGATGTGTACAAGATGAATGGGAATTATTTAGTCCACATTGTTCTCCTTATGTGTGTCCAGGCAGGCTCATGTGTTTGCATGTGTGCACACATTTAAGTAGAAGTCAGATGTCAACATTTGATGTTATGCATCAGGCTCCATTCGGCTTATATTTTTGGAGATAGTTCCTCTCACTGTCTTGGACCTCAGACAGCCACCTAAGCTTGATGGTCAATAAACCCCAGGAATGGTCCTATCCCTCTTTGTTGACACTGTGATAGCAAGCATGTTCTATACATGACTGCACCCAGCTTTTTCCCCCTACATAGGTTCTGGGGATTGAGCTCAGCTATGTATAGCAACACTTATATAACAAGCTCTACTGACCTAGTGAGCTTCCTGGCCCTGGTCTATATTATAATCAAGGCCAATTTATGGTTGCCACGTGAAGTAATAGGATGGAGGGTCTGTGATGAGACTGAGACAATATTTTGATTTTTACGTAAGACTTTTCCCATGCATTTCTTGAAGTTGTGTCATAAAAAGAGTTAGTAATAGCTTGAACTATTTGAGGGAACTCAATAAAGGAAAGGAGATGAGGAGAGAACTGGTCACAAAAGACAGTCCTGAAAAGGAAGACAATCTGTGTAGTGATAGAGGAACTTGGGCTGGTTGTGGGAAATGATTGTTTCCATGGAGACTAATCCTATAAAGCATAGCATGGTGGGAGGAACACCCACTGTTCTTCAGTGTAAGGCAATAACTTATCTCATGTGTGAAAGTGGCAGGGGAGAGGTCTGTAGAGCAAGATTGCTGTGGGACAATGGTCTTGTACCCATATTGTAATTCTACTCATGATGGTTTAATAAAACACTGATTGGCCAATAGCCAGACAGTAAGTATAGGGCAACCAGTCTAGGAGAATTCTAGGAAGAGGAAAGCCTCCATCTTCAGTCACCACCCAGATGCAGAGAAAACAAGATGAAAATCCAACACTGAGAAAAGATACCAAGCCTCGTGGATAAACATAGATAAGAATTATGGGGTTAATTTAAGTTGTAAGAGCTTGTTAATAATACACCTGAGCTAATAGTCCAAACAGATTATAATTAATATAAGTCTCCCTGTGTATCTTTGAGGCTGAATGGCTGCAAGACCAGGCAGAAGAGAAACTTCTGTTTACACAGGATCACTGTTGAAGAAAGCTAAAACAACCCAACAGGGTGTAGAAGTTTTCACTTACTGTCCTAGGAAAGGGTGGTCCCCAGAGTGTTGATAGAGAGTTCACGTGGAAGTCTATCTTTGGGATCCAGATCCACATTATATGGTAGAAAGAACTGTGTCCAGCTCAGAATTCCTGGTGCAAGGATGCTTTTCATGTTTGATGTCAGAAGAAGCAAGATTCCAAGCTTCACTCACTAGATCTGAACATTTGTAATACAATTTTAATCTAGTGCATTTTTTTCTGATTTAAAAGCATGCTGGGTGGTGGTGGCACAGGCCTTTAATCCTAGCACTCAGGGAGGCAGAGGCAGAGATCTCTGTGATTTTGAGTCTAGCCTGGTCTACAGCGTGAGTTCCAGGACAGTCAGAGCTATAGAAAGAAATCCTGTCTGGTAAGAAAATGCATAACATAAATCCTTAAAGGGCACTTAGAAAATATCTGACGTCACAATGAGAAAACAAGCCAGCCATAATCTTACAACAGAGAATACAACTGCTTTTAGCGGTGTAGACTGCTTGTCCAATTATTTTCCCATCTCTCCAGCCAGTTCCTTCCCCGCGAAGTATATTAAAGAATTTGATCCTTTATTTTTTATTTAAAATTTTTATTTATTTTACATAACAACTATAGTTCCCTTCCCTCTTCTCCTGCTCCCCACATCTTCCTCCCCTAACCCATCCCCATCCACTCCTCTCCTCAGAAAGGTGATGCCTCCCATGGGGAGTCAACAAAGCCTGGCACATTAAGTTGAGGCAGCCCCAAGTCCCTCCCCACTGCATCAAGGCTGAGCAAGGCATCCCACCATAGAAAATCACCCATATACTTTTAATGTTTCGGATTGGACAGAATCTCATCAACTACTTTAACAATTTTTATTTTTATAAAAATCACTTTATTATAAAAACTTTCAATCACAAAAACATTACAGAGCTAGATTAAAATAGCCATTCAAATAAGTGCTTGCAGAGACCCAAAATCTATTAATTTCAGTGAACTTCTATACAGCTAGAAGAGCTATTCTGAAAGTTTAGAGCTTCACTTTGAATTTTATATTTTCTCTACCAATTACATTTTTATGTTGTTATCCAAAAAATAAAATTTATCCTCCAAAAAAAACCCCAGAACAACAACAACAACAAAAACATCCTCCCCAAAATGAAAATTCCTTTGTAAAGTTAAAATCATAAAAAATAGATTTGCATCCTCTTTATAAATTCTGAGTATTAGCCCAATTGTCTGAAATACAGCTGGTAAAGTTTCTTTTTCATCCTATGAACTGTGTGTTATCTCCCATGCAGAAACTTTTAAATTTCCTTTCTTGTGGTCCATTCTTTTGATGCTTGTGGCTAGTTCCCATACTATAGAAGTTTTGTTCAGAAAGCCCTTGCCCTACCTCATTGTCTTGAAGGGTATTTCCTAGGTTCTAATCTGGAAATTACAATGTTTTGTGTTTGAAATTAAGGTCTTTGATTAGTTTTAATTGATTTTTGTCCAAGGTGAAAGATATAAATCTAATTTCATATTCAGTTTTGTCAAGAACATTTGTCGAATAGGCTTTCTCTTTTTCACTAAATGTTTTATCTCCTTTGTCAAAAATTAGGTGGGCATAGCTTTGCCAGTTAATTTCTGGGTCATCTATTTCTATTCCACTGTTCTACAAGTCTGCTTTTGTGCTAGTAACAGGCTGTCTTTAACACAATAGCTCCGCAATGAATTTGAGGACCGGTATTGTGATACATCCAGCTGTGCTCTTACTCCTTAGGATTGCTTTGGATATTTGTGGTCTTTTATGGTTCCATATGAATTCTTGGATTGTTTCTTGAAATCTGTGAAATTGATATTAGGTTTTGATAGCTATTCCATTGAATCTATAGATTAAATTTGACAGCATGATGATCTTCACAATATTAACTCTGCAAATCTGGAAGTGTGGATAGTCTTCACATTGTTTAATATCTTTTTTGACTTCTATTTTTAAAGTCACGAAGTTTTCATTGGAGAGGAGAATGTGAATTTCTAGATAATTTTATTTGGATTATTTTGAGTGGGATATGTTTCCTAATTGATGTGAATACATTGTTGGTCTATATGAAAGACAGTGGTTTTTTTAATAGTGGTTTTGTAACCTACAACCTTACTGTGAGTATCTATTAGACTAATTTCTTTGATAAACATATATGCAAACACTGTCAATGAAATATTTGTAAACTGAATTCAGGAACATATTAAAAATTATTTATCATGATCAATCAGGCTTCATCATACATAAATCAGTGAATGTATTGTATATTTACAATACAAACTCGTTTAAGGACAGAAACCACATAATCTTCTCAACTGATGCTGACAAGTAAAACATGTCTCCATGATAAAGGTCCTGGAGACATTGAGAATAGCTCAAAATACCTTTAGATAATATTCCATTAAATGGAGCTAGAAAATTTCCTCTAAAATCAGGGATGAGCTGAGGATGCTTACTCTCTTATCTCTTATTTGATGTAGTGCTTCATGTTAGCTATAGTAATTAGGCAAGAGAAAGACCTATATAAATAAAGTATTTAAAATAATAAAGGGTTAGATTACACCATCCCTATTTGTAGATGACATGATTCTTAAAACACCTATTGGTCTACTAGAAAACTCTTGGGCCTAAAAAATACCATATGAACTGTTTTAATGTGATCATTTCTTAGTGTCATTTGCATCCTTGAAGAGCAGATTTAATGTAATTTAATAGTTTATCATATAACCACAAATTTATTTATATCTTTAATGTTGCATGTTTATGTAGCATGCAGAAATAAACTAAAATGAAGCAAACAGTTGTTAAGCATCCTCAGCACCCAGAGCAAGACCAAGGCCAAAGAGGACATTCAGTAAACATTAATGGTAGTGAGAGCTTCAATCCTGAGAGCTTCAATCCACAGAGATGGTATGTCTGTGTAGGTTTCCATCGTTTCTGTTTCCAGCAGTTTTGTTTTCTTCAGGAAGCTCTTCTCCCTTACTATGTGCACACTGAAGTATACTTCTTGCTTTAGATCATTGCAAATGACTATTATATTTTAAATCCCAAGTATGTACCTTTCAGTGTTAATGTAGAAATATGGTTGGTTTGGTGTATTGGTTTTCTATTCTATGAACTTACCAGATTCCTTAGTATTATATGTAGCCAATTATGCTGTTTGCAAATAGAGAATTTTATTTTTTCCTTCTAAGATATATGACTTCTGTATATGTTAAAAATCTAGACTAAATTATCACTTTGTCCCTTAACACTGCTGTTAAAGATACCAGTGCAATGGTCTTGTAGAGCACACCAGAACCTTTATTTTGTTGTTTCTCTGTCGTGCCATTTAGCTTATTTCTCTATGTCTTAAAAGCTGAGAGTTAGGGCTAGATGCCTGAGTAGGCTTGTTAAATATGTTGTGCTGGAGATGCCAGGTTATCCCATTGTCTCTGACAGTAGGATGCTCCCTTGAATAAAGTATGGACTGCAGAATTTCTCCCTTCTAATGGAGCCTTACTGTTTATAGTTAGGAGTTTGTGCCACAGTACTGTGGGAATGTGAGGGTAATCTAGTCTCCTGTGATCCTTTTCATAAGGGCTTGGAATGCACTGGGGTTCTTAATTTCATCAACCATTTTGCTAGGTTAGGTGGTTTTTAATTATTTTGTTTCTTGTGTGTTATAGGGGCTGATATTCTTCTGGAGTAGCTTGCTTACAATCAGGACTGAATCAGATTGTTTTCCCCTGAAGCATCAGGGGAAATGCCTAGTTACTTTATGTTTTGAATTTTCAGGAGTCTGATGGGACAGTCATCTGTGTCGTCCTTCTTCCTCTCTCCTCGTGCTCTTCCGTCTGCTGTTTTTATTACATAAAAAAAATGACGTCATACGAGATCACATGTTTTTCAGTTTTTGTCATTTTCCCTTCTAATACCTGAATCTTTCCAATATGACCTGTGAGTGCCCCTTTAAACTGGGTCCACTGTTACTTTATCATAAATTATTGTCCTTTAGAACTTTGCTTTCTGGTACAAGATGTTTCCAGTTCACTGTTGCTTTGCTTCTGGTCCAGGTCTAAAAATCAATTAATTAATGCTCGGTTCCTTTGTGCTCTTCTTTACTTTGATCTGGATGTCATGGGGTGGGGGAGACAGCTTCCCTCTATACTATGACGTGATTCCAAGGATCTTATTATTTTTTCTACTCTCTATATTAGCAGGTATCATTGACGCCAAGGTGCCTGTTTCTAATCTTTTGTTAAACTTGAGCTCCAAACCATGCATTCTGCAGAAATTAAGGCACATTGAGAAATGTCTGCATTTTGACAGAACAGACTACATATGTAGAGAGAGGTAAATGTAGTGAATTTGGTTGTAAATACATACATATAGACAGACAGACAGATGTGTGTGTGTGTGTGTGGTGTGCCTGTGGTGTTACATGCATGTACGTGTGTGTGGGGGTGCACATGCACAGAGATTCCTAGAGGAAATAAGCCTGTCCACTGAGGTCTTTTTATTTATTTATTTATTTATTATTTTTTTAAAAATTTTTTTCATTCAAAAATTTACACTTCCTCCTCTCCTCCCATTCCCCTCCCACTCCCCCACTCACCCTCCTCTCTCCCCCTCCCTCCTTAAGAGAGGGCAGGAAATCCTGCCCTGTGGGAAGTCCATGTCCCCCTCCCCCCCCCACTACATCCAGGCCTAAGAAGCTTTGCATTGTCAGCCACATTCAGAGAGGTCGGTTTATGGTTTGATCGCATGCTCATTCAGTCCCGGTCCAGCTGGATTTGGTGAGCTCACACTAGAACAGGCACCCTGTCTCAGTGGGTGGACCAACCCCTCGCGGTCCTGACTTCTTTGCTCATGTTCTCCCTCCTTCTGCTCTTCAACTGGACCTTGGGAGCTCAGTCCATTGCTCTGATGAGGGTCTCTGTCTCTATCTCCCTCCCTCTGTAGCCAGACGAAGATTCTATGGTGATATTCGGGATAAACATCGGTGTGATAGTGGGGCAAGGCCAGTTCAGGCACCCTCTGCACTGCTGCCCAAGGACCTAGCTGGGGATATCTCCGTGAACACCTGGGATCCCCTCAAGAGCCAAGTCTCTTGTCAACCCTAAAATAGCTCCCTTAATGTAGATATCTTTTTCCCGCTCCTATATCCGCCCTTCCTCCATCTCCACCCTCCCCCTCGAGGTAGAGAATCTGTGACTTTAGATACAAGTATTTACGCTGCACATTGAAAGGCAGATCCATATTCGCCAGTTAGTTTTTTCCATGTCCTAAAAATAGTATGAAATGTTACTTTCTTGGGGTTTTCTTTTGTGTCAGAGAGCAGGTCCTCATATTTCGTGCTTCCCTCTGTACCGTGAGGGGTAGAGAACACAGCAGAGATCCTCCCACGTTATACCCGTGGGGCAAGGGGCTGTGGTGACTGGCTGCCAGACTGCTAAGCTTTCCTTAGTGGGCAGGTTACGCCGTATTTCTCAGTCCTTCGCAATTTCCCCATTTCATTACTTTTGAAGTCACCAGTGGCAGACTGATGATAAATCTCCCTGTCACATAGCGTCACATTTCCTGGTAAATGGTTATTTCTGAAATCCCTTTAAGACAATCCATCAGAGAGCGAGTGGTTGGGAAGCCCTTTCTGCAGGTCTCCTCTAATGCACACGGGCATCGCCGCATGCTGCCTTTGGTAATGTTGTGCACGCAGTGATTCTCCAAAGGAGTCTGGAAGGACATCTGGACGCTGAGGGGAGGCCTGTGGAGCTTCGAAGTGGTTTGCTGAGGTCCCAGCAAGCTTCCTCCCTCCCTCCCATGGCTGGTACACACACATGGGGAATCTGTTAAATCTTTTAATTCCCATTGCACAAAAGCAGCTCCACTTAGGGTAGTGAAAACCATTTATTTTTACACTTAAAAAAAACTAACATGTTTGTTTTGGTTAGATTTGACTGCCATTCCTCTAGTGTTTACTAAAAGCACTTCCAGGTGAGACTAGCGACAAGAAGACACAGTGTCTCCTTTAAAGGGAATTTTTCATTTGGAAAGGACCAGATACACACATGCTGATACATGTGGCAAAATCATTTGATTATTCCAATCCATGTTGGGGCGGGGAATTGCTATGTTTTCTATAGGAAAGCCTCCACAAATGTGGCCCTAAGTGTACAGGAAGGACAATTGGGCTTCCTTATGGTTCTGGACTTCTCTGGGGGAGTTAATGATCGAGAGCTAGGATGAGAAGAACAGGGTGTCCCTACAGTCCTCTCAGGTCACCGGGGAATTGCTGGATGTTGGTGATAGGGTAGAATTTTGTAACATAAAAGGCAGGGATAAATCTAAGAAAGTGTTTCTTGGAAGGTGGTTGTAGGTTAGCAAGAAATAGAAAATCAGGAACCTGACAGTGAATGACAGTTCTGGGAGAGGCTAAATGCTGACAGTCAGGATGCTTTGACCTGCAGCCCATGTTTTGAAACAGCTGGGAACGTCCTGCTTGCTTTAATTTTATTGCCATCCCTGGCATGAATGTCTTGACCTTGCAGACAAAATGGAGTGACTAAGATAACGCTTGTCTGCCTGAACACTTCTCAGCCTTCCACCCCTACGACAGCTGCATCTGCTTTGGGAATGCTTTTGGAACTGCTCATGACCTGACTGTGGTTCAAACAAAAATAATTGGTGTTTATGAAAACTTAAATATAAAACTAAATAACTAAGAGTATAAATCAAATATAATTGTCATATACTGTATAGAAAATCCTGCTGAACTTCACAAGAAATAAGATGTTAGCAGGCCACTCAAAATCCCTCACTGATGTGATCACCCTCTCCTACCTTGAGCACTGATGTACTTGTGGTTTTGTCTTTAAAAACCCTGTACCTTGGTAACAAGGAGAACCATAAGAGAGATGTACATGGATCCTCCTGGGAAGAGGAAATAGACAAGATCTCCTGAGAAAATTGGGAGTATAGGGATAGGGAGGGGAAGGAGAGAGAAGGGGAGAGAGGGGGAGAAGGAGAGGGAGGAGGAGAACATGAGGGAACGGATGGTTGAGATGGGAGAAAAACAGAAAAGGGGAGCAAGGAAAGAGATATCTTAGTTGAAGGATCCATCATGGTGCTAGCACGAAATCTGACACCAGGGAAATTCCCAGAATTTCATAAGGATGATCCTAGCTAAGACCCTAAGCTGTTGTGGAGACGATGCCTGAGCTAGCCTTGCCCTATCGTCAGATTGATGAATATCTTAAATATCACCCTAGAGCCTTCATCCAGCAACTGATGGAGGCAAATGCAGAGATTCACAGCTAAGCATTGGGTGGAGCTCCTAGAGACCAGTCAAAGAGAGGGAGGAGCAATGATGTGAGTACAGGAGTCAAGACCATGATGCGGATGCCCATGGAAACAGCTGCTGGGAGCTGACTAGGACTGATAGCGGGGTGTGGGGTGGAGGGTGTGGGAAGATGGTGAGTGGGGGGTAGGGAGCCTGCATAGAACCAGACTGGGGCCTCTGAATATGGGTGATGGTTATGTGGCCTGGGTAGTCTGTGGAGCCACTGCCAGTGGGACCGGGATTTGTCCCTGGTGCTTGAACTGACTTTTTGGAGCCCGTTCTTTTTGGAGGGATGCCTTGCTCAACCTACATACAGGGGAAGGGACTTGGTCCTGCCTCAAAGTGATGTGTCAGACTTTGCTGACTCCCCATGGGAAGCCGTACCCTCTCTGAGGAGTGGATGGTGGTGGAGTGGGAGTGATGCGGGAAGTCCTTCTGTCTATGTGTTGCTTTTATTGGTTAATGAATAAAAAAGCTGTTTTCAGCCAATGGCTTAACAGAGTATAGGCATGCTGGAAAAGATATATAGAGAGTAGGTGGAATCAAGGAGACGCCATGTCTGGGAACAGACATGCCAGAACCTTGCTGGTAAGTCACAGCCATGTGGCGATACCCAGACTAATAGAAATTGGTTAAATTAAGATGTAAGAGTGAGCTAGAAATATGCTTAAGCTATTGGCCAAGTAGCTATTTAAATAATACAGTCTCTGAGTGACTATTTTTAGTCTGTTCAGCTGGGAGTGAACAAAGGGCCTCCTACAACAGTGTGGGGGAGGTGGGGGAAGTGTGAGGAGGGGAGGGAGTGAGAACTGGGGTAGGTATGTAAATGAGAAAAGATCACTTTAAAAACGTAAATAAATTAAAATTAAAAAGAAATATCCTGTTCCAAATGTTCTTCTGAATTTGGGTACCAAGTGACTTTTTAGAGGCAAGAGCCTGCCCTTTGTCTGGCCCATGAATAAAAGAACCCAAAGCTGTTAATTGGTTTAATCAGCAAGGTTGTCAATAACTCTCTCACTTGGATCATTTTATAAAATAGTGTTGTGACTGCAATGTCCAGCAAGGGTAATCAGCAGCAGGAAGCAAACCCTGAACTCTGCCGCACAGCACGGAGAGCACAGCAACCGAGGGATAAGTGCTGCGTTCAGTAGTAGCCCAAGAAAAATGGCCTCCTGCACCATATTATTCTGTCGGCAGAGGAAACAAATCTGCCTGTCATGTCTGCTGTTATGAATCTGTGTAAAAGTCTTGGAAAGAAGACTCGGTGTCATCAACCCTCAGTGCAATTACTTTAAGTATTGCCTAGAGTTTTACCATAAATTACACCGCCCTTAGATTTATAGGCTTTAAGGAACTGATGAAACGGATATTGAACATTGGAAAAGAACCCTGTCTGGTTGCTGATGCAGAGCGTTTTTTTTTTTTTCCCACTAATTCTCAAAGAGCCCTTCTCTTCCTCTGAATCATAGAAGTGTTAATAATTCATTTGCATTGTCTTTCCTCTTTCTGTTTCTATGATACTTGCTTAGTCCTGAGGAGGGCCATACATGAGATGTAATCCATAGACCTCACTCATTTGGCTTGTCGGAGAAGGAAATTTTTAACTCTTTGGGAGTCTGGGTAAAGCCTTAGAAAGGTTAGAGAAGAGGCAGTTTCCCTTCTCCCTGAACATGGGGAAACAGGTGCACCAGAAAGGGGAAGACATCCAAGAGGACTTGCTAGTGGGTAACATGCAGATAATGTGGGCAAGTCCTTTTTATGTGCAGCAGAGACAAGGGTTCTCTCTTCAACGCCCACTTCCAGTTAAAAGCACAGTCACTCTAAAAGGAGACTTCAGGGAAGCAGATATGTTCCAAAGTGGTCAAATGTTCAAGCCCCTACCTTGCTTTATGGAAAGTGATGATATGCACATACATGGGTATACAAAATACACATACACACACACACACAAACACACACACACATACATGCACATGTTAGAAATAGGGTTTCATGCAGCCGAGGTTGGCCTCAAACTCAGTATGTATCTGAAGATGACAATGACCCTTTGGTGTTCCTGCCTCTGTCTCTAGGGAGCTAGGATGGCAGGGGTGTACTCCCATACCTGTTCTGTGTGGCAACGGGGAACCAACCAGGGCTTTCGGAATGCTGGGCAAGCACTCCACCAATAGCTAAATCTTTAGCCTGAAATAATAAGATTTCAATAAAGTAATATGTTAAAATCTGTACTGCAAACATATGTCCAGGCATAAGTAAGAAGAGTCTTTTAAAATTAACTTATTTTTGGAGCTTATAGGACAGATGAACTACATTTACACTGCCTTTTGGTGGGATGACGTTGCCAGATTGCAAACACTTAAATTCAGGTAAAATCAATATTGAGACTGCTACAATACCCCCATCCCATCCATTGGACCCTGTAAGTTATAAGTACTACCCCACCCCAAGCCCTCTTACCCCCTCCCTCCCTCCACAACCTCAGAGGAGATATGAAATACAGGCTACACAGTCACAGACAGAACTAAGAAGTGAGTGACCACGCACCAGGCAGAATATCCCACTCTCTAGGTCCTCCATACCAGGGCAAAACCCTGGACTCCTCCCCCACCCGCTTCAGCTCCTCTATCCAGCCAGCAGGCAAGTTTCCTGCAGGTAGGCTGCTCCAACACCTTCATTCCATCGGGCCCTGAAAGCTACAAGTCCACTCTGCCTCCAAGCCCTCCTATACCCCCGAAACCTCAGAGGAACTCTGAAACACAGGCTGCAACTATACATTGAGGACCAAGTGAGAAGATCAAGAGAGGAATCCTTAAGCACAGGCTGGACAAAGAGAGGAACTCTGAAGCACAGGCTGGGACTGTACAGAGTGGATCAAGAGAGCGAACCAGGAGAGCAGGCCAAGAGAGACCTCAGTGGCTCCCTGAGACACAGACAGTGACTATACAGAGCAGACCATGAACAGTTCCTAAAGACACAGACAGCCACTGCAATGATTGGACCAAGAGGCAAAGACACTGCTGACACCAACTGGAGAAAGAGATGGGCAGTCACTAGTGTAAGAATTTATTCAACAACCTAAAAAGCAACATGGTAACACCAGAAACCAGTGGTCATACAACAGGAAGACTTAATCATTCTAACCCATAAGAAGCAGAAGACGATTCTAAACTTAACTTTATGAGAATGATGGAGACCTTTAAAAAGGAAGTAAAAAAAAATCCCTTAAAGAAATGTAGGAAAAGACAAACCAAAAATTGGATGAAATCAATAAGTCCTTCAAAGAAACCCACCAAAAACATGAAAAAACAATCAAAGAAGTGAAACAAACAGTTCAAACAGTTCATGACACGAACACTGAAGTAGCGACAATAAAGAAAACACAAAATGGGGGAATTCTGGATGTGGAAAATCAGGGCAAATGAATGGGAACTACAGAGGCCAGCATAACCAACAGAATACAAGAGATGGAAGAGAGAATCTCAGGTGTTGGAGACACTATAGAGGAAATAGATTCACTGGTCAAAAAAACTTTAAAGCCAACAAATTCTTAACACCAAACATCCAGGATATCTGGGGCAGCATGAAAAGACCAAATCTAAGAACAATAGACAATGGACAGAAGAAGGAGAAGAACTCTAGTTCAAAGGCACAGAAAATATATTTAACAAAACCAGAGAAGAAAACTTTCTCAACCTAAAAATGATATCCCTACGAAGGTACAAGAAGCTTACAGAACACCAAATAAACTGGACCAAAACAAAACAAAACAAAACAACAAAAACCATTCCTTTGTCATATAATAATCAAAATGCAAGACACACAGAATTAGGAATTTTAAGAGCTGCAAATAAAAAAGGTCAAGATAGACTTATCAGAATTACACCTGACTTCTCAATGGAAACCATGAGAACCAGAAGGTCTTGGACAGAAATGCAGCAGACACTAAGAGACCATGGATGCAAACCTAGACTACTATACTCAGCAAAGCTTTCTTTCACCTTTGATGGAGAAAACAAGATATTCCACAACAAAACCAGTTTTAAACAATATGTATCCACAAACCCAGCCCTACAAAAGTTCTAAAAGGAAAACCCCAACCCAAGGAAGCTAACTGCACCCACAAAAACATAGGCTATAGATTACTCTACACCAACATAATCCAAAGAAGCGAAACACTAAACACTACCACTGAAAAATAACAGGAATTAACATCACTGATCATTAATACCTCTTAATATCAATGGTTCAATTCACTTTAAAAAAGACACAGGCAAAGAGAATGGATACGAAAGCAGGATCCATCCTTCTGTTGTATACTAAAAACACACCTCAACCTCAAAGACAGAAATTACCTCAGAGTAAAGATTTGGAAAAAGATTTTCCAATCAAATGGACCTAAGAAACAAGTGAGTATAGCTATCCTAATATCTAACAAAACAGACTTCAAACTAAAATCAGTCAGAAGAGATGGAGAAGGACACTTTATACTCATAATAAGAACAATTCATCAAGATGAAGTCTCAATCCTGAACATCTATGCCCTAAATACAAGAGCACCCACATATGTAAAAGAAACTTTACTAAAACTTAAATCACACATCAAAACCCACACATTAATAGTAGGAGATTTCAACACCCACAGCCCACAATGGACAGATCAACCAGACAGAAACTTAACAGAGAAATAAGTGAACTAATAGATGTCATGACTCAAATGGACTTAACAGACATCTACAAAAAATTCCACCCAAACAAAAAAGAATATACTTTCTCCTCAGCACCTCATGGAACCTTCTCTAAAACTGACCACATGTTCAGTAACAAAGCAAACTTCAACAGATTTGAAAAAAAGGAATAACCTCCTGTATCTTTTCAGATCACCATGACTTAAAGTTAGAATTCCACAACAACACTAATTGCGGAAAGCCTACAATCTCGTTGAAGTTGAATAGTGCTCAATTGAATCACACCTGAATAAAGGAATAAATTAAAGACTCCTAGAATTCAACGAAAATGACCACACAACATACACAAATCTATGGGACTACGAAAGCAGTGCTAAGAAGAAAGTTCATAGCACTAAGTGCCTACATAAAGAAAGTGTAGAAATCTCACACTAGTGACTTAACAACACACCTGAAAACTCTAGAACAAAAAGAAGCAGACTCACCCAGGAGGAGTAGATGGCCTGAAATAATAAAATTGAATGCTGAAATCAATAAAATAGAAACAAAGAAAACAATACAAAGAATTAATGGAACAAAGAGCTTGTTCTTTGAGAAAATCAACAAGATAAACAAACCATATACAAACTAATAAAAACGCAGAGAGAGAATATCCAAATTAACAAAATCAGAAATGAAATGTGGACATGACAGCAGACACTGAGGAAATCCAGAGAATAATTAGGTTATATTACAAAATGCAAATCAAAACGACTCTGCGATATCATCTTACACCTGTCAAAATGACTAAGATCAAAAACATCAATGATAGCTTATGCTGGAGAGGATGTGGATTAAGGGGAACATTCCTCCATTGCTGGTGGGAATGCAAACTTGTACAACCACTATCGAAATCAGTGTGGTGGTTTCTCAGAAAATTGGAATCAACCTACCTCAGGACCCAGCAATACCACTCTTGGGAATATACTCAAAAGATGCTCAACAATACTACAAGGACATTTGTTCAACTATTTTCATAACAGCATTATTTGTAACAGCCAGAATTTGGAAACAACTCAGATGTCCCTCAGTCGAAGAATGGATAAAGTATATTTGGTACATTTACACAATGGAGTACTACTCAGCAGTAAAAAATAATGACATCTTGAGTTATGCATGCAAATGGGTGGAAATAGAAAAAAAAACTATCTTGAGTGAGATAACACAGACCCAGAAATATGCTCATGGTATGTACTTACTCATATGTGGATATTAGCTGTAAAGCAAAGGTTAATGAGCCTATAGTCCATGACCCTAGAGAAGCTAAGTAGCAAAGTGAACTTTAAGAAAAACATATATAGATCCACCTGGAAATGGGACATAGACAAGATTGCCTGACAAAATTGGGAGCATGGGGGTGGAGGGAGAAGAAAGTGTGGATGAAGAAGAGGAGGGGATAAGGGAAGGTGGGAGGAGAACTTGAGGGAACAGGATAGTCGAGATGAAGGAGGTCAGAGATGGGAGCAAGGAAAGAGATACTTCAATTGCGGGAGCCATTATGGGGCTAGCAAGAGTCCTAATACTAGAGAAGTTCCCAGGAGTCCACAAGGATGACTCCAGCTAAGACTCTAAGCAATAGAGGAGAGGGTGCCTGAATTGACCTGTTGTGTACTCAGACTGATGACTATCTTAAATATCACTACAGAACCTTCATCCAGCAACTGATAGAAACAAAGGCAGAGATCCACAGTGGAGCACTGGGCTGAGTTCCCAAAGTCCAGCTGAAGAGTGGGAGAAGTGAGAATATGAGCAAAGAGGTCAAGACTGTGATGGGGACACCCACTGAAACAGTTTACCTGAGCTAACAGGAGCTCACTAACTCCACCTGAACAGGGAAGGAACCAGCATAGGAGCAAACTAGTTCCTCTGAATGTGGATGACAGTTGTATGGCTGGGGCAGACTGTGGGGCCACTGGCAGTGGGACCAGGGTTTATCCCTACTGCTTGTGCTTGCTTTTTGGGAACCCATTCTCTTTGGATGTATACCTTGCTCAGCCTAGATATAGTAGGGAGGGCCTACTATATATAGTAGGGTAAGGCCCAGAGCAACGTGCCTTACCTTCTCTGAGGAGTGCATGGGAGTGGGGTGGGAGTGGAGGGAATGGGAGGAGGTGAGGGAGTGGGAACTGGGATTGGTATGTGAAATGAAATAAGATAGTTTGTTTTCCTTTCTTAAAAATAAAATAATAAAAAAGTTCAGCTTAAATCATTTGAAAGGATCATGGTACAATTAGTAAGGTGATAAGCTGATGGCTTGCTTATACATTGGCTCCTTCTTCTGCCCCAAACAACAAACAAACAAACAAACAAGCAGAGAAATAATAGCATAAAAGAAAACAAAAATATAACCTTAGTTAATCACTTAATTCTTGGAAGCAATCACATTTCCTTCTCCGAATTAGTAAAGCTTTATTATTTAAAACTGCATGCTAATCAAATTGAAGTACCTGGGCATTCTTGGAACATTTACCTACAGCTAAGGCTGGTTTACTTATTCGCTGTCGAGGCTGCTTGACAGGTATTACTATTTATGAGATAATTTGGAAGTAAGCAAGCATCAGGAGCTCATGAGGGGATGGAGCATCGGCACGCTAAAAAGGTCAAGTGCATAATTGAAAGAAGCAGTTGGGAACATACAGAGAATGAAGTAGATAACCCTTAATAGTTTGATGGACCCGTGTGGTCTGTTACTATTTCAGAACCCAACACCAGAGCAGGGGGAATTGCTTGGAGGTACAGGGAGAGATTTCTGGGGTTCTTTCTTACTTAGGTGGTCCATAGGGTACTGACATAGACCTGTGAGCTATTTTTGATGATTTAAAAACTGTAAGAAAAGTATACATTCATTCAAAATAATGTCACATAGACTAGAATACCAAATGTCTGCTTTGGGCTGGGATTATCTAAGTTCATTGTTGTAATAAATTTGTCTTCATCTATTCAGAGATCTGACAGTTGGCAGCTGTATTTGTTAGATTAATGACAAGGGAAAATGAGGTATTTCTAATGTGTTATCTTTGTAGACAAAAGTCTTCCAAATGATGTGGTCTTTAGGAGGAAATGAAAAGGTGGAATAGTTGGTGATTAGCAGGAAAGATTTCCTGTCTGATGGGTCTCTTGTTTTTCTGCTATACGTGGGGCATCTGAAATCTTCCACATCTATGTCATAAATGTAATCTTCATTATTTTATAAGATAAAATAATCTTGGTCATTATGAATAGAGATACATTTCATCTAAACAAATATAAGAAAAGGCAGTTTAAGATGAGTGGTATTTGCTAACCATCAATCAGATTGTTTTTACTTATTTTTTATAGGATTTAAAAGTTTACTTTTACCATTGGCCAAGTAACACGAGTGAAAAGATAATCTGTCTCAACTTGAAAGGATTTTGGCCTGGGAAATAAGAATTTCGGGATCCCTAGTTGGCTCTTGACTGCTTCTTATGAAAACAAGCTAGTTGTTTTTTAAATTTCTCCCAGATCCTCTTCACCTCTCCATTCTCCCAAATCATATCCTTTCTTGCTTCATCTCATGGGAAATCAACAGACATCTAAAAGAAGAAAAAAATGACAAGATAAAACAAAGATAAACAAACCTGATAGGGCAAAACAGATGAATAGAAAAAAAACATAACCAAAGATAACACAAGAAAAACATATAGCTGTAGAGACATATACACTGGGACACATAGAAATTCCTTAAAAACACAAACCAAGATCAGAAACTATAAGAAGAAACAGGAAAAATGAAGCCAGCCTAAATAGTATGGGACAAAAGAAAAAAAGTCTCCCGAAATACCACTGAGTTCATTTTCAGGTGACCATCTACTGCTAGGCACAAGACATGTTTTTATAAGTAGTTTGTATACCCAGTGAGGCTGTTGGAGAAACCTGATTTTTCACTCATATGTGGTTATCAACTAGAGATTGCTTCTGAGTTGGTGATGGGGGCTTGTGGAACCCACCAGATCCAGACCTGTGTGGGCCCTGTACATGCTCTGAGAGTTCATATGTACATCAGTCCTGCTGGGTTTACGGGACCTTCTTTTCTTAGTGTCCTCCATCTCTTCTGGCTCTTACACTCTTTCCACCTTCTCTTCCACAGGGCTCCTTTAGCTGCGAGGAGAAAATTGATGGAGACATCCCTTTTAGGATTAAGTGCTCCAAGGTCTCTTGTTCTTTGTATATCATCCAGTTCTGGATATCTGTATTTATTCCCATCTACTGCAGGAGGAAGCTTCTCTGAGAATGACCGAGCAATACAGTGACCTATGAGTATAGCAGAATGCCATTAGGAGCCATTTTTTTTTTAACTGTGTTCCTTTAACACAGTGGTTCTCAACATTGCTAATGCTATAATCCTCTAACAAGGCTCCTCTTGTTGTGGTGACCCCCCCCAACTGTAATATTATTTTGTTGCTACTTTATAACTGTAATTTTGCTACCTCTATGAATACATATGTAAATATCTGATATTCAGGCTATCAATATGCAACCCCCATGGGACTTGTGACCCACAATCTGAGAAATACTGCTTTAGCAGAACAATAGTATTTGGTTTTCTCCTAGGTCCCTGGCCTATCTAGTTCAGGCTCTTGGACATCTGAGCAACATTGGGGATGGGTTCCATCTCATGGGGTCGGCCTTAAGTCCACACAGATATTGCTTGGTTAGTCATATAAGCTTTGATTCACTATTGGACCATTGCATCTTACAGGCAGGTCACTCTCCATTGCAGATATAAGGTTTTGTAGCTGAGTTGATGTTCATATTTTTCCTTTGTACTATGCTAAGTGCCTCCCAGTACCATGAACACTAGTCAGTAGGGGTGAAGGCTCTAGGTAGGCACTAAGCCAATTTCTCCATCTTCAGTGTGTTCTGTAGGTGTTGTCTTCAGCAATAGGACCTTACTGTGAGTTTATAGAAAGCAACCTATAGCCTTGGCAATATTCTGGTTTGTTTAGGGATTCCTGTACGGCCCCTTTGGCCAACAACTTGTTTAAATGTAGCCCATTCTTGGAACAGAAGGCTTTATTTGGTGACTAAATATGTCCAGTTGGTTGGGGACTTTGTCTCCCCTGTTATTTGGGAATTCCATTTATACACTTCTATGTATAAATTTTATGCATGTATATGTATATATTTTAGGAAACTTCTACTCTATTAGGTTTCCATAAAGTAACTCAATGGCCCTTAGTTTCAACTGTCCCTCCCCATATTCCTACCCTTACACCTCCTTCCATGCCGTTCTGCATTTGATCCTCCTGTTCTAGCCTCCCTCCAATCCATCTATACTATCTATTCTATTTTCCCTCCTTGGGGTTATTCAATCATTTTGTTCCTTACTCTACACCTAATGTGGTTGTATGGATTGTAGCCTGCTTATTGAAGGTTTATGTATACACACACACACACACACACACACACACCCGCACACACACACACAATCTTTGTCTTTTTTGGTCTGTTTTACTTTGCCCAGGATGATTTTTTTCTAGCTCTAACCATGTACTTGTGAATTTCATGATTTATCTTTTAAACAGCTGAGTAATATTCCATTCACATTTTCTTTTTCCATTCTTTCAGTGACAGACATCTGGTCTGTTTCCAATTTCTGTCTATTGTGAATAGAATAGCAACGAATATGGTTGAACAAGTGTCTCTGTGGGTATATACCCAGGAATGATATCGCTGAATCTCGACGCAGCTCTACTCCAAGCTTCCTGAAGAATTATCATGTTGACTTCCATAGTGACTGTATAAGTTTACACTCCCATTAGTAATTGATGAGTGTTCCTCCTACCCCACATCCTCACCAGAATGAGTTGATATTTGTTTCATTGATCTTGGGCATTCTGACTAGTATTAAGATGAAATTTCAAAGTAGTTTTGATTTGCATTTCCCTGATGACTAAGAATATTGAACATTTCTTTCAGTGCTTCTCAAACATTTCTGTTTCCTCTTTTGAGAATTCTGTTTAGATATGTACCCCATTTTTAATTGGGCTATTTGTTTTCTTGATGTCCAGTTGTTATTTTAGTTATTTATGTATTTCAGATAGTAGCCTTTGATATTGAAGTCTTTGATCCATTTGGAGTTGAGTTTTGTGCAGGCTGATAAGTACGTATCTATTTGTATTCTTCTACATACAGCTATTCAGTTTGACCAGCAATATTTGTTGAAGATGCTATCTTTTCTTTAGTGTATATTTTATGACTTCTTTTTTTAAAAATCAGGTGTCCAGAGGTGTATGGATTTATGTCTGAGTCTTCAATTATATTTCATTGATCACCATGTCTGTTTTCATGGTAATATAATGCTATTTTTATCAACATAGCACTGTAGTGCAATATGAAGTCTGGGATAGTGATACCTCCAGCAGTATTTATTATTATTATTGTTATTATTATTATTATTATTATTATTATTATTATTATTTCAGGATTATTTTTAGCTATCCTGTTCTTTTGTGTGTGTCCATGCATGTGTGCGTGTGTGAGTTTTTCCATTTGAAGCTGAAAAATGTTGTTCCATGTTCTGTCAAGAATTGTGTTGGAATTTTAATGGGGATTGCATTGACTCTGTAGGTTGCTTTTGGTAGCATGGTCATTTTTATATTAATCTTACTGATTGACAAGCATGGGAGATCTTCACATCTGATATCTTCAATTTCTTTCTTTAGTGTTTAAAATTTTTTTATCATACAAGTCTTTTACTTTCTTGATACTTTATGTCTTTTTGAGGCTACTGTGAAAGTACTGTTTCCCTGATTTCTTTCTCATTCTGTCTGTCTTTTGTATATAGGAAGGCTACTCATTTTATGTGTGTGTTTTAATTTTGTATCCAGTTGTTTTGATGAAAGTTTGTCATCTGTAGGAGTTGCCTGGTAGAATTTTTAGGGTCACTTATATATACTGTCATATTATCTGTAAATAAAGATGCTTCTACTTCTTTACTTCCTGTTTGTACTTCCTTGCTCTTGTTCTGTTGTCTTATTGCTCTAGCTAAGACTCAAGTCCTATATTAAATGGGCATGGAAAGAGTGGACAGCCTTGTTTTGGTCCTGATTTTACTGGAAATGACTTGAGTGTATTTCCATTTAGGCTGTTGTTGGCTATGAATTTGCTGTAAACTGCCTTTGTTATGCTGAGGTATGTCCTTTGCATCCCTAGTCTCTCCAGGACTTTTATCATGACGAGGTGTTGGATCTTAATCAAAGGCCCTTTCTGCTGCTAATGAGATGATCATATGGTTTTTGTCTTTCAGTTTATTATATGGTGGATTACATTCATTGATTGATGAATGTTGAACTATCACCAGATCTCTGGCATGAAGAAGCCTACTTGGTCATGGTATATGAAGCACAAAGTATCTCTTAGAAAATTACTACTGCTTATTTTTTTGTAAACCTAAGACAGTATCAACTACTAGAAACTAAAACAGAATTCTAGGATGAGCCCTTCCTTTTCTCAACTCCAAAGGTCTTACTATATATTTGTGTTAGGGGAGTCTTAAATATACAAATGTTTACACACAGTTCACCCAGTTCATTTCATTCTAGAGTGAAACCAGTTCGGCTATTATGATTAGCACTGGGAAGATGGCTCAGCAGTTAAAAGCAAGTAATGCTCTTCCAGAAGATCTGAGTTCTGTTCCCAGCATCCATGTTGAGCAACTCTAGCTCCAAGGGTTCCTATTCTCTTCCAGCCTCTTCAGGAACTTGTACTCACATGAACACACACATGTAGATACACGGTCAATAAATAATCCTTTAAAAAGTATGGATGATTAATACAGTTTTGAATATGGCTCCACAGAAGATAAGTAAGGCATGGATTTTTCCATAGAGCTTAAATGGGGAAGGAAGGACTCAAAATGAGAGGAGCAAAGAGGGCTTGGGACAACCTCATTTTCCCAGAAAGGGCACTGAGTGCTTCTATCATTGTTCAAGCTTGCTGCTGATGACTTACATAAGGTGTGCGCCACAGGGTTAGGGATGGGGTTGATGGAGTTTAGAAAGACAGGGATTTCTGAAAACTGCTTCAAGATTTTCAATTTTTCTTAGTGTAAAGTCAAACAACAGACAACTTTCCTCAAAGGAATACTTCTCCTAGAATCACTGTGGCCTCTAATCCAGAGGACCAGTGCACCCCAGTGACTTTAGCTCATTTAGACTTCTGGGAACTCCCAGGTCTTGGGAGAGTTCTTCTCATGGCAAAGTCATAGGTCACTGGAGGCAGGGTCTGTGGTTCTAGATCCTAACTTCTCTAATGATTACTGATGCCTTTTAGTTCTTTAAAGTGGCTGTGTTTTTATTTGTTCTAAATGCAGCATAATTTGAATACTGCAGAAGGATTTTAAAAACTAGTTACAGGATAGCTTCTCTGCTAGGGACAACTCTATCATTCTTACAGAAGGGAAATGTGTCACCTCTGAGATAAGGCTGACATCCCCTAACTGCATTGCTGAGATATGGGAAGGTGTGATTTATTGTATCAGTGAAGGGTATACTGAATTCAATGTCATGCGATTATGGGGGGAAGGGAGCATCTGCATTAGGAAAAAGCATCAGCCAAAGGAAGAGTTTATGCCCCCCACTTTTCCTTCCTTTTTAAAATTTCTAGTAAGAACTATATGTGCTAGAAGCAGAGAGGGGCGGATGTAAGAAAACAACTCTCATTTAAATCCCCTGGTAAAAATAGAGAAAAGGCAATTTTATATTTTATAAAAATTATAGTCTCCTCTTTTAATAATCCGTTCCCCCTCAAAAAAAAATCAGATCAGATTTTTCAAGAAACTTAACTTAAGTTTGTCCTGAGACATACCTGGATCCCTTACTGACCCTTTGAGGGGCTCGGTTATTGGGTATAGTATATTCCTTTTCTGTCTAATTTCATTGAATGAAGTTTTATACAGCTACACAATCCATGTTTAACTGCAAGCTGTTCAACTACACCCTAGAGATCCAGAACTCTGTGTTAGTGCGGCCATGCTAATATCGATCCCCACAGCACTCTAACGTTCAGTTCTGGAGGTAGTAACAGCTGTTAGCCAGCAGTAAGGTGCTTTTAGCTTTAGTTATTTCATTCCACATTCCACTCAATATTTCCTTGCTGAAGAAGGAGAAAAACACGGAGTTATCACTAGTACCTAAACGGGAATTGCACTGTAGCATCTCTTTAGAAGATGGGATGCGTTCTGGGCTCTTTCAGGGCGTCGGGATGCTGTCATTGTTAGCAGCATGCAAATAATTGAAGGGAGAAGTTTAGAAAGACATTTTCAACCTTGTTTTTCTTCTCTGCACAGCTTATTAACAGTTAATTATTCAAAATAGAGTCTTCCCAGGGAGGAAAAACCTCAGGGTTAAGCCAGCGTTTCTCTACATTTGGATGGGCAAAGAAAGAATTCATCTAGTTAAACGGTGAAGTTGGTTTTCCAAGGAAATAAGGTACTTTTTTGTCATTGTTATCATTTAGGGAAAAAATGGAGCAAAAGAGAAGATTTGAAAAGAACGATGGGGCTGAAGAGATGGCTCCATGGTTGAGGCACCTGCTGCCTAATCTTGAGGACAGGAGTTTTGGTCTCAGCATCCACACAACAAGTTGGGCATTTACACAGATGCCAATAATTCAGGCTCCAAGGGGAGCAGAGGTAGGAAAGTTTCTGGGGCTGGGTTTACTGGGAGAAACCCTGCATCAAAGAGTATGTAGATGGTAGAGCGGGAGACCTCATGATCTTTTCTGGTTTCCATGAATGCGTGGGATGCACACCTCACCTTCCTCATGAAGGTGTTCCAGCACGAACAAACGTGCTGGCAGAAGAAAAAAAAACCAAACGAAATCACAGAAAACAAACAAAAGTAATGAAAACGGATACTAATGAGCTGGAAAATCATGCTGGAGCAAATATTGAAAACAATGGGATTTGTGCTTTCAGAAGAGATGGCAAAGGATAATGTTCACATGGGGAGAGATGCAGTCACAGAAGTCTGCAGACGTTTATTTCAGCAAAGGTCACATTAGGATGAAAAGGGCTTATCCTGAGGCAGAAAAGAGTACAATAGGATTGAGTGACGAGCTTCCAGGCTGATGAGGGATCACACAGTGAACGCAGTGTACAGGGAGCCTACCTATTCTCTTTCCCCAAAGACCTTAGAGAAGACAAGAGACAGCTATTTGTTCTGAAGTGTTTGCCCATATAAGGCAGAGACAAAGACTGATAAATTCTGAAAGTCTCTTGAAGCGTAAAAGTTTCTGTTCTCTGTTAGTGTGTGCAATGTGATTACCCATTGGGCCATATTGCTATGCAGTGAGATTAGCAACCTAGGTCCCCCAGTTTTCAAATCTCCACATTCATCTTTTCACTCTCCTCTGCCTTCCATGCCTTCTTCAGTACTTGACTGATGGCATATAAATGGGAGCAACAATTCAGATGCTAGCCAACTGTTCTGTGCTGGGCACTGTTCTATACAGCCACATTCGAGCCCTTAAACACTTGAAAAAATAACCATTGACAACTCTCCATCATCCACATAGAAATAATGAGATAGTGGCAGAGTCTTGTCTGACTAAATGCAGAGGAAAGTACAGCTTTAATTTCTTTTCCTAATTCAAACTGCTGTTAATGAACACACTATTGAGAGAGAAGCTACTAGAAGCCACTGCTTTTCTTCATTTCTAAACTGTTGTAACTTTGGAAGGTTGCTTAACCTTTCTGCCTTCCACATCTCTATTTCTTTGGGGTCTATTTATTGGTCTTGACCAGGTTGTACAGGAGCCCACTGCAGAACTTCCCAAGCTATTTTGCATGCGCCATTCTTCTTTGTGAATAGAGGGCTGCTTCTCAAGGGGAAGACTTCAGGGATGGTTGGCTATCCCTGTGTCCAGGTGGTATATAATCACTTCTGGGTCATGCATTACTCCCTGATCATGAACTGAGGCCAAGGTAACTGGTTGATGCCATGGTATAGCTCATACACAAGGTATGAACCAAAGAAAATATACATGAAGAACATAGCTGAAGCTAGCTTTCTGGAGAAAGTTTGTGTGGCTCCTGTTGAATATGTATTTCATAAAACCAAGCCTTATAAATAGTAGGAGTTCCTCTATATGGGAACAGCAAGCGTTATGTAGAATTTAACCTTTACCCTCTGCAGACTCCATATTCACAGAATTGTTAAACAGCAGACGAAATGGTAGCATCTGTATAGAATGTCCATTGACCATTCTTTTCTTGCCAGGCTTTCCCTAAATATATGGTATTTGTATACCATTTAGGTTGTATTAGGCACATATGGAACCCAGAGATGACTTAAAGAATATTGGGGCTATGTGTAGATTTTTGTAGACTTCGTATCATTTTATATGAAAGTTGAATATTCATGGTGTTTGAGATCTTTATGGGGTCCTGGACTTAATCTCCCATGACCACTGATGACAACTGTGATCTGAAACTGTCGCCGACTGGTGGAGTTGGGTTCTTGGGAGAGGAGAGTACATGTAGGCTTAAGCTTGCTTTGTTCATGAGGTAAAGGGGAAATATTTCTATCTCGTAGTCATGATCCCTAGTGTATTCAAGTATTCTTTATATAGCTAAGATGAATATAGTCTAAGTAGGTTGCTGGAGCAACAAATAGCCCAAGGGACTAAATACAGGAAATTCTGCCAGAGTATTATTCAAGGTATTCTCTAGGTATTATTCAAAGATATTCAGTTGCATAAAGTGCCGAGATTCATTGCTATTGAGATGAAGAAGCAAAACAATAGGTTTATAGTCAGCCTACTGTCTGCTATATGGAAAAGAGGGCAGAGGCCTTTAAATTTTATCAGTTGGCTAGAAATAGAATTGGTTTTTGTTGTTGTAAAAAGTGGATCGAGTATGCAACTCTCCCTCTTGACCTCTCCCTACTCCCGAAGAAAAGAGATTAGGCTCCTCTTTTGAGAGTAGGGCCTAGCGACTGGTCAATCATTTCTTTTAGCATCACCATGGAGTATGTCACCATTGGGTTTGACCACATCTTAGTGATCCTCCTTGAAAATTACTCAAAACAGTTAAAAAAACTAATACTGCCTCTTAGAGACATGGGAACACAACCCATAGTGGCCTTCTGAAAGTATAAAGTTTCTAAAAAGGTTGGGATTTTTCCTTAAAAACTATCATATCGTATTCAATAATACATCCAGGTATGTTTTAACATAACAAGTTAGCAGTAGACATTTTCAGTGTTCCAAGGACAGCAAAAAAAAAAAAAAATATTAGTTAACTACATTTAGCCTGAAGCTTTATGTCCACACTTGAATTGGAGTTCTGTGTTTATTTTATGTTATATTAGCATTGGAATTAACGATCAGTAATTTGTTCATGTGTTTCGTCAGAGAGGTCCTGTTACCTGCTGTCACTGAGCTAACTAAGACCAGTAGTATTTAATCCAAGTCCAAAAGTCTAAGACCCACATGAAGTAGTTCCTGGTTTGAGTGATGAGTTGTAAGAACCAGAGGGTTGGTTGTTGCTGTAACTCCTGAGGCCTAAAGGCTCCAGAACCAGGAGGAAATACCCAGGTCATGAAGAGTGAGAATTTGATCCAGGCTCTCCATGGAATGAACGAGGTCCAGAATATTGGTGATGGATATTCCTTGATCATTGATCAAGGGCTCATCTCGTCTGGAAACAATCCCAGAGACATACCCAGAGCTAATGTTTTCCCAGAAACCTGAGCATTCTGTAGTCCAGTCAAGTTTGCACATAAAATCGGCCATCACAACTGAATACTGGCTGAGGGTACCCCAGTTGACAGAAATGAAACAAAATATTGCGTAAACTCCGTTATTAAAACTTTAAAAGACTTAATCTAATGATAGTCAAAAGACACCCCTGATTGTGTAACTACTTGGCTCCCTATGGCCCCCTTTTTATGTATACACTAAGCCTTTCTATTCCTCTGTTTTTTTCTTCTATCATTGCTTTATTTAATTTTCTTCATCCTAAGAAACTGATACCTGGTTACCTGCAAAGTGAATGCCACCTCCTTTAAGTCTGTCTTTGTGTTGAAGTAGTACTCCAATACCAGGTATTACAAAATATTACATGGGATCCCAGAATAGCAAATATGATCGTTGGCCAGAACACACCAAGAAGAAAGAGATACAACCTTAACATCTTACCTCACTTTTCTGCGAAGGTCCTTTGTTCATCTCCTTAGAGACCTAGATCCCTGATCATAACAGTGTGCAAAGATATGTCTTAAGGAATCTAATTCCATATTGAAAAACACAGGTTTTGTTTTGCTTTTTGTATGCTCTGGGAAAATATGCAACCCTTCCTACCAGTCAAAAGTTGGGAAAACAGATTATCGTTGGGCAATTGAAATTCTTTAAAGCATCACCCCAACTGCGTGTCTTTGCATATGAATACAAATGGCAGCTAATAGTGTGCATCTTACTCTTCAGGCATGACTCTGAAGGGTGGTCTTCGAACCGAGCTGGCAGAGAAGGGTTTTGATGCCTAGCAGTTGTGGCAGGAGGAGAGATGACAGTTGGATAATGAGGACAATTGGGACATTGCCATCTTCCCCGAACACCTTAGCTTCATTTCGGTCAAAATGGCTATGAATATAGTGAACTTGAGAGTTGGTTTTGGAGCCCAGATCCGTACTGCTTTATACCATTTCTGAAAGATTGACTGTTACTATTTCCCTTTAAGGCATCCATGCTTTTATGTCTTCTGATGTGTTTCATATTCATTATTTTGGTTATCTGCTTATTGGATTAAACACCTTACAAATACCTATAGTAAGAAATTCACTCAGATAATACTCAGTGGTTGAAAGGTTTGCTTAGCCCCAGCACCAAAGTTAATTATTTTAGGATTTTTTCCCCCAAATACTGTATTATCTATGTATTTATTCATTTTTTAAAAAGTTCTTCTCTCATATATTCATCCAGACCACCATTTCCCCTTCCTCTCCTCCCCTAGTCTGTCCCCTCAACCTCCCTTCTCTCCCAGGTCCATCCTCTCTCTGTCTTTCCTCAGAAAAGAGCAGGCCTCTCAGGAACATCCACCAAACTTGGCATAATATGCTATGTTAATACCAGGCACATACTGTCAAATCAAGACTGGATGAGGCATCTTTGATGTAGGAGGAGGGTTCCATAAGTAGGAAAAAGAGTCAATGACCATCCCCACTCCCATTGTTAGGAATCCCACAAGAACACCAAGCTACTCAGCCATATCAAATATGCAGAGGCCCTAGGCCAGACTATTATAGGGTCCCTAATTTCTGTGAGTACCCATGAGTCCTACTCAATCAATTCTGTGGGCTGTGTTTTCATTGTGTACCTGGCCTCTCTGGTTCCTCTGATCCTTGCTCTCCATCCTCTGCAGGATTCCCTGAGTACTCTGCCTAATGTTTGGCTGTGGGACTCTGCTCTTATCAGTTGCTGGATGACATCTCCCTGGTTTCTTTGATGACAGTTCTGCTAGGCTCTGGTCTCAGAACACTCTGTGGGTAGGGTACATTGTAGGTTGAAGGTTTTGTTACTGAGTTGGTGTGCTAGTTCCTCTACTCGAGGCCTTGCTTGGTTACAAAGGATTGAGATGTGGTCTTGCTGTATAGCTGCTGCTGTCCTTTGGCTCTCAATCCTCCCGCATCCTCCTCCCATGGGCTGGGTTTGCAGGCATGGACAACCATGCCTGGCTTCCAGATCGCTCAAGGCATCTGCTTATGATTCATTTTTGTTAGGGGCTTAGCATGAAGCAAACTGGTTGTGGTGTGGGAAAATGCACCTATGTAATATATCCGTGTTAGGCTTAGGTTACTGTCGAAAGACAGAAAATGCTTCAGAAACTCTGGAATTAGTTTCTGTCAGAAGGAGGATCCGTGGGCTATAGCTCCTCTAATGTCAGGGACAGGAACAACTTCGTGGAGCTCCTTTGGTCTTTTGTACATTGACATTTCATATTTAGGATGTAATATTTAGAGCTACCTAAACCATATACTTACTTAGTTTTCGTCTTGCCGGCTTATTTACATACCCGATTCAGTATTTTGGTTTATAGCCTGGAGTTTTCAAGGGCCTAAGATAAAATTTTAGGATATTTAGGCCAGAGCTTGGGCAGCATTTGTGTCTTCTTTGCAAGGACATGGTTATACTTTTCAATATAGCAAGAAGCCTTGTAAAAAAAAAAAAAAAGTTGTCCCAGGAAAAAAAATGTTTTTTCCTAATAAGGCCCTCTCTTCCCTTTTTAACTGATAATATTAAGTTGCTATCCCCTGCTGGCATCTCCGTGGCCCTCTGCTGGTGAGATTTATTTCATTTCTTGGCAAATGTGAGCATGGCAGAGCTTCCTGGCTTATCTGAGATAATCAAACCATGTTTCTTATGGTCCAGATCTTTGGTTTTGTTTTGATATGTGCTTTCTAGCTATGGGGGTTATTCTTTGCTCTTTCAGTAGAGATGCATAGCCATTGTGTTGTTTCAAATCATCTTTCCCCCTTAGTGCATGGGAAAACGAAGTTGGTCTCCTAATAAGAAGATAATGAAGGGTTAAGTGTAAAGAGCTGAGTTGTACCAGGACAGTGTTTAGAGACACAACGAAGCTCTTATGCTTGTATCCCCTTTCTTTATTATATAGTTCATGTGCCCGGAAATGCTAAGCCCTTGTCATCCTGTGAGGTAGGGGAACGTGTGGCAGTTTGTCAAGGTCATGCCTTCGTAGAAGCGGAAATCTGGGTCACATGATGTATGGTCAAGAGTCTGTGATCACTAGTCTTTACAAGTTCTCTCGGTACAGTAGCTGTGGCAGGAACAAAATGGTTGTTAAGGCTCAGGGAACCAATCAGATCCGAGAGGGGATGCTAGATGAGAGGCCCTGGCATTTTCAGATTGAAACAGGGATGAGCAAACAGAGTAATTTCCTTTCTTTAAGTCATCTAGATTTAGATGGTCTAAAGAAAAGAAATGGTCTAAGAAAATAGGATGTGGCTTGGGAATGACGTCCAAGAGCCCACAGCTAGGTATGCTGACCTACTTAGGGCCTTATTATTATTGCTATTTTAAGAGAGCTGTTCTCAAACATTCATATAAGACAGGCAGGAATTTGCTTTTTTGTGGTAGTACAAAGTCTGTGGAAATGCGGTGCAATTAAATGCAGATTTAAAACTCTATTGCTTATCACTGATTATGTAGTGGGCCACTGGGAAAATTTGAGTCATTGATAGGAAAAATCTAAACATGCAATTGATCATCCAAACAACAGGAAAGAAATTCTGAGGCTTAGCTTGTGCAAATGAAGATGCTCCAGGTGTTGTTTAGACTTGAGATTATGCAAGGGGAAATTATGTCCCATGTCCTATAAGGAAGAAGGCTGTAGAAAAGGAATCTTGAAGTATATATGTATTAATAAGTTACTTTTAAAATAGGATTGGAAAAAATTGCATACACTTAAAACCTTTATCCCTAGCCAAGTAAGAGAATATGGCACAGTTTATAGAGTTTATGTTATGGTAGAACTGTTGAAGATAAGCCTTCCTCATCTCACAGAAAGGTTCAAGGGAGAGCTTTCTTTGAAAGTATATTGTTGAGGGCTGAGGGAATGATGCAGTTGGTAACGTGTTTGTGAAGAATCTGATCCCCTAGGACCCATCAAAATTCTGGTACAGAGGCATGTTCCTGTAATTCCCACCCTGGGATGGCAGAGACAGGAAAATCTCCAGGGCTGGGCAGCCTAGTTGAACCTCACTTCCTACGCATGAACATATATGCACACAAATATATATTTTCAAGATTATTTATTGCATATGTTGCAGTTTGAATGTAATTGGCCCCCATAAGCTCGTAGGGAGTGGCATTATTTGGAGGCATTGCTTTATTGGAGTGGCATTATTAGTATGGTTTTGCTGGAGTAGGTGTGGTCTTGTTGGAGGAAATGTGTCACTGTAGAGGTGAGCTTTGAGGTCTCATATGCTCAAGATACTGCCCACTGTTTTGGTTCACTTCCTGTTGTCTGCAAGATGTAGAACTTTCAGCTACTTTTCCAGCACCATGTGTGCCTGCATGCCACCATGTCCCATCATGATTATATTGGACTGAACCTCTGAAACTGTAAGCTGCCACCTCAATTAAATGTTTTCCTTTGTAAGAGTTGCTGTGGTCATGGCGTTTCTTCACAGAAATAGAAACCCTAAGTATAGTAGAGTAGTTTTCATTTCCTTTAAGCAGAAGTCAGTCTTACAGTACTCTGGGATTATCCCTACATGGATGCTGTTATTTTCATCATGTTGATGATGTATAGAAGACTTGATTCCATTTAGTAGAAAAACAGGATATGGGTGTTTTGGCTCATGTCTGTAATCTCTGAACTTGGTAGACTGAGGCAGGAGGATCTCCAAGAGATCTCCTGGGCTACTGAGTGAGTTCTAGTCCAGGATGGACTGTAGAGTATGACTCTGTTATTTACAAGCAGTCAAACAAACAAACCAATAGAATTCCCAGAAGTTAAAGAAATTTTTTTTCTCTTTAGATTGTGAATACTAATTCTTAACATCAAGTCTAGACTACAACTTTACTAGCAAAATTGCCCTGTCTGACAGTTTTGTTTTTAAATGAGAAAAGTCAAGCACATAGAGATCTTGGTGACCTCACATGTCCTGACAGTGATTACTTCATGTTTTAGGATAGAGAAGAGAAAGACAGTGGGAATAAAACTTTTGTCATATGGTAACATCCAGTGGTTGGCCATTTGTCCTCTATTTAATTACCACTTACTGACTGCCTATGACACTTAAGAAAATGGCCAAACTTATATAACATACATGGCGCTATTACTACATATATACACATATGTATGTGTGTATTCAATTTATCAAAAATTTAATGTTAAAGTTTTGCAAAAGAGGGAAGGCAACAGTCTATGCTTTTTTTCAGAAAGTGGGAACCCAATTCAAGAACCTTTCCTCCTCTACATGAAAAATAATTTCTGTTGCAAAGGAAATGGTTGCAAGATTTTGTGTGTACATACCATGTGCATTTTTTTTAAAAATGACTTACTATTTATTAGTTTTTTACGGAGGTCTTAAAAAAGTTAAGGTGCAGGTTCTTTTGTGGTTTTTGTACAAGGACATGTAAGGTGACACCGTCTTATTTCTTATTCAAGGATTACTTGAAAACTATATGGAAAGATTTGTGCATAATTAGAAATAGATCAAGGCCTTTACCATGCATTAAGAAGGTCCTTAAGAAAAACTAAGTGGTTCATATTATTATGAGAAAAATCAAACATTAATCTGTAAATGACTTCTTTTTGGTGATTAAAATAAATCCTTTTATCCAGAAGAAGAAAAATTCTTCAAAAACAGTAATTGCTCTGGAGGCCTTTCTGTCCTCCGTACTCGCTCAAGTGGGAGTCAACTAGAGACAGTTGCTGCCAACAGAGTCCTGTCCATCAGGGAGGGGAATCTGATAATCTCAGTAGTGAAAACATTATTAATTGAGGAATTAAAGTTAAATTTATAATTATGACAAACATGCTCTTTTTGCATATTTTATGTTCAAAACCTGATAAATAGAAGATACATGATAAATAGAAGACACATGATAATAAACTGGTTCATTCTCAAGGCCTCTTCCCACAAACAAAATCATCTGTTTATGCTACATAATTGAACCAAATATAAAAATTGAGGTTTTTTTTTTTTAAAGTGATTTTTTTTTTAATTTTGGAAGAACAGGTTCAGAACTGAAGTGCATATAGTCACAGGAATCAGGGAGACTGAAGCCTACTTTAGACAACCAGTAATGGGAAAGAGTTTGATTTTGGATCTGAGTTTGAATGCTAGACTGTTACCTCTTTTCTCAATGTTCCCTATGTCATGGTTCCCTTTGGGTAGAGTGTTAGTGGCATTCTACTAGAAATGTGATTTGTCTCCTGCCTTAGTTTAATCCCAAACGCTGCCATCCTGCTGGGCATAGCAAGCATCCAGGGGCTGCTGTGGTTCTTCTGCTGTTTAATAACCACTGACATCTGGCAGACTTTCCTTATAGGGTCTCAGGCAAAACCCTGAGCTTCAGCAATGATGTGGGATGTCCTTCTGTATATGTGTTGCTTTTATTGGTTGATAAATAAAACTGCTTTGGTTGATGGCTTAGCAGAGAAAGGCCAGCAGGAAATCCAAACAAATATATAGAAAAAGTAGGCCGAGTTGAAGAGATGCCATGTAGCTGCCAAAGGAGAAGGACATGCAGGAACCTTAGGAACCTTACTTGTAGATCATAACCTCATGGTGATACACAGATTGATAAAAAGGGGTTAATTTAAGATGCAAGAGCTAGCTAGGAATATACTAGAGTCATTAGCTAAACTGTATTATAATTAAAATAGTTTCTGTGTGATTATTTGAATCTGAGTAATTGGGAAATGAATGAACAGCAGCCCCAGCTGGGCTGTGAGCCTAAAACACCAATTAAAGAAATGAGTTGGTGGTGAAAAGTAAGGACTTATTCAGTGTGATCACATTGGGAAGAACAGATGAAGAGACCAGTGATCCTCACATCCATCCTTGGGGCTTTGAATAAGGGATTGGGGTAATGATTAAGAAGTTTACACAGTTAAGCAGTCTCGGCCAATGTGTTGTCTGGTTGGTTATTGCCCTACTTCCTGTTCTACATGGCAGCCGTTGGAGTGCTAGGCTGGTCCTTGCAAGTGGATTGTTTCTGCCCCTAGAGACAGAGATGACTGTGGGCTTAGGAATGACTAATCTTTGTACCTTCATCCTTGAAGAGGCATGAGATAGGTTATGCAGATGCTAACTCCTTAGTGATTATCATGTCCTTGCAGATTCAAGTAAGAGTGTGAGCCATCAGAAGGGAGACAGACACAAAATAAAGGTAGAGATACAAGATTTTTATCCCTGGGTTTAATTACTGTGGGCACAGTGCAAAGACAATGGTTTTGAGGGGAAGCAATCTCCAGTGCGTGCTAAATATAACTTTTGGGACTTTAAAAGCTGTGTGACCTTGATTAAGCTCCTTCTCTGAATCTAAGCCTCCTACCCACTAGATGGAGGTGATCTTCCTTTGTGGGTGCTAAGATTTAATCTATGACCTTTTGTATGCTAGACAAATCCTACCAATGAGCAGCAGCGCCAGCCTCCTTTTCACCTTTTTGTTTTGAAGCGAGGCCTTACTAACTTGCCAGGCGAACCTTGAACTCACTTGGTGGCCTAGGCAGGCCATAAACAAGTAGCCCTTTTGCCTCAGTCTTCCAAGTAGCTATGATTGTCATCCCTTCTTAATAAACTTTAAATTCAGCATCTGCCCTGTGCTAGACTTAGCGAAGCACACAAATATTAAGTAAGTTTCAGAAAGCACAAAACCAGGCCTAGAGAGATGGCTCAGTGGTTAAGGTCACTGGCTGTTCTTCCAGAGGACCCAGGTTTGATCCCCAGCACCCACATGGCAGCTCACAATGATCTGTAACTCTAGTCTGAAAGGATCCGATGCCCTCTTTTGGCTTTTGTGGGCACTGTATGCATTTGGTACACAGACATACATGTAGCCAAAGCACCCAAACTCATAAAAATAAGAAAAAAAATACAGAAACATCCCATATATTACCTTAGCGAGAAGACATGGGGCAGCAAAAGAAGGGTGAGTGAAAGTCTGTAATTGCTAGCCATCTGTTGGCATCCTGTGCATGGTTTATATGTTTGCCCAAAGTTAAGTTATTGTCAGCAGCAACACTGTGTCTATTTACAGATTATAAAGTGAAATTTGACAGTGAACTGTCCTGTGACCATGTATTTAAGACTGTGATCTGCAGAGATGTTGGGAGAAGCTGACCATTGTTCTTATCATCAGCATTGTGTTTTAAATTGAGAAGTAAGAGCTGCAGAACATAATCTTTATAGCCTTCCTTGAGTCTGAGCATAGAGCCTTCTTTTGCAGGCAACATTCACAGCAGATCAAGGACAGCAGCTCTCTGTGACCGGAGTGATTTAACACACAGCATTGCCTTGTATACCTTCTTTTCTCTGACTGGGGAGTGTAGGCAGACACTGCTTGTTCATTTCCCAGCCGCCCCAGACCCGAAATAATCACTCAGAAACTATATTAATTGCAATACTGTTTGGCCAATAGCTTAAGCATATTTCTAGCTAGCTTTTACATCTTAACTTAACCCATCTCTATTATTTTATATTTTACCAGAAGGCTTGTGGTTTACCAGTAAGGTTCTCCATTGTCTGTCTCCTTCGGCAGCTACACGGTGTCTCTCTGACTCTGCCTTCTTTCTCCCAGCATTCAGTTTAGTTTTCCCACCTCAGGCCCAAAGTAGCTTCTTTATTAACCAATGGTCATAAACCATATTCATAGTATACAGAGGGGAATCCCACATCAGGGGAGCATGATACATTATTTTTCAACTATCTCTGACCTTGGGGACCTCACTCAGGCCTTTCCTGGGCTTGGACATGCTGTCTTCTATGTTGCATGACTGTTTGGGTTCAATTAACAATGTTAGGATAATAATGGTTTATTGGAATTTGTATAGCCACTGAGCATTGTAAATTGTAAAATGATGTATACCACCTGAGCATTGTAAATTGAAAAATGAGTCTGGCAAAACAATAAGATCAACGGGAAAATAACATGGATTACCTTTGGTGGTGTCTTTTCAGAGGATGAAAGCCATGTTTGCTTTGAGATGCAATGTATTTGAGAAGTTTCCCCTTCATGGGCCATTCCTTCCTCCCCTTTGTGGCCTCAGCAGGCTCCTGCTTCAAGGTAAAGAATGGAAGAGAAAACACAATTTCTGGGGCTTCCTTTCCCAAGGGGACAGAGCCTACTCTGTTTCTGTTGAAACTTATGCCCACATCCTGCCCTTAGCCTTTCCCAGTTTCAGGACCAGAAATATCTTTCTGCTTGTAAAGGGGTCAGCTCAGAATCTTCGTCCATCTAATGACTGTGTGTGTGTGTGTGTGTTCCCTCAGGCTTGCTTCATCTTGAGCTAGGTTTGTTCTAATTTATTCAGAGCCGTGTGTTTGAGCATTTATCTATTTAGATAGGAGGACAATGTATGCATGTATGTATCTGTGTGTGTGCTTGTCTTCTCTCTTTCTCACCCCCCCATCTCTCTGCCTCTCACTCTCTCTCTGTGTGTGTGGTGTTCCTCTTCGTGTCATTTGTGTGGCTGATTAAATGCTGCAGATAAACAGGCAATTCAACACTAAGCTAGGCTAATCAAAGATAGCACGGAGAGACCTTAAAAGGTTTAATTCTGCCTTTTGTCTGAAAGGCGGTGAACCTGATAGAGTGGTGGTATCTCAGCATGAAATGAGAGAACTCAGTTCGTGTTGGGATTAGTTCTCTCTCTTCAGGACAATTTGTCAGCCGTACAGTGTGTGCTGTTTATTGGTGGACTTTCTAAAAGCCCCCTTTCCCCCTTCTCATCGTCTATTTGAGGCGATTGTCCTTCTAATTGCACCCTCTCATGAACGATTAAAGTTGCCCAGTTGTGCCAGCAGATATTTTACTGGTCTGTGATTAAGAACTTGGCTCCTTGAGTCCTGAAAGCTCTGTTCAGTTCCTCACATACACACGTCCACTCTGGGGACATCCAAGTGTCAGGAGCTCAGTGCACGCCACCACACCCAGAGGCTTACCAGCTCTGCACCAGCTTTGGTAGCCAGCTTTCCCGGTGTTATCACTTCATGATCTCCGCGCCCTAATGATGGCTCGGCAGGAATGGAATGAAAACTGGTCAACATGAGAAGTGTGTGTGTGTACCTCTGCATGTGTGTGCGCCTCTGTGTGCGTGTGTGTGTCTTTGCCATGGAGCACATGTAAACACAGAAAGACAACCTGATGGAACTGGTTCTCTTTCTATTATGTGGTTCCTGAGACTCCAAACTGAAGTCATTGGCTTTGTGCAAGAGCTTCTACTTGGTGAACCAGCTCTGGGGTCCCTTAAAACCTGTGATGGTGTCACGTCATGAGTTGAGGTAATTATCCAAACAACACAATTGGAAGAACAGTTTTAAATGAAAAGCGAAACAGAGTTTAGTAATTGTCGGTAATTGGTTTTTAGTTTATAATTAATTATAATTTGGTTTATAATTATAAATTGTAATTAATTTATAATTAGTCTCTAGTTCACAGTTGTAACCTGTTGCCACTTCCCTGCTTGTGGTTGACTGAGGGACTCCGAAAGGTTCCAAAATCTTCCTTCCTGGGACCCCCGTCAACTTGTATGGTAATCGTTGTGGAATATGCAAATGTGCTTACGGATCACAGGAAAGCATCCTTAGAAGAGGAAGGTGGGTGGGTGGGGCAGGCCGCAGACAGCAGAGAAAGCATGCTGCAAGAGTGTGAGAGGATGGTGCACCTGCAATTTGGCCTTTGAAAAGGAGAAAGGTATCAACAGCCAAGGGATGCTACAACTGAGGGGAAGGAAGCAATTCTCCAGTGCCTCCTTTAGAGGGCGCTTGGCCTCTCCGACATTTCCATGGCTGTACCATTTGGGGCTCCTGATCCCCAGAGCAGAGAATATATTCATGTTGTTTACAGTCTCCCAGTTTTGGGGTTTGGGGTGCAGTGATCTTGGGATGTCAATGTAACATGCCCCCCCTCCCAAATGAATGTTCCTGAAACAACTTTATCTTTTCTTTTCATTTATTTACTTTATTTATATTATTCTTGTGTGTTTGATGGTTGAGGGTGGGTGTTGAGTGTGTGTTCTGTAGAGAACAGCCTACAGTTCATGGGAGTGGGTTCTCTTCTTAGTCAGGGTAGGTGGCAGGCGCCTTTACATGCTGGGCCACTCTATGGCTTAACATATGCTCATTACCAAACTTAACTACCTAACTACCGACACTACGGGATGCCTTTAAGTGACAAACGCTGTCATGGTCCCACAGATATGGACTTCAGACTGTTGTTGCTGGCTTCCGGGTTGTTTTCTGTCAGAGAACCTATAGGGGGCGCACGAACCAGGGAGGAACGTTTTCCAAGAAGGCATGGGATCCTTGCCTGACTCAGAAGAGGACAACTCGTCTGATAACATGGACAGCCAGGACCGGGTCTGGCTGTGCAGCTGGTGTCTGGAGATTGTGGGGGAACAGAAAGAAGAGCATCTATGTTCCTCGTTATAAGAAAACAAATCCGAAATAAGAATAAGACCTTATTCCTTCAAAGTAGAAATTAGCTTTTAATGAGGAAAATGCTCGCCACCCTGACTGAGAACTTCTGTCCAGCTTTTGACATGGAGGGAGAAGATAAGGATTCTCTTGGCACGAATGAACTTTTTAATTTGCTTTCTTTTTACCACATTAAGGATGCTCTGTAAGAGTCCCTGGTTCCAAGAGCGAACGAAATGTTGTTGGCATAAATTACCGAAGTCAGACAACAGTGCCTACTGTGAAAAAAAAATCAATGATGGTCCAAACTTGACACTGGTGGAATTAAATAATAATTCTTACCAAGTGTCCTTTAATGGAGCATTGTACCAGAATATAAAAACCCATCTGTGACTTTCTTAGTATGGCAGCTTTTCTACTTGTTATTTTGCCTGTTCATGGTATATTTAAAATGAAATGATTTCTTCCTGGAACTAAAGTGTAAACTAATGTTCTTTGTGACACTTCTTCTTTCTCCATAAGAGAAGTCAGACCATGGAAGGTTTGGGTGCTGCAATACAGGACTTAAAATTGATCCCTTTGATGGAAACCTGTGGAAGAAAAACTTTAAGAGACTATAGTTAATCATGGTAAAATACATATAACAAAAAACTTTCTATTTTAAGTGTCTGACTTAGTGTGAGGTACATTTACATTTGGTGCATGCACACACTTTGTATTTTGTAAAATGAACTCCCATGAAGTAGTGACTCTTTTTATTTCCTCTTCCTTTCTTGATAACCATTGTTCTGATTTGCATGTGCACATGCCTGACTATTCTAGCGCATTAATGAGCAAGTTACAAAATACTTGCTTTTGTGATTGACTTACTGCATTTTAGCACAATATACTTAACATTAATATATGTCATAGCCTGTGCTATCTGATGCCCCCTTCTGGCCTCCATGGGTACCTACAAACCTATGGTATATATAAACATACATATGCATGTATAAAACTGATAATAAATCCTAAAAAAATCAAGCAGACAGCACTCTGATTTTGTCTATGACATACTCTCTTTATACTTCTATCAATGCACCCTGCTTTATTTCCACAGTGTTGACTGTGACAGTCCCCAGATGGACATGACTTGCAAATATCTCTTCGGAATCTACAACCAACCCTCTTGTTTATAGTCCCAGAAGTGGAATTTCTACACCATACATCCTAGTTTTAAGCTATTGAGGACATGCCATACTGTTTTGCACGGTGATGACTACCATTTTACATTCCTGTCATGGTGTACAAAGGTGCTGTTTATACATCCCTCTGTAGTTGTTGTTTTCCTCTGTAATGGCAGTCATGGGTGGAAGCTGGTATTTGATGTCATTTTGATTTTTCACTTCCTTCATGAGTAGAGAAGCTGGACATTTTTCATATACTTATGGGCCTTTGTTTATCTTCCTTGGAGAACCATGAAAGAGAATTCAGGCAAGAGCATAGCATAGGCAAATTTGAGTTCTGGAAGGACACACTGACACCTAAGCAGAAGGCACTTTAGGAGAGAGGATGGCCAAACACAGGGCAACCCGATGGGAGACTATGACGTGCTGTCACTTAGGAGTTGAAGTGTTGTTATTTTTTGATTTTTTTCTTCTTTAAATCCCTTATATTGGCACTGAATTACATCTACTCATTGAAAATATTGTTCCAATCATTTTCTTTTCCAGATTTCACCATTACTATATCTGTCCATGAACTCTGTGTTTTCTTCAAGCTGGTCATATCCCATTAATATTTCTGTTTTCCAACTTTGTGATGTTTTTGTGTGTGTGTGTGCCTGTAACAGAGATTTATCTCTTTCTCTTCTACCTGAATTAGAAGTGTATCTTTCCTTAAGATGCAACCAAGTTTCTCTTCTGCAGACTATTGCTATGGTTGATTTGCTTCTCTCCCTCTCTTCCACTCTCACTATTTAGCACATAATTTATATTATCCTAGACCACTCTGAGTTATATGCATACATGGAATTATTAACTTTTGAGGACATTGATGTTCACTCATGTCTGTGTTGACAAATCTGGAACTTGTGTTTTGTGTATGTGCAAAGTAATGACCACTAAATTATTGTTGCTAACAATAAGAAATGAATTTGGAAATACTTGGAATTAGATCTCATTTATACAACTGAAATGATCTGCATAATTTGGCTTTTATGCATATAAAATTATGGTTCATTAATTCAGTCTTGAAATACAATTACTTTCCTTCAAAACAACCAGATTTGAGAGGCAGCAGAGTGTCGAACAGTGTTTTAGGAAGGAAGACACATTATATGAGTGTCTCATGCATAGATGCTGTTCTAGGCACCACACAGTACTCCAGTAGTTATTTATACAGGGATTAATATCTTTTTCTAGAACTGAAATTTAGTCAAGTTGGTAGAGAATGGAGTGAAGAAAGGCTGAATGAGAGATTGAACTGTCCCGCGCTACTGTCTCGCCAGCAAGAACGACGCGGGGCACATAGGATCCTTCTGCAGAACAGCTTTTTAATGCATCTTGAGAGCGAGAGCATAAGCCGACATGGCGGAGACCCAGAGTGAGGCGAACCCAGCCCTTATATAGGAAACAGTCCCCGCCTCGGACGTGTCACTCTCAGATTGGTCAGCTGCCTATCATCCCAGATGACGCCTCGGGAGAGGCAGGGACTACAGCGTTGGAAATTTGCCAACACATGCGCATTATCCTGTTCACCGCGCAGTGGAACTGGATGTCAGCGCCATCTTGGAATGGCGAATGTGGTTGCCGGTCCTCTACATTGAACCTGACCAGTAACTATAATGACCCTGTACAGAACAACCGAGTGAAATGAAAACAGATTTGTGTCTTGTTGGGAGACAAGAATACCAAATATATAGAATCTAGTGTTATTTACACAGAGACAACAGAAAGATGAACAGCGTCTGGGGTTCACATAGTTAAGGTTCCCATAGGAATCTTGAATGAAGATACACATAGGAAAATAGGTCCAGAGTTTAGGGGAGAAATATAAGCACTGGGGAGGCAGAGACAGAGGATTCCTGGGTGCAGAATGGTGAGTTAGCACCAGGTTCAGTGAGGGGCCCTGCCTCCATTAATAAAATGGACAGTGATCAAGAAAGACATACAACATCAACTTTGGACCTTTATATACAAGTGCAAATATGCACATAGTATCTGTGCATATGTGTACCGTACATATGTAAACACACATACATACACATGTTCATATACCACCCCCCAAAAAAGAACCCAAGAAAACAATTTTTTTATATAGAGGAGGGTGGAGTTTAAAAGTAGTCTGCTCTTAATGTTGGTTGTGCTGGGTAAGCCACTGCATGCTACAGACTTCCAGTGTCTAAGGATTTGCACGGGGTTCTCAGGTGACGTAGCGAAGCCATGTTCAGACAGATGGAATGACTTGTGGAGAACATGCAAGAGGAGCAACGATAATTCAGCCCAGAGCTCTGAAAACCTTAACTTTCAAGAGTGATTTTCAGGAAGAACTCTAAAGGTGAGCAAGGGACATGGAGAATGGATGAGGAGAGGTGGGGGAGCAAGAGAGAGGGGCAAGGGGAATGGAGGTAGAAGAGGTGGGGGAGCAAGGGACATGGAGAATAGAAGAGGAGATGTGGGGAGCAGAGGGAGGGGCAGGGAGAATGGCAGGAGGAGAGATGGGGAGCAGAGGGAGGCACAGGTGGGTAGAGGTTATTCAGGGAGACTGGCTGACCAACCACAATCAGTGTGAGCCAGGGACACTACTGAACATGGCCTGAAGAGCCTATTGGGTTGACCAGCAGAGGTTCCAGTGCGAAGAGGGGGTCTGGAGTGAGCATGGAGTGAGGACCTATAAAAATCTTCGCTCTTGCTGGGAAAGTGAGGGCAGGTGCCGGTAACAAGTACTACAGAATGGAGGGGTGCTGTTGTTTGCCTGACATTATGAAAACATGTTCATTGTTGAAAGTGGTGATAAAGGCGAAGCTGGAGGAACCATGACTGTTTGTGCCTCAGTTTATTACCGTCACTGTGACATAGCTGTGCCTTCTAGTGACAGCAAAGCCTCGGGACATTTCAAATTGCCCATTTGTTATTGTCATGGAGTTCCTACATGCTGTCTAGTCTTACTTCCCTTGCCGCAGGTCCCAGCTGTCCACACCTGTTAGCCACCAGGCTACTCACAAGGTAGTCACTGTCCCCATTTATGAGAACATTGGGTCTCTGCTAAAAGCACTGTCCAGAAGTTTCTGTTTCTGGCTTCCTCTAGAGACAGGGCTTATTGTATCTCTCAGATGGGCACACACACACACATACACACACACACACACACACACACACACACTCACATCCAGATCACACAGTTTGTAACTGCTTTCTGTGTTGACGTAGACTTGTGGCCATCTGGTCACCCCATATCTTCCACTCTCAACCTTCCCAGGGTGCAGTTCAACTCAAGCTGCTAACAGATTCTCTTCACTGTTCTCCTTTTCCCTGAATTTCAACTCTTTTCTCTCAAAACCAGCCTCCTTTCCCCTAATTACTTCTCCACTCTCTTTCCCATTTTGTTTTTATCTTTTAGACTGTGCCTCAGACTGTCCAAACTTCTCCTCTTCAGCCATCTTCTCTTCCCCATGCATAATTTAAAAGTCTCAATATAGCCTTTCTTTTTGTCCCAAAGAACCTGTCTGCCCTTAAAGGTGAATTCAAATAGGATTTCAAATTCAAATTTCCATCCCTTGTTAAACAGAAAGTACTTGAAACTGAAATTACATTTTTTTCCCCTCGACTTCTGTTCTTTGACGATATCTTAGGACAAATTTTTATTCATGGTTAAATCACAAAGAAGCTTGCTATGTTCTTCAGCAATTTCTATAAAATGGAGAAAAAAATAGACAAAATACATAAGTCATCCTTTAATCTTACTCAGAGACACGACAGACTCTTTCTTCATAAAGCCCAGCACGTGCGTGATGCTAAATAAATGCATGTTGGCTGGATATAGAAATATGTACAGAAATGTTGCTCATACTGTAAATACAGGTGTCTATGACTCATTTCCTCACACATCAGGAGGAATTTTTCTAGACTTTAACTGTTCCTTAAATCGTGCTTATAACATTTAGGTTAGACCTGAAACATAAAGTATTTTTTTTTCTTCCCGACCATTGACTTTTCAGAGTGTCTTATTCTGAGAACGATGGATTCCCTATCCATACACACCTGCCTGCCCTCCTACTAATTTTATTTGGAATCATTTCCCACAGTGGAATTCAGCACCATGGCTCAGGACTGCCTTTTCTTTTTGTTTTACTTTGTTATTTTCCTATAACCACTTTTCAGTCATTTTCCTTTTATTTTTCTCTGTTGCACTTTAGTTATTTTTGCAATGCTCATGATGTTTATTAAATAATTATTCTTAATTGAAATGGTAGATTTTTAAAAATTGAAAGTGGAATATACAGCATTTCGCTGATTATTCTAGAATATATATTTGCGGAATATAATTTAAAAAGGTTTATCTATTTATATTCAAATAATATGTATGTGTGCATCTGTATGTGGGAATGTGCATGCACTGCCCATGTATGTGTGTGTGTGTGGGTACATGCATATGCATGTGCATGCACTGCCCATGTACGTGTGTGTGTGTGTGTGTGTATGGGTACATGCATACATATGCATGTACATGCACGGCCCATGTACTTGTGTGTGGGGTACATGCGTATGCATGTGCATGCATGGTGTGGGAGAATTGTCTGTCAATCATGTTTTAAATAAACGCTGATTGGCCAGACAGGAATTATAGGTGGGACAACCAGACAGACAGGAAGTAAAGGTGGGGCAATGAGAACCGGAGAATTCTGGGAAGGAGGAAGCCCATTGCTCTCTTGCAGTCCTTCCCAGATCACAGAAGAAGGATAATATGACCTGCCCTGCTGAAAAAGGTACCAAGTCATGTGGCTAGCATAGATAAGAATACTGGGTTAATATAAGTTACAAGAGTTAATAAGAAGCTTGAGCTAATGGGCCAATTAGTTTATCATTAATACAGACCTCTGTGTAATTTCTTTGGGGCTTACCGGATGTGGGAACTGGGCAGTACAGAAACCCCAACAAGCAGCTCGCCCCTCATGTTGCACATGTACTGCCCATGTATGTGTGTGTATGTGTATATGCATGTGCGTGCATTGCCCATGTATATGTGTACATGCATATGCATGTGCATACAGAGGCCAGAAGAGTCGGATGATCCCACTAGACATGGAGTTACAGGTGGTTGTGAGCTGCCTGGCATGGGTGCTAGGAATTAAACTCAGGGCTTGTGGAAGGGTAGTACATGCTCCTAACTGTTGATCAGTTTCTTCAGTCCCTTTATGAATGATTTTTATAATTGTATAAGCACACTTGGCAATTAAAATAAAATTAGCAAAAAGGAAAAAAAATATGACCTCAACTTTTGTTAGTTTGTTTTTGCTTGTAAAAAATGCACTATGAACTTAGAATTATATACTCTTTTACATCAGTGACTCTCAAATTGTATATCAACAAAAATGTCTTAATTGTTTTAAAAGTATTTTGTTATTTAGTGTTTATTTTGTTTATAGTTTCTACTATGATAAATGCTGTGATAAGCCAACATGGAGTTAAATTCTTATTTCCTTCAGATAAATTCCTGTTGGAGGGATTGCTGGGACAAAGACTGTGTATTATGTCTCCATCGGTGTGGCTACTCACTCACTGGAATGTGGAGGATGGCAAGTTCAAATCTTCAGAGTAGACAGGCAGACTGGAGACCCCAGGGAGAGGTGGAAGAAGTCTGCTTGCTGGCATAATCCCTCTTCAGAGGAAGTCACCTTTCTTTCTTTCTTTCTTTCTTTCTTTCTTTCTTTCTTTCTTTCTTTCTTTCTTTCTTTCTTTCTCTCTCTCTCTCTCTCTTTCTTTCTTTCTCCCTCCCTCCCTCCCTCCCTCCCTCCCTCTCTTTCTTCCTCCCTCCCTCCCTCTCTCCCTCCCTTCTTCCCTTCTTCCCTCCCTCCTTTCCTCCTTCCCTCTCTTCCTCCCTCCCTCTCTCCCTCCCTTCTTCCCTTCCTTCTTCCCTTCTTCCCTTTCTCTCTTCCTCCCTTCTTCCCTCCCTCCTTTCCTTTCTTTTTTGTTTTTTGTTTTGCTGATACAGTGTCTCTCTGTAGATTTTTGGAGCTATCCTAGAACTCGCTCCATAGACCAGGCTGGTTTCAAATTCACAGAGGTCCATCTGCCTCTGCCTCTCGAGTGCTGTCCTGCGCTGATTTTTTTCTTAAGGTTCTTAACTGACTAGGGGAGTCCTGCCATATGTGGAGGTAGAGCTGTTGTAACCACTGTCTCCTGACTTACATGGTCATGTTCTCTAAAGGAGTATCTTCACAACAGCATTCAGACCTGCTTGACCTAGGCAAGGAGGACCCATAAAGCCAAGCTTGCAACGATTTATTCTGTGGACACTGTTTTCTGGGAAAGAGGAGAGGGAGGAGAGTTGCTCACTGCCACTGCCACAGAGACTGGGAAGAACTGCTGAACAGAAGCAGGGGAAGCATGCTAAATTCTCCACTGAAGAATTAAGATTCTTAATGATGGCAACCTAAACTTCCTTGTTAGCAATATTACATTCTGGAATATTAAGAAATGTGGAGTAGCAAAACCCAATAATTAAAACGGCATATTTGTGGGGAAAGTTCCGAGCCTCTGTAAGAGAACAACAAAAAGAGAGTTAGCTGTATGAGGAGTTAAAGTTTTACCCTGACAAAGTCTTAAATCAACACGGACCAATTGCATTTTCCCTTCCTGGACTCTCAGGAAGTCTAGTTTCCCCAGATTCCTTGGGATTAGGCAAGGGTCATGTGATCTTCCCCTTGCTATGGCCAATGAACATGACTATAAATGATCCACTTGTGGTCTGGCTCTTGAAATGTCTTCATTTTAAGTTTTGCCCCTTCATTTCCACCTCATACAAAACGGTAGAGGCCTTGTGTTCAGAATGGAAGGCTTTGGGATTCTAGATAGTTACTGCTCAGCTAATGGCTGACTTTCAGTGAGTAAGCAGAAACCTGAATTGTACCAGGCTATGCAGACTTTGGGATTATCAGGCATAGTAGCCAGCAAGAACTGCTTTGTCTAACACATAGACCACAGAGTGTGGGGATGGATGTGAAATAAAAACCGTGTAGGACTGGGTGGAAAGCAAGAGCCTATGGCACTGGGGTTGGGGAGGGGTCCGTGGTGGGTGGGTCTCAGTGAGGTAGAAGAATGGGTTTTAAGAAAATAAGAGGCCAAACTGTTTCAGTTTACATTATTACCCCAACTGTCCTACTTTAGACTATAAATTGTGTCATTTATCTGATCATAAGCATCCAAAGGCAACCATTTGATATGCCTGAAGTTTATTTAAATTGCTAACTAATTGCTGAGTGTGGTCATGATGTTAATGAGGCCTGAGCTTTTGAAGCTTTGAAACACGCTTCAAGATCTCTCTTTTTCATAGCTCTTACATAAATTGAGTTTTTTTCCCCCATCCAAACAACTGTGAGCTTGTGGTCTCTCTCTACTAAAGTTACAAAACAGCGAGAAACAGTCTTTGAGGAACCCAGTTGCTAATTAGAGGGCAACGAGGCTTGTGTAAGCGTTTTCTGACTTCCAGGTCTCTTTGACGTGAGACATTGACAGGCTGTCTATTCTGGTAGTAATTCATAGGATCAGATGCTACAAGGTGCCAAGTGCTGTTTTTGGAACTGATAGAATGAATGTGTGTGTGTGTGTGTGTGTGTGTGTGTGTGTGTGCACGTGTGCGTGCATGCGCGCGTGCTCTCGCACGCGGCACACACACATGTGCACGCGTACATATACATGCTTATTCAAAGAAAATGTATTAGAGTAGCTTACAGGTTGTGGTCCAAAGCGGTCTAGCAGTGGCTTTCTCCCAACAGAGATGCCAAGAATCTGTTAGTCATTCAGTGGGTGAGACTGGATGTCTCAGCTCATCCAATCTGGTGCTGGAGTCCTTAGAGAGCTGCTGGTCTTCACTCAATGTTGGAATCCCTAAGAAGTAGACTGTAATGCCGGCAAATGTCTCAGCAATAGGATGAGCTTGCCAGTGAGAGTGAGGACAAGCAGACAAAAAACAAAAGCCTTCTTCCTCCGTGTCCTGTCATGTGGACTGCCACCAGGATATGTGGCCCAGATTTAGGGTGGGTCTTCCATCTCAAACAATCCAGTCAAGGAAATCCCTCATAGGTGTGCCCAGCTGACTGGATTTTAGTTGATTCCAGTTGTCGACAAGTTGACAGCAGAGGTTAACTATCACACTTGGTATATTGGCAATCAATCTACTAAGGAGTCACGTTCCCAACCCAACAATTCATTTGTTTTCACAGAGAAACCATTTCTATGAATTTCATTTATTAGATCTCTAACTAATTCATAGAATTAGTCTTTTGGAGGGTTTCTGAAAGGGGACAATGCTATACTATAATCAAAAACAGGAAAAGTTGGCCTCTTATTTTGAAGTAATAATTTCTAAAATTGCTTACATATAAATGAGTGGTTTTCTGGTTATAACATGATGCATGTTTATTATAGAAAAGATTCAGAAAATATAAAAAGGAAGATGATATAAAACTTACATTGAAAGATGTTATTTTCTATATTAACTACTTAAGATAAATTTTTTTCTCTTTTCTTCCATTTTCAAAATTACAATATAAGTACGTCATTTTGCTCATCCTTTTCCTTCATCCAAACTCTCCCCCACACCACTCCCTGATCACATCCAAATTCATGGTTTCCTCACTCACCTACCATTGCTACACCTCTCCCCACCCCTCCACAATGTAAGTAGGTTTTGTCTGTATAATGCTACCTGCTTGCATGCATGCTTTCTGAGTTGACTACCTGACACCAGACAGCTAACTAATTTGTTCTTCCTTGGGCAAGATGAAAATAGTTTTGAGGTTGTATTTCCATTAACATTTGCATATGACATTTTTCTCATATGATGAACAATCCCGTCATTTTCAGATATATACTTTTTTAGCAGGTGGATAATGAATACTACTGCTTACTTAATAATTTTGTACCACTGGACACTTATTTTTTTCTCTTTTCACTATTAGAATTGCATGTTTTGATAACTGGTGAAATTGAGACCTTAGAACAATTTCTGCAGATTGTTCTATTCAACCTCTTTTTACACATTGAGATAATAGCATTTTGTTATATAATGGTTTTGTATATTAAGTATACTTTTTAGACAGTCTCACTATGTAGTCCAGTCTAGTCTCAAACTCCTTCTGTGCCTAGTCTGGCATCCTCCTCTGCTTCCCAGGTATAGGTATTATAAGCATGTACCATCATATTGCCAGAAATATTTATATTTATTCCTAATTTTTGCTGGTTTTGTTATGTGATTTTAATTTTGTTAATGATTTTCAGTACATGTTCTCAAAATTATGAATTCAGATGGAGCATAAAAATGCCTATTCTTCCTATATGGTCTACAAGTTAAACATAGTTTTCATCCAAATGTTGGTAGTTTCTTGTTGAGATGAACAAGATATGTTTAATATACATTGTAACTAAAAGATTTTTAGAATAACCAAAGCAGTTTCATGAGAAGAAAATCTAGGAGAAATCACTCTACCTGATATAAATACGTCTATGAAGACACATTTGTCAAGATGACGTGGCATTAATGCAGGGACGGCACAGACCACAGAAAGAGAAGACCTCAACTAGCGTAAAACCATGTGAATACACTCAGTGAATTTCATGTAAGAAAACAGCAGCAATTTCACAGCAAAGGGAACGACTTTTCGCCAAATGCTGCTGTCCTAATTTCCTTTCCTGTTACCATGGTAGAATATGCTGATTGCAAACAACTTTCAGAGAAAGAGCTTGGTGTCGGTCTACGTCTTAGAAGCCCCCTCCTACCATGGCAGAGAAGTCAAGACACACAGAGTGTGAGGCCGTTGGTCACAGTAAGTCTGCAGCCAGAAGCAGAGAGCAATGTATTCAATCTTGTACCCAGCTTGCTTTCTCCACCCTTATACAGTCCAGGAGCCCTTGCCTAGAAAACAGTACCAAGTACAATGGGCAAGTCTTTAACCTCAAGGAACATAATTAAAATAATCCCTCCAGAAATGGTCAAAGGTCCATTTCATGGGTGATTCTAAATTTTGTCACATTGATAGTTGGCTCTAGTCATTAAAACTTTTCATTGTTAATTAATCTTATCATTTTCTTAAGCAATAACTTTTATGCATTAGAAAAGTAGTTAATACAGTAGCTAACATAAGTTCAAATGAATCCCTCTGTTTCACAGTTCATGATAATAGGTATATAATGACCTACATTATTTTAATACGGTAAGGTTTGGCAGTACCTGAGATGATTTAGAAGTTGTCTACAGCAAATCCATCACAACCATGAAGCGTTTATCCTCAAAATGTCAAAGGGATTATTAAATATAAATCTATTAATAGTCATATAAAAAGTTCAAAGTTTCTCATCAGTCAAATGTAAATTAAAGCTACAGTGATATCCCCCAACACACTCAGTTGTTATAGGAGCTGAGATTTAGAAGGGGAGCCAAGCAAAATGCTGGAGAGGATGTCAAGTAACCGGAATTTTCATGCTCTGTTGATGGAAGTACAGAACAGAGCTAAGATGGAAAGTTGTGTGACTGGCTTTTTGGGTAATATTTTAAGTATTAGTTTCTTTTGGCTCTTCACTTATTGTTACCAAAGCCTCACAAAGCATCAACAGAAGGACTTACATATGAATACTCACAGCCATTTCACTCATGGTAAACATAAAACACCATCAACAATCAAGCAGAAGAAAAGTGAGGTGTGTTCTGCTATAGACACCACCCAGCAGGGATCGTAGGCAACAGCATGGGCTGATTTTTCTATGGCCTAGATGTCTGTGAACCTCTGAAATTTGTGTTGAAACCTAATCTCCACTGCAGTGGCACTGAGGCCCAAGGATAAGATTAGTGCCATTATAAACCTCCACAGAGCCTCCTGCCCTTCTACCATGATGATTCCTCAACAGGGTAACATCTCTGAAACAGAAATGTCTTACCAGACATCCGTTTTGGTTTTTGTCTTGATTTTAGACTCCCCTGATTCTGTGAGAAATAAGTTTCTCCTGTTTATTAATTACCCAGTCTAAGGTATTTTCCTACAATAGTACAAATAGACTAAGATAAGTCTCAAACTAACTGTATTTAGTGAAAGACACTAACTCCAATTGAATATATGTGTTTGATTTTATGGAGGTGGAGTTTCCTGTGCTGTCACTGCTCTTGAATAACCACTCAGAGACTGGATATTAATTGTAAATGCTTGGCCATTGTTCAGGCTTATTACAAACTAATTCTTACAACTTAAATGAACCCATTTCCCTTAATCTATGTATTGCCACATGGCTCACGGCTTTACTCATCCTTCAGCATGTCTTGCTCCCTCTGTGTCTCCTGGTGACTTCACTGACTCCACCCAACATTCTCAGTTTGGTTGTCCCACCTATACTTCCTGCCTTGCTACCAGTTAGCCAGTTCTTTATTAACTAATGAGAAAAATATATATTCACAGTGTACAGAAGAGTTATTCCACTGCAATTAGGTTTATATAAATTTTTTTGAAAATATAAATTAATCTATAGTGACAAAAGCAGGCCAGTCTGTGGGGCTACCAGCAAATGGAGATGGTCTGCAAGGTAGGCACAAAAATGTCTTTGCTGGGATAATAAAATCTCAATAAAGACAAAATAATGATTTTGAGATTTTATTGTTAACTATTTTTTGAGTTACAATTGCTATACAATCAAAGGGACTTATTTAAATGAAATATTCAAAATTTGACAAATTTGAACAAACGTACACATCTGTAAAAGCACGAATCCAGTACTATATTTCTGTCATGCAGTTTAAAGTTATTTTCTATTTTTTAAATTGCAACAGGGACACGCTCTCATGACACCCTTGAAAGGAGCACACATTTATGAAGTGGGAAGCACTCTTTTTCCTCAGCCAAGACAGCTGACCATGTCTCCTAAAGATAAAAATGACAATTAGTTATATATTTGAAAAGTGAATATGAAATGACTTTGAATAAGCCTTTAGGAATCAGCCTACTAGGAAGCTACAAAGTAACGTTCTGAGAGGGTCTGGATGTCCTTCACACAACCCCTCTGAGCTGGTCGGCTCTAGTCAACTTGACACAGAGACATACTTGGTGAAGGGGATCTTCTGACATTTTCAGTTTTTAATGACTTTTATTTGTTTTTCAATTAACTGAACTTTTATTTTAAGTTTTTGAGAGATTGCCCCCCTAAGATTAGCCTGTAGGTAAGCCTGTAGGGCATTCTCTTCATCAGTGATTGGTGTGGGAGGGCCTAGCTCACTGTGGATCATGACACCTTTTTGCAGGTGATCTAAGTGGTTTAAGAAATCAGCTTGAGCTAGCTAGAAAGCTGTATTTCTCCATGACCTCTGCCTCATTTCCTGCCTTGAGTTCCTGCCTGGACTTCTTTCTCAATGGACTATGATCAGAACATGAAAGTAGAAAACAAACAAACAAATAAACAAAAATTCACCCTGGTACAAAGCATAGAACTAATTCAGCGCCATCAGCATCTAAGTGTAAAATTCTGTAAGAGCACTGTCATCAAGAACCTCAAGCATGCTCTCTCCACTGTCTCTGCACTCTACCCCTACACGGACATAAGCACATCCCTGGTCTTCTCATCCTCCTTCCCTAGCTTAGACGAATTTTCTGTCTTTAATTATGCTATCTAGTGGATGTTTTATAAGTGGGATGAAGAGTTTTTCTGAGAACAACTCAGGATAATTGCCCGGGTGACCATCCAAACTATTAGATGTGCCAGAATATATATATATAGTGTGAATTCTTAGAATTTTTACTTCCTGATAATAGTGAATGTTAAGGTCTGTAGAACCTAATCTTTTTCTCTAACTAAGCCTGCCCATATTGTGTCTAGATTATGGAATAAATAATCTAATTTAGTTTTAGTCCATGTGTGCCCCATCTTTTTATTTGAGCCTACCATGTGTATCTTAGACTGAATGATAGATGCTCCATTGCTGTGCTTTGACTACTTCTTGATACATTCCTGGTACATTTTCAGATATTTTAATGATTGTAAGTTTTTAAAATTGCATACCAAATCTTGATTTCTTATCCTTTTTATCAATTCAATGCTTAATGTCTTAGCAACATGACTTTTTACCTACAATATCAATATTGTTGCTTTTAACTTTATCCGTATATGCTTGAGTATAGTTTTTTGTTAATCATTTCAATTTATTGATTCTATGTAATTTTTGATGTGTTTATTATAACCAGTCTATAGTAAGTGTTTATTTTTAAGTCTAATTAATTTGTGACATCTATAACATCATTTCAATTTATTTTCACAACTTATTTTATGCTCATTTGGGTGAAATTAAAACTTCTTATGTGCCATGCCTTAAAAGCATATTTTATACCTTCAAAATATATTTACAAGTTGTAAAAGAATTAATTAAGAAGTGAATTTTGAACTTTCTTTAGATATATAGGTGAAACAATTTGCTTTCTGCTTACTTTTGGCTGCTTTTTAGCAATTACATTTTAAGAAGGTTAGGTAGAGTTCTACTAATTATTTTAACATGTAACTGACTTTTTGCATACTTTGTTTTTAAAAGTTTTTTTTAAACGTGTAGACTTGTCTGTGTGTGTGTGGGTATATGCACAGGAGTGCAGGTGCCTCTGGAGGTCAGGTAAGGGCATTGGATCCCTCGAGGGTGGAGTTACAGATGGCTGTGAGCCATACCATAGGCGCTGGGAGCCAAACTCAGGTCTTCTGCAACAATGCTAAGTGCTTAACCGCTGAACCACCTTTTTGTCCCAGCCAATTCCTTTCAGATGGCCACTCTTACATGTACATTAATTGTCCCGTGGTTAGACCTTATATTAAAGTCCAATTCTTACTACCAACATAGGTTTGTCCTTTGTAAACATTCTCTGGGCTGGTTATAACTGAGTGATAGAGCTTTGTCCAGTTTGTGTGACGTTCTGGGTTTCATTTCAAGCACTAGAAAAAAACAAAACAAACCAAACCTCTGAATTCTTAAGACTATAATGATCTACTGTATTCATTAGTATCTTCTGATTCCCTAAACAGAGGCAAAGAGCTAATCATGACTCATGGGTATTTTCATCAGAATCTAAGCAGTTTACTGCATCTGGTTTTGGCTGTGGAAAAAAAAATCCAAGTTCAACTTTAAAGCTATAATTTTATTCTCCCCAACGATGATGATATTTGTTCCTGTTGGATGCTTATATGGGCATTTTCTTCAGTCTCTTCTAAAATCCACTAAATTCGGTCTGGATCGCATTTCTTTTCATTTCAACCTGTATGGCACAGGAGGTTCTTGTGATTTGTGAGTTTGGCTCATCTTTAAACTGAGGATTTGGTTTTGTTTTATGGTACAAATGGTGGTTTTAATTTCCATTTTGTGGGGGTTGCTTTCTTTCTGAAACTGTGTTCCCTTGCACTCTTACTGAGTTTCACCTTGAGGGGACCGGTCTACACTCTTAAACTCCAAGCCGAAGCCATTGCTCTTCACCGCTGGTTCTCTCTTCAGCACCACTGCCTGTGACAGCTCTGCAGATAGTCGATAGACCTATGGTCGGATCTTAAGAGACCTGGTAGTCTTTGCTAGTCTCAGCTGGCTCTCTTTCCCTTTTGTTTTCCTTCTCCCTCTCATTTTTGCAAATCACGTCTTTCTTTTGCTTTTGGTCCCTCTTATTAACAGAGCTGATAGCGGAGGACTGTGTTTTTTTCTGCAATTGGTACCTTGCCTCATTAAATGTGTTTGCACATTTGATGCTTCCCTTAGCATAATTAATTTAAAAGGAGAAGATGCTCGACAATGGTGCTTCTGGAAGAGATAAGTCTTTCTCGTTTTCTATGCTGGCTCTTGACTAAGTTCTTTTCCAGAAACTGGACCCTCGTCTTTAACTAGAAGCCCCATGCTGACGTCTTACCTGTGTAGTTTGTATTTGTATTTATAATTTTTCAGATAGGACCTCAGTAGTCAGCCCAGGCTGATCTGGAACTAGTGATCCTCATGCCTCAGCTTTCTGAGATAGGTATGCTGATATTCCGGTTCACTACCATCGCCAGCATCACTGATTTTGGGGGGCTTTCACCTAAGGTCTGGCGCTTACGCTCTTCAGAGACTCTGAAAGTCAGATAGAATGTTTTACTTGTCTTCATGTGTTCCGTCTCAACCCTTCTCTTCTTCTTTCTGCCAGATGCCTATTTTCTCTTTATTTCATTCTCTCCTTTTTTGTAATGTTATCAAAATCAAGGTCGCAGGGGTTGAACACCTATATTCTGGCATTCAGCTATACCAGAATTTTATAGATGTAGTTCTTGGGACCGAGGGAAGAAAAAGCTATGGGAGTTGTGACTCTTTATTGGTGGGATATTCATTCAAGAGAAGAGAGGTAATTACAACTTCATGTGCTTTATTGCAAGTCTGGAGTCATAAACTTCAAGAAATGTTCTTAAATTAACAGTACCATGGAAAATGGAAATTAACGATGCTATTCCAGGTTTTAGATTCATTTTCATGGTTTATGTTAGATGTCCCCCCTGCATCTTTGTAGGTATAGCAGTTTCTTTGCCTGTTGCTGTGATGAAATACGTTGGCAACTTGAGGAGAAAGGGTTGATTCCAGTTCACGGCTCTGGGGTACCGTCCTTTATTGCAGGGAAGTCAATGTGGAAGGAACTTAGAGAAGCTGGCCACATCTCACGCACAATCTGGAAGGAAACAGAGGGCCATCAGTGCACGCTGCTACCCAGCCCTCTTCCTTTCCTCTACTCATCCAGTCCAGGATCCCTACTGGTTATCATGTGCAGATCCCCTTACCTCAATGAAGCCGTCGAGATAATTCCCCTGAAACATACCCAGAGGCCTATCTTCCACTGGTCCTAGATCTTGTCAGCCTGACCAGGAACATGAACCATCACAGTTTTTAAATGAGAACTTTGGTGAAAATGAGACAGTTCTTCTGTTTCCAGGGCATACAATCACACAGACAAGCAAGTGAGCCTCACACAATATCTTAAATGAAAATCACAAGACATCAAAAGAATTCTAAATTACACATCAAAGGATTTTGAAGGTCATAATTGAATAGTGTTGTTCAAATCATCCCTTATAGTTAGAGAATGAACTGATAGGCGTTTACACTGTCAGGTAGATACAACTCGCATCGCTCATATTGCTGTGAGCTTGATCAATACAGGGTTGCATTTTTTGCCCCATATCCTAAGAACTGAGGATTTGGTTTTGTTTTTTTGGTACAAATGGTGATTTTATTTGCATTTTGTGGGGGTTGCACATGCAGCTAACACTTCTTAAACCTTCCTAACTGTTTGGTGGGCAGCAGAAAATACAAAAAGTCTTTATAGTCATTTGTGGGACTTATGATCTATGTACTGATTAGCTGACAGAATTCTAGGTTATCCAGGTAATTTTTGATCATGAGGTAAGAGGTAGGAAAATTGTCTTGAATTTGGAGTGCAAGAGTGGAGTCCAAGAAAGTGTGCAAGTCAATTCAAGATGCAAATGGAGACCAGAGAGCAATTCAGTGGTGACTCAGAATTGCGAAGTTGGGGATGAGTGTTGGCATGTTCTGGGTGTTTGGAATTACAAGAGGTGGCATCATCAATAATGCCCTTACTGTTCCAGGAGGTAGAGACAGGGTGATCAGAAGTTCACCATCATCTTTGGTTCTAAATAACGAGTTTAAGGCTGACCTTGAATATTTGAGACCCATTTCTATATCTAATTAAATTATGTAGCCTGTGACAATGTCTTTGATTCTTTCAGCGAGTGCTCATCTTATTGAATACCTTTAATGTATGATCATTAGTCTGATGCTGGGGTGTAGTCCTCATTACCTATGTTATTTTAATGATAAATTGAACAGATGGATTCCTGGGCCGCATACCTGGATTTATTTGATCACGTGATTTCTTTCAATATTAAATACCATTTTATGAAAATATAATATGGCTTAAAATAAGTTTTATAAAGAAACACACCTGTAATAAGTCAGTACTATTTTACTATATATACTTACTATTTGCTATTCCTATAGTTTCTGTAACCCAGCGCTATGTTTTTGTATTTAAATGTCACTATGTGTCCTCAGTGTTACCTTTGCTCATTTGGGGCTCACTCTTGTCCTTGAAGCCTCTGGCAGTCACTTCCAGGTGCTAAAGCCCTGATGCTTTTCCTTTAACCGAGCCATTTGAAGCTGTCGAATAGGTTGCCTTCTATTCAGCATGCCCAGTTCATGTTTATTCGAATCAAGCAAAGATTGCTTTATGCTCCATTTCGCTCCTCAAAGGCCAGAAAGGGAGATAATCATCACAGTGTGCACCCGGGTCAGGATCCCGGATCCAGCAGTAATTATGCTTTTCCAATTACCAGGGAAGCCTCCCCCATTCCGTCAGGTATTTAGTTTTACTGATTAATTACTATCATCTATTTAAAACTAATTTCCTTAGAAACTCCTCTTGCTGACTATTAATTGTGTTGTCCTCAAGTCTGCCTCCTGTCACAGAACTTACTTGGTCTTAGAGAAGTTGTACTTCTTTCCCAGCAGATAGTTAATTCTTTAGAGCCAGCCTTCATGGACTTGAAAGCACAGCTGATAATCTGGCGCGCAGAAAGCCAATGGAGGAGTAGTGAGGGAGATAGGGTCAAGACCGGAATGAATGTGTTCCTCTTTCGTAGCGACACTGCGGTCAAGGTGACTTCTTGATTTCTTAGAAAGACGTATGTGAGCGGGAAAAGACTGTAGAAGAACATTTAGGTAGAACATAGGATTTATAGAGCTGAGTAGAGAAACAGAAACATAAAAACCCTGAACCGATGAATGTCTACTGAACTGTCCTTCTGTGATTTTCCCCTAATTTCTGGTGAGAAAATAAACATTTACCATGGACAGCTGGTAAGACCAGTTCGAGAATTTGTACTCTTGAGGATAGATAGATTTTAAGTAGACGTTATGATTACTTATTACTTAACAAAAAAAAAGTGTTGAGGAGCAAATGGGTAGGTAGGCTTTTGTAAATAAACCTACAGTTTGTTGATTAGTGAGATGAAGACACATTTAAAGGGAGATTATAGTTATAAAAGTAGCTACCGCTGTGCACAATCATTTTCCTTTTAGCTCGTGCCTTATTCTAGTCCAGTGAAACCAAATCAGGAGACAGGGATGAGGGGCCTGTAGACAAAGACTGCTCTTTTGTTTCCCGGCCACCCAGATACAAATAATCACACAGAAACTATATTAATTACAATGCTGTTTGGCCTATTAGCTCAGACTTTTTATTAACTAACGCTTGCATCTTAAATTATCCCATTTCTATTAATCTGTGTATCACCATGAGGCTGTGGCCTAACAGTAAGGTTCCTGTGTCTTTCTACTTTAGCAGCTACATGGTGCCTCCTTGACTCCGCCTATTCCCTCTCTGTATCTCTTCCAGCCTGGCTGTGCTCTGCCCTGCCATAGGCCAAAGCAGTTTCTCTATTAACCAATGACAATAAAGCATATTCACAGCATTCAGAGGGGAATGGCACATTAGGAGGCCTCCCAACATCCATGTGGCTGGTGTGGCTGTCCATCTGGGCATTCTCTGCTCATCACTAGAAGTGTTTGGTGTTGGGGCTGGATTTATATAATGTGTGTGTTTGATTAACACTTTGTCCTTTATTGCTTTTGTGCCACTTTATGGTAGTGCTCATTCTGTTGTGACTTATTCTCTTCTTTTCTCCATAATGAAATGGTACAAAGATCCCACTCCGATACAAGCAAGGAGATTTTACCTTTTTTTTTTTTATATTTTAGTGTCATTTTCCTTCCTAGATTCTTGAATTCGTATAAACTTTTACAAACAAGAAGTTCAATTTTACTAATATACATTTTATAAAGTTCTAAGTGAAATAATCTAAAAATATGTTTTACGTTTTAGAAATCATTTGTCCTTTAAACACAGAGTTTCATGCATTTGCCTTGAATATGAGCTAGACTTAGTGATTTGCTTCCAATAGAACACAGCAAAAGAGATGTTAGTGTCTAAGACTAGGTCAGAGAAAGGCTGTACTTCCGTTCCATTCTTCTTGCCTTTGCTCTGTAGAGCAGCCAGTGTGCTATGAGAACACTCAGACTGCCCCGCAGAGGGAGACACAGGAAGAAAAACTGGATTAGCACCAACATTCCAGGGGAGGTAGCTGCTTGGGAAGAGGCCCATCAAGTCCCAGCCATGCTTTAGGGGACAGCTCAGCATCCATTAAATCTTAGAGCGTCGGCAACTAGGAAAGATGTGGATGATCGCTGTGCTAAGCCACCAAGTTTGGGGTGATATTAAACAGCAACCTATGACTATTCTAATACAGATTTTGATAAAGGGATGCTATGACCAGAAAAAACTAAAAATCCGATGCAGGTTTGGCATCGGATGTGTGAGACAGATACTGAAAATGCGGGAAGCAAATGTGACAGGCTTGAGAGCTCATTAGTTTTAAATTAAGCGAAAGAGAACAAAAACAATGCAGTTACAGACATCAGAATCAGGAGCTTACCTAGGTCTAAGTAAATACATCTATATGCCAGAGGGAGACAGATTCTCAGGACTGCCAAAAGCAAGATGAACTAACAGTACGAGTTAAGAAGCTGGTAGTCTCCAATACATTACAATTTAGTAGACGGCACATTTGAATGTGTTGGTGTTTTTATTAAAGTTTAAAAAATCATTTATAATTTATGTATTTAAAGAATGCTATTTTAAGGCAACCTTTTAAAGGATCCTTTGGAAGAAAATTCGCAGTCTTCCCATAGCCTATGGAACATGATTTCAAAATACCAATAAATCCATTACATCAGTGAAAACACCAAGAGCCAGAGAGACTAAGGGGCTGGATAAATGCAGCATGTTGAAAACTCTGGGGCTCAATGGGGATTTTACTTTTCTGTGCTGGATGTTGTCCTTTTTATTTATCTTTTCTATTTATTTTTATGTGTGTGTGTGTTTGTGTTGTTGTATTCATATGTGTGCAAGTGCCTATAGAGGCCTGAAGAGGACACCAGGTCCTCTGAAACGGGAGTTTCAGGTGGTTATCGAATAACTTAGGGCCGGGGATCTGAATTCAAGTCCTTTAGAATAACAACAAGTACCTTTAACTGCTGAGCCATCTCTCCAGCCCCATGGTTCTTTTCCTATCTCAGCACCAAGTATATTTATTAAATGATAATCCCTAAGCTTTTCTACTTAAATAAAACTATAAAGTAGGTCACACCTAGAACTAACTTGTCACAGTTGGACACAGCATTAAGCTTTATTCCCTCATCTGCAACTAGATATGTGATGAGCACATACTTTTTGTGCAGACAACTACGCCCTGAGCATTATGACTTATTCAGAGCCTGCGTTGACAGTACTCTATCACAAGCTGTTCGGCTCTTACATTTGTTTTACATCTATCAGCATGTAAATTTGGGGCGTGCTTGAACAAAGATATGGGCCCAGATTCTTAGCTGTTTGTTCTCTAAAACCGAGAATAGTCATTATTTCTAATTTTGTTAGTTTTACCACTGTAAAAAAAAATTGCTGGATATAAACAAGTGACAAGTAGGAGATAGTGATTTAAACTAACAGTTTTAGAAATTTCAGTCCATCATGTGACTAAGGGGAAACACACTATTGGTATAAACTGAAAGAACAAAGAGAGAAGCCCACTTCTATAAGAAAAGTCCCTACCAGCGTCTCCACTCTGGTCCACAGAGGTAAAGGAGGGAAGAGGTCTTGAATGGTTTATGACAGCTCACAGGTCAGGTCTGGGTGGCAACAAACTTTTTCTAGCAGCTATGTATCTTGACGGTTGGAACAGGTGCACGACTGGTTCAAGAGCCGTGGTTCTTGGAGGAACACAGAATGCACTTGCACCAAACAGTTCCCCCAACTCCGCCCCAGGCCAGTCACTGGGTACCAGACTCTATTCTGAATTTAGGTCAATTTAGCCATCTGTTTCTTCTTGGATTTAACTTTCCTTAAAGTTCACAAATGTATGCTCATTGGTAGGATTTCATCAACAGTTCCAGTTTGTTTATAAGCTTAGAAACATGGCCGATCCACAGCTTTCCCACTGAGACTTTCCTCTGTGCAGCTCCTGTCATGGATGCTTTCTTCTGCTTGACTCATCTCACAAGGAGACCCGATACAGTCCTGGTGATAGAACCTCTTAGACTATTTCCTTATGAGCAAACTGGAATAAGAAGGATCCCCCCACTCCCCTGTGATATGCCAATTGTCAAGCTCCTCACAAATAACAATAAAAATTCCCTTCCCCATTACTTTCATTGTTCTCTTTCCTTAGGTGTAGTCTTTCTAGTCCATAGCCCTTGATCCTGAAGCTCAGTGAGTCATATTCTGGGCTTCTGAGATCTGCAAGATTTACCTAATGATGATAAAGTGCTTTTCCTTAGCTGCCCAAACCTGTCGTTTGGCTCTTCAAATGGCAGGGTGGCCATGTGTTAGGGAGAGGATTCCTGTATTGGGGAGAGGATGAATTCATAGAGGAAATGCTATGCTGTCAAAGTCAGCTCCATAGGCAGATTTTATTGTTTCTAGGAGCTAATTCTTTCTTTTGTGCTATGAACAATAGAAATATCTAACTCAATAATTTACTTACCAAATGTCCTTTTGTTTGTAGTATTTGATGGCATTGCTGCCTGAGTCCTTGAAATACTGACATTGAACCCATAATAATTCATTTCCCTTGTGCTTTTTCAAGTTTTCTCTATCAACTGCCTTCATGAGCTTCCTTTTCTTTGCTTGACCTTTAAAATATTGATATTTCCTGGAAGCTATTTTTTTCCTTTTGCTCACCTTTCTCCTCCATGGAAAGTTTCACCAGCTCTGTTCTCATGGAACTCCAACCTTTTCTGTCTGAGTTGGTTCTCCTAATAGAGTTTTCTTATGACAAGTAGGAGGAGAAAACTGGAGACCTGTTACTTCTCATCTATAACTTTTTTGGTCCACAAATGGGAAATCAAAAAGTTACTTTTGCCAATAGTAACAACAAAACTTAATGGGGAAAGGTGGGGTTGCCAAGTTGTGTTCCAATCATGATCAAGGTTGAAATTTAGGTTTCACTTTTCACTCATATTCTCTCAGCTTAGCAGCTAGCATGCACACAACATATGACCTATATCCTTTATATCTCCAGAGGGAGAAGCAAAAGGCCTGCATGCAAAGAAAAGAAGTTTTGGAGACCCATTCTGTAAACACCTACATATTGATCCCTCTGTTTCTTGTCTTCTTGCAGATAGTCAGTGTGGTAGTTTGACTAAGAATGCCTCCTATAGGTTCATATATTTGAATGCTTTGTCATCAGGGAGTGGCACTACTTGAGAAGGATTACGAGGTGTGACTTGCTGGGGCAAGTGTGATTCCTCTTAGAATCACACTTGAGCATTTCCATTCTCTCTCTTTTAAGGTTTCAGAAGCCTAATCCAGGCCCAGTGGCTCTCTCTTCCTGCAGATCTGGATTTAGATCTCTCAGCTACTTCTTAGTGTCATGTCTGCCTGCACATCTCCATGTACCCCACCATGTTGCTAAATGGACTAAATCTCTGAAACTGTAAGCAAACCCAAATTAAATATTTCCTTTATAAGAGTTGCCATAGCCATGGCGTCTCTTCCCAGCAACAGAGCACAAACTCAGACAGCTAGTTTAAAGTTTTCAACCCTCCTTTTTATTCTAGTTGGTGTTGGTACAACAATCAATTTTGTAGTTTCAGAGAATGAGAGCTATTCCCATTTTCCCCCTTTTCCTACTTCATCAGCTAGTGTTAGATTCTTTTTTTTTTTTTTTTTTTACAAAGTATTTCAGAATAAATTGTGTCTGGAATCATTTTTCTAAAGTATATCACAAGTTGAAAGTTTTATCTTTTTAAACATTTCTGCTCCATTTCCAGAAACTGTTTCCCCCTAACATTCATTTGTATGCTGAGCATGGTTGACGATGTATAAAGTCATAGCAGGTAACTCTCTTGTCTGTGTTCTGACCTTGCTTTTCTAATCTACAGTCAATAAGAGGAAAATCTCCTATACTTCCTAGTTCCTATTAGCTTCCTGTCTCCCCCTTTCAGTAACATCTGCAGGAAGTAGAGATTTATTGTTCAGTGTTGAAATCTGCTCTCCTTTAGCTTTATTCCCCCAAAAGCTCCCGAAGACGAGTTCGGTATGCTTTCGGTTCACCTCACAGGGTTTCATTCAATACACACATTGGATCTTCTTTATGTTAGCCACTATGATCGGTGCATAGAATACAAAGATATATAAGTCACTCTCTGTCCTCAAAAGGACCTCATCATCCAGGAGGAGAGACAGGCACAGAGACAGGAAATTACATTACCGAGGGATAAGTACTGCTGGAAAGGCTAGCACCAGGGAGAGAGCTCCAAGGAGGACAAATTAATTTTGCCGAGGAGTAGGGAGAGCCTCTTCCTAAGGACTGTGGTGCTTGAATTATTTCTTGAATGATGAGTGCATTAAGTAACCTCTTGTCCTGAGTTTTGTTCCAATTAATGTGCAGATACAGAGAGGGTAGCATGTCTTCCCCCTCTTCAATGGGAGACATTATGGATGATTAGGAGTCAGCCCATAATGTGTGTTCTGATGGATACAGTTGTTCGGCATAGCTAATCCTTAAAGTCATATTAATTTATAACTCCTAATTTAATATGACTCTAGAATCACACTTGAGCATTTCCAGTCTCTCACCCTACACATAGGGGTTATGCCCTCTCATGAATCATTGCTTCCTTCCTTACTTTACCTTTCTTTCTTCTTTCCTTCCTTCCTCCCTCCCTTCCTTCCTTCCTTTCCTTCCTTTACCTTCCTTCCTTCCTTCCTTTCTTTCCTTTCTTCCTTCTTTTTTACTCACAGTGTTATCACAGCTGGGATAATGGAAGACTCCCTCCCCAAACACACCTGTCCATGCCAGAAACTATGTCACTTTTCATGGAAAAGGAGTTAAATAAATTTATCTGACCCTGAGGTTATATTATCCTGAATTACAGGGGTATCTCTAAAGTAATCACAGGTGTGCATGAATGCAAAAGGCTAGGATAGGGGCAGGTCAAAATTAAATGATATGGAAATGACCCACGTCTTGTTGAGCGTGAAGACAGAGGAAAGAGTTAGGAACAAAAAAGAGACAGTGTCCTCTACAAGATGAAAAGGGAAGGATGCTGGGTTCTACCTAGAGCCTCCAGAGAGAACACAGTATTGCTAATACCTTGATTTTAGTCAAATAAGACCCCTTTTGACCCTTGGCCCTTCAAGAATGTTAAGCACTAACTTAGTGTTAGAAACAGTCCAATTTGTGATTAATTTATTGCAGCAGCAATAGGGAATGAATGTAGCTGTAAGGTCTGTTCTCAACTAGATGTCCCTCTTACCTGCAGCTCACCCCATTTTTTTTTATCTGTCCCAGGCCTCAAGGAATTGTGCTGCTTTTTTATGGTTTGACTGACTATTGTGGTCTTGTACTTGTTGGTGCACTTACCTATGTCCCTTTGTTATACAAGGAATCTTTGTCTAAGATTTCTCTTTAGTATAATTAATTTCAACATCAAAATACCCAGCATTGCATAACACACACAGACACACACCACACAGACACACACACACACACACACACACACACACCATATTTTTTTTTCAGATCTCCAAACCTGCTTATCTTGGCTCTTGCCTATTTCTTGTCCCCTTAGAATAATTTTCTTGCTTTTTTATTTAATTTTCTGATTACATTTTTCTTTAAAAGTTATTAATTGAAATATAACGTGGTACATTAGAAGCAGCTGTTATGGTTGCCAAAAATCAACCCAGAGCCCCAGGTGTGTTAAGCAAGTTTTCTCCCAACCGAGCTACATCACCACCTCCTAGAAGCGTATTTTGAATGCAAGTACGCTTGCATGACTAAGGGGGTTCAAGTTGATTTTGGGCCATTGAAAAGATTTTCAAAGTTCCTTGAAACGAAAATCTAGACTCACACGTGGTGGGGATGGGAGGAGGCTACTTAGTGATTATGTGTGAATATACAAACGAACAACATGGTTTTCTGTCTTATTGTCTGTATCAATGACTGGTCTCCCAGCCATTTCTTACCATTCTCTAATCCCTGATGTTAGGGTGTATATGTAAGATTTGGTGACTAGGATGTACCCATTAGGATGTGAAACGTTCCTAATGAACAGTGATGAAAGAGAGGTGGGTAACGGTTCAAATGACAGGAAGTAATTGGGAAATAAATCTTAAAAACTTCAGAACACAGACTCAGCCTTTCTAGCATCTATAGAGCTTGGATGAAACATCCATAGGCAAACTCTTCTCTAGATCCTGTCTCTCCAAAGCTCTTTTCGGTAATATGCTTTCCCATTGCATTTTCTCCATGCACTCCCATCATATGGAACATGCTACTTCATGACATCTGGGCAGGAAATAGCTTCCAAGGGTGTCCTGGCTGAAGAAAAACAGAATCTGGCTTAGAGTGACCCTCCACAGTAAAGTTCACTGACATGTAAACTTTCTATTTATAGTTCATGTCAATTTTCTGCTATTGTATCAAAAAAGAAATCGAAACTATAAACTTCCCCTTTCTGTCCTATGCTGCAGAATTCTCTCCAGCTTATTCCAATGTTTGCTTTGCCAGAATTTCCTGGTTTAGGGAAATACCTCATGTTCTGAAAATGGTTTCAAGTGTGGGAACTCCCTGGAGTTAATCTTCTGTTAAAATACCAAGGAATAATATAATACCAAGCCTGGTAATTATGGTTTTTAAAATATCCATCAAATGTTTCAAAGTGTGGATAAAATACTGAAAGGAGACATAGCAATTTTCTGCCCATGGTGAGACTTGACAGTGTGAGGGTAGGAGAGCTCTAGGCTTTCTGTAATTAAAGAAAGAACCAGTTGGGAAGCAATGTAAACCAAGAGGATTAACTAGACAGTCCTGAACCTTCCAAAGGATGGAGTATCCACAGTCCCACAACAGAGTGATTATACTCCCAGACTCCAAGAGAAATGCCATGGATATTTGAAACAACACGGCAATAATATTTAAAGAAATAACCCTGATTTTTAAGTAAATTTAAACAGTGGCAAGGGAGGAAGCAATGGTGCTTTCCAGCAGGATGTGTATCTTAGGTTGGAGGAAGAGTGATAGCAGGTTACTCATGTGGGATGCCTACCAATGCTCAACACCCTCTTCGTTATTCCCTGGTGTCTCACACAGATTTTCTAGATTTTACGATGAAGCATGACTCACTTCAAGCTTGTAAGAAGTGGCTCTGAAAGGGTTCCGAGCCCAGATCCCGCAGCTCCACGGTCACAGCATTCCATGACTAGACATGGCTAGCATTCCATGACACGGCTAGCGGAAGCCTTTGACCCATGCGCTCGCCGAGGGAGTGCTGCTTCATTCTAAGAATGGACTGGTACCCTGAAGTCCATGCCACCAGCTCACAGCAATGGGAGGAGCACTGAAGGGTAAAGTTTCCTTTATTGCAACAACATAATAGTAATATCAGAAAAGAAAACAATGAATATTTTCAACACACTTGATAACAACAATAGTTTCTAGGGTTTCCAAAAGTGTCTCTGAACCAGTGAATGGAGCTCGGGGCTTGGAGGAGATGGGTTCTTGCAGAAGCCTTCAGAGCCAGAGCAATCAGGATTGGTAAGAGGGTGTGAACGGAGAGCAGGGGACTGAAGGGAGAGCCGTGCCCAAGCTGTAGAAAGTGGCCACAACTGGCATAGGTTAATTCTGACCCTTTGAAGCGTACTGGCAGTGTAACCTTGGGTTTCGTGGGCTGTTTCTGCATCTTTCCTTCACTAGGAACTGGGGTCTGCTGTTGAGGTGCAGAGCCTGAGCTCAGGGTCTCCCTGGAGGTCTACATAAGGGGCTGTGCGGACTTGTGGGCAGCACTGCGGAGAAGCCTGCGGAGAAGCCTGCGGAGAAGCCTGCGGAGAAGCCTGCGGAGAAGCCTGCGGAGAAGCCTGCGGAGAAGCCTGCGGAGAAGCCTGCGGAGATTGCAGCCACTGCTGTTCAACTCCGTGACTTTGGGAGACAGGTTGGCATGCCGTCCTCCTGCTTTGTGTATCCCAGAATTCTCTTGAGTTGATAAGGACTTTCCAATCAGCCGCTTTCATTATCTCCTGCCTGCTTTAAGTTCAGACATATTCACATTCATCAGTCTTGTCTTATCTGAACAGTGAGCGGGGACCAGGACCAGGCACAATGGACCAGGTAATATGCGGTGGCTTTAATTATAGTCACACCCGAGGAGCCCTAGAAAGAACACTTTGAAAGTTATAAACCAAGCAGAGCTGCCTCGCTTGCTGGGGGCTGGTTCTGTCACTGGATAGCTTCTGAGTGTCCTTGAAGTGCTCCTTTCATTGCATCACAATCAGGACTTCTTGAAGAAATCTGCTCTCGCCTGGGAACTTCAGTCAGAGAAACAGAAGGAATAAGCCTGGTTGCTTTGGAAGGAATAAGCCTGGTTGCTTTGGTATGTGAGAAACGCTTGCTGAGTACGCCCCTTCTGCTGGCGATGTAGAGAGCACAGAAACGGGAATTCTGTTTTCCAGAGCTCACAATGAAGAGTTGAGGTGGAGGAGGGTGGGGAGGATGGAAGCAGATGGATAGAAGTCAACTCAGCAAGAGCTGTAGAGCGGCCATTTTAGGGAGCAGAGGGGGATGGGGTCAACACTACTTCAGGAGGCACGGACAAGTTTTCTCACAAGACGGGCTGCCTGTGCGGCACTCCTCAGTTTCCAACCCCTCCCTTCTGGATTGGAAAGATCTCTCTGTCAGCTGTCAGGGGTTTGTCTCCTTGGCTCCACTGTAGACTCATCTTTGAGACTCTGCCAAAAGGAATCCCCATGCCAGGCCGCATCCCAGACCAACTAACTCATACTCCGTAAAGGTCGGAGTCAGGCATTAGTAGTTTTTGAAGTTCTTTATGTGATTCCAATATTCAATCAACTCTGAAAACTACATTCTAGAGACTTAGAAGTTGGAGCAGAGCATGTTTCAGGGACCGGGTTGCTACATTCTGTGAGGACTCAAGGGAAATGAGGGGCTAGTTTCGCTCATTAGAGGTTCTACTTGGCCAGATCCAAATTGTAGGGGGTGCCATAGGACTTTACTAATATGCTAGACTCAGGGAAAGAATCATGAGATGTGAGTTGTAATTCATCCAAAAGGTGGTGATCCTTATAGAAGCTTTGCATCTTCCGAAACGTCTTGGGAAATTTGAAGTTTTGCCCTTTTCTTCTTCTTACAGCTAGCTCAATCTAGCCTCAGATCTGCTAGGTAGTGATGCCTATTCTTGAGTTCCTGATCCCCCTGCCTCAGTCCCCAAGGGACTAGGATCACTGACTGTGCCACCATGCTCAGGGAAAGTTTTCATCTTTTAAAGTTGAGAAGTTCACCAGAGAAAGGAAGTGTACCCATTCAGGCATCTGCTTCCTTATGATGGATAATTTGTGTTAGTTCATTGTATCATCCTACACATCTATTTAAGGATCCTAAATGTCTTGATTTTCCACTTGGAATTGAGTAAAGATGGGACCAGAAGGATGCCCCAGGAGGTAAAAGCGGTAGCCATGCAAGCCTGGTGACTGGCGTTTGAACCCCAGAGCCCATTTAAAAATCTTGAGCAAGCACTTGTAATCCCAGAATTCCTTTGGAGAGGTAGGAGACAGAGACATGAGAATCATTTAAAACCTCAAGGGCCTACTGGTAGGAGCATGCAGTATAGCAAGAACTAGAACCCCGCCTCAACAATGGAAATGGGTACCAGATCTCTAAAGTTGTTCTTACCTCCACATCAATCAATGGTATCAAGACATTAGTACCATTTTTCCCAAATAAAAAAACAAATTAAAAGTTGAGTGAAAATAAGCCATCCAGACCTCACCACATATTTATGAGTATTCTAATTGAAGTATTTTAAATGAGTATTTTAATTTAGTGACACTATTGGTTATGTTATATTTTTAGCATGCCTGCTTTAATCAATAGTTAGTATATATTATTTTACTTAACTATTTACAGTGAGTTATTCCCATTATTAAGATGAGGCCTGAGGCTTAGGGAAGTTCAATACATTTGTTGCCTAGAATCATGTATTACATGAGGATTGATCTAAAAGCCTGCTCAACTTGATTCTTAAATGTTCCCTATCTCCTCTTCAATGAGAAAGGCAGTGACTTGGTGTATTTGGGAAATAATGCAGACCTAGGAGCAAGAACGTAAGAGTTCTGTGTTGGACTCAACTGCTATGTAGCCTTAAGTTAGTCAGTTACCCTCCCTGGACTTCGATGTTTTATTAAAGTGAGCAGACATGAGGTTATGATGGTGTTTATTCTATTCATGACTTCCAATGAGATGAACATGTAAAATAATTTTAGAGGCTAGCAGAGTGGTTCAATGAGTAAAGAAAGGACGGTACTTGCCATGTCGGCATGATCTGAGTCTAATACCTCAAATCCAGGGAGTAGATAGCCAGCTCCCAGAAAGTTATCCTTTGACTCCACATGCACACATGAGTCTTGTGCCCTCCCCAAAATAATTAGTAAATGAAAAATAATAAAAAAATTCAAATACTTCTAGGGTCTGTCACACACGTCTTTCTTCTGTAAAGAGAAAGTTGCATGCACTTTTGTGGTAATCTGTCATCTATTTAATCACACAATCATCCATTTATCTACAACTTTATCTGGAAAAATGCACAGGGATTCACTCTGCTTGTAGGTGAAAATGTTTGATGAGGGTTTTTTTGTTTTGTTTTGTTTTATCAGACAATATGACCCTTCTTCTTATGTTACTAATGATTGTGAAAACTTGCAGGGCAGGTTCAGCTAGATCGATTTACCTGGTTTGTAATTTGTCTGGGGTTTTTGTTTTTGTTGGTTTTCTTCATACAGCCCTGTGTCTTTCAGAGGATGCCCCATCTGGCTCATTCTCTGATCCCTCTTGATCTAGATGGATCCTCTCAGCTCTTGTTCTGAAGCAGGAAGGTTCTAAAACAAGCAGATTGGTCCCCTTGGGAAATTAATCAGGCAGAGAAGGCAGTTCGGAGTCTAACAGGTACATTAAGGGGAGTTCTGAAGCTTGTCTAGCTTGACAGGAAATTGCCTGGGGGAGTCTAAGAAACCCAGACAGGCCTGGCTCATGCAGGCACTGAAGTCTGCAGTTGCTTAGCCTGTTTAATATCGTTACAACATAGAGAAATTTCAGCGGTAGAAGATGCAATTTGTTTGGAACAGGATCCTGACCATCTCGTAGAGAAGAGATAGATAGCTGGGCCCTGGAAAGTCCCCACTTTGCTCCTGCCCTTCTTGAGGAACCCTGCATCCTTCTTGATCTCAGCTGTCTCTGAAAGCTGAATGAGGCCTGTTTAGGTATAAGGCTGGACAGAACACAGCTTTGATGGTGTGTGGTATGTGACTGTCTCAAGGACGTAGAAGGACAATGGAGAGTAGGTGCTGTTCTGGAAGTAGGGATGCTGGATGGAAGAGGAGGCTTCTCTCCCTCTGTGCACTTCGCTGTTCCCTGGTTGTCATGCTATGGTCCTTGTCTTCAATCAGTGCGTTGCCATACTTCTCCTGGAACAGAGACACAGACCCTTGACTGTCCAGTAGGATCTCCTGACTCCTTCCTGGCTCACAGCTACCACATCATGAAGATGCTGTCTTGTCAGATTCCAAGTTGATCATCAGAAACCGCCATAGATCTCAGGGCACATACTTATCCTGAGTGTGGCATCAAAACCACAGTGTCTGATTTTAATCCTTTCCACTCGCAAGGAAGGGATAGATTTCATTGGTGCAGTTTCCTCTTAGACTGACCACTGGTCTGCCTGGAAGACAAAAGGAAGGGCTTTGAGCTAAAATGGAGACTCCTCATGATCTTTCCTCTCCAGTCTATCATTCCTACACCTGCAGTGGCCCCCAACTTCAAATCTTAAAGCAACCTAAAATCTAAGATCCCCAACTTCTATACTTTCTCACTGTGTAGTCTGCTTATCCCAAATAGGCAAGAGGATTTTCCACAATATATACCTTAAAAAGAATCACTAAAACTATCTTACACAAATTTTCAAATAAGTACGTATGTGTCCCATTTCCAAGGCCAACTGGAAACCACCAGATCTCTCCTTTCCTTCAGAGTTAGAAAACATCATAGCTTTTAAGGTTGTGTTAAAACAACACAAATATTGGCTAAAGTGCTTCTGGGGAACAGAATTAAACTCAGATTCTATATTATCTGGTCATACAGACAGGGTTTACTTTCTACTTGCTTCAGTAACCAGAAAGAGATTTGCAGGAAAGCAAACCGACTAGGATTTTTCTGAGTCTCTGTAACCCTGGTAATGTGTTACATGGGTCCCTACGTTTGTGAACAACATTGATGTGGCGAGATATTTTAACCGTTAGTATAGCAGTTAGTGCAGATACCCCTTTCTACTCTGTTTTTCCTCCTTCGCACTTCTTTGGCTTCAGGTGTTAAGGTCTTTGGAGTATCTTACAAAACAAAGACAGTCACTCACATCTGCAATCAGCAAAAGGATTGTTTATTCCAATATGCTGGAGTCGGCCACCCAAACAACAAAATGGCTGCAACCCTGTCCACAGCTCATAGGCTCCTTTTTCTAGGCAACCAAGAGAGGAGAGGAGGGTGTTACCTACTGTACCCAATTGCCTGGGGATTGGGTCATCACAAACCTGATTGGCTGGGGCTTCTCTTACTGCTTTAGCAGAGTAAAGAAACCGAAAGTTAAACTAAACTGAGACCCAGGCTCAGAAGAGGCTGGGGACAGGCTTCTCCTGGACCGTGGGGTACCTTGGCCTCTCACAGGCAGTGTTAAGTTGGGAGTAGACCCCAGCCCCTCGCATCTATCCTAGCCCCCAGGCCTAGACTGGACTCCAAATCCCAGCATGCCAGGTCCTGGGGGGTCAGGACCACTCCCACACGGTATTTATGTGAGCTCCCAAAAGAGGATCATGTGGTCCCTTTTCCTTCCTCCTGGTGGTCATGTTTGCGGTCTCCCGGTTCCCCATCGGGGCCACCTGAGAGGGCAGAAATCCCATTAAACGTGGATTTTTGTTTGTTTTTTTTTTAAATTTGGCTTGTTTTGATTTGGCTTGATTGGGATTTTGCGTTGGCAGAGAGCTCGCGTTAGGAAATTGCTAACAGGCAAGACTGAAGTGGGCTTGAGGCCTCAGCTAAGGGGAAATGGACTTGAGAAGGCATCTACAGAGTCCATTGAGCTGACCTTGTGTGCAGGTAGGCTGTATTTTCTGTTCTGCTGCTATGATAAAATACTCTGTCCCGAACAACTCAAGGGGAAGTGTTTACTTGGCTCAGGGTTCCAGAAGGAGAGACTGCCCCATGGCGAGGAAGGCATGGTGAGAATACATGAGGCCCGCTTCTCAGGTAGCATGATCTCAGGAAGCACAGCAGGGAGTGTGTAAGGGACCTTACAAAACTTCAAGGTCTACCCTTTAGTGACACACTTCCTTCAGTAAGCCCCTCCCTCACAAAGTCTCCTTTCTCTTCCAAAGGGGGTCATCAACTGGGAATCAAGTATTCAACACATGTGCCTACAAGGAACATTTTGAATGCAAGCCACAACACTCTACCCTTAGCACCCACAAAGTCATGACCATCTCAGGATGCGGAATTCATTTAGTTCAACTTCAAAAATCTTCACAGTAGCCGGTCGGTGGTGGCGCATGCCTTCAATCCCAGCATTCGGGAGGCAGAGGCAGGCGGATCTCTGTGAGTTCGACGCCAGCCTGGTCTACAAGAGCTAGTTCCAGGATAGGCGCCAAAGCTACAGAGAAATTCTGTTTCGAAAACCAATCAACCAAACAAACAAACAAAAAAATCTTGACAGTTTTTTTTAACAGTTCGAACCCTATTAAAACGTCCAAAGTCCAAAGCCTCTTCTGAGACATGAGACAAACTCTTAGCTATGACCCACCTCCTATAAAATAAAAAAACAAATCACATACTTCTGACATTGATACAGAATATACATCACCATTTCAAAAGGGAGAAGTCAGGGCACAGTAAAGACCAAAGCACGACTGAAAATAGGCAAGGAAAACACAAAATTCTCTAGCCCTATCCCTGCGATCTGAGGATCCTGATGAAATTTCAACAGTTTCAAAGGACTTAGGTGTCTTCTCCATTGCTCCCACTTTGTTGCCAGCAACATACATCTCTCTCTTGGGTTAGTTCCACATTCTGTATGCAGCCCTCCTTGGTAGGCATGTCGCGACTCTGGCATCTCTGACATCTTGGGGTTTCCACCTCATCCCAGAATTTACCCTCACAGCTTCCTGCAGTATTTCTCAGGGTATCTTTGTAGAGATTCTGACTCTGTTTTCTATTGCTTGGCGTCTGTGGCTCTCTCACACAGTGGCGGAAGAACCTTTGACCACCACAATCTCACGTCTTTCATGCTTCCCAGGCAGACGTCATGCTTCCCAATCCAATACCAGGCAGACGATGTTGCCAAGTCCTTCCCGCTTAGGATAGAGCCTGGCCTCCTTGGACCACCTTTGCAGCAGCTTTTGTATGCTGACACTGGTGGGGACCTTCCCTGGGTAATTACTTACCAGCTGTGGGGACCCCACAAGGCCTCTGTTCACAGGTTGGGGCCTTTGTTATGTGGGATTTTGCCCTCAGGGAGCCTTTCTGATTCTTCTAGGGCAGAAGAAAGGCTGCCCAGGAATGGTGCTGACCTCTTTAAGGATCACAGTCTTTTTCAGCCCATGGCTTGTCTACAACCTTAAACTTTCTAACCCTTTTCTCTCCAAATTGCACATTTTTAAAAATCTTTCTGTCCTACTTGCTTATCTTTTCCATAGAAGACCTGCATAAGAGTTATCAATAATAGCCATTCCACAGGTGCAATGCTATACTGTCTCAAAATTTCTTGCAACATAGTTCATTACTTATTTTTTTAACATTGAAAGTAGTTTTTTTTTTTCATATAATGTATTCTGGTTATGGGCACTCTTTCCTCAAGTCCTCCCTGGTCTTCCTTGTCTCCCCAAGTCTATACCTTTTCTTGCTTATTTGCTCATTAGAAAACAGACATTTGAAAAAAGAATCAAAGAAAAAGCACAACACACACACACACACACACACACACACACACAATTTAGCATCCCATAAAGACATAAAATTGGAAACCATTACAAAAAATAAAAGACCTGAAGAGGAAAAAAACAGCAAACAAGAAAATTCCAAACACAAAACATGCCCTGAGAAAGCGTTATGAGCCCCCAAACAAACAAAATGAAGAAAATCCTCCAAAGTACTACTGAGTTTGTTTTGTATTGACCCTATACTGCTGGGCGTGGTATCTGCCTTTAAGTGTGTTTGTATACCCGACAAGATTCGGCTGGAGAAAACTACTTTTTCCGTTGTGAGGGGTTACAAATTGGAGATGACTTCTGTGTTCGTTCCTACTTTCAGTGCTGGGATGCCATCAGGCTTGGACCTGTGCTGGTCCTGTGCATGAGGCCATGGTCTCTGTGCACCAGTCCTATTGTGTCCAGAAGGCCTTGTTTCCTTGGTGTCGTCCATCTCCATTGACCTTTATTGTCTCTCTGCCTCCTCCTCTGCTCTCCTTCTCTGAGCACTGAGTGGAGGGATTTGATGGAGACATCCTGTTTAGGACAGAGCTCCATGCTCTCTCTCTCTCTCTGTCTCTCTCTCTCTGTCTCTCTCTCTCTGTCTCTCTCTCTGTGTCTTTCTCTCTCTGTCTCTCTCTCTGTCTCTCTCTGTCTCTCTCTCTGCATATTGTCCAGTTGTGGATCTCTGTACTCCTATTTACTGCAGAAGGAAGCTTCTCTGATAATGGCTGAGCTTTTCAATTTATCCTCATGCAAGTTCTCAGAACACAGGCTGAGTGCAGCCAGATTCTTCGTCAGAATATAATCTGAGTAACCTCTAGTACAGTTCCTCACAGTGTGGGTAGTGTTTTGGTTTTCTAGGCAACGGAAAGGACAGTGTGAATTTGGAAATCCTTCATTTTTTTCATTTTCTCTCCTCCAGTTATAGGCACTGATTTATTTATTTATTTATTCATTCATTCATTCATTCATTTATTTATTTTAACCAATAACAACTTTTAACTAACCCTCCAAATGGTAATAAACATCCATAATTCACCACATGACCCATAACCACCCACTTTACATTTTCAGAATTTGGGTATCATCTTCTTAAGATTACTTACTGTTGTCTGCAAGTGACAACATCATTGGGGGACCATTAGAAAATCGAGATAATGTTCAAGTCCTGGGAGAGCTTGCTGCTGTCCAGTCTCTGTACTTTGAAATTATGGGGCTTATCTTAAGTCCTGTCTAGAGTAGTCCATGAGACTGGACCATCTTAGCTAACCATTGAAATTGTCCGGAGCAGTTTGTAGTTCTAAGATGAATTTTGAAAGGTGTTTGTCAGCTTAATGGCATTAATACAATCCGGGTATCATCATCATCATTGTGGGGCCCCACCATCTTTTGGAGACTTCAAAGGTTGCTGTTGAGAATGGTCACACTGCACTGAAGAAAACTTAAACATTTGAAATTTCATAGGTAGCAACTCTCAGAGAGGTTAAAGGACCACAGTCTATTAAATACGTCTGGGGCATACAAACTTAGTTTCTAGATACCTGTTTCAGACACAAGCCCACAATCACGTACAGGAAGCTAGATGAAGCCAATTTCTTGAATTAGTTAATACTCTATATGACCAGTAATATCATGAAAGAAGTTTCAAATAAATATATACTGTATAATATATATAAATCATAAATTTTGAGATATTTATACATTAAGAAAAGTTTTAAAGAGTCAAAATAAAGCAAAAGGATTATGAGATTGGTGTGTTTTGTTTTTTCTTCTGTCCCATACCAGATGACTCTTCTATCAGAGAGTTTGAATTTTCCTTTAACAAGCATGCCTGGGTTTAGAGGACAGAGCCATGTTTAAACTCCAAAGCCAGCTTTAATTTTTAATTGAATTGGGACTACAAAAAGACCATTTGTCTTTGTCTTAGAGTTTACTATTGCTGTGAGGAGACACACAGCAACTCTTATAAAGAAAACATTTAATTGAGGAGCTTGCTTACCGTTCAGACGTTCAGTCCATTATGGTGGGGAACATGGTAACATGCAGGTAGGTATGGTGCTGGAGAAATAGTTGAGTGCCCTACATCTTACAGGCCACAGGAAGTTGACTGACAATCACACTTATGAAAGCTTGAGAAAAGAAACACCAAAGCCCCCCTCCACAGTGACACACTTCTCCAATAAGACCACACCTACTTCAACAAGGCCACATTTTCTAATAGTGCCACTCCCTTTGGAGGCCATTTTCTTCGAGACCACCACAGACTTATATATTTGTAGAGAACTACAGTAGAAACAAACTTTTGGAAAGATTTATGAAATTTTATCCTGTTGAAAGTGTTCTATATCATTAGGCAACTTTACTCTTTTTCTTGGAATGTTTCCTCTGGATGGTTTTTCCTCCTCCTCCTCTTCCTCCTCCTCCTCCTCCTCCTCCTACTCCTCTTCCTGCTCCTCTCCTTCTTCTCCTTCTCCTTCTTCTTCTTCCATCTCATGTGTCAAGTAGTCATCAGATTCCTCAGTTGGATACCTTTATCCTCTTAGAAAGACAAAACCCTGACCCAATCCTAACTTTTAGGTATTTGGCAGGTTATATCTGATCAAATGAAGGTGATTATTAGTCTTATAAGTTAGTTTAGGTTGAATGGCCATCCTGTTTGATGAACTATTGCATCTCCTAATCAAGATGTCTCTTCTGTTTGAATATAATCTTTATCATTCTTTGTGGTACACATAGCTTTTCTTCTTCTGTGGAAACAAAAGCAAAATCTCTTCCCCAACTTAACAAATATCCTGGTTTCTATACTTAGGCCAATGCATCTTTAAAGTATACAGGCTGATCTAATTCAGATGATTTTCCTACTGTCCATTGTCTCTCTGAAACTTTCGTTCCTTTCTCATTTGCATTTAAAAATTTAAAGTTAATAAAGCATTGTGAAAACTCTCTCTGGAGTTCTTTACTGCCCCTTTCTGTTTATTAAACATATCTTTTAAAGTGCAATTATGCTTTATCGATAACTGTTTATACTGTAGAATCATATGATATACCTGTAATATACTTTATATTGTAATATGCAAAAGTGCAATTATGGTTTATCTATAACTGTTTATACTGTAGAATCATATGATATACCTGTAATATACTTTATATTGTAATATGCAAAAGTGCAATTATGGTTTATCTATAACTGTTTATACTGTAGAATCATATGATATACCTGTAATATACTTTATATTGTAATATGCAAAAGTGCAATTATGTTTTATCTATAACTGTTTATACTGTAGAATCATATGATATACCTGTAATATACTTTATATTGTAATATGCAAAAGCTGTTTCGTAGATCCTGCAGCACTGTCAGTTTTAATTTGTACTGGGGTCTCTATGGGCCATAATGTCTAATAAATGTGTAATTTGGGAATCAGCCCTTTCAGAACTCATAGCAGTTGCCCATTGAAATCCTAAATAAACATCTATTATATGGTGTATATACCTTAATTTTCCAAACTCTGCAAACCTGAAACACATTCATTTACAAAATTTCATTTCTTTGAGTATCATTTGGGTTACTTTCTGCAGGTAATGGAGTTTGGTTGTACAAAGAACAAGGTAGGATATTTCCTTAAAGTTTCCTTGGCTTGTTGCCAAGTGATAAAAAATCTTTTTCAAGCCTTTGCTTTTAATATCATGTTTCTTATGAAATTCTGAGGCCTCTAGCACATTTCATACCAATAGCTGATCAATTTTATCATTACCTTGTGATAGAGGGTCTCGTAGACCCATGTGGGATCTGACATTTGCTATATATGGGATTATTTCTATTTCTATCTATTGTAATTGAATAAATAAAATTAATTCTGAATCATCTGGGATAAGTTCAGTGGTTTCAAAATTTAAAACATCTCTTTCTGAATATTGAATCAGTAACTATATTATGAACTTATGGAAAATCTAACAATACCTTGAGAATAGCATATAATTCTGATGTTTGAACAGAATCACAAGAGCTTTGAGTCACTTTACTTAAATTTCCTGACTTAAACCCACCTTTCATGACTTATTTATATCAGTATAGAATGTAGGGCCTCAGAAATTGGTGTTCTTCATAATATGTGATGAAGGACTCAATTAGTTCTTTTAATAAACTAAAGCCTTTTGCTTATGGGATATTTCTTGCTAATCTTTCCTAAGAAATTACTTCAAACTCTTCACTAATTATTCAGTTTCTGCTTATAATGAGGCAATTTCAGCATTGTGTAGTAAAAATATCCATTCTAATATAATATGTCCTCTCTAGATGAATAAGAATTCCTGTAGAAAAATACATAGAGGATACTATGACCAGGATACAACCAAACTCTGAATTTAAGTGATCCACAAGTGTGTCCTGTAATTTCTTTTCTACCAAAGTCAATTCTCTCTCCGCCTTAGCTGATAATTTTCTTGGACCATTTAAGTCATTATCACATTTTAAAATTTGATATAAATTACTTAATTTTTGAGTAGTTAGTCTGATTTAAGTCATAGCCAATTAATATCTTTCAGCAGTCTTTGAAAATTATTAAACATTCATAATTATTCTCTCCCGACTTGTACTTCCTGTGGTTGAATTTTTTATAAACCTATCTTCTATCCAATTGAATTTCCTCTTTGTATTTTTCAGAAACAATTTGTGATCCCCAAAAGGCAATTTTTTTCTTTATTTGTTCAAACACTTTTTCTAAGGTAGGTATCTATATCTGAATCAGCTAGTAAGATATTATCCATATAATAGTAAATTATACATTGAGGAAACTGGTTATGAATTATTGCCAACTACTGTTGGACAAAATACTGACACAGGGTAGAGTGGTTTAACATCTCTTGTGGAAGAACTTTTCACTGATACCTTTTAACAGACTGGGAATTATTCTAAGTAGGCACTGTGAAGACAAAATTTTCTCTATCCTTGTTCTTGTATAGTAAAAAAGCAGTCTTTTAAATCGATAGACCATCCCTTAGATAATAAAGTAGACTAGGAAATTCCACGCTGTAAAAACCCACTGGTTGAATCATCTCCTATTTATGGTTCTTAAATATGTTAACATTCTTCATTTTTCAGATTTCTTTTTTTTTTTGGTTTTTTGAGACAGGGTTTCTCTGTAGCTTTTGGAGCCTGTCCTGGAAATAGCTCTAGTAGAGCAGGCTGGCCTCGAACTCACAGAGATCCGTCTGCCTCTGCCTCCCGAGTGCTGGGATTAAAGGCGTGTGCCACCACCGCCCGGTTAGATTTCTTTTTTTTAAAAGTAACAAATATAGGAGAATTCCAAGAACTGGTCCATTCTTCAATTATGTTGAGCATCTAGTTGGTCCTGTGCCAGCTGTTCTATTGCCTGTAAATTTTTCTGATTTTAAAGATCATTGATCCAACCACACAGATTTGTCAGTTAACCATTTAAAAGACAGGCCTGATGGTGCCCTTAAAAGACAACCAACTGTTGTTCGTTTTTATGTTCAGCCTGAATGGTCTGTGACTGTTCTTGATAATACCTTTTAATATTTCTTTCAGAGCCATTTTTTATTTCATGCTTTGTTTCTGATATTGGAGAAGTGTTAATCTGTGTTTTCCATTGATGCAACAAATTATCCCCCCTCCCCCAAATTCATTGCTGTGTTAGCTACATATGGTTTTAAATTTCCCATCTAACCTCCTGGCCCTATACACTTGAATTATCTTGCATTTTGTTTTACCTGAGATAAAGTTTCAATCCCAAGAAGCTGAACTTGTACCTCCTGATGAGGCAAAGCTGGATGCCAAGATTTTGTTACATCTGTACCAGTGTCTATCAAGAACTCAGTTTTAATGACATTCATGTGTATTTTTAGCTTTGGTCTCTGATCATTTATAATAGTTTGCCAAAATACTCATACTCATTTTCTGGTCTCTTCTGGACTTTTTGTTGTATCTATAAAAGTTGTTCTGTCTTTGGTCACATTCAGAGCAGTTTTTTTTTTTTTCACAACAGGTATTACATCTTTTAATTGCTCTGGGAGGAGTTTCCCTAAAGCTGACAGGAAATGATTGAACCAAATTTGACATTGGGGCCTGCCAGAGGCTCCCTAAAATATCTCCCAGTGGCAAAGGGTTACTTTATCTGTCCCTTATTAATTTGCATTCATTAGTCCAATGCCAGCCTTTGCCACACCTTCGTACTTCAGAAGACTGGGGCTTTCTGTTTGGATTATCTTAGAAAAAACATTATTTCTAGGAACATATTGCCTATAATCCTTTTTCAAATTACCCCATTTATAACAATTAAAGCATCTGACATTCTGATTTTTCTTAACATTTCTAGAAATTGTTCCTCCTACCAAAGCATCACCCTAAGTATGAGATCCAATACTAGTCATATTTCAGATCCATTCATCTATCTGTACCAATCTTGTCTTCAAAGGTCTAATCACCCTTTTGCATTCTGAACTGACATTTTAAAAGCCAAAGTTTCAATTAATATTGTTTTAAGTTCTGAATCTGATACTATTCTATTTACAACTGAAGGCAATCTTTGTAAAAAAAATTAGTGAAGTCTTTTTGGGGGCCTTGCATAGTTTTAGTAAATGATTCAGTCTTCTTTCTTATTTAACCCTGCTTCAAGCACTCAAAGCTGCTATATGACATGGTGCTAAGGTATGATCAGCAAATCTAAACTGTCTTTATAAATCAACATGCTGACTTTTATTGAGAAGCTTGTCTTGGGAAATTTCCATACCTCTAGCCCTATCTCATTGTTCTATGATCCTAGCTTCCTCTTTCTGCCATGTTTTCCCTTGTAACTGAGGATCAGCTTCCAATATTGCTATAGCTAAATCTTTCCTATTTTCTGGGATAATTCTGTTTAGAGTTGCCAATGAATTTAATATCTGCTTCACACAGGGTGAATGCATACCATATGAAATGACTACTTCTTTAAATCTCTTCAAATCTAAAAACTCTACAGGATTCCAGTCTGCTACTTTATAGCCTTGGTGATGCCTATCATCTGTCTGTTGGTCATTCTTGTATGGTAATTGGTTAAACTAAGGTTGATTTTCTAATAAACTTGGCCTGCTCCTTTTCAACTTCATAATACAATGATGCAGTGTGTTCTGCTCTAAATTCCTCTGTCTGTGTCTGAATATTTTTTTAAAATTTTCGTTAGTAGGTGTTCTAAGGCTTGTATCTTATCAGTCAAATGTTCATGTTTGGCACAGTTATCAAACCACCTTTTAAAGGATAAAATATAATTACCATCAATCCCAGTGAAATTGTTTATCTCCTTATTTATTTTCTCTATCCGCAAACCATTCATAGTAGCAATAAACAGGGTCCTGACTCCCAGCCTTGTGATGACAGCGAAGGTTACCAACTGTGTTGGTGGCACTTGGCTAGTGGGGAGGAGGGAAGGCTAGCTGTCACTGCTCAGCATGACTGTGCAGAGGATGTGACTGGTGAATGCATAGGGCATCTCAGCAGCTTGTGGTAGTGGCAGCAGATGTAAAATTCCAAGTCCCCAGTAGGTGCAAGAACGGTCTAGACAGCTGAACTGGCCTGGGTTGTTGGCAGGGAAAACCCACATGGTGAGAAGTGAGGGCAGGACCTGGTAGTGGTTGGCTAACCCTAGCAACATTTGATGCCAGGGGCAGGCAACAGCTGGAGGCTGCAGCTGTAGAAGGACTGCAACATAAGAACCTTGGTCTAATTTGGAGGCCCTGTGGGAAGGAAGACAAAGCTAGCCATGGTGGGGGCGGGAGGGTTCACCACCTTGGTGTGGTTTAATAATATCCTGTGTTGGGCACCAGATGGAATGATTATCTAAATATCCTATTATTAATTAAACACATGGGAGTCAGATATGAGTGTAAAACCTGATTGATCAGAGAATCAGTGGAGAAGGGACCAGACCTCCTCTGTCTCCTTCCTCGATCTAAAAGGCTGTGAATCTTCCCAAGCCCCTCCCTACTGATTTCCAGGTTTCTCTATATGTCCTGGGTCCTCCAAAACCTCGATGGCTAATTTTGGCCAGCTAGTAGCTACCTCTAAGGGGATGGGGGTTAATGGTCTAAGTTGATGAGTGTGACTGACCAGGTCTCTTCCTCTTCATGTGGTAGCCATTAGCCAATCAGCTGGACCTCTTTCCACCCACATACTAAATTCCCCAGGTTTCCAGAGGATCTAGCTGATTGTTTCCAGTGTCACCATTGAAGAGGTAGCTATCAGGTGACCCTTAATGCTGAGTAGCTACCTCTGCACTCTGATTCAAGGTAAACTATTTTGTCACAGTGGGGTGGCAGTGCAAACAATTCTCCTGCAGCTCTCACTTTCTGTGTGTGTGTGTGTGTGTGTGGTGTTGGGAGAGGGGTATACGAACCTGTGTATGCACATATGTTTGCCTGTGAATATGCCAGGTAGAATATAGAGGCCAAGATCAACTTTTGGAGTTTTTTTTCTCTATCACTCTTATTCTTGCTTTTTTGACACAAGGTCTCTCTGAAGAACCTGGAACTGGCTGCTTTAGCCAGACCTGCTTGTTGATGAACTTTGGAGATCAACGTTTCTTTGCTCCCTAGCCCTGGGATTACAGGTACGTGTTGTCATGCCTGGCTTTTCCATGAGTGTTTCTGGAGATTCGAACTCAGGTCCTGGTGTTTGCACAGGAGCTCTTTGTCCACTGAGCCATTTCGCAGTCCTTCAATCTCGTTTATTATTATTAATTATTAATTATTATTATTATTATTTCTTTTTAATTTTTAAAAACTTTTTTTTTTAAATTTTACATACTAATTCCAGTTCCCTCTCCTTCCCCCCCTCCTGCTCCCCCCACCCCACTCCCCATCCATTTCTCAGAGAGGGTGAGGCCTCCCATGGGGAGTCAACAAAGTCTACCACATATCTGAGGCAGGACCAAGGCCCTCCTTCCTGTATCTAGACTGAGCAAGGGATGCCTTCATAGGAAATGGGCTCCCAAAAGCCAGTTCATGTACTAGGGATAAATGCTGTTTTCACAGTAAGCTGCCCAAAACACACAACTCTTACCCACATTCAGAGGGCCTATTTCGGTCCTGTGCAGATTCCCCAGCTGTCAGTTCACAGTCAGTGAGCTCCTGCTCGCTGGGGTCAGCTCTGTGCCTATCTCTATCAGGGTTTGCTCATATTGTTGCTCCTTCCTCTCTACGACTGGACTCCAGGAGGTCAGCCCAGTGCTTAGCTGTGGATGTCTGCGTCTGCTTCCATCAGTTACTGGATGAAGGGTCTGCGATGACAGTCAAGGTAGTTATCAATCAGCTTTTAAGAAGGGAAGTTAAGGCACCCTCTCCACTATTGCTTAGAATCTCGTTTTTAATAGCTTCTTTGGGGCAGTATGAGGCGCAACTCCTTCCTGTGTAAAGGGGGTTGTCTCCCCTTGAATTCTTTGGTAGTTGAAGGTCAATAACATATTTTTGCCTTGTCCTATATTGTTTTACAATGTTTCTTTTATGCATAAATATAATCTTTTCTTATTTTAAATTTGCCAAGACTGTATAACGTATTTTAAACTTCTTTTGCATGCATGCAAGTAATTAGTGCTTTGGTGTGTTAATATTAGGACAGAAAAATAGTTAATAATTAATTCTTTCATATCTCAAAATTACCTGCAGGGTGTGCTAAGATGCTATTAGATACAGCATTTCAAATGCAAATGAAGTGTGTTAGGGATATTGTCTGCATTGTGAAATATATGTTGATTAAAGATTATCATAGGCATTGGACCTAAGAAAGGGACAGCAGCAGCATGTCACAGCGATCTGTTTTACTGCCTTTCCTCATTGCTGGGCTGAAATACTGGCAAAAAGAACTTGAGGATGGATTATTTTCCTCATGGTTCAGAGGGTACAGTCTATCAGACAGGACAAGGCAGGTGTGAAGGTTAAATTCAATTGTCCAATTGAAACAACCTAAAATCACTTGGGAAGAAAGTGTCAATGAGAGATTATGTATATTATAGTGGCCTGTGGTCTTATTGGTGGTGGATCATCTTAATTGTGCTAATCAATGTGGGAAGAGCTAGCCTGCTGGGAGAGCAACCATTCTCTAGGCAAGGGGTACTGAATTAGAGGGGAGAATGAAGCGGAGCACCAGCAAACTAGCAAGCAAGCGAGCATGCATGCAATCATTTCTCTCTGCTCTGGATCATGGATGAAGTATGGACAGCTGTCCCTGCGCTGACTTCCCAACAGTGATGGACTGTAACCTGGAATACCTTTCTCTCCTATGTTCCTTTTTGTCAGAGTATTTTATCAGAGCAACAGAAGCTAAACTGGAACAGCATGGTAGCTAGAGAGGGCAGCTGGTTACGTACTCAGAGCAAACAGGAAGGAGAGTTTGGGCCAAGAAGCAGGGCCAGCATATAATCCTTCTGGTGGCCTATGCTAGCTAACTATGCCTTCTGTACCAAAGGTGCCACCAGCTCGGGACCATGTGGTCAAGTCTATGAGAAACAATTCACATGCAAATCATATCAGAGTTTTGTAATAGCACTCTTGAGAATGTTGGGGCAAGCGATAGTTCAAAGTCAGGACTTACCGACGACTTTAGTTTTGCTGGTTGATAGTCAAGACAGTTCACAGCTGTGAGGAACATGGGACACCTCTAAGCTGCCAACACTAAAACCGAAGACCAGTGTCTAGAATTAGACTTTAAACATGCAAAGCTCTTAGTTAATCTGTTGTACATTTTATGCTCTTTTATTTCCTTTCGTTTTCATTTAATGATAAGTCATTTAATGATAAGGCTTTTAGATGTTGGTAAGACAAATGCAGCTGATTTAATTAGTTGGGCGAATTAAAGTGAATATTTTCAGAGGCTATTAAAATTTAAACATTTTAGCATATTCTTCTAATGAATTTTTCTTATTATTGTGAATGTTACTTAATGATCACATCTATGCTAATTGTTAGTTTGGGGAATGATTTATTTGTGTCTTTGTTAGGGTTTCTACTGCTGTGTTAAAATACCGTGTTCACAAGCACCTTGGTGAAGAAAGTATTTATTTCACTGCCACTTCTACATCACAGTCCACTCTTGAAGGAGTCAGGGCAGGAGCTCAAGTAGGGCAGGAAACTGGAGGCAGGAGTGGATGCAGAGGCCGTGGAAGAGTGCTGCTTACTGGCTTGCTCCTCATGGCTTGCTCAGGCTCCTTTCTTAGAGCACCCAGGACTGCCAGCGATGGCACCACCATCGGTGAGCTTGGCTCTCCTACATCAATCATCAGTAAAGGAAATGCACCACTGGCCAATCTAGTGGGGGCATTTACTCCATTGCCATTCTTTCTTCCAAAATTCTAGCTTGTCAAGATGATATAAAGCTAGCCAGCAAAATAGGATTAGAATTTTCAAATAATTTTAGGTATAGCTAAATCCTCTTACTTGCATGGTTTCTTATGTATCCTTTTTTTTTTTTTTTGCCTCTTACAACTACATCCATTTTAAAATTAGAACCTGAAATAATTTAGTGCAGTGTGGAGATGCTGCCTTGTTCTGCTCGGTCTTTGCATCGCAACCTGCACATCTCAGTGCTCAGTCTTAGAGCAGAAGCAAACATTATCACTTTCTGTATCGCCATCCTCCTTTTGTTGCTGCACTGCCAACAACACTTGGTACACTCATACTTCTTACACACTGTGGACTTCATTAAGGGTTATTCTCTACAATACACAAAGGCGGGGACTGTGCCTTAGTACTTCCATTTGCCTTAGCACAATGGCTTCCCAAGTAGCTACATCAGAACCGCCGGATGTGCTTATTAAAATGTCTACTGACGCCGGGGGTGGTGGCACAGGCCTTTAATCCCAGCACTCGGGAGGCAGAGGCAGGCGGATCTCTGTAAGTCTGAGGCCAGCCTGGTCTACAAGAGATAATCCCAGGACAGGCTCCAAAGCTACAGAGAAACCCTGTCTCGAAAAACCAAAAAATAAAATTAAAATAAAAAATAAATGTCTACTGACCAGGACCCTGGCTTAGGTCGTCTAGCTTAGATATTTTAAAGTGAGTCTCAATTTTTTTTTAAACCCATCTACAATTTTTCTGGACAGTTGGATTTGAAACTAGCCCACAGCATGGAACACTGCCTTGCAGTTAGCTAGTGCTTAAATATATGATTCTTTATCATTTATCCCCCACTCTATTCTTCCTACCCACCTTGTGTTGTTCAGGAGAGCTGTGTTAACCGGATGGAGTGTGTTTGTTTTTCTCTCTTCTTGGGGCTTCACCATGCTTCACCGACCACCTGACAGAATCTAATTCAAATGCATTCTCTCTTGTTTCACGGTGCATAATGACAGGCCCATAACCAGGACTCTCCAGTGCCCTTTCAAAGCTACTCGAAATACCAGACAGACAGTATTTAAAAAAAAAAAAATGCATTAGTATTTCAAGACACAGAATGACCCTGTGGAGCGTTGCCGCTCAGGTTGGATATGGTTGGAAAGACTGCTGTGTGGCAACTCTCTAGTCCACATTGAGTCTATAAAAACACCGTCCTTTCTCCCAGTCTGCCACTACTTCCAGACGTTTGCCTTTTTAAACATACTCTAAACGACGTGTTTGTACCAGAAGGCCCTCTCCTAGCTGATCACTTTGTGCGGTCTGGCATTCTCAGCACGTTCCATCCCGGTAGCCGACCTCCGGGTTATCCCAGCTGCCATCCAATCTCCATCACAGAGACCTGTGACAGCAGGGCAATTGTCAGCCGCCAGGAGGGAGCTTTGCAGGTAGCCATGTTGAGGTTTCTAAAGCTGTAGAGAGGCACATTCCTGGCTTGTGCTTCACAGGTTCGAGCAGGTTCATCGGTGGTCAAGAGTAAAAATAAAAGAGAAAGGAATTGATATAGGATAAGTGAAAAGAATGGGGGAAGAGTTAGGGCTCAATGTAATCAAACTACATCGTATAAAATTCTCAAAGAATTAATAAAATATTAAGGGAGTCAGGGGGTACATGAAGGAGGATAAAGAAGTGTGATGGGAATGTAGAAAAGAGGCAGTCACAGGCAGCGTGAGTGACTTAGAGAATGTCTTTTCCTGGGTTTTTATAACAAAGAGACAATTCACTAAGAACACTTCAAAGTTTGTGTTTAATTGTGAACATTGGGTCTAATCTGCTTTTTGGATTTGGATGATTGCAGCTCTCAGAATATTATCCCTACTTTCTTTTTTGCATCCCCCCTTTAAATATCATATGCAAATTACTTTCATTTCAATTATTCCCCCCCAGTTGGTCTAATGAAGGAATTTTTGGTGTTATTTTTGTGGTTGTTGCTCAAAAGAATTAATTTTTATATATAGGTCTCATGTAGCCCAGGCCTGCCTCAAACTCATGATTGTGCCACCTTGGCTGGCTGTCAATTTGTATTTTATATTTATTTGTATCTTACCTTCAGGAAAGATTTATCAGATGCTTAATCACTAATCAAAAACATGTTGGCTTTCTTGTTAGTTTGAAAGTTTAGAAGGTTAACTGGTCTAGTCATGGAGACCTGTGGTAATATTTCATGCTTTAACAAATAAAGTTTGCCTGAAGATTAGAGTGCTGAGCTAGCCACTCTAGTTACCAATAGAGTCCAGGCAGTGGTGGCATATGCCTTTAATCCCAGTGCTCAGGAGACAGAGGCAGACAGATCTCTGTGAGTTCAAGGCTACCCTGGGATCTATAAGGTTAAATCAGTCTGAAAGAGAAGCAGAGCCAACCAGTGGTGACTCACACCTTTAATCCCAGCACTAGCAAGGTGGAGATGGGAAATGATATCGCTGGGTGGAGAGAGAAATATAAAGCAGGAGACAGAAGCTTAGCGCATTCAGTTTGAGGAGTTGTAGAGACAGGATACTCCATTCAGTCTGAGGATTTCACAGAGGTAAGAATCAGTGGTTGACTCCACTGCTTGTCTGATCTTTCAGGACCCCCCACCCCCATATCTGACTCCAAGTTTTTATTATTAAGACCATTTAGAATTCATGCTACGGAGCCCTGTCACCATGTCCACGGCCCTCTGGGTGCGGTAAGCCGCTCTGTGAAGTAGCTTTAATACAACTGGTCCCCAGGATGCTCTTCTCTTATGTAGTCAGTTTGTGGCCCCCTCAATTCCAGGGATACCCACTTCATTTCGTCACCCCAACAGTGTCTCAAGCCTTGGAATGTCACTCTCTGCTTTCTAGCTATTGAAACCAATCCCGTCCCTTTTTCCTTGTCAGCCTGGGTAACTGACACGTCATTTCAGTCTGAATTGCAAGGCAAATTGATGGTATGTAGAGCTTTTCTCCTGTAGGCTGGCAAGCTCGTCTGCATTTGTGCTGTTAGAGCTTTAAATTTTTTTTGTTACCTTCGTTTATTTTGTGTATGTGCTTGTGTGCCACGGCATGTGTATACTAGTTAGAGGAGGGTCAGTTCCTTTTTCTTGTGGGGGTCAGTTCTTTTTTTCTGCCATGTGGGTTTGAGGCATCAGATTCTGGTTGTCAGGGTTGAGAGCAAGTACCTTTACCTGCTGAGCCATCTCTCTGGTCCTGGGTTTCCCCTTTTTATATTTTTAGAATTAGGGTTGTTTGTTTATGATTTTCTTTCTTTTGAAAAAATAAGATATAAAAAAATCTGAAGGCCATTGCATTGCTTAGCTTTCCAAGTGTTTTATAACCACTTGAAATTATGTGGGTTTTTCCCTCCCAGTGCCAATATCAAGACTTTCAGAGTTCACCCAGCCCCAGCTGACTATGTTATCACGAGTACTCTACATAAGGTTGGTAGTTTCCTCCCTGACGACTTATTCGGACAAGGACTTCAGGTCTCTGATAGATTCCCAAATAGTTCCATAGTCTCTCTTCCAGTCTGTGTCCAAAGCAGGGCTTCCATCAGTCTGGCAGGAGCTTCTGGGCGTCTTCTCAAATGTGTGGCAGCTGTGGTTCAGCTAAGCCCTGAGATTCTGGATGAGAGGCATGACCTAAGGTATAAAAGCAGGCAGTGAGACGGGAGATGCAGTGTGAGCCTCCTAACAGACTCTGGACAGGCCTTCAGTGATGGCTTGAGGAAAGAGCTGAAGCTCCCAACAACCCCGGATATGGTGAACTGCACTCCATGGGAAAATGTTGGGTGTTTTGATATGGCATTTACTCCAAAGTCACTGTTCCAATGGTGTATACCATGTATTTGTATTCTTATGTTAAAAATGAAGAACTCTACATTTTTTTTCTTGTCTTCAGATTGTTTTCTGCACACTTCCTACTTGATATCTTCTGTCACGGATAGATTTATTTTATATCATTTAAAATTAAAAATACACTTTTTCATACAATATACTTGCTTTTCCCTTCTTAAAATTTCTTCCGTGTTGAATTAAAGTGGGTCTTTATTATAAGGGGCAAACTCACAAAACAGGAATGAGAAGTCCAAGCTCAGCTGTGTAGTGTGGGAACCACAGAGAGAGAGAACCCTGGGCTGCTCGGGAGTTTTTCTCTGGGTACCCAAAAGGTCACACTCTAATCTGGTCCCACCTCTTAAAGATCATTGGTTGACAAAGATTCCCCATCACTTCCTCCTTTTGTCTAAATAAGAGTGTTCCAAACCCACTACAAAGCTATATACAATTGGAATAGATATTAAATATAAAATTACAACCAACAAAAACAATATTAAGCAAGGAACACATGATAAATGTTTTAATAAACATTCTATTTTAAAGAGTCTAAGTCTTGCATCAGAATTGGCTTGGCTAAATCTTAAGAGGATGGTAACTAAGACTATTTAATCTTTAACCCCATCCAAGGCCTGGGAAGGAAGATAATATTACTTGAGTAGGCAAGGAAGTGCAATAAAGCAGTTTTCAAAGTGAGCGGTATATGATAGAGACAATTGGCTACCTGAGCAATCACCCAAAGACTCATTTGTAATGTTGAAGCAACCATTTTTGGCTAAGGTCTAGCATAATTGACAGACCATTTTTAGAGGCAGGGAAATTTTTAGAACCATCTTACCCTGTCTTGGCAAGATTTGACAGTCTTTTTCCTGGTGTCCTGCTTATCCAGTCTGGACACCATGTACTTTTTCAGTGGTTGAGGCATGGGCAGTTTTTTTGCCCAAAGGTCAATCCTGCCAAGAAGAAAACAAATTCCAAGTGGAGTGTCTTTGGTACTCAACATTCTCTCGGCAATAGATTGGTACTGTCGGGGAGCAATTGTGTCTCATGCCCACAGAACCCTAAGTTATTCAAATGCCATGTTCTGCAGATCCTTGAAGTGGTTGGAGATTACCTATTGAGGAGGAATCCAATCTTGATGTATCTAAAGGACCTCATTAATCTGACTATATGTATAACAAACATGAATCACTATTGACCTATAATGCTTAATACCTGTACAACTTAAAGACTAAGACTTTATATCAGAATATTAAATAGTCTGTAAACAACTGTGCAGTAAATGAGGAAAATGATCTCAAAATGTAAACAAAGTATAAATATCTTGATCAGAGGTAGGACTATATAATGCAATACGAAAAGAGATCCTAAAATTGTATCAATATACAAAATGTCTTAAACAGAGGTAGAAACATGCATGCATACAATCTGACAAAGTAACTTTGCATAGGTATACAAATATATAAAAAACTATACCAATTTGGTAAATTGTACATAAATAATACCTGACAAGTATTTACTCTATTACCCACTATTATTATTATCAGTGTGAATAAGTTCACACTAAATTATCCTTTATCCCATTCAATTTTCTCTCTCTCTCTCTTTCTTTCTCTCTCCACACAGTTTTATGCCTTTTTTGTGCTATCTTAGTAGATATTTGGTTGTTACTTTGCTGTCATTATCTCATGCATGCAAGGGACGAAAAGGCCTTTTGCAAGAGAGACTTACAGAGCGAATGTTTACACCGCTGACTTCCAGTTGCTTCTGGAAACAGATGCAGTTTTTTTAGATGAGCATGTTTAACCGGGGCAGTGAGATGTTAAGAAATGATCTCAGAGTTCAAAGTTCACGTTTTTTTACTGACGAATTGAGGCACTGTGCTCCCAAAGGCAGAGGTGAGGCAAGACAAAGACAGTGTTCCTGTTACTCCGTGTGCGCTGCGGGCCAGGGCTATTCAGGGAATTCTTCATTTGCTAGCATCTTCTGAGAAGGGTCCACTGAGAAAGGGCATTCAGTGCTGGCTTCTCTCAATGATGGTTAAAAGGACGTTTCAGATGGCATAAACTAGAGTTGAGGGGTTGGGAGTTCTCTGGAGTGCTGATGGTGTGCTCCTATTGCAAGCATTTGCTTACTGTCAGAGTCCTGAGGACAAAAGCCCACAATTTATGTGCCAGTCTCCTGTACAGAAATACCTGATTCTGTATTAGTATGCCTTGACGGGATAGAAACATAGACAGAAAGATGCTTCTTGCCATGAGTGATCCTGCATGGGGTAGGCATGCAAGTTGAGGCTGGTAATAGGTAGCCACAGCAGCAATGAGAGTCAAAAAAGAAATGGATTAAGGCCCCAGGTGAAAAGATGAGATTTTTATTTTGATTCAGAAAAATCTTGGCTGATTTTGAGACACTGAGTAGTCTTTTCCACGATTTGCCTCTCATCCTTGCTTTGCCCTTGCTGAGGCTCTTAGGTCTTGGCTCCCTTGCCTCTCATTAGACTTTGGCCTTAGCTATTTTCTTTGGTTTTGGAGGGCATTTCAAACTTAAGAGTTGTCCTTCAGGGTCTGGCTCCTGTGTTTTTATGATTATATACATCACATTATCTCTCTCTCTCTCTCTCTCTCTCTCTCTCTCTCTCTCTCTGTGTGTGTGTGTGTGTGTGTGTGTGTGTGTGTGTGTGTGTGTGTGTGTGTTTGTGTGTGTGTGATGGGTTAGATTGGGATGGTTGGCTAGGGGGTTCTAAGCATGAACCACTATGCCTTAGCTCTTTATATGAGTCCTGGGGATTGATTCTCATGCTTATAAGGTGAGCGTTTTACCTGTTCAGCCGTCTTACCCTATTTCATTTCCTTTATTGTTCCTCTGAACCTGAGTCCCTTCACGAGGCCCCTATTCTGCTGTTCACGTCCTTGACCAACAAGCTTTCTAGAGAAGTGGACGTTGTTTCCCTTCATTTCTTTGCTCTCTCTGCCCCACAGCTATCCCTAAACTGAATGCAGCCAACCCAAACCCTTTGTAATTTCTCCCTTCAGTGGCTTATACTATATGTCCTTTCTGGCTTGGCAGAAATTTCATGTTAAGAGTTTTGCACTGAAGATTTATTGCATTATATTTTATTATGTTAATGCTAAAATTCTTATTGTCTTTATTTTGTGCTAAGCAGATATACAGCAAGTTCATGAGACTATAAACAGTCTAAATGAGCTTAGAATTAGCTTGAGATGGAAGAGGGAGATAATGTTTAATTATAACAAGAGAACCTCTCACTTCCCACTCTGGTTGCATTGAGACTAACAAGGTAATTCATTTGTGGCCCGCCAAATATAATAAATAATAACTAAAATATACCAGTTTTGCAAGCCCTCTTTGGAACCACTTAGATGAAAGCCTTGGAATCTGAAGGTTTAATTCAGTGAGGGATTAAATACAACACTATGTAGATGTTTATCATCTTATAGCTAGGGAGAACTGCAGTGTGTGGAACAGGTTTGAGAGTAGGAGAAAAGTGCTAAGAAAGAGTAAGAACAAAAGATTTTGCTGTGATTTTGTTTGGTAAAATATCTTTTGAACAAAGAATCCCTCAAAGAAACGGGAACACAATATAATCAGCCGGAGGGCTCTGAGGATAGCATTGTGCCATATGGATCAAAAGGAAGCCTAAGTTTTTGATCCCTTTTCTCAGGTGGGCAATGGGATTTAGGGGAAAGTCTGCAGTTCTAGATACTGGGAGGAAGCTTTGAAGACAATGAAGAATGTAAGGCAGGATTTGATTAAAAATAGTCACCCAGGGACATGGCGTAATGGCAATGGGATGGTCCTGGAATCTGCAAGCAGCCTGGGATGACGTTGCACCAACTACACCCCCAGCTCTGAAATAAATCTACTAGAATGGAGTTGCAGTTGCTGTTTAAGTCATGCAGCCGCTTCATGCTCTTGGGGAAGACAGGACTCTCAGTGTGGCACTGATGGCTACAACAACCCCAAGGGCTAAACCCTGAGCTGTTTTCCTTGATATAACTGGTAAATAAAAATGGCAGCTATCCAAAGTAAACAGTGCAGCGTTCTGATGTCATACGTTGTCAGATACCACAGCATAAAGAGCGCCTTACCTTGTTTTTAGGGGGGGAATCTAAGGCACCTGAAACTTTCACGGAGCGGAAGGCTGGTTTTCCAATTTTATCAGCGACTTTCTATTTTCTCTTTGTGTTTTAGCCATAAGGAACAAACTACTAATTGTTTTCCAGAGTACTTCATGAACCGAAATGATGTGAGGATAATTCTTGGAAGAAGTGCATTTAAGCCAAAATGTGTTGGTTACCTTGTCAGTGAGACTGAGTTCCTGTTCCAAACTCTCTGAGCAAAAAAACTGAAAGGGAAGAAGTAATTTTCTCAGCTCACAATTTCAAATGTCCCAGTGCATAGTCCTCAGCTCTATTAATTCTGGGCCTAAGATGTGGCAGAACGTGATGACCAGAGCATCAACAGCGACTGCCCATCCTGCGGAGAGGGTAAGGTAGAGAGAGGTCTGGCACGAAACACAGGTTCTCAGCTAAGCCTCACTCGCCAAAGGTTTCAGAACCTCCCAAACAGCATCTTCCAGCTCAACCCAAAAATTGAACCCAGGAGCCTATGCGGGGGATTTCATATTCAATTTGTAACAGATGCATAGGAATCCTCCAGGCGGATACTAGGCTCAAAACACTGCCATCAGCAAGCCGTTTCTTGATTAGAGGCATCCCAAGGAGAGCAAGATACTTCCTTCTCAGGGCTCACATGACATCTTAAGGTTATCTTATGTAAGATCAGCATACTGTTGCTGAGTCATGTGACGCCAGGTTTGTGGGTAGGCCCTACTCCTTCTTGTTCTTGGTATTCCGTACTGGAGAAATGTAAAATGCAGCACTTCCGTGTTTGTGAGCAGAAGGATGGATGCACTCACTTGACGGTGCATGTAGTTATCAAGGTGGGATCAATACCAAAGTGATGAATATTAACAGCGACATCAGTTCATCAGATGAACTGGTATCATCATGCCCAAGGTAGATAAAAAAAATATATAAATCTTGAAGCTTGCAGATCCATATAAGAGATGAGGGAAATGTGTTGTAGGAGGCAGAATCCATGAATAATATAGAACACCAGCTTTAGATTGTTGTTCTACAGCATGAAACAACCAGAGAAGGCTGGTGTTTAGAGTAGGGTTGGCCAATGGTTGTTAAAGGACCTAAACCAGTCCATTTCTTATTTGGTAAACAAAATTCTCCTGGGAGGCAGCTAGACTCCTGTGTTTGGCTGCTATTTCCTAGTGCTGTTTTGATGCTATAGTGGTAGAGTTGACTCATTCTACAGAATTCATCTAGCCTTCCTGGAGTTTTCAAAAAAATGTTTTCTGACCCTTTGTTACTCTATGCCCCCAGAACCTAGACCCTTGGCTGTTCGTACTTAGCCCGTCACTATCAGCGACATGATGGATTCTTCTAAGTATTAGTCACTATCTGGCATCCTTTATATGTGTTCGATCATTTAAATTGCATAGGAGTTCTGTGTACTAGTTGTCAACAGATTTCCATATGGATCTCCATATTATGGAAAACAAGCTCTTCAAACATTGGATGCAAAGAGTTTGCCCAGGATAAGACAGCTGATAAGCTCTATCCTTCAGCCACATTGTTGTCTGACTCTAAGAAGCAGCGCAGTGTCTCCTTGTTCACAAGGATGGGTTTAATGGCTTTGCAGGGCTTTTTTTTTTTTTTTTCCGAAGGAAGACCTCATATTTCTGTTGTTTTCAACACAAACTGAGGTCAGGGGTGCTGGGCAGTTCTTACTGTTTTTCCAGAAAGCTAGTCTGAAAATTCTTGGCAAAACTATACATAGAGAATTTGGTGACCATTGTTCCCTTCCCCAAGGCAGACAGCTATGCACCTAGATTTCATTTATTTTATTTGTATTTAATATATAGATTTTTAAGTATTATTGTTTTCATCTTATCCTAGTAAGGTGTGAGTTATGTTCTGGTGTATTCAATTTAGTTTTTTCCAATTGGATGGATATTAGCTAGGATTCCTGATATTAAGTCTGGAAGTAACTCTGGTTGTTAGTCTTCAAAAGTTTTCAAAGTTTCTCTTTGGATAATAGGAACCTATCTACAAGAAAAATCTAAGAATCTTGGAGTAGTCATGATAGCATTGATCAAGATTCTATTGCTAGCATCCGTTATGTAGCTCTTTGGACTTGAAAAGTGATGTCATGGGGAATGTCTTCTTCAAGGACCAAACAAAGGAAAGATAGATTATACTTCAAGGATGCTTTGGTCATCATTTCTCGCTGCCTTACTCAAACAGGAAAATAAAGTTTATGATGGATAGCTGTCAGGCTGGGACCGTCTCTTTCTTTATTGGAAACGGAAGAAGGCCAAGCTGACACTGATGGATGTGCGCTGCGACATGAGTTGGCATGCCATGATACCCATCACCAATGTGACTGGCGTATGGCCTTACATTGTCTTCCTGGAACAGGGACATTCGTTTCCACTGGAAGATGTATTCTTCCGCTGATGACTGTCTTGTTATATAAGTCATTCTCGGTGAATCAATGAGTCCCTGTTCTTTTTTGGAGTTGGAGGTAAGGAGGCAAGCATCTATTTGGGATGCTTTGGAGGCTTGCTTGCTAGGAGAAAGGGAGTTTAAAATGGCTCATGCTTGCTTCCCAGGCCCAGAGTCTAGGACCTCAGTTAAGAAGGCTAGTCTGTTGGCAGTGTCAAGGACCATTTTCTCTGTAAAATTTGAATGGCAGCTGGTGAAGTGCTAGATTCTCAGACACCATTGCCTATCTGAGTGTTCATTCATGATCCTCATCTATGATGAAATACTTTAGTCTGAGTGCTGTCCAGAGAAAAGAGGTTTATTTAGTTCACAGTTTTGGAGGCTGAAAGTCTAAGATGCCATGACCTCACTGATTCCTCTGGTGAGTGCCTCTTTTTGGCACCTCAATGGCAATAGCATGTGCAGAATAGATCATTTACTGAGATAGAAGCCAGAGCACAGACAAGGCCCAGTTGGAGTATTTTATAGCAACTAACAGGGATCCTGTAAGAACTTAATCCTTTCTGGAAGTCAAAGTCCCCAGTGACCCAGCTGTCTCCCTCTGGTCTCCTCTCCATGGCACTGCCAGATCCAACACTGCCCCTCTGGGGACCAGACATCCAACATGTGTACCCTTGGCAGACATGCCCAAACCATGGCCAAGTCATAGTATTGAGGTGTCTTTGAAATGGTACCAAGGTCACTGTCCATCACTGTCTTTCTGGGTCTTGGGGTTCACAACCTACTACGATGAATGTTCAAGTGCATAGCCAATGTGATTATATCATCAAGTCAAGAAGAAGGACCTGTGGAACTAATGATGCACCTGTTGCCTGTGGAATTCAGCTCTGTTGAAAATTATTTATATCACAGAAAGACGTTTCAAACCTTTCCTGGGAGTAGCCTACGCTTTCCAGAGGTTCTGTGTGCCCACAGAACGGCACCGCAGTGGCACCATCTGCCTTCTGTTTATGCTATTGCGTTTGTCAGGCTACTTTTTATTGTCGTATGTACTAAACCGTGACAGCGAACAGATCTACTAAAAATAGAATTGCAGTATGATTTTAATTACAGCCGTTTCAATTGCTCATCAACATAACAATGAAAAACGGAAGGATTACCGCAAAGTTGCTGAGTTGTCATTTCTTTTAATAGCGTTCTCTGAGTGTAGCTTCTACCGCCGACTAATTATTACGGACTCTTCTTCCAGGTGGGATGCATGCTGCTATTTCTAATGACTGTAAGTACTGAATGAGAGCGGCAAGGTGAAAACTTAAGAACCTTTGTCTTAATTTAAGAAGTCTACCCCATCCCCTCTCTTTGCACTACAGAATTGTTTTAAAGTGTTTCTTTTCTTCCTGCCATTACTTTGTTTCTTGTTATGGTGGGGAAGGGAGCAGATATAATGAAGGAAGTAAGTAAATTGTTTTTACCTGAGAGTCACAGGCAAGTGAAGAACAGAATGGAGTCCTTAGGAATGCTGCACAGAGAGTGGGTTGTGGTTGGGAGGAGGAGAATAGTATGTTCTTAGAACTTTTCCCAGTCTGTAGCGTTATTACAAGCATCATGGAAAGCATATGATACTTAAAAAGATCTTCAAATCCTCCAACATTTTACTCTTTCATCATCATTATTATTAATCAAATTTATTCATTTACTTTATATCCCAACAGCAGTTTGCCCTCCCTACTCTCCTCTCTTTCCCTCCTCCCACCTTATTCCTGTTTCCACAATCCACTCCTCTTCTGTTTCTGCTCAGAAAGGGGCAGGCCTTCCCTGGGTGTCATCAAAGCTTGGCATATCAAGTTCAGCTCCTCCCCTTGCTTTAAGGCTGGGTAAGGCAAGCCAGTATGAGGAATAGGTTCTTGAAAGCCAGTCAAACCATTAGGTACTGGTCCTGCTCCCATCACTAGGAGTTCCCCAAGTAGATCAACCTACATAATCGTTACACACATGTAGAGGGCCTAGGTTGGTTCCATGTAGGTTCCCTCGTTGTCGGCCCAGAGTCTGTGAGTTCCTCTGAGTCCAGGCTAGTTGTTTCTGTGGGTTCCCTTGTGATGACCTTGACCCCCGACTCATTCAGTCCTTCCTCCCTCTCTTTAGTAGTGCTTGACTGTGAATCTCTGCATCATTTCTCTCAGTCTCTGGATGAAGGCTCTCTGATGACAATTCGGATGGTTACCAATGTGATATGATTACAGGAGCTGGCCAGTTCAGGATACGTATCCACTATTGCTAGGAGTCTGAGCGGGGGTCATCTTTGTAGATTTGTAGGAGTTTCTCTTGCACCAGGTTTCTACCTGACCCCAAAGTGTTCCCCCATCAAGACGTTTCTTTCATCACTCTCCCCCTCCATCCACCTCTCTATGACAGAATCCCACATGTTTCCACCCCTGCTGGCCCCCAGTCTACCCAGGAGATCTTTTCTATTTCCCCTTCCCAGGGAAATCCATGTGTTCCAGCCCCTCTTTGGGCCTTCCTTGCTATCTAGTCTCTCCGGAGTTATGGCTTTGTAACATGGGTCTCCTTAATAGCTAATATCCACTTAATGAGTGAGTACATACCATGTTTGTCTTTCTGGGTCTGGGTTACCTCACTCAGGATGATTTTTTTAAGTTCCATCCATTTGCCTTCAAATTTCCTGATGCCATTTTTTTTGTTTGTTTTTTGTTTTTGTTTTGTTTTGTTTTTTTTGTTTTTTTACTTGATTTCTTTGTACCTTTAGAGTCTGTCCTGGAACTAGCTCTTGTAGACCAGGCTGGTCTCAAACTCACAGAAATCTTGTCTGCCTCTGCTCCTGAGTGCTGGGTTTAAAGGTGTGTGCCACCACTGCTCAGCACCTGATATCATTGCTTTTAACAGCTGAGTAAGTAATACTCCATTGTGAAACCATACCACATTCTCCTTATCCATTCCTTGATTGCAGGCATCTAGGTTGTTTCCGGGTACTGGCTATTATGAATAATACTGCTATGAATTTAATTAGGCAAGTATCCTTGTGGAATGATTGACCATCCTTTGGGTATATGACCAAGTGGTATAACTGGGAAGAAACTAGACATCAAAAAAACAAACAATCCAATTAAAAAGAGGGTACAGATTTAAATAGAAAATTCTCAACAGAAGAATATTAAATGACCGAGAGACACTTGAAGAATTATTCAACATCCTAAGCCATCATGGAGATGCAAATCAAAATGATTCTGAGAGTCCATCTTACACCTGTCAGAATGGCTCTGATCAAAAACATAAATGTCAGTTTATGCTGGAGAGGATGTGGAGCAAGAGGGATATTCCTCCACTGTTGGTAGGAATGCAAGCTTGTACAGCCACTTTGGGAATCAATATGGAGATTTCTCAGAAAATTGGGAATCAAATCCTCCTATTAATCCATTGACTGCCATCAGGGCCATGGATGACAAGGCAAAGATTGAGTTCATATCATTTTGATATGATATGATACATAATCATAAATATGTGTTGGCAGTCTTCCATTGTTCAGCTGGTTTCCATAACTATTGAGTAATGTTTAATGTAATTAATTTATAAATATAACTTTAAAAATTGGATGTACAATACAAATCATGTTATGGAACATTATATAACACTTGGTATTTCCAGAATAAAAGCAAATATTTACTCTTAGTAGCTTTCTTCAAGTTAAGAACTTGTTTAAATATCTTGATATGGTTTGGCAGTAGGAAAGCTAATCCATTTTGATTAAATTTATTCAGCCCATACTTGAATCAATTTGTCAATGCTGTCAAATAACCAACTAATCAATCTGTTTGGATCAATCAACTCTCTAAAGTCTACAAAATGATAGTTCAAGAGAAAATCTAGGTTATGTTGGGCCTGCCATTCTTAATATGTCTGGAACTTTCTTTAATAATAAGAATATTGTACAAGCTTATGCATAAAATAATTATTTGTTTGAAACGAGACATCAAAAGTTATGCAATTAAATAAGTAACCAGATATAAAACCATCAGAAGCCTTGAAAATAACAATGTTTTTATTAATTAGCTTCTTAATGTACTTCTGTAATTATTGAATTTTAGTTACATTTACTTTGTCATCCAAATGAAAAACATTTTTAAATTATAATTTTCTATAAAGATTATAGATAATACTTTCTCCATCATGGCTGATTCAAAGTCTATTTGTTCATTTGGAAGCATTTATTTGAGCTTCTCTACCCCTCCATTTATAATACCATGAAAATGTTTAGGCCTTTTGTCAAAACATAGAAAATATTAAACTTGGCTTTGTATATAAAATTAGAAATTCCTTAAAAATTTATAACAATATATTTTGATGGCTTCCATTCCCCCTCCCTCAGCTCTCACAAGCTCCAGTCTCCTTTTTCTTCCCATCAACATTGTGTTCTATTTCCTCCCATCAAGGCAGGTTTATGCTGCCCCCATCTTTTGGATGTGTGTTCCCCCACTGGAGCATGGCCGACTGATCAGGGGTTAACGTTTTTTTTTAGAGAAAACTGAGCCCTTCTCTCCCAGAATCTATGGGCTGTCAATAGCTCCTTGGCTAGGGGTGGAATTTCCTACTGTTCTCCCCTCTCCATGGTCTTGTTTAGCTTCGCACAGGTCTTTCGCACAGTGAGTTGTACAACTGCTGTGAGTTCATCTGTGCAACTGTCCTGATGTATCCAGAAGACACCGTTTCTGGGCAGCCATCCACTGCCTCTGTCTCTTACACTCTGTCTTCCTCCTTTTATGCTATGATCCCCGAGTCTCTGAAGGAGCAAGTCAGTATATATGTTCTGTTTAGGGCTGGCCATCTTGTTGTCTCTTACTCTCTACACCTTGACCGGTCTCCCTGTGAATGTGCTGATGCCATCTAGTGTGAACAGAAGCATCTCTGGTGCAAGATAAGAGAGATCCCTTATCTAGTAAATATTCTTAGCTAGCATCTATCCTGAAACATTATTTGATTTAATAACACTCACTAATGTCTGATGGGATCTGAACAGACATCCCAATGACTATTCTAGTGTGCTATTCTAGAAATTTTTAAGTGCCTGATTCAGTACTCAGCACCACAAACTAAACCATACCAAACCAAACCATACCAAACCAAATGAAACCAAACCAAACCAAAGACAACTACAAAATTTCAGTCAACCACTCAAACAGCCAACCAACTAAGCAAACAAACCAAACTTTCACTTATGGTGGACATTAAACTGTGAATTCTGTTTTTGTTTGCTAGGCTTCTGTACTCTTTGATTTCTAAATCTTTGGCAGAGTGACGGTACACTATCTCTCCTTTTTCATTCTTGTGATACTCATCCTCCAGATTTAGCTTCCATTGTAATATAAGAATTTTGGTGATATTATTTTCAGGTCTTCTTCTGGCGATCATATTGTTGAGATTTCATGGGCACAGTGTCCCTGTCGTATATAGAAGACACCTCACAACAGACATCGTGGGGCTCTAGTTCTTCCCATCTTTTTTGCTCATCTTCCATGATGTTCCCAGAGCCCAAGGTCTAGGGGTTCTGTTGTGGATCTGGGTACCTCACCATCAGTTGTTCTATGAATTGTGACTAGTTGTGGTTTGCTGTTATGGTCTTTGTCTGCTGTCAAAAGAGTTATTGATAAAAAGTGGGAACTACACTTACCTGTGGGTCTAAGGATGAATATTTACAATGCAGTAAGGGATTCTACTGGCTTGGGGAAGTGGAAGGACTAGCCTTTCCTGCTTCTGAGAGGGGAAGATTCACTCCTCTCCTGTAATGAGCCGCCTGATTTATTAATGAATCCCTAAATGGTTAGCCCTAAACACACACATATATGAATATCAATAAATGAGCTCAGTATGTTACATACATTACATATTATATATATTTAACACTAATAATTAGATAATAAGAAAGAATAAAGAATAAAAGAATTTTGGTGATATGAAATTTTGGTTAATTTATTTATTTTGTTTGTTTGTTTTTGAGGTATAGTTTCACTATGAAGTCCTAGCTAGCCTTGAACTCACTCTGTGAACTATTCTGGCTTCAAATGCACTGAGACCCATCTACTCTGCCCTCAGAGCGCTGGCATTGAAGATATATACCACCATGCCCAGCTCTGCCAATCTTATATTTCTATTTACACTTGTATTTCTCCTCACTACAATATTTCAATTTTAGAACCATAATTAATTCTGAAAAATACAAAATGAACCTGAGATTAAAGCATAAACAGGAGCAGAATAATACATTTTGAATTGTTGCCATGTTTTATTTCACTGAAAGCATTTGTAGTCAAATTAATCTTATACCTCCATTACTTATTAATGGATACACCCTCTCTTCATTATATTTCACTGGTACAGTATTGTGAACTATTCCATTCACAACCACTAAGCTTTATTTAGGCAACCTCTATCAAGAATTCTAAAATACAATCTAATCTAATATTTCAGGATGCAAGAACCCTGTGACATCTACAGGCTTGTGATCTCTGATAAATTCCGTAAGAAGGATTCTCATGAAGGCAGCATGGTGCATTTGCCTAATGAAGCAAACCCTTGAGACAAGCAAGCTTCAATTTTGATCATGCCTGTGTGTAAACAGAATCCCAGTGAAGACTTGCTCAGTTAGCTTTAGGCATTCCTATGCTTTGACCCTTGTTTCTGCTTTCAAGCCCACACGATTCTTGTGCCAGGGAGACTTACAACCTCTGAATGTCATGGTGTGCCTTTTGGCTATGCAGCTTAGAGGATGATGCCAGACAAGCTGGACAGTGGGCTGTGGGAGGAAAGTATTTCTACTCTGGAATGGCAGGTCATAACCTCACAGAAATGACTAGAAGTTGCAGAAACATGTCTTGTTAAGCCCATTTTAGTGTAGTCATAGTTCTGTTTGCCAGCTAAAAACTAAAATGGTCATCATCACAGCACTGTTACTCCACGTGGGAGAAGATTGTGACAGAAAGGAAAGGAAATCTGCGTAAAAAGAGACAGAAATCTAAATCATTGCCATCAGAGTTTTACAGTTTTATGTGCTATAACAAGAAGCAGGTTCCGCAACAGTAGGGTACAAGTCCTGTGAGCTCAGAGCATACCTTTGTCTTCCCTCTTTCTTTTCTCTATTAAGTTCAAATGTACAGTGCTGAGGAGTGATGCCATCATTGAAGTCTGATAAACAACACAGTCTTAGTATGAGAAAAGAAGGCCATGCACCAACGGAGCAATGCTCTCTATATGGCGCACACATGACCTGTTGCTTCATGTATATTTATAGAGCAACAACTTCTCATTTGCTAAGTGACTCTCAGTTGTACTTCAGCTCTGTCCGGAATTTTTTTTTTCTGGAAATAAAGCCTGTTATTTCCATTGTAGGGAACAGATTAAACACCAAAAGGCAAATGAAGTTTCCAAGTTTATATTCGGTGTCATGACACCAACACGAGGCAAATGTTTGAATAGCTTTTTCTTTCTTTTTTATTTTTTAACAACAGAATCCACAGAGCCCTGAAATGCTGATGTAAACACTAAAAGCCCGTGGCATTACTAAATGTACTTCATTGGTAGAAAAACTGAATCAAGAGGCTGTCCTGTGTAACTGACCTTGAGGAGAAACGGAGTGTTTGTGTTTCTAGTAGCAAAGCCCGGGTGCACACTCTACACTGGCATCCTTCCATGAGACAGCAGCCCTGATAAAATAAATACTTATATTCAATGGTAACAGAGCCTTTGATCAGAACCTGTTCCTGAGAAAATAGAAAAAAAAAGGCATGAATCACTCAGGAGAGAACCATTGTTACTTTTAAACAGCTCTTATGATAGTTGACATTCAGAGCAAGGTTTAAACAAATTCTAAATTCAACACACAAAAAGGTTATCCTCTGAATAACCTCAATTACAGAGTAAAAACCTTAATGGACATTTGTTCCTGCTGTGACCAGGATGTCTCAAGTGGACTTGAACCCCTGTGTAAGGTGAACTTTATCTATTTGATTGCTTTGGAGTCTCTTCATATAGCCCAGGCTAGCCTTGAATTTGTGACCTTGGTGTCTCTTCCTTTTAAGCAATAGGGTTGCTAGAATGTGCCACTATGTATGACTATAAAATGGCAAGAGGGGCTTAGTGTGATTCTCCGCTTTCAGAAACTTTTGGGGATAGGCAAGGGTAAAAGAGGTTAGAACCTGTTTCTTGTTTTAGCCTCTCTTCACACAGAACCTTTGCATGTATGTGGGTCCACATTAGAATGAGAATACCTGAGACAACTTTGCCTTTGGCAGCAGGGTCATCTTTGGGACAGTTCACTAGAGATCAGGTTACAGAATGTAGTCTCATAAAGACTGAAGAGCCTTGAGTTTCAGGTCCCTCACAGTACAGACGTGTTGGCAAAACACATGGTGAATGAAGAGCCAAGGGGCCTTCAGCCCTCGTTCTTTGCCTCGGCAGTGTGGCCATTGGATGGACAGTCAACAAGAGGGCAATGTCCAAGGGGAACTAGCATAAGAACTTGTTGACTTTGTGGCACCATCGAAGTTCTAACTGTGAATAACATAATAGGAGCCCTCGTGGAAATATTATGCTGTTAGAAAAGAGTGCTTCAAATCAAGCCAAACTGTGAAACCTGGGCCGTCAATTCTTGTAGTGTGAAAGTGTTCTGATAATACATTAAAAACAACTCTATACAGCAAACCGTGAGACTGTGTTGGGTGCAACAGCTTTACCTCAGCATGAGAATGGTCTTTTAGTCACACCCTGTTGTAAATTCAGGATCCTCCCACGTAAATCCACTCTGTTAACACCTTGCTGTGGAGGCAGATAGAAGGCTGCTGACTCTAAGAGTTCATTAGGCAGCAGAACCGCAATGCCTGCAAGCTCTGGGAACTGTCCTATGGATGTCACCTTACTCAAGCTGGTAGCATTTAGTTAAAAGTAAGATATGTCTAAATGTAGGGATACTATATGAATATAAGTTGGAAAAACATCTCTAATGCCATGTTTTGGTCATTTTTTTTTTCCATTCTTCGTTTCTTCTTGCTCGGTGCTCTCTCTGTCAGGGTCAGTCTGCCACTGTGGCCTTCACCCCTACACAGAGATATTTATCCTCAGATGTCTGCTCTTACTTCTGGTGAACAATTAGCAACACCAAACTCTGCGATGGACAAGACCCAGAACATTCTGTAGGGTCTTCTTTCCTTGATGTTTTCACACCATATTTACTCTTTAATGCCTTTGGCATAGCAGTATAGCAAACTATGTGGATTGTGTTTATCAAATGGGAGAAAGGAGACGTGGTTGAAAACAGATCCAGGTCATTGGGTAGCCCTGCCCGTTATTCTGTTTACAGCTGACATTGGTTCATAAGCGGTGCCATAATTTTATATAGCGCTAAAACACTGTTCACCAGTTAAGCCATGATCTTAAAAGTTTATCTTACAATTATCAGGACACCATTTCACACTGACCTTCTCTCATTATTTGCTGTCTTTGGGCTTATGTAAGCAGGGATATATAAGTGAGACGAACTGGTTGTTTTCAGAGAAGGATATTGCCGACCCTCATCCCTTGTAAACTCTTTTCTCCCGGTACTATGTTTCTCTTGTGTTGCCCGGCATCTATAATATTGTGAATAAACCGTCACACTTTAGTGCTGAGTGGCTGTGCTGTCTTTGAGAAGTAGTGATGAAGTTGAACCTTCATTGTACCAACAATGCAAACAGCTCAAGCAGAATGGCAGCCGCCTGAAGATCGGTGTCTCCGTTTGTGTACATACAGATGTTACAGTCTCATCCCACCTGGTCCTCAGGTGACAGCAGTCTGTGAGATGCCATTTGTTAGAAGACGCTACTCAATTTCAGATGCATTTAGTGTGTGAAGGGAGAAATAAGCATCCCGCTTTTGATGAAACAGAGTAATTGCAGAACTATACAGTGAAAAATCCCAGTAGTGTTTTCTAAGTACAAAGGATGGAGGAAGAGACGTAATCGGAGCATATTAGATTTCAGGCTTGCAATGAATGTATCTTTGATTCCAGTCGAACTCTGACATATTGGGGAAAGAGAGGGTAAGTTCAGTTGATTTTTTTTTTCCTCTGAAGGAAAGGCTTGCTTTTATAATGTTGTTGATTTGCAATGAAAGCATCAGCGAATTTCAGCACAGGACATATCACCAATTACCTCACAATCCCAGTGATTATTTTTTGTATACCCTATATCACTGTTTATCTACAGATACATTTTTAATCTTTTTATGGTTGTAACCATAATGGTGAAACAACATTTTTATTCATTTCTGCTATATAGTGTATGAAAAAAGTATAAATATAATTTTATGGCTATGTAAAGTTCCACTGGATTATCCACAATAATTTATTTAAACATCCCTTATTATACAGCTAGGTTACTTTGGATTCTTTGCTTTCTTGGACAGAGCCACAAATAACATCATTGTGCAGTTATTTGCTTTCTTCTGTTGAGTTATTTCTCTAGGACACATTCCCAGGAGTCGAATGTTGGGGCTGAAGAAAATGATACATTTTTATGGCTGCTGGTATAAATTGCCGTAAAAGCAGGCTTTAATAAAGTTTCAGTGGCAATTTCTCCTTGAGGATCTTAGAGGACACGGGACTGTTTAGCTGCCTTTCCAAATCTGCTTACTCAATTTTCTGGGCTACAGATGTCATCAGAGGCATGGACGGTGTGAGGAGAGAGGGAATGGCAAACGAGACACTACGGTGCCTCAGCATCCACAGAGCCCCCCATGTGTCCTGCAGCCTGGATTCTGCTGCTCACGTATGGACTCGGCCTGTCTAGCTTTCTCAGCTCAGTGAGATAGGCTATGCAGTAGTGGGCGGCTGTTCAAGGGATATCAGGCATTACTAGGCAGGACATGGAGTAAGATTCCCGGAATCTTTCAGTATTGGCTAGACAAAGGTAAGACTTAGTTAAAGGGTGGATTGGTGAAGGTGCCTTTTGTTTTATCTTTGGCACAGTGGCTGCACTTTAATATACTGCTTTTTCAGCCAGCAACTGTGACTCTGCAGTTACTGGCTTGCTTCTCTGGCAGTAGCCTGGCTACTCAGGTCACAGCCTGTCAGGAATTCTGTTCCTGCAGGCATCCGTCCGGTTTCTGCTGCTAAAGGGAGCTTTAACTAAACCTCAATCATTCTATCTATAAATAAGACTTGAGATTCAAAGGCTGGGGTGGAAACCTCCTAGTTCAGAGAGGCTGAGCAGCAACTAGCTAACCTTCTCTCCTCACTGGCATCTCCCAAAAGCCCATGCTTCCACTCTGCCAAAGCAGAAAAAGCTGCATCACTCCAAATTCTTCCCTGCTACTTCCGGGGCATCTCCCTATCTCTCCCGGATGCCCTCTGATGCTCTGTGATTACTTTCTGGAACCCGCTGCTAACTCAGTCTCCTGACCCAAGGTTCATTTTATTTAATTAGCACAAATCCTAACTCGGGGTACACAGTGTGACCGAATGTCCCCACCACGTGCCATCTGTCTAGCTGTTCTGTGGAATTTCCCCAGTCCAGAAAGTGAGAATGGTGGTGTTTATTCTGTTGAGTTGAGGATACTACATAGAGTCACAGGCTTTGAGAAAAACATCTTTGAAAAACAGCAGTTACATCCACCAAACACAGACTATGACTCAAAATCAGGACCACGTAACGATGTCTGGCAGAAAATGGAACTGAATTTAGGAGTGAAGCATGTGCTTCAGTGGGATGTATGCCATCGGGGAATTTTTTAAAGAAAGTTTTTGGTCACATCTTGGTTTCTAATGTACATTTCTCACTGCCGTGAGAAAGTCGGCGACTGAAAAGACAGCTTTGTCTCTTATGGTCTTGAAGAAAAAAAAAATGAACCAGGCACCAGCATCTGTCCAATTTACGTGGGTTATGTTCACCATTTAGGAAGGTGGCGCCGTTGACTTACCTAAGTAGAGCCCGTGCTTTGGAATATTCCTTTCTAATAATTCACTTCGTTCATGCCACAGATTTGCTCTCCATTGCAAAGGATTTGAAGCGTGTGATTGGAGGGAAAGCATGAGGGTGAGTGAGCCGTGCCCTCTGTGACCACGGCAAAGAAAAACAAAAATCTCCTTCTAGTAGCTCTCCCCGTGGTTATGAGAACCCAGAAATTGCTATTTGCTAACCTGTATTAGAAACGTCTTAACACCGAGTCTCAAAGGAAGTCTCAGGACAGTGGTGCTATGTTATCAGAGAGGTCTGAGCTTGGATTTTGGATTGTTTTGTTCTCACAACTTTTGCAATAGAAGCTGGTGAACAGCAAGGCGGGGTCTTTCTAGTGTTGATTAAAGAACTGAATGTTTAGAACCAAGGAAAAAAATATATATGCAGCATAAGTCAGGTGCCAATGGCAGAAGAGCGGCACAAATGTACAAAGAGGGAACATGCTGGTCCATGTTATAGGATGTTCAAATGGTTTGTGTCACAGCGGGATTGATGGGTTTGAATAATTGCAATCCATTTCTATTTTAAACTACATTTTATGCCTTTGTAAATTATGGATGTCTCTTCTTTTTTTCATATCGAATTTAGTCCCATGTTGGGAAAGATGGACAGTGGGAACCCAAATTAACTAGTATTTGTGATTTACCAGGAAAAGGATAGACCAAGTCTCTGTTTGTACCAGATGTCAAGATAGCTTTTACCTGGCCTTGTTGGCATCATTTGCCTGTCTCCGATAACAAACAAATGAACAGACAAAAGAGCCCCTTCCCCAAACCTTGCTGTACTTAGGAAAATAAGGTCCCCGAACTGCTGAGTCTGGTAGCAATATGCCCTCTGGGCATGTGAGGCTGAGTTTCATGATAGGTTGCTTCACAGAGAAAGGTGTGGTTGAGATAGTGTGTAATATACTGGCATGGCTAACAAAACAGGATGAATAACTTCTGGGCAAACTCCACAAACCTCTGCTCATTGTGGAGGTGGTTCTACACGTCAAGAGCCAATACATGCTTACATTAGAGGAGATGGTCTCAGTCTTTGCATTTATTTGGAGTGGGCTTGCCGTGCTTGCCAGACATGTGTTTAGGGGGTTAAATGACCTGTCCTCTCTTCGTGTGTCCTCTCTTCAGATAAAAGGGCATAAAACCTGGGGTTCTCATGTTTTGGAAGCTTATCCAGTTTGTTTAACAGTCTTGCCTAGTGGTCTTTGATGTGATGGGATTTCTATCCATGCAAAACTTTGTTCTATAACATTGAAGTTGGTTTTCAGTGATCCCAATACTTTGTTTTTCTTAGGAAAACATCTGCTTTACCTACCAGCACAATTAACAGGCATACCAAGAGCTCCAACTTGAAGAATTTTTCTCTTGAGAGAGATTTTGATGCTATATTAACCTTTCAATACACTTATTCTGAAATATGGGTTAATCACAACACCAAGTGATCCTCTCTCAGTTTTCCCCATGGGGTCACTGCCTTGCAGTTTACCAAGTAGCAAGTTTTCTCATTTGAATGAATCCAGTCCGTTCAGTAGGACTTTATATCTTCTAAAGAAATCTTATAGAACTCAGACATCATAAACAATTGTCTTTATCCTAGCTACTGGCTGATGGAAAAACAGAGCGACATTCTCTGAACAAACTTACTTCTAAAGACTCAGGCAGCAGAAAGTCCCTCAAGAGGGTCTCTATTTTTCCTGTATGCAAGCTGAAGCCTTGTACCAAAGCATGATTATTCCATGACCGAGAGAAAGGATAAAAACACTGAAGTGTCTTGGGAAGAAAGTCTGCTCTCTGCATATAAGGCAGTGCTTTCTTTTCGGTTGTCTGCGTACCATCTGAAATTGAAATCGGCTCTCCCTTCTTTTTCTTCTCTTTCTTCCCAGTGGGAATGAGAAGCAGTCAATGTGTGATGCCATCATTTTCTCGTCTGATTTCCTACAGAACAAAACGCTTTATGTTAAAGAACAGGGGGTTGTCTCACGATTTATGAGGATAGTGTTATTTACACACAGTTGAAAATAATTTGTAATTTTAGAATGCATATTTGGAAAAAAATCCTTAGTTTTTTTCTTAGATTTTAGACAGATCCTAAGATAAAGAGCTGATATCAGAGGGAAGAATGCTTTCCAATCAAGATTAAAGTGCCAGGGAAGGGAGGGCACTAAAAACTCCTTTGCCACTTATGTGGTGTATGCCTTTCGAAAGCCACTACGAACCGGCCAATCCACAGTTCTCTGGACCCTGAAATGCCGAGCTGGGTTGGCCAATGACCTCGCCTCACCTGCATTGGCCCTACAGCTCTTGAGAAGATCCACGTGCCCCAGTCAGCGAGTCCAGATGCTGGATGAAATTGCCAGTCTACAGATGAAGGAATTCAAATCTTCCCTCATTTTTTCCCCTACGGAGTGGTTGTGGTTTGTTTTTCCTCCCAGTTGTTGCTCATAACTCAGTTGTTTCCTTTCTCATTCGGACAGTTTCATAGACACAGAGATACACACACACACACATACTTATCTGAAGTCTCTTATCTTCGTGTTCTCAAGCATCTCTCTCAATTTCTTACCTTCTTGACATCTCATTCTTATTCTGTTTATGAGCTAGTGAATAACAGTTGTCACAGAAGAAGAAGGAATGGCTTTCTATGTACACATTGGGGAAAAGTAAATTTTAAGTATTGAAATGAAATAAGATATGAAAAAGTAGCATTTTCTCCTAAGATTGTACATGATATTCTAGATTTCCAATTCTTCTTTTTTTGCCTCTTTGTATTAAAAAATACCATTTATCAAGCAACATTTGAGATACATTTTAAAAAGTCTTGTATCAACTGACCCTTGTGCACTTTTCCATTTATTCACTTATTTATCAGGGTTGTGTACTCGGAAGTCAGACGACAGCAATTGCCGGAGTTCTTTTTTTCTCCTCCCACTGTGTGGGATCCATAGATGGAACTCAGGTTTCAGGCTTGGCTACAAGTGCCTTAAGCAATTGAGCTGTCTTGCTGGCCCATCTTGGCTTGCTAAAAAGCTTGCCTTCATTACATATTTGCCTTTTTGGAACGTTAAAAACGGAGCAGAGCGGATTTGCAGGAGGAAATGAGTGAGAGACAACTGACAACTGATGTACATGCACAGAGCCTTGGACACGTACGTACAGCAGTGGTCTCTGTGTTTGTTTCATGCATTTCTGGTCTCCACAACTGTGTTTGATAATTTCACATGGTGTGGTGTTTTTTTTCCCCGAACAAATTTAGGTGCTAATTTTATTTCTTCTTATTTGAATAAATAGAATAAAAATTAAAGCCTGTCTCAGAGACCCTTAGAGTAAAACGCCCTGTCTGATGCCTGTGAATAGCTCAGACGTTAAGACAGGACTTACGTAAGAAGATGCCACTGGGAGAACAGCCTTTCAGTTTCCCTTTTCTGAGTCATTTAGCAAGAAGAAGTCAGTCAGACTAAATGCTCCTTCTTTTGTGCCTTGTTTCGTCTCCTTCCTTATCCATTTTCTTCTCTCCTCTTATTCCTTCTTCTTCTTTGTCCTTGTCCTTACCCTGTTCCTCCTCCATCTCCTCCTCCTCAACAGAGCCTCCCTGTAGAGGCAGGGGTGACTCAAAACTTGCTACTTCAGCTCTTTCTTCTACTCTGTCCTCTTGTTCCTGGGTACAGGCGTCCACCCTCATCCCAACTCACTTCGCATGCTAGTGTTTATTTTTAAAATCAAAATAGTATTGTAAAGTCTAGTATAATGTTAAAAAAAAGCACACAAAGAAGGTTTCAGAGCCCAGGAGCTACCCCTAAGAAAGTAATTTCACAGAGTGCTGAGTGTTATTAAGGAGGATATTGTTGTAAGTAGATATTGAAGTCCAGGGGCCTCCCACTGGGATTCTTGGCTCTCTTGTCTCTAAACAATAGTCTGGACAGAGACGATAAATAATAACAGAAGAAAGAGTATATTAAAGAGAGAAATGGGAGGGTCCACATAGGTCAGAGCCGGGGGAAGGTCAAAGGTTCAATGATGCATTTGCTGGGCAGGCAGATGGGGTCATTTGTTCTGAACACATTTTTATTGCACATGCCTTGGTACAGAGGGGATTCTAAGCTGATTTCTTTTGGTTTCAAATATGCCGTATTTGACCTCACTCTCCTGCTCCATTATCAAGGGACATAGAGAAGAGACCATTGATAAGTGAAATAGTGAAGTTGAATTTAATACATGGAGGAGTAGATAGACCTTCTTGGCAGAAATTGTGACCATCTAAGTGGGCAGGAGAATCTGAGGGCCATAAAGGTTAGCATGACTGGAATGTGAGACAGTGAACAGAGGGGGCAAATGTGTGACTAGAGTTCCAGTTGGTCAGACAAACCACACATACACTCTGAGTTAGGTTAAAAAGAATATTTCCTCAAATGAAACTATGGAAAATTTCATTTGTTAACTAATTCTGAGTAGGAACCAGCAACAGCCATTTAGAAAACTCCTTTGTGACATGGTACAGAGTGGGAGCCCAGTTTCAAAGGTGAATGATAACACCTGAAGAGCTCTCCAATGAATAGCCTAAGTTGCATGGAAAACAGACACTCATGGATTAAGTAGATACCACAGTAACTCTCTGAGACCATGAACAAGATAAGATCCTTCCCCGAGAAACCAATAAAGCAATCAACATACTGTTGCTGAGACCCTCACCTGTCAGGCAGATTCTGCATGTAACTTTGAATCGTCCAATGGTCTAGACAATTAGAGAAGCCATACATCTCTACTTTACCCACAAAACTCAGCATCAAAGAGGCAAATTCGTTCTAGAATCCAAAGCCTCAGCATTGTGGGGATATATCTCTATTCTGGTCTAGCTATTTTAAGAGGGAATTCTGTTTTACTGTCATGCATTGCTCAAGAGAATTTATTGAATGTTTATTAAGTGACTTGCACAAGTTATTACATGCATCATGAACCTGTTTCCCAGGTCATGAGAAAAATGAGAGGAAACTGTAAATTATTAAGACATTTGCTCTGAGAAGTATTATTTGCTGTCCTGGCGGCGGTGGGGGGAGCTGGTTGCAGCATAATTGGCTGAGCCAAAGGCAGAATTATGGGGTGGCAAACTTCTCATTGTGTTCAATTGTGGAGGGAGTCTCTGGAACAGGGGAGATCTTCATGCTTGTGTTTTGCTTACCATTTGTCTGGAAATAATCACACCTAAGTGTGGGGATTAAAGAAAATCCAATCCTGAGGCTTCCTTCAACCATGATTGGTGGTAAGCATGAAATAGTCAACATACATAATCGTTTCTGGGTGTTTATTTCTTTACAAAAATTAGCTACTTCTAGAATTATATTTTAATAGTGTTTTGCCAAAAAAATTGATCTCGTGGTGAAATAAATCTGTAAATTCTTAGTTATTCTCTGTCAAACTTGATCATCAAAGTTATATTTCTTGGTGTTACTAGAACCATACTCTGGGTTCCCTTTAGCTTCTTAATCCTTGTGTCTTTAGCCACAGAATTCAGATGAGACACATGGATGCTAGAGAAGGCAGGAATGGTTTATTAGAGAGTAATATGACATATCCTCAAGGATAAGCCTGGTGATTTGCATAGGGACTATTAGCCCATCTGTATTTTAGGCTTGCCCATACTATTTTAAAGTCTCTGAATGGACAGATTTCCTGAGGAGCATCTTCTCTCCATTACTGGCATGTCCGTCTGAATAGACTCTTAAAGGAGGGGAGAATGTCATGGCTTTGTTCCTTATCAGAAAATAAAGTCTAAGACTCTTGGAGCCAGATTTCCGTAATTACCAATTAATGACCTTCAGGCGGTTCAGGATGTCACATGTTCTGTGGGGACCTGAGGTCCCATTCCTTTGACAGGTAATTATAGCTCTGGAGCATCTGTCTGTTTTTGTACAAGTTGTTGGATGTGAGGAAGAGGTCCAGCTTCATCATCCTCTAATCTCCTAATATCTGGGTACATACCAAATAATAAAAGAAAAACACGATTTATATGTTGCGTGTGTGTACGCTTCTGTGTGTATTTACCTTTGGAGGCGAGAAGAGGGTGTCAGATCCCGTTGGAGCCAGAGTTACAGGTGGTGGTGAGTCCCCCTGCATGACCCTGGGAACTGAACTCCGGTTCTTTGCAAGAGCAGGACATGTTCTTAGCAGCTAAGCCATCTCAGCCCCATAATTTAGTGACTAGAAATTCCTTACATAAGCATTGGCGCTTCTGCCAGGAATCCACCAACCGAGGGATGTGAAGAACGGGCATCCTGAGACGTGGCTGGTTCATATCTTCAGTCTGGAGGCCGGCCGTTTTTCATATCTCCAAGTGTTTGTTGCAATAAATGATGGATGACATGAAGTTTGAAGGCTTTTGTGATCCATCTTGCATTCAGCTTTTATTCAATGAAAGTCAATTTGGATCAGATAAACATGCTATGAATCACTCACGAGAGGAAAACAGATGTGGCTACCAAGGGAAGGAAATGACCAGGCAATAAACGATACCCACGCTGTGTCTGCTGATTTCTGTCCACCTTTCCTGGTTTATCTAGACGCAGCAGCCAGGATTCCCCCCATAACTCGTGCACTCTGCCGCCATCTTTTTGCCCTGGGCACTGAGAACTGCAGCCAGTCATACTGAAGGCTGAAGGCTGAATATCAATCTTTCATCTTTTCACCACAGTCCCTTGATTCAGGCGGAAGCTTCAGGTCTTATTAAGCAGGTTCATAGCCTCTTGGTCTTCTCTATTTGTCTGAAGTTCTGAGATGAGTCATTATACATTAGAAATGATTGAATTGCTGCTCTTCCTTTATTCCTTTCCTGAAGCCCAGAGACTGAAGGGCTCAGACGAAAGCCAAAGAGAAGTACCCTTCCCAAGAGGCTGCTTCAGTGTTCCAGCTTACATCCTGCATCCTTTCCGGTCACTGCTTCGGCTACACTCCCTCTCCCACAGTTTCATGATCACTGTTTTTTTCTTCCTCTTAATTGCTTTCACATATTCCCCCTCGTAAGAATAACCTTGTCTGCTTTCTGGCTAATACTATATATGGTCTCCACCGCTGATCTCAGAAATTGTTTTTGCTGGCCATTCATAACCTTCCTCCCTTACACCATTACGTGCTAAGAACCCCTCATATCCTTGTGAGGAGCAGTTCCGGTGAAGATGTTACCACGGGGTTTGCATTCATTTCTCTCTAGCTAGGTTTCCAGCCCCCTGATAGTAGAAGCTCAGTTTTCACTTCCCCCTTTTTCAGCTTCACTCCATTGGTATACCAACAATTCATTTTTAAAAGGAAACTTTTGCTGGTCCTAGAGGATTTCCACTGTGTGTGTGCATGCCACAATGCTTGTGCAGAGGTCAGAGGATAAGCACTGAGAACTGATATTCTCTTTCCACCTCTAGGTGAGGGGATTGAACGCAGATTGTCAGGCATAACAGCAAGCACTTTACCTGCTGAGCCACCTCTTCCTGGCCCTGATATATCAAAAAAATTTAACTAATATTGAGTAATGAAAAAGCCTTATCTTGCTTCCCCACACGGCGAACACACACATTTACACACCTACATTTTGATTTCCATTTAGAAATGTCCCTGGGTTTCTAAACTATCTCCCTTACTTATCAGTGGCAGCTCTGGTTATATTTCTTCAGTACTGACTTCTATTAACTTATATTTCTAAGTTTTTTACTTTGTAATACATAGCTTATAAAAATATGTCATGTATTTTATAACCCTAGGTAGACCATGAAATCTTTAATGTCACATGTCAGCCTTTTCTAACATCAGATATATATGAAGTGATCACTGTTTTGATCATGTGACTCAAGCCAGTGTTTCAGCTTTATTTGTTCCCTTTATTGCTTCTGGCCCTGCAGGGAGGAAGCGCGACATAGTGGGAGTGGGTAGTGGAGGAGGCTTTTCACCTTATGATAAGAGACAGGGTGTGGCTGCGGCACTCAATTCCTTTCAAGGACATTCCCACCACTACCTATCCTTCCTATCAGACTCCAGTATTCTGAAGGTTCTACTAACTTCCAACAGTCCCAGGGGCTAAAACAAGACTTCTACACTTGGCCCTTGAGATACATTCAGGGACAAACAACAGTAGAGGATAGGGTCTAGTTTGGAGAGAACTTTATCTCAGACCCTGAGATCAGGGTAAGTCCTCACTCACATACATGGCTGATGAGAGTGGAAAGGGTTTAACTTTCTTCTCTCTGGCATGCAGTCTGGCAGACATAAAAATTTCAAGTATGTGTGCAGCAGTTTCATCTTTAAATTTCTGATATGGGATGTTCTTCTGTATGCTGGGAATATGTTTTGTTAGCATTGATTAATGAATGAAGCTGTTTTGGCCAATGGTTTTAGCAGAGCAAACCCAGGCAGGAACAGAGATCTAGTTAAGGAGATGCCATGCAACTGCCAAAGAAGAAAGATGCTGGAATGCTGGAACTCTTACCAGTAGGCTACAACGTGACAATACACAGGTTAATAGAAATGGGTTAATTTAGGATATAAGAGTTAGCCAGGAATATGCCTAAGCTATTAGCCAAGCAGTATTGTTACTAACTTAGTTTCTGTGTGATTATTTGTGTCTGGGCGGCTGGAAATGAAAGAGCAATCTCTGTTTACAAATTTCTTTCCTAAAGAAAAAAATAGGCAAAGGTATGTAAGCAAGTATTTTTATAACACAGTGGTTATAACAATGATAAATTAGATACATAGCAATGAACTTAGGCAAGTCAAAAGAAATAGATCTTATAAACTATTGCTATTTAAAATTATATGATTATTGATACATAGAGGCAATTGTGCTATACGATTTAGTGAAATAAAATTTAGGACAGCATGCAAAAGAAAAGTTCCTTTTGATAGTATTTTAATGACATCCAACTTAGGTATCTTGGAAATTTTGATGGAAATAAAGTCTAGGACAGTTAATAGATACATAGAACAGGAAAATTTCTTGTTATTTAACCTCATTGTTTGGTCAGGTTACATTCACAGGAGTATGATTCTGTTGTAATCTGAAAATAATTTTCAAGTTTTAAAAAGAAAAGGATAAATGTTGGATCTGAGTAAACCCTTTGGTCAGCATGACTATTGCTTTTATTTTCCACCTGACTCTAGAATTGAGTCAGCGTGGCTTCCGGGTAGCTTCCAAAATGACTTACTTGCACAGGGTAGAACTTTGAGGACAGGCACATCACTCTGTTCCTCTCTAGTCCACCCCCTACTTTTTACATCAGCTACTTCAAAGTGGAAGTAATATGTGGAAAAACCACAGAACAGAACCTGTATTTACCAGCTGAGCCTACGTAGTCAATGATGTCGGCCGCTTTGTGGACAAACTGGCATGAGACTTTTTAAGCCCCAGATTAGAAAAAACATTTCTAGGTTCCCAAGGACATGTACCCCTCATGGCTATTACCTTTTGGACATTACCCGTGCCTGTTCTGGATTTGATGAAAGTTAAAAAAACGGATTTGTCCATGCATAGTCCTCACTCAGTCAAGCAGAAAAAAAATTAATCGAATTCTGAAAGGAGCAAATGAAAGCTATAGTTTCCACCCAGTCCCTGTGGAGAGCTGAAGATACCTGGCTGCAGTTTGGAAGTATCCATTCTGTCTGCTTTGACTTTGCCAATAGTGTTCTATTTCTTCCTCGTGTCTCTTGCTGGGCAGGAGAATATTCTGCACGGTCTTACAGCTTCCTGCATGTGCTCAGATAGCAGATGCTGTCAAAAGTGCCCAGGACTGTATTACAACGGCTCTCACCAGTGACATTTTCTTTTCCTTATAGATTTCCTAGCGCTCAGATAGGCTGCACCTTTGATTTAGGGCTTCAAAAAGACTTTAATCATTAAAGAAAGCCCTGGGTGCTGGCTCGAGTTCTCTCAAAGCAATTGCCTTTTAAATCTCCAGGTGCCTAATCGCTCTTTCACTTTGCTCCTCTCATGTTTTGATCAACATGTAAATAATGAAGGATGATGGTGACTTTACCTCAGGCAAATGAAATGGAGGGGTGAAGAGGAAACCCAGGCTGAGCAGAAAGGGAAGGATAAGCCATGGGAGAGAAATAACAAGACAGTGTGCTCATCCGCTCCACCAGAGGAGAGCTTTAATTGCCTAAGGTTTTATACCAGAAATATAGGACTGTTCTGTGTGAGTTTTCCCCAGAGTGTCTTGCAAGGGAAAGTAGTCCCATGAGATAGTTTAAGATAAGTATCCCAAAGTCAGATAGGTTTTGGAAGCAGTATGTGCTGTACACTATTCTTGGTGATTTGCAGTGCCTGTTAGTGCTAGCAAGAGTAGCTGTGAAATTCTGTTGCATGTAGTATTGTCCTTTCTTATTTGGCTACTGAATTATTTTTTTTAAATTATATATGCATTATTGTGTGTGCACGTATGTGTGCATACATACATGTGTGATGTGTTTGGGAAGAGGTGTCATAGTGGTTTGTGGATGTCAGAAAAATCTTTATGGAATAGATTCTCTCCTTACACCTTCTAAGGATCACATATATGTGATATATACACATATATGCATATACACATATATGCATATTATTTATTATCTTTTTTGTGTAGGAGGTCCTTCTGTCTATGTGTTTCTTTCATTGGTTAATAAAGGAACAGCTTTGGGCCTATAGCAGAGATATAGAGGAACACAACTAGGTAGATAAGACTAAATGGAATGCTGGGAAGAAGAGGTGGAAGGAGAAGTCATGGATCCTCTGCCTGACACAGACACTGGTTAGAATTTTGCCACAACATTATGGTGATATACTGGTCAACTAAATCCACCTAAAACCTGAGAGGTCTTGAAAAGGAATTCTAGGCAAAAAAAAAAAATACAGAGTTTAACACAGCTTCTTGCTGTTTGCTGGCTTCTTTGAGAGAGATTTTCCTGATTTAGCCATGGCAGGAAAAAAGCCACAGCCATTTTAAAATGCCAAGTTTCTGGGTTATGTTGCCAACGACCTCTGGCTCTTTCAGGAGACAGAGCATTTAGATGGGGTTTATGAGCAGACTGCTGCAACTTGCTTTATGGCATTGTGGACTGGCTGTGTACCTGGAATTGGGGCACTGTGCATGGCTCAGAGGCATGAGCAGCTCTGCCATGCTGGACTGTGCAGAGTGAGCAGGAAGTACCATATATATCATAATAATAGATGGGACAGGCAAACAGGAGATGCTGTATTACCCCTAAAAGTGGTGCAGCTGAAGTTTTTAAGAAGTGCTTAGCATTTTAAGAAGTGCTTCTGGACAGTAAAGATTACAGATTCACAATAGGACAGATTCAGACATAAAAGACCTCTAAATGGGTCACAGTGTTGGATAAATGTAAGTAGGCTTGGAAGAGAGAAGAAAAGGAGTAGAGTCATAAAATAAAGTTAATGCTTTAAAAAAAGATAAAGTCTTTAAAGAGACAGAGTATAGATAATCATAGATTAAAGGGAATACAGAAAAATAAGCCACATAAAGATAGAAAATTCATAGAGAGTCCAAATTATGTGTATTGTGCTGTCTTTGAATTTTTTGTCTGTGAAGGAACTAAGTACAGAGAGATTAAAAATGTAATATATAATTAAGAAATGTAAGTTAATAGATAGTCATCTATAATAGTCAAGCTCATAGTCTTGTTAGTTATATTTTTCTAGATGTATAGAGATATATTTCAGTTAGATAGGTATTCTTCAAATCTTTTAGAGGTCTTCAGAATATGACATTTAAAATGTTTAATAACTTAGGACTTTTCATGACAATTAGACACATCATCTCCTGGCAGCACCAATTACTTCAAAAAGAAGATAGACATCGAAAAGGCTCCTTATGGAGTTTGTTAGCCATTTGGGCAAGAGACTGCTATTGCTTGGCTGCCTAAACTGTACATGCAGGATCCACAGAGAAATGACTGCTGAACTTTTCTAAAGGTGAGATGATCCTTTGGGGTTCCTGCTTCATGAAAGAGTCTGTGAGACATTCTGCAAGATACAGAAGAAAGTGACTGAACTGTCTTTGAAATTTCCTGCTTCATGGAAAAGTCTGCCAGATACGATGGGCCTGTAGGCTGAAGGTGGATGCCCCAATAATACAAAAGAACTTTGGCTGACTGTCCAGGCAATGAGATGTCTCTGTCAATTCTAAAGTTTTGGAAGTTGCTTACAGTGTACTTCCTGTTTACTTAGGTAATATTATATCCTTCTGGAGTCTTTGATGGACTTGAAGAATTTATAGTTATTGTTATAGTCTTCCTTAGTTATGATAAAAGATAAGTAGATATAAATACTTATAAGTTGTTAAATTGTAACTGTAATTCTTGCTAGAATTTTACTATGTTAAAACCTTGCTTTTTGCTTAAACAGAAAAGGGGAAATGGTGTAGGAGGTCTTTCTGTCTATGTGTTGCTTTCATTGGTTAATAAAGGAACTGCTTTGGGCCTGTTGCAGAGTTATAGGGGAACAGAGCTAGGTGGGAAAACTAAACAGAATGCTGGGAAGAAGAGGCGGAGGGAAAAGCCATGGATCTGCCACCAGAAACAGACACTGGGAATTTTACCCGGTAAGCCACTGTTTTGTGGTGATACACAGATTAATAGAAATGGGTTAAATTAATATAAGATTTAGCCAATAAGAAGCTATTGCAAATGGGCCAAGCAGTGATTTAATTAATACAGTTTCTGTGTGATTATTTCAGTTCTGGGAGGCCTGATGAACTATTGGCCTCCTCCTATATCTTTCAAAATTGGAAATAGAACCTATGGCCTCAGGAATGCTCTGTAAGTGTCTTAACACTCAGGTTTATCCAGAGCCCTCTGTGATTTTTATTTTGAGTCATGATCTTAGAAAAACTGTACAGGCTGTTCTTAAATTCAGGTTTTTGTCCAGACAACTTTGAAACTCTGGTGTTCTTGCCTCAGTCTTCATCGTTTTTGCTTCTTGGATAATTTATTGGTCTGAACCACTAATTTCAACACATTACATGTAAATCATATTTAAACAACTAATGAACTTTAATTACTAATGTATATGTTGATAGATATAGGTAAAATATATAAATTTCTTCAATTTATTAAAATACACTAAGGCAAGATACATTTATGGTAGATAAACAAAATGTGAGAAAGAAGTTTTGGAAAAATTCTGGAATCCAGGTGCTAGTTACAGTATCTATAGTACTATTTTTTCTGTATGTTATCATGTGAGAAATACTATACAAACTATGGGTCACTTAGTATGGACTGGTAATGTGTCTTATGATCTTTATTCTCAAAGATATTCTAGTCTGTGGAAAGAAGCAAATATGCAAGTCATATAATAATGTACATGAGATTTGAGCACAGTTATTGTGGCAGAATAGAGGAAAGACCCAAACCAAGGCTGATTGATGTGGTAAAAAAAATATAGGTATTTAGCATTAGATGGTGCCTTATTAGTGCTAAAGGATAAAAAGCAGTCAAGGAACTTGGAGAAAAACAGTAAACAATGGAAAGGACATTCTGGGTAATGAAGACAGGAGGAGAAAGACAAAATAAGTTTATAAACGCTTGCATTTCTGTATAAATAAATTTTGCCTTATAAAGTAACTATGGAATATTAGTTATTGGATATTAGCTATTAATATTAGCTATTGGATAATAGCTATTAATATTAGCTATATTAGGATATAATCAATATAAGCTGTAAAGAAGTTACACAGAGCAGTTGGATCATCTATGAAGAGTTATGATTTTAAATAAATAACTCAAAAATATTTGAGCTTACCAACTACCCTGTCAATTTTTAAATATAGAATTGAAGACTTGCTCCTACACAAAAAAATTAGAGGGCTGTTACAGACTTGATGGAATCACAACCAAGAATTTATATTTGAAAGATATGGAAGAAGAAGGACTGAAAACACTGAAGTAAGGCAAAGTTGGTTCTGGGTGTTGTTGGCATACAAAAGAGTTCCACAATAACCCAAAATGGAGTATACTAAAGGTTTATTTATCTGGGAATAAACTCACAGAGAGAGTAGTAATCATCAGACCTCTGCATATGCTGGGAACTGGAACTGAATCCATAAACCAAAGGGCTTGCATATGCTTTTTGTCTGCATTTATAGTACATGAGACCATGCCCAAAGTGGGCCAGTATCTTATAGGCTATTGACTGAAGGATTTCCCACAACACCTCTCCCTTTTGCCTAAGAGAGTTCCAAGCCTAATTCAAAACTATATACAATAAGAACAAATATCAAGTATTGTCTAGAAAAAAGAAGAGGCAAAACCGTATATAGAAATTAGAATTACAACAAGCATGAACAATGTCAAATAAGAAACATATGCTAAATGTTTCAATAGTTATCCTATCCTAAGGAGTTTAAATCTTATATTAAAAATGGCTTTGCTAAGTCATGAGAGGAAAGTAACTATGACTATCTAGTCTTCAACTCCTTCAAAAACCAGAGAAGAGAAATAATATTACCTGACTAAACAGGAAGTGCAATCAAGAAACTTCTAAAATGTATGAAATATGACAGAGACAACCAGCTACCTGGGCAATCACACAAGGTCTCGTTTGCAACATTGGGGCAACTAACTTTGGCTAAGGCCTAGAGCATCGGACAGACCATTTTCAGAGGCAGGAAAATTTGAAAAACTGTCTTGGCAAGGTTTGGCAGTCTTTTTTGCTTGTATCCTGCTGGTGTTCAGACTGGTTAGTCTGAACACCATACATTTTGTCAGTGGTCAAGGCATGAACAGTTCTTTGCCCAAAGGCCAGTTTTGCAAAGAAGAAAACAAGTTTCAAGTGGAGTGTCTTCAGTGCCCACATTCTCTCAGGATGTGAGAGAATCAGTGCTGCCAGGAACAATCATGTCTTACATCAAAAGAATCCTAAATTATATAAATGCCATATTTTATAGTTCTTTGAAATATTTGAATATTTCCTACCTATGTGGAATATGCATCTAACTAGTCTAACTATAACTATGGCAAACATGGATGGCTATTGACGTGTAATTCCTAATACCTATGTAGCTTAAAGATTAAGGCTTCATATTAAAAAACAATCTTGTAAAAAATGTGCACAAAATGAGGACAATGACTTCAAAATGTAAACAATATATAAGTATCCTGATCAGAGGTAGAAATGTATAGTGCAATATAGTAAATATATTCTAAAATTTCATCAATATATAAAATATCTTAAGCAGAGGTAGAAACATGCATTCATTAAATATGTCAAAATAACTTTGTATAGGTGCACAAATATTGTAAACAGAAATAGGAGCATATTAAATATAACAAATATAATTTGAATTTGTATCAATATGCAAGAATCTATACCAATGAAAATTGTCTATAAATAATAGCTCACAAGTATTCTCACTATTATTCACTATTATTATTAGTGTAAGTAAGTTCACATTAATGTACCTATTATCCCATCCCATCCATCCCCACTTTTTCAAGAGCAATCCCTGAGTCTACTTCATTCATTTCCACCCCCAAACCTGTATAGGTATAACCAACCCATAATAGATGTCCCTAACCCTGAGGGCAAACTTTGTTGGAAGAGGGAACGTCATTTTCTAGAATTACTTCCAGCTTTCATGGGGGTGATGTTATTTCTATGGGATCCTGTAAAAACTCAAACAATGGTTAAGTATCAAGATTACTGTCTGGTATAATTGCAGATAGTCTGTGAGTAGTCAGTAGTGTTTTACTGAAGTTCTTATGTGAAGTTCTGGTCAGAACATTGTAAGAAGGTGCACCATGTCAGCTTGTCAAAGCTGGAATTATCTTGAGTAGTTTGTAATCAAAACGGATCTTAAATTGGTACTATATATACAATATAGCATCATATCAATCAGGTGGAATAATTGTTGTGGAGCTCCATCTTCCTGGAAACTTCAAAGATTACTTAAGGGAAATTTATTGTTCATTGTGGAAAACTTCAACATTATTAGATAGACATATATTCAAAGAAAGGTACCACAGAGACAAAAATAGGTATGGGCAGAAGTAAAAATTTTTGAAAGCAGAATTTTGATAATTGTACTTCCTAAATTTTATCTTCCTTCTGTCTCATACCCAGTGGCTCCTGATTTGAGACAGAAACTCTGAAGCTTTCCTTTAACAACCTGCTTGGATTTAGAGAAGGATAGCCACTGTCCAAATTCAAAGCCAGCTTTGAATTTTAATAAATGATGACTACTACTATATATATGTTAGGTATTGATATCTTCCCCTGCAGGGGATATTGGTGTCATAAGTCAGATTTCTCCTTGCTTGGCAATTCTTTTTAAGTATCTATCTTTTCTTCTTTTGGCATCTAGATATCCAGTGTCTTTCAACTTTTTGAAGATGGGTATTTTCCTGCAAAGACAAGAACAGAACCCTGTCTCAACCCTTATGAGGCTTCCTTACCATCTGTAGTATTTCCACCTCTGTAGATGAGCTTTCATTTCTCTTTTTTAAATAGGCTTCTTGTTTTCAAAATAAATCTTTGTTAATTTTTGTGGTATTCATAGCTTTTCTTCTCCTGTAGAAATAAGAGTAAAACCCCTTCCCATATGTAGCACATCTCCTGGTTTCCATTCTGAGGTCAAAACATCATTGAAATACACTGGCTGATTTAATTCAGAAGCTTTTTTCTATTATCCAGTGCCTCTCTGCAGCTGTTTTCCCTTTCTTATTAGCATTAAGAAAATTCAAAGTTAATAAAGCATTATGCAATCTATTTCTGGGGATATTTTTATCTCTTTCTATTTATTCAGCATATCCTTTATAGTTCAATTTGATCTTTCTATAACTGCCTGACCTGTAGGATTGTGTGGTATATCTGCAATGTACTTTATATTATAATAAGCAAAAAAAACCTGTTTCATTTTTTTAGAGACATATGCTGTGATGTGGGAGTCTCCTCTGTATGCTGTGATTACCATTGATAATTAAGGAACTGCTTTGGGCCTATAGTAGAGTTACAGGGGAACAGAACTAGGTGAGGAAAGCTAAGCTAAATGCTGGGAGAAAGGAGGCACAATCAGGGAGAAGCCATGGAGCTGCCGCCAGAGACAGACATGCTGGAACTTTGCAGGTAGACCACTACCTCGTGGTGATGCACAGATTAATGGAGATGGATTAAATTAAAATGTAAGAGTTAGTCAATAAGAAGCTAGAGCTAATGGGGCAAGCAGTGGTTTAATTAATATGGTTTCTGTGTTATTTTGGGGCTAAGCATCCAGGAACCAACAAGTGGCCTCCTTACTACAATGTTGGACCATTGTCTGACTTTTATTTGTGCAGGTATACCAATGATGGCCAGAATTTCTAGTAAATGTGTGATTACTAAATCAGCCTTTTCCAAACTCAAAGTTTTCCATTGAAAACCTGAATAAGTGTCAAAAGTGTGGTGTACATATTTTATTTTTCCAAATTCTACAAAATAGAACACATCCACCTACCAGACTTCATTCCTTTGAGTACCATTTGGGTTACATTCAGCAAGTATTGGTGTTTGGATAAATAAAGCACAAGTAGGACATCACCTTAGTTTGTTGTTTTGTAATAGAAAACTCCCCTTTAAAGCCTTTGCTACTGACATGATATTTTTTATGAAAATCTGAAGCCTTTACCATATTTCCAAGCAATAATCAATCAATTTCTGCATTACTTTGTGCTAGAGGACCTGGCAGACCAGTATGGGATTTGATGTGTGTTATGTATATGGAACAAAGCCTATTCTTGATTATATCTTGAACCTGAATAAATAATGAAGTAAATTCTGTACATCTTGTTCTTTTTGTGTTCTAATTTTCTGTAAACCTATTTTATAACATAGATAATTGATAGAATCTCCTCTCTGTATTTTCTTTCAGGAGCAATTTGTAATCCCCAACAAGGCAAAACTTTATTTATTTCTTCAGACATTCTTTCTGAAGTACATACATTTGAATCAAATAGCAAAATATCATCCATGTAATGGTAAACTATCAATTTAGGAAATTACCTATGTATTATTTTCAGTGACTGACTTACAAAATGTTGGCATAGAATGGAGCTATTTAACACTCCCTGTGGGAGAATTCTCCATTGATATCTCTTAGTATGCTGAGAATTATTATAAGTAGGCACTATGAAGGTAACTTTTCTCTTTCTTTTTGTCTTTTTCTTATAAAGGTATAGTGAAGAAACAGTCTTTTAAATCAGTAAGTATAAGAGGTCATCCTTTAGGCAATAAGAAAGGCAAAGGAATTTCAGACTGTAGCGGTCTCATTGGTTGAATCTCCTTATAATAGCTCTTAGATCTATCATCATTCTCGATTTTTCAGATTTCTTTTAAACAATAAATTCCAAGAGCTGGTTGATTCTTCATTATGCCGAGCACCTAGTTGCTCCTGTACTAGTTGTTCGAAAGCCTGAAGGTTCTCTTCTGTTAAAGGCCTTTTTTAACCCATATAGGTTCTTAGTTAACAATTTTAAAGGTAGGGCTATTGGTACCTCTGAAAGTTTGCTAGTTGTTTCCTGCTTTTGTACAGCCTAGATATTTGATGACTATTTTTTATAGTATCTTATAATATCCTTCCTAGAAACATGAGTTGGTTTATGCTCCATTTCTGAGACTTCAGGAATGTCCATCTGGGTATTTCATTGCTACAGCAGGTCATGACCCCAAAAGTTCACTGTGATATTAACCACATGTTGCCTCAGCCTTCCTCTCTATCCTTCTGGCTCTATGCATTCATCCCATCTATTACTTTGTTTTACTTGAGGTAGAGTTCCAATTCCTAGGAATTGAACATTGGCCTCCTCAGGAGGCCAATGTGGATGCCAGTTCTGGAGTAATAATAATCACATCCACACCTGTGTCTATTAATCCTTCAATTACAATATTATTTATTTGTACTCTCAGTTTTGGTCTTTGATAATTTATAGAAGTCTGCCAAATATACATTTCCTGTTTTCTAATAGATTTTTTTTGTTTCATCCTCCTTGATTATTCTATCATCCAGAGCAGTATGTTTTTTTTTTTTCTACTACAGCACTGGATTTTTAAATTTTCCTGGGGAGGCCTGTTCTCCACAGTGACTTGGAATGACTGGATCACATTTGACCTGGGGGCCTGTGAGAGGCCCTGCAAGTAGTTTCCTGATGGTAATGGGTTGCATTGTTTATCTTTTGTTGATCAGTATTCATTGGTTCAGTGTCAGCCATTGCTGCGTCTTCTACATAATCTAGAAGATTCATACCTTCTGTTTTTGTCATTCCTAAAGGAAACATTATTTCCAGGGATGCCTTGTCTACAGTCCCTTCTCAGATGTTCTGTTCTACCACAGTTTGGTATTTTGATGACTCTTTTTTTTTTTTTTTAAAATTAATGATTGAAAGCTATCAATTTTATTTTTTTTTTTTTTTAGTAAATTTTATTAAATTATAAAAGTTTCCATTTCCATCCCCCCTCCCAACACCCTCCCACTCCCCCTACTCCCCCTCCTCCTCCCTCTTCGTCCCACAGGGCAGTCAGGGTTTCCTGCCCTGTGGGAAGTTCCAGTTCCTTCCCCCTCCCTCCAGGTCCAGGAAGGTGAGTGTCCAAACAGACTGGATCCCCAAAATCCATTATATGTAGAGGAAACAGGTCCCAGTGTCATAGTCAATGGCTTTTCAGAAAGACTTCGGGTCAGCCACAGTCAGAGAATCCGGCCAAATTCGGAGAGTCTGGTTAGATCACGTCCTCTTTCAGTCCCAGTCCAACTGGCCTTGGTAAACTCTCATCAGATCCGTTCCCTTGTATCAGTGGGTGATAGCATCCCTCGCAGTACTGATTTCGTTTTTCATGTTCTTCCTCCTTCTGCTCCTCATTTGGACCTCGGGGGGCTCAGTCCGGTGCTGCAATATGGGTCACCGACTGTATCGCCGTCCTTCGTCAGATGCAGGATCTATGGTGATAAGCAAAATATACATCAGTATGGACATGGGCCACGGCCGATTCAGGCACCCACTCCTCTGTCCAGAGAGCAATCTGGGGGATCTCTCCTTGGACCTGGGATCCCATATATAATCAAGTCTCCTGTAAACCCTAAAATGGGTCCCTTAGTTGAAATATAATCTTCCCTGATCCCATATTCATCCTTCCTCCCTCCCCCCCCCCATCCCAGGCCACCAAGCTTTCCCCTTTCTTCCCCTACTCCCTTCTCTCTAACCTTCTCCCCTTCCATCGACCCTCCCTCCCCCCCATGCACCCGAGGTTACCTGGGACTCTTGTCTATTTCCTACCTCCTGGTGGATAGCTAAATAATCTTCATCAGGTTCATCTTCTTATTTAGCTTCTCTAGGATCACGAATAATAGGCTCAAAGACCTTTAATTATGGTTAGAATCCACTTATGAGTGAATACATACCATGTTCCTCTTTTTGGGTCTGGCTTACCTCACTCAGTAAAGCGTTTTCTATTTCCATCCATTTGCATGCAAAATTCAAGATGTCATTGTTTTTTACCGCTGAGTAAAACTCTAATGTGTATATGTTCCACACCTTTTTTAACCATTCTTCTATTGAGGGGCACCTAGGCTGTTTCCAGGTTCTGGCTATTACAAATAGTGCTGCTATGAACATAGTAGAACAAATGCTTTTGTAGTATGATCGGGAATCTTTAGGGTATATTCCCAAGAGTGGAATTGCTGGGTCCTGAGGGAGGTTGACTCCCAGTTTCCTGAGGAACCGCCACACTGATTTCCACAGTGGCTGCACGAGTTTGCATTCCCACCAACAATGGATGAGTGTTCCCCTCACCCCACATCCTCTCCAGCATAGGATATCATTGGTGTTTTTGGCTTTAGCTATTCTGACAGGTGTAAGATGGTATCTCAAAGTGGTTTTGATTTGCATTTCCCTGATCGCTAAGGAGGTTGAGCATGACCTTAAGTGTCTTCTGGCCATTCGAAGTTCATCTGTTGTGAATTCTCTGTTAAGTTCAGTACCCCATTTTTTAATTGGGTTAATTAGAGTTTTAGTGCCTAGTTTCTTGAGTTCTTTGTATATTTTGGAGATCAGACCTTTGTCTGATGAGGGGTTGGTGAAGATCTTCTCCCAGTCAGAAGGCAGCCTTTTTGTCCTACTGACAGTGTCCTTTGCTTTACAGAAGCTTCCCAGTTTCAGTAGATCCCATTTATTCATTGTTTCTCTTATTGTCTGTGCTGCTGGGGTCCTGCTTAGGAAGAGGCCTCCTGTGCCTAAATCTTGTAGACTACTTCCCACTTTCTCTTCTATCAGGTTCAAAGTGGACGGATTAATGTTGATGTCTTTAATCCATTTGGACTTGATTTTTGTGCATGGTGATAGATATGGATCTACTTTCATTTTTTTACAGGTTGACATCCAGTTATGCCAGCACCATTTGTTAAAGATGCTTTCCTTCTTCCATTGTATACCTTTAGCTCCCTTGTCGAAAATTAGGTGTTCATAAGTTTGTGGGTTAATATCTGGATCTTCTATTCGATTCCATAGGTCGACTTCTCTGTTCTTATGCCAATACCAAGCTGTTTTCAATACTGTAGCTCTATAATAGAGTTTGAAGTCAGGGATGGTAATGCCTCCAGAAGTTCTTTTATTATATAAGATTGTTTTGGCTATCCTGGGTTTTTTGTTTTGCCATATAAACTTGAATATTGTTCTCTCAAGGTCTGTGAAGAAGTTTGATGGGATTTTGATGGGGATTGCATTGAATCTATAGATTGCTTTTGGTAGAATTGCCATTTTTACTATGTTGATTCTCCCAATCCAAGAGCAGGGGAGGTCTTTCCATTTTCTGGTATCCTCCTCAATTTCTTTCTTCAAAGACTTAAAGTTTTTGTCAAATAGGTCTTTCACTTCCTTGGTTAGAGTAACCCCAAGATATTTTATGCTATTTGTGGCTATCATGAAAGGTGATGCTTCTCTGATTTCCCTCTCTGCTTCTTTATCCTTTGTGTATAGGAGGGCCACTGATTTTTTGGAGTTGATCTTGTATCCTGCCACGTTACTAAAGGTGTTTATCAGCTGTAGGAGTTCTTTGGTAGAGTTTTTGGGGTCACTTATGTAAACTATCATATCGTCAGCAAATAACGAAAGTTTAACTTCATCTTTTCCAATTCGAATCCCCTTGATCTCCTTATGTTGTCTTATTGCTATTGCTAGAACTTCAAGCACTATATTGAAGAGGTATGGAGAGAGTGGACAGCCTTGTCGCGTTCCTGATTTTAGTGGAAAGGCTTTGAGTTTCTCTCCATTCAGTTTGATGTTAGCTGTCGGCTTGCTGTATATTGCTTTTATTATATTTAGGTATGATCCTTGTATCCCCAGTCTCTCCAACACCTTTATCATAAATGGGTGTTGAATTTTGTCAAATGCTTTTTCAGCATCCAATGAAATGATCATATGGTTTTTTTCTTTCAGTTTATTTATATGATGGATTACATTGATAGATTTGCGTATGTTGAACCAGCCCTGCATCTCTGGAATGAAGCCGACTTGATCATAATGGATAATTTTTCTAATGTGCTCTTGGATTCGGTTTGCCAGTATTTTATTGAGAATTTTCGCGTCGATGTTCATGAGTGAGATTGGCCTGTAATTCTCTTTCTTGGTTGTGTCTTTGTGTGGTTTTGGTATTAGGGTAACTGTAGCTTCATAAAAGGAGTTAGGCAATGACTCTTCTGTTTCTATATTGTGGAATACGTTAAGGAGTATAGGTATTAGTTCTTCCTGGAAGTTCTGGTAGAATTCTGCATTGAAACCATCTGGTCCTGGGCTTTTTTTGGTAGGGAGATTTTTGATAACAGCTTCTAATTCTTCGCGACTAACAGGTCTATTTAGATTGTTCACCTGTTCGTGGTTCAACTTTGGTATATGGTACTTATCTAAAAAAATGTCCATTTCTTTTACATTTTCCAACTTTGTGGCATATAAACTTTCATAGTAAGATCTAATGATTCTCTGAATTTCCTCTGTGTCTGTGGTTATGTCCCCCTTTTCATTTCTGATCTTATTAATTTGCATGTTCTCTCTCTGCCTTTTGATTAACTTGGCTAGGGGTTTGTCAATCTTGTTGATTTTCTCCAAGAACCAGCTTTTTGATTCATTGATTCTTTGGATTGTTTTCTCTGTTTCTATTTTGTTGATTTCAGCCCTCAGTTTGATTATTTCCAGTCTTCTAGACCTCCTGGGTGAATCAGCTTCTTTTTTTTCTAGATCTTTCAATTGTGCTGTTAATTCACCAATGTGTGCTTTCTCCGCTTTCTTTAATTGGGCACTTAGTGCTATGAACTTTCCTCTTAGCACTGCTTTCATAGTGTCCCATAGGTTTGAGTATGTTGTGTCTTTGTTTTCATTAAATTCAAGGAAGAGTTTAATTTCTTTCTTTATTTCTTCCTTGACCCAGGGGTGATTTAGTAGTTGACTGTTCAGTTTCCATGAGTTTGTTGGCTTCCTGGGGGGAGCATTGTTGTTGAATTCTAATTTTAGTCCATGGTGATCTGACAAGACACAGGTAGTTACTAATATTTTTTTGTATCTGTGGAAGTTTACTTTGTTACCGAGTATGTGGTCAATTTTCGAGAAGGTTCCATGAGCTGCAGAGAAAAAGGTATATTCTTTCCTATTTGGGTGGAGTGTTCTATAGATGTCTGTTAAATCCATTTGATTTAATACCTGCAATAGGTCTCTCAATTCTCTGTTTGGTTTCTGTCTGATTGACCTGTCCATTGGTGAGAGAGGAGTGTTGAAGTCTCCTACTATTAGTGTGTGTGGTTTGATGACCGCCTTGAGTTCTAGAAGAGTTTCTTTTACATATGTGGGTGCCTTTATATTAGGAGCATAGATATTCAGGATTGAGATTTCCTCCTGATGAATTGTTCCAGTTATGAGTATGAAATGTCCATCTCCATTTCTTCTGACTGATTTTAGTTTGAAGTCAATTTTGTTAGATATTAGAATGGCCACGCCCGCTTGTTTCTTAGGTCCATTTGCTTGGAAAACCTTTTCCCAACCCTTTACTCTGAGTAAGTGTCTGTCTTTGTGGTTGAGGTGTGTTTCTTGTAAACAGCAGAATGTTGGATCCTGTTTTCGTATCCAATCTCTAAGTCTGTGCCTCTTTATAGGTGAATTGAGTCCATTGATATTAAGTGATATTAATGACCAGTGGTTGTTGACTCCGGTCATTTTTTTTTAGGTAGTAGAGTGTATGTGTTTTTCTTCTTTGCTTTGTGCTTGTGAATGGTCGCTAGATGTTCGAGTTATTGTAGGCCATGTTGGGAATGTTGGATTCCTTCGGTAGTGATTTTCCTTCTAATATTCTCTGTAAGGCTGGATTAGTAGCTACGTATTGTTTAAATTTGTTTTTGTCCTGGAATATTTTGTTTTCTCCGTTGATAGTGAACAATAGCTTGGCTGGGTATATTAGTTTGGGTTTGCATCCATGGTCTCTTAGTTTCTGCAGTACCTCTATCCAGGATCTTCTGGCTTTCATGGTTTCCATAGAGAAATCCGGTGTAAGCCTGATAGGTTTACCTTTATAAGTTACTTGACCTTTTTCCTTTGCAGCTCTTAAAATTTTTTCTTTAATATTTATGTTTTGTGTTTTGATTATTATATGACGCGGGGATGTTTTTTTCTGATCCAATCTATTCGGTGTTCTGTATGTTTCTTGAACCTTCATAGGAATATCGTTCTTTAGGTTGGGAAAGTTTTCTTCTATAATTTTGTTGAATATATTTTCTGGGCCTTTGATCCGCAGTTCTTCTCCTTCTTCAATCCCTATTATTCTTAGATTTGGTTTTTTTATTGTGTCCCAGATTTCCTGAATGTTTTGTGAAGAGAATTTGTTGGATTTGTCGTTTTCTCTGACCAGAGCATTTATTTTCTCTATGATATCTTCAGAATCTGAGATTCGTTCTTCTATCTCTTGTATTCTATTGGTTATGCTTGATTCTGTAGTCTCCGCTCGTTTACCTAGGTTTTCCATATCCAGCCGGTTCTCGTTTTGTGTTTTCTTCATTGCCTCCATTTCCGTTTTCAATTCTTGGACTGTTTCCTTTACTTGTTTGATTGTTTTTTCTTGGTTTCTCAGGGTATCACTCACAGATTTACTTATTTCTTCAAACTTTTTGTTATATTTCTCATCCATTTCTATACTCATTTCTTCAAACTTTTTGTTATACTTCTCGACCAGTTCCATAAGGGAGTTATTCATATCCTGTTTAAGGGACTCTATTGCTTTCATAATGGCACTTTTTTCCACTTCATCTGGGTTAGAGTGTTCAAATCCTTCTGTTGTAGGGTCGTTGGGATCTGATATTTTCATGTTGTTTTTCAGATTGTTGGAGGAGGTCTTGCCTTGGCGTCTGCCCATCTCTTCGATCAAATGCTCTCTATTGGAACTTCTGGTATCGGGTCAGGTTCCCTTGTTGGGCAGGGAGTTCACTGATAGAATGCCTACCTTTCCCCAGGCAGGGTATTGAAGCACAGGCACTCCCTCTTTCCGGGATGCCCCTACAGAGCAGGCCCAGTGTGCAAGGCAGCTGAACTGGGGAAATTTTATGGCCTCAGTGGAAGGGGAGAAATATAGAAATTTGTACCTGGATGGAAGCTGGGATGGCAGGCGGGAGAGCCTAGCAGTGTGGAAACAGCACTGCAGGCTGACCTGGGAGTCTATGGGGTCGGGGAAAGTCCTAGCACCTCCTCACCGGGCCCCTGCCGCGGGCCCGAATCAACTCACCACTCCGAAGGTCCTCTGGATGGAAGCTGTGATGGCTGGCGGGAAGCTAGCAGGGTGGAGCCAGCAGAGCAGGCTGACCTGGGAGTCTATGGGGTCGGGGAAAGCCCTAGCTCCCCCTCGCAGGGCCCCTGCCCTGCCCGAATCAACTCACCACTCCGAAGGCCCTCTGGATGGAAGCTGGGATGGCTGGCGGGAAGCTAGCAGGGTGGAGCCAGCAGGGCAGGCTGACCTGGGAGTCTATGGGGTCGCGGAGAGCCCTAGCTCCCCCTCGCCGGGCCCCTGCCGTGGCCCGAATCAACTCACCCCTCGGAAGGCCCTCTGGATGAAAGCTGGGATGGCTGGCGGGAAGCTAGCAGGGTGGAGCCAGCAGGGCAGGCAGACCTGGGAGTCTATGGGGTTGGGAAAAGTCCTAGCTCCCCCTCGCCGGGGCCCCTGCCGTGGCCCGGATCAACTCACCCCTCGGAAGGCCCTCTGGATGGAAGCTGGGATGGCTGGCGGAAAGCTAGCTGGGTGGAGCCAGCAGGGCAGGCAGACCTGGGAGTCTATGGGGTCGGGGAAAGTCCTAGCTCCCCCTCGCCGGGGCCCCTGCCGTGGCCCGGATCAACTCACCCCTCGGAAGGCCCTCTGGATGGAAGCTGGGATGGCTGACGGGAAGCTAGCTGGGTGGAGCCAGCAGGGCAGGCAGACCTGGGAGTCTATGGGGTCGGGGAAAGCCCTAGCTCCCCCTCGTCGGGGCCCCTGCCGTGGCCCGGATCAACTCACCCCTGGAAGGCCCTCTGGATGGAAGCTGGGATGGCTGGCGGGAAGCTAGCTGGGTGGAGCCAGCAGGGCAGGCAGACCTGGGAGTCTATGGAGTCGGGGAAAGTCCTAGCTCCCCCTCGTCGGGGCCCCTTGCAGTGGCCAGGATCAACTCACCCCTCGGAAGGCCCTCTGGATGGAAGCTGGGATGGCTGGCGGGAAGCTAGCTGGGTGGAGCCAGCAGTGCAGGCAGACCTGGGAGTCTATGGGGTCGGGGAAAGCCCTAGCTCCCCCTCGTCGGGGCCCCTGCCGTGGCCCAGATCAACTCACCCCTCGAAAGGCCCTCTGGATGGAAGCTGGGATGGCTGGCGAGAAGCTAGCTGGGTGGAGCCAGCAGGGCAGGCAGACCTGGGAGTCTATGGGGTCGGGGAAAGCCCTAGCTCCCCCTCGCCGGGGCCCCTGCCGTGGCTCGGATCAACTCACCCCTTGGAAGGCCCTCTGGATGGAAGCTGGGATGGCTGGCGGGAAGCTAGCTGGGTGGAGCCAGCAGGGCAGGCAGACCTGGGAGTCTATGGGGTCGGGGAAAGTCCTAGCTCCCCCTCGTCGGGGCCCCTGCCGTGGCCCAGATCAACTCACCCCTCGAAAGGCCCTCTGGATGGAAGCTGGGATGGCTGGCGAGAAGCTAGCTGGGTGGAGCCAGCAGGGCAGGCAGACCTGGGAGTCTATGGGGTCAGGGAAAGTCCTAGCTCCCCCTCGTCGGGGCCCCTGCCGTGGCCCAGATCAACTCACCCCTCGAAAGGCCCTCTGGATGTTTGATGACTCTTTATACCTTTTGAAATTGCTTCTCATATGCAAGCCTCGGTGTTACAGTCAAATGACTCAACATTGACTATGTGCAGGATCCATTCATCCATTGGTGCTGATCTGACTTTTAAAAGTCCAAGTATCTTTTTCCATTCTAAGTTAACATTTTCAAAGGCTAGAGATTCAATTAGTACTTGTGTAGCTTCTGGATATGCTACCCCTATTTGTACAACTTTAGTGTTTAAACGTCACTAAAATGTTCTCTTGGGTCTTGTATGACGTTAGTGTATGATTCAATTCTTATTCCTAGTTCTTGAATCCTGTCTCATACATTCAAAGCTGTTGTATGGCATAGGGGCAAGATATATTCCTTGTAAATAACTTGACCCTATGGATTAGCATAATGCTCCTCACCAAGAATTTGATGTTGGGAAGCCTCAAATCTTATGACTCTACCCTGCTGTTCTAGGGATTTAGCCTTCTCTTTCCAACACTTTCACTGTAGTGATGGCACATTTTCTGGAACCACTGAGATGAATTGAAGCCAAGCATGTGAAGTAACCCTATTTCTTGAAGCCAATGTTTTTACCATCGCCCTAACACATGATGACTGCATGCCATAGATACTACTACTTACTTAGTTTATTTTAAAACTTTCATACATATAGGCTTCTATTTACATTCTTTGTATCTATTTGGGTATGAGTATTTGCTGGATTTTTAGAGGGAATAAGATGATAAGTAGCTAAAATTCTTGGTAAGTCATCTTTGATTCTGAGAAGTACTGGCTATGATAAATCCTTTGCCTTACCTCCTCTCCTTACTTATCAGTTCTGACAAGTTCCTCAATAGATTCAAATCTTTTTATCACTGTCTTTTGAAAAGCCTGAATCTCTTGACCTGTGAATATTTCTAATGATTTCATCAAATCAATTAATTTCTAGTTCTCATTCTGCATATGTGATTCCAAAGTTTTAAATTCTTAGATTAATGATATCTTCTTATCCTTAGATATTATTTGGATGGTGTATAGATTGCCTTCCTGGAGGAACGTTCTATTGCTAGATTATCATAACTTTTTAAACGGATTTTGATAGTCAATCTCAACAGTGTGAATCCTTTCAGATAATCTGTTAGTACCCCCTTGTAAGGTGTCCTAACCCATTGACATGGATTGAATTTTGCCTGTCAAATTAAGGCTATCATTTTCAATAGTATGAATCCTTTCAACTAAAAACTGCATCCTTCCTAAAATTTTCTCATTTTTGACTCTGTTATCAAACCTTTTCTTTAAGGATATAATATGAAGAACAAAGCTAATAGCTGCCATGATCACAAAAATATATGTACAAGGTAGCTCATATAGTTCTTGTAGAATTCCATCCATAGTAGAGCCAAAAAGGTTGTTAAATTCCTAGATAGTGATATCGTTTGCAATTATCTTGAGCTTGGTTTACAATTTTCAAATGTATTTATTTATTAATCAAATTAACTTACCTGTGTTTTAATTTTCAGAAAGTTGTCGTAGGTATAATAATCTTTATTGACCAGCAGGTGTTGCCATTGTGGCAATAAGGCAGGTTCTAGATGAGTACCTTAGTCACCCGAGACATGGAAATACTAGCAAACTTAGTTAATTACTTAAGAGAAGCACATCTGCATGTAGAAGTTTGAGTTGGACAGATTATCCAGGAACCCAGAGCTTGCAGGCAGCCAGGAGTTGCGAGGTTACTGGCTGAAGCTCCGGCCAGGCATTCGCAGATCCGAACTAGAAATACAAGCCAGAGCAACACCCCACCTTGGAGTCTGAATTTGGCCTATCAGAGCAGGCCTGGAAGAAGCCAGAGAAGCCATGGAGTTTCAGCAAAAAAACATGGGCGGTAGTAGTAAGTCAGCCGCTTAGTAGGTGAACCAAGCCATGCAGGCGCCAGTGACAGGAGATTGCCAAGTTGCCCTGCAGCTGGCCAGCCAAATGGTGAGCAACTAAATGCCAGATGGGTAGTTCAACTGCGTGGGGTGGGAGAAGGTCATAGATGGGGATATGGGCCAGTCTGGCAATGACATGGACTCTGGCCATGTGGGTGCCAATTTTTGGGCATACAAAGGAGTTCTATAATAGCCTGGAATAGAGCATGACACAGGTTTTCATTTATCTGGGGATAAACTCACAGAAAGTATAGCGATCCACAGTCCTCTGTGTGCGCTGGGAACTAGAACCAAATCCAGCAGCCAAGAAGCCCACACATGCTTTTTAGTACATGAGATCACACTGGTATCTTAAAAGTTATTGGCTGAAGCAGGGAGGATTGGTCATTTATAGAGGGAACGTTTGAGAGAAGAAGTTGCTCTATTTTATAGGCATTTATTTCATTGTGTGTGTATTTTGGCAGTGTGTGTCTATTTGAATGTAGGGCCTGTGAAGGCCAGAAGAGGATGTCAAATCCTCTGAAACTGGAGTTATGGGTGGTTATGAACTACTCTGTGGATGTTGGAAATCAAAACCTGGTCCTTTGCAAGACTGTAAGAGTTCTTAACCACCTTTCTTCCCAGCAAAGTTGGTATTTTAATACTCAAGGCAGGATGGCCATTACCTAGTACAGTTTAGAAAATATTGAGAATATCATTGTTAACCATATATACAAGTTGTTCTTGACATAGAGCCTAGAATGTTCACTTGAGGTGCCTAGATATCAGACAGATAGGAACTGGCTAAATAAAATAGAAAGACTTTACAGTCTTTCTCCAAGAAAACCCCATTTGTTGCTGACTATAGTTGTCAAGGATAAAAGTATTACCTCAATTGGATAAAAAAGAGAGATATTTAGAGTTCCAGGAAGAAAGGAGAACCAAGGCTGAAGTGAGATGTGTTCCCAGAACTTTGAATGCAATTTTCCATAGAACTGTTTGGGTTATCAAGAGTTATAAAATGAATACAACCTATAGAGTCATTATTAGAAGTTTAGGTATCTATGTGAGCAATAGAAAGATGATGCACAGCACCGATACTTCATCTTTTACTTTGTTTTTACTATCTTTGAACTGGAGTAGGGGACTGGATTTGTAATGACAAGAGTACTTTTTAACATCAGCTCCATAGAGATGCATCTTGGCAAACCATGCAGGGACAGACGTCAATAAGGCAGAGTTATTATTGACAAAAATATTTTACTGCTTCTAAATAGAACACCCGTCCTTTTCGAAAATTACCCACTCCCTGGGAAAGGAATTCGCTGTCTCATCCAAAAGAATGATGCAGATAATGAGTGTCACCAACTTCTATGCCATTATCTTATCCTAATGACAAAACACCAAGTGATTGATACAAGAGTCTTTCTATTTATGCCAGTGTCTGGTTTGCTACTCTTCCTATGTAAGGTAGTAAATAAATGTGAGAAAGGCGTAGGCATCACAGAACATCTTTCCTGGAGTAGAAATTACTTCATGGAAACTTGGAAACTGGAAGCTAGAGTCTACTGTCATTTAGCCCTAAAAGCTCATTTGCTGAAAGCCTAGCTACAAGCTTGTAGTATTATATCATAAACACCTTTGCAAATGTACTTTTATAGATAAGTAGTTTGATGGCTTCATTGGGAAGGGATGGAAGCTTCCAGACTGTTCCCTGTTCTCTCTTTTCCTGTCCCCTCCTCTCTCTCTCTCTCTCTCTCTCTCTCTCTCTCTCTCTCTGTGTGTGTGTGTGTGTGTGTGTTTGTGTGTGTGTGTTTGTGTGTCTGTTTCCTGCCTGCCATGAGGAAGCAGGTTTGCTCCAGCTCTCTGTATCTTTATTCTAATTCAAGTCCAGCTTCACAGTCAATGAAGAGCATTTTCTGTGTGTTTTCTGGTAAAGCTTCCCAGCTATGGGTAGCCTGCCTGCAGTTCTCTTTTTCCCCCATGCAGTGATTTCTAAGCATTGACATAGTTTCAGATTTACATTCTGTTCCAAATTCCTGAAGTTGTAACTCTATTCTGCTTCCATTCTTGTTTGATCGAGTTCTTTTGAACAAGTACGCCCTTTGATCACTTTCCTCATAATAAATTCTATACCACCAGTAATATTTCTGAGGTAAAATTGATCTGTGCTAGACTCAAGCTCACCTAATTTTTTTCTCTCCAAATCCAGATTGTATCTGCTAAGCTACAAATTTTCACACATTCAAGTACAGTTTTCTTTGAATTACTGGATACCTCATCTACTGTTACATAAACATAATGTAAGAAGTGATGGTGGCTGTATTGATATTTTCTCTATTTTAATGAGATCATTTCATCTACCATTTAATTTCAAGCTAAAATCCCCTCAATCAGAATAACATATTACCTTCTTACTCATTATAATTTTTGTCAGAGCATTCCGACACTTCTGATTGAAACCTGAGAATGTGCCCCACCACACACAAGCTCCTCACAGTAGTTGCGAAGACAATCTAAATTTTGGTGGGTGGATGGAGGAAACTGTTTCTCCAAACTAAAGGACATCATGGCAGATTTTCTTCTGTTGTTTCTCAGGCAGATGGACCAGAGCTTCTAGTGAAAACAGGCTCTGATCATGAAGGAAGGAAAAAGGAGGAAAGGAAACTGCTAAGAACAGTTTGTCTCTTGGTCTCTGGAAATAAGAGCTCTTTGCTGCCATGTTGTCATTCTAGGAGAATTCTGTTTCAGAGTTGTAAGGTTGTGTGTGTGTGTGTGTGTGTGTGTGTGTGTGTGTGTGTGTGTGTGCAGTAGTAGTAGTAGAACCAGTTGAGATTGTCTTAGTTGGAGCTTGAAGTCAATACTTTAAAAGTAAAAGCATGGTGTTTTCATCCAACGCTAGGCAAAGTCTTACAGACCTTTGCTTTGGAGAAAGCAATGCTGGTGAGTCTTTTATCCGGTGTCACCAACAAGAACAATAAATGAATCCAATTGGAATGCCTGCAGAGTGCTTGGAAGCCTGGGGAGTTTCCATCAGCAGGGAGCAAGGCTGCTTCTCCGTGGCTCTAAGGACTCTGGGTGTGCCTCCTTCTCTTCTAGGTCTGGCAGGGATTTGGAGTTCTCAGTTATCTTCATTTCGGGTCTGGAAGGCTATGCTTATGTCAGGACTTCAGCACTTGTTATTTACCCAGCTTTGAAGAAGGGAGAAAAGGGGATTTGCGGTGATAATTACCTCTGATCAGATATTTTTTTCTTGGCAATGGGGATGGTAATTTGACTTCAGTTGAATTACTTACTGTGTTTGTGTCAGGAGGGTGATGTGGAATTCCCCTCTGTATGCTGTGAATGTTTTATTATCATTGGTTAATAAAGAAGCTGCTATGGTCTGTAACAGGGCAGAATAAAGCTAGGCAGGAAAACTAACCTGAATGCTGGGAGAAAGAAGGCAGAGTCAGAGAGACACCATGTAGTTGCCAAAGGAGACAGATATCTGGGAACCTTGCTGGTAAGCTACGGGCCTCATGGTAAAATATAAAAGAACAGAAATGGGTTAATTCAAGATGTAAGAGCTAGCTAGAAATATACTTATGCTATTTGCCAAACAGTATTGCAGTTAATATAGTTTCTGTGTGATTATTTCAGGTCTGGGTGCTGGGAAACAAACGAGCAGCCTCTACCTACAAGGAGGGGACGCAGGAGGGTGGCAATTTGAGTACAAAGCCAGGAATATCATGTTGTTCTAGAGTGGTGTTTCTCAGTTTTTCTGATGATGCGACCCTTTAATATAGTTTCTCTGTGGTGACCCCCAGCCATAAAATTATTTTTCTTGCTCCTTCATAACTGTAATCTTGCTTCTGTTAGAAACTGTAGCGTAAATATTTGTGCTTTTTGATGGTCTTAGGCAAACCCCCCACAAAGGGGTCATGAACCACAGGTTGAGAATCACTATTTTAGAGCATAATCTGTAGGTTTCTCTTTCTCGGGGTATCAGTCAAATATCCCTTTCCCTCAGCCATAACTAATATTCTAGCTGAAGCCATGCTGTTTGGGGAACTTAAGTTTAGTTGCAGAAAACCTAACTTTCTCTATAGATGTTGTCTTAGTTACTCTATCATTGTTGTGAAGAGACACCATGAACAAGACAACTTGTCAAAGAGAACATTTAATTGGGATCTTGTTTACGGTTTCAGAGGACTGGTCAATGACCGACCAGCCCAGCAGGAAGCATGGCAGCAGATAGGCAGGCATGTCTCAGGAGCAGTAGCAGAGGGATTACATACTGATTTGAAACTTGGAGACACAAAGGGAAGGACTGGGCCTGACCTGCGATTTTGAAACCTCACAGTCCAACCCCAGTGATACACATCTTCTATTGAGGCCATATTTCCTAATTGGTTCCAGATAATTGCACCAACTAGTGACCAAATATGGTAGCCTATGGAGGCCATTCTCATTTAAACCACCACAGATGTCTAAACCTTTTTATTTCTATGCATATAAAACATACTCTCCGATACTTCACAGCTCACTTCTAACATTCTTTCTCTTTAAAGTTCCAATATAATGAGAGAAATAATGACTCCATATTTATCCTCCCAGGAACAAAGGTATCCTGTACATTGATCACTGTAATTAGATCAGTGTTGATATGACATAGGACTTACCAAGGGGTAAAGCATGTGAAAAAAGGTAGAAGGACAAATACAAGTCCCCAGGAACTGTAGTGTCAGAGTTGTTGACTTGACTTGAGTCTAACTAGTGTGAACACAACCTGGTCCATGGAGAGGGCCTTGTTCCTGGAGTATTCCCCATGTTTAGAAGACTACTATATCTATAGACTGTATATTTATGTTTGCAAGGAAAGTGTATTTTAGGAACTCATTATCCAGATCAGAATTGGCAGTATTTCTTAAAAAGAGCTAGAGAGTAAGATTTTTAACTTTGAGGATACAGATTGTGTAGCAATTCAAGTTTGCCTTTATAGTATGAAAGTAGCCATGCCCAATCTGTCCATCGAGGGTGAGACTTACAACCAATCATATTTTCTCTAACAGAACAGTTTGTAGGCTAGACTTTTGTCCATGGAGACGTACTTTTCCACCATGTTATCTAGATAAAAATGTAGGTACGAACACTTTCTATTTAATAAGTGGTCTTTAGTGGAACAAAATATAGGAGAAAGAAATTTTTTGACACAGGCACTAGAAACACACATTAAAGGAACGGGTCCCTCCAGAAACAGTTCTGAGAAAACTGGTGTCTCTATACTGAAGGAAAGAAGTCAGCACCCATCTTTCATTATATATGAGCATTACCTCATAACGAAGTGATCACTTAAAGGTAATCGTGAATCTGTGAACCTAGAGGAAGTAAATAGGGGTTGAATATCATGATACTGATACCAGCAATGAAATCTTGACTAAAATTCCAAAAGCATAGTCCAGAAGGGCAAAAATAGGTAAATGTCTCAAACTAGGTAATGGTATCATCTACATATTGGAGAGGGTGTCTTTACATCTCAATTAACTTGATAAGGAAACTCTTCATAGGCATGTCCACAGGCCAACTTAATGTATCCATTTCCTTATGACAGTCTCTTCCCAGGTGACTCTAGACTGTGTCAAGTTGGCAGTTAAAACTGACCATCGTGTGTGTCAATCTAAAATAGTAGATCCTTTCTAGAAGGTGTTTTTTTTTCAGATATAACAAGAGAGTGGAATAGTGGCCATGGGAGATGAGGAAGGGTGGGAGAAGGGAGATGAAATTTGAAGATGGAACCACAACAGTTAGATAGGAAGAATAGGTTATGGTATCCCACAACACAAATGGGTGACTGCAGACCTTAACTATTTAATATATGTGGTAGGAAGAATTAGAATTCCCCAATGCAACAAAATGATAAATGTTTGAGATGGACATGCTAATTACCTTGATTCGCTCATTACACTTGTATCTATGAAATGATGTTACCTCATAAATAGGTACCATTAGTATGTGTCAGTTAAATATAAACTAAATCAATGGCCTCGGTGTAAGGGGAGACCTTGTGGAGCTCAGCAGCTGGTGCTGCCCTGTGCTTCTGATGAGGGGACTGGACCTGATGATTCAGCTCTGCTAAGCTGTCCAAAGGGATGTGGAGATAAATGTCCTGGAGCAAATTCTGAACCGAGCATTCGTCTCAAACCAATCGTCAGCAGGAGCTAGGAATCACAACACAAAAGAATGTCTGACGTCCAGCCTCCCCATTGTACCTGCTCAACTCACTCCAGCAGGCCTTCTGCCCCTATGGTGTGACTGAAGCTGCTCAAAGCCAAGTTTATTATTAGCCTTGGTGGAGGGAAATCTGAAGTTTGTGCTTCTGTACCCTTTGCTAACTGTGCGCTATGTGTAGCTGCCATTCACGGCCCTCCCTCTCTAGAGGTGCTCTGTGTTCCCCTTGGCTTCTAGAGTGCCGCATTCTCTTCCTACTTTATGGGAGGCTCTCTCTTAGTTCTTTGTGCTGGCTCCTTTAGTGCAGCCCCTAAGCTCCAGAGTTCCATGCACGAGGGTCTTCTTTATTTACTTTCTGTGACTAATTGCGCTTAGTCCTTTGCTTAAATGACATTTCTGCTCAGAAATCCAAGCACTCATAACACAGCTTTGTCCTTGAAATTCAACACCATCAACAGACTACTTGTTTGATGTCTATATTTGGATGAATAACAACTCGAGATTAATATTTAGGAGGCATAAGAAACCTGCCCCCACCCCCAGGTTTCCAATTATTGTACTATACTCCCACGTGGCTAAGTAAAAGTGACCCCCTCTATTTTTCTTTCTCACGAGCTGCATAGCTGAACCACAATAAAGGAGCCCACACAAAGCAGCCTCTCCCCTTTACGAATCCAAACCCTCTCCCTGGTGGACTGCTGTAGCAATCCACCGACCGTCTTCCAGTCTCAACCCTTTCGGTCCAAACACATTCTCTGAGAAACAACCAAGGCACTGTTTAAAAGGCAAATTGAATCATGTCTGCTTTCTGCAGAGAACCTTTAATTACTCCAGGGCATTCTCATAGAAAACTTGTCGTTCTTACACTATGTGCATTTCCACCCACGGGCCCCCGGTGCTACCTCTGTCACTTGCTCCTTTCCTCCCTCTGCCCCAGCTATATTGATTCTTGTCGCAGCACTTACTGCTCCAACTATTTCCTCTGCCTGTAATTTTCTCTTCCCTCTGTTCTTTGTATGACCAACTTCATTTCTGGGATTTCCCTCAAAACCCCAGAAGTCAACTCCTCATTTTCCTTATCAATTATTTATCATTTCAGCCATCACCCACAGACTCCATCGAAGCCTTATTCTTATGTTCATTATACCTTTTTTACCGTGATTATAGCATATGTGCCTATGCATTTATGGTGTGTATCCCATTGAAAAATAGGCCCTAGAGCAGTGTTTGGCAGGGAAGGCCCTTAAACACTTATGGAAAATGAAAGGCTAATATAATGAAAGCCTTTGTGTCCTCTCCTTACTGCCTTTAGCAGGAACACGACTCACGTCTCTTTTCTCAACACCACTTCCTTAGAAGTTGCATCTCTCAGCAGCAGATCTCTGAGAGTCAGGATGTATTTTTTCTTCTTGAGGCAACTGTTGATTTTCTGGTGATAGGAGGCTATAGAACTTCTTTGATATCAACAACTCCTTGCTCCTTCTGTCCCTTCCTCCGAATATGACTCTGGGATGCCTTCGTATTTTCTCTTCTGGACTCTGTTGTAAACCCACTTTATTTGCCTGCTTTCTATTGCACGTCACGACAGCATTTTCCTTATACATTTGTTGGCACATACCTCTGTACCAGTGAGCTATGAACTCTTGATGCCAAACCTGGGGCAGTTCCAGTTCACACCCATAGCCTCAGGATAATTATTAGTTGTGCTCTTTTGTGTTCTCCAAACAGGAGTGGTATATATAGCTCTCCTCGCTGTGTCCTGTGTCCTTCACCGAAGATCCGGGCCCTTGTCATTTTTATGCCCCCCATGAAGTGGCCTCAGGTGGTACTATACTTTCAGTGCATTCCCAGAGAGACCTCAATATGAACTGTCACATCTGGCCACTGGACTCTGATTTGAGCTTTAAAGCCACTGTCTTCTCCTACAGGTGCAGACAGACTAATTTATCTAGGTGAGATGAATTAGCAATTAGCAACTGGCCTGCCTTAGAACTGCTGAGCTGGACTTTGCATGGGGAATTGCCTGCCTCAGAAATTGGAGTCATCAGCAAAGAGGGCACAGCCTTCGACAGTTGGAAACGCTTTCCATTCTGTCAAACGCATGGCTTGCTGTTTAGCGGAGCCCCCTGACCAGTGCTGAAACCTCTGTCTTTCTTGTCTCCTTTCTGGCTTTGCTTTGCACTTTGTATCACACTGGTACATTCTTTATGGCCTAATGGCAAATTGTTTTCCTTATTGATTGTATCTGGTTTAGCAAGACCTCTCCAAGACCACACTTTGTTAGCCAGCCATTGATTTTTGACTGAAATGCCATTGTGCGCTCCATTTAAACTGTCTGTAATTCAAATTTGTACCAGTGATTTATACTAGCCTTTAATGAAATTAACTTAAATTTACCTCTTTTTATATGGGAATCTATGATACAGGACAATACTTTACACGGTTGTTAAGACTCTATATTATGCCTTAATATTCTTTTAAAAATATATTTTTATTTTTATTATAATTAAAATTTTTTGAGATTCTGTGTTATTTTGATATAATTTCCCCAACGTTCTCTGTTCATGACATATATGCTTGTATTGTTGCTGTCACGCAGCCTGCTTTGTATGGTACCACTTGGCTTTTGGAGGCTTATTTTCATCCCTGAAGATGTTAACCACAGCCCAGTTGCATGTGCTCTAATATGCTCATACTGAGTTTATTGATTTACAATTGAACAAGTGAAGTCTAAGCTTCCTGGTTCAAGATTTTCATTATATTGCTTAGATTTTGCTGTGGAGCCAACAGTCTCAAAGTTGGTTGCTTAGACAATTGCACTACTTTTGCTCAGGGTTCATCTAGTTGGCATTTTTGGTTGACTGTGTCTGGGAACATCTTGTGTTAGATCATTCATAGCATTCAGTGACATTATCCTATTTCTAGGGACTAGTTGGAACTTGATTGATATGAGCGGGCTGCTGGACCATGTGATCCTCATCATCCAGGCTTCTGGATTATTCACATGTTTTCAGGATGTTTAACAACATCAAAAGGATAGCCTCTCATGAATATTGACTTTCTATCCTCTGTTATGATACCTTTGCTAATGTTGACCAAAGTAAGTCATATAGTTAAGACCGGAGATAGATTGGGGCTCGCTGCAGGATTCTATGAATATAAGTAGCAGGGTTACTGGGTTTTGATTTGTTTGGAAGGCTCTCTTTATATAGCCTAGAATGATTTTAAATTAGCACTCCTGCCTCAGCCTGAGTACTGGGGTTATTGTAACCTTTGGAAACGCGTTTCTTTTACATTTGCATACTAAAACACCACCATAATCATAGGTTTCGTACACTATTCTGTGGAGTCAGCACATAAAACCTCAGGAGGTTTAGTTTCAAAAGAATGAAGAGAGCCTCATTAGAACCATTTTCCAAGTTATATCCCACGATTCTAAGATAATTTGGCAAATAGTGTGGGCTGAGCATGTGTCTCTGTAATTCTTACGTGAAAGCCTTAGGCTCAGCAGTTCAAACTGTAACTGTACTTGAAATCAGGGCCTGCCAATAGGCAATTAAAGAAAGCCGAGATTGTATGGACAGATCCTCAAGTAGCATGACAGGTGTCCACATAGAAAGAGTGAATTAGGACCCAACAAGTGTGTCTACAAAGGAAAGGACACATAAAATCAGAGAGGAGATGATCACCGGCAAGGCAATACTAGAAAGATCTGTAGAACCAACCTACCAGAATCTTCACCATGAACTTCTAGATCTACTTCATGCTATGAAATTTAATTATTGTACAAAATAAGTAGATTTACCATATTGGTTTTCTAGGACTACTGTAGCAAAACACCATAGGCTGGAAATTTAAACTCTGGAAACTTATTTTCTCACAGTTCTGAAGTCCAGAAGTCCAAAGACGTAATTCAGAGTTAGACCGAGCCTCTTTGAAGTAAAAAATCAAACCAACTACAAATTAAACTTTGATCAGAGTAAGCAATTAGACCCTCACTGATTAATAGCAACAAGGAACAAGCTCAGATGAAACATATAATCACAGAATCACTCAGAGTTCTTTTAGACGTAATGTCTGGCATAGCATCAAAAATTATTGGCTGTCTAACGAGGCAGGGTGGTTTGACTAGGCAGACAGAATACAAAGCTATAGAAAACATCCAAAGACAGGGAAGACTGCGGATTAAAGCTATTGCCTGCAGACCAAACGTTCCAGAACCTTGTTTATAAATAAATAAAAATTCTTAGAATAAAATTGCATTCATTGTTTAAAAAGGAATACTAGCTAGGTATGGTAACATAATGCCTATGTTCTCAACACTTTAATAGGGAGACAGGAGTGTTATGAAGTAAAGGTTGTCCTTGACTGTATAGAGAGTTCAAGGACTTCCTGAGCTATATGGGACACTGTCTCAAAACAAACAAAAGTACACGAAATGCTTACTTTCTCTTTAGTATTGTAAGTATTAAGATTAATGCCAGAAAGCATAAAAAGTCTGTTCCCTTAGCTTAAGCAATAACCCGTATTTCACAACAAAGCATACTCCAACCATATTGCTTAGCAATAAAGTCAAAGCAAATCAAAACAAAATCAAATGATGGGTGAAGCATGTTATCCATCCCTTCAAGCACCATTATTGAGTTCTGACTCTGCCCCAAACTCTATTTTACTATTACTGTGACCCCTGAACCAAAACAGATGATAACTCACCAGGCAGGACCAGGTCAAAGCTCCAGAGACAAAACTCGTGCTTGTTCAAGTATGTTACCTACTCAGGATACTTGGTCCTTATGTTATTATTACCTATTTTTGATTGTGTTCTCCTTTGGGGTAAACATTATTTACTTCTTCTCTGCTCTCTGTTGCCTAATAACTAACACATTTTTTTTTTGATTAAAGTTAACCCTATCAGGAGCTGGAACAAAGAGAAGCATGGCAGGCTTAGTCTTTAAGTGGGAGAGCGTCAGGGGTGGGTCACTGGGGCTGGTAGTAGTGAAAACAGTGTAAACATAAGCTCTTCCCGCCATAAAGGCCTTTTCTAGGAGCGGATGTCCATGGCAGACCGGAGTAGATTGCCATTCCAGAGTTATTCATTGCATTTTATTTTCAGTAGAAATGATTTGTTGGGGATTCGGGCGAGGACTCACTTTGCAAACTAGGTTTTTAATCCTCTATTATTCAGAGTCTATTATTCTGGAGTCTTTTAAGTTTGTTCGGCAGGTACTACCCTGGTTCACATGAGCAAATAATGTGCGCGGTGGGTATGTGTCACTCTCAAATTCATAGGCTCAAACCCTGGTTCCCCACTGCGATGGGGCCTTTGCTGAGTGACCTGGTAATGAGAGGGATTTGTGATATTTCAGGGGCATGATTAGTGATTTTCCAAACCAACCCCATAGAGCAGTGCACCCTCTTTTCACACGGCTGCTTGCTGCAACCTGTGGTGAGCCCCCACCAGAACCCAACTCTGTTGGCACTCTGTTCTTGGACTTGTAGCATTAGAACAGTCCAAAACCAATTTCTGCTATTTGTTAGCTATCTGCTCTATGCTATTTTGTTGAAGCGGCTCAGACCGACTAACAGTGATGGTGTTCAAAGGTCCAAAGGAAAATACAAAGGCAAGAGAATAGTTGCTTTGGGAAACATGGAGAAGAAGGTCTTATTGGGAAGGTGAGCCATAATACTTTCAGCTTTAAATGTTGATCCGATAGGGAACTCAGCTCGACTCTGTTTAGAGAAACTGCAATCATTCAAACTCCTGCAAGGAAAGGCTATTGTCTGTGCCTTTGACGCAGGAGAGTGGGTGCCATGACTAGCTCATTCTCAATGAGCCTTCCCTTGGTAACCTGGCCGTGGTTGCAAACATGTCAAGCATTTAAACATTTCCAGGAGGAATTAAAGCTAGGTTGGGATATTTCAGAGCCAACAGCTACAGGAAATGACCTCTTCTGAAGCTGACGGGAGGCTCAGGTGTGCAGAAAATATGAAATGCAAAGTGTGAATAGAAACAGTGTTCAGATATATTAAGCAAAAAAATTCAAACTGTGAGAAATATTGCTTTGATAAGTTGCAGAATCATGGAAATTGCTTCTGTCTTTTGGTAGATTTAGCTTGCTAGCCAATTTAAAGAATTATACTTGTCAGAAATCTTCAATGACATAGACCTTTGTTGCTTTTATGGACATTGAATAATTAGCATGTAGTCAAGGAATCATGTGGATGGACTTCAGCAAAAACAGTGCAAAACCATTTAATTCAGAGAATGTTTAAAATTACCACAAAGAAAAGATGTATGTTTTACTCTTACTTTCTACATTTATTTATTGTGTGTATGCATGTGTGTATGTATGTGAGTGTAGTGTATGTGATAGTATGTGGATGTGTTATTGTGTGTATACACGTTTGTATTAGAGATGTGTGTTATTTTGTGCATGCATGGGTATATGTATGTGCATGTGTATGCCATGTTCATCCAAGACAACTTACAGGAATCAATTCTTTCATTCTATCACGCGGGTTTTGAGACCCAAACTCAGTCTCAGGCAGCATTCACCTTTACCCACTAAGCATTTCCTGCCAGTCTCCTTGTTTTGTTGTTTATTTGAGGCAGATCGCATGTATTTCAGGCTGGTTTTGAACTCACTATTTAGCTCAAATGACCTTGAATCTCTAATCATCACCACACTTTCTCCTCATGAGGACTGGAATTGTGGAGCATGTACACCATGCCTTATTTGTGGAGTGCTTGAGATGGAACCCCAGGCTTTGTGCAAGCCCATTACCAAACTGAGTTACTCCACTAGCCCTCGGGTATCAAATAGGAATGCAAGATTCTGAATAATAATAATAATTATTATTAATTATTATATTATATTTTAATATAATAATATATAATTATACAATATATAATATAATATATAATAATAATAATTCTGAAAATTATTGTATCTTATGACCAATTTTTTTGTATGATCATAATACTGGTTTTTGATGGGAAGTATGTGGGCAAGAGAAGCAAAGTAACAATTTAGTCATATACAAAATCACAGTCATGGAAAGAGCGGTTATGAAAGCAAATGGACTTGGACTGTGAAGTGGTAAAGAGGCGGAGCCTCGGCCGGTGGGTGGGTTGAGTAGAGGCAGAGAATCAGAGCAGAAGAACTTTCTCTGGCTTCAAAGGGAATAAAAAATGAGTTGCTCTCCTGATCACTTTTATTTGAAGCTTATATATTTGAATAAGTAACATATCCTCAATAATAGATTGGCAAAAAGTCTTCAGACTGCAAAGTACAAAATGGTAAATATAGGTGGCCTTTCCATTCTTTTTATAACATATATTATTTTTAATTGACCAGTTTCATTGTTTGATAATTTCATACACTGTATTCTGGTTTCCTGCTCCACTCTCTCTACCTCCTTCCAAACTCAGTCAAGTTTGTTTGCTTTTCTAACTCCATCATTCTGGATTTTGTGTTTAGTTTCACCAGGGCCACCTGTGTAACAGCTGTGCTAGAATACCCCTTGGAGTCTGCTGGGCTCATCAGTGGGTGCACAACTAAAGACAATTCTTGTTCTCCCTGAGTCTTTCAGAAGCCAACAGTACATCAGTGAGACAAGGGCTCCTGAGTTCCTCCTCCATCCGGCCCTGACTCATGATGGGGCCATTCTTGTGCAGAACCGCAGCATCCACAGTGGACGTTTTTTTCCAAGAAGATATTACTACCCACTGTTCTTCCCAGTTTCCAAATCTTACATCCTTCTTTGCAATACTTTCCAAGCCCTAGAGAGAGGACGGTATAAATGATGGGTTTAGGGCTGAGCGCTCTGCCCTTTACTCTCAGAGCCCTGGGCAGGCATGAGTCTTTGCATTCCCCATTTTTTGTTTGAGAGAGAGGCTTCTCTAATTAAGGCTGAGAGTAGGAGTTATCTAAGGGTATCAACATAAATAATTAGATGCTAGGTCAAATTAGCAAACCGACAGTGTGGTGGTTTGAATGTGAATGCGCACATAGACTTAGTTATTTGAACACTTGGCCTCTAGTTGGTGGCACTGCTTGGAGGAGATTAGGGAGAGGTAGGTGCAGGTTTGCTGGAGGAAGTTCATCATGGCAGGGGGAAGGAGGAGTTTTTGAGAGTTTGTAGGCTCACCCCACTTCTGCTTCAAGTTGATGGTTGAAGATATGACCTCCCAGTTTCTCGCTCCTGCCCTGCTACCATTATTGAAGCTCCCTTTGAAACCATAAGTCAAATTAATGCATTTTTCTCTAAATTGTCTTCGTCATGGTTCTTTATCACGACAACAGAGAAGTAATTAATACAAATTGTGTTTTCGTTCTCTCGAGGGCTCGTGTGCTCTCTCCATAGGTCTGTGACCAGGTTTCTATTCCTACTGACCTTTTCTTACTTCACTTTGGAAGCATTCTAGGGATTCATGTGCATTTCAGTGTGCGCGTGCACACACACAGACGGGATTCATGTGCATTTCAGTACACACACACACACACACACGTAGGATCTTGAATGGCTGCACACTATTCTAGGATATTTTGTACCTTGTTCACTATTTGCATCACACAGTCTGAACATGTGCCATTTCAGTATGAACAGAAATACCTAATGAAACAAGATTCCACAGTATTCTCATCAAGGACCATGCCTCAGATGTTCCTAGCCTTTGTAGTTAGATTTTAATAGTTCAAAGTTGATTCTACGCTGCTGTATCTTTTAAAGGGAAATGCTCATCTCATTATTTTCTTTCTTTCTGAACAAGAAGGATATTTATGGAAAGGTTCATTTATATCTAATCTTTCTCACAGAAATGTGCATAATGCACCTTAATTGGTAATCGTTCCTAAATTACCCGGAATTTCAGTTTTGATTAGTTTTTCTTTGACTGAAAGACTCCTGGCATGTGCTGTTAATATCACCGTGCATGTCTGGCAGTGGCCCCATATGGTGTTGTCTAGTGTCATGATCCCTGCCTTAGTTTCTATGAATAGGTCTTGCTGTGGTCAATGAGAAATGATGAGCCAGGACCACATTTCTCAGAATTTAGCCCTGATTCCAAGTAATGATCACTGTAGTTTAAAAGGTTTCATTTTTAGAATTTTTAAAAATACTTCGTTTTAATGTATGTGTTTTGCTTGCATGTATGTCTGTGTGCTATGTAGGCTGGTGCCTGCAGAGGGCGAAAGACAGTGCTGGATCTCCTAAAGCTGGAGTGACAACAGGTGTGAGCCGCCACGTGGGTGCTGGGAGTCAAACTCAGGTCCTCTGGGAGAGCAGCCAGGGCTCTTAATGACTAAGCCATGTCTCTAGTCCCAAAATGAAGTTTTAAAAGTAACACTTTTGTCATAGTCTAAAAGATTATTCCCCAAAGAGATCGTTGTTTTATTATGTTTTGACGGTTAAACTGAGTTTGCCTTCCTATTTACCATCTAGTTTATATTGTTATCTTAACATTAGCAGTTTTAAGAGAGAGAATGAACGAGCAGCTGTGGGAGTCTCACCTAGTGGTGCCTCAGATAGCCCTTCACTCCCACGTCCTAACTCAGGCCCTGGTGCGGCAGCCACTGTAATCACACAGTTACAAACATTTAAGAGTTGTATGCTGCCATCCAGACCTTAACAGTGACAGCAAATGTAGGTAAATCACACATCCCAAGCCATCAAGATGGCATATTGCTCTGTTACTCATCACAAACTAAATTGGTGTTTCTTGTCCTAGTCAACAGGTTCATAACTCCTATTTTTATTTTGCATAAGTTTATATTTGTTTTTTATAAGACACATTGACTTTGGAGGGCAAGCGCTTTCTCTATTCTCTCTTCAGGACTAATGTTTTATTCACAACTAAAGTGATTTTTCATACCTTTTAAGTTAAAAAGCTCAACCATTTAATCTAATGCATGTTGCAGTGTGGCCAGCAATGGTTTGGTGGAGAACTTCACCTCCTGGAAGGATTAGTTTCATTAAGGAACCCATGCATAGCATAGAGTATTTGTTGGATATAGTGCCCTTCTAAGATGTGTGTACTAAGGAATTGATGCAAAAAAATCTAGTTAAGAGCAAATATTTGGTCTGTCTTCAGGTACGGAAGTGAAAAAGCCCTGCCCAGAAAATGTCACTCAGCGCCTCCCAAATATTTGCATTATTAGACCCAAGAGGATGAAAGACAAAGTATCTTTTCCTCTTTATAAAAGACAGTGATTTGGGAGCTATCAAGGAAAACAACATGATGGTGTGAGTAGCTTTCAATGAATCAATAATGTTTTAACTACCAAGAAGTGGGTCAATATGAGAACAAGAGGTGCAACAGGTTAAAGAGTCATGTGATTTTCATTTTTATTTTCCACTTTATTCTCTTCAAATGATTTTTGGTTAAAAGTAGTTTGTGGGTTAGAAATCATTAAACTTTTTATGTATGGGAATGATGTTGGCTTACATAGCAAAGCACTTCCAATAATACCTAAGTGACAAGCTACATTTATGAGAGCTCTCTGAGCCCAGAATTATAACCATACCTGATAGTCATTCATGGACTAATAAACGTCTTGGAATGAGTAGCACTTTACTACAAAAAAATTAATCAGGTATGTGGTTGCCAGTGCCTCTCTTCTGGAACAAGGACAATCTTTGTCCCAAGAGGACTTTTAGCAATGCAACTCTTACAGTGAGACCCCGGAACAAATATAAAACCCGTGTGAAGACGTGAACATAATGAGTATGGCCTTGAGGGCCCAGGTTCTCCCACCAGCTCTGCGGACGGGCGGTACTGTGCTTCCCCTTCATCTTCTTGGGCCCTCAACTTAATTATCCTTAATCCAATAGTGTTAGAGTAGAAATGTCAGCTTCCTCAGAACTCTAAAATTTGGAAACTGAAATAAATATGATATCCACATCCCTCGGAAGTTGCCAGACAGAAGATATAATTACCTGGACTTGATGAAAAATTTATGCTGTTTCTTTTCTTTTATGAAATCATTAATTTTCATGAAAAGTTGCCTGAAACAGTACTTGAGTAACTACTGGTCAATGGAAACTAATGTGTCATCTAATATAAAGAATGATTATTTTCTTATCCACAGGCAGAATAAAAACATGTTTCTTATAACAGTTTTAACCATGGGAAAATATATGAGAAAATGAAGATTTTTTTTTTAGAGATTTATTTTGTTTTATGTGTGTATGTGTTTTACCTGCATGCATGCCTATGTACTCTGTGTATTACAGGGACAGGAGTCCGAAAAGGGCCCTGAGTCCCCGGAACTGAATTTATGAATGGTTGCGAACTACCGGATGGGGGCTGGGAATGGGACTTGAGCTCTCTGCAGGGACAAGTGCCCTTAAGCCATCTTTCCAGCCCCTCTAGAACCCTTTTCATCCTGAAAACGTGCAAGTTCCACACCTATTAGGATGACGTTTTGTTTCCTCGCCTGGCAGTCATTGCTTCTGCCTTTTCATTCTCCTCTTTGCTCATCCAGACTTGTTTGCAGCATGAGATGCCATCCTCCAACTCCAGGCTTTCAAGGAGATTTTTAAACTGTCTACCTTACCTGATTGCTCTTCCACTCTCTGTACTAGCTTGTTTCTTTTCTTCCTTCTCGGTTAGCTGCATGAACAACTTCCCTCCAATGTCAACAAATGAGCAATGGTTACAAAGCTGTTTTGTTGTTTGTTTGTTTTGGTAAGGAACATCATTCCTGAAGAGCTTCTCTGTTACCCAGTATTTACCATTTATCTTCTGCTTTCCCCTGCGACTAGTCTTACTTCTTTTCCTCCTGTCTCGAGATACAGTCAACTCAACTTGGATGAAGCTTTATGGCTCTCTCTGCTCTTCTGCCATCCAAGTCTGACGGCTGGGGTCAAGCTCTCTCTTCCTCAAGAGAACACTTCTTCATCTTCACTTATTTCAAATCTCCCTTTCCTGTCCTCATTCCAGGCAAACGCCTCACTCTGGTGTCAAATCCTTCAAACTGCATTCACTTCCAATGTAGTAATACCAGACTTCTTGGGCCGTCTGTTCTCTGCTTCTTTGACATTCTTCCAACTGACTTTTTAATCACTTGCTTCCCATATTCTGATACCTGTGTTTCTAGTAGGTGCAAGTGATGTATGAATCTCAATTCCACTCCAGGCTGATCTTCTTATGGAAAACTCTATGCAGTGCACGGCTAGCATCATAGGAATTCAGTTAGTTTTCATAGTCCTACACAATCTGTTTGTGTTTGTGTGTGTGTGTGTGTGTGTGTGTGTTGCCTATTTGTTTCTAAGTTCCTCAGAGGTGTTATGAAATACCCTAGGTCTGGGATAATTGAAAACGGACAGGCTTAAAAATATAACAAGGAAAACTGTGAAGATTCTTCTAAAGCAAAGCAATCTTAGCTAGCCAGCCCTCGTCTTTCCCAGTATACCTCTTTTCACTGTGTGGTGGCTGAGGTTATGTTTTGGGAAGCAAAGCTATAGATTCTGGAAGGAGGCCAGAAAGAGTAGCTGGAGCAAGTTGTGTGTCCCAATTAAAGCTGAGATGAGGTTTGCGAGCCGATTGCCCTGCTTGTGTGTGTCAGGGTGTAATTGGGTTCTGCGTCTTGGCTTGGGATGTGACCAGACTATTTGTTGGCTGTGTTTTAAAATCAGTCATTAAATTGTATCAAAATTTGAACATTTTTAGAAGAGACTTTTGGCATTGTTTGTACTCTGACGTTATGTGGAAGTAGAGAGTTAGAGACATTAATGAGACATGTGAGTCCAAAGATCTATGGTGGCAAAATCTGAAAGCCTGAAGCTCTCCACTGTAGGACAGAACATAAGATGGAGTTACAGTAATGAAACCAGCTAACCAGACATTTGTCAGCCTTGTGGGTCTTTTAAAATAACCCGTTTTAGGTTCGCTGATTTTGTCTGTTGTTTTTCTTTCTTTAATATCTTCTGTTGGTCCCTTCACTCTTAAGTTTAAAATCTTTTCTGATTTTTTAACAAGAACACCTTTGAAAGTCTATTGATTTCAGAGCTTTTGGTTTTAACTAATAGATACACTTAATACTGTAGATGGTCTTTTCAAGGCCTGCACTAGCTAGTTCCCATACATTTTGCTATACTATCATTTGAGTTTAGATTTAAATACTTCTAACTACATGTTGAAGCCTAAACCCCAGTGTTACGTTGAAGAGATGGGGCATTTGAAAGGCTAGTTAAGTTAACATGCAGTCATGAGGGTAGAGTCTAATAATGGGGCCAGTGTCCTTTTAAGGAAAGTGACCAGTGCTCTCTTCTTTCTTTACCATATGAAGGTACAGTAAGAAGGTACCCGTGCAAGCTGGAAACAAACCATCTCCAGCAACTCAATCTGTGGTGTCTTGACCTTAAATGTCCAGAACTGTGAATAATAGATTTCGCTCATTTAACCTGTCATGTGAATAGTACTTTGTTACAGCAGACTGAGAAAACTAGCATTTTTCTTTTGGGAATCCCTCCATATGACTATTTCAATGACTGTTACATGTGTGCTTGGAAAACAATTATGTTTTGTGTAACCATGGATTCATGATTAATAATTATTCTAAGAACTCTTTTACTGGTTATGTTCTTTGCATGAGTGGTATATGTATGCACATGTGTGTGGGTATACTTGTCTGTGTATACTGAAGTCAAAGACTAGTCATCTTCCTCTGTTGCTTTTCCCATTTACTTTTTTGAGACAGTTTCTCTCACTGAGCCTAGTTTCTTTATTGATTAACCCGTTGGGCATCAAACTGTTGCATGGGGAGCGGGCCCTTTGTTTGTTCCGTCCAGACTGCCCAGCTAGCTTACACCCGAAATAACCACACAGAAACTGTAATAATTTAAACACTGCCTGGCCCGTTAGCTCTAACTTCTTATTGGCTAACTCTTACATCTTAATTTAACCCATTTCCTTCAATCTGTGTGTCACCACGAGGTTGTGGCCTACCAGAAAAGTTTTGGCACACCTACCCCCGGCTGAGGATCCATGGCTTCTCTGACTCTGCTTTCTTCCTCCCAGAATTCAGTTCTGTCTTCTCCACCTACCTAAGTTCTGTCCCATCAGGCCAAGCAGTTTCTTTATTGATTAACCAATGAAAGCAACACATAAACAGAAGCCCATCCTACACCAGAGCCTAGATGCAATATGCTGGGTATTCTGGTTGGCCAATGAGACCCTAGGATCTGCCTATATCTACCCATCCTTGCTTCCCTCCTGTCTTAGTGTTCTATTGCTGTGAAGAGATAACATGACAGAGCAACTCTTATAGAGAAAAAACAAACATTCAACTGGGGCTGGTTTCAGTTTCAGAGGTTTAGTCTATTATCAGCATGACAGGGAACATGGCGGCAAGTAGGCACAAGTGGTGCTGGAGAAGATCCGAGGCCACATCCCCTAATAGTGCTGGTGACCAAGCATTCAAATCTATGAGCCTTTGGGGGTATTCCTATTCAAACCATCATACCGTCTCACACCTAGTGCTGGAGTTAAAGATGTGCACATCTGCACCCAGTTTTTATGTGGTTGTTAGGGGCCCAGGCGCAGGTTCTTATGCTTGTCCAGCAGACATGGTATCCATTGAATCGTCTTCCTACTCCTGTGTATGACCTTCAGGCCTTGGATGTCCTTATTTTCTTCACTTGGTTCATCTTGTAGTGAGAGTAGTGTGGTAGGAAGTCTTCTAGTGTGTTTCTCTTCTTCTCTTCTTGCATCATATAGATTTTGGTGTTTATAAGTGGCTCCTGAAGACCCAGGTCACAGAACTTTGTGACCTGTGTTAATTTTTTATAGTAAAAAATGACTTCTGTTTGATGTTTAATGCTTTTGGTTCCCATTTTATTTGTCTAATATAAAGACCAATACTGCTGCTTCCTTAGCTGTGGTTGCCTGGAGTACTTTTACTCAGTTCCTTATTAGTCTTCCTGAATTTTGTTTTTTAGTGTTTCTCTTCTTATTTGATAGGTTAAGTTGCATTTTACTGAATGAGTTAAGCTAATATTGATTTCAATTATTCTATGCAAACCAGGCATATTTGTTGTGGTTTTATGATATGTCTATAATACGTTTTTCTTGGTTCTTTAAAATAGTTTAAAATTTGAAATTTTAATTTGGTGCTTAGAAGTAGCTTCATATATTATGGTTAGGTCAGTATTATTGGCTATGTAAATACTCTATTCCTCTTTTTTCTTTTTCAAATATCTACCAGAGTTATTAGGTAGTTTTGTTTGGTTTTGGTTTGGTTGGTTTAATTGTTGTTTTTAAAATTAGCTTCTCAATCATCTGGAAGGAAAACCTCCTGAGTAATTACATTATAAATGGGTCTGATGAAGCATGGCTACTACCGAGAAGCTGGTACAAGATGTCCTACATTAGCCTGGCTATGACAGTAGTGTCCTATATCTACACTATGAGAGAACACAATTTAAAGGACCGATTTAAGACTTGACTCTGTGTTCCTGGGGCTGTTAGTTTTTAATAGGAACTTTATCTCCATCTATTAGCTATAGAACAATTACCTTATTTTCTATGTCCCTGCTTTCCCTCTCCTTTTCCTATTAGCTCACACACAGTCAAGACTTCTGATAAACAATGTGTATCACATACCTCCTTATTTTCTATCTTACCCCCATTTTTCGCTCTTATACCTGTAACTTGCATATTAGGAATAATTTACTATAGTAAATGCATAAAGGTATTTAATATATTAAGAAATTAAATTATTAGGAGTTTAATGAAGTTTATCTTTTAACACTACAGTCTTCTAAACCGTGACCCTCCTGCCTAGTGTTGCCCTCTGGGGCAAAGCAAGCTATATTACATTTGTTCCAAAGAAACTGTAGCTACTTTTGCCCTAGGAAATCAGGGTGATTAATAGTCAAAGGTCACAAATATTTACTGTTTGTCCATTCATAGAAAACCACTTGTTAGCCTCCTGTCCAGTGTGCTTGTAAAAACAGGCGCATGGCTCCAGAATTCCTTAGTCTAAATTAATGCTTATAAAAGTTTTTTTTCTGACTTTTACATTGATAGACAGTTTGACTATTCCATTTTTGCTTCATACCTACTTTCCTTAAAGCTTTTAAACATACTGTCTGCAATGTCCTACATTGCTGTTTCTGAGTATTCTGAGGCAAAGCTAATGCTGTTTCTCTAATCTACTTATATTTTACCTAGAGGAACTGAGTTATCTGATTTGCCTCATTTTTTCTTGTCAGTTTATGCTTCCAAATTGATAACACTGAGTTAGTTTCCTATGTATCCTTGCTGGTCCACACAATGTCTTAAACTGGGTCTTTCAATTACATGCATATTGCATCTTCATACTGTGGCATTCATTTTATGTTTCTTTTCTAATCCTTTTTTTTATTAGTTTTTTGATCCTTAATATTACTTTAGCCTCATTTTTACTCCTTTTTTTTCAGTCTTGTATTTTTATTAATGTTTCTTCTTCCTTGGATCCTATACAACATAATCATCACTAATAGTTTTGCTATTTTTAATTATACTTCCTATTTTATCAATTAAAATTTTCTTTATTTTCATTCATTTTGGTTTTTAATTTTAAATGTTATTTATGTGTGAGTGTCTGTGTGTAAGGTGGGTAGGTGTGTGGTAGTGGTAGATTGAATGAAAATGACCCCACAGGCTCAGAGGAACTGGCACTATTGGGAGGTGTGGCTTTGCTGGAGTGTGTCATTGGGGGTGGGCTTTGAGGTCTCAGAAGCTCAGGCCAGGCTTAGTGTGCACTGTAGAACTCTCAGTTCCTTCTCTGGCACCATGTGTATCTGCGTGCCACCATGTTTTCCTCCATGAAGATAATGAACTAAACCTCTGAAACTGTAAGCCAGCTCCAAGTGAATGTCTTCCTTTATAAGAGTTGCTGAGGTTGTGGTCATGTTGTTCACATCAATAGAAACTCTGAGACAGTAACTGTGAGTGGACATGCTTTGAGACCAGAAGGGGGCATTGTTCTCTATCTCTTTTCTATTTTTATTTTTGTGTGTGTGTATGCGTGTGTGGATTTTCAAGATAGGGTTTCCTTGTAGCTTTGGAACCTGTCCTGGAGCTAGCTCTTGTAGACCAGGCTGGCCTTGAACTCACAGAGAACTAAGGCCTACCTCCGCCTTCGAAGTGCCGGGATTAAAGGCATGTGCCACCATTGCCTGACTCTTTCCTATTCTCTGAGCAGAGTGTCTCAATGAACCTGGCGTTCTTGTTTGCTCAGCTGTGCTGGAAACCAGAAAGACTCACTGATCCTCTTGTGTTTTGGGACATTTATGCACTGTCTGAAGATGTGTTGCTCTGATTGGTGTAATAAAAAAGCTGAATGGCCAATAGCTAGGCAGGAGGTATAGGCAGGATTTCCAGAGAGAGAAAGGAAGGAAAGGAGCATGTGGGACATGCCAGGAGACATGGAGAGGAAACAGGAGGTGCAAGATGGAAGAGAAGTAACACCATGTGATATTAACAGAAATGTGTTAATTTAAGTTATAAGAGCTAGTTAGAAACAACCCTATGCTATTGACTGAGCTTTTGTAATTAATAAGAAGTATCCATGTCATTATTTGGGAGCTGGCTGATTGGACGGAAAAAGACTCATTATATTCTTGTCTCCACCCTGTCTTAGAGCTGGAGTTACAGAAGTATGTAGCATTTGAGGCTCACAATGTGCATTCTAAAGTGCCAAGTGCCTTTAACCACAGAATCATTTCTCCAGCCTTTGTGTTTTTAATTTTATTATTTATTTTTTGTTTAACCCATAATGGATGCTTTACCTTCATGTCTGAAGAAAAGGGGTTTCAGTTTCCTTTGAACTGGACAATGATAGTGGTTAGTGACTCTGAGCACCGGGGAACTAGACTCCAATCCTCTGTAGTTGTAATGAGTACACTTAGCTGCTGGGTCTTCTGCCAGCCCCTCTATTTATAATGTTTAAGTCATGATTCTCCAACTCACCCTGCTTATTTGACACTGTTCGGATTGTAGGCTTATGCTGCATCTTTGTGGTGGTGTTTTGGTGAGATGACGTTTTATTCCGTACATTGTTTGAACTTGAACTCTTTGCTTTACTTTATAGTAACTTCATATAGATTCAAATGGCATGGTCCTTAGATTTCTGTGCAAGGTTGAGATACGTGTTGTTTTATTGGTACTTCAATGATGGCTTCCTCTACCCCTTCAGTGGAATATAGATTTTTTTATCTGGAAGCTGATTCTTCTTTTGTTTTAACTGTTCTTGTCTGATGTTTAGGGGAGAAGCGAGGAGTGAGTTTTCAACATTTCCTTTAACTTACATGCAGTTTTCTTTATAGTTACAGATCTTAAATTTCCTGTTTGAGTTGTTTTCTGCTTCACAGCAGTCTTTTCAAAGAGCACCCTCCCCTTCTTTTTAGCCTTCATCTTATTGGAAATGTCACTTTTTACAGACAGTTTTCTTATGGCGTTATCACAGCTTTATCTCCTCCATGCAGTTGGATGCAGGTCCACTGGTGTCACACCGTCTTTAGTGTCTTCCTCTGGTGGCTGGCTTCCTCTACAGCCAGTGCGGTCACTCTCACGCTTTGATCTCTGTTCTGCTCTCTGCTAAGGCAGAATTTTAGAAATTTTAGAAATTTGCTGAGATTTTTTTTTGTTTCCCTTTCTATTTATATGAGTTTTAGAGATCAAAAATGTCTTATCAAGATGGGAAGTTTGGAGACCATGGTGGGAATTTAGTTAGGGCTTACCCCGTTGCCATCGCTGAATTTTAAAAGTATGCTTCTTAACCATAGAAATTTAGATCCAAAAGTATGAGGTAAGGGCAGACAAATTTGTAAATTATTTCTGAAAAACTTCAGCCTTGTCTTGAGTCCAGACCAGGATCTAGAGTTGGTGACATAGTTGGCATATATCTGTGCTTGACTGAATCATCTATTTTCTAAAAGTAAGGAGTCAACATTTAATTTTAATTTTTGTCATAGACTTAGCCATTAGTGTTCTGCGATAATGACTGGACTGATCTAAGAACTCCCAAGAACAGCTTGAGAGGCTATTTTTAAGTAAGTAAATCTTCAGAAATAGAGAGTCACTCTCTCAGAGGCACATTAGTCAACTAGGAAATATTTTGCAAATAATTCGAAAAATTTTGAAATTTTTTTGCAAAGCTATTGTGGTTTGGGTGAAAAATGTCCTCAACAGGCTCATGTATTTGGACAACTTCGGCTCCCAATGGATGTTGGGAGATTGATGGGGCTTTTACTACTTGTTGGAAGAAGTATGTCACTAGTGAAGGACTCAAGTAGGCTCAAGCATGGTAAACATGGCTCTGACAAGGTCTGTTCCTCCTCTATTCCCTCTTCCTTGCTACAAATGATTAGATCACTCTTCTAGAACTAGCCACCAAGGTCTATTCTCCTATTTGGCCACTTCTTCATCCTGAGGCTGACAGCCAAGGTCCAGCTATCAAAGTGTTGAAGCCCAACAATCAGAAGACCCCTTTGGTTCACCAAATTAACATGCCCAATTAAACACCTCATCCTAACATGGGATGTGGGGGCTTCCCCTTTACCTTTATAAACTGCCATTTGCCAGTGAGCCATGTCTGTCTCCCATTGTCCCTCTGGGGCAAATAAATCTCCTTTGTGCAAAGAACTTGGTCTTGAAATGTTTTGTTCTGATACCAGTCCTGTCAACTAAGGACTGGCTTTGAAGTCCCTGTTATGACAAACCTGCAGTCATGACAGACTACAGAGGGGGTCCAACAGAATACAGGCCCCTGATTCAGCAGGATGTGCCCCTGACCTCCAGCTCAGCCCTAGTTTCTGGAAAAACCACAAAATGTTCCCATAAGTTAAAGGGTCAATCAGATGTTAAACAAACAGACTCCAGCCATACTTTGCTGATATAGATGTAATGAAGTAACCTCCACTAAAATGTAACAACTTCCCTACAAGTGTAGCCAAACAATCAGCTCAGGACAGGTACCCCCCACAGGCAGAGGAGCACCAATCTATGCAATTTGCAGACCCAGTGATGTGGGATTTCCCATCTGTATGCTGTGAATATGTTTTATTACCATTACTTACTGAATAAAATTGTTTTGGCCAATGGCTTAACAGAGCAAAGCCAGGTGGGAAATCCTAACAGAGATATAGAAATGGAATAGATGGAGTCAAGGAAACACCATGTGGCTGCAGAAGGAGAAAGACGCCGAAAAATCTTACCGGTAGGCCATAGCCTCATGGTAATACATAGATTGATAGAAATGTATTAACATATAAGAGTTAGCCAGGAATATGCCTGATATTGTTGTAATTAATATAGTTTCTGTGTGATTATTCTGGTCTGGACAACCGGGAAATGAACACGCGGTCTCTGTTTACAACCCCCCAGTTTCCATTATAATATGGAAACTTAGATAAATGCCCTGCCCTGTTGCTGTTTGTAGTCTCCCTGTTCTGCTGCTGCATTGGAAGGATGGAGGACCTGAGTTTGAACTTGCAATAAAAAGACTCTGCTTTAGCATTAGATCTAGTCTCTTGGTGGTCTTTGGGGGTCCAAACTCTGGGTGCAACAATAATGATGGCTGGCAGGGCAACAGGAGATGGCAGAGTGGTCCCATCTGCTCCAGCCAAGGAGCAGAGAGTGAAGGTGCGGTTGCTCAGTTTGCATATTCCTGTTTACTAAGCACAGAACCTCAGCCTGGGAAATGGTGCCGTACACAATAGGGTGGGTCTTCTCACTTCAACTCAGTCTAGAAACCAACCACAGACATGGGTCTTCTCATTTCAACTCAGTCTAGAAACCAACCACAGACATGGGTCTTCTCACATCAACTCAGTCTAGAAACCAACCACAGACATGGACCTTCTCACTTCAACTCAGTCTAGAAACCAACCACAGACATGGACCTTCTCACTTCAACTCAGTCTAGAAACCAACCACAGACATGGACCTTCTCACTTCAACTCAGTCTAGAAACCAACCACAGACTTGTGGGTCTTCTCACATCAACTAAGTCTAGAAACCAACCACAGACCTGCCTAGAGATGTGTTTCCTGGTTGGCTCCAATGCCATGGACTTTCAATATTAACATTTACAGCAAATAGTCAAACCCTCATCTTTACTACTGTGAGCCCTTGTCCTCTGTGGGCCCATATTTCACATAAGATAATTTACGGGCAGGCTCACTGGCCACTAGGCAGCTGTAATCCTGCCAAACAAGCAAGTTAGCCAACTAAGAAAGACCAGGATGTATTGCTCCTTCTCCTTTGTTGTAATGTAGATCGCCTGGGGAGAGGTGTTTTCCAAAGCTGGTGATCAAGTTGCAGGTGTTTCCCTAGGCCTGTGTCCCCCTAGAAAGAGAATATTAATGAGGATCCACCTTGGTTTTACCTGGGGGATAAAAGGTGTTTTGTATGATAAACACGGGTAGATCTACAGGATGGAGGAGGCCTGAGATGCCCTTCTGTGATGACAGTGTGAACTTATTTTCTCGTGCCTCCTTACGGGTCAAGAGAGGGGAAGATAGTATCTATGTTGAAGCCTACAGGCTCTGACAATCCTCTACTTGTAATTTGTAAAGAAGATGCTCATGGTCTCTTGTTATTATTTTGCATTAGTCTCCTAATAACATTTTTTTTTTAATCCCTACTCTTGTTATTTATCTCTATTATCACCACAGCTGCCTTATCTAAATGTGATGTTTCACATTGAGGAATGGCATGAGATGGCACTCCAGTGGTCTGTGCCTGCAGCAATGGGGAGCCATACTGTTTGTGGTTATCTAAATTAGCTACAAAAAATAGCCTCAGATATTCTGTTGTGTTGCACATTAACAGTTTTTTCTTTTAAGTTCAAGTTCTTTCTGAATTTCCGGGTTCATAAGAAAACCTGTCATCAAAAATTGTTACTTTGATCTTTCACCGGCAACGCCTCTGCGACTTGTGTTGTTGTCTGTGAATTAAATGCACTAAGATAATCAATAAGGCAAGTTACACACGAGGAACTCATTCTGTTAATTAGATTTCTTAATGGGCTTTTGGGGAGGACTTAAATGTAATTTAGCTTCACAGTAGTGTATTTCCTGTGTAGAGTTAAATTTAAAGCACTAGGTTAGCTCCCTCTTGCTTCTGCTGAATTCAGGTTTGTCTCTACAATGATGTCATCTTACCGAGCAATGCGATATTACTATATATCATATAGAGAACTTCAGTAAGGATAGGATTTGTTTTACCGTAAAAAGAAATGTCGGTTGGGTGATGTGCTGCAGTCCTTTCCTCAGGAAAAGTCTCCCTTCTGCTGTAGTCGCTTAGACTTCCAGGCTCTAACATGAAACCGAGAGGTTGTCTAGCTGCCCTGCTGTCAAGTTCCTGGAGAGGGAGATGAGAATGTTATATTGTCTTTCAATACTGTAACTCAGGATACCAATCTATTCTAGAATGTTCTCTGATCTAGAGATTCCTGAAAATTCTCTAAACATGAACTCCAGTCTGTGGTCTGACTACTCATTCTCTTCCTTCCACGTTAGAATTATTTCCAGGCCATGTCTGTGAACTCGCTCATATCCATCCTCACAGGCACCATCAAGGGCCGGTGGTACCCTGCAGTGGATGGTGAGGAACTTTTATCGTCCTGGTAGCTAAGCTAATATTCCAGAAAAGGGAAGGGAGAAGCATAGTCTAAAGCAGTTGTCCTCCTGTGATTTCTCTAGCAACAAAGCATTGGTGAAATGGATTCGGAAGATGTCAAGTGGGAGAAACATGTGATGACAAAATTCTGACAAAAAGAAACCAGCTCCTTAGTTCTAGCTCTGGTTTCCTTTCCACTTCAGATTAAGAATCTATAAGATGTAGTGATTGCTAAAGAGATTGTGGTACTTGGATGAGAGGGTCCCTTTGATCATTTATAGATATGATTTAGTCAGAAATGATAAAGATGTTGGAACTAGGTAAAAACTGAGACCTACATGGAGACTTCTATTTTGTAAACGATACCAAATCAGGAGTTTTTGAAAAGATGAGCCATTATCATCTTTTTTTCTGTTTCACTTCATCACTAAATTTTATTATTTCCAATATATTCTATAAACAATTTTAAAAACTTATAGAAAAGAATTTAAAGTAGAAAGTGAAAGTTCTTTCAACTCCAGTCCTACAATACATCTCCCCTTCTCGTCCTGATCTTGTTTCTTCTGTTTACTTCTCCTAATTAACATTCATACATCACTCTTAGTAATTTTATATACATAATTATTCAATCTTAAAGGTCAATTATAGAATTCTTCAACAAAATGCCTACTGGAAATAATCTGGTATACTTTATACAACTCCCTGTATACAAGCAAGATGGTTTGCCATTTCTTTCATTTGAAATTCTTTCTTGGGGGTTTTCTATAAATGAGATTTTGTAGTTTTTCTAAGTATGCCTCCAAAGGTAAATCCTAAAAGTTCAATGAAAGAGGTTATGAATCAAAGAAACAGGCAAAGAGAGTGAAGGGAGATAGAGGGAGAAAGACAGAGAGACAGTCTTAGAGAGACAGAGAAAGAAGGGATGGAGGGAGAGAAAAGTGAGTGATTATGTTTGTAAGGGGGCAGTCAAATAAAATGTTTTTGGCAAAAGTATTGCATAAAAATGAAAAAAAATAGATAAGCTGGAAAATGATACATAAATGTATTTTTGCTGACAATCAGAGAGAAACATTTAAAACAAGATAGCACTTTTGTCTGTCAAGTGCAAAGCATAAAAGAATGTCAATGCCTATTTGTGTTTGTTTGTTTGTACATCTTCAAGAGGCTCCTGTGTTAAAAAGCACGGTTCCCCAGTCCCTAAGATCTATGGGGGTTGTGGTGAGGAGCCTTTAAAGAAGTAGGGCCTGGTACAAGAAAGTTCTGTTCCTGTGAGGATGCCCATGAAGGAGATGTTGTGTTTCTGGTGACTGGTGTAGGAAGTCTTTCTGTATATGTGTTGCTTTTATTGGTTAATGAATAAAGAAACCGCTTTTGCCAATGGCTTAACAGAGTAAAGCCAGGAAAAAAAACTAAACTGAAGGCTTGGAGAAAGTAGGCAGAGTCAGTGAGATGCCATGTAGCCACCAGAGGAGACAGATGCTGGAATCTTACTGGTAGACCACAACTTCATGGTGATACACAGATTAATATAAATGGTTTAATTTAAGATATAAGAGCTAGCTAGAAAGACACATAAGCTATTGGCCAAACAGTGATTTAACTAACATAATTTCTGTGTGACTATTTCAGGTTTGGATGACTGGGAATGAATAAGAAGTCTCTGTCAACAGAATGGCATGCCCACGTGTGCCAACTACATCCACATAAAACCTAAGAGGGTTTGGAAAGGAAATCTCGACACAAAATAAACAGAGTTTAGCACAGTATATTGGTAGACACAATTTTTTCCACCGATAGACTTGTGGTGAACAGGGGCACCATGGCTCCTTTAAGAGAGGTGCACTAAAAACTACATTACTTCTGTTAGGAGGCCAAGCACTTTAATGGGGCCTGTGAGCAGCGTGTTACAAATTGCTTAATGGTAACATAGACCTGCTTTGCCCCTGGAGCTGGGGCAATGTGCATGGTTCTCAGAGGCAGCAAACATGCTTCTGCCGTGTTGGACTGGGTAGACACAAAAGGCAAAGCAGCCTTATTCCTGACCAGGCAGGACCATGGAGTTGATCCTAGCTATGTGATGTGGGAGTCCCCTCTATGTGTTGTGATTACCACTAATGAATAAAGAAACTGCTTTAGACCTATAGCAAGGCAGGACTTAGGTAGGCAGAGAAAGCTAGGCGGAATGCTGGGAGAAAGGAGGCGGAGACAGAGAGAAGCCATAAAGCTTCCAGAGACAGACATGCTGAAACTTTGCCAGTAAGCCACTGTCACGTGGCGATACACAGATTAGTAGAAATGGGTTAAATTAATATAAGAGTTATCCAATAAAAAGCTAGAGATATGGGCCAAGTAGTGATTTAACTAATATGGTTCCTGTGTGATTGTTTCAAGTCTAAGTTAGCCGGGCATTGGGAACCAACAAGCTGCTCCCTCCCTCCAATAGCCATGCCCTCTTAGCATTTTAAGAAGTGGTCCTGGTCAGAAAAGGATTACAGATACACAATAAAGATAGATTCCGATGGAAAAGACATCTAAATGGGTAACAATGTTGGATAAATGTACACAGACTTGGGAAAGAGAATAAATGGTTATAAAAAAGAAGTAAATGATTTTTTAAAAAGTAAAGTCTTTAAAGAGTCAGAGTATAAGTAGTCATAGATTAAAGGAGTTAAAAAATAAGCCATATAAAGATGGAATATACACAGAGTCTAGATTATGCATATTATTGCTTTTTCTTTGAATTTTTTGACAGTGAATGAGCTAAGTACAGAGAAACATTTCATTGTATGGGATGCTAAGCTAAACCAACATATATATATATATATATATATATATATATATATATATATGGTATTTTAACTTCAAAATTTGAGTCTAAGGATATGTTGCTTTGGAAAAGAAGTTCTGTTTTTGTTTCCACAAAGGATAGAAACCTGTGGATTTCTTATTGACTAATGTGGTTCGATGGATCAAGACCACCTGAAAGGTCTCCATAAACCCTTCAAAATTACTTTGGCCAACAGAAAGCAGGAAGCAGTTTGGAGAGAACTATGCCCAAATTCCCTAAATGATTGTTTATAAACGTTTGTTTACATTTAAAGGGGTATATGTTATAGAGAGGAATACTTTGCATTGGTATGGATCTTTGTCTATTAATATGACTATGAGGTCAATTGTGTTATAGGTATATGTCTGATCTTGATTAAGGTACTGTGTTTGTGCATCTCATTTAAAAATGTAATTTATAACAGGTTAATAGATAGTCATCTATAATAGTCAAACTTGTAGTCATGTTAGCTAGGTTTTCTAAAGGAACAGAGATATATTTCAGATGGATAGATATTTTTCAATTTTTTCAAAGACTAATGGAATATGACATTTAAAATGTTTTAAGAACTTAGGATTTTTCATAACAATGAGACACATCTGCTCCTGGCAACACCAACCTACTAAAAAGGATGATAGGCATCAAAGAGTTTCCTTATAGAGTTGGTTAGACATTTGGGCAAGAAACTATTCTTGCCTGGACTGCTTGATGTCAAGCTGTGTGAACTGAGCATGCAGGACCCACAGAAAAATGACTACTGAAGTTGCCTAGAGAAGGTGAGACAGTCCTTCAGGGTTCCTGCTTCATGAAAGAGTCTGCCAGACATTTTGCATGACAAAGAAGAAAGTGATTGACAAACTGCAAATATAGGTGGAACTGTCTTTGAAATTTCCTGCTTCATGAAAAAGTCTGCCAGATCCTATGGACCTTTAGGCTGAAGATTGGGCCCCAATGTTACCGAACTTTGGGTGTCTATCCAGGTAATCAATGAATTGTCTCTGTCAATTCTAGAGTTTTGGAAGTTGCTTACAGTACACTTCCTGTTTACTTAGGTAATATTTTGTCCTTCTGTGGTCTTTGATGGAGTTGAAGAATAGATAGTATAATTATAGTTTTTCTTAGTTATGAGAAAAGCTAAAGTAGATATAAATGTTGTAACTGTAATTTTTTCTTGATACCTGTTTTATTATATGTAGTTTTACTATGTTAAAATTAAAACCTTCATTTTTATTTAGACAGAAATGGGGAAATGATTGAGGAAGTCATTCTGTATATGTGTTGCTTTTTTGGTTAATAAATAAAGAATCTGCTTTTGGCCAATGGCTCAACAGAGTAAAGTTAGGTGGGAAAACTAAGCTGAGTACTGGGAGAAAGTGGGAGAAGTCAGTGAGAAGCCATGTAGCCACCCACAGGAGATAGATGCACCAGAACCTTGCCAGTAGGCCACAGCCATGAGGTGATACAGAGATTAATAGAAATGAGTCAATTAAAGATATAAGAGTTATCCAGAAATATGCCTAAGCTATTGGCCAAACAGTATTGCAATTAATACATATTTCTGTGTGACTATTTCGGGAGTCTGGGCAGCAGGAAAATGAACAAGCAGCCTCCCCCAACAGGTTACCTTGTGTTCTTTTTTGATTCCTGACTGAAAGAAGATGAACAGGCCTTCTCTACGTTGCATTCTTGTCATGATGTGTCACAGGCCCAAACTTAATGGGAAGTGAGCATAAAACCTCTTTAATAACGAGTCAAAAATAAAAGTTTTCCATTATTAAATTGATTACCTCAGGTATCTGTCACAGAGTTGAAATCTCATGAACATATGGGTATTAACGATGACATGATGTATTATGGGAGGTGCATAAGTGGTTTAATATTTCTGTCTAGCAACTTAATAACAGGCCAAAGTTTAATAAAGTGAATATTCACTGACATATTAGCAATTCTGCTAATAATAGAAATGTATGGATGTACAACGTTGCATGTAGTTATACATTTTTAATGCTGTGGGAGTTCCTTCAGCTCCTTCAGCCAATCGCCGCTGAGTTACCAGCCCATTGGGGCGTGGTCTCTCCCTTTAAAAAAAGCAGCGGCTGTCCTCCACTCTCTCTTTGTCTTCCGGCTCCGTTTCCGGCCCCTGGACTCCTTTCCTGTTCGCGCGGAGGGGCTGTTGTCTGGGACGGTAATCTGTAAGTTTTTTCCCCTTTGAATAAATAACCATTCTATTAATCATAATTCCAAACTGGTGTGGGATTGTCTGTGACTTACGCCTTCATCTGGCGCCCCACGTTTGGTTGTAGAACCCCCCCTTCCCCCCCACTCAACTGCTTGCTACCAGCTCGGCTAGTCACGAGACCTCCCTCAGCTGCGGCCTGTGCCCTGTGTGTGGAGCCAGCAGTTCAGTTAAACCCCACGCCTCCCAAGCTCCACAGGCTCGGGACAGTCTCTGCCTGCCTGGTTTGCTCTTTTCTGAGTTGTTTTTAAATTTCCCTTGTAAGTGCGGTGCTTTAGTGGCGTGAATCAGAACGACTCGGTCACGTGGAGGCATACGCGGCTTCCGGGTTGCTCTTTTCTACCCCTGGATTCTGGGTTTCTGGTTCCGTGTATGGAATTGATTTAATTAAACTTTCTTTCTTGAGCAACTTATATTTCCTAGTTTTTAACAAATACTAAGGCAGACACTGAAACAGGACCTGTTTAAGTCACCTTTGCAGTGGTTCTAGTCGCAACTTGGCAACAGCGCCGCCAACTAGACAAGAGGTAATATGGCAGTTTTTGTTTCCAACGCCAATTTTACTGTTTTCTTTATTAATACAATGGATTATGTCATGCAAGGTTTATATGACTATGGGAATATATTAATTTACTTGTTGCTAGGTTTCAGTTTTCTTTTCAATATTTTATCATTAAGAAAGATACGATTTTTACGGACTAATATTGAACAACTAATTGAAAGGATTAAAATTATTGAAAATCAGGGGTTATCTGAACAAGTGGATACTATGATAGACAAAATTGACTCCATGTCCAAGGGTACTAGGAAGTTACCTGAAAGGGTACAGGCTGTTGAATTTGACGTTCAGATGTTACCACAAAGTTTTGATAAGGTAACAGATAGAATGAACCTCCAGAATGGGAACCAAAAAACTGATACCTTAGTGAAATTACTAGAAACACGGGTAGGTCAGGAGATTCAGGATTTAAGGGATACAATGATAAAAAGATTAGAAATGATTGAAGAAACTATTGGAGCTGGTGAACAGAGTAAGAAGGCACAAGGACAGGATACAATGCCACCACCAGCTGTTAGAACTGGCTTACCCAGGGTCCTAACAACATACCCTGTAATTTATTCTGACAAAGGGTTAACTTCCAAAGGCTCAAAGGGAGTTAAAGAAGCTAGATGGACACCAATAGCAATGAATGATTTAAAAGAAATTAAGCAAGCTGTCGTTAACTTTGGCTTGCACTCTGCATTTGTTAAGGAAATGATAAGGACTTGGGCTTCTAATGTCAGAGCTACCCCCCATGATTTCTCTCAGCTAGTGTCTGCAGTTTTAGATGATGGGCCTTCCTTGATGTTTGGAATTTATTTCAGAGAAGAATCCAAACATATGGAACAGCAAGGAAGAGCAAAAGGTGTGGAGGTTTCCCAAGATCAAATTCTTGGTGTAGGAGCATATGCTGATCCACAGGTCCAAGCTCTTTATGATGAAGAAGTGCTGTCCTTATGTCACAAAGCAGCCTTGAATGCTTTGAATAGAATACAAGATCCAGCAAAAAGGGTCGAATCATATACCAGGGTTAGGCAGGGACAGAGAGAACCCTTTACTGACTTTGTGCAAAGATTAATTAAGGCTCTGGACATAGGGGTAACAGACCCAGAAGCTAGACGAATACTTCTTGAATCTCTAGCTTTTGAAAATGCAAATACTGAATGTAAAAAGATAATTGGGCCTTTAAGATCTAGATCAGCACCAATGGAAGAATGGATACAGCATACAATGAATGTTGAGATGTTTAGCTATAACGATGAATCCTGGGTAGGAGAAGCGATTTCCAAAGCTATGAGGAGACATCAAACTACCAGGTGTTTTAATTGTGGTAAATTAGGACATCTGAAAAGGGATTGCAGGCAAAGAAATCCTAGGAATAATATCTCCTCTGGGAATGACAAAAGTAGGAGATCTCAGCCTTCAGGTATATGCAGAAGATGCGGTAAAGGCCGACATTGGTCCAACGAATGCAGGTCAACAACAGACAGACAAGGCAACCCGATACCATCGGGAAACTCCTTGAGGGGCCTCTCGCAGGCCCCCAAGCCAAAAGTGGCCCAGTCATTCCCAGTTACAGTCGAAAATGTGTCTCACCAAGAAAATTAAAAACTCCAATGTCTGCCGTAAAAAGTAATACTGGTCTAAATGATGAATTACATGTGGAGAATGAGTCAAAAAATTCAGGAGGACAGAGTAAACGTATATTTTGGCAAACGTATATTAACGATCAAAGACCAAAGCTAAGAGTCTGTATAAATGGCATTTTTATTGAAGGCTTATTAGACACAGGTGCGGATGTAAGTATAATTACTCCAGAATCCTGGCATCCGAATTGGCCTCTTCATGAGGTAGATGTTCAGTTCCTGGGAATTGGAACCCTATCTCGTGTAAAACAAAGCACAAGATGGGTGGAATGCATAGGGCCTGAAGGGCAAATAGGAAGATTAAGGCCATATATAGCAAATATTGCAATAAATTTATGGGGCCGTGACCTGCTACAGCAATGGAATACCCAGATTAACATTCCTGTAGTTCCAGGAACTCACAATTCTGGGAAGGATATAATGAGGTATTATGGAAAAAGGTCACCAGCCATTCAGGCTGTACAAGAACACACAGCCAATAGCAAACCTTTAGAGGTACCAACAGCCCTACCTTTAAAATGGCTAACTGAGAAGCCAATATGGATCAAGCAGTGGCCTCTAGCTGAAGATAAGTTACAGGCTTTGGAACAGCTGGTACAAGAGCAACTAGATGCTAACCATATTGAAGAATCAACCAGCCCTTGGAATTCTCCTGTGTTTGTTGTAAAAAAGAAATCTGGTAAATGGAGAATGGTGACAGATCTAAGAGCTGTCAACAAGGTAATTCAGCCTATGGGTCCGCTACAATCTGGAATTCCTTTGCCTTCTCTATTACCAAGAGGATGGCCTCTTATAGTTATTGATTTGAAAGATTGTTTTTTCACTATACCTTTGCAAAAAAAGGATAGAGAAAAATTTGCCTTCACAGTGCCTACTTATAATAATTCTCAGCCTACTAGGAGATATCAATGGACTGTCCTCCCACAGGGGATGCTCAATAGTCCCACATTGTGTCAATATTTTGTTAATAAGCCACTGGAAATAATTCGTAAGCAATTTCCCAAGTCCATAATTTATCATTACATGGATGACATTTTATTATCTGATTCAAATAAAGATATTTTGGAAAGTATGTTTGAAGAAGTAAAGAAAGTTTTGCCTAGGTGGGGATTACAAATTGCCCCTGAAAAGATTCAAAGAGGAGATTCTATTAATTACCTAGGCTACAGAATAGGGTTAGAGAAAATTCGAACACAAAAGGCACAAATTAGGAGAGACCGGTTACGGACTCTTAATGACTTCCAAAGATTGTTAGGAGATATTTCCAGTCTACGACCAGCTGTTGGGATAACACCTGATCTAATAGTTCATTTAAACAAAACCTTAGATGGTGATAAGGATTTGAATAGTCCCAGAAAATTGACAGTTGAAGCAGAAAAGGAACTGACAATGATTGAGGAAAAATTACAGGAGGCACATGTGGATAGGGTCAACCCGAATCTTAGTTCCATCCTAGTCATACTGCCTTCCAGAATTTCTCCTACAGGGATTTTAATGCAGAGGGAAGATATTATTTTAGAGTGGATATTTATACCTCATAAACCAAGTAAAAAATTAAAAACTTATGTAGAAAAGGTTTCAGAATTAATTATAAAAGGTAAACTGAGACTTCGTCAACTAGCAGGTATAGACCCAGCAGAAATTATAGTGCCTTTTACTACTGAGGAAATAAGAAAGTTATGGGAAGATAATGAACCATGGCAAAGAGCTTGTGCTAATTTTTTGGGAGAAATTAGCAGCAACTATCCCAAAAGTGATAGACTTAACCTCATAAAGAGAACTTCTTGGATTCTTCCTAGAATTGTACGTGATGCTCCAATAACTGGAGCTCGGACATTTTATACCGATGCAAATAAATCAGGGAAAGCAGGTTATAAATCAGAAGAATTGAGTAAGGTGGAACAAAGCCCTTATAATTCTGTCCAGAAGGCAGAATTATATGCCATTCTTATGGTGCTAAGGGATTTTAAAGAACCTCTTAATATAGTTACAGATTCACAATATGCAGAAAGAGTTATCTTGCATATTGAAACCGCTGAATTCATACCAGATGACACAGAGTTGACTTCATTGTTTATCGAGGTACAGGACATAATTAGGAATAGGCTTTGTCCAATGTACATAACACACATCCGGTCCCATACCGGTCTGCCTGGGCCTCTAGCACAAGGTAACGCTGAAATTGACCAATTATTGATTGGAAGCGTTCTGCAGGCCTCAGAATTTCATAAAAAACATCATGTCAATAGTAAAGGCTTAAAGAAAGAGTTTTCCATTACATGGCAACAAGCTAAGGACATTATAAAGAGATGTCCTACTTGTTCTTTCTATAATCAAACACCATTGCCTGCAGGGAGTAACCCAAAGGGTACTCAAAGGAATGAAATCTGGCAGATGGATGTGTTCCACTTTATGGAATTTGGTAAATTAAAATATGTACACCACACCATAGACACGTATTCAGGTTTTCAATGGGCAACTGCCCTGAGCTCAGAAAAGGCTGATTCGGTAATCACACATTTATTGGAAGTTATGGCCATCATGGGTATACCTGCACAAATAAAGACAGACAATGGTCCAGCATATGTATCTAAGAAAATGAAACGCTTCTTTGCTTATTATAATATAAAACACGTTACAGGTATACCAAATAATCCTACAGGTCAGGCAGTTATAGAAAGATCAAATCGTACTATAAAGGATATGCTAAACAAACAGAAAGGGATGAAAGATACCCCCAGAAATAGATTGCATAATGCTTTATTAACCTTGAATTTTCTTAATGCTAATGAGAAAGGAACAACAGCAGCAGAGAGGCATTGGATAATGGAAAAAACTTCTGAACTAAACCAACCTGTTTATTTCAAAGACGTGCTGACCTCTCAATGGAAGCCAGGAGATGTGCTACGTTGGGGAAGGGGTTTTGCTCTTGTTTCCACAGGAGAAGAAAAATTGTGGATACCATCAAAATTAATAAAGGTTCGATTTGAAGAGGAGAAACCTCTTGGAAAGGAGAAATGACAGCATCTACAATGATGATAACCATACAGGTGGTAAGAAAAGCATATAGAATGGGGGCAGGGTTCTGTTCTTATCTCCACAGGAAAACACTGATCTTTGAAAAGTTCAAGGGACCCTGGATATTTGAATACTGACAGATGGAAAATAACGGCCCAATAGGGACTATCAAGAAAACTGAATAGGTTCTGTAAGTACCATATACTAAATCATATTTCTAAATTTATAGAGCTGGTTTTAGAGTTGAACTCTGGCTCAGTCCCTCTCTAATTCCAAGCCTGTTGTTTAAAGAAAAACCCAGAGTTTCTGGAGTTTCTGTCTCATGTCAAGAGCCATGATATGGGACAGAAAGAAATATGAGTTTAGAAAACATCTTTACTTTTCTTCATATCTATCATACCTTCATTAAATATATCTATCATGTCTCTCATTGAATATAGGTATTCATGTATATGTCTATATAATTAATGTTTAAGTTTTCCACAATGAACAATGAGTTTTTCCTACAGTGACATTTGAAGTTTCCAGGAAGAAGATGGGGCCCCATAACAACAACTCCACCTGGTTGATATGACGTCATGATACTAATAGCGCTACTACAAGACCTGTTTTGGGTACCAGCTGCACAAGACGGTTCCAACGTGCTGAAATGGTGCACATCTTGTACAACATTCTGGCCAGACCTCCACAAAATACTCAGAGACTATTTGCAATTTTAAAAGACATTGATCTTGAAATTTAACCATCATTTTACTTTCACAGGATCCCCCAGAAAGAACGTCGCCCCCATGACAGCTGGAAGTAATTCTAGAGAACGACGTCCCCTCTCCCAATAAAGTTTGTCCTTGGGTTTAGGGACATCATTTAGGGGTTGGTTATAATTAGTATACGGTTGAGGGTTGGGGGAGGAATTTTATAAGCACAGGAATCTTAAAAAAAAAAAAAAAAAAAAAGGAGGGATAATTGGATTATGGGATAAATAGATTTGTACTTGTGAGTTATTGCTTTTAGACAAACATATTGGTATCGATTCTTATATATTGATACAAAGTTAAATTATGTTGACTATTTTATGCATGCATGCTTCATGCTTCTACCTCTGTTTAAAACATTTTTATGTATTTGTATATATATATTGTATTGATATATGTATATTTACCATATTGCATTGTACACTTCTACCTCTGATTAAGATACTTATATATTGTTTATGTATTGATATATATTTACCATATTGCAATGTATACTTGCACATTGTTTATATTTGGAGGTCTCATTGTCCTCATTTATTGCACACTTGTTTATTATCTCAGTCTTTAAGTTAGATAGATATTGAGAATTATATAGATCAACAGTCATCTAAGTTTGTCATTTATAATTAGACTAATCAGGTTCTTTAGATATATAGAGATTATATTCAGTATAGATAGATAATCTTCAACCTCTTCAAAGAGCTGTAGAAAATGGCCTTTAATCTAATTCAGAGTTCTATGGTAGGGAGACACAATCACTCCTGGCAACACTGATCTATGCCCGAGAGAATGTTGAGCACCAAAGACACTCCACCTGGAGCCTTTCTTCTTGGCAGAACTGGCCTTTGGGTAAAAAAATGCTCATACCTCAACTACTGACAGAGTTACAGAATATCCGTAAATGGATAAAACAAGACTGTCATATCCTGCCAAGACAGGGTAAGATAGTTTTGAAGTTTCTTGCCTTTGAAAATGGTATGTCAGTTACATCAGGCCTTAGTCAAAGTTGGTTGCTTCAACGCTGCAAATGTGACTTTGGGTGTTTGTCCAGGTAGCCAGTTGTCTCTGCGATTTGGTACATGTTCTGGAAGTTGTTTGATTGCACTTCCTAATTACTCAGATAACATTATTTCCCTTCTCAGATCTTCGATGGGATTGAAGATTATATAAATGTAGTTACTTTCCTTTCATGACTTGGCCAAGTTATTTGTTATACAAGACTTAAGCTAGTTAGAATAGGATATTTGTATTTATTGTATATAATTTCGTAGGTTTGTACTTATTGTATATAATTGCGTAGTAGGCTTAGAACTCTCTTACTTAAACAAAAGGGGGAGATGCTGTGGGAGTTCCTTCAGCTCCTTCAGCCAATCGCCGCTGAGTTACCAGCCCATTGGGGCGTGGTCTCTCCCTTTAAAAAAAGCAGCGGCTGTCCTCCACTCTCTCTTTGTCTTCCGGCTCCGTTTCCGGCCCCTGGACTCCTTTCCTGTTCGCGCGGAGGGGCTGTTGTCTGGGACGGTAATCTGTAAGTTTTTTCCCCTTTGAATAAATAACCATTCTATTAATCATAATTCCAAACTGGTGTGGGATTGTCTGTGACTTACGCCTTCAAAGAGGGAAAGTTCCCACCCCGTATACCTCCTCCTCATCTTATTTGGAGTATGGCCCTTCATTTATTTTGCTTTTTCAATCCCTGGGGTGCTTTTGTCTGATGAGACATAGTCCTTCCATTCTCTGCAGGCCTTCTCTACGTTGCATTCTTGTCATGATGTGTCACAGGCCCAAACTTAATGGGAAGTGAGCATAAAACCTCTTTAATAACGAGTCAAAAATAAAAGTTTTCCATTATTAAATTGATTACCTCAGGTATCTGTCACAGAGTTGAAATCTCATGAACATATGGGTATTAACGATGACATGATGTATTATGGGAGGTGCATAAGTGGTTTAATATTTCTGTCTAGCAACTTAATAACAGGCCAAAGTTTAATAAAGTGAATATTCACTGACATATTAGCAATTCTGCTAATAATAGAAATGTATGGATGTACAACGTTGCATGTAGTTATACATTTTTAATGTGTTTTTAGTAGTAGAACATTAGAAATTACTGAGATAGCTGAAAGACGGAGTAATAGTAGGCCTATGGGAATAATACTATGTGACTAATGATGAAGACTTTGTATATGTTTATTTATATTTATATATATTTATTTATAAAGAAATATGTTAACAGTAACTAAATGGAAAGATTTTGATTTCAAAAATTTATGTTTAGTGCAGTCCCAGAAAATGACTTCATGTAAATAATGATTAACTTTGAGTTGTAAGATTATATATGACTTTTTAAAAGTAAGTAAATTCAGTATTTTCTGTTTAAATAAAACAGGACTACAGAATTCTAGGGGATTTCTCAATGTCATTCTAAATTTGTTTTCTCTAAAGCAAATCACACTCATTCTTAACTCTTTCTGCACTTTTCTTGGTTTGCTTTAGATTCCTCTAAACAACATAATCTTATCTACTTGTTTTCCTATAGATGTTAGGGAGAAATTACGTATCAGAGACATGTTGTTCTCAACTATTTTCCATGCTAACAGTGTCTCCTTTGGCTTAGCTCTCAGGTTCTCAGGGGAACATTTTTTAAATGATAGCTTCAATGCCAACAAAGCTTCTTGTTCGCTATTTTCAAACTAAATAACTGTTCCTTCAGTGTTCGTGTAGTTAATCTTTTGGAGACACAGTAATGGATACTCCCAAATACCAAATCTTGTGTGTAAATGTGGTCCTATGGGGCTATACCTTTCTTACAGTTCCTGTCAGTTAAGTGACTGGATTAGATTGAGAGCATTTGAAATTTCTCACAGGAGCATTCTTCTTGGTAAACTTTGTCTTTCTAGTCTGAGGAGTGTAGTCAGCTTGGATTTGGTATAATCACATTGGAAGAGATTTTAAAGTGCAAAGAGACTTGAAGGTGATTTAAGAAAAGTCGGATAAATATAGGCACACAGGAGGTTTCCTGTGTTTGGTCCCAAATTCTAGAGTGATGGAATGATTTTAAAAAGCATCTGAATGCTTTTTAAAGGACTGCAACCTTCAGATACTTTCTTGATACCCAGATGCTTCTTTTTGAGCTTTGCATAGCAAATGAAAATGTTACTCTGTCTTTTCTTTTACACCCACATTATCATGGGGATGCCTATATCTGACATGCTATGGTGCTCAGCACCCACCTTAATTAGGAAGTGACCAGGGGCCGATTTATTAAAATTACCTTTAACTTCTGTTACAGTTTAAGCAATTTTACGGGATGAAGCCTTCTTAATTGTTTGCAATTTCATATGCTTCACTAGGCCTTGGTACTTGAGTTTCACAAGTGAAATTCTTCTGGTTGTGATATACATTAAACAATAAACTCATTTAAGTCATATCTGGGGTGTTACCATCTTCATTACTTGAACTTGGTGACAGACTTTGATTGCTTATAATTATGTGGTATGTAGAATTTTGGTTTTCAATCTCATACTTTTTTTTAGAAGAAGCCAACATGGTTATACAACTCATCTAGCTAAGCATGTAGCAGTCTAGAGAGGAAATGGCTGCCTCAAAAGTTAAATTGCTAACCTTTTTTTCCCAGTAGATAAAGGTGCTACTGCCACGCTTGATGACCTAAGCAAATTCTCCAGGACCCACATGGTGGAAGGAGAGAAACAACTCCTCCAAACTGTACTCTGGCTTCCACATCTGTTCTGTGGTGTGCCTCTTACCATAACTGAATGAATGAACAAATAAATAAATTAAATATATATTTATATATATATATATTAAATATATATATATAAATGTGATAACTTAAAAACAACTAAATTTTTGATAGTAAGAAACATACTTGGTGTAAAGAATCCAGGCAAAAAAAAATCATTCTATGCATATCCTTGAACATACAAAACAAATCTCTTCATAATACAGTGGGATAAATATTTTTATAGATCTCAAATTACAAATAGTCTTTCAGAAAGTTAGTATGAAATCTGTCAACAAAGAAATAGTTCAAATTATGGGAAAGTAAAAAAAAAAGAAATCTAAATGACTTAGTGAAAGAAGACCATTTGAATGAGGAAAGATAAGAGGAGGAAAAGGTCAGATGGCATGGTTAAGTGATTACATAGCCATGGATGTTACCTACAAGAGACTGTCTACCTTAGAGATCAATTGTACATGGTTTGTAAGAGATGGGGCCCATAGAGATATAATGAAAAATCTTGGGTTAATGAGGGCTATAATACTCCATTGTTTTCCTTATTACTTTCAATTTAAGAGAAACAAATGAAAAATCATTAAAAATATAAATGCTACATTTCTCTTCCTCATTAGTGTCTGCAGGTGCACCTCTGCTGTATTCTTGAGGTAGCATGGGTCTTTACCTCGATGAATATTTCATGGCTCAGTTTGTAGATGAAAGGCATGAGAGATTGGATCCATATTGTTGTCCATAAATTAGAAAAAGTTCTTGCTTTGTGTTTGTCTGATGTGTTATGAGTATTCCTGAAAGAGATTCATTATTTGCCATTATGGTAGAAGGAGTTATAACAGTTATCTCTATTGAATCTAGTACTAGCTTAAGATCATGCAGACATCAAAACTATGTCAAACAAAGTGAAACAATAAAAAATAATGCAACAACAAAACCAAATAAAGAATAGACAAATTAGCATAATCCATAGTGTATTTGGCTCTTCTAGAAGTTATGTATATGCTATCTATTCCACTAGAATGTATGTTGTCTATTCACAACACTTATGTTTTATCATATTTTCTTCATTAGGAACAAGCAGGAGAACATGACCTACAGAATCAACTAAGCAGGACTCCTTGGGGGTCATAGAAACTGAAGCAGCAATCACAGAACCTGCAAAGGTCTGCACTAGGTCCTCTGCAAATACTTTGTGGCTGTTTGTGGGACTCCAAACAGTGGGAGTGGGGATGTCTCTGACTCTTTTGTCTAGTATCCTATTTTTTCCCTGTCGCGTCCAACTCGCCAGCAAGGAAGACGCAACACCGGACTCTTCTTACTGTGGTTTATTCAGAACCTTTGAACAATCTTCTCACCCTCTCGCACCTTCTCAACCTCTCGCCACCTCTCACCCTGGGGCAAAGCCAGCCTACAGCTTAAATAACCTCTGGGTAGCCAACCCCAGCAAGCCACGTGGGAAATGCAGATAGGTTCAGAAACGCGGAAGCAAGCCAGATTCTTAGCATTAGCTATATATGGAGTTGTTCACAGCTGAGAGCACTCACCATTGGGAAGGTGGAAGGTGGAAACCAGCGCCACCTTTAAGGCGTGGAATCACGCAGCTCTCTACATTTCCCCACTGGGTTGTTTCTTCCAGCTTTGATATGAGGGTTTGTATCTAGTCTTACTGCATCTTGTTATGCCTTGTTCAGTTGCTATCCCTGGGAGACCTGCTCCTTTCTGAGTGGAAACAGAGGAGTGAATCTGAAGGAGAGGGAAGGTGAGTCAGGGAGTGCAAGGAATGGAGGGAGGGAAGGATGTGGTTAGGAAGTATTGTATGAGAGAAAAATAAAAGAAAAAAAGAAGTAAGCATGGGTAGTACAATATTCTTCTCTCATACTGTATGGCTTATAAATGAGCAACTAGATTGTTACTCATTTCAAATCAAATTCTTAGATGCTTGTCTTTTCTAATAACAAAATATGATTCATGGTCAATTTCTGTCTTATTTTTAACTCAAAAACATACTTACAAGTAAAATTATACAGTTAGTGCAGGCTATATTTAGGAATATATTCATATATACATATACATATATGTATGCAAAGTAATTAATGAAAAAAGAGGCCATTAATATAAAGGAGAATGGGTATGAGATGTATGGGAGGGTTTGGAAGGAGGAGAGGGAAAGAAGAAATGTTGTGATTATATTATAATCTCAAAAATAAAAAAGGGTAAAAGTCTACTATCTTCCTTTCTCTTTTATGATGACATTGAGGACAAAGTCCTCTCTGATCTACCCCTCCATCTATCTCACTTTCTCCACCTTTGTATTGTACTCATCTTCTTCAAACTTTTAATATTTTCACGTATACAATTTCATTAGTCTTTTCACTAATTTCTTCTTTCCTGATTTATCCTTCTTTGTAAAAAAAAATCAATAAAAACTCCTATTTTCTAATTCAATTTCTTCTATAACATAGCACAATCCAGTGCTAATGCCAATCTAATGTTCTGGAATTTATCAAGCATTTATTGGCATTTATTAGCCAATCTTTTCCAACTGCCTCCTATTTACTGCCCATAGGAAGGGTTGTGATATAAGAGAATAACCCAAATTTATATCAGTCTGTTATGGAATATTGTTTTAACTAGGCAAAAATGTATTACATTTGTTTATGTTGCATTTGTTTAACAATGCAGAATGTATTGCTTTGCCTGCCTAAGGCACTTGATTGGCCTATATTAGCTAAAGGGCCAATAGCTAGGCAGTAGAGTGATAGGTGGGGTAGGCGGGAGAGAGACTAAGCAGGAGGAGGAATCTAGGCTGAAGAGAGAAGAAGAAAATGAGAAAGAAAGAGAGGGAGACACCCTGGGGCCAGGCAATCATCACCCAGCCAGCCAGACATGGAGTAGGGCATACAGAATGAAAGGAAATTTAAAAGCCCTGAGGCAAAACATAGATGAAAAAAATGTTAATTTAAATTATGCTAGTTAGACAAACATAAGACAAGACTGAGCATTCATAACCAATATTAAGTCTCTGTGTTTGTATTTGGGAGCTCGTGGGTAGCCCAAAAGAAAGACTGCTACACTGACCTTAAAAAACTTAGAACTTAGACAGGAAAAAAAAAATATACGAGTTGACGATTATTAGGTTAATGTTTTCCATGAACTGGAAGCAGTAAGCCAAAGTGCCAGGAGGTTTGAGAGGGGGACTATCAAGACAAAATACTGATGTATGTCAGGTTGAGAATCTGGATTAAAGCTGACCTCCACAAAAGATGGTAGAATTTGAATAGGCACAGAAATGTGATCAATGTGAAGAAAACAAGGAGCGGGTCCAGGGGTCATGAATAGGCTCAAGACACAATTGTATCATTGCCAGTTTAAGTGTGAACTATTTGGAAGAAGGAGTCATCCTCCAAGAAATGAAGAGGACACATCATGCCACCCCTCAAGGAGACCTGGTGATTGGGGAACTCAGGGCAAGTGGAGTGGGGTGCAATAGTACCATTTCTGTCTCTCTGTGGTCATTTCTTGTGTAGGGAGACATCTAGTTATATGTAGGTTATATGTCGTCTTCATCCTGTTTTTCCTAAGCAAACACAACCTTCCCTTCTCTTCTGTATTCTAACCTTTTTCCACAGGAGCAGAGGCCCATAGTTAATTCATGAGTTGTCATTGACACCTTTTTATGTATGTTAAGGTTACTGAGTTTTGCAGAGCCAAAGTGAACAGACTTTTCTGACGAACAATGGTATTGGGTCTGGGAGTGTGGTGCTGTTGGTAGAACACATGTCCAATATGCATAAATCCCTGTGTCTTATCCTCAACACTAGTTGGGGAAAAAGAAATTTAACATTCAGTGTCTGGAAGGATTCTTGGTGATCCACGGCTCACCATGACTTACAATTAAATCCAGGACCTGGTAAAGGACTTTTGGTAGTGAATAGTCAAGTATATACCAAAGAAGTGGCAGTTGAGGTGTAGACCACAGAGTTCTGGGGATAGCTGAGACCTTTTCAGGCCATGTACAAGGTAAAAATGACTTAAAAAATGATCACAAAATGGTATTTTCCTCTGTCACTGCTCTGACCTTTATAATAGCAGTGCAAAATCAGTGGTTCTCAAAGGCCTGGCCTCTTCCCAATGGCAGCAAATTGAGCTAGTAGCCAGTGTTCCTTGTTATCTCCTACTACTGGAGACACTAACCAATGTCATTTAGAAAGTGTCACATGGAGCGGTTCGGTCTTGTCACTGTGACTGTGCAAATGAGTGAGAAGCTGAGCAGGCCAAACTTTCACTTGAAAAAAACACATTCTTACTTGAAATGGTAGCTATGTTTATTCAGATTTCAGTATTTGCTCAACGTTTTACCAAAATGAACAGTGATCCTGTTACTTTGGAATGAACAGTAGATGGGATTTATTGCAGGTAAAAGAAAATTGATCTTTCAAAGGAAAACTAAAATTTTTGAAAACTTATTCCTACACCATAGAATGATAGCTCCCCAAGGGTTGTAAGAAGTTAGTGCTGGGGATGGGGAGATGAATCAGTGAAGAGTGCTTCAGAGGAATCAAGTTCAGTTCCTGTAACCCTGACTTCAAAGGGTTCCAATTCTCTTCTGCACTCCAAGGGTTCTTGTTCTCACAAATGTACAACCCTTAATATGCACAGTAAAAATATAAAATAGATCTTAAAAAAGAAATTAGATCTAAGTTTTAAATATTGATTTGAGGTCCATCAAATAACTTTGGTGATATTGCCAATAGTCAGTATTGTCTACTTGACAAAATCTGGACTACTAGGAGACTGGTCTCTGGGCATGCCTCTAAGGCATCTTGAGTGTCCTGATGTGATATACCTCCTTTTACTGGGGCAGGGCCATTTCCTGGCAGGAAATCCTAGACTATATTAATTGGAGAAAGCATGCTGAACATTGATATACCTGTATTTATTGTTCTCTTCTGTGATGGTGACTGGTTGCTTCAAGGTCCTGGTGCCTTTACTCTATGCCGTACTCAACTGTACCTTGAGTTGTCTTCCTTAAATTGTTTTGTTGCAGGATTTTGTCACAGCAACAGGCAAAGAAATGAAAACAGATGGCTATGGCTGCTGCTCAGCCAGAATGGTGCCCTGAGACTTTAGAGCTGGTGACGGTGGCAGGGGACACTGGCCTTTGCAAACTCACACGATATATAAAATCCTTGCTCACAAGCAGCACTTTACATCTTCCTATTCAGGACCACCGTATCACCTGCCTTTTTCAAAGACAGAGGAAGGCGGGAGGCTGTGCGTAATTACTACGGTCAGTTTCCAGCTAAGGAAATGGAGACTCATGGAGTGTTCATCGCTGTGAAGGTGAGGGGACCAGCGCACTGTCCAGAAAATCACTTCCTTCAGGAAGTCATCCTGAGTGAACTTCAGCACTCAGCTGTTTCCAACTTAATGGCTTGAATATATTTTCTAGCATATTCTTTTGTCACACGTTCATATACTATTTTGTAGTATTTTCTTATATATATATATATATATATATATATATATATATATATATATATATATATATAGTCTTTCCCCATCTATATTGTAATGTATTAACTTCTACAAAATCAATAAGTTCATATTATACTATTTGTTTGGGGGTGGAATGAATGATCATTGATAACCATGGATGATAACATTTTTATCAAATTTTAGTTAAACAAAGTGAGCAAAATTGTGTTAAATCTTCTGTATTTAATTTAGCCTGTCCTTTTTTTTTTATATAGAGGCATTTCTGAAGTTTTCAGTTATTTAGTGAAGATTTTATTTGGTCCACAAATGTGTCACATAAATAATTTTGAGTCTTCCCTATTGTACATGTGTCCAACAGGGACTGGGAAAGCTGCTTGGAAGTTAAGTGGGAGATAGACATGGAAAAGGTGACTGAGACCTTCAGTCAGGCGAAGGCAGCCAGGGAAGAGATGCGCTGGGGGAAGGATGTTTTGCTGAGAGTGGGTTTAGACTAAGGTAGAATAAAATGTGTGACAGAATTAATTGGGCTGACTGTTATCCCTTCCCTGGGATGGCTGCCTTTGGTGAGCAGGCATTTTTCCTTTTTTTGACCTGTCGGGATTACTCGGACAACTGGGGGTGTATTTGAGTTAGTAAACAATTTAGATTTATCTAATTCTTCTGCTGTCAAAGTATGACAGTGACCTCCTTTTGAAATATTATATAAACTTCTCTTTAAAAGTTGGACTAATTTTTTTCTAAGTTGAGAGAGTAGCTTGTACATTCCATTTGTATCCAAGAAACTCTCCAGCAAGATTTCCGTGTTTTTTTCTAAGTTCATCTGCCTTGCATCTCCTTTAGCCCAGTAATACCAGTGTATATAAGTACAGCTGGCCATTAATCTGGGGGTATTAGTCTTTCAAACATTCACTCCTCCAAACGATACACTAGATTTGCACTTGTCTGGATGACATTTAAGCAGTTTGCTTGAACATAATACATCCCTAGCACAGCATGAGAATGCATTTACGAAGAATTTGATTCTGTAGTTCAGATGGAAAAAAAAGCAAAAGTCCTTCTCTCTTGAGATGTTGAGATTAAGTTTAATTGATTTTTAAAAAATACATTAGCATGATAGCAGCACTTTAAAGTATATGAACTTCTTATATTTTTGCATCAAGTGGGTTCTTTGGGGGCTTTATTTTCAAAGTGTTGAACTTGTGAAGTACCAAGGAGATTTTTCTTTTTCGGCTTAGAGAATGAACAGCATCTTCAAATCAGATCTATAATTTATGTTGCTGAAGTTTGAATAGACATTAACTTGCTTCTGGGAAGGAGGCCTTTTACTTCGAGGGACTTGAACCGATCAGCGTATTCATAGGATACCATTAGAAACATACGTCTTGATGTCTGGCTAATGTAACTTCATTGACTTAAAATGTACAAAGAAATCAATAATGTTTTGGAGACACAAAGGAGATGGTGGAAGTTCCATTTGTGAATATGATGTATGCTTCCTGCCTGGACCACGGCTCTCAAACCGTGGTCCTTGGACCATCAGCATCAATCTCACCACTTCCGGATGTGGTGTTGAGTGTAAAAATTCCTTATAGAGAACAATGCTGCTTTCATAGAGTCTCTGTGAAGTATTTACCCTCAAACTGTCTACCAACCAATACTTGGTTAAAGCCTTGACATTCAAGTAAGATTGTTGAAGACACAAGGTTTCTACTCGTTCTTCTGGGCAGTCCTCACTTCTGTCTTGAGTAGAGAACAATAGAGAGTTACACAATTCTTTCATGCCAACTTCTCCTCCTAATGGCCACTTTTACTGGATTAAATATAGATGTTGTTTCTTTGGTTTTGTTTACATTTGGTAGACAGTTTTTGTCAAAAGTTGTCCCTTCCTTGTGCAAGGTCTTATTTGACAAGTATATTTAGATTCTCTCTTCCTCTTCCCAACTTTCTGCATCTATTTCTTTTTGCCCTCACAATTGTTTTACTTTCTTCAGCTAATTTGACTTATTCAGCATTGTGGAACTTTTGCCTCTGGGGAGATAGAAAAAAATTGAATAGGTTATCATCATGATTGTTTAAGCTCAATGTCTTACACAAATTTATATATCTTGTATATATTTTTCTATATATCTTTGTTACGTTATCTTTGCCAGAAGCTTGTTGTATACACAGATTTTATTTTAAGGCACCTTAACTCCCTTCTGCCAAATAGTACAAGCTGTCAAGGCCAGCATAGGAAAGGGCTGTTCTGGAGGCCACTGAATGATAATTCATGAATCAGAGATGCATAAAATGATTATTGTCTTACTGCCAGGGTAACCTCTGTTTCTAGATAAGTAAGTGGTCACATATTTACTAGTGACAGTCCCTGCAGACTTTGACTAAAGCAACGCTGCATATGATAGTGGCAAGTGAATTTCAAAGCCTTTAATGCGAGTCTCTTATGTAAGAGAGGATCAAGGATCAACTGGGGCCATACCTTAGTTGTAAAGGGCTTCCCTGCAAGCACAACTGAAGCATGGTCACTAAAGACTCAGGGTCAGAAATTGGGGTTCAACCTGAAGATCCGAAAAGCAAAACAGCCAGCCACTGGCTCTTACCTCGACCTCAGTCTGCAAAGGTGACCCTGCCTACCGGAATCTCAGAACGAGACTGTGTTGACAGCTGTTTCCTCCCATTTTATATTCCTCTCTCGGGCTGGGATTAAAGGCTTGCACCACCCAGTTCCTATGGCAACTAGTGTGGCTGCTGGGATTAAAGGTGTGTGTCATTATGGCTACTGAGACTAAAGGTGTGGGTTACCATAATCTGACCAGTGGGACTGTTTTACTCTCAGATCTTTCAGATCTTCAGGCAGTCTCTATTTATTAAAATACATTTGAAATGCCACTACACACAACGGTCTGAGTTCCATCCATAGAACCCATGTAAAACCAAGCTAGGTGTGTGCTGCGTATATGATCCCAGATCTAAGGAGGCAGAGACAGGCAGCTCTCTCAGACTTGCAGCAGCAAGTCTATCCTACTGAGCCCATTCCAGCTAGTGAGAGACACCACCTCATTAAAATAGACTCCAGAGCCTGAAGAATAACACCCAGGGATTGTCCACACACACATGTTCCTATAGCATACAAACACAAGACTTGAGAATGCTGCAAAACTTGAGAATGCTGACCAATTGCTACAAAGCCAACTCTCATTTCTTTGCCCTCAAAGCCTCCAATACCTCTACATCTTCCTCCTTAGAGTCTCTTGAGAGAGAGTCGGATGCCAGGCCACAGGGCACCCTAAACACAGAGTGCAAGTCTTAAGCAACAATTGGGGCCAGTGTCCCTGGTGAGAAAAGACCCACTAATCAGTCCTGTCACTAAGTGAAAACTTCAGAGAAAAAATGTCCCATTTGTTTCTTTATCCAGGAAATGGGAGGAACTGTTAGATAGTCACGGCCTCTGAGAATTTGGGAATGACACTGTATGTTAGTGAAAAAGTCTATTTAGCTTTGGTTGTGGAACAGGAATGCAAATGCAAGCAAACCAATCAATATGACATCAGTGTGCAGATGAAGAAGCTAGAAGTAGAGGGAGTGCAGACAGTCAAAGAAATAGGAACCTGGACCCGAACTAAGCAAGAATGTGGGAGAAAGTCTTTACTTTTTTGAACAAGACAATCATCTTTTAATAAGTGATTTTAAAGTCAGGAGGGCGATGGCAGAGGAATTTTTCTATTCATTTGCCTATAATGGATTTAGGGAAGGATTTACTGATCTCTGTGTTTGTCTCTTGCTTCACAGAAAGTAGACAATTTTTGAAATGCATGAATTTTGAATCCTGTGAGTATAAGTGTAGTATCAAGGGCTGTAAAAGGATTTGCTAGCTGAATTATGAATTAAAAACATCCCATCAAAAGACTGAATCTTGATGCCTTGTGAATAGGGGCAGTGAAGGCTAATTAGGAGACAGGTGTATGTCATTCCCTATAGATTTTGAGAATGCTGACCAGACCCAACAAATTTCACTATTCCCTGCCAATGCTGATCAATCCCTAAAAATTTCACTACTCCTTGAAAATGCTGAGCAATCCCTACGAATTTCACTATTCCCTACCAATGCTGAGCAATCCCTAAAAATTTCACTACTCCTTGAAAATGCTGAGCAATTCCTACAAATTTTACTATTTCCTGCCAATGCTGAGCAATCCCTACTAGTCAAATTGCATTTGCTCTTTCCTCAAAGCTCCCAATATTCCTACCTCTTCTTTAGACTTTCTAGGTCAGAGTCAGATGCCAGCCCAGCAGGCTCCTTAAATGCAGGGCAAGTGTTAGGCAGCAACTGGGGCCATTGTCCCTGGTGAAAGAAATAGTACTCACTTATCAGTCCTCTCACTGAGTGGAAATGTCAGAGAAAAATGTCCCATTTGTCTGACACTCTTGGTCTTTTAGTTTTTTTGTATGTGCATTACTTCTTGAAGAAAATTTTAAATATTTATTATCAGTCATTTTAAATATCATGAAAAATATGTGCATACAAACATTTATGAAAATCTTAAAATGATTCAGGAGCCTAAGGCAGCACAAATCTATAATGTGCTGTATCATTCGATGCAACACGATCATAAGTGTCTTTAGAAGAGAGAAATAAATAGAACAATACCAAAAGGAAAGAAAAGACAAAAGTCCAGTTTCTTTTAAAAGAGTTTAAGTAGCACATATCAAATTTCCAGGTGGCATTTATGCACGTATACATGTCTGTGACAATAACGGTGAGAGAAAGAAGCCACAAATTGGAGAAGAAGTGGAAAGGGCTAGATGAAGGAAATTAGAGGGAGGAAGGAGGAAGGGATTAATAGATACAAAACAGCTGGCCAAGTCCTAGAATATGTTAGCTGTGGGAACCTTGGCAAGTGGCCCACCCTGTGAAGCAACAGCGCAGTTGACACAGTTGGGTAGTAGCTGTCGAACTGTAGTGCCCTCACCAGATGTGAGTGGCGATGATAAACATGCCAATCCTAGTCTGGGGAATGCCTACTTGCGTGATCCCTGGCACCCATCTTTGCTTATCGACACTTTATAGTCACCAGAATACACCACTTATGCTTGTTTGCTTTTTCATTACTATCTTCATTTGGAGAAAAAAAACCCTTCAAAGTGTGGGAGCTTGATGACATCTCTCTGTGTTGATGCCAGAACTGCAATATGGAGTTAATTTTAAACTTGAAGTACTTTTTTTCTATGTAGCCTTTGACCTGGACTTGGTCTGCGTTCTTTATTCTAAAAATGTAGCTTTAAAAACAAACAAACAAACAGAAAGGCAAAAACAAACAAAAACAAAAAACATAGCCTTTTCGACAGTTACTATGCACCATCAGGCTTCAACTAGAAAGAAAAGAGCACAAGAATCCTGGATTGGGACCCCAATCTTTGTGTACGGGAAGAATAAATCAATTGTTCTCCCCTCTGCTTCCCCCTTGGAATGCTCTTTGGCCTCCTGTCTCCAGAAAATCGGTGCTGGTACAAGGTGAGCCTTCTTTATCTGTCACTGTTCGATTTACTCATTTTTCTTAAACCTAGGTCTAGGCTTGGGACAGGCGAGTCTGTTAGCAAAAACATGACGTTGGTTTCTGAGTTTGTTGAGGCTTATTCTAGAGAAAATGCATTTCAAACAGCTTTCTGATCCTTAGGTGCCCAATCCATTCTCAGTCCTTTGCTCTTGGGAACATAATGTCGTCATATGCTAGTCCATTAAGCCGGGGCTCTGTCTTTTACACAATTCATATTTTAAACTTTGAAGAGGCTCATAACTGAGCTTTCACAAACCGTCCCTGTTTACTTTCTTCCCACTAAAATAATCACTGCAAATACCCCTCTGAGAATGTATATTTTCGGATGCCAGGTAATCAAAGCTTAGTTGTACTCAGGGGTTTTTTTCAGAAGCAAATGGAAAATAATTGCTTTAAAGTGCCCACTTGTGAGGGGTTGTGCTCATCACTGTAATTGCCAGCAGCCACTGTCTTTCTGTCACAATAAATTCTCAGTGATCCATTAGCTTCTACTGGGGACTTGAAATAGATCATCTTGTTAACGCTGACTTCGTTTCTTAAAATATTTTTTTTTTTACCTGATTTCGTTTTGGAAATCCAGTTTGCACATAAACTAAAATAATAAATGCCCACTGGCCTACTTTAAGGAGTGGGGCAGGTAGTTGGATAGGATAAAATTAAGGCTCGGTCAGCCTTGCAGGATTTAGATATGAGTTCTCAGTGTGAGTATTTACTCTGGGAGCATATTTATGGCTTCGCCTTTGTCAAAGGAATTTAATTGCTTGTCCATAAGCCTTTGCATGCAGAACACAGCAGTTGGCCATTAATCCCTAGGATGTGGTAGCAGCCTCTTCAGCCCTGCTCTCCAGTGCCAGAGGCATAGCATGATTGCTGAACAAAACAAAAAAACCTCCTTAGTGAAAATGCATGTCAACAACTTCCTAATTTGACTGCATATTCACCAGATTGATGGATGTACACCTCCACTCTACTTTGTAGGGCTTTTTGGGGGAAAGGTAAGCTTACCTTTGCTGATTTACTAATTTTCCAGTTGGTTGGGAAATACATCCAGTTATTATCTTTGCAAAAAATGGCTTGCTAATTGACTACTGGCATCCCTTTCCTTGCTGGTAATCTGCCAGCTCACTTAGGAGTCAACCATTCATTTTGTAAGATCTATAGAATTTGATATCTAAGTCTCCACCAAGCTGGTACATACTCACTGTAGGGATGTATGGATCATTGAGGACATGCCCAATTATAGTCACTCCATGGTACCATCCCATTTTTATACAATTTTATCCGTTTCAGTCAATCACAGAGACCATTCCTCTAGTTTTTGTATCTATTATTATTGTAAATAAATAATAAATAAAACGCAAAAATAATGACCAGTTGTGTGTGTATATGGAGGCCAGAGGTCAAACTCAGGTTCTGTCAACATCATTTTTGAGACAGGTTCTTTTACTGGCCTGGAAATCACCAAGTAGGCTAGGCTTGCTGGCCTGTGAGTCCCAGGGATGCCCTTGTCTCTGCCTGCCCAGAGAGGGAATTACTATCATGGGACACCACGTCTGGCCTTCATGTGAGCACTGTGGATTGAATCCGGGTTCTCATGTTTACACGGTCAGCATTTTACTTACTGAGCTATCACATCAGTCCTTGTGTGTTTTTTAAAAAAAATCATAACCAAATAATATTTACTAAAAGACAAATAAAACAACTGAGAAGTCATTACTTTCACCCTAACAAAGTGAAACACAGAAGTCCTCAAGAAAAACAAAATTCTGTGAAGGAGTAGTAAGGGTTTAAAGAGGTAACTCCAGGCTGAGAATGGCCTGTGTGTCCACTAAGGATGAAGTAAGCTGACAGGAAGCAGGTTTTAGCTTGGCCCAAAAACTGTGAAACACCACTAATTAAGATTTTAGCAAATTCACATCAAGTGACCTCAGTAGGGAAGCAGAACAGATAGATCGTGGCTTTTTAGTTGTCAGTGTGAGTAAGGGACTCAGTTCACAGCAAAGCCAGCCTACCTTTCACTGTGTCGAACCATCTTCTAGCACCAGGCTACATCCAGCACAGACCACCATTGACTCGTGAAACTACACTGGAGGGAACAAGAGGCATATCTTCAAAACCAAAGAACGAAACAAAACAAACAAATGAAAAAGTTGGAAAAAAGAAAGAATCAACCAACCAAAACAACAGCAGAAGCAACAAAACCATGGGTATTTCTGACTGGAAGTTTGGGGGAGAGTAACCTAGTTTCTGGGCTAAGTGAGGAAAAATAACAAAATGCCTAATTTTTCGATGCTGAGTCATTTCGTGAAGAAATAAACAAATAAAAGAATACCCATCAGAGTCTTTCAGACTTAAACCAGGGCAATTTTCAGCTGTTTGGATGAATAACCTTAATTCCTATTAATATCAGCCACATCTGCCCTGTAGTGGAGGATCTAGATGTATTGTTGTGAAATTTAATTTGGTAGAAAGCTTGCTGTGAAAATTCTGAAAAGTTGCAATTTTCAATAATTTTTAAGCTAACTCTCTCTAATCATGGGAGTCCAGCACATTTTGCTGCAATGGTTTGACCTAACAAAGTTTTGCTAATGTACGTAAGGACGGTGGGAGAGATTAAATATTTGATCATATGCAATATCAGTCATTCTACCCTTAAAACGTCTAAAAGAACTAGATACAAAGGATAGTTGTCATGGAGATATATATAGGATAACCATCTGTACTTTTCATGCAAGGTGGATGTGTGTCAAATTTGGAAGAGGCTTATGCTTATAGTGAAGATCCTTATAAATGTTTTCTTTCTGAGGATTGGTTGGAGTCATAAGCAAAACTGACTTCAAAGGTATGTTATGCAAGTTCCCTATCTCCATCCTCCTAACCGAGTGTTGAGTGTTGCCTTTATTTTTACTTTGCCTCCGTGTAGCCATCATGGAGGCACCTGAGGACTTGGTCGTGCTGGAGCTGAGTGATCAGGATCAGCTATGGCTTGAATTGGATAATTCCCCTACAGGCTCGTGTTCTGAATGCTTGTTCCTCAGCTGTGAAGCCATTTCTGGAGGGATCTTTAGGAGCTGTAACACAGCAGGTGGACATCCGTAACCTGGGTGGGCCTTTGTGGGTTGTAGTCTGACCCTGGTTGTGGTGTGATCCCCAACTCTTGCTCTGTGAAGAACTCCCGCCATGTAGTGAAGAATTTCATCCGTGTGATTCCACTGTGAACTCTGCCCTACTTTCTCATGATGATGGAAACCTCTGGAACCATGAGCCAAAATTAATCTTTCCTTCCTTAGGTTGTTCCTGTCAGCGCGGGATCAAAATGACATGAAGGCCAGATTCATACCAGCCATTCATCCTCAATCTCAATTCTACTTTGACACGTCGCCAAGTTCTAGTGAGCATAGTTCTCTCCAAGCTGTAAAGGACCCACATGATTAATGTAGTCTTTGATTTGGGGTTGATATGTTTGGAGTGTCTAGAGAATAGCCCGCATATTACTGGGGGGAGCTACCAAGAAACCTCTGAGAAGGAAAATCTCCAAGTCTTAATTTTTAGTTAAGATGAGAATTTGAAACAGAAAGCCTTTGGGATTCAGAAAAAAAAAAAAACAAGCCTAAATAGTTAAGTGATTACAGACAGTATTTGATTTGCTGTAAGTACTCTGTTTAGTATCCCTGCATTAGGTTGTGTTTTACAATCAATAGCATTGCTAAGTTGTTGATGGCCAATAATTGTGACACAGATGCTGTTACCTGTACAAAAGTACCCAAATCATCATCATCTTAAATTGCAGAATGTCTGGAAACTACTTGGGAGACAGTGATGGGTCACTGTTTCAACCTCTAGGTACCAAATAGCTGCAGAGAGAATAGGTGCTCTTGCGATTGGTGGTTGTTTATTACTCAACACCAGAGGATGTTGTTGTTTGAGTTGCTCACGTAGATTTTAAAAAATGAAATCTGCATCAATTGTACCATATGGAATAACACAACCATTAATGACTGAGCTCAAGAGAACCATACTGGCACATGGGAGAATTTCTAGACTACCCATAAGCCATGCATTGTGTGTGTGTGTGTGTTTATTTCCTATACATGGTCAACAGCAATGAATGAACAATAAAACAGTGAATGAATGACTAGATGAATGAATGAACAGCAATGGATGAGTAAAGTGTGTCTAAATGCATTGCATAGAGCCTTCTCAGTTTTCACAGAATAAAACTCTAAGTGAAAGGAACACACTGTATTATACTTTAATGCTTTTTGTTTTGATTAGTACATAAAATAATGAGACTCCTTGCAATCCATGGTGTCAGATTCAAGGACATCTGGCATATTTGTCCAAAACTTCTGTAAGAAGTGGTCTTTCTTTTAAGGTTTACCAAGTATTCAGACTAGAAAAATCAGTGATGTCAATGTGTCAAGCCTGACATCTAATTGACAAAGAAAATAACCCACTGAAGAACAAGTTAATGCAAAGGTAGTAGCTCCAGCAAGAAGCTCTGACACTCATGCTGGCAGAAGGATTGCCTTGGAATTTTTGTTATCAGGTCTGCACTAAACCCATTCTGCATGTGACACACTGCACAGAGTTGTGAAAGTTGCCTGGAGACTGATGTGAGCCTTACTCATGTTGTAGCTGGTCTGATGAGAAAAATAGGCCATTCCCAATTGTTCACTGACCTCACCATCTCTCTCTCTCCCTCTTTAGGGGAAGGACACAGTTATTTATAGACCCTATTAATTTAGCTTAAATGATTCTAGCTACTGGCTATGTGTAATCAGCTTTTTCCTCCTTTCTGCTTAGAATTGGCTGAAGACACATTGGATAAGAGATTATAAAAATGTATCATTTAAAAGCATCCATAGCTGCCTCTAATGTCATCTTGCAAGTTTGCTATCAAACCATATGAAAAATAGGCAGACTCCCCTTTCTCTAGAATGGGAGATTAGATTGATCACTGGTGCTTAAAACATGTGGACAGGGAAAGGCTCTTAACCGAGAAGAGCCCCCTAATGTCACATTGAATGGAAGCAGAATGTCCTCTTCTGTGTTTTCAAGCACATGTAGCTAATTCACAGTAGGCAATCGTTAAAAAGGATTCCAGAGAGATGCCCACCAGAGATTAGGGAAAGGATTATTTGTGAACGCCACTGGAGGATTTAGTCTCTCCCCGGGTAGCTAGCCTTCCGGTTAATGAAGTGTCCGTCCTGTGATTTAATGGGCCAGGCTGTTCTGCAATAACAATGGGAGGTTGCTGGCTGCATAACCCTAAAGAGACAGTAGACAGAAAGAATTCGGGGCACTGTAGCAAAATTTCCTTTCTGATGGTGGGGCCAACCCAGAGCTCCTCTGTCATTAACCTGGTCTGCCCCTGGGGTCAATGCTTGGGATGGACTCACCTGACTGTGACTAGAAGCACTATGATGGCTCCTTTCTCGGCCTTTGGGGAGGGATAGCTGTTTTCTTTTTAATTTCAAAGTAGATTGATGAATAGCCAAACACTCTGGAGTGTGTGTGTGTGTGTGTGTGTGTGTGTGTGTGTGTGTGTGTGTAGGTCATGAATGTAAAAAGCAGGCCATGAAAGGGAAGAAGAGATTTTAAATGGGTCAAGAAGTAATAAAAGAAAAGTAAAGGTGATAGTAGTCACATGACATGGAAGAGGGGCTGTTGGGTCCAGGGGATGGGGCAGCAGGAGACGAGAACCAACAGGAACACAGTGTGGAAGGAAATACAACCACCTTGCATGGAAATGTACATGAACTGAAAACCCGCACAAGGAGCCAGGAAAACTGAATGTCACCCACAAGAGCTTCCACATCTTCACTCCTGGGCTTCAGTGGAGTAGAAAACTCCATCTTTAAGGAAATGGGGCATTGGTCTGACTTGTAGGTGTAAGTGACTTTATTACTGCAGTCATGGGAACGTTCAGTATGGGTTCTGCCTGTGGTGACTCAACACTAGTCTGTCAGGTGATGTTCTGAGCACCAAGGACATGAATTCCTTCCTCAGTCATGGCTTGTGTTGAAGCTCAAAGCCAAAGATTTACTTACATTTTATTCTGTTATACACCTGCCATTCTTCCAGAATTCTGTTTTAGTCTTGGGGTAGTTTATCACCGTAAACACTTTTTTTTTAATTTATGGGGTTTTATTTTTGTACATATTAATAAAATACTTTTAGACTTGTACATTATGTAATGTTTAAATCAGGTCAACTGTAACTCATTTTCAAATGTGTTCCTGATAATTATTAACCCACAAAAGTATGACTGCTGCTCTAGTTACTAAATATAAAGCATCAATTGCACATACCTCTCTGCATGTGATAATTATCATTCACTTCATGTCTTCATGTTGGCTGCTGTGACTAGCCTCTTCTGTCATGGGAGATGGAGACATGGTGCCCGGCATATATCAAGCTAATCTTGATAAACCAAGGTTCTTTGGTGGGTTTGCTTAGCATTCACGTTTTATTTGAAATATATTGATTGATCCGTTTGCCTTAGCTCGGGGCTGGGTCTCTTAGCATTAAAATCCCCAGGCTCTCTTTCAATAAGCATCCATTGGCTTCTATATATTACTATGTAATATATGTTACAAACAAGGAAGTTTCACGCTTGCTTTCATGTTGATGTGGTACCAGTCACAACAAGGTGACATCTGCAACGTGGGCTCAGGTACAATTTGCTCATGTGCATTCAAGATAATAGTTAAAAGCGGTGCAGCATTTCTATCTAGTCTTTAAATAATGTCAATTGAGAACTAATGAAGACCACCCACTCTTAACACTTCGGTACATTGTGAAAGAGAATACTTTGCCTCCCACAATCGTAAAGTAGAGAGACTGAGCACAGGAGCATCTGTTCAACACGTGAAGAAGTATACAGCAACTTATCAGACTTCTAGAAAGAGCCAAGGATGCAAATCATATATTTCAATAAGGTTATTGATGAGACTTTGGTGTGGACAGTAGTGATTTATATGAAAGAGTGTTTCAAATGGATTTGCTTTAAGAATCTTTTGCTGCCACCTAAGTCACGTGCTCCAGTTTGGAGAGCAAACGTGCGTGCATGTAATAACGGCTCTGGTTATCAGAGTAAACATCACCTTCAGTTCTTTTCGGTAATTTAGTGATTTGCTCTATATCTCAAGAGCAAAACTTGATTTATTTGCGGTGATTCCTTTCACTTTCCACTCAGTTTTGCAATTTTTCAATGTTGGAAATTGATATAGAACATAAAAATGTTTAGAGTTGCCTAACAAGTCCCCAGGAAACTTTTAAAAGCCATTAATTTGCAAGCAATTTTGCTTCTATATTTCATTTCTCAATTGGTTGTGATGGAAGTAATTGTTGCATCCAAAGGGAGAATCATGACTTCAGGCAATCCATAAGCATCCGACTCTTTGGGAACTGCTTTGTTTTTGTTAAATATCCCCAGTTACAAAGAAAAATGGAATTAAATCTTGGAGGCATGACGTGATGACAGAGCTCACAGCAGCAATTCAAGTTGCAAGGCCTGTGCCCCATACATGAAAATGAGAGGAAAAGTTTTTGTTTTTTCTTACTAACTTGATTTAGGACTAAAATTTGCCTCTAAGTGTGTGTGTCTATGTAGTCATTGCCAGAGAGGATTGGCTATGGGGAGAAGATACACACTGAAGACAGGTGACATCATTGTATAGGCTGAGGACCCTGGGCAAGCACAGCAGAGGAAAGTGTGAGAGCAGGTGGGTTCTCTGCCTTTGTCCTGGCCACTATAAGGTGAGCGTGTTCTGCCACAGGCTCCTGCTGCCTTGATGTTCTGTCTCAGCTCAAGATCAAAGTAATTGGGCTGGTGAACCATGAAATCTCTGGCATTGTGAGCCCAAACAGATGACCTTCCTCTCAAACTGCTTCTCTCAGGTATTTGTCACTGAGATGAGAAACTGATCATCATCGTCCCTGTTTAATTAGGTAAGGTTGTCCTTATAGTCTACCCTCGAGTTTAGTAAGTACTAAACAGAAACAGTCAGACACCTAAGATTTGGATGTCAAAAATCTAAGGCATTTAATATTTTTGTATTTTAATGTGCAGTTTTAAAATAAAGGAACTGGAGAGTCCTTGGAAGGTGTGGGAAATAATTTGCATAAGTCAGCTATGGTATACTTTGTGGGTGCCTGGTAGTAAGGTGGTAATATTTATGCCCATATGCAGATAGTGTATGTATGCATTTTCTGTATATCATTAAAGGACAAATAAACCCAGTGGTTTCTGTTTCTGTTTAGCTTTCAAAGCTAACAGATGACCAAAGGCAGCATTATAGTTGATGATAATAAGTTCTTAATCATGCATATGTTATGTGAGACTCTGTTCAAAGTAATAATAAAAGTCTGAGCATTTTACATAAATTTAATTGAACAAATTGTTGTATCTATGTAATTCTCATTAAGTCATATAATAAATTGACACAAACACACACACATATATACATACATACATATATATATATATATATAAATCTTTGGTAAAATATTTCCAATGTATGGTCCTTTTAGTCCGTATATCTGTCTTGCTTTTGCTTGTGTTCTTGTGTTGTGTTGTTCAGCAAAATGTATGTTAGCTGTGTACACTGAAAATAGTCAGTGGGAGATAAAAAAAATTGAACATCTCTTTTGGCTAATTTGTGCATGTAACACAGACATCAATTGCAATTGAGTTTTCTATAGGAAATTAAATCTTTCTCAAAATAACTCAGAATAAGAATTCAGTCAAAATTCAGTTACTTATGTGACTATGACCCTCCTCCCCATCTAAAATTTGTATTTTTCAGACTTTTTTGTAGAGAGTTTGATTGAGTGGAGTCGCATCATGTGAACATGATATACGCAATTTCTTAAATATGAACTTTATTCCCTGCAATTATTTTTTAAGATTTATTTATTTTTATTTGATCTATATGGGGGTTTTGTTTGCATGTATGTGTGTGTATCATGTGCATTCCTAATGTCTGCCAAGCCCTGAAGAGGATATCAAATCCCTTGAAACTGGAGTTATAGACATTTATGAACTAGCATGGGTGCTGGGAACTAACCCATGTTCTCTGCATGAGTAAGATGTGCCCTTAACTGGCCAATCATCTCCCCAGTCACGTTGCTTCAGTTCTTTCACTTTTTTGGTACATGACCAGAAAATCCTAGCCTTTGACTTGAAGGTGGAAAGATCAACATTTTTAGTTTGAATGTTGGAGAGGGAGGTTTCAGAGTATTTTGTGTCAGGGGCATATATAGGCAGATAGGTTTGCAAAATTAACTACTCTGATAATTCCTTTTTATTTATACTTTCCCTTCATCTTTTACTAGTGGGCTTGAATTTTGTTAGACTCGGGAATGAACATATGGAGACTGTATTCCCCAGCTCCCCCTGAAGCCCTGAAGTGATGCATAAGTGGAGTCCACAGATGTCTGGGCTATGCAGTTAATCTCTGGGTCAAGTCCCTTATGCTGAATTTCTTCATTCCTCCAACGGGCCTAGAATGTGGTCTTGAACTGTTTGTAACCACATAGTTGAGAGAAATCGTCTAGAAAATAGAGAAACAGCTTGGGAGTCACTCGAATTTCTTAGATGGGCAGTGTTGTTGACCTAATGGCTTTAGATGCCTCTCTCTGTTTTTGGTCAAACATGTTCAATAACTTAGGCTGTTACATAATTTAAGTCTCCACACATGTACCATAGTCCGCCATTTAAAACAGATCAGAATCATCCTATGTCATTTTACTAACACTTTAAAACTGATTGCCTGTCATGGAGTTTAACCTCTATCTTAGACTCTGAGATGCTATGATGAATCACATATTCATTGAAGACATGATTTAACCAAGAATGAATGGGTACTTTTAGCATGAGAGGCTTGGACTTGGGTTTTGAGGGTAGAGTCTGGCTTTAACAATAGAACTGCTCTCTTTCCCTTGAATTCTATGGTTCCTGTTATTCTCCATGCAGCATACAACAGGAGCATCATCTGGGAATGAGCCAGAAATGCAGACTTCTCCTCCTTCTCCAACTGGACCCTCGGGATCAGAAGTTGTGGGGTTCAGCAGCCTGTGCTTTACCAAGCCCTTCACATGACTTGAATGCATTTTTCACGCTAGAGGGTCACCACTTCTGTTCTCAACACAGCTCTGAAAGTTCTTTGTGGGAGACTGTGAGATACGGGCTTGAGGACCGAACCATTTCAAGGGCTAGGAAGTTTGCCTGTGGTAACACGGGTGGTCAGTGGTGGGCCCTGGGTTAGAATCTATGTTCTCACGGAAATCTGTACCAGACTGTCTTCCTTTCACAAACTCTCCATCGAGAGACTTGGGACTCACTTCTTTAGTGTTTCTATTTGTGGAAGCAAAGGAGTAGCTTTGATTACATTAAAAAAGCTTGTGTGTGTGTGTGTGTGTGTGTGTGTGTGTGTGTGTGTGTGTGTGTGTGTAGTGTGTGCATAGTGCATACCACACTGTGGGAGTGCATGTCAGAGTTTAGTCTTCAGGATTTGGTTCTCTCCACCCTCCAGATGTGTCTCTGGGGTTGAGCTCCTGTGGTCTGGCTCAGTGGCAGGCACCTTTACTTGCTGAGCCGTCTCACTAACGAAAGGTTTTAGATAACAGATGGAAGGTACAATTGTTGTTGGCTTCTGAAAATAGAGAAAAATTATACTATTTACTGCAATTATTGGGAACTTAATAGATTAGGTTTGTTTCACATTGACCCACCGCTGGGTAAAAATTGGTTTGGGGGGCCTTTCTATGCAAATTAACATTTTTTTTCCCAACAGAAAGGTGTTCTCAGTTGTGTAAATGCTCAGGAGTCTCTTTCTGTACAGATTTACTTGGCCATAGTGATTGAATTATTGCCCTCAAAATCTTTCTAACTCATTGATTTCCAGGTGGCAGTCACTCAGAAATTACATATATATTAAAAAAAAAACCTTTGCTGTCTCAAGCAGTGGTTAAAACAAACAAACAAACAAACAAAAAACAACAACTATAGCAGGTTAATAAAAACTCAGAGGCAGATATTGGGGTTCAATTCCAAGACCAGGAAAGCAAAGCAGCCAACAGCAATAATAACAACAACAACAACAACAAACCCTTCATTTGTCTTTTTGCTGAGATAGGCTTGTCAGGCACTTCTAGAAGCTGATCTTTCATCATGACCAGTGTGTGCAACAAAAATACACTGTGCCACACTTTTACTATTTAAAGTGAGGTTACCCCATAATCCACTGTCAAATCTACTGAAGTGATAATTTTCATTTTCTCCATTTCTTAGCAGTTCCCCTTTTATTGTGTGTGTGTGTATGTGTGTGTACGTGTGTGTGTGTACACATGTGTAGATTTGTGGGAGTTGATGCTCTCTTTCTACAATGCGATTTTCAGGGGTCAAGCTCAGGTCGTTAGACTTGGTGGCTTGTGCCTTACTGAGGTACCTCACCTTCCTAAAAAAGCTAGAAAAAAAGAAAGAAAACTGTGAACAACATGAGTACCTCAGTCAATATAATAAATACTATTTTCATTGTTTTGTTTTTTTTCAGGATGTTTTTGTTTGTGTAGCTAGCAACAGTGATGCTAAACTTCCAGAGGTAATATAGTAAAATAGAAACATATTAATGTCAAAGTGGAGATAGACTTTATTATCTGAAGAGATGGATGGTAGAACTCCAGGAGTAAATATAAATCCTGTTATGCAAGCAATATATCACTTTTAGGGAAAGAATATATGGTATGGGAGGTCCTTCTGTCTGTGTATTGCTTTTATTGGTTAATGAATAAAGAACTGCTTTGAGCCTATGGCAGGGAAGAACAGAACTAGGCCGGGAAAGCTAGACTGTATGCTGGGAGAAAGAGGGCAGAGTCAGAGAGAAGTGATGGAGCTGCCAGTCAGATGCTGGGAACTTTACCTGGTAAGCCACTGTCATGTGGTGATACACAGATTAAGAGAAATGGGTTAAATTAATATATAAGAGATTAGCCAATAAGAAGTTAAAGCTGAAGGGTCAAGCAGTGATTTAATTAATACAGTTTCTGTGTGATTGTTTCCTGACTAAGCAAGCTGGGCAGCCAGGAACCAACAAGCGGCCTTCCTTCTCCAACAATTATACACATGGAGGCCAAATCTAAGACAGGTAAATTGTGTTAATAGCTGGTGTTTTAGTCTCAAACTACAGTATGTACAGTGAGTTTTGATAAATTGTTGAGTGAGTACACTAATCCAGGCTAGAAGAAGATCTACCAATGTTTTCAAAACATATTGGCATTTTAGAGTTGTCTGCACCATAAGGATACTTGGAAGTCTCATTTGCCATAGAAGAGTGAGCCAATCACTGAGAGGTAAGAGGATTTCTATTGAAGTCTGGGCAGACTGCTTTCAAGAGGAGCCATCTACTGAGTGTGGCCTTAAAGAAAGCTAATCATGAAGAAAGAGCAGACCGGGCTAGGCTCCTTGTGGATGTAGCTCTATTCTTGGGCGCATACACTCAACAAAATGGTCTATTCTTAGAAGGTGGCTAAGGATGCTGTGTGGGGTGGAAACTCTATCTATGCTGTCTAGATAACAAAATATCAGGTCTATTTAGGAAACTCAATGACAAAAATAGCAAATCAGTTGGACTTGGAGCACAGTGACAGGGGCCCACGTGGGAGGTGGCCAAGAGAAGGGAGTGTAAAGAGGGCAGAAGATAGAGAAGATAAGAAGATTTGGGATCCGGAGGTCTTGCACAAGTGATGACTCATGGAAACAGGTTTATTATGAAGCACAACATCTTGTGTACTATTTCCAGGTGAGAAATGGGATAAAGTCCACAAGAGGACAATCTGTTAGACAGTATTGCACAAAGAGAACACAGGGTATCTCGAGAGCATTTCAGGCCAAACACACAGCTTCATTGAGACCGATAATCATAGCTCTGTACAGTGGGAAGAGTTGGGCTCTCGGGATCCAAAACACTCCAGAAGACCCAGCTACAGGTCATTAGTGATGCTGCCAAGCATATTCCTGGTTTTGAGAAGGAGCTATGCTCCTTCTCCAAACACCAGGACTTTTAGGGAAAGCCTCAGTAAAACCAGCCCTCAACGCGGAGCTTATTGGTACTTTGAAAACAAGTTACCTGTGAATGGATTTTTTTTTAACCTTTGTATTTATCTTAGGATAAAACATTCATTTGCTCATTTATGAATCTTTGTCTTCAAGGCCAGTAACTAAGGCATGGTTCTAGACCATGCCAAGTTCCCTTGTCCTTTCAGAGACACTGTGGATGAGATACAATTTGAATAAATATATGCTGCTTATCATGAAAACTTGGAGAAAGCCAGACTTGTCTTAGCTGCAGGAAGGATGCTCCAGACTTGGTCCTCTGAAATGGTGAATTGAATAAACACCCAGGACTCTAGCATTTCCACGATGCCTGATTTTTTTTAACCTTTGTTCTTTGTTTTCCAGAGCTGACCTTTTGTTAATGATATTTTACTGCAACCCAGATTCATGTTGCATCAAATGTTATGTTATTTTTAATCCCACAGAACTTTCCTGGTAATTTTGGAGTGGTTTGTTAGAATTTTAAATACATCAGAAAATGGTCTTTAAAAAAACACTTGAAAGAATTTAAAAGAGAGAAAAAAATATTGACCTTTATAATAAATTGATACTGTTATAAAAATATACCCTAGGGGACACTAGAAATGGTCCATTTAGAGTTGGACACTAGAGAAATAAGCTCTTTAATGTATCTCATAAATATGTTTCAGATGCCTTTCAAATGGTGAGAGAGCAGTGCAGGGCATTTTTTTCAACCATAATAGTTATGTTTTTTCATCACTTCTGTCTGTCCAGTATAATTTGTACATGACATTTAGGCTGGACATTTCCATTTCCCATTGCTAAATACAGGAGCATTTGCAATGTCAACCAGACCTTATTTATTGTAACCATGTTGATCCTAGCAGTGTTTCACATAGATATGATTTGTAAGAGGCTCTCTCTACCTCTTAGAAACTGGTCAAATGGAGCTTGACAAATAGGTGGCCATGGTGATTGCTGTTGTAGCTCAGAAATGATGTGTGTTCTTTTTGAATATATATTAATGGTCATGGTTTGAGATTAAACTTAGTTCACTGTAGGTTTATTTGGCCAAGTTCCTGGAAGGTGTTCTTTACTGCAGAGTCTAGAGAACACTCTCCTGGTGCCCCTCCTCAAACTTTACTTTTTGTAGTTTACCATACTCAGCTTGCTTCTTTTCATTATAAATCTTCATTAGCAGTAACACCAACTACCATATTGCAGAGTCTATACTAGGCTGTTTTGGGATTTCTTCTGCTAACAGAATTAATCCAAAAACTTTTCTCTTTAGCCTCAGCGAAACTTTCTGTACAAGGGCAAAAGGCAAAAGACAAAAGGCAGCCTCTTCCCTCACCAAAATATCACATAAACAATCTCTAGGCAACATACTAAAATTCCTCTCCTCTAAAAGCTCTTGAGCTAGCACCCAACAGTTCAAATCATTATCAGCACCATTGTCTTCCATACTCCTACTAGTATGGTTCATTAGGCAGTGTACAAAACATTCCACTAACCCAAAATAACAAAGTTCGTATTACTCCAAACAAAAGCATGGTAAGGCCTATCACAGCAAGAGTCCAGTCCCTGGTACCAACATCTGTATTAGTTAGGGTCTTCATGGTTTGAAGAAACACTATGACTATGGCAATCCTTATAAACGGAAACATTTCACTGGGGTGGCTCACTTACAATTTCAGAGATTCAGTTTGTCATCATGATGTTAGGGAGCATGGTGATATGCAGTCAGACAGGGTGCTGGAAAAATAGCTGAGAGTCCTAGATCTTGCAGGCAACAGGAAGTTGACTATCCTGAGCATAGGAAACCTCAAAGCCCACCTACCTAGTGGCACACTTTCTCCAATAAGGCCATACCTACTCTAACAAAGGCATGCCTCTCAATAGTGCCTCTCCCTATGTGACTGTGGGGGCTGATTACATCCAAACTACCACACTTGGGTTAGTGTGTGCTTTTATCCTTGGGGTTGCTGATTACATGCCTCTGGTACCCAATTCTGCCTTTATCTGAAAAGTTTCTACTTTTCCCTACAGTGCTAGCACATGTCATGCTGGGAGATAGAGACCACATACTAACCTGTTGTATAATTCTGATCCACAGTTTCAGGGAGCTGGTGAGAGGAACATAGCAAGAATTGTATCTGGGGTTTCCTTTGTCTGATGTCTCCCATGGATGTGCTGATGGTACGGTACTTTCCACACAATAGAGTTCAGAGAAGAGACAAATTCTTCTATACGTTTTGCATTGATGTCCTATGTTTCTACTCTAAGAGTTTTATACTAATAATTTCCCCACATTATTCTAAGGACTAGTTTTCCAAAATCGACAAGGAGGAAACAGACTTAATGCCAAGCATCACGCGTGGAATCTCAGCCTCCAGCTGTGGTAGTCCACAAAACCTTAGTGATCCCTCCCTTGATCCGGATTAGAATCTCATGCCCTTGTTTACATAGGCTGGGCAAACCGTTGCCTAATGGAAGCATAGAGATGGGTGTAGCGGTTGCATGGAGCATGTATAAAATATGTTTTTTATCACTTGCCCTCATCTTACCACTCTTTCAGATCTACACCACGGAGAGCAATGGAAGATGAATTAAACACAAAAAGGGCTGAATTGCTGAGAGGGGTGTACAACATGCATGCCAGAGTCTCTTGCAACAGCAGAAGGCAGTGCCAGCGACTTCTGTTAGGACAAGAGAGAACGAATTCGGTATAGATAATAGGACTGTGACATCAGGTACAAGTGCCCTCTACACAAGTGTCAGTCTCCTTGTAACGGGTTTCTGGCAGCCTGGTGGAGACTTGGCAGTGCTTCCTCTTTCATCAGGGATTGGCAGGTATGGAAGCTTGTGCTTCTGCAAGGAGCCAACAGCAGACTTCCCACTCTGGGTCTGATCAGATACAGGAAACTGGATCTGTAGACAGCAAGTGCATAAAAGAATAAAATGGCCTATACTGTGTGGAAGGCATAGAGCATACACAAGGCTCTGCTTATATTTTTCAGAATAATAATGGTGTGGGAGGTCTTTCTGTGTATGTGTTGCTTTTTTTTTTTTTGTTAATAAATAAAGAAACTGTCTTGGGCCTGCACAGGGAATAGAGGTAGGTGGGGGAAAACTAAACTGAATGCTGGGAGAAAGAAGGGCAGAGTCAGAGAGAAGCCTTGTAGCCCTGCCAGGAACCAGGCAGAACTTTATCCGATAAGCCACAGCCACGTGGCAATACACAGATTAATAGAAATGGATTAAATTAATATGTAAGAGTTAGCCAATAAGAAGCTAGAGATAATGGGCCAAGCAGTGATTTAATTAATACAGTTTCTCTGTGCCTATTTTGGGGCTAAGTGACTGGAAACAGACAAGTGGCCCCCTCTTCCAACATAATCTTATGCAAATCTTAGCAGTACGGAACTTTCTGTAGAGAGACTGTGTATTCAAAAATACTTCAGAGTGAGAGTTAGGTCTTGCCTAGACATCCGGTCATCCAGGCAGTACTTCAGACTTCTATTCCCTAAATGTTTATTCACATTGAAGCTAACTGTTTAGTAGGAGAATTGATAAACTTTTTATTTCAAAGTAAACGATTTTATATGTGATTTTACTACCATGTCATTTAAGATAGGCATTTATTATGTGCCATAGGTTAGACACTAACAGCTTCTGGTACAGTGCACACTTGCAGAATGACAGGAATAATTTATTCCTGTGGCAGTCCTACCCTGTGATCTCCCAGTCCTGCTCTGTGATCATCTATCAGTCCTGCCCTGTTATCTACCAGTCCTGTACTGTGATCTATCAGTCCTGCCCCGAGATCTACCAGTTGTGCTCTATGATCTACCAGTTCTGCCCTGTGATCTACCAGCCCTGCACTGCAGAGTTCTGGAGGTTTGGCATTACATTTGTCAGTGGCATTTTGGCTCTCCTGGTGAGTCAATGACTCCAGGATCTTGTTGGCTGACCTTCTAACTTGGCACTGATGTCAATATAGTCCCCTGTGGGTTAGAAAAATTGGCATCTGTGCAAATGTAATGCCATTGAACCAGCACGACTGGATCAAGCCCTGTCGGGAGATTCTTGGCAGTTGCTGCTCTTTTTGGCTCCCACTGTAGCTCCTCTTGACCATTTTATTGTCATGACTCTCCAGTGACAACATTACTGTATCCTTGCAACCAAGTTCCAATTGGGTAACTAGAAAGACTTGTAAATCCTCACGAACAGACTCATATTCTTCTGTGCAAAAGAACAGTCTTTGAGTCTCTCATTTACAACTTCCCTGTGAAACTTGGAACGAAACTCCTCCAATCTACAGTAAATTTATCAAATGATAGTCTAATGTTCCAAGGAAAAATCAAAGTGATACATTTAAGAAATAATAGCACGTCTTACTCAGAACTTCTCTGAAACTTCACTGCTAGAGGAAACACAAGATAGACTTTTGCTGAACATTTACCATGCTCTCAGAGCCTTATGTAGTAGATAAATAAGGATGAAGTCCTCAAAGCATATTTGGGAGGAGCAATTAGCTTGACCAATGTTGTAGAATGCATCTTTCTTCCAGATGTCCGCACTTCTGCCTCATAAGAGTTTTGTACTTCTAAACCATTGTTTGTGAGTTTGATGCCTTCTTTTATTCAGTAGTCAAACTTGGCCCATGTGACTTAGTTTGCCCAAAAGCAAATGAGTGGATATGATATTGACTATTTTTAGAAAGAAGCTTTAAGTGTCTTTCTGGTCTTTCTGCAGGTGATAATCACTTTGCTTCTGCTTTGCCATAAAATAACCTCTCTTCTAGAGAGAGGCTGTATCTTTGGATGATGTAACAAGGGTGTAGAGGGCCTGGCTACTCGAACCCAGTGCTGCAGAGCTGCAACAGACACTTGGCCTACAGGAAAAGTCCATGACTAAGACGGGAAATTCTAGAAGGGGCTTTGGATGATGTTACAAGGGAACAGAGAGCTTGGCTACTCAACCCCAGCGCTGCAGAGCCACAACAGACACTCAACCCACCGGAAAAGTACATGACCAAAACAGGAAATTTTCTTTGGTAGTTACTGAAATTTTGGAGGGCCACTGGTAGGTGGCTTAAGTCCAATACTGGCCAAGAAGACTAGCATGTTGTTGAGGTGGAATGGAGCATGAGATGCAAAAGAGATCCACTCAGTAACTGTAACCATGAGAATTCCCCATAGCATATATACAGGTGCACTTGTTTTATTTTGAACAGAAGTGGGAAGCTAGACCATGATGTTGGTGTTGATAAGTTTTAATGACCAGAGCAGGGTCAACACTTCACCATTCACTTTCTCATCTAGCATTTCTTTGTTGAATGCTTATTAGGTATCCCATGGAAGGTTCTGACTGCATAGGGAGGTACAGAATGACCGGTCTGTGACTTCTAAAAATTTAGGATATAGTTTGTATATTTGTGATGATACTGCTAGCATGGAAGTAAGACCTATGATATGCACCCTAACAATTTAAGAAGAAAATTTGAGTTTTGTTTAAGCCATGTTGTAAATTTTGGAATTGTACTCACACTAAGGTAAGGGTTTACATACGATTGTAAGACATGCTTCTGTTTGGTATGTTGGAGCTGGCTCAGTGTCAACCTGTGTGTCACTTGCTTCTTTGCTCTTGGTCCCAGGTTTAGTGAAATCAGATGCAAATCTGAAATTAGCGATGTTGGAAGCATTTCAGTGGACAAGGCACATAGTTATGTATGACTGTCCTCAGCTGATAAAAGATGCACACTGTTGTACTGGTGTCCCCAAACAGTTAGAGCTACAGTCTATTTGAACTAATTTTTCCTGTAGATAATAAAGACGTTTTGAAACGAGGAGCAGGATCTTCAGAGGCCATCTTAAGGCTACAGATTGGCATTGGTACATAGGAAACACAGGAGCTGAAAGACTGTAGGGTGAAAATGGAAAGAAGCCTTTAAAAATAACCCAAGATGGCTCCCTCAATCAAAATATCTCTTTTCTTGCCCTCCATCTCTGTCTTTCTGCCATCTTGACTATCCCATTACCTCAAACTCTCCTCCCTTATCCCCTTCTTCTCTCCTTCTCCCTTTCTGTCCTCTCCCAATTTTGTCAAAAGATTTTGTCTATTTCCCCTTCTCAGGAAGAACTATATATGATTCTTTTAAGGTTCACCTTCTTACTTAGCTTCTCTAGGGTCATGAACTCTAGGCTGGTTATCTTTTGCTTTATAGCTATTATTCACTTATGAGTGAGTATATACCGTGTTCATCTTTCTGGGTCTCGGTTATCTCACTCAGGATAGTTTTTTCTAGTTCCATCCATTTGCATACATATTTCAAGATGTCACTGTTTTTTTTTTTTTTAACCACTGATTAGTACTCCATTGTGTAAATGTACCACATTTTCTTTATCCATTCTTCTGTTGAGGGACATCTTGCTTGTTTCCAGGTTCTGGCTGTTACAAATAATGCTGCTATGAACATAGTTGAACAGATGTTCTTGTAATATGATTGAATATTCTTTGGGTATATGCCCAAGAGTGGTATTGCTGGGTCTTGAGGTAGGTTGATTACCAATTTTCTGAGACACCGCCATACATTTCCAGAGTGGTTGAAAAATTTTGCATTCCCAACCGCAATGGAGGAGTGTTCCCCTTAATTCACATCCTCTCCAGTATAAGCTACCATTTGTGCTTTTGATCTTAGTCATTCTGACTGGTATAAGATGGTATCTCAGAGTTTGATTTGCATTTCCTTGAGGCAAAGGATGTTAAACATTTCCCTAAGTGTCTTTTGGCCATTTGAGATTCTTCTGTTGAGAGTTCTCAGTTTAGATCTGTACCCCATTTTTTAATTGAATTATTTGGAATTTTGATGTCTATTTTCTAGAGTTTATATATATATTGGAGATCAGTTCTCTGTCTGATGAGGGGTTAGTAGTAGTTCAGTAGACTGCCTTTTTGTCTTATTGACTGTGTCCTTTACTTTACAGAAGCTTCTCAGTTTCAGGAGGTCCCATTTGAGGGAGCCATTATGGGACTAGCAAGAAAACATGGCACTAGAGAAATTCCTAGGAACCCACAAGGATGACCCCAGCTAAGATCCTAAACAATAGAGGAGAGAGTATCCGAACTGGCCTTGCCCTGTAGTCAGACTGATGAAAATCTTAAATGTCATCATAGAACCTTCATCCAGCAACTGATGAAGAAAGAGGCAGAGACCCACAGCAGAGTACTGGGCTGAGTTCCCAAAGTCTGGTTGAAGAGTGGAAGGAGTGAGAATATGAGCAAAGGGATCAAGACCATGATAGGGACACCCACTGAAACAGTTTATCCGAGCTAATGGAAGCTCACTGGCTCTGGACAAATAGGAGAGGAAACCAACATAGGACTAAACTAGATCTTCTGAATGTGGGTGACAGTTGTATGGCTGTGGTAGACTGTGGGTCCTCTGGCAGTGGCACCAGGATTTGTCCCTGCTGCTTATACTGGCTTTTTGGAACTCATTCTATTTGGATGGATACCTGGCTCATCATGGATATAGTGGGGAGGGCCTTGGTCCTCTTTGAAACAATGTGCCTTGCCCTCTCTGGGGGAGGAGGTGGAAGGGAGGGAGTGGGAACTGGGACTGATATGTAAAACAAAAAAGATTGTTTTCTTTTTTTAAAAGAGTAAAGTAAATAGAAAAACTAATCCAAGATGAAGGAACTGAGGGTCTGCGCAGAGTGACAGTGGAGAAATAAACAACAAAGAAAATGGAGCCACAACATGTTTTAGAGAATACCGTGATTTTGACCATATTCAAGGTGCCTGGCCCTCAATGGAGACTCTTTAAATATTGGTTATGTAAAATTAATTTCATAGAAAGCTTGTTCTTGAATTTGATTCTCTTTCTTTTTCTCCTACTGTGTTCAGGAATTTCTTCATTGTTGCCAGCCTTTCTTTGTTTATGCCTACATGTAGTTTTTTAATGCTGTTTTTATATTGACCTTTTTAATGTTAATAACAAAATATCACAGACTGGAGAAGTTATAAAAGCAGACTTTATTTTCTCTCATGATTCTGGAGGTGCAAGTTCTGGGCTCCTTCCTGCAGTACTCTGACTGTGCAGGCACAGGGTGCCATATGTCAAGACATGGCAAGGAGGGAATGAGTGAGTGCACGTGAACACGTGTGTGTGTGTGTGTGTGTGTGTGTGTGTGTGTGTGTATGCGTGAATTAGTGTATGCACGAGTGAGTTAAGTGTGTGTGTGAGTGAATGTGTGCATAAGTTAGTGTGTGAGTGTGGTTGTGTGTTTTTGAGTGACTGTGTGTGAATTAGTGTATGAATGAGTGAGTGTAAGTGTGTGTGTGTGAATGTGTGCATAAGTTAGTGTGTGAGTGTGGTTGTGTGTTTGTGAGTGACTGTGTGTTTGTGAGTGACTGTGTGTTTGTGAGTGACTGTGTGTGAATTGTGTGTGAGTGAGTGTAAGTGTGTGTGTGGGAGTGAACGTGTGCATAAGTTAGTGCATATGTGAGTGAGTGTGATTGTGTGATTGTGTGTGTGTGTGTGTTTCCTTTCTGGTCTCTTCTTATAATGCTATTAGGATTCCACCATAGAAGTTCTACCTTAATGGCATTATCTAGTCTTAAAGCACTTCCCAAGAGCCACAGTCTAAACAAAATAATCAGATCAAGTTTCTATCTCATCGGTACTCAAAATGGAAGTTGTCCATATCTGAAGCTGTAAATTATAAGCCATATTCAAAGGTATGACTCCTCTTAGCCCATCATTCTTTCCCTACTTCAGTCAGAGTAGTTTATAACCAGCAAAGAAGTGTGAGTTACAAAACTGAGTCTCTCCCAAACAGCAGGTACTTGGCATTCCCCCCACACCCAGACTATTCCTGTCCTGAAAAATACTTCATAATCTTCGCATGCTTATGTAGTTCATTTCAGTGGCATTTAGAGATGGATACACGATGAACACAAGTCACCTTGGAAACTTCAGCATGTCCGTCAAACTAATTGCACAACCCATCAGCAAATTCACTCCCTTTAATTGGGAGTCTTCAAGGTACCTCCCTTCAGCATATGCTTGCGACTGATCAATCGTTGCCACAGATGATTTAACATTTGTGTACACATAAGACGACACGCCATAATTCACGGAAATGCCAATGCTTCGAACTAATCACAAACACTGATGAATGTGCTGTCAATGTTTATGTAATTACCCCAGATCTATCACCGCACTCCGGTGCATTGAAATGCATTAGTGCATAAAGCATGTGCATCATCTGGTGATCGATATCTTATTTCAGATGAACGTGTGTTACTGTGTAATTACTGTGTTACACTTTCTGGGTTTCTGTTTGTTCCCACTGTGTTTGCACTGCAAGAATAAGACCATGCAGCATCTACCTGGGCTGAGTGGGGAAACTGGTGACAATCAGTGCCTGGTTGATGATGTGTTTAGTTAAAACTTAAACACTAATTATAACTTGAGACTCCACTTGCATGATTCAATTTGTTCTTTTAAAATTGTCCCTTTCTTCTGGCTAGCCATATTGTGCCCTAAATTAATTTTATTCTCTGAACCATGTCTCTGATTCTTTTAAAAATGTATTTCTTTGGGTTTCTTATCCCCCTTGGCTATATTACTTTGTTTTCCTTTTCTTGATTTGTTCCTTCATCCTTACTAGGTTAGAGACTGAGGCCAATTAGCACTAACCAGTAATTGCCTAACATAAATCAGCTCTCTGATGGATAAGCCAGACAACTTTTTACATGGCTGAATTCTCAGAGAATCTGGTTTTGAAATAAATGGAGGAGCATTCACCTTTTAACTTCCCAGCCATTCTGGGCTAATCTCATTTTTGTAAAGGGTCACGGGATGTGCTAGGTCAAAGATCCAGGAGACAGAGCAAGTAGTCATTTGGCTGAAGCATGACAGTGCTTAGCTCTCCTGTCACCAGTCTCTGAGGGCGCTGTAAGAGCCCTCCACAGCTGCCTCTCAAGAATATTGTTACACAGTTATTTTTAGAAGTTATATAATATTGGTTTCTTTCTTTCTTTTTAAATGACCACTCACAGAGATAATATTCTAGCAAAGGTCTGAAAAGAGACCCCTGTAGTCTTTCATCTAAGAATGAACGAGGCAATACTTGAAGGAAATGTATTTTGGGAAGACGTCAGAAACTCAAGGATCCGACAGGGCATTTCTCAGACCTGTGGAGTGGGAGGTGAGAGGTGTTTCTAACACAGCCCATGGACACAGAACACGGGCTGAGAGTCTGTGGAAGACAATTGTAGCTAAAGTAGGCCTTTTCTCCTCTTTTCTCATGTCTCCTGGAGTAATCCCATTTTCTGGTCCAAGAGAATCAACTGAGAATACAGACTATGTCAGAAAACAGGTGCTCCCAAGATTACCCTCTTGAAGAGTGTTTCTGAGGGCTCTTGGCCCCTGTCAGCTCTTCTCCTTTGTGGCGCCTGTTGTTTATCTGCCTGGTCACTTCTCTATAAAGGGAAATACATAGTTCCCTCTAATTTACAGAAAGGTAAATACATTGTTCTCTCTAATTTGCATTCCTTTGAATCTCTTCTAATAACTGAATTTGTTTTCTGAGCTCTCCCTTCCCTTCCCCATCTTCTCCAGATGGAGGTTTTAGAACAGCCTCTGATGTTCACCCTTGTCCACACTTCAGAGTCTCAAACTCTCCAGCTCTCTTTGCCTCCTATGTACTGGTTATGTTTCGTTCTGACACAGGGATGTGCATGAAAAAGCAAAACAACAAAGCTCCCAGTCTTTCTCTCTCTAGGTCTTGTTCATCCTTTGTGTAAAGTTTCATTAAATCTTGATCCGGTATTTAAATAAATGGTGAACCAAGTTTCTTTTTTTTCTTTTTCTATTAATTAATTAATTAATTATTTTTTTTAAAAAAAGACATGTTTTCTCATTTTGCATACCAAACACTGTTCCCACTCTGTCTAGCTTTCTCCTCACTCCACCCACCATTCACTCCTCAGAGAGGGCAAAGCTTCCCCATGGGGAGTCAACAAAGTCTAGCACATTGCTTTGAGGCAGGACCAAGGCCCTCCCCACTAAATCCAGGCTGAGTAGAGTATCCCTCCAAAGAGAATGGGCTCCAAAGAGACAATTTAAGTACTAGGGATAAGTCCTGGTCCCACTGCCAGTGGCCCCACAGACTGCTCCAGCCATACAACTGTCACCCACATTCAGAGGGCCTAGTTTGATCCTAGGCTGGTTCCCCTGCCGCCAGTCTGGCTGGCTCCCACTAGCTCAGGGCAGCTGTTTCAGTGGGTAACCCTATCATGTTCTTAACCCCTTTGCTCATATTATTACTCCTTCCTCTCTTCGACTGGACTTTGGGAGCTCAGCTCAATGCCTCCCTGTGTATCTCTGTATCTGTTTCCATCAGTTGCTGGATGAAGGGATTTTTATGGTGATTGCTTTGAATCTATAGTTTGCTTTTGGTAGATTGCCACTTTTATTATGTTGATCTTACCTATCCAAGACCGTGGGATATCTTTTTCCATTTTCTGGTATCTTCTTTAATTTCTTTCTCCAAAGACTTAAAGTTCTTGTTGTACAGGTCTTTCACTGCTTTTCTTAGTGTTACCCCAAGATAGTTCATGTTATTTGTGGTTATTGTAAAGGGTGATGTTTCTCTGATTTCTTTCTCAGCCTTTTTATCATTTGTATATAGGAGAGCTCCTGACTTTTTTTAGTTGATCTTGTATCCTGTTACATTACTGAAGGTTTTTGTCAGCTGTAGGTGTTTTCTTATAAAAATTTTGGGGTCACGTATGTATAATTTCATATCATCTACAAATAGTGAAAGTTTGACTTTTTTCCCAATTTATATCCCCTTGATTTTATTTTGTTGTCTTATTGCTTTAATTAAAACTTTGAATACTATGTTGAATAGTTATGGAGAGAGTGGACAACCTGTGTTGTTCTTGATTTTATTGGAATTGTTTTAAGTTTCTTTCCATTTAATTTGATGTTGGCTGTCTGTTGGCTTGCTCTCTGTATATTCTTTTTATTATGTTTAGATACATTCCTAGTATCCCTGCTCTCTCTAAGACTTTTATCATGAAGGGGCGTTGGGTTTTGTCAAATATTTTTCATCATCTGATGAGATGATCATGGTTTTTTTTCTTTCAATTTTTTTTATGATGGATTGCATTGATAGATTTTCGTATGTTGAATTATCCCTGCATCTCTGATATTAAGCCAACATGATCATAGTGGATGATTTTTTTTGATGTGTTCTTAAATTCAGTTTGCCAGTATTTTATTGAGTATTTTTGCATTAATGTTCATAAGGGAGATTGGTTTGTAATTCTCTTTCTTAGTTATGGCTTTATGTGGTTTGGGTATCATGGTAACTGTAGCCTCATAAAAAGTTTGGCAATGGTCCTTCTGTTTCTATTGTGTGCAACATTTTGAGGAGTGTAGATATTAGTTCTTCTTTGAAGTTCTGGTAGAATTCTGTGCTGAATCATTGGACCCTGGGCTTTTTTTTTTTTTTGAGAGAAAGAGAGACTTTAGAGGACTGCCTCTATTTCCTTAGGGGTTATAGATCTATTTAAATTGTTTATCTGGTCTTGATTTAATTTTGGTATGTGGTACCTAACAAGAAAAATTTCCATTTCTTTTAGATTTTCCAGTTTTGTGGAGTACAGGTTTTCGAAGTATGACCTAATGATTCTCTGGATTTCCTCAGTATCTGTTGTTATATCCCGTTTTCATTTCTGATTTTATTAATTTGGATGTTCTCTCTCTGACTTTTGATTAGTTTGGTTAAGGGTTTGTTTATCTTGTTGATTTTCCCAAAGAACCAACTCTTTGTTTCATTGATTTTTTTTTTGTATAGTTTTCTTTGTTTATATTTTATTGACTTCAGCCCTCAATTTTATTATTTTCTGTCATCTACTCCTCTTTGGTGAGTCTGCTTCTTTTTGTTCTAGAGCTTTCAGGTGTGCTATTAAGTCACTAGTGTGAGATTTCTCCACATTCTTTATGTAGGCACTTAGTGCTATGAACTTTCCTCTTAGCACTGCTTTAATAGTGTTCCATAGGTTTGTTGTACATCATTTTCGTTGAATTCTAGGATGTCTTTAATTTCTTCCTTGATCCATGGGTAATTCAATTGATCATTATTCAATTTCAATGAGTTTGTAGGCTTTCTGCAATTAGTGTTGTTGTTGAATTCTAACTTTAAGTCATGGTGATCTGAAAAGATACAGGAGGTTATTCCTACATGTTTTCTCATTTAACTTTTAGGACAGCCCTGTCTCCATGTCAGAGACAAGGAAAGTAGAGTTGGGTAAAATTAGAAATCTCTACAAAGGTAAAATTTGAACCCAGATTCTCTCTCCTTTTGGACAGTGTTCTTCCTACAAAATAGTTATTGTTTCTGTTATAAAGTAACAGATACTATGCAGAGACACTATGATTTAATATACATTATCTATGTAACATTCACTTTTAAATGCAATTATTCACTCCTGTGAAATACATGTTTTTGTATTTCAATAATGCTTTTGCAGAAAGAAAGTGATGGCAATGAATGAGAAAAATGAATCTAACTACCTAGTATATTAACTTCTGCGAATTTTTATTACCCTGCTGTAAACTAGCATACTATGGTAATTACTTCCTGACTTCAGATCCAAATATTCTGCCTTCCAGCTAGAAGTTCCCAGACATCCTCATAATGAACATTGTAGGCAGATGATGATGTTTACAAAGACAGAAGGTAGAAGCACAGCCACCCACACCTTGAAGACAAATTTCATCAAATAGATACAAGAGTAGTAATATTTGCTTTCATTGCCCCTGTGTGCTCAAAAGAAATTTGTGTATCAAGAAGAAAAGTACACACTATTTCATAACTCTGAGTTTGTCTAATGCACTGTTTTGAGTGCACCCAGTCAAGCTCAAATCAGCTGTGTTCTTCCTCCCCCCCCCTGGAAATTAGACTAAAAATCTGCATTGCAGGACAAGTTCCTGGGTTGTGCTTGCTGAAGGCGCTCCCTCTGCTCCTCTCATGCCCACCCAGACCTTCCTGCCTTCTCTTATCAGTGTGCTGATGCCTCCAAGAAACTTCACCCTCCCAGCAGGGAACTATTTATTCATTTGTGCAGTAACTTCACAATGAAGTGAAAGGGAAAACTAAGGCTTTTAGCATAAAGGAAGAAGAATCTTGCCAAATTTTTATGTACTTCAAAGAGAATAGCTTCCTGTCATCTGTTTTGTGTGTGTGTATGTGTGTCTGTGATTATTTGAGAACTCATGCTTATGATATATGACCTTAATTATTAATAAAAATATTTCATTTGAACATTGCTTTCAAACCTATAAGATGGAAAACTGACTTGAGTAAAAATTCAATTATTCAAAAGTACCTTTTATTAAACTTTCATATGGAGGTTCACAAAACATTAAGGTGTTAAACAGCTTAGAAAAAAATTCTGAAGTAATAATTTGTGTAAATTTTGATTAAAATAAGAAAACAATTCTCTCAAACTGCTGTGATGTGCTTGAGCATAGTGCTTTGAAAAGTAATTTTATGTTTCCTTTGGTGAAATAGAGATAGATGTTCTTGGGTGTTTTGTCTGCTTACATCTCTTTAAAAATAAAACTCTGTTTTTCAGAATTATAGGGAGAATTTTCTCTTCAAAATATAAATTTATCAAACACTTGAATTCTCATTAAATTCTGGGGCAAAACCTCCCTGCTGGGACACTGGCAGCTAATGATTATTGGGAGAGAAAGAGTCATTTTCTTCAGTGGTGTAGCTACTGGCTTGGTGCTCATGCTCCAGTAAATAGCCCTCCAGCCATGATCGTGCAGTGTAGGCAGCCCCAGGCAAACTCAGTGGCTCACACAGACAAAAAGACAGCAAAGTAGAAGGGGACTTATGGGAAAGATCAAGCAGACTCAGTGGAAGTGAGCAAGTGCTAAGAGCTGGTCCTAGGGGTGTTTAGAATAATGATGATGATGATAAATGCATATGTAATTGTCAAAGAATTAAATAAAACTATAAATTTACCCAAGTTTCGAAAAATGTGAATATGTTAGTTGTCACAAGAGTATTCTTTCACATAAAGCTTGTGGGGATATAAATGATGCAATTTCTTGGAAGGCAATTTTCCAAGGAAACTCAAGAACCTAAAAAGATACATCATTTCCATCCACAGATGAAAGCTCATCCAGGAAAGCAAGTGAAATCCTATAGCACCTCATGTGCCAACATCATCATACAAAGGCACATACACTATTCTGGATAATGGCAAATAGATGCCTTAACAAACTGGGAGGTATAACCACAGAGTCATTTAAAATGCTACTTGCAAAGTGCACATGCTATTTGAAGAGAAGCAAATGGATTATGTTATTTATGTACAGTTTGATTTCAAAGTATATCACATTTACGAGGTTTCATAGAAGAAAAAAATAAATATATTAATGAAAGACCCCCTATTATTTTTGCTTTCTATAGACACAATTGTAGGATCACATTGCTATTAAAGTTTAAAATGAATTTACTTTTTGGAAGCAGGTGCTACTTACTATCTTGGGCAATGTCTTCTTTGCTATTTTTAGAAGATGAGGGAAAACAACTTTTCAATCTCTGTCAATCTGAAGTTCTCAGTTCCTATATGTTGTAATAATACTACCTCATGATCAAGACTGTATGAAAAATAGAATAAATTATGAGTGTGAAAGTACAATATAAATTATATACAAATATCTTATATTTTCTTTAAATACTAGATACCTATCAAATGTTCTACAGTTGTTGGCCTCAAATCAATCACATTCACAATGTCATGGTTACCTTTGAATGATATTCCTGTGTAGAAGGAGATTTGGATATGCACCAATGGTACTGATTTGTCCATTAGCATCTAATCAAATTTATATTCCTGTCATCAAAGTATTACATAATGAAAGAGCTGTCAGGTTGTTAATATGAAAAGTACGAACTAATTTACAGAAGTATTCAGTTGAAAGATAATGAAAGGAAAGCTGCCAATATCGAGAGCCTTGTGAAAATGAATTGGAGCAGAGGAACTAGATAGAGGCTTTTATTGAAGAGGAAAAATCTTTGAAGATTCTGGTATAAAGAAAAAGAATGATAGACAAACTGAAGGGTGACAGACCATTGAACAGCCTATTTTGATTAAGTAATTATATTTTTACTCATCTTTAAATGGAAGGATTTTCATGATGCAGGTGCAAACTGTTATCAATTAAATGGAACCCAGAGCATACAAAAGAAAAGAAGTCTGCTCAAATGCAATGTAAAAGGTAACAATTGGCTAAAACACCAGGCTACTGCCTTTATCTGGTCCTCACGCTAGCCCATGGTGACTAGCCTATGGCTTGAAGAACTACGTATATGTAAATCTTGAGACAAATCTTTCCTTTGTCTCACCACAATAAATAACCTCTCAAAGATGCTAAGTCACCATTTCTGTACTCATGATGAACTACTTCTCAAAGGTAAATGTGACTAGGGAGAAGAGCAGAATCAGATGCTCACATCAGACCAGCTATAAAGTGGATGCATGGAGAAAGGAGTGATGTGGGATTTCTCTCTGTATGCTATGAATATCATTGGTTAATAAAGAATCTGTCTTGGGCCTGGCAGAATAGAGGTAGGTGGGGAAAACTAAACTGAATTCTGGGAGAGAGAAAGCAGAGTCAGAGAGATGCCATGTAGCCTCTGCTGGGAATAGCTGAGCCAGAACCTTGCAGGTAAGCCACAGCCATGTGGCAATACACAGATTAATAGAGATGGGTTAAATTAAGATGTAAGAATTAGCCAATAAGAAGCTAGAGCTAACAGGCCAAGCAGTGGTTTAATAAATACAGTTTCTGTGTGATTATTTTATGGTCCGGGCAGCCAGGAATGAGCAAGCAGCGCCCTACAACAGAGGAGGACAAAGTAGAGTAACCTTTGGGTTTTTTTGTTTTGTTTTGTTTTGTTTTAGTTTAGTTTAGTTTTCATGTTTTTCCTGCAGGGAAAGATAAATTACTACAGTTCTCTTCTAGTGACTGGTGTGATAGATTGACTGGCATCATGGCTCTAATGTTAATCTCTGAGAGTTCTTCCAAGCAGCAAGTCTGTCTTCCTCAACCCTGAAACTGGGCTAACTTCATGATTTTTCTCTGGATCAAAAACACCTGAGGATCCACTCTTGCCGCAGTTGTAGATAAGAAATGCCACATAAAGATTCATGTGTTGAAATCTTGGTCCCCAATGAAGCAATGTTTGTGTGAAGGTGTGGGCTTCTGACAAAACTGGGTAGTGAAGGCTTGGATCACATTCATAGTAGTCCACTGATGGAGCCATCATCTGATGGTCTTCCCAGAAGATGACAGCAATTTTAGGAGGTTGGAACTACTTGGAAAAAATAAGCTGTACCCCAGTCCCCAACTGCTGACATATGAAATGAGAAGAGTTGTGCTCCCACATCCATCTTCCCTCCTTTGCACTACCTTACCATGACTCAGAAATAGAAGAACCAAGTTACCAAGAGAAAAATCTCAGAAATGGAGTCAAATGGGTCTTTTCTCTTATAGGTTGATTTTTTTTTTCAGGAATTTTTTCCCCACAGTAATGAAAAACTGGCTAGCACAGAATGAACATCGTTTATGCTATTGTATTCAGGTCATTGTCATGAGACAAATGAGTTTGGTTTTAGTCCTGTCTTTGTAAGTATCATGAATCAATATGTATTGTTTAGCTAAATTTGCATGCTCTACATTCAGTGAGGGATCCTATGTTTAAATCTAAATTGAAAAGTGGTCAAGAAAGACATCAACTGTCAGCCTCTGCCCTTCACTCACACATCCATGAGCATCTATACGTACATATGTGTACAATAAAAGAAGAGAAGAGGAGAGTTTGGTGGAGGGGCTATTTACAGAAACACTGTTACGACTGAGAGAGTCCAAAGGGCCATTGCAGGACTTTGAGGTCAGCTAAAGCCAGAGGGCCAACTGGAAGAGAAGGTGGTCAGAAGGTGATCAAAACCTACATCCAATCAGGATAGGGGATGCCTGATTGGATGTAGGTTTTGAGACTATAGTGAGAGGGCCAGGTTAGGGCAGAGCAGAGCTGGCAGAGCTGGAATAGTGTGATTGGATGAACTTCAACACCTTCAAACAGAAATTAGGAAAAAGCAAGAGAAAGTGAGTCACACAAAGGTGAAAACAGGTAAAGAATGGACTGAAAACAGCACCTTGAATAAATGACAAATACAATAGAAACATTGGAAACAGACACATAAGCAATGTACATCTATAAAACAGATGACAAATCAACAGGGCATGGAATCTGGATTCAGAAAGACTATTTTGTCCTGATTCAGATTTACAATTCCAGCCTTGTATAAATCATTGGAGCAGAAATGGATCATCTACTTCACAATGTGTTACAATTCAACAGAAATGATATATATGTAATCATTCTAATCCGGTAACCATCCAATGATAGATAACTCTTCTTGGGTGCTTAGATGCACAAGCTATAGATAGCTAAGAAGAGATTCTAGGGCAAGATCCGGGCTTCATAGTGAGTTAGCCAATCGGAGTCAATGTCTCCTTTCTTTTTCAAACAAGACCATTGACTGCTCTAAGCCTGCCTCATCTCTCTTATCTCATGTTCAGTCTGCCTGTGTGTTTCTGGGCTTGTGGACAGGAGCAAGCTCTTCCTGTTGCGGACAAAGAAACATATAGACACAAAAACTTCCTCTGCATAACTATGTGGGAATGTTTTACTGTTGAGAAAAAATATACTGGAGTCAGTGTGGGAAATCTGGTTAAGTCTAGAAAACATTCTCTATGTATTACTTTAGACTTGACATGTTCAATTATGCGTAGGACCTCAAACAGCAGTCAACACAGTGCTGTATCTCACAGCAAGCCATGGTGCAAAAACAGAGAAGATAAATAAATTTTCATAGTAAAGTGCTTTTTATACCCAGACACTAATCCATGCTGGTACAGATGGAGTGATTGCAATTCAGCGAGAGTAAGACAATAGAAGGGATTTAAATGATCTGGAAAAATTAAAATTGATTGAATGAGTGCAGAGAAGAACAGTTCTGGATATGTAGTCTGTGGTGTTAGAACAAAACTGTATTCCTAAATCAGATGTATGAAGAGACAGCAAAGGACGTCCACACACAGGAGGCAGGGTGTGTGAGAGACATTAGCGATAAAGACCATACATTAGGGTGAAGAATGAAGAAGAGAGCACACGGGGTTTCTAGAGACAGGAAAGAGGGTGGGTGAGATGAAGGGGATGTGTACAATGGCTTTTACGGAAAACAGTTTCAGGAAGAAACCAGATGCAGCCCAGGGCCAATTTCTCGCACTGTGGATCAAGGCTAATCAAGGTCAATGCTAGTTTTGTCTACCCATGAAGGGTTTCTTCTTTTGTTTTTGTTTTTTCCAATTTGGGAGTCTTGATAAACTTAGGAATTTAGAGGTTTATGAAATCCCTGAAAGAGTAGATCACCTATATGTGGGATATATGCACATGTATATACATACATGCATGTATATGTACATATGTGTTGTGTACATGTGTCTGTGTGTAACTGCAGATATCTTATGAGAAAAGAATCCACAGCTTTCTTGAGGCTTCCAGTAACCAATAATTTGAACATGTAAAACTAAGAGCAAGGGTTTAAAGTGGTGGCCACCTGACTTCATTTTGAGGAAGACAACTCTGGGCAGCCATAATTTTGCTATGGTATGTGATAAAGTCCGTGGAAGAGAGGGTGCAAACAGATTCGTGCTTGTGCATGTGTATGTATGCATGTGTGTGTGTGTGTGCGCGTGCGTGCGTGTGTGTGTGTGTGTGTATGTGTGTGTGTGTGTGTGTGTGTATGTATGTGTTCATGAGGCTTCTGGGTGAAGGACTTTGTTTTAGTTTGGAGAACTCTGAAGAACTGTGTCAACTTGACACATGCTAGAGTTATCAGAGAGTCGGGAGCCTCAGTTGAAAAAATGCTTCCATAAGATCTAGCTGTAAGGCATTTTCTTAATTGGCGATCACTGGGGAGAGGACTTAGGCCATTGTGTGGGATGCCATCCCCTGGGTGGTATCCTGAGTTCTGTGAGAAAGCCAGCTGAGCAAGCCATGAGGAGTAAGCCACTAAGCAACACCCCTTCATGGCTTCTGCAATAGCTCATGCCTCCAGGTTCCTGTCCTATCCGAGTTCCTGCCCTCACTGCTTTGGATGATGAACTGATACATGCAAAGTAGGTGAAATAAATTCCTTTCTCCCAAGTTTCCTCTAGTCATGCTGTTTCATCACAGGAATAGTAACCCTAAGTCAAGTTGGGACCAGGATAGTGACAGAGCTGAGCATGTTGTTTTTGAGACAATTGTGGAAAGGACTTTGGAACTTTGGAATAGATAGGTCATGGAGTGTTGAGAGCTTAGTGAACTGTTCTATAGGGGCTTGGGAGATAATGCTGAGAGCAGGGCAGATGATGGAAGTCTGGCTAATGAAGTTTAAGAGGCAAACAAAGACTCTACTGCTCTCTCTCTCTCTCTCTCTCTCTCTCTCTCTGTTTGTGTGTGTGTGTGTGTGTGTGTATGTGTGTGTGTGTGTGAGACAGAGAGACAGAGAGAGAGAGAGAGAGAGAGAGAGAGAGAGAGAGAGAGAGAGAGAGAGAGAAAGATCTGTAGTTTCTAGCAAGACACCAGAACTACTAAAGTGAAACCTTTCCTTTGCTGGGATTCTTGATGCTGGTCAACTGGAGCAGAGAAATTAACGGTGATTAAGAAGAGCTTTGGTGAGTATAAGGGCAATGCAAATTGGACTTTTCTTTTTGGGGGATGGGGGTCACAAGGGTGGAGTGGACCTGGGAGGGCTGAGAAGAGAGTTTGTTCGAGTTTCATGATGTGAAATTCCCAAATAATCAATAAAAATATTATGGAAAAAAGAAGCGACCAGCATCCCCAAAGTAAAATCCTGAGAATCAGCACACAGAACCTGTGTGTCCCAGACACGGCCAAGGTTGTACCTTGTCCTGACAGCTGAACTTGATAGTATGAGTCACCCAGTGGTGCTGGTTTTGAAGGTGTGAATCAGCCCTGAGCTTGGCACTGTGGGGGCAGAACTGGAATCCCTGAAGAGAGCCCAGAAGAAGCTACTGATGAAAGAGTAGTCCAGTTGCAGCAAGGAACTCCAGAAGTTTTAGAGATACCAGGGCCACGGGTTGACCTCTAAGAACAGTAGCAGTAGTGAAGTGGAGCCTGCCAGAGCCTAGAAGACAAGCTGTGTGTGCTACAGAGGGCAGAGCTGGAGAAGCAACCCAAGCCGTTTGAGCTCAGAAGATCGTGAGTGAGTCTCAGACAACTGGAAATTGAGTTATTCACATTGTTCAATTATTTTATTGTTCAGATTGTGACTGTGCCCTGGTTCTTCCCTCTTAAAGTAATTATTTAACTTAATTTTTATTTGTATGGGAGGCTTTAGTTGAGACTTTGAATTTTTATAAGATATTTTGGGTTTTCAAAGAGATTGGATATTTTAGTTTATTTTTAAAATTTATTTACTTAAAATTTCCACCTACTCCCATCCTCCCATTTCCTTCCCACTTCCCCACTCCCTCTCCCCCTCGCTCTCCAGTCCTAAGAGAAGTCAGTGTGCCCTGCCTTGTGGGAAGTTCAAGCCCCCCCATCCTAGAAAGGTGTGCATCCAAACAAACTAGGCTCCAAAAACCCAGTCCATGCAGTAGAATCAAAACCCAGTGTCATTATCATTGTCTTCTCAGTCTGCCCTCATTGTCAGCCACATTCAGAGAGTCCAATTTGATCCCATGCTCATTCAGACCCAGTCCAGCTGGCCTTGGTGAGCTCCCACTAGATCAGTTCCACAGTCTCTGTGAGTGGACGCACCCCTCGCGGTCCTGCCTTCCTTTCTTATATTCTCCCTCCTTCTGCTCTTCGAGAATGAAAATAGATCCATATCTATCACCATGCACAAAACTCAAGTCCAAATGGATTAAAGACCTCAATATAAATCAGACCACACTGAACTTGATAGAAGAGAAAGTGGGAAGTAGTCTGCAACACATGGGCACAGGAGCTCACTTCCTAGGTAGAACCCCAGTAGCACAGACAATAAGAGCAACAATGAATAAATGGGACCTCCTGAAACTGAGAAGCTTCTGCCATGCAAAGGTCACTGTCATTAAGACAAAAAGACAACCTACTGAATGGGAGAAGATCTTCACCAACAGCGCATCAGACAAAGGTCTGATCTCCAAAATATATAAAGAACTCAAGAAACTAGACATTAAAACTCCAATTAACTCACTTAAAAATGGGGTACTGAGCAAACAGAGAATTCTCAACAGAAGAAGTTCAAATGGCCAAAACACACTTAAGGTCATGCTCAACCTACTTAGCGATTAGGGAAATGCAAATCAAAACAACTTTGAGATATCATCTTACACCTGTCAGAATGGCTAAAATCAAAAACACCAATGATAGCCTGGTGGGGGAGAATTATCTGTACTCTGTCAATCATGTATTTTAATAAAACGCTGATTGGTCAGGCAGGAAGTATAGGCGGGTCAACCAGACTGGAAGTAGAGGCGGGGCAATGAGAACAGGAGAAGGCTAGGGAGGAGGAAGCTCACTCTGCCACTCCAGCCCAGATCACTGAAGAAGCAACATGTGAACTGACAGCTGAAAAAGGTACCAAGCCATATGCCTAATGTAGATAAGGATAATGGGGTAATATATGTTATAAGAGCTAGTAAGTAGCCAGAGCTAAGGGCCAATCGGTTTATAATCTTATGGAGTCTTGTGTGTGACTTTCCTTGGGTTATGCCAGCTGTGGGGTACCGGGTGGGACAGAAACCCCAACAAGCCAGCCCTCATGTTACAATAGCCTATGCTGGAGAGGTTGTGGAATAAGGGAAACACTCATCGATTATTGGTGGGAATACAAACTTGTGCAACCACTTTGGAAATCAGTGTGGTGGTTTCTCAGGAAACTGGGAGTCAACCTACCTCAGGATCCAGCAATTCCACTCTTGGGAATATTCCAAAGAGATACCCAATCATACTACAAAAGCATTTGCTCAACTATGTTCATAGCAGTACTATTTGTAATAGTCAGAACCTGGAAACAACCTAGGTACCCCTCAATAGAAGAATGGATAAAGAAGGTGTGGAACATATACACATTAGAGTTTTACTCAGTGGTAAAAAAACAATGACATCTTGAGATTGGATATTTTAAAGGGACTGAACTTTTAATATGGATATATTAAAGAGGCTGAACTTTTAATGTGTTTGAATTTGTAAGAACTGTGGGACTTCTAAAGTTACTTATGTTTCATATTCTGATATTAACATTCCATCTTGGGGATAAGTGAGCATGGAAAGAATCAAGAACCGATGTGTTTGTGTGTCAAGTTGACAAGAGGCCAACTATGCTGGCTAATTTTATGTCAGTTTGACACAAACTAGAGTCATCTGAGAGGTGGGAGCTTCAACTGAGAAAATGCCTGCATAAGATCTAGCAGTGAGCAAGCCTGTAGAGCATTGTGATCAATGGGAGAGAAATAGCCCATTGGTGGTCCTGTGCTCTGTAAGAAAGCATACTGCTCTAGCCATGAGAAGCAAGCTACTGAGCAGCACCTCTCCATGGACTCTGCACCAGCTCCTGCCTCCAGGTTCCTGCTCTGACTGCTTTTGCTGGTGAATGTTTTGTGGAACTCTGAGTGAAACAAATCCTTTCCTCCCCACGTTGCTGTGGGCTGTGGTGTTTCATCGCAGCAATAGTAACCCTCACTAAGACAAGGTAGACTGGAGGGGAGCTGTTCTTTTGCTTTTATGGTGTGAGAGTGTGGATGGCAGCCTCTTCTGCCAAAGATCTGGATCAAAGAGCGACCAGGGCCATCTGCAGAGACACCAGAATGGCATCTCTCTTGTGTCAGCTATGGAGATTCTTCAACGAGGGAGAGTGGCAATGACCTGTTTCTGCTGTTTTGGGAAGATGAATAAGACCAGTATATCTCAAATCCTCATTTGAGATTATCCCACTTTTGCTCTGGAAGAAACAGAGGGGAACAGCTTTCAATGGCATTGTAATTAGTTGGTTGTCCTGAGAATGAGTGACGTCAACTCTTATATAGTTCAAACTGTCTTTCAGAGGACAATTGTCTGGTTTGTCGATATTTACCACCCCTTTTCAAACCCCTTTATGTTCATTGTTAGTATTTAAGAAATAGCCACATTTCCTTAAATGAAGGACAAAAGAAAAGCTAAAGTTTTTAGTCTTTTTTCTTTTTTTAGCAGTTTTGAGAAAATTGGAGAGAGAAGGTTGAAACTGCTTTTTAAAATGAGGTCCTTGGATTGTTCATATATAGATAAAATCCCATTAGTGATAATAATGAGACAGGATGAAGCCTTGTTCAATGCCCCATCCTATTGCAACTATAAAAATCATTCTTTATAGTAAAGCCCATCACCAGGCAAGCGTGTTACACGATTAAAGGGAAAGATGCAGCATGCGGAATTAGAGAAGCTGCTGTTTTCTCTTTCACAGAGCAAAAGTGGAATAATCTCAATTGAGGATTTGGGGATTGGGTGGGAGAGAAGGAAGGAGACAATACCCTGAGACTTTGTAGTCATAAGTAGGCCAATAGAATGGCACTTCAATTTGTTTGTGAAGTATAAAAACATTATAAAATACAAGTAGGAAAATAGATAATATTAAAATGATACATTTTTTGTCACTCAGATGCAATTTTTACATTCTGTTGATTTATGTACAATATGTGGTAGTCATTTTGTGAATGCTTTTAGAACAAATTGATTTTCATTTTAACTTTCTCATATATATATATTTTATATATATATATATATATATGGTGTGTGTGTGTGTGTGTGTGTGTGTGTGTGTGTGTGTGTGTGTGTGTGTTGCAGGGAATTGAACTCAGGGTCCACAACATTCTGGGCAAGCATTTCATTAACAAGCGACAGCTAAACATTTCTAACTTTTCGTGGTCCTAGAAATCCAGAATCTTGTGCTTGCTAAGAAATCACTCTACTACTAAGGCTACATCCTAGCTTGCAGACTAGATTTTGAGAAAGTTTCAGAAACACATCATGGATAGACAATGATGAACCTAGAGAACCACACGGAAAACTTGTAAGGTAGTCAAAGAAGAATGACACCTGGAGGAAAACCTTTGGGGTCTGAAACCTAGATTTGAAGGGATTTTCGACAAACTCAACTGTGGCGTGGTTCATGCAGCTTGGAGAGCTCCCAGGTCCATAGACAGAAGAGGTAAAACTGGAACAATGCAGTCTGAAGCTAAGGTGTCGATCTGACAGGTTTTGTCTTATTCCTTTTGTCTTATTGCTGTAGATAGAACTTCTGAATATGTAGATGTACTTACTCTATGATGTAATTGCTGTAGCTACTGTGTTAAGATGACTGACAGGAGTGTTTAGATAGGGGTCTTCTGACAGATGGTTAGCTTCCTAACAAAGATCTAGGCTTCCATTCAAATAGAGTAGTCATATCTAGGAAAGCTTGTCCTAGGTAACAACTGAATTTCCCAGTGTCCCTTGCATTTACTTTTCCAGTTGACTGAGCTCCAGCCAATGAAATATGAGCAGAGATGGCAAACGTGTGCCACTTCCAAGTCTGTTCTCCTAAATATGTTACTGGACATTTTTGGTCTACGTGTTCTCTGACCATTCAGTGTGTTAGAGTATGGCTGCCCCAGAGTAACTTGGAAACCCACTTGCTGCAGATGTAAGAACTTCTGCCAACCAGTACCTGAATAACTGAGTACAATGTCTGTCAATCTACCCACATGCCCAAAATTGTGTAAAAGAAATGCTGTTTGTTTGCTTTTTAAAACTCTTTGGGGGCCCACCACCCAGATCCCAAATAAATATATGGAGACTTATTCTGAGTTATGAATGCCTGGCCTTAGCTTGGCTTGTTTCTAGTCAGTTTTTCTAACTTAAATTATCCTGTTTCTCTTTAACTGTGTTTTGCCACTGAACTTTTTACCTTTATTTATTCTATATATCTTTCTTTCCTTCTTACTCTATGCGTGGCTGTGGGACTGTGTGGCTGGACACTGGAATCCTTCACTCCTTCTTTACTCACTCCATCCTCTTCTTCTCCAGCCTAGATTGATCCTCTCTGTCTGCCAAATCCTCCCACTTCTGTCTGCTGCCTAGCTATTGGCCCTTCGGCTCTTTATTAGACCAATCAGGTATTTTAGATAGGCAAGTAACACAGCTTCACAGAGTTAAACAATTGCAACATAAAAGAATGTAACACATCCTTGCATAATTAAACAAATATCCCACAGAATAAAAAAATGTAACACATCTTAAACTAATATTCCACAACAGAAATTTATATCAGAACTTCTGAGTCTGTAGGGGATCGTTTATTATAAAAGTCTGATTACACTAACTAAAACAGTTACATACTATACTTTAACTTTATGAAAAATGGGTTTTAAATTGAAGAATAATTTATTCACTTTTTCATCAGATATTCAATGAATGTCTCTTAAATGCTAGCCCTCTTTCAATACAGGAGATCAAAGTTGTAAAGATAAAACTCTTGACCACTGAAGAACTCACAACATGATTAGAGTTATTAAATAGTAAAATATCAGAAGATAAGTACTTTCATCATAAACCATAACAGAAATTAAGAAGAAAACACAAACGGGAAATTATTCAAAAGATAAGTAGAAGTCCATGTCATAGTAGCCTCGTTTGTGGAGGTGGTATTTTCAATAAGAGATCTGGTGTAGGATTCCCCTCTGTGTATTATGAATATGTTTTATTACCATTGCTTAATAAGGTATCTAATTTGGACCTATGACAGCTCAGAATAGAGCAAGGTGGGAATTCCAAGCAGAGATAGAGGAGAAAGGAGGGCAGAGTCAAGGAGACAGACACCCTGGAACTTTACCAGTAAACCATGAGTCTCATGGTAAAACATAAAATAATAGGACTGGGTTAATTTAAGATGTAAGAGTTAGTTAATAATAAGCCTAAGCTATTGGCAGTGTTGTAATTAATATAGTTTCTGGGTTATTATTCAGGTCTTGGGCGACTGGGAAACGAACAAGCAGTCTCTGTCAATGGAGATCAATGTGGACTGCCACATGTGCACTGTCAAGCAGACATCCTGGTAGAGGGGATGGTAGTGGTAGACACTCTGAGGTAGGGATGCATTGGAAAGCTAGATGCACAGGAAGCATGCTTAGTGCTTTAAAAATGTCAGAGTGATTGAAGGTGTGGTCAGAGGGGCAGATGCAGATCTAAAGGGTGTTCAAGGCCATGACGAAGGGTCTCAGAAGCCATAATCTTTGAAGCAGGCAAATTGACCTGACCAGATTTTCTCACTAAGGATTTTTGTCTCTGCTGTGTGAAGGGTGGATCCTAACAGGGTAAAAAGCTCAAGGCATATATAATAGCCCAGAGGAAGATGGGGCTACAATGGAAAAAGACTGGGTTTAGCATATAGTATTAACTGTCACTAGACATTATCATTAGCACTGTTTCCACCAGGATATTGGAATCTACAAATAAGCAAAATATGAAGCAGATAAATAGGACTCTCATATTTTATCTTATTATTTGTTTATATTAGGATTTGTATATTAGTACTTGATTATGCTAAAGAATCAGTATTAACTGGTCTACATCAGGAGATGACTGTGGGAAAATTGCTGTCTGATGCTTTTTTGAATATAAATAAAGGCCTTGAAACAGTCATTCCCATCATTTATATTATATATTTACATGACTGCTGTTATGTAATTACAGAGATGAGAACTTACAACAACATCTCATGGCTAACCAAGCCTATAGTTTATATCTGACCCTTTGCAGAAAAAGTTTACAGAATCCTGCCAAGGAGAATTACTTTCTGTTTCGTCATGGGGAAATCTGGGATTGGAATGATAGTTACCTAATAGACAGGTTACTGGATCACTTAGGATTCCAACTTGGTCCCTTTTTCCTCTACTCTTTAGAAGTGTATTTTTGCTTTAGTGGATACACTAAAATCAGAATTAATGCATTTCATCCATCCTACAGATATATCATAGGTTTGGAAGAAATCATAGTGACCACCTCGTCTCATTGACTCACTTTCTAAAGGAGGACACTGAAGCCCTTAATCCTTATGCCAGTAGCTCAGGGCTACAAAGTCAGTATCAAAGCTAAGTCTAACATGTCCAATTCTGGCCTCTCAGTCCAGTGTGCTATCCACTGCGGCATTCTGGGTAGCTTAAAATAGACGTAAAGATTGACGTAGCAGATACGGGATTGATGGACATTTTCTTTTAAAGTGATAATGCACCTTTGTAACAAGTTGAAAATGTGTACGGCCTATTTCTCTCAAACTAGGCTGCCTTTCACTGTATGAAATGATCAAATGCATTCTACTTTTAAAATCTGTACTACCCAACATTTCAAATATCAGAAATAGCAGCAAAGGAACCTCTGTGGAATATCACCCAGAAACAAATTTCAGATATTCCATCTTTTAGTCTGAGTATCCTAGCTATTGCCTTTGGAAGATGGCAATAGTTGAAGTATGAATAATTATTTCATTATTAGCTTCACAATCATCCCTTAATATCACAAATGCCCAGTCAGTGTGTAATCTCCTTGACTTGTGTTTTTTTTCAAGAGAATGCAGATTCCATAGTAGTCATTGTTAAACAATTGAACATCTGCCTTGTAGTTTTCCTTATGATGACATTTTATAATTACAGCTTCACATTGAAAAAAGTCATAATCATCTCATTAATATAAGTATTTAACTTCAAGTAGTGTGGAGTTTTTCAAACATTGTTTTTATTGCTTAAAATGTGCCCTGTAGCTTCTACAGGAGTATGTGATGCTCCTTGAATCCCATCAGATCCTGACCCTCCTATCTGAAAACCCTTCCTGGTCTGCAGGACGCTGACACGATCATCCTTGCACAAACTCTCTAGCATATCAATTCTTGATTTTTCATTATTCTTCATTGGACTCCAGTTAGCTGCCTCGCATCCTTGTTCCTCTCGAGCCACATTCACTGTTTGCTTAAGGGCTTGGCACTGGGGATCCTTTCCTCTGGACATTTCATCTCTCAGATGGCTTCCTGACTTGTCCCCTGTTTTCTAAGATAGTTCTGTGACTCAGCTCTTTCAGGTTTAAGTGAAACATAAACTTCTCAAAGAGGTATTAAACCAATGTATTTTAAATGGCAGTCTCCGCCTCAAATGTCCCTCTCCTTTCTCTATACTATCCATCCTAGCTGGAATGTGATAAACTTCGCCTATGAGATTGATTGCTCGACTCCATTACAATGTAGACTCAATGAAGATAGGGTTTAACAAGAAACACACACACATATATCACATATATAGGAATGTATATATTTGTGTATATATATGTATATATTTATGTATATTCTGTATCTTCATTGACTAGAACAATACATGCTTCATAGTAACCGTTTAGCAAATATTTGACCATTTAGCAAAAATTTGACAATTAATAATGAGTATATGTACACAGATTTTGATTGATAGAATTAAAAAATAGTAATATTTAACTCTAGGCCAGCGTGCCTTTGAGTTTTTACTCTTTTCTCATTTAACTGGATTAGAAAGGCCAACCTAGAAAAAAGTCCTCAATTTCTTCACTTTTATCTTTTACCGTTGGAATCTAGAATTATATAAGTCCAAATACTTTGTTACTTAACTCCATCCCTCCCCCTGTCCCTTCTTTTCAAAATAGAAACACAGAGCTCTGTGAGCCAGGCCAGCTATGGGTCACAGATTCTGTGTTGGTGAGGTCTAGGCCAGGTCAGCTGGAGAGCAACACACTCCCAAACTCCATGAACTTTCACATGGTGACATCATCTCTTAGAGATTGAAAAGGAAGAGACTACCCACCAACAGCTTTTCCTTTTTTAAAAAATTTTTTTATTTTTTTGAGACAAGGTTTCTCTGTAGCTGGAGCCTGTCCTGGAACTAACTCTTGTAGACCAGGCTGGCCTCAAACTCACAGAGATCCGCCTGCCTCTGCCCGCTGAGTGCTGAGATTAATGGCATGCACCACCACCACCACCAGGCTGCTTGTTTTACTTTTAAAGACAATTAAAACTATCTTCTTCCTGCTACTTTTTTTCTTACTTATGTTTATAGTTTGTTAGATTCTGGCTCCATCAAATAAATGCCTCCCCGTCCCCCACATCTTCCTCTCTCATTGCCTCTACTGCTTGTGAAGTTTTCCAGGGTGCCTTAGGTTTGCGTGGCAAGGGAGGATGCTACGAAATTCTCAGTGAGCCAGTGAAGTACATTTTCTGCTTTGGAATAAGAAGTACAGAGGACATGAATCCAGGCTTTTGGGTGTTTCACTCCAGTAGCTCAATGTTTTCGTTCCTTGTCGGTCTTCATCACGTTATTTGTTGAAATTGTATCTCCGAGGATGGTTCATTGCCCTTTGTAGTCTCTCATCCTTTATCGCCTTAACGTGATAAACCCTCTCAGACCTGGGCGTGTGGCTGATGCCCACAGAGGACAGCAACTTGACTGTTAAGAATACATTTCATTGATTGATTCTTCACAGCCTGAATCCTCCAAGGACCATCACACGTGTGCCACGTGGCACTGAATAAATATTGATTAGACTGATGAGAAGAAATATTTTATAAACATGAAATATTAAAAAGAATAAAACTAGAAGTCTCATTTCAGACAGTGAACAGGGTATTCAATTTATGATTAAAATTTAAAAAACACTTTAGGCAGAAAAGATTTAGAGAAAAAGACTCCCAAACTAATTATATTAAAATATTTTGAACATTCAAATTTACTTACTATTTATTCAGCAAGTACTTATTAGGAGACTATTCTGTTCCATACATTATTTTTCTTGCCACTGGAATGCTCACTACTCCCAAGGTATTTCCCTCTGGGGAAGCAGACAACTAAACTAACAATCACAGCATGGGATGGTAAGTACTATGACAGACATACAGAGGTTGTTAGTGTAGGTAGGAAAGGGGGGGGGTGCGCAACTCTGTTTATATTAGGGTAGTCAAGCTGGTGGTTCCTCGCTGACCTTAAGAGTTAACTTTAATGGCAGGTTGACAGAAGGAAGTACAAATTGTTCTTCATGTCTCAAGAGACTTGAGAATAGGAAGTAGTTTGGATAGAATGTAGATTAATAATTAATTAAACCATGTTTTGCAATGAGTTTGGGAGGAGGAGAGAAGATGCAGGGAAGGGATTTGGATGTGGTGGTAAAGGCCTTTTGTTTCCTGGTTGAGCTCTGGGCCATGGCCTTTGAGGACTTCAGTTCGGAGATCTGACTTAAGCAGAGGACCAGAAACAGGGCTTAGCTTGTGAGTGTAGATGCTGAGAGCAATGGCAGAGTGAAAGTAGGAATGATAGGTGGGGAGATGGCTCAGCCAGAACCGCAGTTGTTCAATTTGGATACCCAGCACCCACACAAAAGCTGGGTATGGCAATAACACCTTTGGCCTTTGTGCTGGAAGGCTGATGCAGGAGTATCTTTGGGGGTTCCCTAACCAGACAAATCAAATCAGCCAAATCAGTGAGAGAGAGATGTTATCTCAAAAATAGGGTGGAGGCCAGGCTTGGTGGTGCACACCTTTAGTCCCAGCATTCAGGAAGCAGAGGGCAAGTAGATCTCTGAGTTCCAGGCCATTCAGTCCTGTATAGTGAGGTTAGTAACAAACTTGATCTTAGTCAAAGTTGGTGTAGGGAAATAGTTGGAATAGAGGCTATTTTTCAACGACTTGAGCGACCGGATGGAAAACAACTGTGCAGATCTTCAGGCTGTCCTTACAAGGCAATGATTGAGAAACTAGGGATTTGAAACTAAATACTAATTCCTGGGGGAGCTTGTGCAATGAACAGTCCTGACAGGAGAGTAATTTGCTTCACCATACATCCATCTGTGAGCTGAAGACTGAATTACTGGTGATACAGTGATAGGCATTGGTTCCTCCGTCAGCCTCCTATTGTTTTAAAAATATAAATACTGTTAGCATTTGCTTGATTTTATTCTTTAAAGATTATTTAATTATATGTATAATTATATGTATATGTATAAATGTATAATACACATTATATATGTATTATATTATATATATAATACATATATAATTAAATTATATATACATATAATTAAATAATCTTTATATATACTTTATAATATATATACTTTATAATAATCAATTGACCACTAGTATGTTAACTTCATGTTTTTGCTTAAAAATTTGGACTGATGTTCCTGTCAGTACTTATAAACCCTGCTTTTCCATCTCTGTGACAGACAGATCGTTATTCCACTGTTTGCCGAATCCATCTTCTGTTGATGAGGATGATTGTTTTCCATTTTCCTTCATTGCACACAAGGCTAAACTCAGCATATTTACATAGCTGTGTCATTATTAGGGTATGATTAATTGCTTAAAGTGGAGTGCAGGTCAAAAATCTATGCAAATTTATATTATTAGCAGGTATTTTCAGTTTTCCTTCTCCCAGTGTTACTCTCTGGATTTATGTTCCTGATCACAATGCATTGGATGCTTGAAAAATCATAGCTTGTTATTGAATTAAACTCTACACAGAAGTAGCGTGGTGATTTTTCTCAAGTGCTCCACATAAAAATTCCTCAAGGAAGTGGCTCACGTTTCCTAACCACTGACTTGACTTTGCTCCAATCGAAATTTTATTGAAGAAGCTGAATTTCACAGAAATGCCTTCTGTTGTTTTCTTTGCTGATTACTACTTTATGGTCTATTCAAGAGGATTTTGCCTGCCTTACAAGGATAAGTGTTGCTAGAACGTTAGAGAAAGAAGTTAGAGGAACTTTGGACCAGCCGTCTCATAGCTGAACGGAGAGGATCATGGTCGGAAAGGCTGGCCTTTCTATGCACTTACAGGGCCCCTCCCTCGGTACAGCTTTTCTCTGTGTTCGGTGTCTGCTGGCTGCTGAGACCGGGTGCTGTGAAAATCCGTCCCACCTTCTGGGAATTTGTTTCTCTGGCTATTTTATGTTGCCTCATCTTTGTGTTCCCCAGTTTCTATATCCACTATAAACATATAACAGTGTGCCTTAATCTTTCTGAGTTCTTCCCAGGGAATTAGAGACTTCAGGCAATATTTATAATGAATTCTAACTCTACACTACAATAAAATATAAATAATGCTATTAAATGCCTTCTGGGGACAGATGAAGGCACATGATATGCTTCTTAGATATTCTCTTTATGAAAACCTTACATTTATTTTTTTGGGGGGATGGGGGTCAGAGGACAGCTTTTGAGAGTCTTATCAGGCTTGGCAGCAAGCACCTTAATCTCCTGAATTACCTTGTTAGCTCTTAGATAATTCTTGGTTTTTTTCCTGCTGCTGCCCTGTGGGTGCTGGAAGACAAACCCGGGTCCTCTGCCAGGACAGTGAATGCTTTTAACTGCTTTTTAGGCCCAAGACAATCTTGAGTGAGTAGGGGTTGGACTTTGGGGAAAGAACCTGAATCTAATATAATCAAGACACTAGATAGAATTATCAATATATATACACTCAGAGAAACATTCTGAGTGGTCAAAGGATAAAGCTAGCCAAATATAGACAGGGTCAAATGCACAGTACAAATATTCTAATTATTTCAAAAAGTTATAATAAAAATGGAATACAGCTAGTCAAGGAGACATCAATGTATTTTGATCATTGCTTCAGAATGAACAGATTATACAAGATGCAGGAGGTCTGTCATCAGTAACCTTGCTTTTACTGAGCACACATTCAGACTGATTTTCAGGTATCCAACTTAAAGTTCAGGCATCCTTAAAGAACCAAGTTGTTCTCCCATTTTTTCCCCTACTATAACAACAAGATTTAAGATCCTATCACACTCAGTCAGCCTTCATTGCCAGCCACATTCAGAGTGACCATTTTGATCACAGAGGTGGGAAGGGGGAGGGAAAAGGGAGGCGGGGAGGAGGTGGAAATTTTTAATAAATAAAAAAAAATAAATCTTTGAAAAAAAAAAGATCCTATCACCCAGGAGAACATGGCCCACAGAATCGATTAAGCAGGCTCATAGGAGATCACAGAGACTGAAGCAACATTCATGGAGCCTTCATGGGTGCTCTTGGGACTCCTTTCCTCCTACTGGGTTACCTCACCCGGCCTAGACACGAGGAAATGTACCTAGTCTTGTTGCTGTGCACTATGCCACGTTCAGTTAGTATCTCTGAGAGGCCTGTGCTTGTCTGAAGGGAAATGGAGGAGCATGGATCTCGGGAAGAGGAGAGATAAGGAAGGACTATAAGGTGTCCTTAAGGAGGGAGCAGAGGCTGCATTTGGGGTATATATGAGAGGATAATAAATGAAAAGAAAAGGGGAAAAATCTTACCTTCCTGTTTATGGTGTACCCAAAGGACAACTGGACTTAGAAGGAACTGGAACTTTGGTATTTGAGATGGGAGTTGGGGAGCGCTTACATTGATAGTACAGGGAGATGGGAGCTTTGTATTGTAGAAGAATTGTTTCCCTGATGACGTCTTTCTAGGGATGACCAATCTCAGGGTCTTCTGAAATGTTCAGCACGTAAACCTTAGCTGAATCCTGGACAGCCCTAGGTATTTCTGAACACTTTGTTACCTGATGATGGGTCCATTGCTGCACTGTCACAGGGTGTCTGCCATAGATTTCCTCTGACATAGATACTGTCCATTCCTTACGCGTCAGGATCGCCTATGGATTCAAGGAATCATTGATGTGAGTGTGATTTATTGCTTACTTACCCACAGTAAAAAGATCTAGTTAAAAACAAACAGAATATTAGAGAATACTCAAATACCAAACATATTCACCTGACATATGGTTTCCTTAGTAACCCATGGAACATCAACCAGGAGAAGCTGTGACTCTGCTTAGAGAGGTGAAGACAGGCAGCGGGCGTGATACTTCAGGGTTTCTTCTCAATGTGGTTGAGAATACTCATTAGCGGAGTTAGAGCAATGGCTCAGTAGATAAAGCTCTTGCCATCTAAGTGTGATAAGTGCAATTTAAATTCCCAGGACCTGAATAAATGCCAGAGTACTGTAGTGACCAGCCTGTGGGAATCCCAAGAGCAAGCTGCTTAGCAAGACTATGTAAAAATCATGATGCCTGGATACACAAGAGATCATGCCTTGATAAAAAAAATATGGAGAGTAATCAACAGAGTCACCTGAAGTCAAAATCAGGCTTCTGTATGTCCTTTCCTGCACCCACACACATGGGAGTATGCAGACACACAAACCACACACAGATACACAAACTCAACAAATAAAAATAAAATACTTATTTGTCAGAGATCTGCTGCACCCTTCTTGTGGATTCCACTACTTTAGATATCTATATGTGTCTTAATACATGTTAAAGGGTTTCTGGAAGAGCAACCAAAATACTCATCCTAGAAAATAACATTCCAATGAGTAAAGGACATTAGAATATGATGATAAAATATGGCCAAAAAATGGACACAGGGTTTCTCAATATCAGAAGGTAAATTTGATTTTTTTTATGTTTATATTACATGTATACTAAGATACAGTAGCGTTCAGTTGACATGGTATGCACACACAAACACACACACACACACACACACACACACACACACACACACACACAGTGGTATGGAAAAATTACTGACAGTAGAGGCTGAGTCAAACCTGAAGAACTGAGCCAAAGTATCAAACTATGGAGTAAGTAAGGATGGTAAGAAAGTGGGAACTGTGATCTTGAAGATTCCCCTAACCAGCTGCTTTAGTACCAGCATGGAGGACTTTGCATCTTACCCTTTACCTGGTGGGGTATCCAGCTTTGTTCTGACCTATGATGCTGCTGCAGATATAGGGATTATATAAGAATGGCTTGGTCAGGTCTGTTTTATGTGAGAAGAAACACTCAGAGAGTCTTTTGTTCAGGAAATTGGCTGGAAGTAGCTTGGGGCCAGTTCTTGCTTGTCAATCATGTTCCTGTCATTTCAAGACAATACATCTGTCTTTCCATTCCTAGCCCCTGGCTAACAAATGATCCCCAAATTGAAAAGCAAAAATTATGTACAGCCGAGAGCTCAATGACATTAAGCCTACACAAAAAAGTGTTCCTTCTTGTGAGGACCAGATGTGGGATATTTGAGTAAAAGTTTGATAATACAGGTTATTCTGAAGGACTTGAGGGCAGCCATGAAAATTTTAAGTAGTTGTAAGAGCATTTCCTGTGTTTTCCTAATGATAAGAATCCTTATGTGTCTTTTTTTTTTTCATTTTTAAGACAGGGTTTCTCTGTTTAGTCCTTGCTGTCCTGGAACTCACTCTGCAGACCAGGCTGGCCTCAAACTCAAAGATCCTCCTGCCTGTGCCTCTCAAGTACTGGGATTAAAGGAAGTTACCACCACTGCCCAGTTGCCTTTTTTTTTCTTTTCTGTTTTATTTTTGGTGAAAGAACAAATGTCATCTCTAATATTTTGAAAATTAGAATAAAAAAGGTTGCAAGCTGGAGACTCCTTGGAACTGGTGGTATGTAGAATTCTTTTGTGCCTTGAAGTCACTGTTCCTTCATATCAGGTCTGCCTCATCTGATATGCTGTCTACAAACTTCCGATGCTCAAATATTAAGGCCGTCTCAGTCAGTGTTCTGTCGCTGTGAAGAGACACCAGGAACAAAGCAACATTTATCAAAGGAAGCATTTAACTGGAGGCTCACTTTCAGCTTCAGAGGCTTAGTCATTATCAGCGTGGCAGGAGCATGGTGGCATGCCAGCACGGTGTCCGATAAGCCCCTGTTTGCCAGCAAGTGCCGTGGCATGCGTGCCTCCTGGATGGTGTTCACTTAGACATGAGGCACTTCTGTTCACGGATCCTGAGATTTTGCCCATCCTGCTGTCTTTCCAGCTCCCCTGGTTCCATTCCACCTTTGCTTCACCGAATAGTGATGGCAAAAGACGGACAGAAAGCAGGAACTTGAACATTTCAGGAGAAATGGGGCAGGTTCAAGACAACTCTAAAAGGTAACTTGAAGAGTTCAGAGTCCTAGCAAATGCTGTGGGTCTAAGAATCACAGACAGCTCCTGGGACCTCAAAGCAGGGGCTGCTGTGACGATGCTGTTCCCACAGGTGCTTCCTGGACCATTGCATCACTTAACAGAACAACAGCAACATTCCTTCCAACGTCTTTATATTCCCTGTAACAGAATGTCTCTCCGTGTGGACTGGATGAGAAATTCTGATTCTGAACAGCAGGTAAAAAGGGAAATTAGAATCTAATTTCATAGGAAGAATGAATATTAAATATGTCTCTGAAAAAGAGGATGTGTTAAGATAATGAAATCTGTCATCTTGAATATTGGAGAGAAGCAAAATGAAAGCACAAGAAACACATGAGCGATGTTGGATGCAAGCCTCTTCAGCTTGCTGAGGTCTGACTCTGTCTCGCCTCCAAATTCCCATGTTAATATCCTAATGCACCAGATGATGCAATAGAAAATGAGGACTTGGAAGGTGATTAGGTCACGAAAGCAGAGACTTTGTGTATGGTATTGTGATAACAGACTGTTGGATGCTTGGACTGTAAAGGAGATTTTTAGAGACATAATGAGAAGAATGTATTTTGAGAACCCTGGAAAGGTTGCTATCACTAGATTAAAACGTTTACTATGCTTAAAGAACAAGGCCAAGATTGGCAGTCATTTGAAGCTAGATATAAAACTGGGCTAAAGGGATTCATCTTCTACAGTGAAGAATGGAGTCAAAAACACTTGACCTTTTGATTTTAATGGCTAAAATCATCTCTTTCTCTCCAACTCAATACTTGGCCTGTGAGCATAATGAGAAATGGGTATAAATACTGAAGATGTCTCTGTGTGTAAGGGAAAAGAAATCACTTAATCAGGAGTAGGCTGGGCGGAGAGAAGTAGGGAAAGATGGCCAGAGCACAGCGTTGTTCAGTAAGTGCTGCCCTGAACTCTGGGCAGACATTCAAACCTCAAGGGTCATTCAGATTGTGTAATAAGATGAAAATGTTATCATCAAAAGAGCTGATATTCCCGTTGCTCTACCAGAGGGAAGTGTGTTTGGTTGGAGTTTCACCTGAGTAAGGCTACTCTGAAGTTGTGTTAGGTACGACTTTGGAGAACAGGAAAATGGACCATGGAGATATTCCTTTCTTCAGAAAGGAAAAAGAGCTGAAGAGTCAAAGGGGAGAGAAATGACATGGAGGAAGTGTTCTTGACTTGTACTTGACACTCTGCAGAAGGAACCAATACTAGTGGGCTGAAACACGGAAGAAAATATCATTAAGGTATTTTTTATGTTCCACAATTTAAGCCTCAATGAAGATTTTGTATTGTAGTAAGTTTTCTTCTTACAGATATGTCCTTTATTCTTCTTTAAAATTGATGGCAGCTCACAGTGTCCTTGTTTGTAGAAATCTACATCTGGTAAACTTAAGTTTGGTAGAAAAAGTCTCTTTACATCCAACTTCTTCAGGTGGTTTGGAGTTTGAGGCAAAATTGATACAGGCACCAAAGTTCATCTTACATTGGGGTCTTGTGGCATCATGGAAGAAAGGTGCTTACTGGTTTGCTTCTCATGACTTTCTGAGCTTGCTTTATTGTACAACTAAGAACCACCTGCCCAGGGTGGGTAACTGTCCCCTGTGGAATGAACCTTCCTACATCCATCATCAATCATCAATCGTCAATGAAGAAAATTCATCACAGACTTACATACAGGCCAACCCTATGGAGGCATTCTCTATTCAATATTCCTCTTCCCAAAGGACTATTTCTTGTGTCAAGTTGGCGTTAGACAAGATAACCTCTCTGCTCTCTGGACCAATATCCTCGGCCAGAGAAATTTACTATTCTCTATAGTTTGTGAATGAATGTAAATCTGGATATTATAACATGTGACCACTGTGCTAACTTCCTTTATCAATATGGAAAAGATTGGTGGGGAGCAAAGTAATTCTGAATGAGTAGAAAGAGAAGCAATCTGGACACCTGGATTTTAATCCTCAATTTGCTAATATTCTTTTCATGATGCTGAGAATTCACTCCCTCCACCGTCTTTGACATCTTTGCTGACAGATTTATGCAATATGAGGGTTAGATTTGACAGTTTATAAGAATCCTCCTTTTCTAACCTTTTATAAATGTTTGATGATGTGACTGTGTCACATACTGTTTTGAAACCTTACAGTAATGTTCCAAGGTTGTATTCATATTTCCAAATGCTCTGAAGCAATCTTTTCAGGTATTTCAAAGCATTCATATTTTAAAATTAATTAAAGCACACGATTATAAACCATATGTAAGTTCATACAGTAATGGATTATGAATGAAATCTAATCATCTTTGAAGATGATCAATTCCTGGAATTCCTCCAAAGATTTTACATGGAAACAATTAGTTAATTATTATAATAACTACAATCTTGCCTAAATTCAAAAGATAAAGTATAATTTGACAGGAAAGCAATATTCTTTTAGAATAACTCATTCAATTCTTTTAACAACACACATAAAATATTCATTACCACCAGGCATGAATTAAAACAAGAAACGTTTTTGTTTATCTGAATGGAAAACCCAAATAGAATAATATCAATGGGTTCTGATGAAAACAAAGTGAGATAATATGTCCATGTGCAACAAAAGAAATGCAAAGTAGAACAAAGAGATGTGAAATTTTTGGTAATCAAAGAAAGGGAAATAAAACAATGTCTCATGTGTTTCCATCTTCATTATTATCAATAGGATTTAGGTGTGGTTAATTTAAATCAGCAAATATGGGGCACTTATCTACCCCATCACATACATATACTAAAAATATACATAATACATATACACAAGGTGTTACTATCAAAGCAGTGTAAAGACTAAATGACATAACTTAGTACTAGAATCTTTTTGGCTAAGCAAGAGACCCAACATATTTAACTGAATTTTTATTCATTATCAACAATGGAAAAAAGTTAATAAATCAAAATGACAATTTTGCAGTAATACAAAGATAAAGTATATATAGGAAAAATCAAAAAAATCAGAAAAGATCATTAGTGGAAAAAATATAGACCTTTTGATACACTAAGGAGGAAGTCAATCATGGAGAAACAAGAGATGTTGGCAGATTGAAAATTACGATATTTGGAAGATACATGTCTCCACGTGTTAAGCCAAAGTTTAGTTTTCAATTTGTCGCATTTTTTTTTTCCAAAAATTGGCAAGTGGGTGCTGCAAATTGGAGGGGACAAAGGAAACAAAATATTGACAAAGATGCTGATGCAGGATCTGTTTTAGAAACTGTTGGGGTATACCCTGCAGTGTCCGTGTGCTGAAGTTCCTGATTGCTGGCCAATTGACTCATAAAGCAGGGTCAGCGGCTCAGAAACATAATAAAGGTCCATGACATCTTGATTCAGAGAAGCAACACTGCAGGGCAGTAAGAAAACAAGTGTAAACATTTGATATCATTTTGGGGGAAACTTAGAGTCTATTCCTACCTTCACACTGTACTGAATAGTATTTTGCCCAGAAATTTCTGCAAGACAAGGCTGTAAGACTTTGGCAAAAATATAGGAATTTTTTATATATAATATAAAAAATATAATATCATCCTACTTTAGAATGTAGGATGCAAAAGACTTCATAAAATGCTCAAGAAATGAAATGTATAAGAAAAGAGTATAGCCAAAGATGTTTCATTTGGTTATTTTTTATGTGAATTTACTGAAAAGAAGAAAACTGTTATTTGTAAGGAATTTTCAAAACTTCTCAAGGATTGGCTGTGTTTATGGGTACAAACAAGAAACAGTAGCTTCAGTGAACTTTGGTGATGGTGTGGAGAAGGCAGAACTCTCAGACACTGTTGCGGGGAGTGGAGATTCGATTTGATATTGTACAGGATGATATGCACCTGTCTAGGTAAGGTAAAAGTAAAGCTACCTTATGATTTCTCTCTTGTCTCTGGGTACCATAGCAGCATCCCGAAGAGATAGCAGCATGCCATGTTCACGGTGACTATTCATAAGACAGGTACGGGATGGACAGGAGTCTATAGATCAATGAATGGATGCAGAAAATGAGCCGTGTGGATACACTGGAATAATATCCACACACAGAAGATTGAAATCTCACCATTTCCGGTAAAGTGTGTGTAAATGGTAGATACTACATTAAATATTTACTACAGAAGTAAAATGAGACACACAGAGAAAATAAGTGTGGTACTCCAGTTTGTAGAAACTTCCAGAACTGTGTTTTATAAACAATAAAAGTTCCTGTATCTTAACAGTTAGAGCTGCTACAGCATATGAAATAAAATATTTCAAAATAAACCTATATTTTACAGAAAACACAATTTTTCTAAAGATTTAAATTAATGTTTTTAAATTTTGAAGTGATCTATAAATAATTAGTATAAAACTTAGACACAAATTCTAATGCTAAAATATGTGTATCTATCATCGCAAGTCAGAATAGCTCTGTGAAGCCAGAGATATTTCTGAGGCTCCACAGGCCAGCAAGCCAGGCAGGTTACGCACACGGACTCTTCACATGCATTTCTGGCTCCTCACATTGGCCCAGTTAGTGCCACATTTTCTGGGATTTCAACTAAGCCATGTGGTTTCCACTGTTGACGTGAGCACTGACTATTTTTGACTCGGCTTGTCAGGGAGCGGGGCCCACCAACAGCTCACACACTAGCGATGCACAGCTGCTGCCTCTCAGGAAAGGTGCCAAATGTGACATTTCACTACCTTAAATAATCAGATACTTCTGAGTCACTACTGGTGTTTGGGATGCCAGTCTATAGGCAGTCAATTGCTGGGGATCACTTACACGAACAGGACACGAGAGGTAAGAGCTGATGGAGATTTTTGTTTATTAGGTAAGGGTCTGAGATAGAGTGGGATGAGTGTTCTAATACGGTGTCTTCCATGCTCTGGATTGGCCACAGTTCGTAAGGACTGTGGAGACTTCAGCGGTTGTCTAAGCAAAGACTAAATGGGCATTTGTTGGGGGCTCTGCAGTGTGAGTTATTCACAGAATGAGCCAGATGATTCTCATTGTGTTTTCAAACTGCGCACTCCCTTTCTAACAAAATCGTTTTGGTGGGACTAAGAATAACAAAGGCAAGGTCTTAGGAGAAAAGGCATAGATTTTTCATATTAAAAAGTCCTCGTAGGTTAAAAATAGCAATTGCCATTGAAAAAGGAATAGAAATAAACACACTATTACACCAGACTTACAAAATACCAACTCCAGGCTGTTGTCTTAAGATTCATTGGCTTGATCTTGTAGGCAATGTGTTGAATCTGTCTAACACCAAATTATTTGGCCACTGTGGTGAGAAGATTGCTCAGCTAATTGCTGAGGGGATAGAGTTTGCCTTTTCTTTAATGTAGAGAAGGCTAAAACAGCATCACTAAGGGCACTAAATACCTAGTTAGTGTGTCATTTTCTTTTTTCTTATTTTTAAAAAGAAAAAATATCTTTTTTTATTTTACATACCAATTCCAGTTCCCACTTTCTCCCCTCCTCCCATTCTCTCCACTTTCCACCCCACCCCACCCCACCCCATCCCACCCCACCCCACCCCCATCCACTCCTCAGAGAAGGTAAAGCACATTGCTTTGAGGAATGTTCAAGGCCCTTTCTACTATATCTAGGCTGAGTAAGGTATCCATCCAACGAGAATAGGTTTCAAAACAGCCAGTACAAATAGTAGGGATACATCCTGGTGCCACTGAGAGTGACCCTGCAGTCTACCCCAGATATACAACTGTCACCCACATTCAGAGGAACTAGTGTGGACCTATGCTGTTTCCTTTCTCTGTCTGGTTCGAGTTTGTGAGCTCCCATTAATGCATGTACACTGTTTTAGTGGGAATCCCCATTATGGTCTTCATCTCTTTGCTCATATCCTCAAACCTCCCACTCTTCAACTGGACTTTGGGAGCTCAGTCCAGTGCTCCACTTCAGATCTCTGCCTCTGTGTTCATCAGTTTCTGGATGAAAGTTCTATGGTGATATTTAAGATATTCATCAGTCTGACTACATGCAAGGCCAGTTTAGGCAGCCTCTCCTCTATTGCTTAGGATCTTTTCTGGGGTCATCCTTATGGATTCATCGGAATTTCTCTAGTGTCATGTTTTTTGCTAACCCCATAATGGCTCTCTCAATCAAAATATCTCTTTCCATGTTCTCATTTCTGTCTTTCTTCCATCTTGACTATCCTGTTTTCTCAAGTCCTCCTCCCCTCTCTTCCCCCCTCCTGTCTTCCCCCTCTGTTCTCCCTACTCCTCCACCCCCATGCTCCCAATTTTGTCAGGTGATCTTGTCTATTTCCCCTTTCCAGGTGGATTTATGTATGTCTTTCTTCAGGTTCACCTTGTTACTTAGCTTCTATAGGATCATGAACCATAGGCTCAATATACTTTGCTTTATAGCTGGTATCCACTTAAGAGTGAGTACATACCATGTTCATCTTTCTGGGTCTAGGTTAATTCACTCAGGATGTTTTTTTTTCTAGTTCCATATATTTGCATACGTATTTCAAGATGTCATTGTTTTTACCACTAAGTAGTACTCTAGTATGTAAATGTGCCACATTTTCTTTATCCATTCTTCGATTGAGGGGCATCTAGGTTGTTTCCAGGTTCTGGCTATTACAAATAATGCTGCTATGAACATAATTGAACAAATATCCTTGTACTATGATTGAGCATCTTTTGGGTATATGCCCAAGAGTGGTATTGCTTGGTCTTGAGGTAGATTGATTCCCAATTTTCTGAGAAACCGCCGTACTGATTTCCAAAGTGGTTATACAAGTTTGCATTCCCGCCAGCAATGAAGGAGTGTTCCACTTAATCTACATCCTCCCCAACATAAACTATCATTAGTGTTTTGATCTTATCCATTCTGGCAGGAGTAAGATGGTATCTCAGAGTTGTTTGATTCGCATTTCCCTGATGGATAAGGATGTCAAACATTTCCTTAAGTGTCCTTGGGCCATTTAAGATTCTTCTGTTGAGAAATCTCTGTTTAGTTCTGTATTCCATATTTAAATTTGATTATTTGGAATTTTGATGCCTAATTTCTTGAGTTCTTTATATACTTTGGAGATCAGTCCTCTGTCTGATGTGAAGTTGATAAATATCTTTTCCCATTCAGTAGGCTGTCATTTTATCTTATTGACTATGCCCTTTGCTTTACAGAAGCTTCTCAGTTTCAGGAGGTCCCATTTATTTATTGTTGTTCTCAGTGTCTATGCTCCTGGGGTTATATTTAAGAAGTGGTCTCCTGTGCCCATGCATTATAGGCTACTTCCCATTTTTTCTTCTATCGCTTCAGTGTGATCAGATTTGTGCTGAGGTCTTTAATCCATCTGGACTTGAGTTTCATGCATGGGAATAGATAGGGGTCTATTTTCATTTGTTTACATGTTGGCATTCAGTCATGCCAGCATCATTTGTTGAAGATGCTTTCTTTTTTCCATTGTATAATTTTAGCTTCTTTGTCAAAAATCAAGAGTTTATAGGTGTGTGGATTAATATCCAGGTCTTCTATTTGATTCCATTGGTCAACCTCTCTGTTTTTATGCCAATACCAAGCTGTTTTCACTACTGTAGCTCTATAATAGAGCTTGATGTCAGAGATGGTGATGCCTCTGGAAGTTCCTTTATTGTATTTTGGCGATCCTGGGTTTTTTGTTTTTCCATATGAAGTTGAGTATTGTTCTTTCAATGTCTGTGAATAATTGTGTTGGGATTTGGATGAGGATTGCATTGAATCTATAGATTGCTTTTGGTAGGATTGCCATTTTTATTATATTGATTCTACCTATCCAAGAACATGGGAGATCTTTCCATTTTCTGGTATCTTCTTTAATTTCTTTCTGAAAGACTTAAAGTTCTTGTCGAAGAGGTCTTTCTCTTCTTTGGTCCGTGTTACCTCAAGATATTTTATGTTATTTGTGTTATTATGTTATTTATGTTATTATGCTATTTGCTATTGTGAAGGGTGATGTTTCTCTGATTTCTTTCTCATCTTCTCTATCATTTGTATACAGGAAGGCCATTGAATTTTCTTTAATCTTGTATCCTGCCACATTACTGAAGGTATTTATCAGCTGTAGAAGTTTTTTAGTAGAGTTTTTGGGATCACTTATGTATACTATCATATAGTCTGCAAATACCCTAAGTTTGACTTTTTCCTTCCCAATTTGAATCCCTTTGATCTCCTTCTGTTGTCTTATTTCTCTATCCAGAAATTTAAAAAACTATGTTAAAGATATGGAGAAAATGGACAGCCTTGTCTTGTTTCTGATTTTAGTGGGATTGCTTTAAGTTTCTCTACATTTAATTTGATGTTGGCTGTTGGCTTGTTGTCTGTAAATTGTTTTTTATTATGTTTAGATACATTCCTTTGTCCCTGATCTTTCCAAGACCTTTATCATGAAGGGGTGTTGGATTTTGTCAAATGCCTTTTCAGCATCTAATGAGATGATTGTATTTTTTTCATTCCACTTTATTTATATGGTTGATTACATTGATAGATTTTTTTTTTTATGTTGAACCATTTCTGCATCTCTGGGATGAAATCGACTTGATCATGGTGGATGATTTTTTTTGATGTATTCCTGGATTCAGTATTTTATTGAGTATTTTTACACCTATGTTTGTAATTGATTTGTAATTCTCTTTCTTGCTTGAGTCTTTATGTGGGGTATGATATGCGATTTAAGCTTTAGTAATGTTTCTTTTACATATGTGGGTGCTCTTACATTTGGGGCATAGATGTTCAGGATTGAGACTTCATCTTGATGGATTGTTCCTGTTATGAATATAAAGTATCCTTCTCCAACTCTTCTGATTGATTTTAGTTTGAAGTTTGTTTTGTTAGATATTAGAATTGCTACGACAGCTTGTTTTTTAGGTCCATTTGATTACTCTGAGTTAATGTCTGTCTTTGAGGTTGAGGTGTGTCTCTTGTATACAGCAGAAGGCTGGATCCTGCTTTTGTAGCCTTTCTCTTAGCCTGTATCTTTTTTATAGTTGAATCGAGTCCATTGATATTAAGAGATATTAATGACCAGTGATTGCTAATTCCTGTTATTTTTTGGTGGTAGTGTATGTTTTTCCGTTATTTGGGTTTTGTTTATGTGAGGTTATCTGTTTCCTGTGTTTTATGGGTGCAGTTAGCTTGTTTTGATTGGGGTTTTCTTTCTAGTACTTTCTGTAGGGCTGGGTTTGTGGTTAGGTATTGTTTAAATCTGGTTTTGTCGTGGAATATCTTGTTTTCTCCATCGATGGTGAAAGACAGTTTTGCTGAGTATAGTAGTCTGGGCTTGCATCTGTGGTCTCTTAGTGTCTGCAGCACATCTGTCCAGTACCTTCTGACTTTCATGATTTTCATTGAGAAGTTGGGTGTAATTCTGATAGGTCTACCTTTATATGTTACTTGACTTTTTCCCTTTGCAGCTCCTAATATTCTTTCTTTATTCTGTACGTTTTGTGTTTTGATTATTATATAGTGAGGGAACTTTTTTTTAATTCAGTCTATTTGGTGTTCTGTCAACTTCTCGTCCCTTCATAGGGATATCCTTCTTTAGGTTGGGAAAATTTTCTTCTATGATTTTGTTGAATATATTTTCTTTGCCTTTGAGCTGGAGTTCTTCTCCTTCTTCTAGCCTTATTATTCCTAGGTTTGGTGTCCCGAATTTTGTGGATGTTTTGTGTTACAGATCTGTTGGATTTAATATTTTCTTTGGCCAGTGAATCTATTTTTTCTATAGTATCTACAACCCCTGAGATTCTCTCTTCCATCTCTTGTATTCTGTTGGTTATACTTGTCTCTGTAGTTCCCATTTATTTGCCCAGATTTTCCATATCCAAAATTCCATTGGTTTGTACTTTTTTTTTAATGTCTCTATTTCAGACTTCAAGTCTTGAACTGTTTACTTCTCCTGTTTAATTGTTTTTATTTCTTGGTTTTCTCGGAGAGATTTATTAATTTCTTCCCTTTTTTGTCTGTCTTTTCCTCTCTTTCTTTAAGGGAGTTTTTCGTTTTTTTTTTTAAAGTCTCCATCATCTTCATAAAGTTATGTTTAAAATCATTTTCTTGTGCTTCTTTTGGATTAGAATGATCAAGTCTTCCTGTTTTATGATCACTGGGTTCTGGTGTTTCCATGTTGCTTTTAGGTTGTTGAATGAATTCTTGCATTTGCGCCTTCCCATCTCTTTCTTCAGTTGATGCTGGCAGTGTCTTTGCATCTTGGTCCAATCCTTGCAGTTGCTCTTTGTGTCATGGGAATTGTTTCGGGTCTGCTCTGTACTGTTACTGTCTGTGTCTTAGGGGTTTCAGAACAGCCTACCTGTCGGAAACCTACCTGCTAGAGAAGCTAAGGCAGATGGGAGAGGGGCCTGGAGTTTGTCCCAAGTAAAGAAGGCATAGAAAGTGGGATTTCACATAGGGTAGCTGGTCACTCACCTCTTGGTCCTGTCTGCGTAGTAGCAGTTTGTGTTTCAGAGTTCTACTGAGGTTGCAGGGGGATAGGCAAGTTTGGGGGCAAAGAGGGACTTGTAGCTTGCAGTATCCAACGGATAAGATGGGGATATTGGAGAAGTCTACCTGCAGGAAGCTCTCCTGCTGGCTAGCTAGAGAAGCCGAGGCATACATGGGAGGTACCTGAGGTTTTGACCCAGTATGCAGGGCCTAGAGAGTGGGGTGTCCCACCGGGTGGCTGATCACTCACCTCTTGGTTCTCTCTGTATAGTACCAGGCTGTGTTGAAGAGTTCCACTGAGGTTGTGAGGAGATAGTCAAGTTTGGGGGCAGAGTGGAATTTGGAGCCTGCAGGGTCTGATGGTTGGGATGGGGGTAATAAAGCAGCATTCCTGCAAGAAACTCTCTTGCTGGTTGAATAAAGAAACTGAGGCAGGTGGGGGAGGAGCCCGGGGTTTTGGCCCAGTATGGAGGATCTAGAGAGTGGGCTTCTCACCAAGTGCCTGATCACTTACCTCTTGGTCCTCTCTGTGTAGTAAGTAGCAGACTGTGTTTCCGTGTGTCATTTTCTTTAGCAAGGTGGAAAAATAGCCTGAATCTCATCACTGTGAACCAGTTCGAAATTTGGCAAGCCATTGCTCTAATTTCACCTGACAGCTTTCCTAACATGCATTCCAAGTGTGTTTTAAACTAACATTGTTGATTAGGAGATTGCCCAACTTGTTCAGTTTAAGGTCAATAAAACTATATATTGCCCCACCCAAGAAAGTTTTGCTATAGCAAGAATCTTCTGAAGGCCTAATAGTCCAATAGTACAGTTAGGAATGTGTAGGTATGTTTTGACTGGCCTATATATAATTTATTTTTTCCTCATTTTTACTAGTTTTTTGTTGTTGTTGTTTTAGAATTTCATACAATATATCATGATCATGTTTACTTACTCCCTCCACACCTACCAGGTCCATTTCCCTTTTCCATCTCATTCGCTTATGTCTTTTTTCTGCTCCACCAAGTCCAATTTGTGCTGCCCATATACTCTTGGATGTGTGGTCTACCCACCAGGGGCTGCACCATGAGGAAAGCTGTCTCTTCCTCTTCCAGAAGCTATCAGTTGACTGCAGCTCTTTAGTAGGGCTGGGGCTTTGTGACAACCTCACCTTTCCATGCTGGAAGCTTGTCTGGCTTGAGCTTGGGCAGGTCTTATGCATGCTGTTTCAACAGCTGTAAATTCATTGACGCAACTGCCCTGCCATGTCCACAAAGCACTATTCTCTTGTTTTCATTCACTGTCTGAGGCTGTTAAAACATTTCTGTTTCCTCTTCCACAAAGATACCTAAGCTTTGGGAGGAGGGGTTGTGTATAGATCCCTATTAAGACTGGGTGTCCTGCCGTCTCTTATTCTCGACATCTTGACCAGTTGTGGATATCTGCAGTAGTCACCATCTACTGCAAATAGAAACTTCTCTGATAAGGTTTGGCAGATGCACAAATCTATATAATATAATATAATATAATATAATATAATATAATATATAGATTTATATATAATGGGTATAATGATGAGTCATTAGGAATTTGTTCAATACTATGTCCATTTTTTTAATGTTTTAACTTGACAGTCTGATCTTTGACATAAATTATATTTGCTTCTTTGAAAAATCAGTCAATGTGGCCATATAGGGTCATCATGGAGTTTTTTTTTTTCTTTTAATCTTGGTGACCAGTGGTCAAGATTTCCTAGTCTGTTGAATCTATCTTCAGTAAGAAACAGTGGTTCCTCCTTTAAACAATTTGTCCTTCCTGATGTCAGTTGTTGTGTGGATAATCAACTTTTTGGTGGTATGCAGCTTCCGACAGTGGCTCTGAACTGTTTGCTTCTCTGCCCAGAATCAAGGTACTGACCAGTTGTGTCTGTTGGCCCAGGAATACCTGTAGATGTGGGTTTCTATGGAATCTTCTGTAGTTATTTCTTCAATGTCGTTTGTTTCTTGGAAGTTGTTTCTTCATGAAAAAATATGCATGATCTTGCTGGGGCTTGAGATAGGCTGTTTCTTAATTTTCTGAGACATCTTCATACTGATTTCCAAAGTGACTGTACCAGCTTGTACTTCCACATGCAATGGAGGAGTGTTCCCTTTTCCCAACAACCTCTCCAGCATAGGTTGTCATCAGTGTTTTTGATCTTGGCCATTCTGACAGGTGTAAGATGGAATCTCAGATTTGTTTTGATTTGCATTTCTCTGATGGCTAAGGATGTTGAGCATTTCCTTAAATGTCTTTCAGACATTTGAGATTCATCTGTTGGGATTTCTTTGTTTAGGCTTGTACTCCATTTTTTTTTTTTATTGGAATACTTGTTCTTTTGATGACCAGTTTTCTGAGTTCGTTGTATCTTTTGGAGATCAGTCCTCTGTCTGATGTGGGGTTGATGAAGATCTTTTCACATTCTGTAGACTATCGTTTTGTCTTGTTGACCATGTCCTTTTCTTTACAAAAGCTTCTCAGTTTCAGAAGGTCTCATTTATCAACTGTTTTTATCAGTGTCTGTGCTTCTGGGGTTATATTTAAGAAGTGGTCTCCTGTGCCAATGCATTCAAGTATACTTCTCACTTTCTCTTCTATGAGGTTCAGTGTTGTTGGTTTTATGTTGAGGTCTTTGATCCATTTGTACTTTAGTTTTGTGTATGGCAATAGATATGTATCTATTTTCTTTCTTCTACATGTTGATATCCAGTTATTCTTGCACCATTTGTCAAATATGTTTTTTTTTACATTTTTTGCTTCTTTGTCAAAAATCAGGTGTTCAAAGGTGTGCGAATTAATATCAGAGTCTTTGATTTGATTCCATTGGTCCTCCTGTCTGTTCTTATGCCAATACTAGGTTGTTTTCATTAATGTAGTTCTGTAGTAGAGTTTGAAGTCAGGGATTGTGATGCTTCCAGAAGTTCCTTTATTGTACAGGATTGTTTTGGCTATTCTGAGTTTTTGCTTTTCCATATGAAGTTGAGTATCGTTCTTTTTAGGTCTGTGAAGGATTTTGCTGGGCATTGCATTGCAAAACTGTGTATTGATTTTGGTAAAATTGCCATTTTTACAATGTTAATTCTACCTACCCAAGAGCATGGGAGATCTTTCCATTTTCTGGTGTCTTCTTCAATTTCCCAAAGGATACTCAATCCTACAACAAGGACATATGCTCAACTATGTTCATAGCAGCATTATTTGTAATTGCAAGATCCTGGAACCAATCTAAATGCCCCTTGGCTGAAGAATGGATAAAGAAAATGTGGTATATTTACACAATAGAGTACTACACAGCAAAAAAAAAATTCATGACATCTTGAAATTTGCAGGCAAATAATTGGATCTAGAAAGCATCTTATTGAGTGAAGTAACCCAGAACCAAAAATGCTCATAACTGGCCTTTAGACATAAAACAAAGAAAAACCAGCTTACAATTCACAACATCCGAGAACCTAGACAATAAAGAAAACCCTAGTAGACATACATGTATTTAATCTACATAGGAAGTAGAAAAAGACAAGATCTCTTGAGTAAATTGGTAGTATGAGGATCGTGGGGGAGGACAGAAGGGGAGGGGCAGAGAAAGAGGGGAGCAGAGAAAAGTGATAATTGAGAATACTAAAAAATATGCATGATCTTAATGATTATATACAGGAAAGAAAACAATTCCAATGACCTTTCCTTATCGAGTTTCTTATTTTGACTTAGAGTCAATCAATCACCTTTGTCCGTATTGATGCCTTATGAACAAAAGTTTTGTTGAACAAATTTTTTTTTGCCCTGAAACATCAAATTGCAGGCTCCTAAGGAACTTATCAGGAACTTCAGGATTTTCTACATTTGTGTTATGTGCAAAATAACAAATATGAAAACTCAAATAGAAGACTTATCTTTAAGACTCAAAATAAATGTTCAAATTATATGCCAGAAACTGCTTAAGTTAGAGAGAAAAATCAATGTGGACAAAATTTTTCCATGAATCACCCTTTGCACAAAGTTTCAATTTATTTATCCAGCCAATTGGGCAGAACAGATATGAGAGCCTGATGCTTGATATCTGTTATAGAGACAAGAATCATATAGAAGTACTTTCTGCCCATTTTAATTCAATTTTTTAGTATCTGTAAGGTTTAGATATGAAAACTCTGTGTTTACAAGATAACAAAATGGTATCACACAATAATCAATGTGGGAATTATTACTGGGATTATTGGATGCCAAGGACCATCTAAATAGGAAGAAAGCCAAACATGGTCATGGAAGTACAAAGGTCTGGGAAAGAAATTCCATTTCTAAGAATTTATTCTAAGAATATTAATTTTTAAAGAGACAGAAAGCTGCAAGGGGGAAAAAGCAAGGGAAGAAAGAAAGCATTAAGAATAATGGTTTATCAATATTCCAAATAGGTTGAGAACAACTAGAAAATTCACAAATCTAAGAAAGGCAATGAAGTCCAAGTAAAGAAACAAAAGCCATCTCCAGACACAATTAACCAAATAGTTAAAAATCAATTATAAATAGAAAAAAATCTATGCTGCTAAAGGAAAATAAAAGAATCTATGCTGCTAATGGTATCTATACACTCTGCATGAACCCATGTGTCTGTCGATCCACTGGGATAAGGTGGAAATAATCGTAAAATGTGGTTATGTTTAAAAGAAAGGGAATATTCCATGTTAGATAAACTTAAAATCCACTGACCAAGTATAACATTTATGAAGATAAAATTATACTACTGAGCCAAGGAATGAGGATTAGCTGTAAGGAGAAGGAATATGGGATGAAACATGAAATGGATACATGGGAATGGTTGCAGGGCTTTGTAAATTTATTGAAAACCATTGAATTGCATATTTAAAATTGGTTAAATTATGACACTAAATTATGTTTAGTGAAGTTGCTAAAAAGTAAGTAAGTTAAATGAAATAAACACTCCTAAAAGACAATATTTTAAAAAAGCATGGAAAAGACCTAATTCACTCTGTCTAAAGGAACTACTTTAAGCACTAAAGGCTCAGGTGTGTTAAAGGTAAAAGAACAGAAAAGATTATAATATTAACTCAGTCATCAAACCTCTCTAGTAAGTGTTAGTGTCAGACTCATGACATCCCAGAACAAGGAATATGAAGTACACGGGATAATTTCATTATAATAAAGTCAGTTCGTGATGAGATCACAAACAACCTGATGGAGGTGTCTCTACTGAGGGAGCTGTAGCCCCAGGAGCTACAAGTACTATCACAGTAAGGAGAGACCGTCTAGCTACAGTGACCAGACCTCAACTCTTTTTAGTTCTTATTTTTTTAGTATTTAATGGCCGGAGCTGGTAGACCAAAACCAACATGATCAGAAGGACATTTGTTGAAAACATTACTTAATGGCAGCTAAACACACATTATTTAAGTGTAGTTGGAGCACTTACCAAAATGGGGGATGCACTGTGCCAAAAGAACATGCTCAGGACCCAGAAAGGAAATGAAATTTGGGGCTGTAGAGATGGTCCTGTGGTTAACAGCACTTGCTGCTACTGCAGAGGACCTGGGTTTAAATTTCTGGCACCCAGGTGAGGTGGCTTTAAAACTACCCGTGACGCTGGTTCTAAGGGATCCAACACTGTTTCCTGGCCTCTTTAGATACCAGAATACCCACAATGCACACGTAAGCAAGCAGAAACACATGAAGAAAAAAAAAAAAGAGAGAGAGAAAACACTGAGTTGGGTGGGAAGGGAGGTCAGGGTGGATCTGGGAGAAATTGTTGGAAGGGTTGAATATGATCAAATTACGCTGCATGAAATTCTCAAAACAATTATGTTAAGAAACTTTAAATAAAACTACTTAACATAATAGAATGTGTTTTTATTTCTGAACACAGAGAAATTCAACTAGATATCTATAAATGGGTAAATAAAATGCTCCTATATAATTACGACTTAACTGTGCCCTTTAAATAATATGGGCCAAACAACATCTTTGAAATTCAACTAAAAGCACTCTGTGTGAAATGAAATGAACGTACAGCACACCACAGATCATGGGTGGAGCCGAAGCAGGAGTCATAGCGACGGTCGTGAGCACTTAATGCTTGCACAGTCCTGTGACAGGCAGTGGCCTTCAGCAAAAGATAGGCTGTATGTGCCTTAAAATCACACCCTATGATGCTTTACCATGACAGATTTGCCCAGCACCGTACTTTCATCCCTTTCTTGATGGGAGATATATATATAAGAAGAAAATCTAAAATTCACCAATTTAGGTTGAATTCTGAATAAGATTGAAAAATCAAAGAAGACATTGAACTGTAAGTCAAGAACAAGATAGAAACTAAGATGAAAAATCCGACTCAGAAACTCGGCGTAGGATACATAGGAATCACCTCACGTGATCCATCATGCTTTCAACTGATGGAGGATCACGTGACCTCAGCAGATAGAGAGATGGCATGTGGACAAACGTAACACTTTTTTTGTAACAAAACTCTCAAAAATAAAAGTGAATTTCCTAAAGCTAATAAAGGACATCTCTGAAAAATTTTCCACTAGCTTCATCCTGAGCAGTGGTTTCTAAACTCTCTACTCTTAACGCTGTGTAGAGAGTTATTTATGGCTGCCCTCATTGTTTGTATTCAGCATCATTGCACAGATTTTCCCGGCCTGAGAAGGTAAGAAGACTTAATAAGAATCATATGGATTGCCACGGAAGCAAAATCACCTTTACTCAGAGGACATACAATCAAGTATGTGGGAACTCCACAAAACAGACTGTCGTTTCCAGTTAGTTGGCAACATCACAATAAAGAAGCCTAAACCAACGGCATTCATGTTCTTAATATAATTGCATTCAGTAGTAATTTCAATAATGCAGAAATATAAAGTACTTAGGGACTCTATTAGTCAGGGTTTAATAGAGAACAGGACAGGGAGAATGCATATGGATTACAAGGGAGATTCAATAGATTGACTTATGTTGTATGAACTTGGGAGTCCCACAGTGGTTGAACCAGGGACAGGCTGAGAATCAGGTACAGTCTATGAAGCTGGATGTCTCAATAGTCCTCACCTGGCACTGAAAGCCAGGAAGATTCCTAAAAAGCTGCTGGTTGGTCTTCAGTGAAGGTTGCAAGGCCAAAGAAGCTGGATTCAGAGTTCACTGAAGCAGCAGTAGCAACAGCAGAGATGATGCACTCACTGGTAAGGAGTGAAGGAGCTAGGGGAATGTTGTTTTGTTTGCCTTTAGACCTCTTCTATCTGGTTTGCAGATGAAAGGTGTTGCCAATACTGAGGGAGGTTCTTTCCCCTCAGTTAACCTTTCTGGGAAAAGAGTTATCAGGACCCAAGTAGAGGTGTATCTCTTAGTTGATCTCACACCCCATCAAGCTGACAACCAAGAGTGACCACCCTAGAGATAAAATAACAGACTGTCTGCAAGAACTTTACATCAAAGGTAAACAGTATGGAAAGAGACATGAGAGTCAGATTTGCATAATTAGAAAGACTGTCTATTCATGCAGTAGGTAACTCAATATTGATCTTTTGTCCTTTAATCCCTGTAAATATATATATTATTTTTAATTCTAGTAAAATTCCCAGTGAGGCACAGAAATGAACAAAATAATTGTAAAATAAAAAAGAAATGACAGAACATGGAATATAAAACAGTATTAGAAAACAAAAAACAAAGTGGTAGACTCACATTGACTGAATTCAAGATTCATTACAAAGCTACAGCAGCTGTGAGGGTGTTGATGAAATAAACTGATACACACACACACACACACACACACACACACACACACACACATATCCATAGAACATATCAGCTACCTTTACCTTCAATAAATCTTGTTGATCAAAGTAAAATTATAAAACATACAACTACATGGTAATTCTTTTCAAAATGGTTTATCAAATATTTCAGAAGTAAGTTGACTCAACATGGTTAAATTAGAATGGGCACAATTTTGTGTAGCATATGTTGATGAGAAATGGTTGTACACTGAGGCGAACAACCAAACTGGGTTGGAAAAGTGGGGGCAAGATATGAAAGGCTTATGACTTAACAAATACATCGCCAGACTTTTAACTAAGACTCAGTGGTGAGTGCTATTTTGCGGACAAGATTCAAGCTCAGACCTTATGTTTCTTGTTTAGAAGATTAAATTTATTTAGGAAATACAGAAAGAATTCTGTACACACCAAAAGGATGACTTCCAGATCTTCAGACACATACCTACAAAGGTCTGAAGGCCCAAGGTGATTAAAACAGATACATCCCTACAAGCATACTGAAGACACAATGTGGCTAAAACAGACACATCCTTATGAAAGTACTGAAGACCCAATGTGATTAAAAATCCTAAGCAACCCTTTAGAAGCTGGGTGGACTGAGCCAACACAACACCCTTTATACTGTTTAGAATTTTAATATGTGAATGTTTTATGAAAATGACTCGTTGGCATTATTATCTAAGTGTTCCTTAAACTTACACAGAGTGCAGCTTGTAAAGGGGATTAATGAATATTTGATATCCTGATAGACATGTAAAATAACTTCTAAAAGGTTAAACAGGGTAATAATAAGTCCAAATTAAGACTGTGCAAAGGACAGAATGGAAATGAGAGGGAGAGACCGCTTCAGTGGGAAGGGTTGTTTTAGCTTCATGATCCTGGTGAGTTTTGTTGTGGTGGGGAAGAGGGTATTGCATATAAACAAATTTGTCAGCCCATTTTTATAAATGCTTCCCCAGGGGCTTCTTGTGCCTGTCAGCAAGAGGTGGATCATGCAGAGACCCGAGCAGAAGAAAGCTAAACAGCAATTCCCTTTAATCCTGCACTTTGCATTCAGATGAATATGCAAATGGGTTCAGTGAAGTGAACCTGGCTACCCTCTCACTTTGAAACTCAAGCTAAATTGTTTTAAACGGGCAGAATACAGAGTAGCTCATGAGCTCAATTTATCTGTTTTTGGAATCATGTGGTTTTGGTATCATTCTGAAGTGATCTTGATTAATCCATTTGGAAGAACATGCATGGGGTAAAAGTGCTCGCCCCCTCATGCTTGTTTGCTTTGATTATATAGACATCTTTAATCTGTATTTATATATTTAAATAAAATATATTTGTATTTATAAAAGTTATATAAATTTTTTATAAAAGATAATTTATGAAATACAAATACATATACATTTAAAAATAAAATGTAACTTCTATAAATATAAATATAGATTTTTAAAATTATATAAATGTAGACTAAAGATGAATTACATAGTCATAGCAAATAGATACATGTCTCTTTATCACCAATCATCTCCCTGTATCATTTCCTGGTTTACTTACAGGAGAATAATAGTATTCAGTCTTTAAATATCATAATTAGTTATATCTCAATTATTTATTCATATTCTAATTCATCTATCTGTTCTTTCTCCATCAAAGTTCATCTGCTGATAACACAGTTCCAAAGCCCTCCATTCTATTTTGTAGTAAATTACCTTGATCAACATCTTTTGCTCCATTACTACAAAAGATTGTGCCCTCTGTTCTCCATCCAACTTTAATCGCCCCTTTCACCCTCTGGCTCCTTCCTTGCTTGTTCTTTGGCTCTGTGCTCAGCGGATAAAAGAAAATACTTGCTGAAGGTCTGGGCCTAGTCTTATTGAATTTCGTTATGCCCTGTTTGGTTGATGTCCCTGGGAGGCCTGCCTTTTTCTGAAGGGAAGCCAAGGACGAGTGGGTCTGGGGGAGACAGTGGGTAGGGATCAGAAGTAGGAGGGAAAACTGCTGCAGAGATGTAATGTATGAGAGAAAAATAAGTGAATACATAAAATAAATGAATAAATAACAGGAGCTAGGACCCTATGTTTCGGTCTCTACTTTGAATTTGCGGATGCCTGATTGCCATCCAAAGAAACTAACTTAGTTTGACATGGCTGTCTGAGAACTGGAAGCTGTAAAAGCTTTTTAGGAGATTTTAATGTATAGTTTAAAGCGAGCATCACTGAACTATACAGGACCGCATGACAGTGCTCAGAACAGGTTTGATGGAACTTGTACTCCACAGAATCCGGTGTCCATGGCTGAAGGAGATTAGATGGAGTGCAAACACTGGAAAGGTTTTCTAATCTTAAACTGTGGGAGAGATTACATATTTCTGACACTTGCAACAATACCAGGAAGAATGGGTTCCAGAATCAGAAGTTCTGGTTGTTTTGTCACTCTGGAAATTTTTCAGAAAAACAAACAAACAAACAAACAGATATGTATTTATGAAAATTATTTCCATTTATTACAGAAATAAAAAAAAATTTGCATCTAATTAGTCTTGGGAAGAGATTGAAAGCTATGCTCCAAGGTGAACAGACTGAGCAGCACTGTGCAGCCAGCCCTGTACAAAGCCTGAGTCTCTTACTTTAGGGAGACTGGGGCTGAGTTAAGCCTGTCCACTGTTTGAATTACTCAGAAAAGCATAACTTTTCCCTTTTCTTCTTGTAGATAATTGCTGAAACTTGGGCATACTTTACCAGGTATTCTGGGCTTTCTCTGCGGCTGTCTGCCTTTTGCCACGCCTAACTCAAAAGCTACAGCTTTCTCTCTGTCTGCTCCATCTCCTTCCTCCAGACAGCTGCAGAATTTACTCCTTTCCTGTTCCCCTTTCCCTTTTAAATGCTAATAAACCTGCCCTTGATTTGCGCTTTGAGTTTGTTCTTAAATTCTTTTATTAAAAAAGATTGAGAACCCAAGAGAGGACCCAATTTCCCAGTGGCACCCCAAATAGGAATTCTCAAAATTTCTGGTAACAGCATTTTCTTCTTCCTGGCATACTTTTAAACATACACATAAGATAGTCATTACTTAAATTTTCTTCCAAGAGAAGGAACACAGTGGCCATCAGTTTCAAGGACCAAAAAGATTGCAAAGGGAAAACGTTCTTGGAAAGCATACAGGACCTGGAAGGCAAACTCAATCACTGGAACATTAGTTCAGCCTCACGTACATCCTCTTCGACACTGACACCGTCAAGTTCATTCTTAAAGGTGGACTAACAAAATTTGAAAATTGATCTTGATATCTTTAGAGAGAAATCATATTTTCAAGGCTTTTACTAGGCTAAAATAATTTTTTTCCTATCATCTGTCTGTTCCTTATTTTTATTTTAGCCACTAATTAGATTTCTTTTGAACACTCTGTCTCCAGTCTAGCTGCTGTCTTGATTGCTGGCAGCAGGACTCAGAACATCAGCTGGCAAGTTTAGACTTGTTATTTGGAACGACAATGTAAGAAAAGGTAAGGGAATTTAGGTTCCACATAAGTCCTCTTGCTTTATGGGTCCTCATTGTGGGTGGATGAGTAGGTGATCTGGTTAATATTACACAAAAAAGTTCACAGGTTCCATTAGATACCTTTGTTATTTCAGAATTGTTTCAAACGTTATATGACAAAGCTTTTCCCGGAGAGATGTAGCACACACACCTACTTACCCATGTTAGACCAAAGTACTTATACCACAACATCCAACTTATTGTTGAACCAATAAGTTTTATTGAGTTTATTCACAGCAATACAGATAGATGAGTAGTTACTTGCAGGAGAAGAAATGACTCAAAGATACTGCACCACCAAAGGCCATTCCAGCATGAGTGACAGCTCAGAAGCTGGGAATCTGGAACAACTTGCATGCCCTGCAGGCACCTCAAAAGGTTGGAGAGTATCCAGGTGATTCCATTCAGTCCAGCTGGTTTCTGCTTCTTCCAGGTGGCTGTTGTGGTCTGAGTCTTTGGGGTTTTTCTCTTCTGAGAGTATTTTTTGTAGTTCAGCCTCACTTCATCTAGGAGGGACTCTCAGTTTTAATTGCTTACTCTGGCAAGGAGAGACAAGTGAATATGCTTGGTTTCAGGGACTTCCTGAAGCTGTTTTGAGCTATTTACCTTCCGCTTACGGAGCTTCCTACAAGATGGAATGTTTCAATCTTGGAGCAAACTGTTACACAATACCAAGGATATAGAATTTGCTTTCAACCCTATTCTACTGAAAGAGTGAAATAGACAGAGCAGTGTAAGTCCATTCCTCAAACTAAATTCTATTATTTGTTTGTTTATGCATTAGCTCTATTACTTGTCTCTACTGTATAGTAATTTAAGTATATTCTTTACAATACATTAATTTAATCTTTTGCGGTTCAGCAAACTCAGGGCAATGACAATAACACCTATTATTAGAAGTTTATCTATCAAATGAAAACAGTAAATACGATCTTGAATTACTGTAACTCAAACTCATGAGTGAATTTGCTTGTTGGATACTGATTTGTTGGAAATATTTACTGTGCAAGAGGTTTGGGCAGATCTGTGTGAGCCTCTGTAAAGTGGGAATCTATCCACAGACCCTCATGACTAGGTCCTTAATTCACATAAGTGGCTGTCAGGAGAAGTGAGAAAGAGTCAAAACCACGCAGGTGTCACCTTATCCTCCAGCTTACATACTTGGTCATCCAACAAACACGCCATTTACGTAGTGCCAGACAACAGTTATATAAGGGTTACCACACTGAACACCTTCCATGAACAGAACTTGTCATCTAGTAGAGAAGCCACATATTAAACAAATAATCTCATAAATAAATTTATGTTTAAAATGGATTTGCTCCTGTGAGGAAAAGTTCAGGCTGTTGTGAAGAGAAGAAGCAGATTTGATGAAACTGGGAAGCACTTCAGGAAGGCTGGGCAGGTGTCTTCCCCATGCCCAGATCAGAGAAACTGAAGTCTCAGATACTCTAAGTCTTTGAGCGTGCTGGAGTTTTCATGTGAGCCAAAAGGACAGGTGTGAGATATGTGGGCTCCTGAGGAACTGGAATGACTAACTGGAATGACTGTTCCTGCTATTTCATCTTAGTAAATGTACTGTGATTACGGCTTGGGCTAATGAGATGGCTCAGTGAGAAGGGACTGCTGTCAATCCTGGATATCATGAGTTTGAGATCCAGAACCCACATGGTGGAAGGAGAGAACCAACTCCCACAGTTGTCCTCTGGGGGTTCATGTATGTGCCTTGGTGTATGTGCATGCATGCATATGCATGTGGCCATACATTCACTCCCCCCAACACACACACACACACACACACACACACACACACACACACACACACACTGATTCTTAAAAACATATACTGTGCTTCTGAACGTTGTCACAGTCCTCTAATTAGCCTCTCTTCCTTATTGTCACTATTCTGCTTCTGGTGTTTGCTCATCCTGTTTTCTTCCTACTCTTGCATGTGGCATTTTCTCATCAGCATGCAGCATCACCAGAGAGGACGATCTAGTCATTTGCTAAGTTTCATATCTTCTTGTGGAACCCCTGAGTAGGACTTCTAATTTCAAAAATGCTTCCAAAACTGTGCTGAGGAGAAGAGCACATGCACCGTGTGGCCTGGGCTGATGGGTAAACACATCTGGGGAAGCAGGAGGAAGGCTCTGAAAACAGCTGGCTGCTGTGTATATGCAGTAAGCTTGTGCATGTCTTGGGACGTGGGAGGAGGGAAATGTTTTAAGTATGCTTTAAGTGAGGCGGAACATAATAATAATAGGCAATAGCATAATTTAGAATAATGAAAGAGAAATACAGTGGATAGTACAACACCCATATGTGCCCACACATACTTTGTAGAGTAATTCATTTTTACCAGGAAGTAACATCTAGAAAAATTTGTTTATTAAGCAATGCCATCCTAAGTTGGGCTAATGTCAAAATAGCTTTGTCATCCCTAGTTTTATGGCTAACTTACTTGTGTCTTTATGTTTAGCGTGAGCTATTTTTATAAATGGCTGTATTTTCTTGTGAAACTATTTGACTTTATTAGTTGGTTTGTGTGTGTGTGTGCTCAAGCCTAGGGACTTTGAAGACCCATTTTAGCTCTTCAGTTTCTTATCAGAGAGTTTGAAGTTAGTTATTAAATTTTCAACTAAGACTGTTGACTTGGAAGCTCTGGAGGCTTTCACGCTGGACAAGTGAGAAAGGAGGTTGCCAGGGGAAAGAAACGTAGTGGAATCTTTCTTCTTAGCCATCTGCTTCCATGTTTTCTTACCAATGTTGCCCTAGGTGTTCAGTAGCCTATTTTTTTCTCTACTAATCAAAGTGGATAGGTATAAAACACTTTGCCTTCTACAAAGCTTGTGTGATATAAACTGCATTTTTCTTCTCACAACCACTTAGCATAACACGTAACAGACAGGAACCAGGACTCATCAGGTCCCACATTGCCCCTCGTGTACTTTTCAGCCTTGGGACTCTATCCTTCAGAAATAGTGTTTTGGTTCTGTATCTCAGGCAAGACTTAAACCAGGACTCAAAAAAGTCCAAGCAGTGTATTGCCCAGAAAGGGAAACTTGCAGCCGGAGAATCTGTCCACTAGAGGGCAGAACTATGAGCTGCAGGCTTGATGCAGTGCAGCAAGATGATGCCATATGATCCTTGATATGAGGGTTTGTGCCCAGTCTTATTGTATCTTGTTATTATATCTATGTTGTGTGATGTCATAAGATTCTTGATATGAGGGTTTGTCCTTGGTCTTATTGTATCTTCTTATTATATCTATGTGTGTGATGTCATAAGATCCTTGATATGAGGGTTTGTACTTAGTCTTGTTGTATTGTTATTATATCTATGTTATGTTCAGTGGATATTCGTGGGAGGCCCACTCTTTTCTTAAGGGAAACCGAGGAGTGGTGGATCCGGGGAACAAGGGCGGTGGGAGAAGGGTAGGAGGAGCAGAGGGAAAGGATGTATGGAAAACAAACAAAAAAATATATGAATGAATAAAAACAAAGCAACCAAACAAAAGATTCTGTTCACTGCCTTCCAATGCCAAAGCTGTGGGCATAGAGTGCAGCCAAAGACCTGTTTAATCCCAGATGCACAGAATAAAAGTTTTGCTTTTTCCTTCTTGGCAATGTCTTTCTTCCTTGAGAAGTGCGTAGTAAATCTTGACACTCTTAGAACATGCTGTTCCACCAGCGAAGTCTTTCCTTGTCTCCAATATTAGTTGGAGCAGCAAAGAGAGCGGGAACGTTAGCTCTGTTTCCCAACCTTATTATGTTTGCTGACCTAACGTACTAGAGGTTATGAACCTACCTTGCTAGACTTGATGAAAATTAAAGCATAAAATAACAGTTCAGAGAAACTCTCTAAGGCTCAGAACATCAAACTTGGAAATGATTTTAGGGTGCCCATTCTTCATTTTATAGATAATAAAACCAAGTGTGAGACCACGAACTGACTTTCCATTAAGTACCCAGCTAATCTAGGCCAAAACCAGACCTAGAACCAAATTTCTTGTGTGCGTGGTCCCACCCTGCTCATCAACCTTAGAAGTGTTTGGGTGACCCTGGTCCACAGTCCTGCAGTGTCCTGATGAAGTACATAAAGATACAACTGAATCTTCATTAATAAATACTATGAATGTATCAAATCACTTCATCTTCTGTTAGGTGAAAACCAGTGAAGCTTTTGCATGATGATGATGCTCATTGTAGCCCATTTTAAAGACCATCTTAGAGATGCATTCTTTCTCACTGCTAGGTTTCAGAAGTAGAAAGTCCATAGTTTGGAGCTTGTCTAATCATACTGGTTGATGGATATTGATTAAGCAACCCCATTTTGATTTAGCTGAGGAAGAGATGTTCTCTTAGGGTCTGGAGTTGGGTTTGCCAGTAATAGTTTTATTGACCTTTCTTATCTGTTTATAAGGAAGCACTTATGGGCTATGTGATTCTGCCGAAGTCTAAAACTAGATGTTAGGATAAGAATTACAGCACACAATACAAGCTTCATTCAACTTGCAATGAAATAGCATAGGTAATGACTCCATGATCCAAATGACGCCTTAAGTTTGAGAGCAGGTCATTGTGGTTCTCACTCTGAACTCTCAGGGCAACTAAGCACTTCAAACCTCATTTTAATCCCTCCTCTGACGCAGGCTAAACAGTTCCTTAGTCATTTCCTCTAAACTCCCTCCCTCTAACCCTGTCATGCCCTTTTTCACAAAGATTACCCTTTACTTTCTGGGCATCTCTGGTATTATATGTAGGTAGAGAGACCCTTTCTCGAAGCCAGTTTGAGTCTGCCCCCTCCCTGGATTGAAATTCCTCATCAGCTCATCACTGTCCACACTGGCGTCTGTTCGTGCTGCAGAGGAGAGTTCCATATGTGGAGGCAGTGTGCCTTTCTGCTCTTCTCCTCTTCATTTGCTTCCTCACATGGGGAACTCCCTCTCTGACGTGTCTTCTCTTGCTAAAATTAGTCTTTGGTGGGAGAGACTGGACATTTTTTGGAATGGGCTACATTGCAGCATAAAAGTAGGTAGTTATTTTAAACTTCATGCAGCAAATTTAAATAGTGTAAAATATTCTGCCTCCAGGAAAGACATAATATACATACACAATACATACATACTTCCACACATATACATCCAAACATATATGTGTATATGTATATTAAGCTGAATAGTCAGCAGGCTCCTGATTTGGCTTGGCCCATATTCTGTGCTCCCTGGGGAACAATGGAAGCATTTTGCAACCTTTTCTCACACCTTGGCCTCCCATGACATTTGCCTCCAAACACTTTTATTCCACCTCCTTTTTAAAGGGTGGTAATTTTATACACTACAGCGACTAACATATGTGAGGGAGAAGTGATAGAGGGCCCTATTTAAATGACAAACGCAAGGCTGTTAGTGCAAATGTGTTCTTCATCAATAATGAGCCTTTGCCACGGAAACGTTAAAGCATGAGACATCCAGTAGCAAAGATTGCCTGTAAAGCATTAGAAATCTAGAATTCATCCCACATCAGATACCTCATGAATGACTTCATGAATGACCCTTGTAAGACTCTCCAGTTATATTTTTAGCCCATATTAAATTTGTGCCTCCACTAGCACGTGTTAAGTATGGAGAGGGGAATTTTTCTTAAAGTCCCACCCGAGACAGAACTCTTAAGCAAACCTGGTATATCATTCAACATGAATTCATTCTTTCACTCTAAGGCTCAGGTACCTTAAAATCTTATGAACAGAGGTACACAGATGGCGGAATCATGTCGACTGTCTAATTGCATGAACATTTTCCCAGGAAACTGACTTGGGAGTAGATAGATGTACACATGGATCTGTGTGTTGCTGTAGAAACATCCACATGCAAATGCCCTGGCTGAGGAGAGCAGAAGAAAACTGGGTATATCAGAACGACAATGGATGCTAACTCCCTGGTGAAGATACTACTGGACCTGATAGAGACTCTTTTCATGGGGAAAGCCTAGAATATGAAGTAGTTTAGAGTTACTGAAGTCCAGGGTTCCAGGGAACCCTGCTTTATATAAGAGGGTATTTTGGATCAGGAACTACTGATATACATGACAAATTTGACTGATCAGTTATGCAAAGATGAGCTTTTCTGCTACTGTCTGCATATGCTCTTTTAAATGTTATTTGTGAGAGTCTTTTAATTAAAACATTTATATAATTTTACTTTAATTCTAAATAACTTTGAAGTGCTAGGGGCTCCTTTACTGTTAGGCCAGGTACTATGCCATGGTAAATGTATCCATGATGTGGTTAGAAATGGTAAAACTAAGAGAAGTCTCCCTTGATAATCTTGATGAGATGCTGAATATTTCTTGTGTGATATCAGAAACAAATGAAAGAAGAAATGTAAAGGAAAAGAAAGCCCTGAAGCTTAGATTGATTTGTGTCCACCTTCACCTGCGGTGATGTGCCAAGCCAAAAAAGCTGCTTTGTGGTAGCGAACAATCTCCATCTCAGAATCCCAAGGGCAAGTAGCCAGAAGGTCAGTTCTGGAAGCATGCCAATGCTGAGGCTGCCCAAAGGCTGTGTGCTTCACATCCAAGCAGAGGACGACACACATGCTTTCAGAATTGTGGGAAAATATCACATCTTGAACCCCAATCTGCAAGTTTTCTACCCAGGAAAACAATAGAAATTTGTTTAGATGTCTGTCAAGGGAAATTGTGCTTATAATTTCTTTGGTTTTTTGCTATTTGCTTGACAAAGAGTGTTTACCATCACCTGGAGAGTTACTGTGACATCTAGGAATCACCATGCTTGGCCCTTGACCCAACCAGGTTGTTCAAGTAGACAATTACTATGACTGTAAGAATTGACACTGCTGACTGTCTAGCTTCTGTTTGAAAACATTTTGGGAACCCCAAAAGCATGTTTTCATGCTGGAAATGTTGGCTATGTTTGCTTAAATTTTGACAGATAATTGATTTTATTTTATTTTTTTTGCAAAATTTGCGGAAACAATGCCTGCCCACAGCAGATACGTTGGGCTCTGTGTATGTGGAACACTAAATCAACTCTTCTGTCATTGACTTCCATTTCAGATATCATGCTAGACGATGACCAAATAACAAAGCAGGTCACTTCCAAGTTGACTGAATCTATTTTTGCACGGACAGAAATAATTCTCTTGGCTATGTCATGATTTTGCTATTTCAGTAATCCCTCCAAGAACCCATCAAATCTGTATTTCAATCCAATCGATGCTGCAAGAATCAGTGGTTATTTCAGTTAAAAAATGAATTGAGCGTGACTCAGGATTGTCACTCTCTTCTTGCTGCTCCAGCATAACTAGGCTGCCCTTCTACGGACACCCATGGAATTCAAACGTAGATAAGAATACGTAAGATAACGTGTAAGCAACTTAAATAATGAATTCAATGCAGGTTTAATTGCCTCGAATCACATTGATGCCACTTGGCCCCTGGCTTGTAACTTGCTTCTCTAAGTATTCTGGGAATATCATTCTGAGTGATGGAATCTGGTAAATGCCAAGGAGGTACAGAGTCAGGTGCTCTGTGGGGTCACCTCACACACGCCCCTGACTCAGGCCTTTGAAGAATTTCAGAACCCTCCTGCCAAACTTATCCCTGTGAGCAACTTGGTGGCTGAGCAATGACATTTCTATTCAAACAAACTGTCAACAGAGCTAAAATAATTGAATGACCTTTGCTCTTTGGAATATGTAATGAAAAACAAGCAATCTAGAGATGTTTTCTCTCCCTGCCTTTTAGACTTGTAATTGTGCGGCACTAAGAAAGACATGGATTTGTTATCTCAGATGAGGGACTCCATTAGCATCTGAACTGAATTAATTGAGCAGTATGTTCACACATGCTTAGATACTGCATTCCTCGGAGAGGGCGCAGAAAAGGGAAGCACAGAAAATAACAAAGCAAAAAAGCCCCCAGTACCCCTATGTGTATCATTAGGGTAAGATTCCTACCTGCTTCTCTGTTAACTACCATCCTACGTTGTAATCTAATGACTCATAACTTACTTTCTCTAATTACAACTTGGCTTACTTCTTAACTGCTGACCGAAAGTAAAGAGGACAGGGGCATTGATGAAGATGGTGTCAGGCCATTTTGCTGTACAAATGCAAAGTAACTGCCTTTATAGCATTCTCTAGAGGGTAGTCTGGAAAAGGTAAACGTTTTGTGTTTCTCCATGAAAACAATCACTGCCCCTGGAAAGTAAGTTTGAATCAATGCCATGTCTAGGAAGAACAGGCATGCCTTAGTTGGAGATTGCTTTCACAAGATAGAGCCAAGATTTTCTTTCATGTACAGGATCATTAGTCACACACTCCACATATTGGGGTGCTGACTTACACACATCTTCTCTCAGAGTAGCTCCCTTTGTTCTCATAGAGCTACCCTTAATTTGGAGTCATGTCAACTGAAGTTGAATCTTGACAGGCACTGTGGCCCTACTGAAACTGATATGACTTTCAAATCAAACATATTCTACTGGCCACAAACCATGGCTATCCTGGACAAAGTTGGTATTCTGTATAGGAGTATTCTTGCAATAATTTTTTTGAATCTGAGAGAGTGTAAAGTGAATTTTTCTTGATAGAGTTGCAATGAATAATAAATATCAGAAGTTCTAGTAACCTTTCCTTGCTGGGTTCTATTGTCAGTGATACGATCACTTATCCTATGATTATAGGTTTTACGGTTCTCAAGTATTCTGACTATAGTTGACCTTTCTGATTCAAGCTGATATGTATAGTCTAAATTTGTGTGCATGCTTCTTCATAAATCAGAACATCCTTGTCTTAGGATCTTTGGATTGTTATTATAAAATATCAAAGTCTGGGCACATTATATGAGAAAGAGATTTATTAGTTCAAAATCTGGATATCTAAGAGCCTGAAACCAACGTTATTGTCTGGGGAGTCTCAGTAAGTATCCATGGCAGGAATATGCACAGCATGGAGAGGTCATATGGAGAGAGAGAAAAAACAAGAGACAAGGGAGGGAGCAGGCTCCTTATAACAATTTACTCCCATGTGAACTTATTCACCTCTACAGAACTTAACCAACTATGAAAGACGAGCGTTAATCAGTTCAGAAGATCAGTCCCGACCTAGTCTCTAGGTTCTCTATGTTTTGCAAGTCTTATCATTATAGGTGTATCTGAGTCCAGCAGAAACCCATTGCTATTTCCAGATTATTGCTTCCCAGATGTTGAAATGGATGACGAGTAGATGGACAGGGGTAGAATCAGAGATAATTTCTTGGAAAGGAAAGAAAGGTCTTCCAAGAGAGGAAGGGGCTCAAAGCCGGGAGCAAGTTCGGAAACTCAGCGCCCTGGGTACTCGGACCATTATAGCTCGTTTGTGTAGTGTGCCCTTTTTGGTAGTTCCTCCATTTCATGCTGTCTATTATGGATGCAATTTCTAGGTTTTCTGTTCACCAAATGATTTTCTTCATATACTCATCTGAGCTCATTTTCCAGTATGTTCTTCTACCACACCACCACTTCTGAGAAGCATTATACCAAGGTCCAATTTTCAGCACATGGACATTGAGACAAAGAGCATCAAAATACCAGCATCCATCTCCTGCAGATCATAAGTCCCCTTGGAGCTCTCATCAACTCTTCCTCTTCTTGGGCAGAAAAACCTCCCGACATACACAGTCTCTATAAGTTAATTTTCTTACTGTCCTATTTTATATGCCCTCACTCTGTTTTCTCTAGCGACACACAGAGGAAATGTTTCTCCATTTCTGCCCCCTGCAAATAACTCAATATTTTGCTGCGTAGACTCTGTAGAAAAACAGTTCCTAGATTGTTCTTGGTTATTTTCCTTCTGCTTCCCCTGAACACCGGGTGTTTACAGGAGCAGGGTCTTCCTTCCTTATTTGCTCTGCCTTTGGGATCCTCTCATCATCTGGATAACGGGGCCAATAGTGTCCTGGTTATGCGGCAGCTTGCGCATTCTGCTCTTTGTCTGTCACTTTGCCCCAAAATAAACCACTGTCATTTGAAATTTATGACACTTTTTTATGCCCACTGTCCATCACTCTTTGGATTCTTTATTGAAATTATAATAGGACTTACTATTTCTTCTGAGTCACTCGGCAGGCATTGCCATGCATGAGGGTGACACATACCATTACCCAGCTTCAAAGATATTAGACTTCTTAATGCTAACAACCTTGACTTCATTCTGCCTCAGCCATCTGCTTGTATGGTTGCTGATTCCCTTAGGGAATATTATTAGTGTCTGCTACATCAAATTGTTTAGCTGATCACAGTATAAACTCAGAATTCATAAAGTTAAAGGCTATCTTTATGGACTAGAAAGTGAAAACATTCATATAATCCAACCCAGACATATTTAACAACAAAAATGGCCTTCCAGAAATTTCCATAAGTACAATTCGTCTTAAATTGACACATGCTAAATCTTTAATCTGTCATAGAATTGTCTATATACATCCCTATCTTATTTTATTTAATACAATACTGTGACACATATTAACATATAACAGGTTCATCTTTTCAAATAGTTACCTAACATTCTACTTTATATGTGACTTATGATTTATTTGATTCCTTCATTCATTATTAGAAGACATTTAAATTGTCTTCAGTATTGGAAGATACTCTTGTTCCTCAAACATTTTGTGTTGATTCTCTCCTACTTTCCCCTTATTTACTACAGAATATCTTCCTAGAAGTTAAGGATAGGATCAAAATATGTATGATGTACTAGATTAAATTTTTTGAAAGTTGGAACACTCAGTTCTCTCACAATATGGCCATTTTGCTAGCCACTCCATTACCAATAAAATGCATTTATCATGTCAAATTTAGAAATATGTTGAATAGATCAGAATTCAGTTTTATTTGAATTCATTTAAATGCTGATGAAATTTTAAATATATTTTCACACATAGAGATATTTGAACAAGACATCAATGTTTACCTAAATAATAATGGGAAAATGTTTGAATTTTGTTTCTTCTGCCTCAGGCTTTAGGAATTTAATTTCTTTGGCAGGTAATTCCAGCTGCTAGAAGTTTTAATGCATAAGAAATAATCTGTAGGCTACAATAAAACTGTCATAACTGTTGCTTTTATGACATAGCTGACTCATAAAGACATTTTGGAGCCAAATTTCTCCATATACATTTTACATAAAAATATCTCTATATTGCTTCAAATATACAAGTCTAATAAGTTTCTTTTCACTCTCTGATTCTCTCCAACACTGCACTGAGAATCATACTTTAATTAGACTGAGTCAACATTTAATTTTTGCTTGTTTTCAACTACTGTGTTCAACGAAGCAGAGACTCCATTCTTCTCAAAAACCACAAGGAAATACAAAGACAGCAATACATGTTCCTCAGAAGCTTGTGTGGTTCTCTTGGGATGCACTAGCTTGCAGCCTACAGCACATGGCCTGGACTAGCTGGACCCAGAGAGTCTCGTGAACACCCTACTTTTCTCCATGTACTCTTTCTCTTTTCTTTTTCTCCCCTGATTGCCTACACTGATGTTGTTCATATATACTTCTCTTTCTTGTGAAGCTGCCACTTTGTGTCCTGTTAGTCACAGAGATCATGTGAGGCTTTGGACTTGACAATAGCCCTCTATTTTGAGTCTTTGCTTCCCTCACCTCAATACTCTTCACTTCCCCCCTTTTAATTCTTTACAGATGTGATCTACCCTCTGAATCTCAAAAGCAAACTGCAGGGCTGCCTCCCTTAAATTACCTCCTTTGTTAGGGACATGAATGGGGAAGCCAGACATTCTACAGGGAGAAACATTTGAAAGGGTTGCCCTCCAAAGCTGGCTCATTATCGCCAACTATTGAAGCTCCTGTTTTAATGTCAAGGTCCTTCTTATTTTTTTCTGGGTTAATTTCTATGCTTTTTTCTTAACGTATCTTAGTCACCTTGATTTCTGAGGGTCTCGAGACTACCCAGCTACTTCTGACTTTCACATCACTGTTTCATTTTATGGCCAGGGCTTCTCTCACATCATCCACTTCTCTCCTAACCCTACCGTCTTCTTCAAATATTTTCCACCAATAGTGTTGGGTCAAATTTCATTTTCTCAAATCTCTAAAGAGTGATATCGACTTCTACTTCCCTGGAGACATCTGTACAGTTTATTCACTTAATGACTTCCAGTGACAGGCCACCTGGAGCAGCAAGAGATAATTCAGACCAAATGAACTAGCCAAGAAATAGACTTCTGTATCTTGAGGTATTTATGCCTCTTTACAACAAACACACATCAATAATAATTTTCAATACAGCATGTGCCTGCTTCTAGTTTTCTCATGTGTTGTGATGCCTCAAGGATCTGGAAAGTTCTGTGAGGATTGTTAGTATAATGATTCAATGCTTTGGGGGAAATCCCTTGTGTCTCCTTTCCAAGCATTCCCTGTTTCACTCATCCTTCATAATTGAACCCGACATTTCTGATGTGGTCTAACTGGTTCAGAGCATCATGATGCTGTTACAAAGTTCTGAAATTCTTCTCTTTGTGTAATTGAAGTTGGGTGGAACTTCAGCAATCATTTCATGATCTTGTTTGCTCACTCAATAGATTATACATGTTTGTCACTTCAAATGTTCTCAAATAAATCATTTTCAGTCATGAAGCCCTCTGCCCCGACCCCAGGCAAGCAATGATGAATCTGCTTTATGTCACTATTGATCAACATTCTTTTTATAGTTTTATATCAATGAAATTATGAATGTTTATCGTCTATCACAGGGGTTTTCTCCTTCAGCAGATGTTTGTTTCTTAAAGGAAGCCAGATGACACCAAGACTATGCTTGTACAATTGACTTCTTAAGCCTAAATTTAAGAGATTTGTCCTTTTCAACTCACCTTGTGTTCAGTCCAGTGTTCCTGAGTGCCAGAATGGTTTGCAATCCCGAATCTGACACCCACAGCATGAGTTTGCTGTACTTCAGAGCTGAGAGCTTTCTAAATGTCTGATAAACACATCTCAATGCATTATTTCTGAACATGATGTTATTCTTTTGGTCTCTGGTCCCTTTAAGGGGCAAGCCACGCCCACTCCCAGCGCGACTTCTGACCTCTCGTTGCCATCTTTCCTTCTTTCTGTTTCCTCTCTCGGCGTGTGCATACGTGTTTTTGTCTTTCTCTCTCCCTTTTCCTATTTCTGTCTTTCTTTCTCTTTTTAAGTAATAAATGTTCAGCCTTATGTCTATTTACTATGTCCTGTAAGCCTTTTATCTGCCATCTCCACCCTCCCGCTTGGGTGGCTCATCCCGGACCAGCCTATCCGGGATGAGTCACCGCTCTGCTGCTGGTTGCTGGGAATCTGCACCACCATAGCCGTCTCTGCCTGGACTAGCGGCAGTGGTCACACCAGCATTATTTTTTAAGGAATAAAACATGGAATCATAAAGCATTAAATTTTAAAAGCTTAAGTTGTGGACAAAATAGCTGATTAGAAGAGCCAAGGATGATAACATGTATCAGTGCTGGTGATGTTGGCACAACAGCTAAGAGCCTGCTTTTCCCTCCTCTAAACTGCAGCCCTTTAGCATGCTATGACTAGTTTTATTCCTGGCACTAACTCTTGTATGTCTTCTTGTAGTACCCATATAAATCGATTTTTTTAAATAATTCTTGCACCATTTTTCTCTGGCACCCTCTCTGTGTGTACATACATTATTAATATTTTTTAGATATAATTCACATGGAAAAATGTACACACTGTAAGTAAGATAGGATTGAAAGAATTTAAACTTTGATGTAGTGACTTGCTTGACAGGATGAATACATTCATCGCAATCAGACGTCCTATGTCCTTTTCAGTCAATGCCCCCAGATTCAATTCCCAGGCAGCCATTCATCTACTTGTACTTTCACAATTTAGTATGGATTTTTAGAGTTTTGTATCAACAGAATCACGCAGAATTTATTCTTCACTATTAAATATTTACTTTTAAATATGTCTATGTGTAGGTAAGTGTATGTGAGTGCAGGTGCCCACAAAGGCCAGAGGACTTAGATTTCTCTATAGTTAGAGTTGCAGGTGCCTGTGACCCATGTATTCTTTAATATCTGCTTCCAGAATGCTTTTGAGATGTGTGCCAATGATTCTTTCACTTTTCTTATTCTTTATTACTGATACACTGCATGAATTTAGTTTTCACTTGTTCATGCTGATTTGACTTCTTCCCAGTTCTAAGCACTCGTGAGTCAAGTGTCTCTGAGTATTGTTGTACGTCACAGCCAGATTCTTGAATGATACCCAGAGTTTTATGTATTATAACCTGGTCTCCAGCCTGGGTCACTCTTGTGAGGTTGTGGAATCTTTAGGAGTGAGGTTCTAGTAGAATGAGGTTTGGTTGTTAGAATCTTCTTCATGTCTTTTGCTCTTTAGCTGTAACCTATTGTTCTGTTGTTGGGAAGAGGCATCATGACTGTGACAACTAATAAGAAAAGTCATTCAATTGGACTTACTTACATTTCAGAGGTTTAGTCCATTATCCTCATGGCAGGGAATGTGGTGGCATTCAGACAAACATGGTAGCTGAGAGTTCTACATCCAGATCAGAAGACAGCAGGAAGGGAGAGACACTGGGACTGGCTTGGGCTTTTGAAACCCCAAAGTCTATCCTCAGTGATTCTATCTTACTCCAATAAAAAAAGTTATCATCAAGATATGAGCTGTAAGAAATGCTGGTGAGGATAATAGAGAATCACATTATTGGAAGAGATGTAGCTTAATTCAGTCGCTATCAAAACCAGCATGGAGGTTCCAGTAAAACCAGTAGTAGTCCTATTATAGGATCTAGCTATAGTACTCCTGAACATCCCTCGATGGAGATGAGTAAGCCTACTTCAAAGTCGCCTGTATATTTTTGTATGTTGTGGTACTATTCTTAGTAGCCAGTATATAATTTCAGTGTAAGTGTCCCCTTATGTCAATGAGGCCATACCTACTCCAACAAGGCCACACCTCCTAAACTCTACCAATTAGTGCCACTCCCTAATGATGGAGCATCATTATATATTTGGAGCATCCAAATATATAAGCCCATGGGAGCCATTTGCATTTAAACCAACACATTAGCCTTCACAAAATGAATAGAATTCTGTGCTGTGTGCTTCCACTCAGACCAAAAGCAGCAGGGACAAGAATCAAGGACCAAAGCCTCCAAACTCATGAACTACAACAAGCAACTGCTTCTTACTTATTGATTACCTTATGATTTTGTCACAGTGACAGAATGTTGACTGAAATGGAGCACCTGCTCCATGGATGCAGATTTCTTCTCTTTCAGATATGGACCTGTAGAGGGAGAACCGAGTGATATGTCTTCATTTTTTAACAAGCTCCAAGGGTGTCTTCCTAAGTGATCCTATCATGTTGCCATCCTACCGGAAGTGTGTGATTTCCACATGGCTGTTCTATGGATGCATGGCAGCTCCTGGGAACTCCTTCTTTCTTTCTCCATTTCTCTTTTTATCTTCTCCCAATGGCTTTTCTTTCTCCCTTTTTCCTCTCAATCTTGCTTTTGTGTCTAGAATTCTCTCTCCTGTATCACTTAGCCCCCTCTCTGCAGTCGGAGGCTGCTCGTTCATTTCCCAGTCACCCAGACCCAAAATAATCACACAGAAACTGTATGATTACAACACTGCTTGGCCTAGTAACTCACACTTCTCTTTGTCTACCTCTTATATCTTAAATTAACCCACTCCTATTATTTTATATTTTACCATAAGGCTTGTGGTTTATCAGTACCTGCATGAGTGTCTTTCTCCTCCAGTGGCTACATGGCTTCTCCCTGACTCCACCTAAACTCTCCTCCTCTATCTGCTTGGAATTCTTGCCTTGCCATTTTCTGCACTGCAATGGCCCAATGCGGATTCTTTATTAACCAATAGTATTCACAGCATACAGAGGGAATCCCACACCACTGCCCCTTTTAGTTCATGGAATACTCTGTAGATCCTATCCACTCAGAAAATGTCTTCTCTGGTGGTCTCAGTTAGCTTTTGGAGATAATATTTCTAGTCTAAGGAGTTTTGGATACGTGGTCAAATGTGTTTAGAATTGAGAAAGAAGGCATGCTACCCAAAAATGTGTTGAAAATGCTGTTCAAGTATCTCCATGACACACTCTCTCATGTGGTGCAAAGCAGTGCATTTAATGCTTCACTTTGACATTTTCACACATGGATGGTTATGTACTTTGATGATGGTCACTCTTCCTATCTCCTTTCTTTTCCTAAACTCTTTCCAATCTACTCACATGACTTTAAGAAAAATCTAGATTCTACATATGAGAGCCAACATGTGATATTTGTCTTTTTGAGTCTGGCTTATTTTGTTTAACACGAGGATCTCCAGTTTCTTACATTCTTATGAAAATGACATAAATTTCTTATTCTTTATTGATGTAGGAGGATCTTCCATCTATGTGTTAAATAAAGAGACTGCCTTGGCCTTTTGATAGAACAGAGCTTAGATAGGCAGAGTAGACAGAACAGAATGCAGGGAGAAAGGAGGCAGAGGCAGAGAGCCACCTGCCATGAAGCTGCCAGGTCAGACATGCTGAATCTTTCCCAGTAAGCCATGACCTCGTGGTGACATACAGAGTATTAGAAATGGGTTGGGTCAAGATGTGAGAGTTAGCCAATAAGAGGCTAGAACTAATGGGCCACACAGTGTGTAAATGAATACAATTTGTGTGTTGTTATTTCGGGGTATAAGCTAGCCTGACGGCAGTCTGCACTCCACCACTTCTCATTATATCACTTTATGATTGACTAGAACATCACTGACACACACACACACACACACACACACACACACACACACACAAATATCTCCCATTCTATTTATTAGTATATAAATGAACACTTACGCTGATACCATACCTTGGCTAATGAGAATGGTGCCAGTACATATAAGAATATGCAGGTGACTATGAAGTAGGTTTAATCGTCTCTATTGAGGGATGATCAGGAGTACCATACCAGATCCTATAATAGGTCTACTATTGGCTTTACTGGAACCCCCATGCTGGTTTTGACAGTGGCTGAACTAAGTTATATCTCTTATAGTAGTGTGATCTCTCTATTATCCTCACCAGCATTTGTTGTAACTTGTTATCTTGATGATAACCAGGTTTTACTGGAATGAGACAGAATATCAATGCAGTTTTGATTTACATTTCCCTGATGACAACAGATGCTGAACATTTTAAGAAATCAATTTTTAAGAGACAACAAGAAAAAAAGTCTCTCCTCCATAAATATTCTTGTGTTGAGTCAGAGGAAGTCAACAAAGTTTGGTTTAGAAAAATCTCTCCTGTGGTTTCATGGGTCTGTTGTGTTGAAGTTGCTGATAAAATGCAGTATTCTGTGGAGATATTTTGGCATCTCTTTATGAATCCTAATTTTAGTGAAAGTAGTAATTCATCTTGACAGTAAGGTGTTTAAATATTTCATTTGATCAAATATAAAAATATTAGTTTTTACTGGGAGGTGGTGGCACACACCTTTAATATCAGCACTCAGGAGGCAGAGGCAGGTGAATCTCTGTGAGATCGAGGCCAGCCTGATCTATAAGAGCTAGTTCAAGGACAGGCTCCAAAGCTACAAAGGAACCCTTTCTCAAAAAAACCAAAACAAACAAATAAACAAAAATCTTAGTTCCCTAAACATTTGTTTTACTATTTCAAATATTTGAAATGATTTGAGATTTATCATGTTGTGGGGTGGGGAGTTCAATATTAGAGAAGAGAAGAAAAATGAGAAGACTGAAGAGTCAGGACAATGGAACTGGGTAAGAGCCATGACATCACTTTCCTCATCTAAATGTTAGTGATATCATAGGATTAGAGTATGATCATAACATGCAATGTAACATACCATTATTGCACACTACCTTAGTTTGTAGAAAGCATGGCTTTCACACCTCCAGCCCCCCTCCCTGGCCCATCACCAGTCTGGAGTCCTACACCTTGCCTTAATATTTCACCTTTGCTATTTAGGATCTTTAAAATGTGATTCCCACCCATGACCACCTAATCAATGTTTAAATAACCACATGTTTATTTTGTAAGGGTGATAACTTCATTCAGCATTGATTTTTATTATTCTATTATATATTTCATTATTATATTATTATTATATGTGTAATCATTATTATTATATATCACATTCAGTATTATATAATCTTCATTCAGTAGATTTCATGGGCACTCTGTACACATCATAATCTCAGGCAGTTGGTTCTCATTGGAATTTTAAACATAAACAAATGATGGTCCTTTTAATTCCCTGCATTACTTTATATATCGAGTTTTAGCAGATTTGAAATATGCAAAATCATGAAGACTATTACTAGTAAATATTTCTTCATATATAGGACATGGGAAAAAGAAAGGTCGGTAAATAGATCAGAACTCACTGAAATACATTTGTATTTTTAGATTTTTATAATTTATCTTTCAATATGTCAACTTACTTTGTGCCAACAGGTCTGCTGAACTCTGGCAACTGTGGTGCCCCAGTCTAGGGTGGACCATGCACCATTCCACTGTGAACTTCCTCTAGTGCCATAAAGTGGCCTTTGTACTGGTGAAAAATGGTAATAATAGAAATATTTTAAAAGAAAATCATCTTTACCAGTATCTTCAAATTCTGGTCTGCACAATGATAAATACATTGATAATTACTATTTTGTTTTTAGTTTATGGATGACATAAATCAGTGGTTTCATAAGTTGATTCCATTTCTGAAACTATAGATAAATATGAGGGCTTGGTAATATCCCTAGCTCCTATAATATGATGAGATCACAGCTTCAAAGAAAGGCATTCAAAAACTTTTGACAAACTACTTCTAATTATTACTTTGTTCTCTTTAGTATGTTAGCTTTAGATACACAGCATTTTAAAGAAAGTGACTAGGTTCACGCACAGGATATATTTCTCTTCCTTTGGGTGCCATTTGCCTGTTCTCTAGGATGAGAAATCAAACACTAGCTTGTCACCCAACCCTCTGGGCATGTCTTGTCCAGCTGGGATCTTCACTGCTGTCCTGATTGCAGGGTTGTTTTAGGCTGATACATAAAGCTTTAGTGCATTCTTTCCCTTTATCTGCTATATTTCATTGTATAGTAACACATTTAATTGTGTTCCTGTTGAAAGAAAAGTTGTTCCAAATTTTTACTATTTAATATTTTGTAGGTTGGATAATGCTGGTGTACTCAAGCTTCACATATTTCCCCAGACACCCAGGCTATAAAACCTTTCCATAATAATAGTTACATTTATGTACTTTCAATTTCATAGAACATCATTTTTACCACTCATCTGAAATATTAGCTCCATCTCATATTTGAGTTTCTATTTCATCTGGAATTATCTTTCCTATCATGGGAGACTTGATCCAATCTCATCTTTTCCAAGTACATAAGCATTGTGTCAGCATCATGGATTGAATTAGCTCTCACCTCTGTACTGATTCACAATGTCCATATGTTTCTAAACTGTTAGCTCTTTTTCCTTCATCTATTTTCAATAACTTTCATACTGATGCCAAATTGTTATTATTTAACTAGAATTTCTCTTACTTAATAGATTTATTTGAAAAAAATGTGTTTAAAATATTAAATTTTTCTAGCTTTGAATTTAGCATTTCATTTTTTAAGGTTATTAATTAATTAATTAATCAATCAATTAATTTGTGTGTGTGTGTACCACATGGGTGTGATTATTCAGGAGTCCAGAGAGGACACTGAATACCTTGAAGCTAAAATTATAGGTGTTTGTAAGCCAACCAACATGGGTGCTGGGCACTGAACTCGTGTCCTTTGGAAGGGTAGTAAGTGTTCTTAACTGTTAAGTCGTTTCTCTAGCTCCCAAATTGAACATTAGGAACTTTAACACTGGGATTGGGAATTTTATTAGGTGGTATATGACTTGGGGACATCACTGTCAGTCTGTTGAAAAATTTCATTCAACCTGTATGTATAAGTATACACATATATGTATTATATATAATCTTGGTAAATAAAAAAAACATTATTGCTTTTTTAAGATTTCCTTTCTGTTATTTTACCCTCTTCTGTCCCTCACCTTCTGTGATGACCGCCTTTCCCCCTCTAGTACTGAAGACATCCCTTGAATCACTGTATCCTCCTAGTCCCTTCCGGAATGCCCCCTTCCATGTTCCTTTTTAAATTTTCTGGTTTCTGCAATTGTTTCAGGTTATAATAGTCTTCTCTGGAGACTTGAAGCTGGTGGCCACAGACAAGAGAGAAGCTCTGCTATTTGTCTTTCTGGGTCTGAGTTACCACACACAATAGGATCTTTTCTAGTTCCATCCACATACCTAAAAATTTTATTGTTTTCCTTTTTGTAGTTGAATAGTGTCCCACATTTTCATTGTCTGTTTGTCAACTGAAGGATGTTTAGGCTGTTTTCTTTTTCCAGCTATTGTCAATAGAGTAGCAATGGACTTGCCTGAGAAAATACCTGTGGAGTAGGATGCTGGGCCCCTTGGGGATATGCCAAGGAGTGGTAGAGCTGGGCCATGTGGTAGTTTTGTTTTTGACTTTTTGAGAATTGGCCACACTGATTTTGTGAGTGACTGGACCAATTTGCAGTCTCACCAACAATGAATGAGAATTTGCAGTCCTCACAGTCCTCCCAGCAACTGTTAAACGTTTTGTTGATCTTCACATTCTGCGTATGGTAAGATGAAACCTCAGAATTGTTTGCTTTGCTTTTCCAAAACTGATAAGAATGAACATTCTTTTTGAACTGTATTTCTTCTTTTAGAGAACTTTCTGTTTACAGTTGTAGCCATTTTTGAATAGGTTATTTGTCTTTCTGACTCTTTATATATTAGGGGTATTAATCTTCTGTCAGATGTTTAGCTGGAAAATATTCTCTTCCATTCTTTGGGCTTTCTCCTCATCTGATTGAGTATTAATTTAGTGCAGACACTTTTTAGTTTTATGAGGTTTCACTGGGCAATGATTGACCCTAATTCCTGAGCAAATCAAGTTCTGATCAGAAAGTTCTTTTCTATACCTGTATTGTGGTGGATACCACCTATGTTTTCTTTTTGCAGTCTTAGTGATTCAGATTTTACATAGATGTCTTGGAGAGATTTGTAGTTAGTTTTTGTATAAAATGATAGATAATGAGTCTAATTTCATTCTTCTAGGCGTAGAAATTGGGTTTTCCCAGCACTATTTGTTGAAGATGCTATCTCTTTTCTAGAGTAGGCTTTTAGCATCTTTGTTAGTTATTAGATGACTACAGTTACGTGGACTAATGTTTGGAATTTCTACTTTGTTCAGTTGGTTTATATATACTTTTTAAGTCATTACCACACTGTTTTTATCACTATAGTTCTATACTATATCTTAAGATCTATAATTGTAATCCCGTCGACATTATTCTTTGTGCTCAGCGTCTCTCTTTTTGGCAATCTTATTTTTTATTTGTTTGTTTCATATGAATTTTACGATAGTTTTTTCTATTTCTGCAAAGAATGCGATAGGGATATTTATTCGGATTGTCTTGAATCTGTAAATTATTCTTGGTAAAATGAACATTTTCACAATATTATGATTCATTAATATAGAGTAGCTTCCTATTTTCCAATCTCTTTTCAATCTTTCTCTAGAGATTTGAAGTTTTCATTGTAAAAGTCTTTCATATCCTGCATTAGGTTCATTTCTACATATTCTATTTTTTAAATATTTATTTATTTATTTATTATGTATACAATATTCTATCTGTGTGTATGCCTGCGGGCCAGAAGAGGGCACCAGACCCCATTACAGATTGTTGTGAGCCACCATGTGGTTGCTGGGAATTGAACTTCAGACCTTTGGAAAAGCAGGCAATGCTCTTAACCTCTGAGCCATCTTTCCAGCCCTTAAAATGTGTAGCCCAGGCTGGCCTCGAACTCATGATCCTCCTGCCTCTGCCTCCTTCAGCAAATCCTACCGGCGTGCGCCACCACAACCGGCCATATTTTATTTTCTTAAGGCTATGATAAATGGAAGAGTGTCCACAATATCCCTTCTGGGTATTTGATTTTGGTGTATAGAAAGGCATGGTTTTTGTGAGTTGTTTCTGTATCCCAGTAGTTCCCTATAATTGGTGATTATTTGTAGAAGTTTTCAGGTAGAATTTTGGGGATCTCTTATGTATAATATCATGTTTGACTTTATCTTTCCCTACTAGCATACCTTTAATTTCCTTTACTTACTTTATTGTTACAACTGGTGCTTTGAAAGCAGTATTGAAAGGGAGTAGGGAAAATGGAAGATAAAAATGATAATGTCTAATTTCTGCTATCAGTGATATTGCTTCAAGCTTTTATCCATTTAAGATGATGTTGGCTATGGGTTTGTCATATACAGATTTACCATGATAAGGTATATTTTCTCATGTCTTTCTTTGTCAAGGATTTTTATCAGAAGGACATGTTGGATTTTGTCAAAGACTTCCTCTGCATCTATTGAGATGTTCATGTGATTTTTGTTTGTAAGACAATTTATACAAATTATCATATTTATTAAATTGTACTTGTTGAACCATTCCTGAATGTTTGGAATAAAGATGACTTGCTTATGGTAGGTAATCTTTTAGGTATATTTCTGTATTCTGTTTGAACATGTTTTATTGAGGTTCTTGAATTTATGTTCATTAGGGTTATTGACCTATTGTTTTATTATTGTTGTTGTTGTGTCGTTGCATGTTTTGACTGTTAAAGTAATAATGAATTACTAGAAGGAATGTGAAAGTGTTCCTTCCATTTCTAGCTTTTGAATGTTTTAAGAATGATTGGCTTCCAATCTTTCTTGAAAGTCTGGTAGAATTCTTGTCTGAATCCATCTGGGTCTGGGCTTTTTTTTTTTAATTTTTTTTTTTGAAAGTAATTTTATTAAATTATAAAAGTTTCCATTTACGCCCCTCTTCCAAACACCCTCCCACTCCCCCCCTCCCTCTCCTCCTCCCTCTTTGTCCCTAAGGGCAGTCAGGGTTTCCTGCCCTGTGGGAAGTTCAAGTTCCTCCCCCGTCTCTCCAGGTCCAGGAAGGTGAGTATCCAAACAGACTGGATCCCAAAAATCCAGTATATGCAGAGGAAACTAGTCCCAGTGTCATTGTCAATGGCTTCTCAGAAAGACTCCAGGCCAGCCACATTCAGAGAATCCGGCCACATTCAGAGAATCTGGTTGGATCACGTGCTCGTTCAGTCGCAGTCCAACTGCCCTTGGTAAACTCTCATTAGATCCGACCCCTTGTATCAGTGGGTGATAGCATCCCTCGCAGTCCTTCGTCATTTTCTTCGTCCTTCTGCTCCTCATTTGGATCTTGAGGGGCTCAGTCCGGTGTTCCAATGTGGGTCTCCGTCTGTATCACCATCCAACGCCAGATGAAGGATCTATGGTGATAAGCAAAATATTCATCAGTATGGTTATGGGCCAAGGCCGGTTCAGGCACCCTCTCCTCTGTCCAGAGAACAAACTGGGGATCTCTCCTTGGACCTGGGATCCCATATATAATCAAGTTTCCTGTAAACCCTAAAATGATTTTTTTTTAATACGGAGACTTTTTATTTCTGTTTCAACTTCCTCATATATTATGGGTCACTATTGGTTGTTGATTTTTTGGTTTTGGTTGAATTTTGGTGGTTAGGGGGCAGTCTCTTGTAGATTTTCCAACTTAGTAGAGTAAAATTTTTTAAGTATTCCCTCATGACATTCTGCATTTCTTTGATTTCTGTTGTAATGTTTACCTGTTCATTTCTGATTTTGCTAATTTAAGCATATCTCTCTTTGATTTTGGTAGGTTGGCCATGGGTTTGCTAATCATGCTAATCTCAAAGAGCTAGCTCTTAGATTCATTGTTTTATTATTTTTTTGCTTCTATTTCATTAATTTCTTCTTTTTTATTTTAAGTAATTTTATTAAATTATAAAAGTTTCCATTTACGCCCCTCCTCCCACCACCCTCCCACCCCCCCCCACTCCCTCTCCTCCTCCCTCTCCATCCCTAAGAGCAGTCAGGGTTTCCTGCCCAGTGGGAAGTTCAAGTTCCTCCCGCCTCCCTCCAGGTCCAGGAAGGTGAGTGTCCAGATAGACTGGATCCGCAAAATCCAATATATGCAGAGGAAACAAGTTCCAGTGCCATTGTCAATGGCTTTTCAGAAAGACTCCGGGCCAGCCACATTCAGAGAATCCGGCCACATTCAGAGAATCTGGTTGGATTGTGTCCTCCATTAATTTCTTCTTTAACTTTTATTATTTCCCACTGTCTATTAGATTTGGGTTTGTGTCTATTAGATTTGGGTTTGGTTCATTCTTTTTTTTAATTTTTTTTAACAAGAATTTTAGTATCATTAAGTCAATTTGTTCTTTTTCTGATTTTCTTAACATGGTAACTGAGAACTATAATTTTCTCTTGTAGAACTGCTTTTAATGTGTCCCAGAAGTTTTGATGTATTGTTTTAATTTTAATTTAATTCCAGAAAAAATTTCTGTTTCTTTCTTGATTTATTCTTTGATACATTCATTATTCAATAATGAGATTTAATCTATACAACTTTGTATAATTGCAGAAATTTGTTTGCTTTCCATTTTTGTTTTCTTTCATTATGCATATAGGATGCACAGAGTTATTTAAAACTTTCTTAATCTGTTGATATTTATTTTGTGTCTCAAGAAGTGGTCTGTTTTAGAAAGGCTTCCATGTCTGCAAAATAAAACGTATATTTGTTGGTTTTTTGGGTGATATATTTACTTAATGTATGATAGATATCATTTAACTTTATTTTTGTTCAGATAAATCAATCTATTGGAGAAACTGTGGTATTTAAATCACCTCCTATTAATGGGTTGATGTCAACTTATGATTTTAATTTTAGTAGTGTAGTTTTGACTAAATCTGGTATCCCCAAGTTTATTGCACATATGTTTAGTATAATAATCTTGTTTTCTCATTCTTTTATTCATATTCTTGAGAAAGTTCTCACTGTGTAGTCCTGACTGGTCTTCTAATTCAGAGAAACCCACCTGCCTCTACCTCCCAAGTGCTGGGATTGAATGAGGGTATTCTCCCATGCCTCCAGTAATGTCTTATTGGTTAATTGTTGCCTTGGTTAGAATAAAGTGTCTTTCTTTATCTGTTTTGATTAGTTTTAGTTGAAGTCAGTTTTGTCAGATATTAGAAAAGCTTTACTTTACTTGCTTATTTCCTGGTCCCACTTGATTGGGACCATTTTTATATTAAGAATTTTTTTTAAAATAAAGATTTTTCCCCTCTTGTACCTTTCAATATTTCTATCCTCTTTACACCTAATATTTTAACTATGATGTGCCGTGGGGTGTTTCTTTTCTGGTCTTGTCTAGCTGGACTTTTGTGTGCTTCTTATATCTGTATTGATATATAATTTCTTAGTTTTGGGAAGTTTTCTTCTATGATCTTACAGTCTCAACATAAAATATTTCTTACCAGCATAGAGGTGTGGAAATATTAAAGATAAAATTCACATGACAGTATCGGGAAGGAGTTTCAGAGATCATTCAAATCTTGAAATCACCCTCGTTTATTTTGCAAACAGCTTTTATATCAATGGAAACTGATGGAGAAGGTAACAAAAGCTTCATTTGCATTCTGTTTCCTAGGTAGCGGGAATGACTTCAGTCATGTAGTGCTTATTCCATTTATCACCTAGGTTGAAATACCTCTTCCCCAGGTGACCTCATGTTTACCACAGAAAGAGCAGAACGACATTAGCATATCCTGACCACTTTCAGGATGGCGCTGGCTTTGCTTTACTATCAAAGGAGCTAGGCAACCACCTCCTGTGCCAGAAGGAGCTAGATACACCAGTTATCTCACAGCTACTCCGACCATCAGACAAATGTGGGAAATGGCCTGCATTCTTGATTCCCACACTGGTCTACATCATTCATATGTTTTTTTTTCTTCCCTTGTCCTATGTTTGGTCTTTTTATGGTGTCCCACATTTTATGCATGTTCATTTTGTACAGTTTTATTTTATTTTTATTTATTTATTTTTTGTTCTTTGCTTGTTTGGTAAAGTTGCCCTACCTTATCTTTGAGTCTGGTATTTTATCTTCTTTTTCATCTATTCTATTTGTAAGGTTTTCTCTAGAGTTTTAAAGTTGGGTTGTTGAGTTTTTCAATTCTTCTTGATGTTTTATCTCCTTATTAATTTTTGTTTTCAACTCATGGATTTGTCTTTGCTATTTTACTTTTGTCCCTTAAGGTTGGATATGTTTTAGATAAAAAGAAGCTAAGTGGTCACAGGAAGCTAGAAAAACATGCAGAATGTCAATCCTGGTCCAAGCCTGGAGTTTGGGAGTAGTGTCATCAGGGTTATCCAGACCTGGCTGGGTCACAGGATGTGAGACATGAGGTAGATATGGTGTTTGTGTAGGATGCACAAATGGGATGATAGGGTAGACTCACCCAGATAGACTGTGGAGCGAGAAGAGTAGGACCAGACAGTACAGACTGTTTTGATTCAGCATGTCAGGGACCTATATGGTGTAGGGATGTGGGAAGAGTCCAGGCAGGAGCCAGATTGGGTATAGAAAAGGGAGTTCTGACTAGATTAGGGCAGGGCACTAGATACGGAGCTAGAGCTAGATCTGCAGAGGGTTTGGAGATTGCATGAAGGGGAAGATCAGGTGAGCTCACTGTGCTTGACCCTGGCATAAGATGGCCAAGATGTGGCTGTGATGAGGTTGGACGTTATATAGGTTACATATGGTTGTATAGGTCTAGGAGGTTGAGGCAGATCTATGTTGGGAGTCTGTATATGAGGCCCATTCTAGATGGGAGGATTGGAGAAGGTACATGAAGAGAGAATGGGCTAAACTCTGGTGTAGCATGATTAGTAAAAATCCAGAGACAGAAATTGGGGTTCAACATGAAGGTTAGAAAAACAAAACAACCAGTCACTGGCTCTTACCTCTACCTCAGTCCAAAATGGCAATCTTGCCTCCAAGAATCTGAGAATGAGACTCTGAGTGAGAGATGTCTCCTCCTGTTTTATATTCCTCTCTAGTGCTGGGATTAAAGACTTGCACCACTGCTGCCCAGTTCCTATGGCAAACTAGTGTGGCTACTAAGATTAAAGGTGTGTGTCACCACTGCCTGGTCTGTAAGGCAGATCAATGTGACTGTTTTACTCTCCGAACTTCAGGCAAGCTTTATTTATTAAAATATAAATGAAATATCACTACATTCTTGCACCAGATACGTAGGACTCGGTTGGGAGAAAAGTTTGGATAAGAGAATAAGGGGCCAGCCTAGTGTTTTTTTCTGCTTTAAAGTAATTGCATTATGCTTATATAACATGTTCTATGCTTTTTTACACTTTATTTTGTTTTCTGAGTATGCATGTATATATGCATGTGTGTGATTTATTTCATAGCTTATTATATAACAACTTTTAAGAGTATACACTTATGTGAAAAACGAGTGTATTCTTAATATTAGGTGCTTTGGTTGATATCCCTTTAGATCAAATAATTATATTAATTGTGCAGTTCAAATATTTTTATTTAGATGAGGTATTTTTATTGATAGTGGGTATGGCTCATTCACAATGGTAGTGATTTTATAACTTTATAATTTTTCAAATTTTTTTGTGAATGTTGAAGTTATATTATTTTGCTGGCAACAGTTCAAGTGGATAACCCTTAATATTGCCTTTGCCTTAGTTTTAATTGCCCAAAAGAAATATCAACTTTGGTTAGTATTACCTCATAACTACTTTCTGATTCTTTTTCATTAGCTTTAAAAATATCTTTCATAAGTAATACAGAAACACATCTAAAACATTTGGAATCTGTTTTCTCTTGAATAAACAAGTTTAAACAGTGAAAAATATTTGGACTGTCCTAATCTTGTTTTATCCAGTTCATTTGTTTAGCCTGTCTCTAGGTAGTGCGGTTGATCTCCATTTTCCCTCTCGTTTATTTAATTTAAGATTAAATAATAGTTTTACTGTCAATTTTTCTACTTATTTGAAAGTTACATTCTCTATTTGATGTAATTGATTGCTGCTGTAGTAATTTTAAAAAGCACACTTCATTCTAAAACTAATCAATAGCCTTATTCTCCTTCCTGTCAAATGAACAGCCTGGTTAGAAAACTTTAATTAAGTAATGCATTTCACAAATGCTTTATGGTGTTGTCTGGTGTTTCAATAGACTTTTATTTTCATATTTCCATAAATGCATGCTACTATTTTCTTCATATTCATACTTGCCCATATAGGTTCACAATGGTTACTTTTTAACCTTCCGTGTTCATATTAGGCTTTTCTCAGCAAATATTTTCTCTCTTCAAACATGTATCTTTTAGATTCTCATTCTTCTCAGAGGTCTGTTGGTGATGAAATTCCAAAGGAATGCTTCCAAATAAAATATTTTTATTTTCTTTCTTTATGCAATGTTAGCTTTTTGTTGTATTTTGAGTGTTTAATTTTAGCTTGTTTTGTCAGTTTGTAATATGTTGTTTCACTTGGCTCCTGGGTTTTGCTGTTGTACCCGGGAAAGATGGTGTCAGATGTGTTTGTTTGTCTTCCAGTCTCCTTTCAGGTCCTCCTGTTGTCATTGTGTACCCTCTTATGTGCTTAGTAAGAATTTCAATTTACATTTTAGTTTAACCATGTGGCATTTGCTTATTCACTTTGATGATTTAGGTTTCCATAAGTTTTGAATACTCACAACAATCAATTCTTCAAAGAGTGCTTTTGCCAGGATTCATATTACTTCTGATGTTCCCATCACTATTGCCTGAAACTTTTCTGTTTATTCTATGCCTTCATTTTTCCTTCCATTGTTCTCAATTCTTTGGCTCTTTGCTTAATTGTGGGTAAACTTACGTCACAATTTACACATTCTGCCTTCAGAAATATTTGCCTTCTTTTGTATATTTCATATTTTAATTGATATATATTTACATTCATTTCTATAAATGCTATTTTATTCCTTTTTTTCAAGATTTATTTATTTATTATGTATATAACGTTCTGCCTCCGTGTATGCCCGCACACCAGAAGAGGGCACTAGATCTCATTACAGACGGTTGTGAGCCACCATGTGGTTGCTGGGAATTGAATTCAGGACCTCTGGAAGAGCAGCCAGTGCTCTTAACCCCTGAGCCATATCTCCAGCCCCTAAATGCTATTTTATTCTTTACCAAGATAAACTTGCCAAGATATGGGAACATCACATACAAAAGTCCTTTGGTTAAGTATGATTGTTATCACAAAAGGAACAGATCAGTCCATCCATCAGGAACTCTTTGTGTTGCATAGCAGATCTATACTGGAATTCTGTCCAGCTATATACAGGAATGGTGACTGTTCCTGTATATTGTTGTAACAATCATAAATTTAAAAATATGTAGTTAAAAGTGAGTGTAAAATATTGAGAATTAAATATAGTGCTTCATAAATTACATCTCCAAGTGTAGATCTGCAAGCCATCAGATCTCGTAGGTTTTTCTTGACTGTGTGGTTGGATAGGTTTTTGAAGTTCACGGAAGGAGAACTTAAATTTTAGTTGACTGTACTTTCTTTCGTGTTTGACTACTAATAATTCATCTAATTATAATAGAAAGTTTAAGTTCAAAGAATCAAGTGAATGAAATTGTCAGCACTAAACTGGTGTATAACCACATAGAAATGGCCTATGCTAGTGACCCAAGTGCAGTTTATCTGTCTGTCCCATGATGATCTATCCCAAGGACAAAACTGCTGATGGAGACACAGTAAGAATCATACTTACTTAACAATCATACTTTTATTAATTGTAATATTCTTATTTTATTTATTTCTATAATGGTATTGTATGATTTATATGTTATATATATGTATATATATTACATACCATATCAATATCTATATCTACCAATATTGGGGGAGAGAGAGAGAGAGAAAGAGAGAGAGAGAGAGAGAGAGAGAGAGAGAGAGAGAGAGATTGAGCAGGTGCAAACTTGCCATGTTTGAGGTGCAGAGGCTAGAGGACAGCTTTCTGGAATTGGTTCTCTCCTTCCACTGTGGGTTCCGGGCACCACACTTAGGTCATTAGATTTGTACAATAAACACTTCACCAGCTGAGACATCCCATAGTCCTGTGCATTATTATGCAGAAGCACCACTTATATACATACTTTAAGAGAAATAAAATTAAGTACCAAAGAGACAACTCACTGGTTAAGAACACTGAATACTTTTCTGGAGGATTCAGGTTCTAATCCTAGCAACCACATTGTGCCTCCCAAGCATCACCACCTCAAGTTCCAGGGGATCCTCTTTTGTGGGTATCAAGCATGCATGTAGGCAAAACACATAGAATAAAAATAAATTTAGTAAAGTTAAATAAAATTAGTAAGTTTATTGACATTGTTGCAGATTAAGATTTTCAGAGTGAGATAAAGAAGATGTAGAGGAAAATAAATGGAATCCAACAGTGTAAACAAGAAGTGGTAGAGTCATGGGACATGATGCAGCTTTGTTCTCCAAAACAAAAACAAAGTCACTTCATAGATTTATACACCAAAAACATACACAAGAACAAATAGAACCAAGGATCACAAACAAGAGAAGTATGTAAAGTTGGAGTTGGAGGATGCTCGTTCATTTCCCAGGTGCCCAGACCTGAAATAATTACACAGAAACTTTATTAATAGCAATACTGTTTGGCCAATAGCTTAAGTGTTTTTCTAGCTATATCTTACATCTTAAATTAACCCATCTCTATTATTTTATATTTTACCACAGGGCTCATGGCCTACTGGTAAGGTTCTGGCTGGTTGTCTCCTTCTGCAGAAGCAAGGCATCTCTCTGACTGACTCTGCCTGCTCTCTCTGTACATCTCTGGATTTTCCTCTTGGCTTTACTCTGCTAAGAAATTGGCTAAAAGCAGCTTCTTTATTAACCAATGGCGATAAAATGTATTAACAGCCTATAGAGGGGGAAATCCCACATCATAAAGTAAACCATAATCTAGAAGCATCTTTTCTAGCATGAATTTAAGTTCTTAACAAAAGAAAACAAGCACAGCAGACTGAATTGCATCAAAAATGCTTAAATGTATGCATTTGCACTTATATTATGATGATCCTGGATGCCTATGTAGAGTTGTGGCAGATATCTTGACCATCGTGTTGAAAACTGACAAGCAGAAGAACAGATCAAGTGTGTATTCTGCGTATTCATGAATCGTGTCTGCAGATAATGTTGATGAGAGAAAGGTCTCATTACAGCTATATTTGACTGCATGGAACAAGAATGGAAGAGTTGAAACATTACCAATTTTGAAACCTTTGAGAAAATGATGGCTGTAGGCATCGTTCATAAATTATAACTAACTTCAAAGAACAAGACAGACAATTATTGCCTTTAAATAGATCAATGAGAAATACATTCAATATTCAATACTATCTATAAGACATGAATACCAGGGAAAAAATCCAACTAACACCCTTTTAAGCCTTTATGCCTAATTGGCAGTTTAAAATAATTGCAGTAGTCAGAGGCGCAGGTTACAAGCAACACAGAGTCAGTCAATAATGTGTAGTCTGAGGCAAGCCATGTGGAATGCATGACCCAGTGACTCTTTCAAATAGATCACTGTAAAAGGAGGGCAAAGTTCTATTGATTAAGACATAATAAAAACAGACCTGGGGATATAGCTCAGTTGTCAGGGTGCTTGCTTAGCATGCCCAAGTCCCAGGGTTCAATTTTAGTGTAATAAAACAACAACGACAAACAATTACAATGTATGAATGTTATTTGTGTCCTAATGAAAACATTATAAAATAGAGGTATGAGACATTTTTAAGAAACAGGAATTGTTTGTAAGTTTGAGGATTAGAGTGCTTATACATGTTTACATAGGGCCTTTTAGAGGTGACTGTCAAAGTATGTATAGAGCAAACAAATTATAAGTACCTATAATTACTTCAAAATAGTTTTTCAGGGAAGGAGTGGACATTAGAAGAGCTATTAATGGGCAAGAATGACACAAGTTGATAACTGTTGAATATTGTTGGAGGTTAGAATCATATAGTTCATAGGTTTTCCAATTGTTTTCTTTTGTATTATAGCCTGACAGCCTATTTATTCTTAACATTAATTAATATTTTATTGTCCAGGTGTACCACAATTTATGTGTCTACACATCTTTTTTTTTTCAGGATATCTTGGCTGCTTGCTAGTTTGAACTATTATGGGTAGTTCTTAAAAATAAAATATAAGTGTATAAATTGCATGTACATATAATTGTTCCTTTGGGTGAATACCAGGTAGTATGACTGTTGAATTTTATGATTTGATTTTGAAGATATTTCTACTACATCTCCAAAGTGAAATAATTTTGCATTTCCATCAACAACGAATAAGACCTCCTGTTGTCCCACTTTCTGTTAATGTTCAATATTGTCACAGTTTTGGATTTTGGTCATTCACATTGTGTTGTAGATTCATGTCATTCTAAGTTACATTTTTGTATAGCCAAAATTCGTCATCTATCTACACAATGAACTTGTAATTAGTACTTCAGTAAATTCCTGTGAAAACTGATGAATGAAGAAAAATGTGAAAAACAGTACAACATCTCTCATGTTTTAGCTTTCTGAACTGGCAGCTTTGTGTACAATTATAATTCCTGAGTTGAGGAAAATGTATCTAGATATATACATAGTAGTTATTTAGACATAAGATGTTTGTGTGACTTTCCCTTTCTTTATTAGCCTGTTTGTTAAGAATCAGATATATAAGTAAGAGTGCTAGCCAAAAATCTTGGCTTGAACTTGACAGGTAGCAACTACTACTGTGTAAGAAGTTAACAATTTGAATAAATAGTGATGATTATTAGAAATAAAATAGACTCACTCCTCTCATTAACATTTTTGAGTATATTACTTTTTTGTTTTGTTTTGACAAAGAAATGTAGCCTAATTTGTATTGCGTGGTTTGGTTTTAACTATAGGTGACCAAATTCAAAGCATAAGTGAGCATTGCACTGTTAGATTCTAAGAAGTGATCTCAGTTACAGTCAAATCATCAATGGAATTAAATTATTTTGTAGTATTTTTCTACTATATGTTATTTTAAATAGTTCGCCTCAAGTTTCATACAATATATTTTGATTATATTCACCCCTCGCTTCTTCCAAGACCTGTTCTGTTTCCTTACCCACCCAACTTTGTGTCTGACCTTTAATTTAATCCTTCAAGACAAATTCTGCCCAATTATTCTTGGATATGTGGTCTTCCACTCGAGGGTGGTAAACTTAACCAGGAACTATACTATTAAAAAGAAAACCTGTCTTTTCCTCTCTCAGCAACTAACAATTGCCAGTATGTTACTATGCCAATAACACGAGCCGCAATAGCTCTATGTTTAACTGTGAGACAGTGTGCCCAGATCCACTCTCCATGCTGGAGTTTGGTCTGTCTTGGGATTACACAGGTTTTGTGCATGCTGTTGGAACTTTGTGAACACAGCTGTCCTACTCTGTCCAGAAGATGATCATTTCCTTGTAGTTACCCACTGCCTCTGGCTTTTACTCTTACGGTGCTCTCTTCTGCAAGGATTCCTGAGCCTTAAAAGCACAGTGCAGACACCTGGTCTGTTTAGGACTGAGTCCTGTTCTCTTCAACTTCACCAGTTGTCGGTTGCTCTGTTAAGCAATACCTACTACAAATAGAAGCTTCTCAGTTGAGGATTAAAAAATATGTTGATCTATAGGTGTATTAATAAGTCATTAGGAATCTATCTAATACTATGTCAACAATAGCCCATGACTGTCTAGTCTAATGTTCTAAGTCTAAAAATGGTGACACATACGGTTTTCATTTTGTGGAGCAGGCCTCAAATCCATTCAGAAAGTAACTGCTACTCCCACAATTTTCAAGACACTAATTGCACCAGTGGGCGTGTCTTGCAGGAAAGACATTATTACAGTTTGCTGGGCTCACAACTGAATCAGATTGGTGACAATTTTTCTCTTTCAGAAGCCTTCATAGCACCATTCTGGGAAAGATGATGTTTCCAGGGCTGTACATGTTCTGTGACTCCATATTCTATTGCCCTCAGCAATAGAAAAATCTAAAAAACGAAACAAGCCCTGACACAGAACATCTGGGAAATATGGGTCACTATGACTATGAAAGGATCGAGTTTAAGAATAATAGACATAGAGGAAGGAGAAGAAATCAGGGTCAAAGGCACAGAAAAATACTATCAACACAATCATTGAGGGAATTTTTTTTTAACCTAAAGAAGGATGTGACTGCCAACATACAAGAAGCATACAGAATATTAAATATATGAAACCAGAAAAGAGAGTCCTCCTTAGTGCACAATAATCAAAACACTAAACCTATAAAACAAAGATAAAATGTTAAAAGCTGCAAGGGGAAAGACCAAGTAATGTATAAAAGCAGACATATTAGAAAAACACCAGACTTTACAATGGGAGACCCTAAAAGGCAGAAGAGCCTGGACAGATGTTGTACAGACTCTAAGAGACTACAGATGCCAACCCAAACTATTATACCTTGAATAAGTTTCAATCATATTATATGGAGAAGATTGGACATTTCATGTTAAAACCAATTTAAGTAATATCTATTCACAAATTCAATCTGGCAGAAGTTGTTAGAAAGATAACCCCAACCTAAAGAAATTAACTATACCTAAGAGGAATAAATAATCCTAGATTAACAAATCTAAAGGAGTGAAACACACACACTCCAAAATAAAAACTAACAGGAAACAATACTGTTCGTTGATAACTTTCAATACCAATGGTCTCAATTTCCCAATAAAAAGACACAGAATAACAGGATGGTTGTGAAAACAGGATCCATCCTTATGTTACAGCCAAGAAACACACTGTCACATCAAAATTAGAAATTGTCTCAAGATAAAAGGATGAAAAAATATTTCAAGCAAATGAACCTAAGAAACAAGCTGGTTGTAGACATTTAAATATCTGACAAAATAGACTTCAAATCAAATTTAAATTAGTATAGGAAAGGACACCACATAATAAAGAGAAAAATTCACCAAGAGGTGGGTGCACCAAACACAAGGGTACCCAAATTGGTAAAAGAAATAATATTGTAACTTAAACAACATATTGATCCTCACACCTTGAGAGTGGGAGACTTCAGTACTCCACTCAATGACAGACAGATCATCAAGACAAAGACTAAACAAATGCTGGAGCTAACTGATGTCTTAAACCAAATGAACCTAGTCAATATTTGTGGAACAATATACACAAATAAAAAGGAATATGCCTTCTATCAGCTCATGGAACTTTCTCCTATATTGACCATAGATTCAGACACAGAGGACATCTCAATAGATAGAAGAAAATTGAAATAACATCTTATATACTATCTGACCACTGTAGATCAAAGCTAGATATCAACAACAACAGAACAAAACAGAAACCTCACAAACTCATGGAAACTGAACAGCTCACTACTGAATGATAAGTGGGTCAAGACAGAAATTAAGTATCAAGATTTACTATAATTGAGTGAAAATAAGTATACAACATACCCAAACTTTTGGGATACAGTGATGTCAGTTCATAGAGGCAAGTTCATAGCTCTAAGCACCTATGTACAAATAACGTTGGAATGATCCCATTCTAGTAACTTAACATCCCACTTAAAAGCTCTAAAATAAAAGAAAAAATCATACTCAAAAGGCATAGATGGCAAGAAATAAATAAAATAGAAACAAACAAACAAAGCAATACAAAGAATCACTGAAGCAAAGAGTTGGTTCTTCAAGAAAAATCAGTAAGATTGACAAACCCTTATCCACATTAACTAAAAGGAAGAAGATGCAAATTATCAAGTTCAGAGATAAAAAGAGAAACAAAACAGCTATGGAAAATAAGGACATACTTTTAAAACCTCTACTCAAATTGGAAGCTCTAAAAGAAACAGATAAATTTCTTGATATATATAACTCGCCAACATTAAATCAAGATCCAAGAATCAAGTTAAACAGACCCATAACATCTTGTAATATATAAACCGTAATTAAAAGTCTGCAAAACAAAACAAAAACCAGTGGCCAGGAGGTTTTAACACAGAATTTTACCTAACTTTAAAAGAAGAATTAATGCCAACACTCCTCAAGTTATTCCACAAAACAAAAGCAGAAGTAACATTGCATAATTTGTTTTATGAAGCACAGTTACCCTGATTTCCAAACCACATGAAGACTGAACAAATCATATTACGAACCAATTTCTCTAATAAACATAGAGGGGAACCTATTATGTGAAAAAATATATCTTAAATAAAAATGGAAAAAGAAAAAAAGAAGAAAATGCCCTGTGTCTTTAGTGAAATTCTCGTAAAAATATTAGAAAAGGTATGTTGTAAAAAAGGAGCCGTGGGCTGCGTTCCTGCCTGGATCCCAGCTAGCTTACCCCCGAAATAATCACCAAAACAGTATTCATTTAAACACCGCCTGGCCCATAGTTCTAGCCTCTTATTGGCTAACTCTCACCTATTGATTCAACCAATTTCTAATAATCTGTATGTCACCACGAGCTCGTGGCTTACTGGGAAAGATTAAGCATGTCTGACCTGGCAGCTTCATGGCAGGTGGCTCTCTGCCTCTGCCTCCTTTCTCCCAGCATTCTGTTCTGTCTACTCCGCTTATCTAAGCTGCTGTCTTATTGAAAGGTCAAGACAGTCTCTTTATTTAACCAATAAAAACAACAGATAGAGAAAAGACCCTCCTACACCAGGTCTAAAGTAAAGTATATCTGAAATCAGAGGACACTTCGCTTACGTTGTTTCTATTGGTATTTTTATGAATACTCAGACGACCCCTGGTTATGTGGAACTTTCCAATAGTTTTTGCAAAGCCGTGTTTTTGATAATACTGACTTTAGTATTAAACTACAGTATCTAGTAGGGTTTATTCCTGGAAACTAAGACAAAAACAGGTCTTCAAAATCTTCATGTGCACGTGTAGATATGCACATGTAGTATCTTCCACTAAAGCTGATCAGTCAATTAAAATAATAACTTGACCTAAACTAGAGTCATTCTTAAAAGTTTTATTTTGTCATTAGTGGATTTTTACCTCCTTCTGAGAGATGAATTGGGAATATCACAACATTTGGGGAACTCTCAGCTTGGGGAATGGGTGTTCACAGAAAAGTCTTTTATTGTCTAAAATGTCTTTGATATTTGAGGATACAGGAACAGGTGTGTGTGTGTGTGTGTGTGTGTGTGTGTGTGTGTGTGTGTGTGTGTGTGTTAGGGAGCAGGATAGTTATCTTGTTCTGTATCTCAGCAAGAAATGCAACTAGCTCACTGACCTCCCTAACAGCACACCACACTCTGGACTGCTTCCCTTTATGGCCTTTCTCCTTTTCAAAGCAATCCTTTTGGAAACCTGGAAGCATACCTATCCCTTGTTACAGCAAAAGAGAGAACACTGTGCTTTGTTCTGGGCCTTGCATCTATTAAAGAACATGTGTGAAAATGGATTTTTGAGCCCCCATTGAGAAAATGAAATGGATTGGGACATTTGCTAGGAAGTCATAGAATCATTTTCAGAGCTGTGTTAGCAGGAGTAGCCTTCTGAGACTATTGATTCTGTCCCAAGTACTCCAGTCTGTCCCTAGTGAGGTGGAACACTGTAGCTGCTTTAGTAAAGACAGTCACTTTCTAGGATGCTGAGTTTAGAAACAACACTAAATTTTATTCTTGGGAACTAAGAGATAACAAGCCTCCAATACTAGGAACTCACTGTGATAACTCACCTGCAAAGTTCAAAGCAAAAACAAGAGTACAGGGAACATGGGTTTCCTCTGAGTCATTCTGGCCAACAAGCTATTTGGACTGAAAAATAAGATTGAGCAGGGAAGAATGAACTACATCTGACCAAGGAACAATTTGATGAAATGTTTCATTGATTCAACCTTGGATGTGGATCAAGACTTTTGTCTATGTGAATTTCCCTCCTCAAAATACTTCCTGTCCACTGGATAGGATTATTTTAATATGTTTGAATCTTCTCCTTGGGGGATATAATTTCATATATTGAACTAAATTTAGCCATGGAGTGTTGATAGTATATAAAAAGAAATAAGGATAAAACAATAAAATAGAGTGAAATATGATCCTTATTAGATTATATCACACACATTTGCTGAATTACTAAGAGGGAAGAAGGCATATACCCTGGCTTGCAGCCTCTCAAGCAAAATGGTCTCTTTATTGGCATCAGAAGGTGCAATCAGAGACCAGCTGTCTTGATAAGCTACGGTGAGCTCAACACATGTTGCTAAATTGAATCGTAGATATTAGAAAGATCACTAAACCACTTCAGCTTTAGGTTCTTGGGAGAGGTCTAGTAAGGTAGAGCATTGTCCACACATTTCTAAAATGTCACTTTACTATAACAGGTGCCGAGAACAATAGCAAAAGGGTTGTCGTGGAGATCACACTCCACGTTTCATTCATTTTGACTGAACATTGTAAAGAATCTAGGAATGGGAAAAGCAATACATCTATCACCTTGTTCTCACAAGGCCATTCCTGCTTGAAAAATAAACATATTATATGACACTGAAAGTTAAGTAATTGGAACAGGCAAGGCTGCCTTATGGGTAAAGAAGCTTGCTGCTAAGCCTGATTATTTGAGTTTGATCCCTAGAACTCACATAGTGGAAGGAAAGTAACCAATCCTTCAATTTATCCTCTGATAAAATGTGTTCTATGATATGTATGCATACACAGACACACCGACACACAGACACACACAGAGACACACATATATACACACACACAATAGTCAAATATAAGTATCCCAAAGTTTATGTTCCATGACTTTATGTAGATCTCTTATTTGCCCAGTTTTTGAGCATCAACCTTTGATTCTTCAGAGGATGCAAATTAGTACCTGTTTAAAAAGCACCTATCAGCCTTGGGTCCTTGTGGAACATAGATAACCATGAATTCCCTTTTTATTATGCTAAAGATAGTAGAACTTGATAGCAGAATTGCTTATAATAAAAGACTGAGTGTAAGCAAACTGCCCAAAAATACATTATTATAAAAGTCGTTGAACAATGACCTGAAAAAATACTGTATAGATACCAAGATTATTTTGTAACTGTAGGCTGTTGATATGAAACAAGTTAAGATATCAATTGAAAACAGGTGTAATCCTCTTTGTAAATTGAATGTCAGTACACAATGTATATTATTATGGATTTCCATCGAGGCTTCACTAGAATACATATTATAACCGTGATATGACCTTATAAACTTGAGGTATGTGCTTGTCATAGAACTTTGGTGCAAAGGTCATTGTCACCGTTTTCGGTTTCTCCAAGCCTTGGGCTCTACTGCCAGTGGGACTTTTTCACAGGGTCTGTAAGTGATTTTCCCTTTTGCTGTCAAGGAACGTTTCTGTCCTGGGTTGTGGCAAAAGGGCAACTTCAGGTAAGACAATTTGCTCTCATGAAATCTAACACCCTGTTTTCTTTGGAGAGCAGATGAGAGACCACTGCATTTCATTCTTTCTCCTCTGTCTGTCTGTCTCTTTGTCTGTCTGTCTGTCTGTCTCTAGTTCCCCCATCTCCCACTGCCCCACTGGGTATGTGTGGGGGGGGAGGGAACATGCACATGTCTATTCTTGCACATGCAAAGGCCAACGCGAGACCTCAGGGGTCTTTGAAGCACGATTAATAAAAACTCAGAGAGAGAAGTTGGGGTTCAACTTGAAGGTCAGAAAAGTAGAACAGCTAGCAGCTGGCTTTTACCTCTACCTTAGTTCAAAAATAGTGATCCTGCTTCCATGAATCTCAGAATGAGACTATCTGGGAGCTTTCTCCTCCTGTTTCATAATCCTCTCTAGTTCTGGGATTAAAGGCATGCACCACTGTGATTAAAGGCATGCACTGCCCGGTTTCTATGGCAACTAGTATGGTTCCTGGGATTAAAGGTGTGTGTAACCACTGCCTGGTCTGTAAAGATGACCAGTGGGGCTGTTCTGCACTCTGATCCTCAGGCAAGCTTTATTTATTAAAATACAAATGAAATGCCGCTACAGGTCTTTATCAATTTCCACCATTTTTCTTTGAGACAAGGTTACTCACTGAATCGAAAGCTCATCACACCATTTGGGCCAGGCTTGCTGGCTTGTCCTTCACCATAATGCTTGGGTTACAGGAACCTGTTGAAGTACCCGCTTTTTGTTTTGTTTCAAGGTTGGCTCAATTATTATTTTTTTAAAGCAATCTTTTTTTTTAATTTTACTTACCTTTCCCAGTTCCCCCTCCATAACCTCCTCCTGGCCTCCTACATTCTCCCCACTCCACCCCCATCTACTGCTCAGAGAGAGTAAGGCCTCCCATGGGATATCAACAAAGTCTGTCACATCACAAAGAGGCAGATCCAAGCCTCCCCCCGCCAAATCTAGGCTGAGCAAGGTACCCCTCCACAGCAAATGGGCTCCAAAAAAGTCAGATTGGTTGTTTTTCTTTTTCTTTCTTTTTTTTTTAATGTGGGTACCTGGGATTTGATCTCAAATCTTCATGTGTATATGGGAAGTGCTCTTACCTACTAAACCCCTCCCCTCTGAGCTCCTGTCATGGTGAGAATCAGGAGGAGAGCAGCAGGATTCCTTCCTTCAGGCTGCACATGCACAGTGTTGATCAGACGAGTATCACAGAAATGCAATTGTGTAGATAACTAGATACACCCCCAACTAAACAAGAATTAGGAGAGACTGTCAAATTATGCTGTTTTGTTTTTAAGATTTGCCCTAATTGGTGTTTCTTTCATTTGTTTTTATTTAAAAAAATGTCGGTTTCCTTCAATGTGACAAAATGATGAATTTAGCTAATAAAGTATTATCCTTGAGTATCTTTAAAATATCTTCAAAACATTTTATAAACATGGGGTTTATATTACAAAACACTTTTGGTGCTTGCGGTGAAGATGAATTTCCTCATTTATAAATAGAGACCATGAAAACGTGAGAGAGGCTGGAAACAGGAGATGTAAGAAAGAACCAATTCCAAATCATATAAACCAGTAAACCAACAGAATGAGAATTTCGTTCTAGGCAATCTTCAACACAAATACATACTCATTTCTAAAAAAACAAAAACAAAAACAAAAACCAGACAAAGTTTTAAACAGATAGTTCTGAGGGTTAGGCACTTGCCTGCAAATGTGACCACATGAGTTCAATTCCTAGATTCAACATGGTGGAGGGACCCCGGGGAAAGGGTCCTCTGACAGCCACAGGTGCAACATTGCATGTGTCTGCCGGAAAGTGCGGGGGGCATTAAAACCTTTAAAAATTTTACTTTTAGGGAAATACTAAGCTGATTTTTACTTGGCTAAGTCAAATCTTTAAGGTATGTTTGCAAAGCCTAGGATGCTCCCTGCCCTCCTCCCCTACCTCATGGAACTGATGAAAGTAACTTCCGCTGGTACAGCAGGGATGGGGTAGAAGGGGTCTTTGGTAAGGACTTTTTTTTTTTTATGTACTGGATTAGTGTTCTTGCTGCCCTAACAAATGATCACAAATTAAGCAGCTTAAAACCACATGGATTTATTATCTCACAGTTCTGTATGCCAGACATCTGCGGTCTTGGCTGAACACAGTTCCAGACCTTTCCCACAAGGACAAATTCAAGGCTCTAGTTGGCCTGGGCTTTTGCCAGGAGGATTTGGGACAGGCTGCTTCCGACAATCAGAATGCTGGCAGATTTAACTTTAAGCAGTTGTCCAGCAGGGGTCTTGGTTTGCCTTCTTGCCTGTCACCTGGGGGTCATACTTATGTTTTATAGAGTACAATGTCTTCTCTCTTCTAATCTATCACTTGTTAATTCTGCCACAGTTCTCCTTAGTCTTCAGCTAGACAATTTTTTTTTAAGTAGTCAAACAATTAGATTGGATTCAGCCGGATGATGCCAAACATTTTCCCTCTTTTATGGTTGCTATAACAATGACATCTCAAAACAATCTCTGATATACATGCATATTGCTTGACTAAATAATCACACAATAGACTCTTCAGGGAATACCTTGAAAATCCAGTTTACCGAAAGTGTCCTCCCTCAAAACTTGGAAACAGAAATATCCATACTCCTCGATTTTCAAAGATTAATAATATATCAATAACCTTCAGTGTTTATATTTAAACATCCTATACATTTCACATATATGGAGACCTTTACCCCAACCCCTGAGTCTTGAATGCATTTGTTTGCAGATATTTCAAAGTGAATTGTTAAAATCTTGTCTAAGGTAAATACGCGTTTAATGTGTAGGCTACTCAGCCATAGGTTGCAAGGCCATAGGATAGCCAATACTACGCAGAGCTTGTAAAGCCATAGTCTGGTTTCTAGAGCGCAGTACAGCTGGGCAGCTGTGTCTTAATATAAATGCCCTCCACTGCCATTGCCCTGGCTGTTCTCACTGACTTTTCTTTTTATGGGTGTGAACTAGGTTTGAACATATAAGCTCCAGGACGAGAAAATTATTAACTCCCCTAGACCTCCTCCTAGCTGAATAAGAGGGCGTTTTCTTAAAAAAAAAGAAAGAAAGAAAGAAAAAGGAGAAAAAGAAAAAAGAAAAGAAAACTAAGTTTTCTTACCATTCAGTACAATTATTTATTTTGACTTCCTTATTCTGACCGCCGCAGACTACTCTGGAAGAGTATCACCATGTTTAAAGGACTGTGTAGATCCTGTAAAAGGTATATGAAAAATCATCTCAATAAATATAAATCAGATGTGGTTCTCTAACAAATCATCTATTCCCAATAATACAATTTCAATTTCCACACAATAGATGGATGATAGACAGATGATAGATAGATAGATAGCACATGGGATGATACACTTTGACAAGTGAGGGTAGAATAATTTGTAAATGAAGATAAAAGATGTGCGCCTTATGAAGAGGGATAGTCTAAGGGAACTGGTGAGAACAGACTATGCTTTTGGGGACTGTTGATGGGAGTAATTGATTTTGACTCTAGAAATCAAGGTAAGCAGGTAGAGTTTGCTCAACCCTTTATTCATTGGCGAGTTTTGCACCAGTATGTCAGGTGGGAGCAATGCTTGATACCATAGAGCAGTGGCTCCCAACATTCCTAATGCTATGACCTTTTAATGCAGCTCCTCATATTGTGATGAACCCCAACCACAAAATTATTTTCATTGCTGCTTCTTAACGGTCATTTTGTTACTGTTGTGAGTTGTAGTGTAAATATCTGCTTTTACCTTGGTCTTAGGTGACTCTTGTGAAAGGGTTGTTCAACTCCCAAAGAGGTCTCAAACCACCGGTTGAGAACCACGGTCGTAGAGGGTCAGGAGGCTAAGAATACATATCAGGTGCTACCGTGATAGACTCTACAATATACTGTTTTAGCCTGAAGATGTGTATTGCTCAGGTTATACATAAAAATTAGACCAAACAGGATATGTATATAAAGAGAAAGAAACGTAGAATAACAGTGAATTGGTTCACTTCACAGGCTCATAGCAACTGTCAAATTCAAAATCTGCAAGGTGGGCATGTTAGCTGGAGAACCACAGAAGAGCCTTGGGTGTGGTTCAAGGCCAAAGACTCTCAAGCCGAGGACACAAGAGGGAATCAGCATTGCAGATGAGGTCTGCAGCCTGTCTTCTGCCTGGATTCCTCCTGCCCAGGGAGGTCTGGATTTTATTTTAGCTGGGCCTTTGGTGAATTGAATAAGTTCATCCACACTACTGAGGGCAACCTGCTCTTTTCAAGGTTGACTTATCTAAACACTAACCTCATCTAAATATATCACGACAGAAACATCCAGAATAACCCAGACTGTAGCTCATAGGGGCCTAGGAGTGGTTATGAATGCAGGACACTAACCAACACAAGAAACTTATCTTTTGGGCTTTATGGTTTATTCTCAAATCCATTAAAAACATTTAATTTATATGGTTATAGCAACAACAGTAATGTGACCTGCGTATTTAGGTTCAGATTCCCTTGTCTAACAGCAACAAGGATATAAGTTGTAAATCCTTTGCTTCCATATATCTGTATATGTGGCCATCATCACCAAATGCTCGCTTCCTGCCAGGCACTGCACAGGTGTTTCTTGCAGCAAGCCTTCAGTGTAGATGTTACCGCTCGTATATCATGGAGAAGTAAGCAGTGTGAGGGTAATAGATTGTCTTGCAAGAAAGTCAAGTGAAGCGGCGAAGTAGGAACTCATTCTACAGAAGGAAATAGCTGGGAACTCAGTCCTTTCTCCGACTCAGCATCCCATAAGCATGCTCTGATTTGTCACAGCTGAAATAGCGGGAAGGTGATAAAACTTAAAATTAATTAGTAAGGTTTGTAGACTTTGGAATGTTTGAGGAAAATGTTTTGATGGCCTGCTAATGATGAAATAGTCCTCTATGTGAGCTGAGCATGGTGTTTATCTTAGCATTCTTACGTGGCTCTCATCTAATTAATATGAATACCATGGCTAACATTTCTGAATAGCTGTGTCTATTCGTCTAGTCTACATAAATGGTTGCAGTAAAAGGACTGTCAAAAAAAAAAAAAAAGCAAAACAATTCTCTCATGTTGGCAGAACAGATCTAATTCAGAACTCCACACAGGCTGCCCAGATAACATCTTGCTGAAACTGTATTAAAATCAGTGCTCTCTCTCTCTCTCTCTCTCTGTCCCTTTGCACTTGTTGGCAAGGGGCGTGTGACAGTTTCCAAGGAGTGATATTGGAGTAGTCCTGTGATTTATTTGTTCCTTTCATCCATTTCTGAAAGGAAACCAGAGCACTAACCATTTGGGGAAGGGATTTACATAATTGAATTAAATGATTTCTGTGTTCTTATCCCAGCATGCAGATGCAATATAATATTCCAGATGTCTTTTATTGACTGTTTCCTGTCTACCTAGAAATCTCTAGGTACGTTTTAGAAAGGAGAGAGACATTTGATGGGTATGAGAAGCGAGACTATGGTTTACTATGAAGAAAATATTCTTGTGTTAGGCACTAATTACTGTGTAGTGGACAGACACTAAGGTGACTGATGCCTAATAGACAGGCTTTGTTCTTTCCATGTTGTTTGAACCCCGATTCCCCATTGCGCTCCTATGAAAACCCAGTTATTGTAGGCAAGTCAGGTTCATCCTATTGCCCATTCATGCCTAGGTTTCCAGGAGGGAAATGGGCTGACTTCTGAGATGTAAGAAGTCCCCAGAAGGACTTTGCGTGTTGCACTTTATATCCTTATGAAAGAACCCAGAGAAATAACATGTCCATCTTCTCTGACCTGACCCTGTCTTGCCTGAGTGGAGAAGATAGCCAGAGCTATGCTTGTTGCCTTCCGATCACACAGGAATAATTGCTGTTCGAGAAAACAGTTACTTTGTTTGTGACATGTCAATAAACTCCTTCATTAAATTAACCCTGGAATTTTTTGTTGCTTCCCGATGAATCAGAGAGTGCTATTATTTTAGGCTGAGTGCCTCCATGTTGATATGACTGAGTCTTTTGAATTCATTCTGATGTCTGCTTCCTTTCTTTGAAGGGTATGCGGTTTATTTAGTTGTTTTGTTTTGCAGCCCGTGACCTTATCTTTGAATATTGGTGAGTCACATCTAGTCTCTTATCGGCGCAGAAGCATGTGTTGTGGAGGATGTGATGCATGAGAGTCAGACTCGTGCCTCACTGGGTCTTGAGCACTGGAGACTGTATGTGGAATGCTAGGCATGTGTGGATTCCTTTACGGAGAAACCACCATCACCAGGTTCCCTTCTAGCACCACACACACACACACACACACACACACACACACACACACACACACACACATTATAAGGAAGCAACATACCCTCTAAGACTATAAATGCTTTGCTCAGCTAGAATTTATGACTGAGAAATTCATAGTATGTGCTGGGAGGGAATGAGTACCGGTGGATCCTGGTTTTACTATATAAAAATGCAATAAGCTCCAAGTATTACTTAGATTGATATAAATACCATGATGAAGGGTCTGACTTTAGCTTTATATAGAACAAAACAAAATGGCAAATACCATACCAGGAAAATTAACCTATCATCTCAGTAAGGTTTACAGCATATTTAGTATGGGAGAATGCATATTTTTGGTAGATTCATACTCAGATAAATGGGGTGATGTAACCTGATAACAGTGCCTGGGACTCCACTGTAGGCCCCACTGCTGCTAAGTTCATGCATGGAAGCTTTAAACCTCTGGTGTGGTGGGAGTTGAAGGCAAGACTTTTGGAAAGTATTTAGACTAAGATGAGCTCTTTGTGCTAGGGTGTGTACCCTTAAGTGAGGAGACAAGGGAAATTTATTTCCTTTCTTTTCTACCATGTAAGAATGCAGAAGCAGTGTCTACGCATCAGGAAGAAGATCACAAAACCAATGTGCCTTCCGTATTGGACTCCCATGCATCAGAACTACGAGAAATCAATGTCTGTTTATAAAGCCACTCTCAGTGATGTTCTACAGTAGTGGTTGAAGAAGGATAACATACATACCCAGTTATTCTTCTCGGCTTACTGATGCTATAAGGATTTCACTAGTGAGTAAAGAGGTAGAAAGTTATCAGCACCTACATTATCTTTTTTTTTTTATTGAGCTCTATATTTTTCTCTGTTCCCCTCCCTGCCTAGCACCTGCATTATTTTGACTACTGTCACAAGAGGAGACTTTAGGAATGGAAAATATGGATTCAGCATTAAACTTACCTTAATTCCATCTCTTCAGGGACCATTTTTTTTTTTTGTGGGAACAAGTTCTGTAGTTAGTGGTGAGTGAGGTGAGAATGGTCTCCCTTCTAAAGTTAGTATTTACTCTGCACATTTTTTTCCATGGGTTGTTTGTTCTTCTGACCTAGAAAGAGTCCAGTTGCTAAACAGCAGAAAGTGGTGATGACTGCCTGATAGCTTCCTGCAGAAGAGGAAAAAGGGTGAGGAGGGCCATGACCTTATGAACTCCCACCACGATTTGGTACTTAGCAGGTACTTGAGATGTCATAGTGTACTAGCTCAGGTTAAATATAGAATAGATGCTCTAGGGCATCTACTTCTGGAACTCAAAATGTGTTCTCCAACTTGAATACAACAGGCTTAGGTTTCGTGCTTATCTTTTGAACTTTCTGACTATACCGACTTACAGAAACAAAATTTACTATGGAAGGAACTCATTGCTTTTCCTCGTATGACTTAATTGCTAAGTGTCTCTTAACCTTTAATTAAAAACTTAATGTGAACATTTAGTGTTTACAAATGATTTATATAAGAAAGGACTCAGTATCTCTGCTTTAAAATTTGTCTGTATTCCTAAAGAACAGTTAAGAAATTTATTTACAGAATATCTTTCTATGAAAGATAGAGAAACCACATATATGTTTCCACATTAACATGTTTTACAAATGTAATTGGAAAAGATTTGGGTGAACATGGAGATTGGTCCAGTCCACCATTCTGTTTTAGAAAGTTATTGGTTTTTAAGGAAATTCCTCATTCAAGGAAAACTTTGAAAGTCGAAAACAAACAAATCAAGATTTGGGGTTTTATTCTGACCTTTATTGTTTGTAAAAGTTCTGAAAATTGCCAGGCAGTGCTGGCACACACCTTTAGTCCCAGCACTTGGGAGGCAGAGGCAGGCAGATCTTTGTGAGTTCAAGGCCAGCCTGGTCTACAAGAGCTAGTTCCAGGACAGGCACTAAAGCCACAGAGAAACCCTGACTCAAAAAAAAGTGATGACTTAATTTTTTATGTTTTCTCATCCTTAAAGGAAAAGCAGTAATGACATATGAGAGACCTTTTTAGTTATGAGAGAGAGAGAGAAAGAGAGAGAGAGAGAGAGAGAGAGAGAGAGAGAGAGAGAGACAAAGAGAGAGAGAGAGACAAAGAGAGAGAGAGACATGGGAGAAGAGAGACAGAGACAGACAGAAGCAGAGAGGAACAAACCAGAACTGAAGTGAAGCTATAAAACATCAAAGTTTGCTTCCAGTGAGGTACTTCCTACAACAAGTTTCCACCTCCTAAAGATTCCATAGCCCCCTCAAACAATGGCATCAGCTAGGGACCAAATGCATGAACATATGGAGGACATTTCTCATTCACACAACCACAAGATCCAAGAACACACGTGGCCTGATCGGTTCTGGAGAGGACATATTAACTGCATCCTAACATCCTGGGGAAGAGATGGAGAAGAACCATGTTTGCTCTTTCATAAACACCATGCTGCTGTGGAAACTAATCCAGATCCATGAGATGGGACCCAATCTGAGAAGTCAGCATCACTGCGGGAGTGATAGTGGAGCCCTATGGAGAGTTTCCATTAAGTGTCTTCTTTTGACGGTTCCTTCATCTTCACACTGCAAAACTAGAAATGAAGCAGAAGGACCTTCAAGGAACTCCCAAACTGTATCATTGTATGTGCTCATTAGTGAAATGCTAATAATAACCTTAAGCCAGTTATTCACTACCATATGGAGAAGGTGGATGGTATGTATATATCCCCATATGCCTGGAGCAGTCTCGATTTACCCAAGCATCCTCCTATAATTGCAACTAGCTCTCATATTCATTCTCAAATCACTTGAAGTGAATGATAAATGATTTAGTCACTCTAGAATAAACCTTGTTTAGGAGTGAGGTTTTATTGCAAAGCCCGCAGGAAGAAACACAGAGAAGTTTATGCCCCAAAGGTCATGCGGTGCCTGATATTTTCACAAACGCTGACCATGTGCATGGGGAAATTGTGTTCATATGCTTCAAAAGGAGAAGGTATTGTGAGCCTAGCTGGGAACAGAAGTAGTTTCAGTCTAAGGTAGCATTGAAGGATGGATTTGGTGGTGAAAAGGGACAGGTATAAAATCAGGTATAAAATGAAGCCACCCCACAGCTGAGCTTTTGCCTCATTCCGCTCTGGTTTGTTTGGTTTTTAAACCTGTGTACTGACAAATCTGAAACCGCCTGATCATTCCTACAAATTCAGCTAAATTGGACTCATGAGCTAATACAGTGTTATTATTAGGGACTGAATCACTCACTCTGAAACCATTATCTGATGCATCTCAGAAACAAACATTGGGAAGATGTGCCACTTTTCCTACTTGTGCTTGCTGAGTGGGATACAAACATCACAAGGACATAGGGGACACAAGCTCATATGCAGGTTAGCTCTCATGCCCATAGATAAGTATGGGAAGAGAACCAGGTGAATATTTACCTAGAGGCAGTTCCAGCTGCAGGTTACTGATTCAGAGTGGGGAGTATTGAAAGTAGGGATGCCTCAGGCACACACTATGCATTCATCCATGGAGAAGTGCAAAACCAAATCAGATTCATTTCCTCCAGTTGTTCTGAATCATGGCCTGCATCTGTGTAGTACCTGGGAAGCTTATGGCGTGCATGCCAGAGCCCAGAGTTTCAGGTTTCAGATTGGGGTATTTAGAGCCAAAACTGAGAAGAGTAGTAGTAATTATGTTCAGGTGATGCTGATCACACTATCTGTCCACATTTGGAGAGTCCCTTTCTCTCTCTCTCTCTCTTTCTTCCTTCCTTCCTTCCTTCCTTCCTTCCTTCCTTCCTTCCTTCCTTCCTTTTTTCCTTCCTTCCTTCCATTATTTCTTGGTAGGGGTAGTATTTCCTGCCCTGTTTCATATCTGGAACCATATTTGATCATATTCTCTCTCTCTCTCTCTCTCTCTCTCTCTCTCTCTCTCTCTCTCTCTCAGGGTTGTGTATGTGGGTATGTGAATGTGTGTATACATGTAGTGTGTATGCATTCTGATTATTTTTATTCAACTTTTTTCGTATATTTTTGAAGCTGCAGGGCAATTGGTAATGAAAAGTCCCCAAACTATCTTAATACAAAATATACAGCTTTAATAAACAGAAGTAAGACTTACAACAGCTTACACCAGAATGTAAACGATCCGTCCGGACGCAGGAGCCAGGCAAAAGAGAGCTAGTGGGAACGCGCTTGCACGTTTATAGGCAAGCTTTAGCCTAAGGGCGACACGCCTCCCAAACAGAATGTGATTGGCTGAACTCCCCTATCATATTTTAATCATTTCCTCCTCCCCAAACTCTTCATAGAACCTTCCCACCTCACTACCCACCCAAGTTTATATTCTTTCACTCTCTACGCTATCTTCCAAGAAGGGAAAATACAAAAGTCAAAATCAAAACAACAAGCAAAAGATCAATAAGGCAAGAAAACAAACAAAATAAACAAGCAAATAAAACTCCATAAAAGTCATTTTGTCTGGTCAACTACACTGGGCATGGGGCCTTGCCTGGAGAATCACTTCTTTAGACTACACTCTTCTTGACTTTCTATTCTCACTACTTTAATTTGGTAGGTTTTAATCATTTCTTGTATTCACTCTTACTGTGGGTTCCCTCTTTGTGTTGTTACCTTCTGTCCCAACTATTGCTAATATGATTTTTCTAAAATAAAAACTTGACTAAAATCACTCAGTTCCTTAAAATGTTTCATTTTAAGTCTTCTTGCTTGACCTAAGTTGAAAGTAAATGAACAGGTATGGATCCTGTTACTACAACAGCCCCATCTCTCACTCCTCAGCTAGGCTGGGATGCACAAAACCTGTACTCAGAAGAGTCCACATCCTTCCGGGCAAGGTGCTCTCATTCCTGCAGCTACAAAACAGTGGTGAGCACACCCTTCCAGGGTTCATAGTCACAGGTCTCCCAGTGCAGCTGTCCTTTCAGACCGGGAAATTTATTTTACCCTTTGCTCGTTCCTTATCTGTGGAGTAGAACTGACAGCATAGATTTTACAGCTTAAGACTATCAAGATGTAAGCGTTTAGAGCGTGTACTCTGATGACAGGCATGGCAAGTGGCAGACATTTAAATGTCAGTTGCTGGTGGACAATTTCTTTAAAGGAATTTCTCAGCTATCTGAATACCAGTTTAGACAACATGTCCTTCCAGGAGACAGCTTTTTTATGCTCTTCATCAGATCTTTCTCTGATAACTTATGATATTTTATGTTTCTGTGTCATACCACACGTTTATCTTCATCCATTTATTTTATTGCCTTTATTCGTTGATCATATTGACATTATGGAAGCCTGTCTGCAGTTCTCTAAAGTGTTGATTTGATTGACTTTATTGAAAAGTCAACTGGTAGACCTTAGACACTGGGTTACCTGTCCTCTAGAAGGTGAGTATGTGACATTGTGAAACAAGAAAAAAAATGCCTGAATAAGACAACATAAGGGGATCACGGGGATTCGAATTGGAAAGGATGAAGTTAAACTTTCGTTATTTGCTGATGATATGATAGTGTACATAAGCGACCCCAAAAACTCAACCAAAGAACTCCTACAGCTGATAAACACCTTTAGTAATGTGGCAGGATACAAGATCAACTCCAAAAAATCAGTGGCCCTCCTATACATAAAGGATAAAGAAGCAGAGAGGGAAATCAGAGAAGCATCACCTTTCATGATAGCCACAAATAGCATAAAATATCTTGGGGTTACTCTAACCAAGGAAGTGAAAGACCTATTTGACAAAAACTTTAAGTCTTTGAAGAAAGAAATTGAGGAGGATACCAGAAAATGGAAAGACCTCCCCTGCTTTTGGATTGGGAGAATCAACATAGTAAAAATGGCAATTCTACCAAAAGCAATTTATAGATTCAATGCAATCCCCATCAAAATCCCATCAAACTTCTTCACAGACCTTGAGAGAACAATAATCAAGTTTATATGGCAAAACAAAAAACCCAGGATAGCCAAAACAATCTTATACAATAAAAGAACTTCTGGAGGCATTACCATCCCTGACTTCAAACTCTATTATAGAGCTACAGTATTGAAAACAGCTTGGTATTGGCATAAGAACAGAGAAGTCGACCTATGGAATCGAATAGAAGACCCAGATATTAACCCACAAACTTATGAACACCTAATTTTCGACAAGGGAGCTAAAGGTATACAATGGAAGAAGGAAAGCATCTTTAACAAATGGTGCTGGCATAACTGGATGTCAACCTGTAAAAAAATGAAAGTAGATCCATATCTATCACCATGCACAAAAATCAAGTCCAAATGGATTAAAGACATCAACATTAATCCGTCCACTTTGAACCTGATAGAAGAGAAAGTGGGAAGTAGTCTACAAGATTTAGGCACAGGAGGCCTCTTCCTAAGTAGGACCCCAGCAGCACAGACAATAAGAGAAACAATGAATAAATGGGATCTACTGAAACTGAGAAGCTTCTGTAAAGCAAAGGACACTGTCAGTAGGACAAAAAGGCTGCCTTCTGACTGGGAGAAGATCTTCACCAACCCCTCATCAGACAAAGGTCTGATCTCCAAAATATACAAAGAACTCAAGAAACTAGGCACTAAAACTCTAATTAACCCAATTAAAAAATGGGGTACTGAACTTAACAGAGAATTCACAACAGATGAACTTCGAATGGCCAGAAGACACTTAAGGTCATGCTCAACCTCCTTAGCGATCAGGGAAATGCAAATCAAAACCACTTTGAGATACCATCTTACACCTGTCAGAATAGCTAAAGTCAAAAACACCAACGATAGCCTATGCTGGAGAGGATGTGGGGTGAGGGGAACACTCATCCATTGTTGGTGGGAATGCAAACTTGTGCAGCCACTGTGGAAATCAGTGTGGCGGTTTCTCAGGAAACTGGGAGTCAACCTCCCTCAGGACCCAGCAATACCACTCTTGGGAATATACCCTAAAGATTCCCTAACATACTACAAAAGCATTTGTTCAACTATGTTCATAGCTGCACTATTTGTAATAGCCAGAACATGGAAACAACCTAGGTGCCCCTCAATAGAAGAATGGTTAAAAAAGGTGTGGAACATATATACATTAGAGTTTTACTCGGCGGTTAAAAACAATGACATCTTGAATTTTGCATGCAAATGGATGGAAATAGAAAACGCTTTACTGAGTGAGGTAAGCCAGACCCAAAAAGAGGAACACGGTATGTATTCACTCATAAGTGGATTCTAACCATAATTAAAGGTCTTTGAGCCTATTATTCGTGATCCTAGAGAAGCTAAATAAGAAGATGAACCTGATGAAGATTATTTAGCTATCCACCAGGAGGTAGGAAATAGACAAGAGTCCCAGGTAACCTCGGGTGCATGGTGGGGTGGGAGGGTCGATGGAGGGGGAGAGGGCTAGAGAGAAGGGAGTAGGGGAGGAACGGGGAAAGCTTGGTGGCCGGGGATGGGGGGGGGAGGGAGGTAGGATGAATATGGGATCAGGGAACAATATATTTCAACTAAGGGAGCCATTTTAGGGTTTACAGGAGACTTGATTATATATGGGATCCCAGGTCCAAGGAGAAATCCCCCAGATTGCTCTCTGGACAGAGGAGAGGGTGCCTGAATCGGCCGTGGCCCATGACCATACTGATGTATATTTTGCTTATCACCATAGATCCTTTGTCTGGCGAAGGACGGCTATGCAGTCGGAGGCCCACATTGGAGCAACGGATTGAGCCCCCCGAGGTCCGGAGGGGGAGCGGAAGGAGGAGGAACATGAAAGACGAAATCAGTACTGCGAGGGATGCTATCACCCACTGATACAAGGGAACGGATCTGATGAGAATTTACCAGGGCCAGTCGGACTGGGACTGAACGAGGACGTGATCTAGCCAGATTCTCGGAATTTGGCCGGATTCTCTGACTGTGGCTGGCCCGGGGTCTTTCTGAAAAGCCATTGACTATGACACTGGGACCTGTTTCCTCTGCATATGCTGGTTTTTGGGGATCCAGTCTGTTTGGATGCTCGCCTTCCTGGACCTGGAGGGAGGGGGGAGGGAGCTGGAGCTTCCCACAGGGCAGGAAACCCTGACTGCCCTGGGGGACGGAGGGGAAGGAGGGGGGGAGTGGGGGGAGTGGGAGGGTGATGGGAGGGGGGGGCGGAAATGGAAACTTTTATAATTTAATAAAATTTACTAAAAAAAAAAAAAAAAGAAAAAAAATGCCTGGAGACCAAGGCTGCTTTGGGAAGCTTTTAGCCAGGAGTTCTCTCCTCTTTGTATTTTTCCAACCACAGGTTGACCATTACAAAATTTATCACTTTTTGCCTGCAAAAATCAAATATGTGCAGGACACATAGAACCAGGACTGATTGATGCTTTCTGTCATTGATCAAAATAATTTTGAAAGATTTGAAATTTTTTTAGAGAGGTCATGTAGTAAAATGCAGAAACCCAAACACGCAGCTTGATAGCATCCATGTATGAAAGACCATGTAACTGAGATCGAATTAAAACATTCCTCTACTTAATATGATGGCCTGTGAAATCAGGAACAAGACAAGGTTGTCCATATCTATTCAGTACATTTCTTGAGGTCTTAACTAGAGCAATAAGTCAACAAAGGAGATCAAGGGGGGGTACAAATCATAAAAGAGTAAGTCAAACTCTCATTATTTGCTGATGATATGATAATTTACATAAGCAACCCCCAAAATTCTACCAAGGAATTTCTACAACTCATACACACTTTCAGTATCATAGCAGGATACAAGGTTAACTCAAAAAATCAGTAGCCCCCCTTTACACAGATGATAAATGGGCTGAGAAAGAAATCAGAGAAACATCACTCTTCACAATAGCCATAAATAGCATAAAATAACTTGGAGTAACTCTAACCAAACAAGTGGAAGACCTGTATGACAAGAGCTTTAAATCTTTGAAGAAAAAAAATTGAAGAAGACACCAGAAAGTGGGAAGATCTCCCATGCTCTTGGGTAGGTAGAATTAACATAGTAAAAATGGCAATCTTACCAAAAGCAATCTACAGATTCAATGTAATGCCCAGCAAAATTCTTCACAGATCTTGAAAGAACAGTTCTCAACTTTAAATATGGAAAAACAAAAAACCAAGGATAGCCAAAACAATCCTGTATAACAAAGGAACTTCTGGAAAAATCACAATCCCTGACTTCAAACTACTACAGAGCTTCAGTACTGAAAACAGCCTGGTATTGACATAAGAACAGACAGGAGGACAAATGGAACCAAATCAAAGACTCAGATATTAATCCATACACCTACAAACACCTGATTTTTGACAAAGAAACAAGAAATATCAAATAGAAAAAAGAAAGCATATTTAACAAATGATGCTGGCATAACTGGATATCAACATGTAGAAAAATAAAATAGATTCATATCTATCACCATGCACAAAACTCAAGTCCAAATGGATCAAAGACTTCAATATAAAGACAGCCACACTGACCCTCATAGAAGAGAATGTGGGAAGTACACTTGAATGCATTGGCACAGGAGACCACTTCCTAAATATAACCCCAGTAGCACAGACTCTGAGAGAAAAAAAATTAATAAATGGGACCTCCTGAACTGGAAAGCTTCGGTAAAGCAAAGGACATGGTCAATAAGACAAAACAACAGCCTACAGAATGGGAAAAGACTCCACTAACCCCAAATTAGACAGAGGTCTGATTTCCAAAATATACAAAGAACTCAAGAAATTGGCCGTCAAAAGAACAAATAATCCAATAAAAACGGAGTACAGACCTAAAAAGAGAACTCTCAACAAAGGAATCTAAAATGGCTGAAAGATGCTGAAGAAAATGCTCAACATCCTTAGCCATCAGAGAAATGCAAATCAAAACAACTGAGATTCCATCTTATACCTGTAAGAATGGTCAAGATCAAAAACACTGATGACAATTTTTGCTGGAGAAATTGTGGGGTAAAGGGAAAACTCCCGCATTGCTGATGGGAATGCAAGCTGGTACAGATGTCAGTGTGGCGATTTCTCAGAAAATTAGGAAACAACCTTCCTCAAAACCCAGCAATACCACTTTTGGGTATATACCCAAAGGATGCTCAATCATACCACAAGGACATGTGCTCAACTACGTTCATAGCAGCACTATTTGTCATAGCCAGAACCTGGAAACAACCTAAATGCCCCTCGACCAAAGAATGGATAAGGAAAACGTGGTACATTTACACAACGGAGTACTAACTATACAGCAGAAAAAAGTAATGACATCTTGAAATTTGCAGCAAATGGATGGACCTAGAAAACATCATATTGAGTGAAATAGCTCAGACCCAGAAAGACAAATATCATATGTACTCATTCATAAGTGGTTTTTGGACATAAAGCAAAGAAAACCAGTTTACAAATCACAATCCCAGAGAACCTAGACAACAAAGAGGACCCTAAGATAGACATACATGGATCTAATCCTCATGGGAAGTAGAAAAAGACAAAATCTCCTTAGTAAATTGGGAACATGGGGACCATGGGAGAGGGGTGGAAGGGATGGAAGAGAAAGGAAGGGGAGCACAGAAAAACATAGCTCAATAAAATAAAAAAAATTAAGATGACCTGTCTTGACCAATGCAATGTGTTATTATGAAAGGTATATTAGGCTTTCCTAGAGGAAGAGAACCAATAGAACTAGCACTTTAAATCGCTATAAACACATAATACACAGTCAGAGGATATAATTAGATTGATTCATAAGCAATGAGTTCCACAATAACCTATAGTCTACAAATCTGGAAAAGCATTGTCTGCCAATCCAAGAAGCAGAAAGCCTTAAAACAAAAGAGCAGTGGTAGAGATCCAGGGTAAAGCTGAAGGCCTGAGAACTCGTTAGGGAGTTGCTCATTCATGGCTGAGTTAAAAGGCTGAATCTGGAGCCTGATGTCCTCAGGCAATAAAGCGACAAAAAATTACCAGCTCAAGACGTTGAACACACCCCTACTCCCATGTTTCCATTTCATTGGCATTCCCATATTATTTGGATGGAACAGTTCATAATCAGAATCAGATTTATCCATTCAGTTACTGGTCCACAAACTTAATATAGCATTCATAAAAAACAGACTGCACAGGTCAAGAGACGAGGGTTCTGGAGTAGGGAAAATGTTTATATTTTGATTGGAGCATCAATTACATGGTTGTGTTATTCTTAGGAAATATTATCAAACTGTGTAACATTCTCAGAAATACTGAGAAGTGTGCCTAATCTAATGTCGAGGCATCTCTCAATCCAATCTAGTCAATACACAAGATTAGTCATCACAAAAGGTAACCACCGATTTTACTTCTAATATGACTTTGTCTCTTTTGAATCAAATTTGAGTAGAATAGAATTGTATTATAGATGACCTGAAAGCTTAATATCTTTGACTCATAATTTTCTGTAGCAGATTTATCTATCTCTGTGAAACATTTCATTTTGTGATTGCTGAATAGCTTCTGTATTCAAATACATTATGATTTATGTATTTCTCTTAATATTGATGGAGGGAAGCAATGAAATATTATATAAATATAATATATACATTTAAGCATGATAGCCTCTTTTGTTGTTTGTCGTGTCTAAGGTGATGATGGTGTTTTTACTTCAGATCTTTCTAAACCATGTTCTTCCTACCTGCATAGTATGGTGAGAGGGTTACATTTTAATCTGCTCTCAAAACAACTCTTTGGTATTGGTGACTTCTTTCGTTTTGCTTCTATTTCTTTGACATTTGCTCTTTACCAGTTTTATTTTCTCTTTTAGATTGTGTTTGTTCTTTTCATAGCTTCTTGATACAGAAACTTAAATGATTTCTTCTTCCCTAATGCATATTCACAATGCTACTCATTTTCTGCTGAGCACTGGTTTTCACAGGTTGTAGGTGGTTCTTTTCATGATCGTTTGCTTTCATTGTGTTTAGTTCTCTAACTAATGAGTTTCATATATGTGTGCAATGCATTTTGCTCACATTTACCTTCACCACCCTGACTACTCCCCAAACCCCTTCCTATTTCCCTACCTAACTTCCATTTTAATGCCCTCTGTTTTAGTTTGTTTAAATAATATACAGAGTCTAGCTTTTGTTGCACATATAACCCTTTTGGTGCAGGGTATTCACTGGAGCATGGTCAGTTTACCAGGGAGCATACCATTAGAGAAAACTGACTCTTATTTCCAGAAGGCATGTGACATGTGAATGTGATATCTAAGGCTTGTGAATCCTTCCCCTGGCCACTTTGAAGGTTGTATATATATAGTCACTAAATGTGCCATATCTATTTGGAAAAGATATAGCTGTACCTTTTGAGTGCCGTCAATAATGCACACACACACACACACACACACACACACACACACACACACACACACACTGCATTCATTTTTAAAGTATATTTATATATTTTATTGAGTTAATTTAAGTAATTGAAATTTGTCTGTGAAGGATATTTCTTTTTTTCTTTTTTAAAATTGCTTTATAAATAATACCATTCAAAAGTTCCATTTCCTCCCCTCCTCCCATTTCCCTCCCGTTCCCCTCTCACCCTCCTCCCCCCCATTCCTAAGAGATGGCAGGGTACCCTGCCCTGCGGGAAGTCTAAGGCCCTCCCCCTCCAGAAGGATATTTCTCCAGAAGGATATTACTTAGCGAAGTAATTTTCTTATTAGCTTAATTAAGTAATCTACCCTAAATCTATATCGTTTGATGTAGAAAGAAGGCCACACCTTCTGGAGTCAGCATGTATAAAGGACATGAAAGAAGGAAGCTGTTGTTCTTTGCTTTGCTCACACTCTCACTGGGAAGTCCATTCCATCACTGACATTGAAGACTGTTTCTCTAGGATGCTGCATATACTGAAGACCAGCTGAGATATTAGCTGTGGACTGAACAGCTATGTGACTCTTGGACTTTCCATCTGGAGGCAGCCATTGTTAAAATAGTTGGACCATAACCTGCAAGGCACTCTAATAAAATATATTAATTCAATAAAAATATATAAATTCAATAAAAATATATTAATTAATTCTAACAGCTCTGTTTCTCTGGAGAACCCTGACTAATACATTTATGGAACATGTTAAAATTCTCTGCTTAGAAAACAATTTTCCATATTATCATGGAATGGACTTGAGAAAAGAAATCATGTATTTGCTGTGTACTAGATGGGTGTACTGGGAAAGCTATTCAACTCATATTAATCTCAATCATCTCAGCTATAATACATCCCCTTAGGAACCCTTGGACAATAGTGAGAATTCAGTAGAATGTTCTATGAAAAGCAGTTTCTAGAGCCAGGATAATTTCAATAAGTTCAATATTGAACTATAGCTATTTTACTTTCTAGAAACATAGATGGTAATATACATGATATTTTAAAATGTTACATAGTTATTTCCATATACCCAGCTCACCATTATAATATCTGTTCCTGTCTGATGTCTTAACTGCAAATCTCTAGGTCAGTTTAAATGAATTATCACTGTTAAGAGAAATGGAAAATTTTTATTCTTATGAAAGTAAATTACTTTTGCCATCTATTTCGTTGCAACCATGTAAGAAAGTTGTCCAAAACATAGTAGCCTAAAGGAACAAACCATGATTATTTCACCATTTCAATTAGTTGGGAAGGAGAGGTCAGTTGAGTTGAGGTCTATGGCTTAGGTTTTCTATTATGTTTGCAATCAAGAGCATCAGCTGTGGCCACACTTATTTCCACCCCCAGTCAAGGCTGGATCACCCTATCCAAGTTTAGCATCATGTCTACAGGCAGCCCTCATGTCATTGCTGATAATGTTCAGAGACATCTCAACTTTTACATAGGATTTTGAAGTAGAAATTTGCTTCTCTCAGAGGAGGGAGAGAGAGAGAGAGAGAGAGAGAGAGAGAGAGAGAGAGAGAGAGAGAGAGAGAGAGAGAGAGAAGAGGAGGGGAAAATGAGAGAAGAGGAAAAAGGGAAGAGGGGAGAGCAGGAGAGAGAGTTTTACTGATTTAAATATTCTGTTCACTAAAAGAAGTCATTAGATTGAACCAAGTGACTAGGTTTAGCTTAAGTGGTAGGAATAGACAATGACATAGGTATCATGAGACAGCTCCTTCGGGGTCACCATAGAAGCTATCTTATATGAAATTCAGATCGTTCTATTTGTTTAACCTTCCGTTTCAGCTTGGTCAAGGGAAAAAAGAAGCATCAACTACACACTGAATGTTTTACATACTGTTCGTCAACTTCATGAATTAATTATCTGTCATATTTAATGCCATGGAATAAGCTGAAAGGTTTTAGTTAAAAAAAAACTTAACAAATGACTAACAGAATGAATAAACAAACTCTTATTTTTATCCAAAAAGTTAAAGGGTTATGTGATGATAAGAGTCTTATTCAAAAACAAAAAGAAAAACAAAAATATCGTGTGTTTCAGGTGATTTTGCATCACATCCTGGATGTAGATTCTGGGCTTTAGATTTCCCAGGGTTAGGAGGTTAAAGATATCTTTGCACACCTGGACAATTCAACATTTCCAATGTCCTTATTAATTCAAGAAACAGAATTGTCTTAAAAAAAAAACCAAGAACCAAAACAGAAGAACTGATTAAAATTTCTGTCTCTGTGATTACCAGCAACATCTGCCTTGTGCCCTGGGGTCCTCTTTTATCCTTAGTATGTTTAGATTTTCAAAGATTTCCTTCTGCACCTGCTTTCTGATGAATCCATGACTCTCATCAGAGAAGATGTTAGAGTTAATTTATTCAAAAGTAAAGCAAAGACACCTATGCTTCTCAGAGCTGTCACGCGTGGAAGCAGAGAACAGACCCTTCTGCTCCTTTGTTCTCTGTGTGTACAAGGCAAATGGCTTAGGGAGTTTAGTATGCAGGCATATTTAATTCCAATTAGTCAAAGTCTGCTTAATAATAAAGAATGGGCATGTAGACAAATAAGGCCATTTAAGGAAAGTTTCACTGTTAAGCCTTGTATTTTGCTACGTTTTAGTCACTTGAAGGAACTGTTGAAGACAAATGTGTGATCCTGAATGGATGGTAAGTTCTAATTTCAATTCCAGTCAAGACTGGGTTACATTCTCCTATGGGAATTCTGAAATCTATGAATCATCTCTCTAGAAAAATATGCATATTCATATGCATTCAAATTGTAAAGGGTTTTGGAGATTTCACAGACTCCTTTTATATGAGGAAATTGCTGGGTGGGAAGTGGGGATTTTTAAGATCAGAAGATGCTAGCTGCAAGGGTTTGTGTATTTGGGGCTTTTGAATCTCCCCTGAGAGATCTCAAATGGCCTTATGTGAGAGCAGTGATAGCACTGGGGAGTGAAGAAAATGTTTCTATTTCAGTAGTTATCAAACTTTTTACCATTTCCTGAGAAACCTGGTAAAACACATAGGTTTCTGGGCTCCACAAGGAATCTTCCTTCAGGAGGCCCTGGGAGATGCTGAAACATTTGCTTTAGATGTGCCCAGAAGACACTCGCTCATGTGGCCAAGGAGCCCAGCATGCAGAGGTGCCTGGGAGCTGGTTCCATTTTTCTCACTTTGATGAGCTTTGCTCAGGATACTCGTCGGTTTCATAACCTCCTGTGAGGTGTCTATACTTGGGACAAAGTTATCTCCAAATGGCCCGATGTGTTACTTCAAACAAGAAAGGGAATAAATGAAAATATAAGTTATCATTTACTAGATACTTACTTCATGCCAAATAGTCTCTCCTAAAACCACCAATTTAATTCCTAAGAACTCAGCAAACAGATGCTTACTCCACAAACAGGATAAATGATCTTATTTAGTAGTAAACATTTTTTTTCTTGGTTATAAAGCTGGACAGTAGCCAAAGACTTCAGAGGGTGTGCTCTGTCCCAAGCATTTCTTGTCAGCACAGTGTTCTTTCTCCTACACCTTTATTAATCCTAAATATGGAGACATCATCTACACTGTGCACACCTTTGCTACCTCGGATCTTTTGTTAAATGTCAGTGCTATTGGTAGAGGGGAAAGAACTAACTTGGTAACCTGAGGTCCAGACTTGAACCTGACTGTGTTATCTAAGTAAAGGGGCCATAACGAATGATATCATGGTGAAGAGAAGAATTCAGTCTGGAGTTAGAGTGGATGCACCTGATTTTACCCTTTCAACTAAGAACTCGTTTGGAATGCCCCCACTTAATGCTGGTGTTTATCGTGTCTTCATGATTCAGGAGCCCAGCAGAGATTTGCAAACATTAGACCCTCTCAGGACCTAGGCACGAGTGTTTCAGTGATACTCCCCTTCTGAAGGAAAAACAGAAGTTATGAAATCAGAGTGTGAATATGCTCTACCGGCTTGTGAGCTAGACACTTCATCCCCAGCTGGTTGTATTTTTTTTTTTTTTTTTTTTTGGAGGTGGTAGAATCTTCAAGGGAGTGAACTCTACCAAGAGAAAGTAGGTGACTGGGGAAAGTGCTTGCAGGTATTTTGTGCTGGGTTTTTCCTACCTCCTACCCTTTCTTTGTCTCTTGTCCATCAGGCATTAGAGACAGGCCTCTGTCACAAACCTTGGGGCCATGACATTCTCCTAAGCACATAGGCCAAGTACCCACTTACAGAACTGTCTAAACCATAAGCCAAGAAAATAATTTCTCCTTTAAACTATTTCTCGCATGTATTTTGTCATTTTGATGAGACAAGTCACTAATGCTTACATATGAATATCTGGAGCTAGAAAGATGAGAAAAATCAAGCCTACGAAACTGTTAGGGACAGTAGAACCTTTGGCAAAGTTTTAAAAATGGACCGTGCTTAGCTTCCCCTGGTAATTCAAGGTACGTGAACAATCTCCAGCAATAATGTTGGGCTTGTACTGATGTATCATCTCCAATGTGGGAGAAGAAAGGCCAATGAAGAGCTAACAGAAATTCACTGTATTAGTTAACATTCCATCACTATGACAATTACATGTGATAGCTAGTTTATTAGGAGAAAAATATTTTAACTCATAATTTCGGAGGTCTGAGTTGATATTGGTTAGCACTACTGCTTTAGGACTGAGAGACATGCGGGAGGAAATAGAGCAACAGTGTTCCCATTCAGGCTGTGGCGAGGAAAAACTAAAGAGTCACACTTCTAATGAGTAAGACCCCACTAGAACCTGCCTCCTAAATGTTCTGCCTTCTTTTAATTGTGCTACTCTGTGGACCAAGGTTGATAACGTGTGAACCTTTGGGGGAAATTTAAGATTGAAAACAACACAGCCATCTATAAAAATATACAAGACCTCAACAGTCCCGACTGGGTCTCCATGACCCAGGCTGACTGAGGACATCCATAGGCCTTCTTGCCAGGGTAGGTAGGTGCTATTATTATGAACAAATATATGACAGAGAAAGAAAAGCAGCCTGGGTCATGTACTGTGGAGAGAGGCGGAGCTGTGGAAGCAAAGGTGATTAGGAACAGGCTGATGTGTATCGGTAGCTCCACCACAGTCACGGGCTGGGTTGATGCCCATGGTTTCTGTTACCACTGCGGGCCATACAGATGCCCTGCAGTCTGAACAGCCACCTGAGTCCATTTAGTGTACGAAAGTCATGCTGTTATTTGGGCCATATTGCTCTGGGTGGCTTGTGCTGCCACCAGGACCATGGTGATGTCCAGGCCTGAGCTGCTGCCAATGACCATGGCTAGTTCCATGGTCTTTCTGCAACTGGTATCTGTATTGAAGTCCTTCGCCTGTGTTACAATAAGAACCATGCATGTTGAAGTCTGAGAGCTGTGTTGAGTAAATGGGCCCTGAAAGAGCTGGTCCTTCCACTCACTGGCCACTGCAACAGACCCTGCCCCTCGCCCTGCATTGGAGATCTGGCCCTGATGGTATAGGTGTAGAAGAGTTGGCTCTGCCCCTCACCCGAGGGGGAGGGTCATCCCAGCAGCACAGACTGACCAAATCAGTTACCATTCAGATCTGTATCCAGGGTTTTGAGCGGACACTCCCTAACTTCTACCCCATCTACCTGCTGGAGTGTGTGAAGGGACCGGTCCTGGAGAACCATGGTTGCATGATCTCCAAGACTCACGGAAACAGCAGGATATGTGAAAGGAGTTTCTAAGAGCATCTGGTGATGATGGTGTATCAGAAGTGAGAGACCCTGAACCATACCAAGTCCCCATGACAACGAGCATTTACAAGGAAAACTGAGTGAACAAAGAGGTGTACTGTGAGATACACTGCAGTCCCCAATGACACCAAGATGAATAAAAAGATGCTGGAGAAACAGGAAAGACAGAGGAATGGAATGATTTTTTTTTGTTTTGCTTTGTTTTGTTTTTTTAAATTTTCTTTTGTGGGTGATGGGCGAATACTAAGGGACTGGGAAATGAGCAGGACTGGGGTGCATGATGTGAAATTCTCAAAGAATCAATACAAACTTGTGTTAAAAATACACAGGCAGAGACATTTGAGGAGCTCTGAATTACAAGCTGTGACTGCACAGACTGGACCAACAGAGCAGACCACAAGAGACCTCAGTGGCTCCCTGAGACACAGACAGTGACAGTGCAGAGCAGACCAAGAACAGTTCCCAATGACACAGACAGCAACTGCAAGGATTGGACAAAGAGACTTTGGACACTGTCGGCACAAATGCCGACATTTTAGAGGAAGAAATGGGTAGACCCCAATGCAAGAATTTATTCAGCAACCTAAAAAAACAACATGGTAACACCAGAACCCAGTGATCATACAACAGGAAGACTTGATCATCCTAATCCAGAGGAAGCCTAAGAAAATTATTTTAAATGTAACTTTAAGAGGATGATGGAGACCTTCACAGAGGAAATGAAAATTTCCTTAAAGAAATGGAGAAAAAGACAAATGAAAAATTGGAATAAGTCCAAAAATCTCTTAAAGAAACTCAAGAAAAAACAATCAAACAAGTGAAGCAAACAGTTCAAACAGTTCAAGACTTGAAAACTGAAATATAGGCAATAAAGAAAACACAAACTGAGAGAATTCTGGAAATGGAAAATCTAGGTAAATGAATGGGAACTACAGATGCAAGCATAATCAACAGAATACAAGAGACAGAAGAGAGAATCTCAGCTGTTGAAGAAACTATAGAGGAAATAAATTCATCAATGAAAGAAAATGTTAAATCCAATAAATTCTTAACAGAAAACATCTAGGAAATATGGGACACCTTGAAAAGACCAAAGTTAAGAATAATAGGGATAGAAGAAGAAGAAGAACTCCAATTCAAAGGCACAGAAAATATATTCAACAAACCGATACAGGAAAACTTTCCCAACCTAAAGAAGGATAGATATCCTTATGAAGGTACAAGGAGCTTACAGGACACCAAATAGACTAGACCAAAAAAAAATGTTTCCTTGCCAAATAATATTCAAAACACAAAACATACAAAATAAAGAAAAAATATTAAGACCTGCAAAGGAAAAAGGCCAAGTAACTTAAAGACAGATCTAACAGAATTACACTTGACTTCTTATTAGAAACCATAAAATCCAGAAGGTCCTGGGCAGATGTGCTGCAGACACTAAGGGATCACGGATTCAAGCCCAGAGTACTATACCCAGCAAAGCTTTCAATTATCATTGATGGAGAAAACAAGATAGTCCATGACAAAACCAAATTTAAGCTATACCTATTCACAAACCCCACCCTACAGAAAGCACTAGAAGGAAAAACCCAACCAAAACAAGCTAACTTCACCCACAAAAATACAGGAAACAGATAACCTCCCACCAGCAAACACACAAACAGTATCACCAAAAGTTAATAGCAATCAACAATCACTGGTCATTAATATCACTTAATATAAATGGACTGGACTTAATTCACCTATGTTTTTTATAGGCGCTTTCAGGTGTGTTATTAAGTCACTAGTGTGAGATTTCTCCACTTTCTTTACGTAGGCACTTAGTGCTATGAACTTTCTTCTTAACACTGCTTTCTTAGTGTCCAACAAGTTTGGGTATGTTATGATTTCATTTTCATTAAATTCTCGAAGGTCTTTAATTTCTTTTTCTTTTTTTTGTTTCTTCCTTTTCTCATGGGTGATTCAACTGAGCACTGTTCAATGTCCATGAGTTTGTAGGCTTTCTGCAATTAGTGTTGTTGTTGTGTTCTAACTTTAAACCTTGGCAATCCGATAAGATACATGAGGTTATTCCATTTCTTTTGTATCTGTTGGGATTTGCTTTGTTACCGAGTATGTGATCAATTTTAGAGAAGGTTCCATGAGGTGCTGAGACGAAGGTATATTATTTTGTGTTTGGGTGAAATGTTCTATAGATGTCTGTTAAGTTCATTTGTGTCATGATGTCTGTTAGTTTTCCTATTTCTCTGTTAAGTTTCTGTCTGGTTGACCTGACCATTGGGGAGAGTGGGGTGCTGAAGTCTCCTACTATTAGTGTGTTGGGTTTGTTGTATGGTTTAAGTTTTAGCAATGATTCTTTTACATATGTGGGTGCTCTTGTATTGGGGAATAGAAGTTCATAATTTAAACTTGATCTCGATGGATTTTTCCTGTGATGAGTACGAAGTGTCCCTCTCCATCTCTTCTGATTGATTTTAGTTTGAAGTCTGTTTGGTTAGATATTAAGATAGCTACACCAGCTTTCTTAGGTTCATTTGATTGGAAAATCTTTTCCCAACCTTTTATTCCGAGGTAATGTCTGTCTTTGAGTTTGAGGTGTGTTTCTTGTATACAACAGAAGGATGGATTCTGCTTTCATATCCATTCTCTGCTATTTGCAGATGATATGATAGTATACATAAGTGAATGTGAAAACCCTCCTAGGGAACTCCTATAGCTGATAAATTCCTTCAGTAATGTGGCAGGATACAAGATTAACACAAAAAATTAGTATATACAAATGATAAAGAAACTGAGAAAGAAATCAGAGGAACATATCCCTTCACAATAGCCACAAATAACATAAAATATCTTGCGGCATTAATAACCAAGCAAGCGAAAGACCTTTTCAACACAACCAACAAAATTCTTCACAGACCTTGAAAGAATAATACTCAACTTCATATGGAAAAACAAACAACCCAGGATATGCAAAACAATCCTGTACAATAAAAGAATTCCCAGAGGCATCACCATCTTTGACATCAAGCTCTATTACAGGGCTACAATGGTGAAAGCAGCCTGGTATTAGCATAAAAACAGACAGGTTGACCAATGGAATCAAATCAAAGGCCCAGATATCCACACACCTATGAACATCTGATTTTCGACAAAGAAGCTTAAATTATACAATGGAAAAAGAAAGCATTTCAACAAATGGTGCTGGCATAACTGAATGTCAACATGTAGAAGAATGAAAATAGATTCATATCTATCCCCATGCACAAAACTCAAAGAACTCAATATAAATCCAACCACACTGAACTTGATGGAAGAGAAAGTGAGAAGTAGCCTTCAAAACATGGGAACAGGAGATCACTTCCTAAATACCATACCAGTAGTACAGACACTGAGAGCAACAATAAATAAATGAGACCTTCTAAAATTGAGAAGCTTCTGTAAAGCAAAGGACATAGCCAAAAAGACAAAATGGCAGCCTACTGAATGGGAAAATATCTTCACAAATCCCACATCAGAGTACTGATCTCCAAAATATCTAAAGAACTCAAGAAGTTAGACATCAAAATTCCAAATAATCCAATTAAAAAATGGGGTACAGATCTAAACAGAGAATTCTCAATAGAAGAATCTCAAATGGCCAAAAAACACTTAAGGAAATGTCCAGAATCCTTAGCCATCAGGGAAATGCAAATCAAAACAACTCTGAGATTCCATTTTACAACTGTCAGAATGGCCAAGATCAAAAACACCAATGATAGCTTATGTTGGAGAGGATGTTGGAGATGATTCAGAATAAGAGGAACACTCCTTCATTGGTGATGGGAATGCAAATTTTACAACCATTATGGAAATCAGAATGGCAGTTTCTCTGAATATTGAGAATCAACCTACCTTAAGACCCAGCAATACCACTCTTGGGCATATACTCAAAGGATGCTCAATCATACTAAAAGGACATTTGTTCAACTATGTTCATAGCAGCATTATTTGTAATAGCCAAAACCGGGAAACAACCTACATGCCCCTCAGCCAAAGAATGGATACATTTACAGAATGCATTGTAGTAAAAATCAATAACATCTTGAAATTTTCATGCAAATGGATTGAACTAGAAATGACCATCCTGAGTGAGGCAACCCAGACCAAGAATGATGAGTATAGTATAATACTCACTCATAAGTAGATACTAGCTGTAAAGCAAAGGATAGCGAACCTATAATCCACTATCCCAGAGAGGCTAAGTAACAAGGAGAACCCTAAGAGAACATCCCCCTGGGAAAGGGGAAATAGATAAGATCTCCTAAAAAAATTGGGAGCATGGGGTGGGGCAAGAAGAAAGAACTGAAGGGGAGAAGGGGAGGAAGAAGTAAACTTGAGGGAATGGAATAGTTGAGACGGGAAAGGACAGAGACAGAGAGCAATTTGTTTTTCTAAATCCCTTGTCCTTATGAGTTTCTCAAAATCCTGATGGGGAGAAAAATCAGCACAGTTGCCAGTTAACTTCAGTAGCACAAGACCAGTTCCTAATTAAGTTCTTATGTCTTTGATTTAAAACTCCATTGAATTAAATTATTCACCAACTTAAGGCAGTCGTTGATTACAGGAAAAATGTACCTGGAATCTGTAGAGCGCATCCCCCCAGGGCCTCCCCGGCCTCCCTAGTCATACATCATGTGACTTCTTGAAGAGAGACTGAAAATCATTTCATCTGTGGATGCCTTCCTCTTTAAGGCTCTTTCTTAAATCATGGGGAAGATGGCTGGCTGAATTCCATGGAGCTTATCATTTTCTACCAAATTTCAGAGGCCACAGCCCTCCCAGGTGTTTTGAGGGCAGGTAGGGAGACTTTGACTCTGGGCTAGTAGAAGGGCAGATGTGGCAGTCAGGCAAGATATATTAGGGTACCAGATAAGGCTCAAATTAAAGCTGTGAATGCTTGGGCATTTCCTGTCTCTGATTAGGCTCCCAAGAAACTCACAAGTAGAAACTACCACTTGGCAGTCTTCTAGTGCCCTTTCTTTCTTTCTGGGAACGTTCGGGGGACCTTACTTGCCCGAGTCTTCTTCATTTGCACCCATTAACATCCTATGTCAGGAGAAGGATAATGGTAACTGTTCAGAGAGAGGGAGAATAGTTAGGAGAAGGACAGTTGATGGTGAGTGTTTATTATTTTAAATTGTGGGTTTGTATGTGAGTGTGTGTGTGTGTGTGTACTTTTGGGGGGAAAGCTTGCTCAGATTATCTGCCTGCCAGTTTTCTACAAATAATCAAGTCAGTTTCCCTTGGGGTTTTGTGCAAACATAACAGAAAATACATAATTGGCAATTAGCTGTTGATCTTGGTGCACTTTCGAGGTAAGAATGGCTTATTCTTCTGAAACAAATAACAGTGATTAAGGGGTTCAGAAAGCACAGTTTTTACCTGAGCAATGATACTAGATTTTCTGATCACACTACTATGGGCAGAAGGGCAAGAAACACCCAGGTCCGTATCTGGTTATTGTGATAAAAGCAGGGAGCGTGTCTTATATCCCATTCTCATGCTTTAAAGCACTTTAGTCTTCCCATAAGATCATTTCATTACCTGTAAGCTCACACCAGTGCATCAATAAAGTCTCCTTCCTGTCTGTTTCCTCAGTGTACAACCTCATTTCCTCCTTGTTTACCTCTGAGGACCTTGGTTTGGTTTGTGACCTTCTGAGGAAAAGAGACAAGCATAGTGTCCCTTCTGTGATGGAACCTTGACTCCCTCAGGTGTTCTGAAAGGGATGTGATGGTTGGATACAAATTTCCATGTGCAATTGTCTAAAATAAGATGGTTTTGTTTGTACTGTCAACCAGAGAAATCTATATCTCAGCTGCTGGGCTCAGTGTGATGTGAAATTTGCATTGACCATTGCTAGAGGTCAAAATTTGACCTCTCAACAATTTTTTTCATAGTAGAACCATAAGGTCATCTTAATACAAAAATATTAGGCTTTATTCAGGGTTATGGTTCAGCTTTTGGTTTAATTCACAAATAGATGCCTATGAACTAAAGCCATTTTGTATGTAGTGATATTCATTAAAGAATAGATAATATGTTGAGAATTCTTTGTTTAGTCCAGTACCCCCATTTTTAATTGGGTTATTTAGAATTTTAATATCCAATTTCTTCATTTCTTTATATATTTTAGAGATCAGTTCTTTGTCTGATGTGGGGTTGGTGAAGATCTTTTCTTTTCCCATTCAGTAGGCTGCCTTTTTGTATTGTTGACCGTGTCCTTTGCTTTGCAGAGGTTTCTCAGTTTCAGGAGGTTTCATTTATTCAGGGTTGCTGTCTGGGTCTGTGCTACTGGTGTCATATTTAGGAAGTGGTCTCCTGTGCCCAAGCATTGAAGGCTACTTCCCACTTTCTCTTCTATCAGGTTTAGTGTGGTCGGATTTATAATGAGGTCTTTAATCCACTTGGACTTGAGTTTTGTGCTTGGGGATAGATATGGGTCTATTTCCATTCTTCTACATGTTGACATCCAGTTATGCCAGAACCATTTGTTGAAGATACTTCCTTTTTTTTCCATTGTATAATTTAAGCTTCTTTGTCAAAAATCAGGTGTTCATAGGTTTGTGGATTAATATCCAGGTCTTTGATTTGATTCCATTGGTCAACCTCTATGTTTTTATGCCAATACCAAGCTGTTGTCATTATTGTAGCTCTGTAATAGAGCTTGATGCCAGAGATGGTGATGCCTCTGTAAGTTCTTTTATTCTACAGGATTGCTTTGGCTATCTCAGGTTTTTTGTTTAACATATGAAGTTGAGTATTGTTCTCTCAAAGTCTGTGAAGAATTGTGTTGGGATTTTGATGGAAATTGCATTGTATCTATAGATCGATTTTGGTAGTATTGTCATTTTTATTATGTTGATCTTACTTATTTCAGAACATGGGAGATCTTTCCGTTTTCTGATATCTTCTTCAATTTCTTTCTTCAAAGATTTAAAGTTCTTGTCAAATAGGTCTTTCACTTCTTTGGTTAGTGTTATCTCAAAATATTTTATGTTAATTGAGGTTATTGTGAAGGGTGATATTTTTCTGATTTCCCTCACAGCTTCTCTATCATTTGTGTACAGGAGGGCTACTGAAATGGCCAAAAGATAGTTAAGTAAATGTGCAACATCCTTAGCCATCTGGGAAATGCAAATCAAAACAACTCTGAGATACCATCTTATACCTGTCAGAATGGCCAGGAACAAAAACACCAATGATAGCTTATGCTGGAGAGCATGTAGAACAAGGGGAACACTCTTCCATTGCTGGTGAGAATGCAAACTTGTACAACCACTTTGGAGGTTTCTCAAAAAATTAAGAATCAACCTACCTCAGGATCCAGCAATACTGCTTTCAGGCATATACCCCAAAGATCCTCAATTATACTACAAAGGCATTTGTTCAACTATGTTCATAGCAGCATTATTTGCAATAGGCAGAACCTGGAAACAACCTAGATGCCCCTCAACTGAGGAATAGATAAAGAAAGTGTGGCACATGTACACATTAGAGTACTACTCAGCAGGAAAAAAACAATGACATCTTAAATTTCGCATGCAAATGGATGGAATTAGAAAACACTATTCTGAGTGAGGTAACCCAGATCCAAAAAGATAAATATGATATGTACTCACTCATAAGTGAATGCTAGCTATAAACAAAGGACACTGAGCCTATATTTTATGATACTAGAGAAGCTGAGTAATTAGGTGAACCCAAAGAAAAACATATATAGACCCACCTGGAAATTGGAAACAGATAATATTGCCTGACAAAATTGGAAGCATGGGAGTGGGAGGAGATGGAAGGGTAGAGGGGGAGGAAGAGGGAAGATGGGGAGGGTTGAGGAGAACTTGAGGGAATGGGATGGATTAGATAGAGGAAGGACAGAGATGAGAGCAGGGAAGGAAATATCTTGATTGAAGGAGCCTTTGTGGGGTTAGCAGAAATCTGGCTCTGGAGAAGTTCCCAGGAATCTACAAGGATGACTCCAGCTGAGACCATAAGCAATAGAGGAGAGGGTGCCCAATCTTGACTTGCCCTGTCATCAGGCTGATGAATATCTTAGATACCACCATAGAACCTTCATTCAGCAACTGATGGAAACTGAGGCAGAGAACCTGCAGTGGAGCACTGCACTGGTTTCCAAAGAACATTTGAAGAGGGGGAGAAATGAGAATACGAGCAAAAAGGTCAAGAACATGATGGGGATTCCCATTGAAACATTTTTTTCCAGTGCTAATGGGAGCTCACCAACTCCAGACAGATAGATGAGGAACCAGCAAAGGTCCAAACTTGTCCCTCTGAATGTGGCTGACAGTTACATTGCTGGAACAGACTAAGGGGCCACTGGCCTGACACCAGGATATTTCTCTACTGCATAGACTGGCTTTTTGGGAACCTCTTCTTTTTGGATAGATACCTTGCTCAGCCTGGATATAGTAGGGAATGTCTTGGACATTCCCTAAAGCAGTCTACTTTACCCTCTCTGAGGATTGGATGGTGGTGGGGTAGGAGGGTGTGTGGAGGGAATGGGAGGAGGGGAGGGCATGGGAACTTGGATTGGTAGTGTTTAAAAATTTAATAAAGAAAGGAGGGGGGAAGAATGAGTAATATGGCCATAGATGAAGACCAAAGGTAAATAAGAATGGAGCTTTGGTTTTGTTGTTCTCTTACTATTGTCTCTGGCTTAGAACTTTCTTAACCACTCATGTGATGTTACAATGTGGAACCTAGAAATAACTTCTTCTTGTTGTTTTGGTTTTTTGGAAGACACAGTTTTTCTGTATAGTCTTGGCTGCCCTGGAACATGTTCTATAGACCAGTCTGTCCTTGAACTCACAGAGATCCACCTTCCTCTGCCTCCAGAACACTGGGATTAAAGGTGCAGGACACCACCTCCTGGTTTAGAAATAACGTCTCTCCAATTCTTTTCATTTGAAATTTGGGACTTGGTTCTTTTCTCTCCATTCTGATATCTTCAGGATCTGACAATACTCAGATTTTTCTGGTGTCGTCTTTTCTCTATTGAAACTGCCATGTCTCACAAATATCTTGTAGCTTCTTGATGGTGTCTTCAATAAAACAGTCTTTACATCCTCATGAAACTGATACTCTGTATCCTATAACATGTTCCTTGAGAGTTACTTAAGAAGTTTCATCATTCAGTCTTTCTAAACACATTGCTGTATGTTTGAACAATGCTGGGCACTCCCAGCACAGCAGTTCTAGAAATATTTTCTGGCAACTTCCCCTCAAAGTTTCAGAGAAACATTTTGCTTTAAGTACCCACAAAAATATAACTTTTACCAAGGATGACAGTGCAACTCTTGACATACACAACTGTTGACAACAAATCTGTACACAGAGGTCCTTTGTCTCCCTCCTACTCATATCTGGTGAGCATCATTTTCTTGCTAATTAGAAAGATATTGCTTTCCTACAGAAGAATCCAGTATGCCATTATCTCTCATTCTAGCAACAAGAGCGAAAGCCACAGGGAATGAGATGTGATTGATAAATCAGTCAAGGAAATCAAATTATTCTTTGCCAGTGATTTGTTTAAACAGAGCTTTTTAAAATTTTGCTACTTGAATCCTCTTTCACCTGAGAAAGTTTTACATTTTTCCATGGGTATTGGGGTATAAAATAATCACTTAAATAAAGGATTTTCTGATGATAAATCATAAATAATTTATGTTAGTACAATTTTGTATACATACCTATGTAATTTCATAATTTATTAAAGGAAGAAACAAATAATGTGCATACTAATAGGATATGTCTGATCACTTTTTTGAATAAGAATTAAATATTTTCTGAATATTTTATACTTCAGGACATAGAACATCTTTAAAATTTTTCATACTTGATGTACATATTTTGACTTTTAAATAGTCAATGTTTAGAACACTGATTTACAAAAACACACAGTAAAAAATAGCAGAGGTATCATTAGGATCATTTCAGAAAATTTTGGAAATTCTGTCCTAGTCTCAAGCCAAAATTCATTAAATGTCAAATGATTATGTGTGTGTGTGTGTGTGGTATGTGTGTGTGTGTGTGCGTGTGTGAAACTCAAATTAGTAAGTCAAACATCAATGGTTAAATTTAAACGTTCTAGCCAAGCACAATCAAAAAGCATACTGATTTGGTATTTAGATGTTAAAGAATGACTATAGAACCGTTGCATTTCTACAAAAATTTAAACCATCACCTGCACAGTTGAACCACTGCAATTTAAATCCTGAAATAGCCTTCAATTTGAGCTGAAGTGTTTCGGGCGAAGTTCATGGACAAGGAGTATGGCGATGACAAGTGCAATGTGAAGTGCACATGTGCATTAAGATGCAACATGCGTGACTGCTGCCAGAAACACCATAGATTCATTGTACATTTTATTTAAAATTGATTGGCAGTAATTGCATATTCAGAAACATTTAACCAAGTCATTTTTTTGTAACTCCCACATTTAGCTGCTTGACTCCCTGTAGAGTCATGACCTATATCTTAAGAATCTGTGGTCCTCAGAGAAATGTGATTAACTTTCACTACTATCATAGGGAAAATTACAGTTTCTGTAGGTTATTTTCCTTCCTTGCAAAGAGGGTGTAAACACATCTATTTTCCCTACTTCTCCATTGCCTACTGAAGCTATAACTAGTGGAACCACTGTGGTCATCTGTGGCAATAAGAGGCAATAGGTAATTTCCTCATGATCCTCAGTGCCTAACATTGATAAGCAACCAAGTCATCGAAGTTACCCTTCTATTTGAGAAGATGCTATTTACTGAAATCCTTGTAAAAGTTTATTTATTTTAAATAGAATAGAGTTTAAATAAATTAAATCTAACTACCATTGTGGGGGAAAACTGTATCAGGTCTTAATCAAATAGCAAAGGCCCTTGTCTTTGCTTAACTTTCTGGGCTTGGTTTTGCATGTAGCCTGTAGTCCACCCGGGGAATGAAATTTGGCCTTATGTCTGGATGGGGAAGCAAAGAATAACTCTTGGCCGGAGCTTGCCAAGAATGGTAAGGACAGATTGGCTTTCTTAAGCCCTAATTAGTCTCACCTGGTTCACAAGTATTGAGTAAAAAAGTCTAATTGATTTTTAATCACCCAGTGTTGTAGCAATTACCATAAAATTATGAGAGTGCTAATACAATACAGCCTCACCAAACTGCAAAAATGTACTCTCTGGTTGAGCTAGTTCTAAAATTTCTATAACATTTGACTGCACTGTGGAGAAGAGGTCAATGCAGTTGAGCATACTATTGTTTTTTTTTTTTTTTAACAAACTCATCAATCTGTTACTGTAGTATCAGAACACTGTCAGCCCTGGAGATAACCATTTTCAGATAATGTTCCCCACAAAGTCACTAATTTTCTTGCCCAACTTTACTGGAAAAACAGTGAGTTCTTTCTGGCTCAGAACCATACCCTGGGTGAAATCTAGCTATTGGGGTTTTTCAAGGCCCATCTACTATAACACACACACACACACACACACACACACACACACACACACACACACACACACACAGAGAGAGAGAGAGAGAGAGAGAGAGAGAGAGAACACACACACACACACACACACAGAGAGAGAGAGAGAGAGAGAGAGAAGTATATATTATAATATAGAAATATATATTGTAAAGTGTATATATAGAAAATGATTTTAGCTAGCTAGCTAGCTAGCTACTGTCTATCTATGTTCTTAACTATACTTGCCAATAGATCTAAGGTTCTCATACTTATATAATCAATCGAGTAATTAACAAACCTTGGTAAACTACAGAGTGATTGGTTTTACCTTCATGCTACTAAGTCACATTCATGGCATGTTTGGTGATTAGCTTGATTACTTAGGTTCAGATTTTCTCTTCCTTTTTATCCCCTGAAAATGTTCAAGTCTAGATGGCTCCTTGGGAATGACAGATGTCACGTGAACTTGAAAACACACGTCAAAAAAAGCCTTTGTGAGTTGATTTATCTCACACTTCTGTGATGGGGCAGGAAGGCTGACTGGAACCAGACCAGTTTACCTTGCCAATCCCAATAGAGATGAGGGAAGTTGTTGCAGGGTGGTTGCTGTTGAGATGATATACACTGAAATCTGCTGAAGACTCTTCAGAACTTTATCAGCACCCAATCTCCTATGACACAGTCTCAGCCTCTCGTTGGAAACTCTCCACAGGCAGTGGTCTCATGGCCTTCCCACCCTGTCACGACACAAAGCTGCCGCCAGTTTATGCCCAGCTTCCCTAGGCTGCTATTCCTCTCTACTTACAAGCACTGTACATTTTCATCTTCAGCCTCCAAAAAGCCTTTAGGAAAAAAAAAAGGTAAAGGAAGCATAGTCATGAGACCATATACAACGCTTTTTCCAATCAACATCTTGATCCTCGTAAGAGAGGGTCATGTGACAACAGTCTCCGCTGCATATCTGTTGACCTCAGAGTTTGTTAGCTGGAGGCTGTGTGGTATGAGGTTAATCTACTTCGCAGTAAATTCTACGAAGACAAATCTAGTAATGTTTCTTAATAACTTGGAGATAGCAATTACCCATTGTTCATAGGTTTAGTTGTAAGTCTAAGATAAAAGCCAAAGCCCCTCAACGACCTAGAAGATTTATTTGACCAAAATCATTGTCTGTGCTTGTCCACCAAGAATCAGACTCTGTGCAGTGCTTAGGTTCACACAAGATCTTATATTACTTAGACTTACATTTAGGAAAGGGATGTAGGAAGGAGACAAACAAAAGAGTTATTACATGTTAACAATGCAGAGTTAAAATGGGATACATTGGGTGAATGAGTGATCCATCTGGTGGAGGTGAGGCAAGCTATAAAGAAAGGTCCAGAGCTACTGTTGACATTCACTTGTCAAGCTTAGATATTTGAGGACCAGAGATAGGATCTACTGTAGTGTGGGGTTCAGAACTCCAGGGAGCCAAGCTGAACCTGTCAGATCTGTGCTGTGGGTGAAGAACACTCACTTCTTAGCATGTTGTGTCATGGTTGCTTTTCATGTTCTAAATCAGGAGCTCAGAAGGTAAGAAAGAAATTAGGGTTTGCAAGCCCTTATTTTTATTTTTTATTTTTTGGTGTATACACAGCACCTGTTACAAGAGGGAAAAACACTGTGAAATGGGATGAGGATTTATTAAATATCAGATAACCTTCCAAGATAGAGTTATATTTATTTCTACATCAACTAGAGGATTGTTTGTATCCTTGCTGCCAATCAGGTCCCCCATTAGCATTGTCCTACTTGTAGATAATTCATACTGATTAGGAGCACTTACATATAGGTATCGATGGTGTTGGTAGGATGGCTCAGCAGTTAACAACACTGAGTGCTTTTTCAAAGGACCCAAGTTGAATTTCCAGCACCCATGTGCTGATTCACAGTCATTTGGAGCTCCAGTTATAGGGGATCTGACACTTGCTTTGGACCTCTGTAGTCACCAGGCACATATGTGTGCACAGACATAAATGTAGGGAAGACACCCGTAGACATAAAACAACAACAACAGCAAAATCTCTTGCTATTAAATGGTAGCCATGAAAATAGTCTGCTAGGTACGGAGTGCTTATCATTACGGTATTTATAGATGTAGGTGATTATTAGTCTATCATAAACATGAATCATTAGACAGCAAATTTGTGTCCTCACTTATAGAGTACCACTGTTCTAAGGTCAAGAATTTGTGGTAAGTCGGATTTCTTCCTAAACACCATTTCCTTGAACATTTGCTTCCTGCTATAAGTCTGCCCCTGTGAAACATTTTTAAATGTTTTGCCTTCCTAATTGTTCCATTTTACAAAATGTTTGTCAAATATTGATTCTCTTTCACAATGGGCTTTGCGAGCAGCTGACGGTTATTTTGTTTCCCGACTTTGATTCATGCAGCGCCTGCCACTGCCAAAACTCTCCTTTGTGTATAAATCCATCACTGACCTCCGCTCAGAGTGGGATCAGGGTTTGTTTGTGGCTGCAGCTGGGGAACCACATATCCTCTTCCAGATATTCTAAAATGTGCCACTACAGAGCTATTCATCGGTGTTCTCAATGCCTTTTTCCAGTGTTCTAATCGAGGCAACACAACTGCCTACAGTAGACGATATAATTATGCTCATTCTTTTATACAGAAGCAAAGGAGAGGAAGGAATGTGTCCAGGCTCGGATAGTGATTCTCAGCTCTCCATCCTCAAGCCAAAGCATATGGTGCTTGTTTTTCTATCAAAGATGCAATTATGCTCTGCCCATTTTTTTCTGATTACAGTTTGCCTTTCTCTTATGATGTATAAAATCCCAGCTCTCCTTAATGATTTTGCTGTTTTTCTGCATGGATCAATCCCTACTCCCCACCCCCAGCTTTGGATCTTTTCTTTTGACATAGCTGCCACAATATGATGTTTAGGCCTATTAACACACTTTTTGTGATGAGATCCTGTGTACAGATTTCTAGACACATCCAAAGAGCCACAGGTGTCCACGTAGGAGTGGCAGCCACACCTGAACTTGGCACTCCATCACTGCTGACAGTCTCCAGCATCCCCAGACTGGCTGGTTGAAGCACTGTCCCTGCTCCGTCTCTCTGGCAGTCTTGTGTTTTTGACTCTTGGCCTTCAGTTCTGTGAGTTTCTTTCCCTCTTCTTTTCTTTTTCCTCTTAATGCCATGATGGTTAGGACCAGGATTCCTTCAGTCTTGCAAATTCAATATTCCCCACACTTCTTCACATTGAATGCTCATCTAAATCACACATAGAAACATTTCCTGGACACCAGGTTCATCTTTATTACACCAGAAGTTTCATTTCCCTGTAAGCTGAAGTTATTACTACCAACCCCCATGTTTAGTGTGGTAACACACACACATAATCTTCTACTTTAATAATTTAAGGCATGTAGTTCCATGATTTTAAACACATTCCCCATAATGCCAACCATCTCCTTGTCTCCCTTCATTTTGAAAGACTGAAGATCTTCACCCAACACTGAACGACAAGTTCACATTCTCCTCCAAGTCCTAGATATTTTCATTCTCTTTGCTGTACCCTATTACTTTGGTTGTTCCAAGTACCAGATAGAATGGAATTGTAGGAGGAGGCTGCTGGTTGGTTCCCACCTGCTCAGCCCCAGAATAATTACACAGAAACCATATTATTTAAATCACTGCTTGGCCCATTAGCTCTAGCTTCTTATTGACTAACTCTTACATACTAATTTAAACCACCTCCATTCATCTATGCATCACCACAAGGTTGTGGCCTACCAGCAAAATTTCAGCGTGTCTGTCTCCGGCAGTGTAACAGGAGCGGTGGGCCACTTCCCGCTTCCCGCTGCCCGCCTCCCAGCTAGCTTTACCCGAAATAATTACATGGAAACTGTATTCTTTTAAACACTGTTTGGCCCATTATCTGTAGCCTCTTATTAGCTAACTCTTACATATTGATCTAACCCATTTCTAGTAATCTGTGTAGCACCACGAGGTGGTGGCTTACCAGGAGGATTCTAACCTGTGTCTGTCTTGGAGAGGAGAGTCATGGCAACTGCCTCACTGCCTTCTTCCTCCCAGCATTCTGTTCTGTTTACTCCACCTATCTAAGCTGTTGTCCTATCAAAAGCCAAGGCAGTTTCTTTATTAACCAATGAAAGCAACACATAGACAGTCAGCTCTCCTCCATCACGGCAGTGACTTCATAACTTCTCCCTCACTCTGCCCTTCTTTCTCCCAGCATTCAGTTTTATTTTCCCCGCCTAGCTCTGTTCCCCTATAGCTCTGTTATAGGCCCAAAGTGTTCTTTTATTAACCAATGATATTCACAGAATACTGAGGAGAATCCCACATGACCTCCCTTTTCTGGGTAAATAAAAGGAAGGTTTCAACTTTCACTTAGTAAAATTGCATAAAACAGTTATCAATCAAGAATTACAGTTACAATATTTATATCTATTTTATCTTTAATCATAACTAAGGAGAACTATATTATTACCATCTATTCTTCAACTCCAGCAGATTCCAGAAGGATATAATATTACCTAAGGAAACAGGAAGTGTATTGTAAGCTACTTCCAGAACTCTAGAATTGACAGAGATGTCTCACTGCCTGGAAAGTCACCCAAAATTCTTCTGTACCATTGGGGCATCCATTCTTCAGCCCACAAACCCATAGTATCCAGCAGACTTTTCTGCAAAGCCGGAAATTTCAAAAACAGTTTCGCCTATATTGGCAGTTTGTCAGTCACTTTCTTCTGTGTCCTGCAGAATATTTGCAGACTCTTTTATGAAATAGGAACCCTGAAGGATTGTCTCACCTTTAGGCAAACTCAGATTTTCTTGCCCAAATGGCTAACAAACTCCATGAGGATACTCTTCAGTGCCCATCTTCCTCTTGAAGTAGCTTGGTGCTGCCAGGAGAAGATGTGTCTCACTGTCATAAAAAGTCCTAAGTTCTTAAACATTTTAAATGCCATATTCTGAAGATCTCTGAAAGATTTGAAGAGTACAGTACCTAACGAAAATATATCTTTATATATCTAGAAAATCTAACTAACCTGACTACAAGCTTGACTATTATAGATAATTATCTATTGACATATATTTCTTAATTATACATTACATTTTTAAATGAGCTGCATACACAATATCTTAATCAAGAGCAGAACTATACATATAACAGAATTGACCTTAAATTTGTATCAATAAACCAAGATACACACCAATGCAAAGTATCCATCCCTATAGCATATACCCCTTTAGATATAAACAAACATTTATAAACAATATTTGGGAATATGGGCATAGTTCTCTAGACTACTTCCTGCTGATTGGGGGTGCTGCTAATCAGGCCTTTTATGGCATATTCTGTGTGCTAGGTTCATCTCAGTCAGCAGCTGAGTGAAGTATTTTTGGGGGGGTATGTTCACAGCAACCTTTCAGAGGGTCTTGGTGCATTAAACTGTATTAGTCTGGAAGCAATCCACAGGTTCTCATCCTCTGTGGAAACAAAAGAAGAACTTCTTTTTCAGAGCAACATATCTTTATATCCAAATTATGAAGACAAAATACCTTTAAAGTATATATGTTGGTTTAGCTTAGCAGTTCCCAGGATCAAATGTCTCTTTGCAGTCAAAAAATTCAAAGAAAATACAATAGTATACATAATCCAGACTCTGTGTATTCTTCATCTTTACATGGCTTATTAGTTTTTACTCTATTACTTCTTAATATTTACTATCTTCACTCCTTTTAATCTGTTACTGTCTGTAATCTGTCTCTTTAAAGACTTTGTGTTTTTTTTAAAAATGATTTACTTACTTTTTCCAACTCTCTATAGTCTTTTTATTCTCTCTCCCAAGCCTACATACATTTATATAACACTGTGACCTATTTAGAGATCATTTATGTCTGAATCTGTCCTATTGTGTATCTGTAATTCTTTACTGTCCAGGAGTGTGTCTTAAATTACTAAGCACTTCTTAAAAACTTAAGCTGTGCCATGGCTAGGGGAAATACAGCACTGCGTGCTTGCCCCACCCAGCCCAGCATGGCAGAACTGCTCACTGACTCAGAGAGCCATGCACAATGGCTTATCTCTAGGCACACAGCCAGTCCATATTGCCACCAAGCAAGCCTTAGCATGTTTTGACAAACCCCATTTTAATGTTTAGTCTCCTGAAAGAGGCAAAAAGTCAGCATTTTAAAGCTGCATTTTTTGCTACTACTGAATCAGTAAAACTTCTCTTAAAGGAGCCATGGCATGCCACCGGCAAGCTGCAAGAAGCTGTGTTAAACTCTGTATTTTTGTGTCTAGAATACCTTTTCAAGCTCTCTCAGGTTTTTAAGTGTGTTTTAGTTGGTGATATGGGTGCCAGTTTGTACTTCCTGATTACTTAGGTAATATTATATCCTTCTGGAGTCTTTGATAGAGTTGAAGAATAAATATAGTTTTACTTAGTCATGATAAAAGATAAAGTAGATATAGATATTGTAACTGTAATTCTTGCTTGATACCTGCTTTGTTATGTGTAATTTTATTGAGTTAAAGTTAAAACCTTCCTTTTTCATTTGAACAGAAAAGGGGATTCTCCTCTGTATGCTATAAATACCACTGGTTAATAAAGGAACTGCTTTGGGCCTATAGCAAAGTTATAGGGGAACAGAGCTAGGCAGGGAAAACTAAATTGAATGCTGGGAGAAAGGAGGCAGAGTCATGGAGAAGCCATGTAGCCCCACCAGAGATGGATGCCAGAACTTTATTTGGTAAGCCACAGCCTCGTGGTGATAAACAGATTACTATAAATGAGTTAAATTAATATGTAAGAGTTAGCCAATAAGAAGCTAGAGCTAATGGGCCAAGCAGTGATTTAAATAATATAGTTTCTGTGTGATTATTTTAGGGCTGAACAGCCAGGAACCAACAAGCAGCCGTCATCCAACATGGAATCAGGCAATATTTGTCTTTTAGTGAATGACCATTTCACTCAACACAATATTGTCAATGTTTTTTTCTTCTTCATGCTTTAGTGTGTGGTGAAATTTTCTTTACATGAGGTCTTAACATTCCATCATATGAACATGCCATTGTTTCAGGGCTCTACCTCTACGAAAATATACCATGGCCAAGGCAACTTATAAAGGAAGCTGATTAATTGGGAGCTTTCTTAAATTTCAGAGGGTTAGCCTATTACCATGGTTTGGAATGTGGTGGCATGCAGGAAGGCACAGTTCTGGAAACGTGGCTGATGGCTTTATATCCTGATTTGCAGGCAGCAGGCAGAGAGAGAAACACTGGGCCTGACATGGGCTTCTGACATCCCAAAGCCCACCTCCAGCAAACACATCCTCCAACAAAGCCATACCTCCTGATCATTTTTGAAAAGTTCCACTAACTTTTGATCAAGCATTCAAACATATGAGCCTATGGAGGCCATTCTCATTCAAACTGCCAAAGCCACCTTTACATATTAATTTATCCAAGCAAGATACACATGTTACTATCATATGTAAAACCTAAGCATCTTCATATTAGATATTTTGGATTACATTTAATGATGGCATGACATGATTAGACAAAATGATTCTACACTGGCATACAGAAGTCAGAGTCTAAATGTTTAGTCTTCAGAGTACAATGGGTTATATTAGACTTAACCACAATAATGAATTCTAAAAATCCAGCAAAATGTCTAGGGTAATATAAAGTCAGAATTCATTTTGCTTGGGAGGGAAGTTCTTTATATTTGTAATTTAAACAAATTGTTTGGTTAGCCTGTTGAGGACAAAATGGAAAGGGGATATTTAAGGTTTGTGCTGCAGATTTCAAAGCAAAAATCAAAAGACTTATTAGGGTAAGAATTCAAGTATCTCTGAATAATGTCTGTAAAATTAATTACATTTTTTTGTTTTCAAGAGCTGGCAGTAGACATACCTATGGGTCAGAGTGCTGCAAAGGAGTCCCAGGCAGATCCACCCCCTGAGTCAAAGTTTCTGGTGTTCTGTAACTTAGAATCTATGTCTTCGGAGCATTTCCATTTAACTGCACTCTACTCAGAAAGTTTTAGCCTAATGGCTGCAATTTACTTGGCATGTTCTTTATCTCCATTCTCCCCTTCCCCATCATTTCTACCTAGGTGTGTATATATAGAAGTTTTCTGTCTTCTAGTCTCTCATCTGTCCTCTTGCTGAGCTCAAACTAGGTAACGACCGCCTATCTGTGATCAAATGCTATGCTTTAAGCCATCTATCATGACAACAGTGAACACGTCAGGCAAGTGGGAGGAAAAGGTGGCTAATTTTAAAGAATAGAAGCTGTGATTTAAGACACAAATAGGTTGGTAATAATCCCTCAAAGTTCCTGCCACTTAGAATAAAGGAAAGCAGACCCAAGTCAAGCAGCGTGGTTATGGTAGAGCAAGGCTGTGATTTCAGTCTCGAAGGCATAAAGAACCAAATAAGCAATCCATTCAGCATGCCAGTGTGGAGGCTGTTCTGTGGGGTGCTGACACCTTCAGAGAGGAACGACCTTTTTCTTTATAGGTAAATGTAACTGAAACTTTTTTCTTTTTTAAATCTTCTGGCTCGTTCACCCTATAATTCTTTCCTACTGAACTCAGTGGAGAGGAGTTGCTCATTTTATACAGCAGCCCTACATTCTCTGCACTGACAACCGTATCGTCAAACCCTCCAGTCTGTAAACATTTTATACAGCAGCCCTCCATTCATTTTATAGAAATTGATTAGATTTTCATGATTTCACTGCCTTTTGATATCTCAGAATAAGTGTTTTTTCAGTGTAGTGAAGAAGTTGCAAGTACCAGGACAAACCTTCAGAATGTCTTTTCTGACAAGGAAAGAAGAGGCACTTCATGGCCAAGTGAAGTCTCAATTTGATTTCTGGAAACCAAGGAAGTGAACTTGGTTGTATGAGCAGAGAGATGAAACTTGAGATTTCTATTGCAGAAATATGGATCAACAAGTAAATAAACAGTCCTAAGGAATCATAGTCAAGCAGTGCAACACTTTATAACTAAAATTTTTCCCTGTGGTCCCATATTGAAAGTTTGTATTAGCGACAAAATAGTGCAATCACATCTATAACTACACATGAAAGCTATGCTACAATAAAATGTTGATTTAACATTTTGAATTTTCCACAGTGCCTATTATACATTATCTTTACTTGTTTACAGTCTTTATGACATGTGTAAGGGGAAGCGGTAGCTAAATGATAGCTTAGTGATTGTGCTAAAGGACTGTGGCTTTCTGGGAGCAAATATCTGCATATAACTTCTCTGTGACTTTAAGATTAATGGGGGTCTGGTGAGACGGCTTGATGGTTAAAATGCTTGCTACATAAATATGAGGACTAGAATTCAGATCCCCAAAACTCAGGTAACTGCTGGGTATCTGTGGTGGCTGGATGTAATCCAGCCTTGAAAGGTGAAGAGAGGGTATCCCAAGAGTAAGTTGGTTATCCATATTGGGGCGCTCTGGGTTTGGATGAGCAACCCTGCCTCATTCAAGTACGTGGAAGAGTGATGAAAGATGATTCTGAGCATTAACCTTGGGCCTTCACATGTACCTGCACCCTTGTCCATATATATTCACACAGAGGAACCTACAGAATGCAACATTCATACACATGGGGAAAAGTTAACTAATTATGAATGAGCTAGTAGGCAGACACCACCCAACACCATTCTGTTAGTCTCAGTGCTGCAATTCTGAAAAGATATTAACGTTAATCATGATCATAAAATCAGAAGTCTTGCCAATTTTTCCTCTTTATAATCAAATATGTCGTTTTCATATTCCCATGCTTAAGACCACAGTGTGCTACACTATAAATTTTGTGACATTATGGATAGCATAGGGTCAAATCAGCACGTTTACCTATTTCTTCACAAGCATGGAGATTCCTTTTCCTCTTAGAGCTCAGTTAGTTTATCTCTTTACATCCTCTTTCTCCCCAGTACAGCAGGGGTTTAGAATGCTAAATACTTTCAAGTGTTTTGGTGACATGTCTGTAAAATAAAAAAATAGGTAACAGAAGTCTGTTGATAGAGAGCCACAACCTGGTCTGGTAAAAACTCTGAAGAACAATTTGAAATTAGTTCCATTTTTCTCAGAGCGCAAATCACCACCTCAATTTCCAATATAGGATTATAGGTTCTCGCGTTAACAGAACTATAATTGCAAGTCTTCATTCATCAAGGGGTTGTGAGATGGCGGTAGAGCCTGTATGAGAAGTACCACAGGAGAGGATGGGTGCTGAGGATGAAGATGATACAAATCGATTCTTGCTTTCAGGGAAGTTCAAGGTGCTGACTGTAGACAAACTTTCTCACTGGGACCACCAGCTCAAAAAATAATGACACGGAGACTTATTATCAATTTTGATGCTTGGCCTTACTTTAGGCTTATTAGTAACTAATTCTTATAACTTTAACCCATATTTTAAAAATTTAACCATATTTTATTTTAAAACATTTTTTCTCATTTTGCATACTAATCCTAGTTCCCTCTTCCTCACCTTCTCCCCCTCCTCCCACCTTTCCCCCAAACGCCACCCCCGATCCACTCTTCAGAGAGGGTGAGGCTTTCCATGAGTAGTCAAAAAAGTCTAACATATCATTTTGAGGCAGAAACGAGGCCCTCCTCACTATATCTAGACTGACCAAGATATCCCTCCGAAGAAAATAGGCTTCAAAATCCTTTTTCTCATATTATCACTCCTCCCTGTTTCACCTGGACTCTGAGAGCCCAGGCCAGTGCTGACTTGTGTATCTCTGTTTCTGTTACTATCAGTTACCGGATGAAAGTTCTATGACTACAGGGCAAGGCCAGTTCAGGTACGCTCTCCACTATTGCTTAACGCCTTAGCTGGGGTCATCCTTGTAGATTACTAGGAATTTCCTTAGGTTTCTTGCTAGCCCCATAATGGTTCTTTCAATCAAGATATTTCTTTCCTTGCTTTCCCTCTCTGTCCTTCCTCCATCTCTGCTACTCCATTCCCTCATGCTCCCCTTCATGACTCCAGAGAAGCTAGGCAACAAGGAGAACCATAGGAGAAACATACACGAGTACCACTGAGAAGTCAAAATAGAAAAGATCTCCTGAGAAAATTGGAGTCTTAATGGGAGGGAGAAGGGAGAGGGGAAGGCGAGGGAGAGGAGAGAAGGGAAGTGGGGAGCAGAACATGAGAGAATGGGTTAATTCATATTTTTTAAATTTACTTTCTGACATGTGGTTTGTTGCCTCATCTCTCCCTAGTCATGTTGCTTACTCCACATATGGTTGGTGATCCCACCCTTTTCTGTCCAGAAGTCTTGGCTATATTTCCTGCCTACCTATTGGCTGTTTAGCTTTCTATTAAACCAATCACAGTGACATATCTTTCAGCAGCGTACTCAAATATCTCACAACAGTTGCCAATGGTGGAGTTGTACAATTCATATGGACACTCACATGAAAAGTAAGGTCTAGGAAAGGCACTTCGTCATACACACTGAAGTAGAACAGAACAAAATGGCCAGTCAGGTAGGAGCTGCCACTTCCCACGGTTGTTCTGCCCTAGTTCCTAGCACAGAGCATGTGGAAGCAAAGCCGATCTGTAGTAAAGGGAGACTCGAGTTTGTCAAGATGCCATGGGTGACATTACCTCACTGATCTTATCCCCCTCTTTTCCTCAATATTTTTAAAAAGTACTTTTGGACAGTATTCAACTAAATTTTGTTTCAAGACAGGCAACAGAATAGTATAAAGGTTCTAAAACCATTATCCTTATAGGCTAGAAATTCTATTTTCAAATATTATTCTGGAGGCACCAGTATCCCAAAGGTCTGTAGTATGATTACCATTTGGGATAACAGCTGGAATGTTCTAATTAATTAAGTGAATAGGTCATCTGAATTTTTCATCATTTCCAACAGCTGGCAGCTTGAAGTGATGAACCAGTTCAAGTCTAGCACACCCTTGAAAGATATTGAAGAGTAAACTTCCAATCCTCAGGAGGTTTTTAGGCACTCATCATGTCTCTGATTAACTTGCTTTCCCCCTTACAAGTTTCCCCATCTTTCAAGTTTTACTTTTAGGTGAATGGATTTTCCCCTGTTTCATATCATTGTTTATGCTAGATTGCAGAATTAATCTCTCATACTGTACTTTGTGTGAATAAGAATTATGTGTCTGAGATCTACCTAACTGTGTATCTCAGTCCATCTGAGCTGTGGCTGTGTTAGAGTGACAGATTTTGCTATATCCTCTTCTAACATTTTATTAGATCAATAACGATAAACAGAAGGGAAGAGTGTTCAAATAAATTTAAAACCATGAATAATAGACAATAATGTTACTGAATAAAAAAATATCTACTGGTGTTATATGAATAAAATGGCAAAACAAGCCATGATTAGTTGATCAGATTAAGTATCTGATTCAATCAACAAAATTTTGTATAAAATGTGACTTAAAACCAAACTTTACTAACAAGTAGCTTGTTGGAAGAAATTTAAAAATTATCCTCTGTGTTCAAGGGGCAGCAGCTGTCCTGTTAAAGAAAAGTATGTGCAATTTTATTAAAATCAATGATACTACTTTGCAATTTTCAAGATATATAACAGAAACACAAAAAAGTTAAGGGTCAAAAATCACCCAGCTCAGCCGGCTTGCAGGCTGGGACTGGTCTGGAAGTGTAACCCGGCAGGAGGGAGTGCCTGTGTTTCAATAGCCTGCCTGCCCATGGAAAGGTAGGCCCTCCATCAGCTCAGCAAGAATCCTGGCCAGCAAAGGGCGCTGATCCTCTAGCAGAAGATTCATCAGAGGGGGGAACCTGACCCAGTACCAGAAGATCCACTAGAGAACATTTGAAGGAAGTGATGAGCAGATGCTAAGGCAAGAGTTCCTCCAACAATCTGAAAAACAACGTGAAAACACCAGATCCCAGCGATCTTACTACAGAAGGACTTGAACACCCTGTTCTGGAAGAAGTGGAAAACAGTGTCATTATGAAAGCAATAGAGTCCCTTAAACAGGATATGAATTACTCACTTAAAGAAGTGGAAGAGAAGTATAACAAAAAGATTGAAGAAATGAGTAAAGAAGTGGAAGAAAAATATAACAAAAGGTTTGAAGAAATGAGTAAATCGCTATACGACACCCTGGGAAACAAAAAAAAAAGAAAGAAAGAAAAGAAAAAAGAAAAAACAATCAAACAGGTAGTGGAAACAGTTCAAGAATTGAAAGTTGAAATGGAGGCAATAAAGAAAACACAAACCGAAGGCTGGGTAGATATGGAAAATCGAGGTAAACAAACAGAGACTTCAGAAACAAGCATAACCAATACAATACAAGAGATAGAAGAATGAATCTCAGATTATGAAGACACCATAGAGAAAATAAATGCTCTGACTAAAGAAAATAGCAAATCCAACAAATTCTCATCACAAAACATTCAGGAAATCTGGGACATAATAAAAAAACCAAATCTAAGAATAATAGGGGTAGAAGAAGGAGAAGAATTGCAGATCAAAGGTCCGGAAAATATATTCAACAAAATTATAGAAGAAAACTTTCCCAACCTAAAGAACGATATAACTATGAAGGTTCAAGAAGCATACAGAACACCGAATAGACTGGATCAAAAAAAAAAACCCATCCCCTCGCCATATAATAATCAAAACACAAAGCATTCAGATTAAAGAAAGAGTATTAAGAGCTGAAAAGGAAAAATGTCAAGTAACTTATAAAGGTAAACCTATCAGACTTACACCAGACTTCTCTATGGAAACCATGAAAGCCAGAAGGTCCTGGATAGAGGTACTGCAGAAACTAAGAGACCATGGATGCAAGCCCAGACTACTATACCCAGCCAAGCTACTGTTCACTATCAACAGAGAAAAGAAAATATTCCAGGATAAAAACAAATTTAAACAATATATAGCTACAAATCCAGCCTTACAGAGAGTATTAGAAGGAAAATCACAACCCAAGGAATCCAACATTGCCAATACTGCCTACAATAACTCAGACAGCTAGCGACCCTTCACATGCACAACTCAAAGAAGGAAAACACATGCACTCTACTACCCCCCCCCCCCCAAAATAACCGGAGTCAACAACCACTGGTCTTTAATATCACTTAATATCAATGAACTCAATTCACCTATAAAAAGGCACAGACTTAGAGATTGGATACGAAAATAGGATCCAACATTCTGCTGTTTACAAGAAACATACCTCAACCACAAAGACAGACACCTACTCAGGGTAAAGGGTTGGGAAAAGGTTTTCCAAGCAAATGGACCTAAGAAACAAGTGGGTGTGGCCATTCTAATATCTAACAAAATCGACTTCAAACTAAAATCAATCAGAAGAGAGGGAGATGGATATTTCATACTCATAACAGGAACAATCCATCAGGAAGAAGTCTCAGTCCTGAATATCTATGCCCCTAATATAAAGCCACCCACTTATGTAAAAGAAACTCTTCTAGAACTCAAGGTAGTCATCAAACCACACACACTAATAGTAGGAGACTTCAACACACCTCTCTCACCAATGGACAGGTCAATCAGAAAGAAACATAACAGAGAAATAAGAGAATTGTTGGAGGTATTGAATCAAATGGACTTAACAGACATCTATAGAACATTCCACCCAAATAGGAAAGAATATACCTTCTTCTCTGCAGCTCATGGAACCTTCTCGAAAATTGACCACATACTCGGTAACAAAGCAAACTTCCACAGATATAAAAAAATATTAGTAACCACCTGTGTCTTGTCAGACCACCATGGATTAAAGTTAGAATTCAACAACAGTGCTACCCCCAGGAAGCCAACAAACTCATGGAAGTTGAACAGTCAACTACTAAATCACCCCTGGGTCAAGGAAGAAATAAAGAAAGAAATTAAAGTCTTCCTTGAATTTAATGAAAATAAAGACACAACATACTCAAACCTATGGGACACTATGAAAGCAGTGCTAAGAGGAAAGTTCATAGCACTAAGTGCCCAATTAAAGAAAACTGAGAAAGCACACATTGGAGACTTAACAGCACACTTGAAAGCTCTAGAAAAAAAGAAAAGAAGCTGATTCACCCAGGAGGAGTAGAAGACTGGAAATAATCAAACTGAGGGCTGAAATCAACAAAATGGAAACACAGCAAACAATCCAAAGAATCAATGAAACAAAAAGCTGGTTCTTGGAGAAAATCAACAAGATTGACAAACCCCTCTCCAAACTAATCAAACAGCAGAGAGAGAACATGCAAATGAATAAGATCAGAAATGAAAAGGGGGACATAACCACAGACACAGAGGAAATTCAGAGAATCATTAGCTCTTACTACAAAAGCCTGTATGTCACAAAATTGGAAAATGTAAAAGAAATGGACATTTTTTTTAGATAAGTACCATATACCAAAGTTGAACCAAGACCAGGTGAACAATCTAAACAGACTTTTCAGTCGTGAAAAATTAGAAGCTGTTATCAAAAAATCTCCCTACCAAAAAAAGCCCAGGACCAGATGGTTTCAATGTAGAATTCTACCAGAACTTCCAGGAAGAGCTAATACCTATACTTTTTAATGTATTCCACAATATAGAAACAGAAGAGTCATTGCCAAACTCCTTTTATGAAGCTACAGTTACCCTAATACCAAAACCACACAAAGACACAACCAAGAAAGAGAATTACAGGCCAATCTCACTCATGAACATTGACACAAAAATTCTCAGTAAAATACTGGCAAACCGAATCCAAGAACACATTAGAAAAATTATTCATTATGATCAAGTAGGCTTCATCCCAGAGATGCAGGGCTGGTTCAACATACGCAAATCTATCAATGTAATCCATCATATAAATAAACTGAAAGAAAAAAAACCTTATGATCAGTTCATTGGATGCTGAAAAAGCATTTGACAAAATTCAACACCCCTTTATGATAAAGGTGTTGGAGAGATCGGGGCTACGAGGATCATACCTAAATATAATAAAAGCAATATATAGCAAGCCAACAGCTAACATCAAATTGAATGGAGAGAAACTCAAAGCCTTTCCATTAAAATCAGGAACACGACAAGGCTGTCCACTCTCTCCATACCTCTTCAATATAGTGCTTGAAGTTCTAGCAATAGCAATAAGACAACATAAGGGGATCAAGGGGATTCGAATTGGAAAGGATGAAGTTAAAACTTTTGTTATTTGCAGACAATATGATAGTGTACATAAGTGACCCCAAAAACTCTACCAAAGAACTCCTACAGCTGATAAACACCTTTAGTAATGTGGCAGGATACAAGATCAACTCCAAAAAATCGGTTGCCCTCCTATACACAAAGGATAAAGAAGCAGAGAGGGAAATCAGAGAAACATCACCTTTCACGATAGCCACAAATAGCATAAAATATCTTGGGGTAACTCTAACCAAGGAAGTGAAAGACCTATTTGACAAGAACTTTAAGCCTTTGAACAAAGAAATTGAGGAGGTTACCAGAAAATGGAAAGACCTCCCCTGCTCTTGGATTGGGAGAATCAACATAGTAAAAATGGCAATTCTACCAAAAGCAATCTATAGATTCAATGCAATCCCCATCAAAATCCCATCAAGCTTCTTCACAGACCTTGAGAGAACAATAATCAAGTTTATATGGAAAGACAAAAAACCCAGGATAGCCAAAACAATCTTATACAATAAAAGAACTTCTGGAGGTATTGCCATCTCTGACCTCAAACTCTATTACAGAGCAACAGTGTTGAAAACAGCTGGGTATTGGCATAACAACAGAGAAGTTGACCTATAGAATCGAATAGAAGACCCGGATATTAACCCACATACCTATGAACACCTGATTTTCGACAAGGGAGCTAAAGGTATACAATGGAAGAAGGAAAGCATCTTTCACAAATGGTGCTGGCATAACTGGATGTCAACCTGTAGAAGAATGAAAGTAGATACATATCTATCACCTTGCACAAAACTCAAGTCCAAATGGATTAAAGACATCAACATTAATCCAACCACTTTGTACCTGATAGAAGAGAAAGTGGAAAGTAATCTACAAGATATAGCCACAGGAGATCACTTCCTAAGTAGAACCTCAGTAGCACAGACAATAAGAGAATCAATGAATAAATGGGACCTACTGAAACTGAGAAGCTTCTGTAAAGCAAAGGACACTGTCAGTAAGACAAAAAGACTACCTTCAGACTGGGAGAAGATCTTCACCAACCCCTCATCAGACAAAGGTCTGATCTCCAAAATATACAAATAACTCAAGAAACTAGACACTAAAACTCTAATTAACCCAATTAAAAAATGGGGTACTGAACTGAACAGAGAATTCACAACAGATGATCTTCGAATGGCCAAAAGGCACTTAAGATCATGCTCAGCCTCTTTAGCAATCAGGGAAATGCAAATTAAAACATCTTTGAGATACCATCTTACACCTGTCAGAATAGCCAAACTCAAAAACACCAATGATAGCCTATGCTGGAGAGGATGTGGAGTGAGGGAAACACTCATCCATTGTTGGTGGGAATGCAAACTTGTGCAGCCACTATGGAAATCAGTGTGGCGATTTCTCAGGAAACTGGGAGTCAACCTCCCTCAGGATCCAGCAATTCAACTCTTGGGAATATACCCAAGAGATGCCCTATCATATTACAAAAGCATTTGTTCAACTATGTTCATAACAGCACTATTTGTAATAGCCAGAACATGGAAACAGCCTAGGTGCCCCTCAATAGAAGAATGGTTAAAAAAGGTGTGGAACATATACACATTAGAGTTTTACTCAGCGATAAAAAACAATGACATCTTAAATTTTGCATGCAAATGGATGGAAATAGAAAACGCTTTACTGAGTGAGGTAACCCAGACCCAAAAAGAGGAATATGGTATGTATTCACTCATAAGTGGATTCTAGCCATAGTTAAAGATCTTTGAGCCTATAATTTGTGATCCTAGAGAAGCTAAATAAGAAGGTGAACCTGAAGAAAATCATAGTTATCCTCCTGGATATTAGAAGTAGGCAAGATTGCCAGGCAAACTTGGGTGCTCGGGGGGTGGGGGTGGAAGTAAGGGGAGATGGTTAGAGAGAAGGGAGAGGGGGAGGATTGGGGATGGCTTGGGGGAATGGGATGGGGGGGAGGGAGGAAGAATGGATATGGGAGCAGGCAAGTATTTATCTCAACTAAGGGAGTCATTCTAGGGTTTTCAAGAGACTTGATTCTGGAGGGGTTCCCAGGCCCAAGGAGAGGTCCCCAGATTGTTCCCTGGGCAGCAGAGAAGAGGGTGCCTGAACTGGCCTTGGCCCATAACCATACTGATGAATATTTTGCATACCACCATAGAACCTTCATCTGGTGATGGATGGAGATAGAGACAGAGACACAGATTGGAACACTGGACTTAACACCCTAGGTTCAAATGAGAAGCAGAAGGAGGGAGAACGTGAGCAAGAAAGGCAGGACCAGAGGGAACCTTCATCTGACGATAGATGGAGATAGAGACGGAGACCCACATTGGAGCACTGGACTGAGCCCCCAAGGTCCAAATGAGGAGCAGAAGGAGGGAGAACATGAAAAAGTAAATCAGGACCGCGAGGGGTGCGTTCACCCTCTGATACAAGGGGACTGATCGAATGAGAGCTCACCAAGGCCAGCTGGACTGGGACTGAACGAGCATGTGATCAAACCGGAGTCTCTGAATGTGGCTGACATGGGGGCTGACTGAGAAGCCATTGACAATGGCACTGGGTCTTGTTTTGTCTGCATGTACTGGCTTTTTGGGATCCTAATCTGGTTGGATGCTCACCTTCCTAGACCTGGAGGGAGAGGGGAGGAACTTGAACTTCTCACAGGGCAGGAAACCCTGATTGCTCTTAGGACTGGAGAGGGACGAGGAGAGGGAGTGGGGGGGAGGAGAGGGAGTGGGAAGAATGGGAGGGTATGGGGAGGAGGGGAGGAAGTGGAAATTTTTATAAACAAATAATTAAATAAATTTAAAAAATGGGGTACTGATCTGAACAGAGAATTCTCAACAGAAGAACTTCGAATGGCCAAAGGACATTTAAGATCATGCTCAACATCCTTAGCAATCAGGGAAATGCAAATCAAAACAACTATGAGATACCATTTTACACCGGTCAGATTAGCTAAACTCAAAAACACCAATGATAGCCTATGCTGGAGAGAATGTGAAGTAAGGGGAACACTCATCCATTGTTGGTGGGAATGCAAACTTGTGCAGCCACTGTGGAAATCAGTGTGGTGGTTTCTCAGGAAACTGGGATTCAACCTCCCTCAGGACCCAGCAATTCTACTCTTGGGAATATACCCAAGAGATGCCCTATCATACCACAAAAGCATTTGTTCAACTATGTTCATAGCAGCACTATTTGTAATAGCCAGAACCTGGAAACAACCTAGGTGCCCCTCAATAAAAAAAAAAGTTAAGGGTCAACAATAAAAAAGTAACCAATCCATATTGCTAGCTAGACAGCAACAGACAGCAAGTAAAAATGAAGATGTATCACGGTACACCAACAGAACAGTATAATAAAATGTTTAATTTTATCGTATTGTCTTTTAAAATACATGATGCATAACCCATTGAATAAGTTTGAAAATAGATGCAGGGACTTGTTTGGGAAGGGTTTTCAATACACTCCTTGTCTACAAGAAGTATCAGTAAGATATAATACTGATTCAGATAACAGATCAAGTGAGAAAATACAAGGATGTCTCATAGAGCAGCAGGTAGATCTTTTATTTTTAAAAGATTATTTTTCAATTTATGTGTATATATGCATGAGCATACATGAATTTAGGTGTGTGTATGCCAGGTGCCTCGTATGTCTACCTGTAGATGTTTATGCATTCATATGTCACATATGTGGTACATGTGTGTGCCTGCATACACTTATGTTTGAGTGTGTCACATGCATGTAGTTGCCCTCAGATATCAGAGGATGTCGGATTCTCCGGAATAGCAGCTACAGAAAATTGTAACGCAGTTGACATGGGTGTTGTTGGCATGAGCCAACTTGGCTCTCTTGCAAGAGAGCTTAGTGTTTCTTAACCTAAGCACTAAGCTATTTCTCCCACCACAGCATGTAGTTTCAGTTAAATAAAATCTTCAGCTTAGGACATTATTTGATTTTAATTTGAGTGATGATGAAAAAAATAACATACTTATAGATAAAGTACAAATCAATCATACCCTTAATTCCAACCTTGAGAGGCAGAGGAAAGGTGATCTGTGTGGGTTTAACGTAGGCTTGCTCTACATAATAAATCCTAGTCAGGCCAGATCTACATAGTAAGATTTTCAAAAAACAAACAAAAGAAGCAAAACAAAACAAAACAAAAACCTAAATGAACAAACGAAACAAAACCACACAGTTGTGTAAACCTACTGTATATTTTGGAAGGGACACGCCTCGTGTAGGCTCTGGTGAGCACTTTTGTGGGTTATGAGATCTAGCTTTTCAGAAGGTACTACTGAATTGTTTTCTAGGATTGGGTGTGACTGATGGGAATATGGTCTCTGTTTGAGTATTGATTCTTCAAAGGAGATAATCTCTGGAAGGACAAACATCGAGGGTCCTTGCCTAGTCTATGCCAGTCTTCCTTAGCCTTATTCCCCAGAGAAAGGTGAGTGTGCTATCTGCCCATTCTGCAGCCCCACAATGCAGGACAATCAGACGCGATAGGGAGTCAAGTCAAAGCAGGAACTCATTTTATTACTGTGAGCATCAGCTTATATAGGTTAAGTGACATCGTGTGATGTGGGGCACCTCCAGTCAATGAGAGACAGCCAAGCCCTCCCTCTGGCTGGAGGGGGTGTCTACCTAGATTTTGCTGTCTCATACTCAATGGGTAGCTTTGACTATCCTTCAAACTCAAGTCAGGCTTTTCTCTGTCCTACAGGTCTTGAGGTATAGGCCCTGAGATAATTTTGTCTCAACAGTCTAGACTCTCTCTGGAATGTCAATCTACCTGATCTACCTAGTTTGAGAAGCTCCTGCCATCACCTGTTGCCATCACCACCACGCTTTTCCTGTCAGGTGGACTGTGTCCTTGCAAGCCACGAGCCCAAATGAACTCTTTCTTTCGTAAGTTGCTTACTTTAGGTACTCAGAGGAAAGAAACTGATGCCCTCAGCCCCATCCAGAAAGCACAGCCCTGGTGTCAGGAGAGGCCTAATCCCTGCATCTGTTGCTATTGCTTTCCCTCAAATATTGATGATTTTCACTAAAGGACTTTCGTTCTATTTGTCTTGAGCCACATTTCCATATTGCTCTATGTACTCTGACTTTGTTTTGTTTGGGGAAAATTAAGAGAATGCTAAAGGTGACTGGGAAAGATTTTTAGTCAGGGGAAGGAAGTTAATAATGCCTACTTTTATCATCCCAATTTGGTTCTCTTTTATTTACAATTTATTTTTATTATGTGGGAATGAGCACCATTTTACCTGCATGTATGTCTGTGTACTATGTATACCTGTGCCCATAAAGGTCAGAAGAGGCTATTGGATTCCCTGTAACTAGATTTACTGAGGTCTGTGAGCTGCCATAGGAAGGGAGCTTATGTTGTGTGATTTGAGGATGAATTCATTCTAGTAGTTTTAGAAAAGTATATGCTTAATTCTAGAATTCTCAAATATATGCTGAAGAATTATGTTATGGTTTTTGAGAAATGCTTTTCACTATATAGCCAATACTAGAGTCATATTTACAATTTTGTGTTCACTGTCCTCTGTAGCAGTGTAGGCTTTGAAATTTTCTCATCACATTTATTATTTGTAACATGCTTTGGGGTGATATTTTAACATTTTAACATATGCCTTCTATGTGCTCCAATCAAATTCAAGGTTTCCTTAACCCCCTTACCCCATCCCTCTAGGAATCACTATTCTACATTCAGTGTGGACACACACACATACACACACACACACACACACACACACACACACAGAGAGAGAGAGAGAGAGAGAGAGAGAGAGAGAGAAAGAGAGAGAGAGAGAGAGAGAGAGAGAGAGAGAGAGAGAGAGAGAGAGAGTCTTTCTGTGACTGCCTTTTTATTGTTATTTTTTAACCTAATACCCTCTATCCCAACCATTTTTGCTGAATAGGCCAGGGTTTCATTTGTCTTTTCTTTATGGCTGAAAAAACCTTTCATTTTCTGTATTTATCATATTTTATTAATCCATTCATCCTCAGAGTACTCACTGATTTTGTTAAGCACTTTCCTAGCCAGTTTCATATAAGAAAGAGGCAGGAGAGAAATCCCCTGTGTTTTTACGTATCTGGAACTATTTTTAGCTTACCATGGCATTTGGCTGCTGATTATGTAGAATATGGGATTCCTGCGAATTATTTACCAAGGAACTCTGACAGCACTGCTGTGTTGGTTCTGGGCTTTGGAGTGCCTGCCTGATGAATATGTTATCTGTTTGCAGAGTGCAGTTTTAAAGGCTGTCTTTATGACATCATAAGATATTTTTAGAGACAGACTTTCCTTTGATTGTTTGAACCAGATGTTTTCAGCATTGGACACAGAAAAAATATTTGCTATTACTTCTTATTTGATAAATTCCCTAACATTTTTCTCTGATTTTATAAGGAAGGAGTTCTGTTTGATTATCTACTTGATGTTACTTCTTTTATCTTACTATACCTTTATTTTGTATTATAGATTATTTCTTCAACATTGTCTCCCAAAATTTTGAGTTTTTTTATTGTTCTCTGATAGTTTTTTTATAGACTGTAGATTTTGAGGATGAAATGATCTAAAAGTCAAAATGATCAATACACACAAAGTAGAGGTTTTAATGTTATGATTTTCCAACCCCTAGATTCATAATTTTTCATGGAACTTTTTATTGTTTATTTTTACTGTTGTTGTTTGTTTTTCTGGGTTTTTTTGTTTGTTTTTCAAGACAGAGTTTCTCTGTAACTTTAGGGCCTGTCCTAGAAGCAGCTCTTGCAGACCAGGCTGGCCTTGAACTTACAGTGATCTACCTGCCTCTGCCTCCTGAGTACTGGGATTAAAGGCCTAGCATGTTTATTAACAGTTTTCTATTGTTCTCTGATAATTTTTATAGACTGTTGATTTTTAGGATGAAATAACCTAAGGGTCAAGAGAGATAAATTGAAGATTTTTAGAAACATGCCTTTCCACCTAGACTCATCATTTTTCCTTGGGACTTTTGTTTATTTGGGACTCTTGGCTCTCAGGAATTCTTCAACATATTTATTCACATTGAAGAATGTTAAAGTACAAGACTGTACAAGACTATTTAAGTTTGCATTATAATCGAGATGATGTGTTATACACACTAGGAACTGTGAGAACAAAGGCTGACCCTAGCACCATACACTGATCCTCTCTTTCTACTTGCTCTTTAAAACGGATCTCTTTAGTCATGTAACCTGCGCTTCACATTCCAGGATGACATTCACTTTGTCAGTTCTTGTATGTCTGTCACTGTTCCACAGTCTATTATTATTATCTCTCGTTATTAAAAACTTCATTTCCTAATTGTTTTGTACATGGTTATATTCTTTCCATTATGCAAATGAATATGGATTCATCTTTATGAATTCTGCCTTGCTGAATCCAACTGTCTCTGCCCTTCCCTACAACACTGTGGTTATAACCACACAGCACCACTTCTGGTTCTGATGTGGCTTGCGGGAATATGAATTCATGCTTATGCAACAGGTTCCTTATTTACTGGGCCATCTCCTTGGGTCACTTATAGAGTTTATATAAAAGTCAAAGAACATAAACCAAAAAAAGTAATTTAAAAAACAAACAGATTAATAGATTTATTTAAAAAAATGTTATAAGGGTCAAAGGAGGTAAACCTAAAATCAATGTAAAAACACACAAATTAATAGAATTATTGAAAGGAAATGTTAGAGACTTTAGGATAATGCATACATCATTAAGCATGGAAAGGAGGTAACCAGTAGAGGACACATGAATGTCAAAGGGACAGGGATAACCTACTGATTGATCTGGAGGCCGGAGGCACATCTTAATCATACTGTTGTTATTGTTTATGTATAATATATGGATAGTATTTATAATATGCTTTTCATGTGTAGTTTTAAAATATATGAAATACTATGTCTAAATTACCTTTCTTTTTATATATCAAATACATCCTCTCTAAGCTGGATAATGAAAGATAAAGCATTTGAGGTAATTTCAATTACTCCTCTGCTCTTACTTTTCCTTCTCCCTACTTATTATTATTTTATTATATTATCTTTGCCTTGTTAAGGATTATAAAGGTGTTTTCTGTGTGATTCAATAAAGTTTACAGGCTTTCGTCTAAGGTGGATTCTGAATATTTACTTCAGCTTAAGCACTTACATTTGTATGATTATAAGAATGTTGTGTGCAGCTCCATAAACACACTGTGGTTGCCGAGTAAATCTCTATGCACATTCCTCTCTCTGAAAGTGTGTTTTGAAATGTTCTGACCCCTCAAATTATCTTGGAATTTATTTTGAATTTATTGATATTTGCCAAGATAATTTTTACCCAAGGACATTGAAAATATTGACTACTGAGTCTCATTCTTAGAATTCTTAGGAATTCTAATTATTTTTCATTTTAATTAAATTTAATCAGTTTGGGCACAAGGACTTAAAACGTAAGAACCTACTAAAATCTGGTCTTTGTCACGACTTTTGTGTTGTTGTTTCTTACATTCTATGTTGTCTCTTTCATAAATTTAAACTGAGTTTTCTGGAAGTAAAGTTTTATTTTCATGTTTGTTAATTTCTAATGAGCTGCCTGTTTATAAGAATCATATTTAATTTTTATATTATTAGCAATATTACATTTAGTTGACAACCTGCCTACATATAGACTTCCTGAAATAAAAATACATTCATAGAACTCTTATTTCAGTATCCAGTAATGGTGATAAGTCTAATGTTGGCTTGATTTTATAAGTAAATACATTTCTTAATTTTGGAGTTCTAAAATTTTAATAATATGAAATTATTCACTTCCATTAGTTTATCCTCTTTCAATATTAATGCTATTACAACCTTTATTAGCTCTGGGATGTATTTTCTGAGTTTCTGACTAATCTCTTAGGTGATTAAATAAAAATTTTATTAGCTACATAAAAAAGTAAATGAAAACCAATGAAACAAATTTAAATGAATAAATTCAAGAAGTAAAAATAATTCAAATTATGTCTTATTCCATACACATTAATTTTATCACATAAAATATAATAATATTGAGATATTTGCGTTTTACAACTTCTTAGTATTAACTATGTAGCTTTAAACATATGATGCATATTGATTCATAGTAGGATTTCAAGATTAAGTAATAAAGAATTCTTCTTTTCTTTATTCCTCACTTTTTGTTTCTTAAGCATGAGCTTTTGTGCTGTGATTTGGACTCCATATAATTTCTAACTAAAATTACCTTATAATTTAAGCACATGATGGACTTAAAGTCCATATCAAACGTAAATGTGCTTTGACATTTGTGTGTTCATTTATGCTACATGTGTATGAGATATATATATGTATATAGGTACATAGTGTCAAAAGTAAAAACAATTGCAAAATTCCCCTTTATTTTTTCCAAATACCACTTTTAATTAATTTATTATTGTTATTATTATTATTATTATTATTATTATTCTCTCATATATTAAATCTCGACCATGGTTTCCCCTTCCTTCCAACTTCTCCTTCCAATTTCTCCTCCATCACCTCCCCTCTCTTTCAGATCCAGTCTGTTTCCCTTTATAAAAACAAGCCATCCTCCCAGGGGTAGTAACTGAACACTGCATAACAAGTTACAATAACGCTAGGCATATATTCTCATATCAGGGCTGGATGAGGCAATCTAGTAGGAGGAAAAGAGTTTCAAGAACAGGCAAAAGAGTCAGAGACAACCTAACTCCTACTATTAGGAATCTCACCGGAAGACCAAGCTACATAGTCATAACATATATGCAGAGGACCTAGCTAAGATCCATACAGACTCCCTGATTGTCCTGTTAGTCTCTGTCGACTTTTTGAGTCCAGGTTAGTGGATTCTGTAGGTCATGTTCTTGTGGTGTCCTTGACCCCTCTGGCTCTTACAGTCCTTCCTCCATCTCTTCTGTTGGATCCCCCAACCTCCACCTATTTGGTTGTGGGGCACAAATCTACAAGTAGAGCAGATTTTCATTAGGAATCCTTTGATTGACTTTTTTTTCTTTTGCCAGTTGTGTTTCGTTCTGACCAGGGTCCCTAAGCAATCCTGCCTCCAATTCCTGGCCCTCCAGGCAGTGTCGTCTGTGGGCTCCCTCTCATGGTGTTGACCACGGATTGGACCAGTCTTGGATTGGCCACTCCCACAAGTTCTGCTCCTCCTTTAATGCCAGGACATCTTGCAATCAGGACAAATTTCAGCCTGAGGATTTGTGTCTGAGCTGGTGTCCCAGTCTCACCATTGGAAGCCTTGTCTGATCATAAAAGAGGGCTCATTTAGGTTCTGCATCCCCCAATATTAGGAGTCTTCAATAGGGTAAAGATCCCCTTTAAAATAGCATGAAACCAGTTCCTTTACCATACCTATTTATCATTCATCCTCTTTTATGGGCATGTCATGGTATTCATGACTTAACAATTTGTTGTGATACAAAATAGGTAGGTTTCTTTTATGATTTTTAGATTATCTAGATGTCCTGTCATGTATAATATTTTTATTTGTCTCTTGACTTACATTTGGCACTTTCTGCCAGATCTTTCTATAGTTTAACCACACAGCCAGTTAGAAATAACTTACTTTAATTTGACATTTTGAACAGTATTGTTTTGGCTATCCTGGGTTTTTTGCTTTTCCATGTGAAGTTGATTACTGTTCTTTCAAGGTCAATGAAGAATTGTTTTGGGATTTTGATGGGAATTGCATTGAATCCATAGACTGCTTTTGGTAGGATTGCCATTTTTATTATGTTGATGCCACCTATCCAAGAGCACAAGAGGTCTTTCCATTTTCTGTCTCTTCTTCAATTTCTTTCTTCAAAGACTTAGAGTTCTTGTCAATCAGGTCTTTCATTTCTTTGGTTAGTGTTACCCCAAGATAGTTTATGTTATTTGTGGCTATTGTGAAGGACGATGTTTCTCTGATTTCTTTCTCAGTTTCTTTATCATTTGTATATAATAGGGATGCTGATTTCTTTCTTTAGTTGATCTTGTATCCTGCAACATTATGGAATGTATTTATCAGCTTTATGAGTTCCCTAGTAGAGTTTTTGGGGTCACTTATGTATACTACCATATATGCAAATAGCGAAAGTTTGACTTCTTCCTTTCCAATTTGAATCCTCTTGTTCTCCTTTTGTTGTCTTATTGCTATAGCCAGAACATCAAGAACTATGTTGAATAGATATGGAGAAAGTGGACAACGTTGTCTTGTTCCTAATTTTAGTGAAATTACTTTGAGTTTCTCTCCATTTAATTTGATGTTTGCTGTTGGCTTGCTGTATATTGTCTTTTGATGTTTAGATATGTTCTTTGTATTCCTGATCTTTCCAAGACTTTTATCATGAAGCAGATAATCATATGTTTTTTTCATTCAGTTAATTTATACGGTAGATTACATTGATAGATTTTGTATGTTGAAGCCAACTTTATCATAATGGAAATTGTTTTTTGATGTGTTCGTGGATTTGGTTTGCCAGTATTTTATTGAGTATTTTTGAATCTATGTTGAGTGAGATTGGTCTTTAATTCTCTTTCTTGGTTGAGTCTTTGTGTGGTTTCAGTATCAAGGTAACTGTAGCCTCATAAAAAGAGTTTAGCAATGTACCATAAGGGAACTTTTAGAGGCATCACCATTCTTCACATCACAGAGCTACAGTAATGAAAACAACTTGGTATTGGCATAAAAACAGACAGGTTGAAAGATGGAATCAAATTGAAGAGCTGAATAATAATCCACACACCTATGAACACCTGATTTTTTGACAAAGAAGCTTAAATTATACAATGGAAAAAGAAACAATCTTCAACAAATGGTGTTGGCATAACTAAATGTCAACATGTAGAAGAATGAAAATAGATCCTTATCTATCTCCAAGCACAAAACTCAAGGCCAAATGAATTACAGACATCAATATAAGTCCAACCACACTCAACCTAATAGAAGCGAAAGTGGGAAATAGCCTTCAATGCAAGGGCACAGGAGAGCACTTTCTAAATATAACCCCAGTAGCACAGACACTGAGAGAAACAATAAATATATGGGGCCTCCTGAAACTGAGAAACTTCTGTAAAACAAAAGACACAGTCAATAAGACAAAAAAGCAGCCTATTGGATAGGAAAAAATTTTCAACAAACCCACATCAGACAGAGGATTGAGCTCCAAAATATATAAAGAACTCAAGAAATTAAACATCAAAATTCCAAATAATTCAATTAAAAATGGGGTATAAATCTAAACAGAGAATTCTCAACAGAAGAATCTCAAATGGCCAAAAGACACTTAAGGAAATGTTCAACATCCTTAGCTATCAGGAAAATGCAAATCAAAATGACCCTGAGATACCATCTTACACCAGTCAGAATGGCTAAGATCAAAAACATCAATGATAGTTTAAGTTGGAGCGTATGCAGAGTAAGGGGAACACTTCTCCAATGCTGGTGGGAAAGCAAGCTTGTCCAACCACTCTGGAGATCAGTATTCTCCAGATACTGAGAAAATTGAGAATCAACCTACCTCAGGACCCAGAAATACCACTCTTGGGCACATACCCAAAAGATGTTTGATCATACTACAAGGACATTTGCTCAACTATGTTCATAGCAGAATTATTTGTAATAGCCAGAACCTGGAAACAAGCTAAATGCCCCTCACCTGAAGAATGTCTGAAGAAAATGTGGCACATTTACACATTGGAGTACTACTCAGCAGTAAAAACCAGAGACATCTTAAAATTAGCATGCAAATGGATGGAACTAGGAAAAAAAAACACCCTGAGTGAAGTAACCCAGACCCAGAAAGATGAGCATGGAATGTACTCAGTCATTAGTGGATATTAACTGTAAAGTAAAGGATATTGAGCCTATAGTTCATGATCTTAGAGAAGCTAAGTAACAAGATGAACCTTAGGAAAAACATACATGGATTCACCTGAGAAGGGAAAATAAACAAGATCTCCTGAGAAAATTGGGAGTGTGGGGGTCTGGGAGAAGAGAGGGCAGAAGGAGAGGGGGATGGAGAACTTGAGGGAACAGAATAGTTGAGATGGAGAAAGGACAGAGATGAGAGCAAGGAAAGAGATACTTTGATTAAAGGAGCCATTATGGGGCTAGCAAGAAACCTGGCACCAGAGAATCCACAAGGATGACCCCCAGATAAGACCCTAAGCAATAGAGGAGAGGATGCCTGAACTGGTCTTGCCCTGTATTCAGATTGATGACTATCTTAAATATCACCACAGAACCTTCATCCAGCAAGTGATGGAAACTAAGGCAGAGAACCATAGTGGCGTACTGGGCTGAGTTTCCAAAGTCCAGTCGAAGAGTGAGAGGAGTGAGAATATGAGCAAAAAGGTCAAGACCATGATAGGTATTCCCATTGAAACAGTTTACCTGAGCTAATGGGAGCTGGCCAATCCAGCCAGACAGTTGAAGAACTAGGATAGGTCCACACTTGTCCCTCTGAATGTGGGTGACAGTTGTATGACTGGGGCAGACTGAGTGCCACTGCCAGCGGCACCAAGATTTATCCCTACTGCTTGTACTGGCTTTTTGGGAATCAATGCTCTTTGGATGGATACCTTGTTCAGCCTAGATATAGCAGGAAGTGCCTTGGTCCTTCCTGGAAGCAATGTCCCTTACCCTCTCTGAGAAGTGGATGGGAGTTGGGAGGAGGGGAGGGAGTAGGAACTGTAATTGGTAAGTAAAATGAAAAAAGATGGTTTTCTTTTTTAAAAAAAATAAAAGAAATTATAAAAATAATTCAACATTTTGTTTGTAGATTTTCTATTTCCAAGTGGGTGTAAATACAGGTATTTTTACTTCTTTATTTCCTGGCTGTTTTTTTAAACTTGTTTCTCTAAGGATAATATCTTCCAGTTTGTGAAAAAATTTTCCTAAATGCAATAAAAAATGGGCTTTGTGGGTAGACTTTGAGTTGTGTAAATGTCCTGGGCTAATGAATGCCAGAGACCCACTTCATTTACTTCTTTTTCTTTGTAAATGACCTGCAGGTTCTGTTCAGATAACTAGGAAATACCTTGTAATTTTATATTTTATATTCAGTGGCATATGCTTCTCTTGTAATAATCTTTCCTTTTATCTGACCCGCACTGCTCATTTGAATCTTTTTCTTTCTGTGTGTTAGAGTTTGCCTTTCCGAAGACATCATGTTCATCAATATCTCTTCCATTGCCGTTTCCTTTTTTGATTCTATTTTATGTGTGTCTAATCATTTTCTGTAAATTTCCCCCTTGTGTCCCTAGGCAAGAATTCTCTACTGTAATTCTGTGCCAGTCTACCTATAATAAGTTTTGAAATACTTTAAAGACTTTAATTTCTTCTTCACTATCTTAGGTTTGTTAGCTACTTTTCCATAGCATTCTGTTCTCAAATCTCTTGATATCATTCATTTCAAATTTCATTTGATATCATTTCACTTTCTTTTATCAGCTAATATCCTATGTTATTTTTATCTTCCTATAAAAACAAAAAACAAATAATCTTTGCTTAATGTTTTCGTATCTCTTTTGGGTTTACATTATAAAGATTTTTTATTTTGTATTGTACGTTTGCCTCTCGTCATTTTCTTTTTTATTTCACTTATTTCCCTACATAAATACTACATAAATATGCTAGATCTACTTTTAGAGTTTCATTGACTGCCCCTCCTCCCAAATTTTAAAACCTACTTTATCTTTCTTTTTTATTTTTTTATTGCTTTATAAATAATACCATTCAAAATTTCCACTTCCTCTCCTCCTCCCATTTCCCTCCTGCTCCCCTACTCACTCTCTCCCTCCCCCTCCAGTCCTAAGAGAGGGCAGGGTACCCTGTCCTGTGGGAAGTCCAAGGCCCTCCCTCCTCCATCCAGGCTTAGGAAGGTGTGCATCCAAACAAACTAGGATCCTGAAAATCCAGTACATGCAGTAGAGACAAATCCCAGTGCCATTATCATCAGCTTCTCAGTTGGCCCCAATTGTCAGCCACATTCAGAGAGTCCAGTTTGACACATGCTCATTCAGTCCCAGTCCAGCTGGCTTTGGTGAGCTCCCATTAGATCAGGCACACTGTCTCATTGGGTGGACCAACCCCTAGCGGTCCTGACTTCCTTGCTCATATTCCCCCTCCTTCTGCTCTTCAACGGAGTCCAGGCCCCTACCATATCTTTCATGGCTTACTTTTTTGTTAGTCTTGCCATGATTTTAATTCTGTGTTTCAATCCTTTGTCAGTAGGACCATGGTTTTCTGAAACACACTATTATTCTTCATTCTATAATTCAACCATTTGATAGGCTTGAAAAGGAACAGACTTGAGTAGTATGCCCCCAATAATGAGCTTGACTATGTTATATTTGTGTATTTTCTACGTTCAGGACAGGTATTAATTACCTACCAAGGGGAACTGGAAAATTAACTCTTATAGCATTGCAGCACAGGGTAAATCAATGGCTATCTGGTTACTACTTGTGGAGAGTTCTATAAAAATATATTGAACTCTACAAAAATACACCCTCTTTCATAAAACTCTTCTCTACTCTCCAAGGTTCTGAGCTCTTTCCCATATTAGTAGTATTCCTGTGATGTTTCCAGTTAATGTGGGCTACAGTTCAGCTGGGTGTTGTCTATGGGCTCTTGGGGCTGCTGAAACTTTCTGATTTCATGAAAATGATAGTGGATTTTGCTTCTCTTTATACACAACTTTTAATTATAAGGTCACTAGGAGAGCTTCTGGGTTGGTATTGAGTAAACTGCTGTTGATTGGGGAGAAAAGATCAGGTTATGTTTCTCATTCACATAACTTAGGTTATGTGAATACTTTCAACATCGTCAACATCCCAGAAGCTATGAGGGGTTTTCAGACACATAGAATATTTGGTATCTTTTTAAGACCACAAAAGTATGATTCATATAAAATATGACTCAATTGTGAAGGATATCATCAAGGTCATTCAGTGAATAAAGGATGAAGCTAATATTTAAATTAAACTTTTTAAACTCTAGTGCATATGCTTTCCTCATGGAAGTGCCAATATTGCAACTGGTTTAATTCTAGAAGTGAATATCTCCAAAAGAGGAAAGACATTTCCTCAGAATAAATACTCTAATTTTTTTTTCTGGCTAGAATTAAACTGAAAGAAATGTTATAATATTTTTCTTAGTTTATCTGGGCACTCATGGAGGATACAGCTTTTCTTCATTATCCACAGTAATTCCTAGAGTTACAGCCCCCACACATGAGCTAGAGCAGCAGTATTGTGCAAGAAGGGAGAGGAAGTAGTTGATTGCCATCACTTGGCTACTCCTACTGGTTGCTAGAACGCTACTTTTCCAGTGGTCCATTATGGCTTCAAAGAATGAATAGAGGAAACAGATGGCAATTAGTTTGTTAGAAATTATTATGAGCATAATTACAGCCCAAGTGGAAATCAATCATATGACTGGAAGCTGGAAGAAACTGTAGAAAGCACCGTCCCGTGGACTCAGAGGGAACGAAGTGAAAAGAAGAGTGTTTGGCAGTATCTTGTGAATAGGAACTCTTTGTGTGCTTATGGAAAAAGGGACCGTGTTACAGCGCTCACATTCGCTCAACTATTCTCCTTCACTAAAGGAAAGAACACATGTGCATGTACTGACCTTTCAATCCATCCACCCATTCATTCACTATTTTAATAGTTTTGCACATATGTGCTTATCATAGTCACAAGTTTTAAATGTATAATCTGATCATTTATAACATATTCACAGAATTATACAATAATCACAGCAGTATACTCTTTAAACATTTCTGTAATTGTAAAAAGAAACCCTGCAACCATTAGCAGTTATTTCCGTATTCCCATATTTCTCTCGACTGCAGGCCTGGAAAAGTTCTAATTTTCTTATGTCACTCTAGGGTAGTATGTTGGATATTTGCTATGGATAAAACCATGTGACTCCTTTGACTACGTATCATTCTAAGGTACATTCATACTATAGTAAAGATCAGTGATTCATCAAATGAATATTTTGAGTGTAATTAATGCATCAAACCCCACAAGACACTAAGAATACGGCTAAGACCCAAAGGGAACATAGTGTTTGTCATCACATAACTTGAAAGTGAGTGGATGATGACTTTTACTACAGAATCACACTAATCTCCTTATAACTAGAATTTTGTTAATGCTCCTATGAGAAGTCTTGTAAAGATATCAAAGTAACATGTATCAAGAAAGGAATTTGGGTGCTGTTCATATTAGTTGAGTGTCAACCATGAGGGAGAGGTGATACAAAGAAAGACATTAATATGATTACTGGGCTCCTACTCTATATCAGTTCAAATATGAAGTCAGAAGCCAGACATGAGGACCAAGATGGCCATACTGTGGTAACTTATGACAGAAAAGCATCACATGAGAATAGCCTTTACCCAGTGCTGATTAGATGCCCAGAAAAGAGGCAGGTGGGATAGTCAGGGTGCTGAGACTCAGGAAGTCTTGTAAAAGTTGATGGATCCTTGAGTTCTAATGGTGAAAAGAAATTTTCCATTTGAGGGAAAATTCTCAAAACAAAAGCAGCCAAATCCTCAGAAACCGTGAGATGATTCATGAGTGTGCTGCATTAGGAAAGAGACTCTTGGGAGAGGCTTCTCAAAAGCACTGTGATTCACTCGGGAATGCTAACGGACTATCAACTTACATTCGTCTACTACGACTGTGGAGTTTTGGATTGTCTCCAGTTGTGCGTGACAGAGCACATGCTCGTTTCATGTAAAGCATTTAAAGAAAGTTACATCATTCTAACAAGTAACTGCCTCATCTCATGAGTTGATTCTGCACTGCTGTGTGTTGAAGTGAATCATTGTCTATTCCACTTATTCCATATTTAGAGTGTTCTGTTGACCCATCTTAGCTTATCGTGTTTGGTTCATGTTACTAATATGACTGTGGAACTAATCTTGAACACATATTTCATTCCTCACAGGCAGGACATTCTAGTTACAAATGGTGTAACAACAGGACAAGAGATATTTTTAATTAAATTGATCACGTGCAACCTCTTATGGAACAGCAAAACATTCCCCTGACATAAAATACAAAGTTGCTATCATATAATTAATTTGGCATGTGAAGGTATAATTCATAAAGCTGTGATCTTTTTTTAAAAAAAACATTTTTAGCTGAAGAAGAATTGCATTACCTTTCTTCCTCTTTTCTCTCTCCAAACCTGCTTAGGTAGCCCCCCTCAAGCCACTTTCATGATCCCAATCAAGTTGATAGCCTTGTTTTCTTTCATCAGTATTATCACAGGCATATGTATGTGTGTATATGGGTATGTGTATATACAACTATATATGTAATACAAACTGCAGAGTTCATTTTGTGGCTTGTGTATATATGGTTTCAGGACTCACCACTTGCATTGGATAACTAATACCAAGGCTCATCCCTGGGAGAGGCTAACTGTCCTTCCGCCAGCAGCCACCAATTGTTAGTTGCTCTTTTTCTAAAGTGGGACACCATGAAGACTTCCCCATGCCTTGTTAATATGCCCATTGATGCTTCCATCGTTCCAGTTTTATTATTCAGTTATTTCTAGGAGATATGGCTTCACAGCTGGCTTCTTGTTATTCCCAATTTGTGCCATCTTTCAGACCCCCTTCCTTAATACTCTTTGAGCCATAGATGGGGAAGATATGATGTAGATGCATTTTGGGGGCTGGGTTGGGCATAATGTTTGGGTCTCTAGATTGTGTCCAATTATGGTTTTCTCTCTCCATTTACTGCCAAGAGAGGCTTCTTTGGTAAATGGCGGTAGCTGTGCTTAGCTATGTGTACAAGGATAAGATTTAAAGTGTCAGAATATTGAGTGGATCTTCAGGCCAATTAGACAGCTGTGTGTTGCCACTGATATGTGAGTGCCATATGCACCGTGGCATTTCTTGTCATATTGGTGACTCTGGTTCATAGATATTGCTGCTGCTTAGGCCCGTTGAATTGCTTCCTTCCCTTGGTATTTTGCATAGTTCTGTTCAGAACCATGGAAGCTGGACTGCAGGTAAGCGGCTTTCAGATCAGGTCCAATTCAAATCATCAGAGTCCTGTGTCCTACGTGTGCAGTGTCTTCAGCAATAGGGGCAACACTGATAATCTCTATTGTTCTGGGAGTCGCTTGGACTACCCTTACCAACCAAATAGCAAGGAGTTTCCTCTCATGTCTGTAATGGCAACCATAAATATTGTGTGTAATTGTGGATAAATATAGAATAGTATGATTCCTTGAGGCTTTATTAAACAGACTTTGTGTTATTTGTCCCTTGTCCCTTCTCCTTATGTCCTACTTCCCTTAATCCTCTCCAGTCGGAGGCCCCACTTCATATCTCCTATAACCTGTTAAGTTGGGGTCTTTGAAGAGAATGTCAGAGGTGAAGAGAACTCAGGATTCAGATCATGGCTCTCAGCTTTGAGGCCACTATATAGTCATGAAGAGTATTTAGCATGTTGGTTACAAAAGGAAGCATCTGGTGTGTAGGTTAATGGCAGAAAATGGCTTATGATGCACTTTGATACTATCTGTACTTAAGGAGGCACTCACAGGTTAGGTTTAGGAACTAGTTTTGAATGGCCTTTGCCAATTGTATCTTACTAAGGAAATCCTCATTGTGTCTTTTGACTCAATGTATTGGAGAGAGATGAGCCCCTATTACTTTTTTGGTATATCTCAAAATATAATTGTGCAATTCAAATGCTCAGTTAATAGAGATGTCACTTTTGTTCCAAATTATAATTTCTAGTCCCTAAACAGTTCCCCTTCCTCCCCACTTTCTCTTTGCCTTCCCAATAGTGTTTCATAGTCCCCCAATATCTTTTCTATTTTATGCCATTAATAATATCTATGTATATTTATATAAGTGTATAAATGTATCTATGTGGAGTCTAGAGTACACAGATGAAAGATATTTGATAGTTGTCTTTGAATATGACTTCATCCATAAAAAGATCTATAATTATATCCACTTTCCATTAAACTGACATTCATTCTAACATGCATAATTAGCTCACCTATTGATAGAATTTTTTATCAGTATTTTCATTCATTTATTTATTTTTTAGACTCTGTGTGTGTGTGTGTGTGTGTGTGTGTGTGTGTGTGTGTGTGTGTGTACATGAATGTGGATGCCTGCAGAGATCAGTGGTATCAGGTCCCTTGGGGATGGAGTTACAGCTTGTAGTGAATCACTGAGTGTGAGTTCTGGCAGCTGAACCCTGGCCTCCTGGAACAACAGCATGCACTTTTAACACCACTAACTGCTCTCTTTAGCTCTTGAATTAGCCTTATTTGTTAACTTGAATAAATTTAGTATCACCTCTAGACAAATCTCTGGTTGTATCTGTGAAGAAGTTTCTAGAGTTTTAACTTAGATCCACTAATGATAGGGACAGCACCAGTCCATGAGCTGGAGACATGGACTTAATAGAAAGAAGAATGTGAGAGGAGTGTCAGTGTTCATCTCCCCATGACTCCTTAGCGTAGATACAGTATGACCAGCGACAAGACACTGTCAAGGCCTCACCATTTTCTACTGTGAGGGACGACCCCATTGAACCAGGCACAAAACAAACTCTTCATCTTTTGACTTAATTTGTCAAATGTTTTGTTTGTGGTGAAAAGATGAAGACAGGTGTCTTGGCGGGTTACACAGACTGGATATAGTGACTAGTACCACAGTAGACACAGATGCGTGCATATCTCTGTGGCAGGTTGACTTAGAGTTCTTCAAGTTTAGGACTAGAAATGGCTTCTTTTGTATTCTTAGACACTATGTGCTCTAGGCAAGTTACTTCCTGTTTCTTGGTTCCCAGCTGTGGGTCTGCATCTGTTTCCACCAGTTGCTTGGCGGAACATCTCTGATGACTATTAAGCTAGGCACAAATCATATTTGTCTTTCTGGGTCTGGGTTACCTCACTCAGGATGATTTTTTTTTCTAGTTCCATCCATTTGCCTTCAAATTTTATCATGTCATTGTTTCTGACAGCTGAATAATAGTTCATTGTGTCAATGTACTACATTTTCTTTGTTCATCACTTGAGGGAGATCTAGGTTATTTCCAGGTTCTGGCTATTACAAATAAAGCTTCTGTGAACATAGGTGAGCAAGTGATCTTGTGGTATGATTGAGCATTATTTGAGTATATGCCTAAGGGGTGATAGCTGGATCTTGCAGCAGATCAATTCCCAACTTTCTGAGAAACCACAATATTGATTTCTAAAGTGGGCTGTACAAGTTTGCATTCACATCAGCAATGGAGGAATGGAAGAGTGTTCCTTTGCTCCACATTCTCTCCAGAATGAGCTGTCACTTGTGGTTTTGATCTTAGCCATTTTCAGAGGTGTAAGGAGAAATCTCAGTAATAAAAACTGCATGGTATTAGCATAAAAGCGGACAGATGGATCAGTGGAGTCAAATTGAAGACCCAGATATATCCACACACCAATGGGCACTTGATTTTCAACAATGTAGCCAAAATTAGACAATGATATAAAAAGACGGAATCTTCAACAAATGATGCTAGTATAATTGGATTTAAGCAAGTAGCTGAAATCAAATAGATTCATATCTATCACCCTGCTCAAAACTCAAGTCCATGTGAATGAAAGACCTCAACATAAATCCAGATAAATTGAACCTGAGAGAAGAGAAGTTAGAGAATAGCCTTGAATTCATTTAGACATCTTCCTGAACAGAACACCAATTGTGGAGACACTAAGATTGGCAATTAACAAATGCAACCTCATGAAACTGAGAAGCTTCTGTAAGCCAAAGGACACCGTCAAAAGGACAAAATGGCAGCCCACAGAATGACAAAAATCTTCCCCAACCCCACATCTGACAGAAGGTTGATCTCTAAAATATATAAAGAACTCAAGAAATTAGATATCAAAAGAACAAACAATCCAATCAAAATGGGGTGCCTATTTAAACAGAGAACTCTCAGCAGAGGATTCTCAAACAGCTGAGGAGCACTTAGGGAGATGCTCAACATCCTGAGTCATCAGAGACATGTAAATCAAAACAACTCTACGTTTTTTGAGTCTTTTCTGTTTGGCTGACCAATTTTATTTATCAATTGTCAAAATGTCTGTCAATTATATTTATCTTTTTAGAAAACCTACTTTCATTACATTGATTCTTTGATTATTTCATTTTACTATTTTTTCCATTGTCTTTATTATTTATTTCCATCTATCATTTTGGGGCTTGGCGTGTTGTTTTTCTAAGACCTTAATGCACATCGTTAATTAATTTATTTGAGCTTTCTCTGATGATATTAATGTAGGCATTTATGCCTATCAACTTTCTCTTTAGAATGACTTTCATTGTATCACACAGGTTCTAGATTATTCAATTCTAGGAAGTTTTAGATTTCTCTCCTCATTTCTTTGATGTTTCACTTATCTCTTATAGTTCTGTGTTGTTCCACCCCTACTGGCTCTGTAGTTTATTTTGCTGTTAACAGAATACAAAAGAAATACTTCCATTTTCACTTTTTCAAAATGTACTTTGTATCTTAAAATGTGATCTATTTTGGAGAAAGTTACATGGGCTGATAACATGTATTTTGCAATGTTTTATTGAAATATTCTATAGATGTTTAACTTAGTTTCATTTGTAATGTCATGTGACTCTGATGATTCTTTGTTGATTTTTCAGAGGGTTCTGGATGATCTGAGAGTGGATTTAAGGTTACCAACTATTTTCCACTAAGCTCAACTTATGTATTTACATCTAGTTGTACCTGTCTTACGAAATCAGGTGTGCTAATGTTTAGATGTTTAGTGTATGGATGTTTGCTATTGCAATTTATATTAATCAACATGAAATGAGCTTGCTTCATCATCTCTACAGAATAGTTTTGGTTTGAAATCTATATTGTCAGATACTAGAATTGCTACTTCTGCATGATTTTCAGTCATGTTTGCCTAGAATACACTTTTCATTCTTTAAGTCCAAGGTTGTTTCCGTATTTGCTAGTGAATTTCATTGTTTGGATGCAACAATAATTAGGTTCTGATTTTTAATCTTATCTATACATATGGATCATTTAATTAGAAAATTGCAATCATTTAGATTTACCATTGAATAGTATTTATTAATTCATGTTATTTTGTTGGTTTTGTAATTCTTAGTACTTTTTGCATCCTCATGAGAGTATTTATTCTGTTCCAATTGATTCTTTGTTGGGGTCCCATGGAAGGGCTCATTGCACTCTTCAGTGTGTAGAATCCCTTCAGGTGCTGCCTAAGTGGTTATGAATTAGTTTAGATTTTATTTATCATTTAAAGTTTTTATTTTTATTTCAAACATTAGGAAGAAAGCAACTAAGGAAGAAAGTGAGAGGAGGACGGGGAGTGAAGACTAGGATAGTCTGTGGGCTGAAATTCCTATATGCTGTGTTTGCATTGATATTTAAGCTATATGAAGTGAAGTCATAGGACACTAGGGGAAAGGCCTTGGCCTACAGGATTTGGAAGTAGCAGTAGGCGTGCCTCCCTTCAAAAATTGGGGAGTATATTTGCCTCCCTACAACAATGACGGTGTGTATTTGCCTCTCCACAACAACTATGGGGGTGTATATTTGCTATTCATGGAGAGGATGGCAGTGAGCAATGCACTGAGATTTTCATCCGGACCACCTTCCTTGTGGAGGAGCCCTTTCTATTGGGTGTTTGCAGCATTTAAAATACCATATAAGAGGGTTTATTTATATCAATATATCTTGTTTACATCACTACAATTTTTACAGTCTTCAGATATAGCTGCATTCTACTGTGCTTCACCTCTCCGGGGTCATCTTGTGACCTCCTATGATAACATGTGTATGAAAGAAGTCACAATGTAAACCTAAGCTACTTTCTTACTTATATTCTGTTTTGTATATTGCATAATTGACACATCTTTGGGATATAATAACACACGAATTAACCTGATCCCTAAGGGGAGGGTTCAAGTGAACTTTAAACTTATCCTTTTTATCTCATTTTCAAGTCAGTGTTTTTTAACATACATTTTTATTCTTTTTGTATGTATCAAGACTACTACAGTTACTGCTTGGTTTCTTTAGAAGCGCTAGGAAGACCTGTCTCATAGTTATGTGGTCATAAAAATTTTCTCTATCCCTATGTTAGTCTAATCATACCTCTGAACACCTCTCTCTTTAAATGAGATTTTAAAAATTACTCTCTCTTTTTGAATTATTGCAATCTGATAATGCACCGTAAGGAATAAATCTGAAAAAGCACTTGTGATTCTCACTTAAAAGTTACATTAAAAAAACAGGGGAGGCTGTTATCAAATGTTCTGTTAGATTATTAAATGGAATAGAAGGTTAAATGGGAAATTGGTTGTCCTTAAACTATTGGAAAGATATGTATCTGCGTTGGAACTGAATAATTTTGCCATCCTTTTTAAATTTTACCCATTGAAATGCTTTTGCGGATAATGGGATGTTTGGACTCATAAAGGATGTTGAGTGCGCACTGAGATGAAATAAACCTTTTGTATGCTGGCAGGAAGAAAAACTGAGGTCACTTACCTGGATCAGGCAATAATAGGAATCCTCAAGGATTCATGCAGTTCAGAATAAGAAGGGAAATCCAGCTCAGACCTTATTCTCAAATGTATTTTGCCTCTGAGGGTGGAAATATGAGCAGTGCATGTGTGGGTATTGCAGCTATAAAGTATGCAGGACGGGTTTTACATGGAAGAGGCAGTGGAAGAGTCAACTACATCAGTTTGCATTTTTATAAAAGAAATAACTGCATGCCTTAACACTTTTGCTTAGTTTTGCATATGGAAGTCCCCCTAGTCCATGCTCTAAAGCTCCGGGTACTTCTCTGAAGATCTCTGACACTACTAGAAAGAGGGTTCACTACTGCCCACCAGTCATTGAACTTATTCTTTATATCATATAGGTTATAAAAATGTTGTATTAAAACTAACACCATAAATACCCACATAGAATCTTATTAATAGGTAGAATCGAAAGTAATATATTGTTAATCTTCTTTGTTGTTTAATTATACTGATAGAGGAAACAGATTATTAAGTCATACCTCACACTTAAATAATGGGGATTTTGAGGTAATGAATGGCTCCATCTGAAAATCTTTAACTTATTTTTTTTTATTTTTGGGGAATTTCATACAACAGTATTCAATTTACTTCATTTTCACTCCCGCTTCTTCTCCATCTCTTTCCATAACTCCACCCCTTTCAAATTTATGACCTCCTCTCTCTCCCCCTCCCTCCCTCTCCCTCGCTTCTTCACCCCTCTCATTCTCTTACACACACACTACATATACATATACAACTCACTGGATCCATTTATTATTCTTCATATGTACATGAGTTTAAGGCTTATCCCTTGGCAATGGATGTTCCATTAGGGAGTCATCTTGAATAAAACTGATCATCGCTTTCTCAGCAGTCACTGATTGCCTTTATCTTTTCATTTAGGGATGGGCATTGTGATGTTTCTCTCCTCCATGTCTATATGAAAGCTGGTATGGTTGCTATGCAGGTCTTACTTAGGTGGCCGTACTGTTGAGATATCATGGGTACGGCATCCCTCCCATCCAAAATTTAAAAAAAAAAAAAAAAAAACTATTGTAAGATGCAGAAACCATGGCAGTTTGAGCCCGGTGGCAGGGATACGTTTTCAGAGGCATGTCCTTTGGAACTACTTTACCCTGTCCCTTTCATGACTGTACCACCCTGGCTCTGACACTGCTTTGTTGTTCTTCCCACAACATAATAGACCGAAACCTCTGGGTTTATGATAAAGATAAAGTTTTCTACTTTAACTTCTTCTACCAGAAGTTAAAGTCTAGCTTCCAGTGTTGAGTTCAAGACCAGTCTGGGCTACACAAGTCCCTATCTTTAAATAAAAAAGAAAAGAAAGAGAAAGAGGATAGAATAATGATGGGAATTTTCGTACCCCTCAAAATATTGCAATAAAAGTATAATAGAAACATCTACCTCTTAATAAAAATAGTGTGAAGAAAGATACAGTTAAATTTTCCTAAATTTCACTACAATGGATTTAGTGTTCTCTAATAGTAACATAAGGGCAAAAGAAAACCTTTAGCTTATTTAGACTGTTGCTGTTGATTTAATTTTCCCTTCTGATATGCACTTGAAATGCAAGTTCAAAACGTGCAAATACCCTCTCATTTCATTAAATTGCCTTGGAGTCCTAGCTCAGTGCGAGCACCTTGTCTAATGTACAGGGTGGTGTGTTTTCCCCATCCCACTCCTGCTCAAGACGGACAACCGACACTGCCCTCTGGGTTTCCAGCTATTTCAAGTGGAAGCTTTGTCAGACTTGATGTCACTGTTGAGTATCCATAGTCATATTTTGGCAAGGAAATTGAAGTCTGGCAGCCTTTTTCAATAATTTCCTATAATGCAAGAGGGCTTAATGCCCCTATTATGGAACTGATTCTATTATACCTCCTCTCCAGAACTAATGGAGCACTCAACTTATTCATGTTAAAGAAAATGATTGAATATGAAAAGCTTCCAGAGTCTGCTGTATGCCAGGATGAAAATGGCTCTGTTCTTTATACTGACCAGAGAAGTCACCCGTTAATTAAGTTTATTGTTATTTTGCACCTGCCAGGAAGTCCCTCCCAAAGCACAAAAGGCCCATTTGTTGGAACCTATTTTATATCCTTCTTTAAAAACTTTATTTTTTAAAGGAACAATTACAAAAGATAACTTGTTTTTGCATGCTGATGAAATAACATATACTTTCAGCTTCTTATATGAATTAAATATCATGAAGCCCTAAGATATAGGTATTATTATGATTACCATCAAGGGTGGAGCTGGCAAAGACTCATGACCGTAAGTAGGTGCTACAGAGTAGGGGTTTAAACACAAACCACCTGAGTTCTTATCCTCTATGCTAAACAATTTCCATTTAGCTACAGCATCTGAGAGAATTTAGGCATCAAATTGGAAGTTAACACAAAAACTTTGAAAATATTATATGGCGACTGGCTGTAATTCAATCACAGTTTCAAGGTAGATAATTTCCAGTGATAATTAAATGAAATTTTCATCCAGTGACTCAGCTAAATAGATACAAAGTGAATCAACACATTGAGGCAGTGTGCATTGTGTTATAGTACGAGTACAGATTGAATGGACATCTCAGAGAGATAAGTTCATTGTATTCATTCCTATACTGTAGGACTTAACTTTAGTGGGGAAATGGCACTTTGACCACTCCTTAGAAGATTTGTGAATGGTTTAGACAAGAAGGTTCAGGGAGACGAAGAAAACTGTGAGACCAAGAATGAAAGTTCTGGCTGTTTATGAGTTAATCTTGCTGATCTAGGGAATTAGCTGGAGATGCTTGAACTATGAAAAGTGAAAGCAGCGTGGGTTCTAAGATATTAGAGTCAAATGAGTCCATAGAGAATATTTACTCTGCAGAATTTTTATTGAAAGATATACCAAGGCCCTAAGAATTATTATGTCCCAGTTTTGTTCATCTGGGGTCTTTTATAGAAAGTTGCAAAGAGAGCTGCTAACTTAAAAATTATGCAACATTTATTTTACAAATAAAGCTACATATTGAGTTTATGAAAATATATTCAAGCAGAAGATGGATTCAAACTTTAACCTATATTCATCTCTGGACTTCGGCAAAGTCTTAAATTCTGCCTCTCTAGTCCATCACTGACTGATTTGTGGACAAGTTTATTAATTACATTCTTGATGATAAAATAGTTCCTACCAAGATAAAATTGATGCAACTTAAATATTATCATGCAGCTAATCCTGGCATAGAGTAAGTATATACTTATCATATTTATTTTTTATAACCATGATTTAATGAAACTAACATTGAATAGCACTTGATGACAATGGAGATCATTTGTTTTTCAAGGTGAAGAAACTAAAAGCAGATTGACAGAGATTGGAATATTCCACAAAGGAGGTGAAAAGTCACCAAACTGGTTAATTAAGGAAGGAAATAAGAACAGAAAATTAAATGTCAGAGTCTGTAACTTTTGAACAAGAGTTTAAAGGGGACTGTGCATGTTAATGCAGACAACCACAGACCAGACCATTGAGCGAAGAGCACTGACATCGATCAACACTGTGAGCAAGGAAAAAGACAGAACCTGGGAATGAATATGAGGTGAGGTTGAAATACAGTTTGAGGAAAGTCTTCTGAAGTTATCTGGAGAGATTTAGACATCATGCAAGAGCCCTGAGTTAACTAGAAAAGAGGCCCCAGGAATGTTTCTTGGAATAAAAATCAAGGCGATTAGAAGGATTTATATAAATGCCTACAAGATGGGAAAGGGGAAGCAAGGATAAGGAAAAAGGGAAAAAGACCAGGGAAGAGTAAGAAACTATCCAAAAATGGAAGTATTATAGCTGAATGCAGTACTAGAAAGTGATGGTGATGGATCTCCAAAGCCAATGCTCTGAGATATAGCTGAAGAGGAGAAAGAGCTCCAGTGTTGGAGATGCTGGCCTTCAGGGAAGGGGTGTGCAGTCATTGCTTACAAAACCTGAGGTTAATGACAGCCTTCTATACATTGGGAAATGACTGTGAGGAGAAACACCAGAAACAGAGAGGACCTGGTACCTTCAGCAGTCATTTTTCTATGGGTTCTGCATATCCAGCTCATACAGCATGTCATCAAGCAGTCCAGGCAAGAGCAATTTCTTGCCCAAATGGCTGACAAACTCCATGAAGAGCCTCTTTGATGACCATCATCCTCTTAAAGTAGATTGGTACTGCAATGAGCAGAAGTGTCTCATCATGAAAAGTCCGAAGTTCTTAAAACATTTTAAATGCCATATTCTGTTAGTCTTTGAAAAGTTTGAAGAATATCTATGTACCTCTGTCCACCAAACCACTTTAGTCTCAAAGGAATCTACAGGTTCTCATCCTCTGTGGAAACAACAGAGGAACCTCCTTTCCAAAGCAACATATCCTTAGACCCAAATTGTGAAGTCAAGATACATTTAAAACATTATATGTTGGTTTAGCTTAGCAGCCTGTATAATGAAATATTTCTCTGTACTTAGCTCATTCACAGTCAAAAAATTCAAAGAAATCACAATAGTCTACATAATCTAGACTATTTGTGTATATTTCATATTCATACAGCTTACTCTTTTCTTACTCTATTACTTTTTCCACAAGTTTAATATTTATTTTATTATCATTACCCCTTTAACCTATGATTGTTTGTACTCTGTCTCCTTAAAGATTTGTTTCATTTTTTTAAAAAAAGATTTGCTTCTTTTTAATTTTAAAACTCTCCATACTCTTTTTCTTCTCTCTTCCAAGTCTATATACATTTTTAAAATACACTGTATTAATTAAAATGTCTTTTATGTCTGAATCTGTCCTATTGTATATCTGAAATCCTTTTCTGTCCAGGACCACTTCTTAAAATGTTAAGCAATGTGCCTAGGACTAAAGTAGTATTGCCTTTTGGCTCTGCCCAGTCCAACATGGAAGAGGTCCACTTACTGCCTCTGAGACTACCAGCGAGCTATCTTCACCACCTCAACTCTAATAACCAGTTGGCACATGCTACCACCAAGTAACTTGCAGCATGCTGCCCATAAACCTCATTCAAGTGTTCAGCCTCCTGAAAGAGCCAGATTTTGTACTGTCTGAACCAGGAAGCTGCTGTTTCTTATGCTGGATCAGTCAACCTTTTCTTAAAGGAGCCATGATGCTCCTGCTCACTGCCAGCAACCAGAGCCCATCCAAAAAAAAAAAAATGCTGGCTACCAAGAAGTCACACTTAACTCTATCCTTTTGTGTCTAGAATTCCTTTCCAAGTTTTCTCAGGTTTTATGTGAATATAGTCAGGTCCATGTTGGCGCACAAATCCGTAGGTGTAAGTCGCTTGTTTGTTCCTGGCAGCTCAGACGCAAAATAATTACAAAGAAATTTTATTAATTAAATTACTGCTTGGCCAATAGCATAGGCATTGTTCTAGCTAGCTCTTATTTTTTTAAATTAACCAATTTCTATTAATCTGTGCATCACCACAAGGCTCATGGTACTGGTAAAGTTCCCTGGCATTTGTCTTCTTTGGTGGTGGCTACATGGTGTCTCTCTGACTCTGTCTACTTTTCTCCTCTGTCTCTGCTTGGAATTACCATCTTGCTCTATTCTAGCCTGCTAGAGGTCCAAAGCAGCTTCTTTATTAACCAATGATATGCAAAGGGGAATCCCACATGACAGTTCTTTGCTTCTCTTACCATTTCCCTTCCTTACTATTGAGTTCTAGGCAGCCATCAACTTAATTTCCACCTCTCTGAAGCTGCTTATTTAATATTTTATGTACATCTAATAATACACTTTGTTCTATTTTGTGGCCTTTATATTTTACTTAATAGAATGTTTAAATGATTCATCATGTCCTCACATGCATTAGGGTTTCATTTTCATATGGCCAAAAATTATCCTTCTACATATTGATTATGTTTTCTTTACAATTTTTTTCTGATAATGAGAAAGTCCTTTGTTTATCCTTACTTTTTCATTTTAAATACTGCTTTTCATTTGCATACATCAATGTATGGGTGGATTATTCCTTTTCCTTGGATAGATAGTTAGGAGTGGAAATTCTTAGTCCCAAGTTAAGCTCTTTGAGTATTTACTGCTTTAATGTGTAAAAATGCAACATTATACTCTATCTTGAGATATAAGAGAATTCCATTTTTTTAATTCTGCCCAACACTTGTTTGCCTGTTACTTTGATTATAAGTATGTTAGTAGATGGATGTGAAGGTGTGGATTTCTGATTGACCTAGTAACTAAGTATCTTTTGAAGTATTAATAGGTCATTTTCATACTTTTTAGAGTGATATCAATTCAGAACATAGACATGGAAATTCCACATGGCCCCACCTTTAGATAGGAACTATAGGTAACTAGTAACTGCTGAGATAAAGAAAGTCATTTTTCTCCAGGAGCAAGATAGATTGTTTAATCCTGTATGATTAGCCCCAGACACATATACATACAAGTAATGCTAAATGGGTTCAGTAGATTATATATACTTGTGTGCACATACTGTATATATATAGGTATAATGATGACTCATTAAGAGTTAGTTTAAGTGGTATGTTCTCTTCTAGTGTCTATGATTTATTGAGCCATAGGTTTATGGCCTGACAATGGTGTCAACTATATTTCTCATCTTAGGTAGTGGGCTTTTAATTCAATCAGAAAGGGATTGGTTACTCTCATAATATCTATCCCACTATTGCAGCAGTGGGCACGTCTCATCAGATCAATCATCTTTATAGCTCACAGAATTTACAGGTGAGTAATGTTAATGATTAACTTTCTTTCCTGATATTATAAGCTTGGTATCTTCCAGGATTAAGAAAGCTAACCAGTAGTAATAAAGCTTCCAGATCAATATTAACTTGATTTCTTTGTCTATGTTTTAAATATATGGTATCCTCAACAATAAGATTCCACCACCAATTTCTTGATGGTAAGCAAGAGCATTGGCAATAGCTGGCAAGGTTTAGGTACTTTGGGAACTCTGGCAAACTCTAATAGAAGTAACTCCTTACAGTGGGATTTTTATTTCTTAACTTCTAGGTAGGGACATTGATTTTCCATTACAAGATAACTCTGTTTTAACTCTTTTCATTTACATGAATAGATATTCTTAGGAGGCTTCTGTAATAGTTGACTTCTATATGATGTTTTATAAATATCTTTAGTGTTATTTAGCCCTCTAAGTTACCATTTTGTAATTCCCACATCCCAATTTATCTCTTCATGTTCCTTAATTCTACTTCATTAGAGATTAGAATATCTACATCAATAGCTCATCTTTTAATTCTATTTGACTGATAACTTAACTATCATTCTTTGACTCATAATATAAAAGTATCTTTGCCAGTTAGATGTATTTCTTGAAAACAATAGATACATTAATCTTGTTTTATAATCCAGGCAGCTAGTCTTCACTTTTTAAATGATGACTTGAGGCCATTTACATTTAAGGTTGTTATTAAAAGGCATGAACCCATTCCCATGTTTCTGATTTTTGCTATTCTGACTGGTTGGATTACAGTTAGTTCCTTCTCCCTTTCCTATTAGTATTAAGGATTTGGTGGTATAATATTTTTAGTTATGTCTGTGTTTACTTATTTTATGCATTTATTATCTGCATGCATCCCCTTTGTTTCTGGTGCCTGTGGAGATTAGAAGAGGACATTAGATCTTCTGGTACTGAAGTGACAGTATTAAGCTTTCATGTAGGTGCTGGGAATCAAAATTGGGTTATCTAGAAGAACAGCTAGTGAGTTTAACTGCTGAGTCATCTCTTCCACTCTTGGTTGGCATAATTGGAGCAATGGTTTTCTTCCCAGGTCTGCTTTGTTTCCTTGCTGTCAAGTTTACAGATAGTGGCAGAGGTATGTCTTGTAATTTTCTTTATGCTGTGGCATTCCTGGAGAATCTCAGTATTGGATTCTCATGTTGTATTTCTAAAACAACCTCCACAGCTGATATTTCTCTAGATATCCCTTTACTCATGGTATGTCCAGCCCCTGATCACATCTCCACAGCCTGATCAATCTGATCAATCTCTTTCCCACCTCTTCTCGGTGTACCATCCAGGTCTACAAGGAGACCACATATCTCTGGCAGCTACACTGATCCTAGCATGGTATACATGACACTTGGCACCAGTTGTGGCTGCTCTTAGCTGTTTTGTTGCAGAGGATTTTGTAGAACACACAAGAGCGTATTTTATTTTATATTTAATTTTAATCAGGTCTTTCTGTATAGAAATAAGTTCTATCTTATTTCTCAAATGGAATTCTCAAATGGGTCACAGAAAGATAGCTTCTAAGCCACCATCTAAACTAGACATAGTTTTTGGATTTGTGTGTGTGGGGGTGCTGTTGTTTTGTATTTTGTTTGTTTGGTTTTTGTCCTTTTCATGAAAGAGCACCTATAGTAGGAAGTGCAAGAAATGTAAAAGGGAATTTTGTGTTGCCTGATCCAGATGATCTCTGAAAATAGAGGATAGTTTTTGGACATTATCAACCCATCTTAATGAAGATAGAAGTTATTTACTTTGTGCTTCCACACAGATTAATCATTGAATATAATCTACCTTGTCAAACAGGCTCAACTTCGGGTGGTGCAGCTGTTATTTGATTAAGGACATTCCTGAAAAAGTACAGAGGAATGAGCCTTCACAGGTAGAGCTTCTGGTGTATGTGGTGGCAAGGAGTTGTCTTAGTTCTGGAAGGAGGTGTCTGTAGAGCTCAGGAGCACCATCTACGATCTGCCTTTTGCATCAGCAATTTTCTTTGAGGAGAACTGTTACTGAGTGTGGGTTCATCTTTTTTTTTGTTTGTTTTTTGTCTTAGGGAAATAGAAAGGAGGATGATCAATTGGAAGAACCACCCCACTTTTCCAGAAAAGTAATTGCTGTCTATAACTTTCCTCTGATACCACGTACTCTGTAGTGTATTACTATCATTGTGATCATCACCACGAGTCTTAGTGCCTCTGTTGGTCCTGATGCTTTTTCCCTGGTGGATGATGCACTAAGGGTTCTGAACTTTTGACCATCAGTCAAAGGCTCTTGGGAAAAGGCAGCAAAGCACTGAAGGATGGTCCTGTGGTTTGCTGCATTGACGACAGCTTTCCTTTTCCTATTGTAAAAGTTCAACTTTATTCTCAATGAAAAGATCATGAAAACGAAAATTCCTTATACATTGTTCTCTTGACAAGACAGCTGTGGCTTGGAATTAATGGAATTCTTGCTATGCAATCTGGAGAAAACTTCCCTGCCTCAGAACTAGGACTACAGGGCTAGAGATATGGAGAAGGGGTTCTAAGTTATAGACACATTTATGAGGATATTACTAGAAAATTTATGTAGCCACATCTACTCTTTAATTCTGAATCCATGTATTCTAATTGGGGGCCATGACAGTATAATCACTATTGATTTCGAGTATCTCCTGTACTTTGGAGGATTAGATTATAATTCCAAAGGGAATTTTCTCCAAACTTGTACCCCAGCTATGCCTTTCGTTATATAGCCTTATTATACCACCTGATACGGTCCTTAACCTCAGAACTATTGTTACTTCTTTTCCTACAGTTGCCCACTGCATTGTAAAATTGTAACCGACACCCCTATGCTCTAGCCAGTAGTTGCTAGAACAAACAAAAAGGTCTCCAAATAATGCTGCATGTTCCCAAGGGAGCAAAATTGTCCTGACTGACAAGCAATCATATAGATTTATATACTTAAATCTAACAATTTTATCAATAGAACTTAGGAAGCATATACAGTTTCTACATACCTTACAAGTTCTTATTTACAAATTATATTTTAATTTCTTTTATATTTATTATATTATATATACAATAAATATAACATAAACCTATAGTATGTTAAATATATATTGCGCATATAATGCACGTTTAAGAAAATGTTTACCCCTTTGCTCATGTACTATATTGGTCTCTATTTCAGACAATTAGGATCATTTGAGCATTGTCCCACATTTGTAGAATATGAAGATGACAACTGGTAAAGTCATGTGATGATTTTTGAGCCAGGGATACCTGTTACTTTGTCAATGTTCATCTTTCATTGTCCCTTTCTCAGGTTCATTAATGGCACTTTCAGCCGGAGGATGCTGGAGCCTGGGTCTCCGGCTTGCTGAATGAGCAGCTATTTGGAGAACTAGTGTAGGTCCTCCAAGGGCTTGAAATAATGAGAAATGTACATTTGTCTACTTAAGTCACTGGATTTTCCACATTTGATTTTCATTGCAGCACAACTTTAACCTGCCTTGAGTGATAGAATTCATGCCCTGACCATATATACAGTCGCTTTTTAATGAGTTATGTCATAAAGTATGTCTTCCTAGGCAAATGTAAGCTTTCACAATGTGATGTCTATCTACCAGACACTGTTGTTACTTTGGAGGTATGACTTAATGTCCTGGATAGCACATAGCTAATCTTATTATACCGTGAGTCCATTTTCTCATGATTTTGCAGTCACTCATCTGGCTCTGCTTCTGTGTTTATCGTTGAGATACTGAAACTATTCTGAGATACAAAATAAAGATGAGGGATACTGCTCTTCTTTTTCTCCATCTTTCTCCTTCCCTCACTCCCTCCTTCCTTATCCCCTTTCTTTTCTTTGTAAGTCAAAACAATCACATTTGATCCCTTTGTCTCCTCATGTAAATTGAGAAAATCGCTTGGCCACTATTTTGAGCCTGTATGTCTTTGGCATAAAGATAAAAATATGAAGAGGGAATAATTTATATTATAGGTAATAATATTATAGATATAAGACATATTTATTCCCAAATGCTTCTATTTTGTCCAACTTAGGTTTTGTTTCTATAATAAGGTTTATTTCACTTGATTTTATAAAAGTGAATTCCTGAGAGTCTGTCTTCACCAATTAAGCAATATATTCTATTGCCTTTAGACAGTCATTAATAAATATTATTCAGACACTGGTTGATTGCATTACACAGGTTTCATTTAAAATTTTCAGAGAAAATATAGTTATTATCCCAAGGCAAAAAAAATGTAAATGAATGCAATTAAGGAGTCTAGAGAAATTCTATAAGATGAATTGCTGTTACTTTTCTTTGTGCAATTCTAGAGGAGAAAGAATGAGTTGATCTAACAAATTAATTAGGTTAGACAGCATGCTTTCTAATTATGTATACAAAGTACACAAACAAAGGTCCGGAAATACATACATAATCAAAACCCAAAAGTAGATGTGTGCATGCATATAATTCCTATGTGTTCAATTCAGAAAGTTCCCGTTTCAAAGTGCCTTATTATACAGTGATTTTAAGCCCCTATGAGTATGTCAACAAGAGGATGAGTTACATAACAGCTCTGCTACATGGTTACCCTATAATGGGAGTGAGTTGTTGTCCTCTGTTTTCCAGGCAAAAGAAGGTTAAACTCAACAGAGACATGGTCTCAGAAGAAGCATGCTTAAGGGTACATTAGATGTGTTGTGTCTAAGATAAGATGGAAAGCAGACAGCAGGCATAAACAGCCTCCACAGACACAGTCTCTTCTATTCTTCATTGGAAATTGGAAAAGAGAAAGAAAGAGATTTTACTACATGGCACCTCTTCTTTTAGGTGCCAGTAGGAGATCCATCAGGGAGTAGGAGGGAAGGCCAAACACCGTAAGCGAAACTCTTCTCTGGGTTTAAAGTATTCTTTACGTATGTCTCCGTGTGGGTTATGTGTCTCTGGGTTAAATTTTCTTGATAATAGCCATCTTCCCTCATTTACACTCAGTTCCATAGAAAAGGCAACATGTCATATTTCATCCTCCTCTACCACAAAGAGACGGGTGCTCCATGTCTCAGAGGTGACTGCCTCATTGGATGCTCGAGTATTGGCTAGATGATAGTTTATAAATATCTGCTGGAAATGAGCAGAAACGTTCCCAAGAAGGTATAATTCTCAATGTAGAGAATTTGCTTTGATCTGTTTCAGGTTTCTCTATCCACCCCGCCCCCAATATATTTAGGAAAGTTCTGTTCCTTCTAAATTGCAGAAGTCTGAATTGGAAGAGCTCTGATTTTAAACCGTCTGAATAGGAATGTGGCCTCACTTCCTAAGGGTGTAAAGAAAGAAGCATGCCACAAGTGGAAACTCAGAATGACAGCTTCAGAAACTCAGAAGCTGGGCCCACACTTTAGAAAGATTTCTCACAGAATTCAGGACAGCTAGAAATGAATGGGGTAGACGAGAGAAGACTTTCTTGTACTTTGCAATCAGAGCCTGCAACCTCAATTCTTGACAGGAGATCGCTAAATATTTCAATCCCCTCTGCTTTCTACTCTCTACTCAGAATCACAAAGATTATGCCGGCAAGAGAGTTTGAAAGCGACTTACAAGCCCATTCTGCAATACACAGACCGTCTAATATAGCCTTTCTCTTGTCCCCAAATCTCCATGTCTTTGTCCAGCAGAGGATACCACTTTCTAGAAAAAGAACATGCTAGAAATATGATGTATAGATAAGCTTTTGTCTTGTCAGAAATCTTTATTCAGGTTATAGGAAGAAAACAATTAGGGCATATTGTAAATGCTGGTTTCACCTTAAAATTCCATAATTTTTGGATTTCCAGGATACAAGACGATATTGAAGAAGCTTTTCTCCTTGGTACAGTGAACTAACAGTAGAAGAAAGCCTGCTTGATGTTGGCCTATTTGCAAAGTGCAACCTAGCATTCAACTGTATATATCATCAGCTTCTAGACAACTAGAACAAATAAACATGGAATTAGAAACTCCTGGATCTGAACAGGTCTCCTTCATTCAATATATATAAATATATATACACAAATATCTAATATTACACTAAATAGAATATATTAAAATGACTCAATGAAATGCATATCGGAAAGGAAACGACATTTTTAATATTCATCGAAAATGAAAGCAATGAAAATAATATGTATTTGAATCAGTAAAATTATACAAAGAGTATGTATGATTGCCAATATAATATTAAGAAATTCTACTCTAGCTTCACTCACGACTAATTAAACAAGAATAACTAAATTAACTCAAAAAGCTCAGTAAAAGACTATAAAAGTTATATGATAAAGGGAAGAGGAGTACAAAATAATCCTAAATTCTGAGATTAGAAGATGATGAATCGAAATGTTAGGCAACGCCATGAAACAAAGACCCTAAGCAAGATCAGAGCGCATTGTGAGAACGAGCGTGAAGAGGATGTAAGAGTTGGATGGTATGAAGAAAGGCTACAAAGAGCCGCCTTCTGGCTGATACACAGCCATTAAAATCATGAATACTTAACGAGTAGGGATTACGGTACAAGAAAGGGACCACCAGAGTCCAGACAAGGCTGGATCAGAACTTCATGGAGCCCAACCCCTCACCTCTGAGCTGTTCATTATAAAGAGATACAGATGAAGGAGGAAGCAGTGCCTCCCGTTTAACCCACCAGACTCTAAAAAATTGTCCTGATCCAGGGGTGGCACAGGTGGCCCCAGTTAAGTCAAATGGATCCCACACAAAATGGTCATGAGTTTGTGAAGCAGACGGTTGGCAGTGGGAGGTAGATGAGGAGGAAGGTGGGGATTCATCAGACTATGAGAAGCATCCATGTATGGGACTGTGAAAGAATTAACTCAATAAAATATGTGTCTAAGCACTGTATTTTTTGAACAGAAAAAGACTTATAATTATGCAAACTTTTAAATATAGGAAAAAGGCAAAGTAATCAATGTAAGTACAGGAAAGAGTCCCCTTCCATGTAAAGGACAGCAGCAACTTTAACACGAGCAACACAAAACGAGGATTAGCTCTGTCACCAGGAGCCCGGGTTTGGGTGACCTCACGTTTTTGCCACATGGAAGAGTTTGTGAGCTGTGAGACAGTGAATCCCTAGACTGCACTAAATATAGCTTAATGGGGAATTCTAGATAGAATTTTATAGACACCAGGTCCATGAGGCTTTCTACAGGAACAAGGATTCTTTGCAATTTTAGAGGCCATTCATGATACAGTCTAACAATTATATTACTTATATTTTGCTCATATTCAGAAAATATATATGAGAGTAGATAAAAAGAATTATATTAATTTGGTTAGTAGAAGAAACTCCAATACATCTTAGCAGCCAGTTTATACCATGAATATGCTGACTGATTGTTTTAGCCAAATTTAGAGAAAGAATTTGGAGCTAACTACAGAAAATATAGATTTTTACAAATGAGAATTTTTGCTCAAGAGAGAAGTGGTTGTTGGAGAGATTAGTGTCTTAAAAATAAAAACAAACAAGCATAAAATAAATGAACAAACAAAAAACTAAAGAAAAATAAAAATGTTAAGCTCTTTGCAGTGGAATAGTAGAAAAAACATTTTAAAGGCTTCTCAAGAATTGGCTAGACTTCACTCCTCACAGGCTGCGGGCTATAAAATTGCAAAGGCATTCTTGAGAGAAGAGAGCCCCTGGGATCCATAAGGAAATCTTTCCCTTGTCCACTCACCCAGGGATTTAAAGGTCACTCCAGTCACGCTCCAAGGAGATCCAGTTATTGTTTATGTTGATACCAGATCTTGGCATCATTCATATGATATTGGCTCTGTAAGCAAGTATTCCAAAGGAAGGTTTTTGAAGTCAGACAGTGTATAGCAGGGTCAGAATTTACCAGGCTGCCCCTGACAGGACCATAGCAGAGGTCAAATCTTTTTGCATATACACCAGTAAAAGAACTGGGCTTTGGGTCCAAATAGAATTTGATTTGAATCCCATGTTCACAAAGCATCTTGACAAATCAAGAATTTACTGTTTGAAAACTCTTTGGACCATCTGATTTCTCACTTCTCCAATATCATTTATGTAGTGCTGGTTACATCATTGCCCATTATCTATCTATCTATCTATCTATCTATCTATCTATCTATCTATCTATCTATCTATCCATCTATCTGTCTATCTATCTATCTTTCAATGTACTTCTTATGAATACTGGTTTCCAATGTCTTGCATGAAGCTATTTATGGTGCTTTGATGTGGGATGTCCTCTGCACATGTGTTGCTATTATTGGCTAATGAATAAAACTGCTTTGGCCTATGGCAGGCCAGAATATAACCAGGCTGGAAGAGAGATGGAGAGAGAGTAGGCAAAGTCAAAGAGATGCCATGCACCCAGAGGAGAAAGACGCCACAGCTGGAAACTTTCCAGTAAGCCATAGTCTCGTGGGAAAGCACAGATTAATAGAAATGGATAATGTAAGAGTTAAGAAGTCTGAGCTAAGAGACCAAACAGTATTGTGATTAATGTAGTTTCTGTGTGATTGTTCAGGTCTTGGTGGCAGGGAAACAAAAAAGCAGTCTCTGTTTACAGTGCTTCATTGATGGTAAGCATAAAAATCATGCAGAATATAAAGAATAATTAAAATGGATTACTGTAGATATTAATAGCATTAATATCTGAAAGACTGACATACTGAAATTTAAAAGTTGACACGAAAGAGCTATATATTATATGTTTTTTCCTTAAAGTAAGAGGCAAATAACATTGCTAATTTGGTACATAAAATAAATAATGACACACAGTTTATCTTAGTAAGACTATTAACAATATCTTTTATAGATTCCTTGTGGTTATATACTTACTGATAAAAGGGTGACATATATTGAGCTATGTCAGCACAGATGGAAGTGTGTATTCTAATTTGACAAGGCTCTGTCACTCCTATGTCAGACACCTCATTTTCAGTGACTGAGATAAAGATGAGAAATGCTTATTTAATTTGCAGGTGAGGAAGTAAGAAAGCAATAACATGATTTGTCACAGTCACTGTTCAAAATGATAGATTGAAACAGAAAACACAAGTTAGTGTGAATGTAAAGTATCTCTTTAGGATAGATATGACTTACTGACATTTCAGAAGGACATGGTGATGGCTTCAAAGTCTGCAAGTGTCCAGAGTCATCGTACTGAACTGATTCTATAGTTGAGACCACGGTGAGTAGGAGTGAGAACGAGAGTGTAGCTGAAACCCTGAAAACAGTGCTTCTCTGCTGGTGAGTCCAGGGAACTGGAGAGTTTGTTTCTATTACTCCTGTGCTTTTGATACTATAAGCCCTAATCATCCTCCAATGTATGAGCCATATCAAAGTTCTAGGACCCTGCTGTCTGACCTAATTCATCAACTTCCAGTGTCTTGAGGATTATTTTTCCTGGTAAAACTTGTCTATAAGTATCTGAGCCTAAGACCTAACATCATGTAACAAAAACTCTAATTGAAAAGTATTGGTGATTGACTTAGAGTTTCTACTGTTGCATTGAAGCACTTTTATCAAAAAGCAATTTGGGGAGAGAAAGGTTTATTAGGCTTCTCCTTCCATATTGCTGTTCTTTATCAAAGGAAGTCGTGATAGGAACTCAAACAGGGTAAAAACCTGGAGGCAGGAGCTGATGCAGAGGCTATGGAAGGTTGCTTACTGGCTTGCTTCCCATGCCTTATTCAGCCTGCTTTCTTATAGAACCCATGACCATCAGCTGAGGGATGGAACCACCCACAATGGGCTGGGCCCTCCCTCATCAATCACTAAGAAAATGCCTTACAATTGGATCTTATGGAGGCTTTTTCTCAACTGAGGTTCCCTTCCTTCAGATAATTCTATCTTGTGTCAAGTTGACATGAGACTAGCCAGCACAGTGATGTATTGAATTATCCAAGGATAACAGTATAACCAATAACATGAAAGACTATTTGTTTTTTTTATTTATTTTATGTTTTTTTTTAGTACCAGTCATTGAACCTAGATCTCCTGCATGTTAGACAAGTACTTTGTGGAGCTGGATCTCCAACTCCTAGTACTTTGGGTTTTTTAAAATTTATTTATTTATTTCTGGTTTTTCAAGACAGGGTTTCTCTGTAGCTTTGAAGCCTCTCCTGGAACTGGCTCTTGTAGACCAGGCTGACCTTGAACTCAGAGATCTGCCTCTGACTCCCTAGTGCTGGGATTAAAGGTGTGTGCCACCACTGCCAGGCTTTATTTTTAACACTTTACTAAGACTCATAATTTCAGAGAATTATGTCACTAGAAGCTATATAATGGACATTACTTATTAGACTACTATAATTAGTGATTGATGCCTTAAAGAAAATCTCATGTATATAATCATCTATTTTGTATAGGATGTCTATCACAGATTGGGCTCACATTACTTGGTTACATGTGTAGTAGTTTGAATGTAACTGGCCCCCATAATTTCATAGGGAGTGTTACTATTAGCAGATGTGGCTTTGCTAGAGTGTGTGTGGCCTTGTTGGAGGAAGTCTGTCTTTGTGGGGGTGGGCTTTGAGGTTTCCTATGCTCAGAATACCATCCAGTGTCTCAGTCAACTTCCTGTTGCCTACAAGATGTAGGACACTTAACTATTTCTCCAGCACCTTGTCTGCCTGCATGCCCCTATGCTCTCTGCCATGATAATGGACTGAACCTCTGAAACTGTAAACTGACAACCCAACTAATTTTTTTCCGTTATAAGAGTTTCCATGGTCATGGTGTCTCTTCACAGCAATAAAAACTCTAAATAAGACTATGTGCTATATTTTAAAGAATGTCTTACTTAAGTCATATTTAAGATGTTATGTTGATCTTTTGAACGTGTATTTGTAGACAATCTGTTGTCGTATTTAGAGTATCAAGAGCATACAGATGTGTTTATTACTAACAAACACAATGTTAGTTTGTGTTTAAACAAACTTGTCTAAAGATGTTTAGCATGCTAGAATTCAAAAATATATAAGCCCTCTGTCTTGTGATATGGTATGGAACCCAGGGTAAATAACACTTTCAAAGTTGTTCATTATTTGAAGAGAAAAAGTATGAGAAGGAAGATCTTATCAAATATATTATGCTGTAAGTTCTTTGCTTATTTACTTTCCTTAAGTTACAGAGTACATGCATGTCTTAAAATTAACATTGTCCTATTTACATAAATATTCCCTGTGCCCCCTTAAATAAAATAAACAGAACCAGAACATTTAAGTAACATACCCTGAAGCAAAAGATGTGTCATGAACACAGGATTAAACTCAAATTCTACTTGAATTCCAAGCATAGTTCCTTAATCAGAGTAGAGCTGAAAGTACTTGAACTCTACTGCGGCCCTTTTAACTGCCTCCAAGCCATTCTGTAACCTACAGGTACAAATCACTAGTGTGTATGTTTGCAGAGTGAGTTTCAGGAGGGGCTCCAGAGCTACACAGAAACCCTGTCTTGATAAAAATAAACACACACACACACACACACACCAACACACACACAAAATTGCTCTTTATGATCTGCAAGGCAGAGCCTTTCTTTAGTCAGGGTTACCAAGGACAGCAAGACAACTTGGTAAATTGCTGCCACCAAAACTACCCACCTTGTAAATGTACTGATACTTCATAAATTTTGGCACTGTGGAGAGACAGAGATAGATTGATCTATGTTTCTGGCATGGTGTGCTCATGACAGGAAGGCATGGACATTGCAATTTAAACAATGGAGAACTTACACACAGCCACACACATACACACAGTCTCTCTCTCTCTCTCTCTTTCTCTCTCTCTCTCTCTCTCTCTCTCACACACACACACACACAGAGAGAGAGAGAGAGAGAGAGAGAGAGAGAGAGAGAGAGAGAGAGAGAATATTTTCTCCAAATTCTTCAATTTAAGAAGTGATTTGGCCTTTGAGCAATGTCTTCCTATCAGGATAACTGTACTCATGGGAGTAGGGCCCAGGGAGCAAAGCAATATTATGGGATTTTCTGTCAGAAGAAAATGTATTTTAGGAGGTAGCTATGGTATTTGTTTAAGGCAGCATGTGTCAACAGAGTCTAGTTGATTTCCCAACATCCTCTCAGGTATATGAGGTACAGGAAGGTTGTCATACAGGCCCTTTGCTCCAGCTCCAGATAATCATATAGACTCATAGACAGGAATCAGGCCAGGTGTCAGAGGTCACTTTAGGTCAATCTGAACTAATAATGTTTATGACCTTGGCAAATTACTGCATAAAAGTACTGCCACAGGTGATCTCAGGTATGCATGGCCTCTAGGATTAGCCCCTCTTCTTGACCTAGAATATATCCATATTGAAATAATTCTTTTCAACTCTAGAAACAGATGCTTATTATATAAAAATAATTTTTTTTCTTGTGCGCATAGTCACATCTCTGAGTATTATAACAGGTTTCACTGATTATTTTTTAGCACACGAGAAAGACTGCGGTGATATTTTTTTAGCTGGACTATTTGGCCGACAATTACAGAATCTGTTTGCCTAATGTGTAAACCATTCTGCTTAATCTCCTACAAATACCCTTCATGTGGCTTCTAGCCATGTTTAACTATGAGAAATCTTGTGTTATTTTCTACTTCATATAATAGGAACAAGCAACAAAAAATGTCAAATAAGCAAATATCAGCCAGGCTCAAGGGAGAGTGAAACACAGCTGAAAACCGTGGGGTCAGTTCTTCAGTCCATAGCCCAGGGCAGCTCAGGGCAAGTCGTTGTTCTTCTGTCAAAATACTGTTCCTTGTGCTTGCTCCACTTCCTGTTCTGATGAGTGTTCTCTCTCTCTCTCTCTCTCTCTCTCTCTCTCTCTCTCTCTCTCTCTCTCTCTTTCCTTTTCTTTATGGTGCTGAGAATTGAACTCAGTGTATTATGTGTGATATGTAAGCACGGGTTAAAATGGAGTCATATCCCAAGTTCTCACTACTTTCATAGCATGGATTAGTCATGGATTAGTCATTTAGCAACTTGAGTACAGGAAATATTGTAAGATGTGTGAGCCTCCTTGGAAGGGTAAATGAAGGGATGGTTTCAGACGGACAGTTGGTCATATTGCACAGACCACAGAAGAGTGGGCCATATATTAAAACTGTAGGGAATCAAGTGAAGGTAACTATTAGTTTATTTTATTTTGTTATTAATTGAATTTATTTATTTATTTATTTATTTATTTATTTATTTATTTTACATCCCAACTGCAGTTTCCCCTCCATTTTCATGCAGTTTTCTCTGCTCTCATTCCCTCTTCCCTTCCTACTTTCCAATCTGTTCCTCCTCTGTTTCTGTTCAGGAAGGGGCAGGCCTCCCCTGGGTGTCATCAAAGCATGGCATATCAAGTTGAGGTAGGACTAAGCTCCTCCCCTTGCTTTAAGGCTGGGTAAGGCAACCCACTATTAGGACTAGGTTCTTGGAAGGCAACCAAAGCATTACGGACAGACCCTAACTAGGGGTCCCACAAGTAGACCAAGCTACAGAACTGTCAAAATACATAGATGGCCTAGGGCAGTCCCATGCAGACTCCCGAGCTGTAGGCCCAGAGTTTGTAAACTCCTAATGGCTCAGGTTAGTTGTTTCTGTGAGTTCCATTGTGATGATCTTGATCCCCCTGGCTCATAAAATCTTTTCTCTCTCTCTTCATCAGGATTTCCCTAACATGACCCTGTGCTTGACTGTGGATCTGTGCATCTGTTTCCTTCATTCTCTGGATGAAGACTCTCTGATGACAATAGGGCTAGTTATCAGTCTGATTACAGAGATGGCCACTTCAGGCTACCCATCAACCACTGCTAGGATTTTTAACTGGGGTCATCTTTACAGATTTTAGGGAGTTTCCCTGGCACCAGGATTCTATCTGACCCCCAAATGATCCCATCAAGACATCTCTTCCATGTATTAGTTTATTTTAAAAGTCAGATGCTTTTAGGTGTGAAATGAGGTGGTTGCTCCCAGCAGCATAAATCACACTGTCTCAGAATGCCAATCATGCTAAGCTTGCATGGATTACCTGAAGGGGATACCAGACATTTGACAATATAAATAATTGCTGTTGCAAAGCTTGTTTGGGCATTTGAGGGGTGAGTTTTGAAGCCCTGCAAAGGGATGTCGGTAATTTAGGCATTGGAGAGTGTACCTAATCTACAGTATAACCCAGGGACCCAGCAAAACTTCTGAAAACAAGTAAGTCAATACAGACAGGTAGACAAGCTGCAAAGCACCACTCTCTTTATGCCCATAAATACCAAAGCAAACTCTATTTGCAATTCTGCTTCCAACTCACTTGCAAATGATGTCATTATGCGGACCTAGCTTTGGCATGGAGACATAATTAGTATTCAGTCTGACAGAAAACCATTTCATTTGAGTCCATGGGCTGGGCTCCAAGAGGCACCCTATATATGACAGCATATGAAGCAGGCACTTTGGGTAAAAGCAGACTTGGCTTTAATATGACAAAAGGTGACCTGGGGATGAGAAAAGGGATAGAGCAAGGTTGGAAGGAGCAAAGAGCCAGAGGGAGCTGTCATTCTTCTCAAAATCTGCTGAGTGTGTGTGTTAGGTATGAAGAATGTGCTTTATTCAATTCTTAGGCCCTGTTAGTCATGCTGTCTTACTAATTTGTGAACATCGCCATGATTAACTTCTCACCCCGTCGAATTATAGAAATTAACCCAGGAATTTACCTGGAATGAGAATCATATCCCACACATTAACTAGCTTTGTAATGTGAACCAAAAGCTGTGTATTGCTTTTTTAACATGCTAATTCCATCTCCACGACCTGAGTGGTTTTGATTGAGTTGGGAGCCATCTGTAAAATGCGTTTAATTGACTTAGAGATTGCAATTAACCAATGATGGGGCTGAACACTCAAGATCTATCTCCAATCTTCTCTTTCTATTCTGTGCCCTGGTAAAACGACATAAATACACTTGCTCAACACCCTCCCTTGTCCCTTGGCCTCTGTGGGATTTTGCAAGACAAGTTTACAATAGAAGATGTGGGTACTTGTAAACACACTGTCCCTTCTGGGGGACCTCCTTTTTCCATGAGAGACTCAGAGTTGTGACTGCTCTTGTATTTCATCTTTTATGGATAAATGTTGTCCTTGATTTTAGTAACTAACATTGGCATATAATATCCCCATGTTTATACGCATAAATCTTACCCATATCTTTGAAAATTGGCCTTAATTGGTCTAATTTCAGTTTATCATCTGTTTCCTTCTGGGTGTTCCTGACAGAGTTTCTGTCACAGAGAGAAGTAAGAGTCATCTAAAGGAAATGTAAAATTGTCAATGTGGTCTGATAGGAGGATTTTCCTTACCAAGAGAGGAAAACAGATTATGCATGGAAAAAAGCTTCCGATATTAATTCATCACCAGCAGAGTATGTATTTTAATGATTATCACAGAAATTAGTCTAAGTTTGGACTGGGTCAACTGATTTAATGGTGTCATTTGAAAATCCATCTGTGTTATAGTGATGTCACATTCAATAGACCTTAATTATGGAGTTCATGTCATGAAAGAGATTGACAGTGACTCAAACTTTCCACAGTAACCTTATCTGCCTCTTTCTGAAGCCCTGTATCCATCATTAAAAATTTGATCTAGGGTTTCAGATACATTAGTGATCGCAACAGACAGAAAAGCAAAACTCAGACGGGGGGGGATATATGGTGGGCCACTGCGGAAATCTTGGAATTTGTTCTGTTTCTTTGATGGAAGAGGAGTGGGGAAATCATAAGTTGAACTTCAGTATTGGGAAAGGGGATGGCAGTTTGAGGAGACCATGACTTACCATCCTGAAATTTCCCACAAATGCCCATTTGAGACCACCAGCTTCAAGATAACTGGAGCTGAATTGGTGGGTAAGGGGAAGTAGTCACCCTGACAGAGCCTGCGGCTATGGGGTGCATCTTACTGCTGCCTGAGAGGTGTGACCCACAGCTGAGGTCAGTGGATCACAATGGAATGGAAGACTGACCACATGCTGAAGTTTTTCTCAACCAGATGCCCCCCCCCCCCAGATGCTTGGAATCTTTTTCTTCTTGGTTTGGCTAAACTATAAACAAATCTACTTTCCCTTATCAGTTTCTATGTCTCAATTTCTTTTAAACTACGGGGCTCCGCGTGGTGGATTTATGGCCAAACCCAAAGGATCCCTAACAGTGGTGGGCACTAGTGAGCTTCAGGAAATTGCTTTCTCCCCTTTGCTGGTTTTGAGTTGTTGTGTGTTCAGAGGAGGAGGGAGCAACAGCGAGAATACATGATTTCCTTTGTAGGCAAGACGGTAATGAAGAGGGTATTGATGGGTAAGGATTCTGGAAAAGCTGAACTTCAGGAGAAGAGAAAGCTAAAATGTAGATACAGAGGAGAGATGCAGCATTTGTGGAGGTTTGCTAGGACTATCTAAGGACGTGCAGATGGCCCATGGCAGCTGAGTATCTAGTGGAGGCACCCCATCAAGCCCTTCTAGGTAACTGGGACTGGACACTGAAGGGTAACCTTGGCATATTACACTACATCTAGTGACTAAGAAAGGACAAATATTTGAGGAAAATTCCACACTGTTTTCCAGAGCAGTTATATTAATTACTTACCAACAGTACAGAAGGAGTCATTTTTCTCTATATACGGCCAAATAATTCTTTTAAATATTTTTAATAATAACCATTTTAATGGTGGTGGTAAGATAAGTAGTTATGACTTTAATTTGTACTCCCATGATGATAAGTAATGTTGGGAAAATTTGTGTTAGAAAAATACCTATTCAGATTTTTGATACTTTTTAATTGAGATTTCTTCTTAAATTATTTCATATTTTATTTATACTACACACACACACATATATATATATGAGTGTTTTGCTTTTATGTATGCATACACACATGTATACATATATATTAATCACATGCATGTCTGGTACACACCAGAGTCAGAAGAAGGCTTAGAACTAAATTGAGATTGCTTAGAACTAAAATTATGGATGATTATGAACACTATGGTGTCCTTGGAACTGAACCCAGGTTCCTACAAGAGCAACAGGACTGCTTAGTAATCTCTCTTGATCCTTGGTTGTGATTTTATTGCAGAGAAAGTGAAATCCTTATGCATTTTTTATATTAGATCCCAATCACTTTTATGATTTGCAAGCATATTCTTCATATTCTGCCTTATCTGGTTTTATAATTGTATCCTTTATTGTATAGAAACATTTCAATTTGATGTATTTTATTAGTTGACTTCTGTTTTTGTTGCTTATTATTTGAGGATCATACTCACAAGAATCAATGTGTTGGCCAACATTGTAAAAGTCTTCCCCTACATTTTCTTCCAATAGACTTACAGTTTTAAGTTACATGTATTTCTTCAATAAATTTTCTGTTAAATTTATTTATGGCATGTGATGGTTGAATTGCGTAATTCTTCATGTGAATGTCTAGTTTATTAAATAAAATTTAGCGAGGAGACAGCATTTTCCTCCTATTGTGGGTAACTTGTTGAGAATTGGCCATTAAAGCATAACCATGCATTTATCTGCTGTGTGTGTGATTGGTAACAGGTTTTACTCTGACACTGTACCACTGAGTTGCTTTGTCATGGCTGCAGATTAGATGGTGTGACAGCATCAGTAATTTTCACTGAAGGTTGTTTGGGGGTTTTCCCTGTGAAGTTTAGTATCTTTTTTTCAAGTTCTATAAAAGCCATCACTGATATTTTGATAAGGGTTGCGTTGACTCTGTAAATACAGTTTGAAAGCATTAATGTTTTAATTTCCCTGAGACTCGGAGATATTGAGTTGAAAATCGCAATGTGAGTGGTGAATTACAACTGAAATCTTGGTCATGCATCCCTCAAATCATCTTACTGAGAATATCTCTTAGGTGTGTAACCCCATTGGTTCTTTTTTAGTTTTTTTATTCTCACCCCTTTGACCCTATATATAAATTTACATGTGGAGGAAAAATATACTTTTCTACGATGGTTTTCTCATATAGTATTCTTTAGATAAAAATAAATACTCTCTGAAATTTGTTTGATTCCTTACTGCTGCCAAACTCAATGATTTACCCTATGTTTGATGTGCACTAATATGTGAAATTTCCAGTTACAGACTAGCAGATCTTTTCTGTAGCTCAAGCAAGCAAAATTTATATGATCTTTGCAGACAATGGAATTCAATTATTTTCCTTTTTGTTTAAATGGCCTACTCACTAATTTCTTTTTAATTTTCTCACATAGTTAACATGATCTCTATGATAATTTACTTCTAGATGTTTTTCTATGACAGATGCTGGGCTAACTCAATATTAGGTTGAATTTGATTATCAACGGGGTTTGTACCTTAGATAGCACCGTCACTGATGCTATAAACAGCATTTCTCATTACACAGAAAATGACAAACATCCACTGCATAGACAAAACATCTTAGTGTCTGCATCAGGAAGCAGCTTGATCATTTCCACTTGTCAGTTCTCGGAATTCTAAAGTTCCTGCCCAAACTGGAAGACATGAAGGATTTCTTTCAGACATGAAGGATTCACAGAACTTCTGTGACATTTTTGATCCCTCCCTGTTCTGTCTCTGCACCCCTTTGTTTATCTGGCTTCTCCTTTCTTTTCTTCTTGCTGACCTCTCTATATTCTTACTTCATCTTTATGCTAATTCTTATTAAGTATCTAGTATAATGTAAATAAAATTTAGAATTCTAGAATGAAATGTCTTTTACAAATTAACCTTCTATCTTATCTCATACAAAAATATACAAAATGGCAAATAAACTTTCTAAACCAACAAAATCATCTCCACGAATTCACACAAAATAAGTTATGAGCAAATATTAGTCAAAAAATAAACTGCTCGGCTCTCTACTGAAGAACCGCCTCTACCAGACTACAGAAGTGTCTTTGCTCAGGGGATTCCACTTTAGTGAATTCAGTCATGGGGAATGGGGCTATTGAAAGAGTACATCAGCTACTTTACAGAGTAGGAGATGGGGCCATAAAGGACAGCATCAAAGCCCTCTGCCTAGGTAGTACAATTCAGTGAGGAAAAAAGACAAATGATGAATCGGGTAGACTGAGAAGGTGGCGGCAAGTCAGAACTGAGTAAAGATGTTTTAGGAAGGCTCACTTTCATAGCCTCCTTCATGTGAAATGGGATGGTTTACATGAAGAAAGAATATGACCTGATTTCAATTCTAAGTGATCATTAAGACTGCATTTTTGAAAATGGACAGCTAGATCAAGGGAAGACATTGAGTCACTGATTAAAAAGTCATGGTGGAAGCCTAGGTTCAGGTTAGTAGTTCAACCTGGGGAGGCATAGAAGTAGCATGAACTTTCTAGAGTCCACAAGTGTTTGGGTGGTAAAATTGCCAGGAAATTCTGATGGATTGTGTGTGTGTGAGTATTATAGGGAAAAGAGGTAAATCAAGAATGGTTCTAAGGTTTCATAGTTTATTTAGATAAATGTAAGAAAATTCCTTGCTATGTTGTGTATGAACTTTTCAAAGGAATTTGCAGCTTTCCTTCAGTCATTACACTGAAATAAGATAGAGTGGCTATGAATATTACCTTGAAGAGATAATGCTTGTATTAGCTATGGTTCTTGTTTCACTGATCAATACCTGACAAGAAGCAACTTAGGGGAGGAGAGCTTGATTTTATCTTACAGCTTGTGGGAATGTCTTCCGCTCTACTAGGGAAGGACTCATGGAAGGAGCAGAAGGCTACAAAACCCTCAAGCCCTTTCCATGAGACTACAAAACCCTCAAGCCCCTCCCAATGTGCTTCACTTTCTCGGGAAGCTCTGCCTCCAAGAGTTTTTACAGTCTTTAGAAATAGTGTCCCTAGCTCTGGACCAAGTGATCAGGTACATGATCCAGTGGTGGGTACATTTCATTTTCAAACTACAATATTTGAACTGACTTTCACTAAAAATAATAATATAGATTGTAAGATAGTATGAGCATGAAAGGCAAGGAACGATAAGGAATTTAAGTCAGAAATGATGATGAGAGATGGGAGAAAAAAAGGTAGTTTTAGGAAGCTATAAAAAAATCTTTAACTTTATCATGAATGTTGGAGACAGACTCCAGAAGGTATTAAATAGAGATGTGACAACGATTTGAAAGAACAATTTTGGGAACATTATGTTAGAGAAGATACATAAAAGAGAGACAGTCATGACTCTTTTATGGTTATGAATATATAATAAAAATATTAACTTAAGGCTATGACTGAAGTCATAGGAAATAGGCAGTAAGATGTGAAATAAAAGACTGGATGTTAGATGAGCATAAATGAAGACCTCTGGGTGTTATGAGCAATAGGAAATGTAACATGTTGCTGTATACTGTATATGGCTTGTTTCCCAAGACAGTCATTGTGTAAGTTTGATCCTCAGAACCATGGTATTGAGATGTGGTAGAACATTTCCATATGGCTTCTAAAGGGAAGTCCTTGAATCACTGGAGGATGCACTCAGAGAGACTGGGAGACCTTTGCCATTCTGAGGCTATTTGGGATGTAATCTCTTCCTCAGACAATCATTTCTACCATAAAGTGAAATAGTCTAGACAGCCCTTATAAAAGGTGAATTGATACAAGTGACAGAGTTTTGAACATCTAAAACTATGCGAAGAATAAATCATCTTTCTTGTAAAGTTAGCATGTTCCAGTTAGTTTGTTATAAAAAATATTGGTATACAGGCTTGGGGATATAGATGTTAGGTTTGGTTTGAACAAAGTCAATTTGTGAGATATCCTGTTGAAATTTCTAATAGTCTCAAATAGGTGAAAGGCAACTATGAAGAAAAGTTAAGCTGGGAAGTTTGGATTGGGAAAGTAAAAGGAAGGGTGATTACTATTTAATCATACATTTTTATAATTTCACCAAAAGAAAAAATACATGCACATTTATATATTGATAACTTAAGTGACTAAAGCACCAATATGTAAAGGCAAACAGAAAAAAAAGACGTCTTTAACTAAAATAAGGAATAATAATAAATTAGCTTTGGATTTGAAATGACCCCTGATAACTCACGCATTGAAGTCTGGGTACCCAAGACAGCAATATTCAGCAGCAAGTTCTTTAGAAGGAGACTGGCTCGTGAGGCTCTGGAGGCTCATGGATAATCAGTGGATTATCCATGGATGCAGTAATAGCTGGAGACTGTTGGTAGGTGGCAGAAACCAGAGGGTGGGGACGCGCTGGAGCATGTCGGCCACTGAGGTTGCACTTTTGAGTTGTGTATTTTTCTCAAAGTCATTCCCAGTCACTGGAAGGTGAACAGCTTTCCTTCCTGGCATGCTCTCTGCCTTCATGTTCTGCCTTGCCCTGCGTGCTTAATCACGGCCAAGTGACCATGGGCTGAATCCATGATGTCAAATATATATATATATATATATCTGTGCTGTTTTGTCACGTGGAAATGTGAGTAAGGTGAATGGGAGAAGACAACGATGCTTCTGTAAAGATGGCCTAGAGCAAGGAAAGAGTGTTATGAAAATGGGAGTGGTCAACAGTACCCAAGGTGCCCAACACTCAGAGGATACAGCCCAAAATGTCCTGTGGGGACCAATGTGAATGTTATCAGCTGTACCTGAGTGGCTGTGGCTTATGATTTGAGGAGAGGCAGACAGTTAGTGGGGAAGCTTTTAAGCAAGGTGTAAAAGGTGGTGATGCCATGGAAACCCCAAAATGGACTCAACTGGGGAAAACAACTATTCGTGAGGAGCATTAGTCTTCGCTAATCTCTGCTTTGCTATCCCTGCTTTTGTGTGGCTTAGTTTTTAAGAATGAAACTATTGCAATGAAAGTATGTTTTTTAATCCAAGTATTAAATTTATTTTCTAGGCTTCAAGTGGAAATTCCTGTGGAAGAGCGCCCTTTTCCTTGTTCCAGGTCTGTCTCTACTACTATAAGCACTGCTGCTATCATTACTACTGCTACTGCTATGGCTACTACTATTGCTATTGTCATTGCTAGCAACTGAAAAGTACTTACCCTATAGAAAACATTCACTCAGGATCTAAATATTAGAACGGGAAGTGAGGGGATAGTTTAGTGTGTAAAATGTGTGTTCTGAAATCATGAGGACTTCATGAGGACTTGAGTTCAGAACCTCAATAGTCATGTAAAAGCAGGCATGGAAGCATACATCATGGAAGCGTGCATCTGAAGCATCAGTGCTTGGGGATAAAGAGAAGTCCTAGGACCCCACTTGCCAGCTCATATAACCAATGCAGTGAACTCTGGGCTCCATCAGTGACAGTGATCCTGTCTCAAAATCTAAGGTGGATAGCAAAGTGGAAGATGGTCCACATCTGGCCTCCATTCATACAAAAATAGGCAAGCAATCCTTTTCTGCAGGTATACACATATATAGACAACACATACACACACACACATAAAAAATGAGTTCAAATTCAAAGTAGATAATTAGAGTTTGGGAAATTTAGCCCATTTGTTTTGTAAGCATGAAGACCAAATGGCTATCACCTAAATAAAAACCAAATGTGATGATGTTATCCTGTAATTCCAGTGTTAGGAAGGCACAGACAGGGGATCTCTGGGGCTTGTTGAATAGCCAGCCTACCTGAGTAAGTGAACTTCAGATTTGGTGAGAGTCATTGCTTCAAAAACTTAGGTGAAGCTAGGCTGTGGTAGTGCACACCTTTAATACCAACACAGAGGCAGGTGAAACTTGGTGAGTTCGAGGCCAGCCTAGCCAATGGAGTGAGTGTCAAGACTGGCTCCGTAGCTACTGAGAAATCCTGTCTCAAAAAAAAAAAAAGTGAAGAACAATAAGGGAAGGTACCAACTCACAACTCTGGCCTCCTTAGGTATGACATGTGTGCACATTACCCCTCACAGGCACAAGTAAACACACATAAAAGTTTGAGTGTTTAAACACATGTGCAAATACACCAATAAGAATTCATATAATTCATCATTTTAAATCTGTAGATTGGTAGTGATCAGAACAGGTTTATGGTAAGAACTTTTTCATAGCCACGGACCTCCTGGATTTTAAACATGAGCTTCTATTGGCAAACAACGGCACTGGGTATGAAGGGGAGGTTGAATAGAGAAGCATGGTCCAGTATGAATCATTCTCCTCTTAGGAGGTAACTCAAAATAGAATTCCCTGCTGACGGCTGGGTCAGAAGAGCCACAGCACACGCTGTATTCCAGACACACAGTTGATGCTGTGGAACTGCTTATGACTATATCCAAATAGTGAAAGCACCATTTCCTTAGCTGTTAAAAATGCCCTCCCATCTATCTTTGAAAGCCAATTTTTGTTATAATTTTCTAATAGAAAGAATAATTATAATCACAGATCACTGGAACCCCCTAAAGAATCCAAACTACTTGTCCAAGTTAACATTGCACATGACACAAAGAAAATGAATGCTTTCAGAACAAGACAACGCAGCTTACATTAAATTTGACCTAACCTTAAAAAGTGTGAGAGTGATGGTTTTGTCAGGAACCTGAAAACCAGAGGGTATCTATAAATAGACGTGACTTAGATTTTCAAAAAAATTATCTAGGGTAAGTAATTGCCCTTCACTAATACCTGGAAATGCAAAAACAAGCTTTGGCTATAAACAGTGCTTCAGAAGTCGTTTGTGCTAAGAATGTTAATGGTGTAATGCCCTGAACTAGTACATTAGGCAAAATGTCACACCACACTCTATTTCATTATGTACACACTCGTGGTCAAATATTTACTCTTTTTGACCATGAAGCCAGCGAGCGTGGGTTACAAGTTTTGTTCTCTCTGCCTGTTATGAATGCTTTTTGCTTTTGCTTCTTTACTTTTTCAAACACCTTCTCCAGTCTATGCACTCAGGAAGCCCCTGGTACCTGGAAGCCACTTCTGGTGATCTCACAATAGGCCATCACACAATGAAGGGTTAAGTCAGAGAAATGTGGTGTTTGTGCAGTCAGCTTAAGGCTGCATACCTAGTTACTGGTGCTCTGCTATTTCTATTCCCAAGGACACTGTTTTCCTTGTCAGGGAAGAGGGACTTGGACTGTGGAAATGTTATAGCTCTCAGGATGATGCTGGAGAAGGAGAAGTCTAAGAGCGAATGTGGATCTCTAACAGCAAGTTTCCTTTTAGTGCCCAGTCATTTCTAAGTCCTGTGACATTTTTACTATCCACTTTACCTAGGTGATACATCATGGACAGGCCCAATATTTATTTAATGACAGCTCAGTACCAAGCTCTATCTTTATACTAAGTCTAAAATGGTCAGAAGATAACACAGTAAGAACAATTGATATCCCTACTGTACCGAGAAGTGTACAGGTAGAGTGGATCATATGCTCAGTGTGCTTATTAACTATAAACCTTTATCCCGTTTGTATTTGGGAGATCAAGATCCTTCCACACATATTCTTAGGTTTCAAACTTCTCTAATCCAATAGCCCTTACCCAGGATTCTTCAAGAGTTTAGGGATATTGGATGTGTTTGAATTCCAGCCTAGTATTGTATGATTCTACTGTTTGTTCTATCTTCAAACCTCCCCCTAAAATGATGTATCCAAGGAACAAGCATCGATTTTTGAAAGCACATTTATCTGCTATAATTTTCAGTAATGTTCTTATTTCCCATGTGAAATTCTGCCTCGCAGAAAGTCACATAGAATGTCAAAAACCTATTATGCTAAATTTTCTTATTCTAACTTATGAGACATCTGTTTGTATACTACTTGATAATTTTGAGACTGTAATCTTACTTTTGCATTACATTCACTGCCTGATTAAAAAAATGTGACTTTAAATCTATTTCCGTTTATCTTTCCTTGCTATGTATGCTCCTCTACTTCCAGGAACGACCGAAATCATTGCACACCCCAGAAGCAAGTTTGTGAAACCTATGGCAGAGTTTTCCTTACACTTTAGCTCAGTAGCCGAGTGTTCGGTCGGAATTGATTCTGAAACACAGTTTTCTATGAAGATTCTCCCATCTTACGTCCCAATTTATGCTGATTGTCTTGGTTCTCTTTCTACTTCTCTGATAAACACCAAGGCCAAAAGGAACTTAGGAGGATTTGTTTCACCCTATACTTTCTGGTTACAGTCTATCATTGAGGGAAGTCAGGACAGGAGTTCAAGGTAGGAACCTGGAGGCAGGAACTGACGCAGGAGCCATGGAGGGTGCCTCTTACTGGCTTGCTTCCCATGGTTTGCTCAACCTGCTTTCTTATTGAATCCAGGACCACCAGCCCAGGACTGGCACCACCTACAATGGCCTGGATCCTCTCATTATCAGTCATCAATCAATACCCCACAGAGTTGTATACAAGCCAGTCTGGTGGAAGTGTTTCCCAGTTGGGGGTCCTTTCCCCATGTATGTCTAGGTTTCTGACAAAACTAACTAGGTCAAAAAGAGGAGGAAAATGGAGAAATCCTAAGAAAGCCAGAGAAAAAACACTTCTTAGAGCTAAAGGTCTTTCCATGACTCCTCAGAAGTGAGTCACGCTAATACTGGCTGAGTTAATTCAGAAGCAACACTGTATTTGAAATCTTAGTGTTCTGGCTGTGCCTCAACAACAGTATACTGAAGGGTGGTTGCTGAATATTTCCCCCTCTATAGTATCCAGAAATATTTATTTAACCAGCTATAAACCCTTACTTCTTATATATGAACAACATTAATTTTCTTCTTTCTGAGAATTTTTGAAGAATACGCTTTTTAGCTGAAGACCTGCCTTAACCCAAGTTTTCTTACCTTATGCAATGTAGGTTAGAAAAACTGACTCCACCATTGACAGAAACCCAGCACAAAAGCTGTGTTTATATTTCCTATGCTCTGAGTCTGGTCTTCGGTAGTTCCTCCAGAGCAATGCAGTCTGGCAATAAACCCCAGATTAGTCCCATAAACTTAGGCAACTTCCCATTTGATCGCTGTGATAGAAGTGTAATCCAGACAAGTCAAGGTTTAAGATAGAATCTGTACTATTGATGTCTCTCTCATCATGTTGTGTTCACAATTAAAGAGCAAAATGTATGTAAAGTGTACCGTGCTAATCATGGAACTTCATATCAGCACATGTAAAGTGTTTACCATAGCAGTAACTAGCACACACTAAATACTGAGAGACAGAGGTTCTTACAATGATGAGCAAGATCATGTGATGAATCTTGTGAACCCTGGGTAGTGGATATTGTTAGCAACCTCAATTCACGCTAAATCCTCTCTCTTTTCTCAGTGGTGTATGGATTAAATCTCACATTCTGGCCCGGTGGTGGTGGCACACGCCTTTAATCCCAGCACTCAGGAGGCAGAGGCAGGTGGATCTCTGTGAGTTCCAGGCCAGCCTGGTCTACAAGAGCTAGTTCCAGGACAGGCTTCAAAGCCACAGAAAAACCCTGTGTTGAAAAACCAAACAAAAACAAAAACAAAAGCAAACACAAAAATCTCACATCTTTCCATTCTCACTAGAAAGTGCCTACCTTGTCCTGCATGAGTTATTTTCCTTGTGGTTGTGACAAAGTACAAGACAAAAGCAACCAAAGGGAGGAGGGTTTATTTTGGCCCATAACTTAAAGAGTCGCAATTCATCATGACTGTGACGGCAGGGTTGCTGGGCTCTATGTGATGAAGAAACTGACGTGGATGTCTGTTAGCATTGTGCCAAATATGAAGCAGAGAGTGTGGCCTGAAGTTTCCCAGATATAACGCTAAAGACCCCAGCTCTGTGTCCTTATGTCTTCAGTGAGGTCCTGTGTCTAAAGGTTCCACAAACTCCCAAAATAACATCACCAGCTGGGTACCAAGTATTTAAACACACAGTCTGTGGGGGACATTTCACACTCACAACATAGCGTGTACCCAGGGAATGCCAGGGGATTTGTGAACAAACCAAACATAAGGTACTGTTCTAAAAAGGACAGGAGCTCTCGGTAATGCCTGGAAATCCACTCAACTGAGACCTTGCAATCTATAGGGAATGTGGGGAAATATTACCATGGTTCGTCTAGTTCTGAGAAGATAGTCAAGTTGATTCCACTCAGGTGTTGCATACGTTGACCATCCCAATTTTCTGTGCTTTTTATAAATAACTTAACTCTCATAGCGACGCATCTTCTATAAAAGAGAGAAAGCACTGAAAGTGTGAGATTATGCTGTTGTTGGCAGAAAGTGCTGGTAGCCCTTGGGCAAAGCATGCCGTGCAGTTTTATTCATGTCTGCACTTAGAAAGTGACTTAACCAGTGGTGTGGGAGGTAGGCAAGGCGGTGGCATTACATTTCAACAAACATTTAGAAACCTTTGGAACTGAAGGCTGTACAAATAGAACTGACCAAAAATGGAATAACGGTGTGTGATTGTGATAGAGAGTCCGGCAGTGATAGATTATATTCTTTTGCATCTTTGTTTATTTAGCTTGACAGGGGATATGAAAAAGGTGCTTTTGATTAAGTGCCTTAATACCTTACATTTATATAGTGCCTTTCACCCTAGAGGCATAATAAACTATGTTTATACAGCTTCATAAACTTTCCACAGAATTGGCCCTCTCTTCAGCAAGAGTGGTCAAAAACCATCTGTGCCTGGCACCTCTGCCATACTGAACAAGTGAGGGACTCTCAGACCACCCTTAACCAAGGTAGATTCAACTTTCACCCCATATACTAAAAATCTTATTATTGCACATAACTGTATGTTATCTCATGGATTTTGAGAAAACATCTGGCTGAAACTACTAACTGATTACATGCTACTTAAATTAGCCAACTGTGCAGACAGTGCATGTCAAGTTGCCCTTTGTTTTGGCTAGTCTGTGAGAAGAGTTGTATGCGCATTTGCTGTTTCTATCTACTAACATAAGCTACTAACTCAGTTCCTTCATCTTGATTAAAGAAATGTGAAAATAAATATTTTCATTAGCTAAACATTAAGCCTTTCAACTATGGTTTCTTTGAGACTTATCTTTCTATAACCAGAAGAGAGGAACAATGTGTGTGTGTGTGTGTGTGTGTGTGTGTGTGTGTGTGTGTGTGTGGCAATCAACAATGGTGTTTTATTCATATTTATGCTTTTATTTTTAGTGTATTTTGAACCTGAAATATTCCCTCAGGGCTCACATCTTGAAGGTTTAGTTGAAAGTTGATAAACTTTTGGAAAGCGAGTGGATCAAGAGATGCTGGTTGATGGATTGCTGTAAGGGTGGGAGACAGGGTCTTCTTCACTGAAGGTGGTAAATAGGGATATGCCGCAGGAAGGCTTATCTCTTCTCCCTCCCCCTCCTCACACTCTTCTGTCTGGTTGCATTGAATCAAGCAGCTTTGCTCTGGTATGATTTTCAGCCAAACTTCTGATTTTTACCATAGACTAGAAATAGCTGATCATGGACTGAAAGCTCTAAAACTGCAAGCCAAAATAGATGTTTCTTCTTTCAATTTTAATTGTTCAGATACATTGTCATAGCAATAAAAAATGAACAACTCAGTTCTACATGGAAAATGATTGTTAATGACAAATATTACCTTTACCTTGATTATAGGTCCTAAAGTTAAGTAAAATATGCTTATTACTGGGTTTCATAAGAGAATCATGAGTATAACAATTTCCAGTGTTTATTTTTTATAACTGAAAATAAACAAATATAGCCAGTAGGCTGTAGAGGGTACATAAAATTTAATACATAATATTATATTAGTTATATTATTGGGAAATTAAGTAGCATTTGGTCTCTCTCCTCTGTCTCCCTCCCTCCTTCCCTCTCTCTCTCCCTTTCTTTTGCCCTTTCATACATATATATGTATGTGCATATTTGCACTCACACACATAGAAGGAACCATTGACTAAGAGTCTAAACATCAGAAGACTAGTCTTTATTTTTAATCACCGATAACTTAATTATTAATCTCTTGCTAACCTTAGTTCCATAGTCTATTTTATACCCCCATTGAATCCAGCAGTAGAGTCTATCAATGATGATAATTGTATATTGAATATCTTTTCTAAGAAACTTGAGTTTTAAAACATCAAGAATGATTAGATTATAAGATAGAAAAGTTTTCTAGATCTCATACTACCCCTTAGTAGCAAGAATGCTTTAGGATACCTCATTTCTGATCCCTTACTTCATGAAATCAGGCATAACTAGATGTATGAGACCTAACTGACTCCCCATGTCAAAATGGGGAATTTTAATCTTCTGCTTATTTAAGTAATATCCATGATATGTTAATTTGAATTAGAGAGTACACAGAAATCACTGCATTATGGACAAACAATAGTAAATTCTGCCTTGAGAAAGACCAAAACTATAGCTAGACATTATTCTCCTAGTGGATAATTCAAGTTTTAATGTATTTAAATTTATGCAAAGAACTGTTAGGTTTGGGATACACTGTATTTTGTTTAGCTTGTAACAAAGATGATTTTTCAACTTTTATTATATGCTTTTCAACATCTAGCAGCAGTACTAATGTCTAAAATTTGAATCATCAGACCTTAAATCAAGGGCAGAAACAATATTTTCAAAAAAGAAAAGCAATTGAGCGTCATAGTCTATGGGGAAAACAACCATGTGTACTATTTCATTGTATTGTGACAGGTATAATTTTAGATGACAGCTTGGTTTATCTTGTTGTTCCCAAAGGTACAACAACCTCATACCTTGTTCACACTGCTCCGAAACAATCAGCTCCTTTCTTTGCAGCCTATTATGCTTCTCAGAAAGTTGCTTGCGTAAGGAACTCCCCCACATAAACTTGTTATGCATTGGGAAATGGATTATGCCTGTGCACTGGGAGAGAGCTAACCCTGCAGGCTAGAGTTTATGGGGAAATAAAAACATACAGGGAAATGTATTTGGACAAAGTTGACTAGGCTTACATAACCTCTCAATGATCTGTCTTTTACTGGAGCCTGGGATTGCAAATGACTGGACCAATCAAGACATTTTATTCTAGCATCCGTGTTATTGTGAATGCCTACATTGGTTATCATAACTAAAGTTTGGATAAGTAGCCCAATAACATACCAGCTTTCTGTGAAGAAGGTTCAATATTGTTGTTTTCTATGTAGGGAACATATAGAGTAGAAAATAGACCTGATTCAAATTCTTTTCTTTGAATATCTTTACTACTTATTTTTACTTAAAAATTATATTTTATTCCACTCTATGGCAAATATTTTGACTTTATATAAATCAGTGTTGTCACCAGGGTTTAGGACCTATATCATGATCATTTGTATATCTCCTTTTACACAAATATCATACCTGTCATTTAATAAGTGGACTACAAATTGTAGTCCTAAAACTTGCAAAGTATTTAGCCTCATATCATGATAGCGTGTGTAAAATAACTGATAACAAATGTCTTTGCCTTTGATCTTCAAATTTTGACAAAGGAACACACTGTGGAATCTAATTGGTCAAATATGCTGCAGAGGGGATTCTTAAATCAGCAAAGAAAACATAAGTGCCTCCATTGTCAAATTGCTGTTATTCACTGCCTGCCTGTGCCTTCTAGCCTTAACTCCATGACTTTCTCATATGTTACTAATACCCACGTTGTGTTGAATGATGTTTGGGTGATCCTAGTTTCTCCTTGGGTTAGTCATGTTGTCCTGGGAAAAAAAAAACTTCATAATAAAATTGATTTTCACTTTGAAATGTATTGGTTTGGATAATGCACATGGTCATAATAACTTGTGTATTTTAATCATAGATGTGTAGTATTTGGAAAGCTACAATATAAATGCAATATATAATTGGACACAGTTTTGATTTTTAGGCTTTTCCAGATGCAGCTTAGGGGTTGAACTGGCTCAAAGTTTTAGTGAATTTCATTTTCTAAGAACCCTGGAGGCCCGGGTGGTTTAGGTATTTGAGCACTGAAGGAGTTCCATGACCATACTCTGTTTAGCTTTAGGAACACTCTGGATCAAATGTGTTAACCACAAACTGACCCTTCTCAGAAGATCCACAACCGTGGAGGCAGGCACACTCTGGGTCAAATGTGTTAACCATTAACTGACCCTTCTCAGAAGTTCCATGACCACGGAGGCAGCACGCCAACTCTCCAAAGCACTCCTCATGTTATGTTCTGTGTGTTCAGTTCTGCTCCTGCTCCTCCTATTTCTCTTCCTCTTTAATCTGGTACCACTATTCACAGAAATGTTGGGTTTTGTCAAAGAAAGCTAAGAGATTAAAGAGTAATCTTTGAGACGCCAGCGTGGATCCTGGAGAATTAGCAAGTTTAACCACGGTTTTGCTCATCTCTTTGCCTTTCCTTGGAATTCTGAGCCTCAGCAGCAACAAGCCTGGAGTATCTGCCCAGTTGCTTTTCCTTCATTTCTATAGATGTCGATGCAGGTGAGTTATTATTGAATTTGTATTCACTGCATTGCCTCCAGCCAAGGTTTTCTTGTCTTTGTCAACCAATCCAGGGCTACTACTCATTAGCAATAGAGTTGGAAAATAAACATTTGCTTTCCCTTTCAACAAGGAGCATGTGATGTCTGTCAGTAAGTGTAAAACAAGGCTTCTTCGAAAAGAACAGTACTTCTCTGAGATATAGCGGTTCATTATCATTCTTATCCTTCTCCTTTCCTTGCTTTTATTTTTAGTCATAAGAGTAAAGCAGCAGAGCAAAGTTCACAGTTCCTAAAATGATGACAAACATTTTATTTTTCTTCTCTGTAGAATCAGTACAGCTGGAAGGATGTTTAGAAAATTTCATAGATGCCAAGGGCACTCATGGCTACCAGAGGTGCTTGCTTTTGTCTGATAAAAAGAATGTACAAAAGACAGTAGAAAATATTGATTGGATAAATTGAAATTACTTTTAAGCGAGCCTGATCTTCAATGTGGAAGATGGATTAGAGAAAAATCATTAGAGCTATCCTTTTAAATTGTACTTAAGGAAGTGTGTGTGTGTGTGTGTGTGTGTGTGTGTGTGTATGTGTGTGTGTGTAGAAGTGGAGAGAGAGAGAACATAGACTTTCCTAAAAAGTTTGTTTTAATGTATTTTAAGTAAATAATAATAATCAATTCTTAAAATTATTTAAAACATGCAAACCATTTAAAAAGTATGACATATGTTTCAAATCCATAAAATTTCTGCACCTTGAGGTCTATCTGCAATTCTTCTTGCTACATTTTCAAGAGAAAAATATCATATGAAGAGATTCAATGGTAGGGGTTTTTCTTAGATACAGCAGAATATGAGATCAACAATAAACATTGGGCATATGAAAGTGAGTAGGAAGCACGCTTGCCATTCACACAATAATGAAGGACATGTTATTAAATCATCAAATATCAGTATTACTGGTTTTATTTTAAACTGCTGTTTTGGAATGAAACGAATATTTCATAATTGTGGAAAGAATTTGAAACCGAATAAAATGTGCTGAGATGTCCAAAATTGGGGACTAACACAAAGTTCCTACTGCCCTAAACACAAAGAATCAAGGGGCAGCAGCTAACACTTCAAGAGTATAGCAACAGCTACGTTCACAGAGAGTAAGTTCCAAAAGGGGTGGAGAAACAGAGAGGATAACCAAGTGATCTGAAGTTAGAACAGAAAGGAAGTCACCAAAATTATCTCATGTTCTTGCTAAAAAATTTTGGTAATTAATTATAATTTTAAAGACAGAAGGTTTAGTAAAATGGAAGTTATAAGTTCTCCTCAAAGATCTTTTAACTCACTAGTCCTGGATAGGTTGTTAGATAGGTTGTTGGCTAGGTTTCCAGTACCAGGCATGATTTCCCTCTTGTTGTGTGGGTCTTAAGTCCAATTAGAGAGCTGTTGGTTACCACCAAAGTCTCCATGCAACCACAGCACCTCTAGAATTATTGTGCTAGGCTGGTCATTAACACAAGCTTAACAAGGACAACAATAGCTTTGCTAGGGTGGACAGGTGGAAAGTCCCAAGGCCGCAGCCTTACACAAAGAGCTACAGGTAACTAAGGAACACTGAGAGCAGGGGAAATACTCTTCTCCGAGGAAGAACACACCAATTGGTTATTCAATACCAAATGGTCAGTGTAAGAATACATGCAAGTATCATTGTACAGCCTGATCATGCTGTATTTATGTATTTGTGTAGATACATATATAAATGTATATATATATGTGTGTGTGTTCATATACACATACCTAAGTATATTATATATAACAGCAATTAATGAAAAAAGTTCATGGATTTGAAAGAGAGCAGAGAGGGGTATATGGAAGGGTTTGAGGAGAGGGAAAGGGAAATTATTAAATTATATTATAAGCTAAAAAAATAAAAGAAATAATAAAAATATAGGGGAAGATATTTTATGTAATGAGTTCTGGAGATTAATCCATTTGTGCACAAAACAGAACTGAGAAAACAGAAGAAAATATCATGAGAATGACAAAGGGGGGTGAGAAAACAGAGGATTCTCAGCACATATACACATGTGGGATTTATCCCTTTAGTTTTCTTGTGTTTCTCAATTTATGGAACAGACAAGTGTAAGATTATGTTTAAATAATGTTGAAATTCACCCAGTTAGTAAAAAACAGAACACAGTTAAATCTATGCTTTTCACTCAATGTCCAGTGCTATTCACTGTAATTTTGCCGTTCTGATAATGATAATTTCAATCACTTGAAACTATCCAAAACAAAAAGTCAAAGAAAATATGTAGAATAAAATTAGAATTTATTGTTAGCAATCCAAAAGCAAAAAATAAAGGCAAAACCCAGATAATAGCTAGAGGTAGAGTAGGAAAACAAGTAAATTTTCTTTACTGTTTCCTATTCTTTCCCCTTCTTCATATGTTATATCTTACCTTCCAAACAAAAGCTCAGAATTCCTATTACATCTACATCAAATTATTTTTTGCATGCTCAGGGACTCAGGCATGAATGTTTCTGTAAATTGAATGGACAGAGACTTGCAATGCTCCAGAGGTTCACAAGTCAGCACGAATTTACAGCACAGCTTGGCCTCTAGCCCTGGCTGTCAGCATGGGGCGTGTAAGTGTGAGAAACAAAAGTGAAAATGGATTCTGATTTCATACTCCTAAATTACGTGGAAACTGAGAGAGAAATGACTTCAACATTTTATCATATATATTAATTCCATATTCCATTCTGACTGGCAATATCGTGTAAGTAGATTGTGATTAATGAAAGTAAATGAAACTTGCTCAGATAGAGAAGTAAACGTTATTCTGCCATTTACACCACTACACATCTTCGTGTATTCTATGTGGGGGATATTTTCAATAAAATGTGGAAATTGTCAAGCTCACCTCCACAAAATGAAAGATAATGATCATCCTAGTCCATAGTACACTGTCACATTGCGGTGCTCCATTTTCCAGAGTTGATTCATTTTGTTCCGGTTTTCTTTTTGACAGCCACTGTTAGATTAGAGGAGTTTAAGCGCATAGGAAGTCAAATGACATCATTAATCGGTGCAAAAGGTGCTTTATTTGGGATCAGAGAGAAACAGAGGTGGGGATGGGGAAGCATCCAAATGGCAGCTTCTATGAAACATGTTGTTTAGCACAAAGACTCATACCAAAAAGGGAAATGCATTTTCAAATAAAGGAGAACAAAGTAGAAGACACAAACAAGTCACTCTTATTTAACAAGAGGAAATATCACAATTACACTTTTTAAAAAGGAAACAAAATAAGTATAAGAAATATGATATGAGGGCTGGAAAATGGATCAGTTACTAAAGTACTTGATATGCAAATGAGAGAATGGAATTTAATACCCAGAATGCACATAAAGGCTGGGCACAGCAGTGTGTGCCGATATGCCTACAACCCCCTATATTGTGGGTGGAGATAGGCAAATCCTTAGACTTCTACCCAGGCAGTGTAGCCAAAACAGAGTTTCATGCCAGAAACCCTGTCTGGAAAAACAAAACAAAACAACAAACAAACAAACAAACAAAACTGGAGAAGTAACTGAGGAAAGACATTTTAACAGCAATCTCTGTCCTCTAATGCAACAACACAGGTGAACATTTTTGCATAAATATATGCATGCACTTTCATGTAGCACACACATGTAGCGCACACACATAGACATGCCTGTGCACACAGAGTATATCACATGAAAAGGGAAGAAGGAGGAGGAGGAGGAGAAGGAGGAGGAGGAGGAGGAGTCGTCAATGGTCAGAAATGGGAAGCAATGTATTCTACTCTGAAGGACTGAGAGCCAAATTTAGGTTTAGGGAGTGGTGGACTCCTGTGAGGAGTCCAATCAGAACTGAGATCAGGAAGGTTTTGGTTAAATATAGATAAGTAAATATGGAAAAAACATGGAAGTTCTCAAGTCAAAAATAAGAAAAAGGAACAGGAAAATTAGTCTATGACTAAGACAAAGCAAAGACTTTTCATAGTCTATCCCATGAAAATTAGCTTAGATTCGAAAGAGAATTTCAAATTTTCAAAACTAAAAAAAGAGGTAGCGCTTAATCCCCCAGTCCCTACTATTTTAAGATGCCGTAGGTATCTGCATGAAAAGACCACAGGGAAGATCTGTAATGTTGCTTTTTATAAATGCTTGTTTCAATGCACAGTGTAGATGTGCCTTCACACCAGCTCCTTTTGGTTTCAGCGTTTCTACATTTTAAGGTGGGTCTCCCAGACCTATCAAATTTGTATGAAAACAAACACATTGTATTTCATTTCATTGTTGAATGGAGGCCCCTTACATGTATGTACTTATAACTTATTTATTCGCAGATGTTCATGCTTTGTACACGATGCCCCAGGCTCTTACATATTAGAATAAGGTTGGCACTCACAATGCTGCCTCTGGCAATGATGGGAAACAGTAGTAAAAGTACATTTGGAGTCCTGCAGAGGTTTCTAGTTTTAGCTGGGAGAGGGTAAAGGTTTGAAGGTCCCTGTTCTCATCCTTCAAGAGGACAACAACTAAGTAAATTGCAATTCTAAAGCTAGTTTTGACTCATATGCAGGACCAAATGGACACAAAATTTAGAGAAAGAAACTCCCATGGGAAATCAGAACCTCAGGATAAGTTTATCTGGGATCGACATTGTCTATGTTCATTCAGGCCAGCCAAATCTTCAGCTATTCTTCTAAAGCTGCTAAACACTGGGGTTTAGCAAAAAAGAAAAAAAAATCTCAGGAACAGGAAACACCTCTCCTTTCCTTCCTCACCACCCAGCTCCTGATAAGCTGTTAGTGAGGATATCTTACTGAACTCTGGAAGAACTGGAAGCTGATTCAATTGTTGTGACATGTCAAAGAGAAGACTCAAGGCCAAGGTAAAGGTTCACAGACTAAGCAGAAACAGGTATTGAGAAGCAGTTGTTAAACCATTCCTCAAGCATAAGATAATATCTAAGTTATGAAGATTACAGTTAGTCAAGGCTAGGTATACCATAAATGGAGTTCTTTAGTTCAATACAATTTCTGACTAGAATAACAAAATTTCCACACTTATATCCTAAAATGAGGAAGTAGATATTAATGTCTTAGATTAAAAATATATATTTCCAGTATCTACCGTTTTAGTCAACATATTAGGACTTCAACAAAAGTCTAAGGGTCATAAAAGAACATTGATAAAATACAGCTAGGAGCTACAAAACAATCATCTAAACAGGCATATAATGACTTGGAGAATTTTAAATAATTATGATGAATATATTCAAGGTTCTAAGGTAAAAGTTAGAGAACGTTCAAGTCTGTGTGTAAAGTTTAAGCAGAGAGATTCCTGTTAGCCATGAGAGGTCATGCTTAGGGGGTGGGGGAATGTCTACTTACTCACACTCAAGCTGTTTGTAAGTACCCAATGTGATAATAAATGAGTCATATTTGATATCCAGTCACCTTGAGTCTTCAGACAGACTCAATTCCAGCTTCCTTTGGCAATACCCAAATAATAACAATTTAGCTGAACCCAATCAGTCCAGAGCATTCTGAGAACTGTTTGGAGTCACTCAATATTGATTTTGTTTATTAACAATAATAGGCAGTCAACATTAGCAATGTAATAGAAAATAGGTTAAGTGGAATGTTAGTTATACCAAATCTATTTGCTAAATTTGATTTTCAACACTGAATTGCAAGGGAGATATTTTCCAGTATGTATTACTTACTAGAATGCCCATGTAAATCTTTATTCCTTCCTTCACACACAGAAATAAATGTTTTGCGGACTGCTAATTTAGACATAGAAATAAAATACAACAAAGTCTATACATGTATTGAAATAAACACTATTTCATTGTACTGTTAGAAATATAACACTTGGAAGTTACAGGGACATAGCTCCATTAACTTACGGTAGAATAGCTGTTATTAGAGAGGACATAGTACCAGTTCTGAAGAATATTTTGATAAATTGTGTCATAATAAAAATTTAATCTGTTCAAAATATGGAAAGAAGAACTAGAATGTGGGAGGGAATATTTATAGTACTAATATGCAACCAGTGGCATATGCATAGTCCAAATAAGAACTACAAATAATATATAAGAGAATATTTAGCTGGAAAAGAACATAAATGTCCTGGAGCAATGTACACTGTTAAAACTTTTCCCTTTAATAAATGGACTTGTGGGAGTGTTTCATGACATTAATTATGCTAAGGATAGAATGGAAGCTGATCCATGCCTAGGGGACAGAATGGCAACTCACCCAGCACAAGAAAAGTGCCTTCCATGTGTGTTTGTTAGGCATTAGAGCAAGGCTATTCATACCTCCTCCAGTATATTTACTTTAACAAAGGCATAAAACACTTCAATTTAAAGATTCTAGTGCTTTAAATTTCAGATGCTTACCAAATATTTGTTTTATTATGCATTTGTTTCTTTCTATATTGTTAACAAATGATCTGGGAGTAAACACTTAGTAGTACCGTGACAATTTTAGTGATAATTACTCTGATTTCCCCAGGTATTGCCATTGTTTTCCCAGTTTTTATTTGAGAAGTAATTTTATTGATGCAGTTATTTGAGATATATATAACACTTAACATTTATTTCACATTAGATATAGTATTTGAAAGTGAGGTTATGTTTTAGAGGTATTTTGTTAATTTAATTAGAAACAGGGTACTGAAAAACATAAAAAATAAAATATTCACAAACGTTATTTCAAAATTTTTTACTATATGTTGTAAGAACTCCTTCAGCCAATAGCCTTTAAGATACCAGCCCACTTTGGGTGTGATCTCATGTACTATAATACAGATGAAAAGTGTATGTGTCTCTCTTTTCTGTTAGATTCAGTTCCAGTTCCCAGCACACTCAGAGGACTGAGCATTGTTACCCTTACTGTAAGTTTATCGCCAAGTAAATAAACCTTTGTTCTACTCCATTTTGAGCTTTTGTGGCACTCTTTGGTACTACTACAAAATGGTGCCCCAAAAGTCCAAATTGGACAAGCAGGATACATACAAAAAGACTGCCAAACCTTGCCAAGACAGGACAAGACAGTTTTTCAAATTTTCCTGTCTCTGGAAAATGGTTTGTCAGATACTCTAGGCCTAAACCAAAGTTAGTTGGGTGATTGCCCAGGTAGCCAGTTGTCTCTGTCGTTTTTTTGCACCTTTTGGAAGTTGCTTGATTGTACTTCCTGTTTACTCAGGTATATAGTATTTCCCTTTTCAGGTCTTTGATGGGGTTGAAGACAAGACAGTCATAGTTACTTCTCTCTCGTGGCTTAGGCAAGTCATTTTTAGTATAAAACTTAGACTCCTTAGGATAGGAAAACTATTAAAACATTTAACATATGTTTCTTGTTTAATGTTGTTCATGCTTGTTGTAATTCTGATTTTTATGTATGTTTTTGCCTTTTCTTTTCCCTGGACAATACTTTATATTTACTCATATTGTATATAGTTTTGTATTAGACTTAGAATTATGTTATTTAGACAAAAGGAGGTAGTATTGTGGGAACTCCTTCAGTTAATAACTTTTAAGGTATCAGCCCACTTTGAGTTTGCTCTCGTGTACTATAAATGCAGAAGGAAAGTGTGTATGGCCCTCTTTTCTGATAGATTTGTTTCCAGCTCCTAGTGCATGTAGAGGACTGCAGATTGCTACCTTTACTGTGAGTTTATTCCCAAATAAATAAAAGTTCATTATACTCCATTCTGGGTTATTGTGGAACTCGTTGGTACTACTATAAACATAAGTTTGTAGAAGGCTGTGAAAACATAGAAGAAAACTAGGAATTTAAGAAACTACTCAAAGCTCATGGATAGACACATGAGTAAAGCCAGTAAGGGTGAGTCACCGAAAATGAAGAAATAGCAGTCATTAGGCTTTATGGAAATTCGTGGTGTTATCCAGGACATGCACATTTTAAAGGTCATGCAATTCTGTAGGAGGGTGTGTGTGTGAGTGAGTGTGAGTGTGTGATGTGTTTGTGCAAATGTGGGCATACATACTGTTGTGTACAAATACAGATCAGAATGCAACTTTCTCTGGTTGATTCTCTCCCTCCACCACTGGGTCCAGGGATGAACTCTGTTCCTTCGACCCTTTGTGCGATGGTGCTTCTATACTCTGAAGCATCTCAGTGGCCCTGGATTCTCTTCTGGAAATCTGTTTTTCACAATTGGGTTTAAAGCAGAGAATAAAAGCTTTTTTGTTCTATATTTTTTCAGTTAAAAATCATTTTTGATGCTGTCAACAAATTCTCTCTTGGTGGATTCTATTCTTTTTTGAGTAAAGTTTGAGATTGCTTCTATTATCAATATCCTCCACTACATTCTGAAGTTGATTTCATGCTCTCTTCCATAGAAATTAAACAGTGTCACTGTGAAGAATGTGACAAATGAGCCTAGATTCACCTCCAGTGGGGGATGTTGAAAAGCAAGCCGAGAAGGAGCAAAGGAAAAAAATAAAAGAGCCTGCCTGTTTGTGCCTTCTGAGTCAGCCTGAGATATTTCAAATTAAAGCTTGCTAGGTGTTTTGATCAGGTGGACCAGAATGCAGAACTCTGGCTGAAGTGTAGGAAAATGGTATTAACCATTTGTATTGTCTCCTTCTCTAAAGCCGGTCTTAGAGGGTAACACACAGGTGGATTTTCAATTTTTACCTGTGTGTTCTCTTAGGCTTACGTTTGACCAAACTGAGGCACAGTAAATCTTTCTATTTGCATTCTTAATTCTTTCTTTAGTTTTTAAATTCCTAACATGTGTGTGGGTGTGTGTCCCACTTATGTGTCAACTTGCCTGTGCTCTTGTATAGGCAGATGACAGAGAAGGATGATGGGTGCCCTACCCCATCACTCTGTAATTTCCTTGAGACACAGCTTCTCACGGAACCTGAAGGCTAGGCTGCCAGGTCAGCAAACCTCAGCCATCTCTATGACTCCACTCAGTGTAACACTAGAGTTACAGATGCATGCAAACACCCCTCGGCTATTTTGTGCATGAAGGAAAATGGCATTCAGGTCCTCGTGGGTGCACAGCAAATGCTCTCATCCACTGAGTCATCATTTCCTAGCCCCCTTCTCACTTCTTGGAAAGTGGCTGTAGTAGAGGATAATTCATGTGGTCAATCTATCAATGTATAGCCCAGAAGTCACTGGTTTTTAGGTTATTTACACAGCTAAGCAACTACCTTCACCTCAACCTAATTCAAGCACATTTTCTCAGTACAAAAAGAAACCTAGAGTACTTAGTGAGTCATATCCCATCTGCCATAACTTCACATTCACCAGTTTTTGGTGCATACAATTTTTTCCCCTCTGTTATTGTCTTACTGCCATTGATTTGTACTTTCCTGCAATCTGTCCATCCAGGTCATCACTTGACATTGGAATAAGTTGAGAGCTTGCTGTCCTTGATGTCCTTTTTGATCTTTGCTAAACCATTTTGCCATTGCACCACTAGGGAAGGTGAAGGACAGTGCTCCATCAGTCTCTGAGTGGTGCCTCTGCTTCATGAATGGGATATTGGGTTAGGGTGAAAGCTTAAGTTCTTATTTCTCAACAAGGAATCTCTTCCTTGTGTATAAACATAGACAAGATATAAACAGTTCATAAGCCTTAAGTTGCATTCCATTCTGAGTACAGTCATAGCATCTTTAGCAGTCCATCTTTTTGCCTAGCATATCCATGATGTATACACTACCCACCTACAGGGCTATATCTTATCACGAGGATGTTGTAACCTCTTATTTTAGTTAATAATGGCCTCAAAGTATAAAAGTGATAGCCAAAGGCATCATGGCATAAAACATATGGTAACAAGTTTTTGTACTATGTGGAAGGACTGTAGGACATATCAGTTTTTTTTTAAAAAAAAAGTGGTACAAGAAGGGTACTATTAGCCATCTACTTGTCAGTCTGTTGCTACCTTGTTAGAGCCTTTACTATGACACTTCATTTAATTCTAGAGCACACTAGGCATAAGATTATGATCCTTGTTTTACACAAAGAAATACAGGTCTGAGAGATTAAGTTACTTCTTAGGATTAACCCATATTTATCTGTCTTCAGAGTAAATGATAAATTTAATCTATTGCCTAAAAATATAGATTTATTATAACTGAATGGAATGTTCTCTTTTTGCTTCTAACATAACTTCAAATGTAAGCTATTCTCAGTGACTGTGGGGTACACTATAGGGAATGGAGGCACACCTTTGTTCTCTCCCTCTCTGTTTCTCTGAATACCCAGTGCCATCCCACACCACATTGTGTTTCTCTTGATGGTCAGTTCCCATTTTATAACTTACAGACATGGTATTTTTAAATACCTAATGCATTTTAACAAGTTGTTGTACAACACTTCAAAATGATATAACATTATATTCTTCCATGATCTTATTCAATTTCTTTTGTTGTTGTTTTTACATCTTTACCCAGATTTCATCTCCCTTCTCTTCTCCCAGTTCTTCTTCTTCACTAACCCCATCTAATCCTTCTCCTCTATTCTCTTCAATTATGGGAGGGCTTCCCATGGATATCAGCCATCCATGGTATATCAAGTTGCAGTGAGACTAGGCAACTCCTCTTCTATTAAGGCTGGATGAGAGAATCTGATGAGAAGAATAGGTTCCAAGAACAGGCAACAGAGTGAGAGACAGCCCCTGCTCTCACTGTTAGGAATCTCACAAGAGTACCAAGTTATACAACTGTAGCACATATGCAGAGAGCCTAGGTTAGTCCCATACAGGCTCCCCAGTTGTTGGTTCAATCTCTGAGCCCCTGTGGATTTTCTTGTGTTGCCCTTGACACCACTGACTACTGAAATCCTTCCTCCCCACTTCAACAGAATTCCCTGAGCTCTGTCTCATGTTTAGATGTGGGGCTTGTTCTACCTAAAAGATTTGCTGGCGTAAAGATTGCACAGAAATTGTGGGAGTGGCCAACTGATGAAAGACCCAGCTGGAGTCCCATGCCCTGAGATGGAGCTCATCCCTGAGGGCCAAGACCCAGAGACAGGATACCTCACAGAACAAGGATAGAAGAAAACATGACTGGCAAAATAAATAAATAAATCCAATAAAAATTATTGTTAATGATATTCTACTACACTAATAGATTGGTGCGTAACCCAACTGTCATCAGAGAGTCTTCACTCAGCAACTGATGGAAAGAGATGCAGAGAACACAGCTTATTCAATTTCTTAATGCCAACAATTTAGAGACTGACTCTATCCAGTTTAGTAGAAAACATCTTTGACTACAGTTTACATTGCAAGACCTATTTATGGATTACTTTCCGAAAGCCTGGGATTGCTGTGGCCGTTGTTCTGGAGACAGAATTAATGCTCATCTAAGCCATTTTTAGTACAAATACAATGCTGACCAGACATGTTAGTGTTCACAAAACATTACAGTTATTGTCAAAACCATCTTACTTCAATGGAAATGACTGTATAACATACCCAAACTTATGGGACACAATGAAAGCAGCATTAAGAAGAAAGTTCTTAGCACTAAATAACTACCAAAAGAAGCTGGAAAAATCCCACACTAGCGAGTTAACAGAACACCTGAAAGCTTTAGAATGAAAAGAAGCAAACTCACCCAAAGGAGTAGAAATCAAGAAATAATCAAATTGAGAGCTGAAATCAACAAAATAGAAACAAAGAAAACAATACAAAGAATCAATGAGACTAAGAGTTGGTTCTTTGAGAAAATCAACAAAATAGACAAACTTTATCCAAATTAGCCAAAAGACAGAGAGAGAATATTCAAATTAACAAAATCATAAATAAAAAAGGACATAACAACAGACACAGAGGAAATAAAGAGAGTCATCTGGTCATACTTCAAAAACTTGTACTCCACAAATTTGAAAATGTGAAAGAAATGGACAATTTTCTAGATAAGCACCACTTACTAAAATTAAATTAAGACCAGATAAACAAATTAAATAGACCTATAATCACTAAAGGAAATAGAAACAGTCATCAAAGTCTTCCCCCCCCCCCAAAAAAAAAGAAAAGAAAAAAAGAAAAAAGCCCAGGACCAGAAGTTTTCAGTACATACTTTTACAAGACTTTCAAAGAACTAATATCAATACTCCTCAAATTGTTACATACAGTAGAAACAGAAGGAACATTGCCAAACTTTTTGACAAGGCTATAGATACTTTGATACCCAAACCACAAATACAAAATAAGAAAGAGAACTATAGACCAATCACCATCATGGACATTAATGCAAAAATACTCAACAAAATACTTGCAAAGCAAATCCAAAAAAAAAAATTAGAAAAATCATCCACCATGGCCAAGGCTTCACCCCAAAGGTGCAGGGATGGTTCAACATATGAAAATCTGTTGATGTAATCCACCATATAAACAAACTGCAAGAAAAGAAAAAGCCACATAATCATCTCATTAAACCCTGAAAAGGCCTTCGACAAAATTCAATATCCCTTCATGATAAAAGTCTTGGAGAGAGCAGCAATACAAGGAACATACTTAAACATAATAAATGCAATATATGGCAAGCTAACAACCAACATCCTACTAACTGGAGAGAAACTCAAAACGATCCTACTGAAATTAGGAACAAGACAAGATGTCCACTCTCTTCATATCTATTTAATATAGTACTTGAAGTTCTAGCTAGAACAATAAAACAACAAAACAAGATCGAGAGGATACAAATCAAAAAAGAAGTTAAAATCTCACTATTTGATACTTATATGATAGTATCATATCATAAGTCATAAGTGACCCCAAAAATTCTACCAGAAAACTTCTACAACTCATAAATACTTTCAGTAATGTATTAGGATACAAGATTAACTCAAAAAATTTAGTGGCCCTCTTTTATGCAGATGATAAACAGGCTGAGAAACAAATCAGAGAATCATCACCCTTCACAAATGTCACAAATAACATAAAATATCTTGGGGTAAATATAACCAAACAAGTGCAATAACTGTATGACAAGAACCTTAAGTCTTTGAAGAAAGAATGAAGAAACACCAAAAAAAAAAAAAACCACAAAAATCTCCCATGCTCTTGGATAGGAAGGATCAACATAATAAAAATGGAAATCTTACCAAAAGCAATCTATCAACTCAATGCAATTCCCATCAAAATACTTCACAGATCAGTCCCCTTGTATCAGAGGGTGAATGCACCCCTCGTGGTCCTGATTTCCTTTTTCACGTTCTCCCCCCTTCTGCTCTTCATTTGGACCTTGGGGGCTCAGTCCAGTGCTCCAATGTGGGTCTCCATTTCTATCTCCATCTATCGTCAGATGAAGGTTCCCTCTGGTCCTGCCTTTCTTGCTCACGTTCTCCCTCCTTTTGCTGAGAGCTCACCAAGGCCAGCTGGACTGGGACTGAACGAGCATGTGATCAAACCGGAGTCTCTGAATGTGGCTGACATGGGGGCTGACTGAGAAGCCATTGACAATGGCACTGGGTCTTGTTTTGTCTGCATGTACTGGCTTTTTGGGATCCTAGTCTGTTTGGATTCTCACCTTCCTAGACCTGGAGGGAGAGGGGAGGAACTTGAACTTCCCACAGGGCAGGAAACCCTGACTGCTCTTAGGACTGGAGAGGGATAAGGAGAGGGAGTGGGGAGGAGGAGGAGAGGGAGTGGGGGGAATGGGAGGGTATGGAGAGGAGGTGAAAATTTTTATAAACAAATAAATAAATTAAAAAAATACTTCACAGACATTGAAAGAACAATGCTCAACTTCATATGAAAAAACAAAAACCCGAGATATGTAAACAATCCTGTATAAGAAAGGAATTCTGGAGACATCACAATCCCTGACTTCAAAGTCTACTATAGAGCTACAGTAATGAGAATAGTCTGGTATTGGCATAAAAACAGACATGAAGACTAATGGAATTGAATTGAAGACCCCAAAATCAATCCACACACTGACAAACACCTGATTTTTTTACAAAAACAAAAATATAAAATGGGAAAAAAGCATGTTTAATATTTGGTGCTGACATAACTAGATATCAACATGTAGAATAATGCAAATAGATCCATATCTAACACCATGCACAAAACTCAAGTCCAAACAAATCAAAGACCTCAATATAAAACCAAACATATTGAACCTCCTAGAATAGTAAGTGGGAAGTACACTTGAACACTTTGGCACAGGAGATCACTTCCTAAATATAGCCCCAGTAGCACAGACACTGAGAGCAAGAATGATACATGGGACCGCTTGAAACTGAGAAGCTTCTGTAAAACAAAGGACACAGTCAACAAGACAAAATGGCAGTCTATAGAATGGGAAAATATCTTCATCAACCCTACTTTAGACAGAAGACTGATCTTTAAAATATACAAAGAACACAAGAAACTTGACAACAAAATTCCAAACAATCCAATAAAAAATGGGGTACGGACCTAAACAGAGAATTCCCAACAGACAAATCTCAAATGACTGAAAGACACTTAAGGAAATGCTCAATATTCTTAGCCATCAGAAAAATGCAAATCAAAACAACTCTGAGATTCCATCTTACACTTGTCAGAATGACCAAAATCAAAAACACTGATGATTGCTTGTGCTGGAGAGGATGTTCGGTAAGGGGAACACTCCTCCATTGCTGGTGGAAGGGCAAACTTGTACAGATGCTTGGCATATCAATGTATGGAGATTTCTCAGAAAATTAGGAAACAATCTACCTCAAGACCAAGCAATACCACTTTTGGGTATTTGTCCAAAGGGTGCTCAATCATACCACTAGGGCATGTGCTCAACTATGCAACATTATTTGTAATAGGCAAAAGCTGGAAACAACCTAGATGCCCCTTGACTGAAGAATGGATTAAAAAAAAGTCATACATTTAAATAATGGACTACTACACAGAGAAAAAAATAATGACATTTTGCCATTTGCAGGCAAATGGATGGATCTAGAAAACACCATATTGAGTGAGGTAACACAGATGCAGAAAGATAATTATAATATATACTCATTTATAAATGACTTTTAGACATAAAGCAAAGAAAAACCAGCCTACAGTCCACAACCCCAGAGAACCTAGACAACAAAGAAGACTCTAAGAGAGACATACATGGATCTACATCGGAAGGAGAAAAAGATAAGATCTCTTGAGTTAATTGGGATCATGAGGGTCATGGAAGAGGGTAGAAAAGGAGAGGGGAGGAAGGGAAGAGAGTGGAGAAAAATGTATAGCTCAATAAAACAATAAAAATAACATCTTAAACAGTTCACACATAATCTTGATTCATGTAGGGAAAGTCCATTTGGTTTTGAAGGTTCTGAACAAAGAAGGTATTGTAAAATATGTGCCACATGGGTTTTCTTGGTCAACAGCAAACATGGTTCCTTTGCCTTTTTAGGACCCAGCTGGTTTTTACACAGTTTTGGAAGGCAGAAAGAAAAAGATGTATTTAGAAAGAGAGTGTCACAATTATAGGTTTGTTCAAAAGAAAGTCTAAGCAAATATTTTGTTCATGTGGCAACATACAACAGAATTATCTTCTCTGTTTCTCTTCTCAAAAGTAGTTTCACTTTTCTAGAAGCTGAGGGTTTCTGGGTGACAATCATAAATGGTATGGACCATAAATTCAAGGGACCTTATTCAAGTGCAATGTGACCCATGTCCTACAATTCCTAGCAAGACAGTCTCTAAAAATTAATTTGAAATCATCATCATTAGTATTATTACTATGTGTGTGTGGTGCAGTGGTGTGAATATGAATGTCAAAGCACACCTGGAAATTGGTTCTTTCTTCCCACTGCGTGGTCTGTGGATCGAACTTCAGTCATCAGGCCTGAGTGGGAAGAGCCTTTACCCTTTGAGCCATCTTACCAGCTTCCATCAACTAATCAACTTAATAATAAACGAACTGTTGCCTGGGATGTAACTTAGTGGTAGAGTGTTTGCTTAAAATACGCAATGCCAGATGATTAGTTCCTTGCACAGCAAAAGGAAAAAAAAGAAAGAAAACACTTAGACTGTAACATGAAGGGCCGGCTTGTTGGGGTTTCTGTCCTACTCAGTACCCCACAACCAGCAAGCCCCAAAGAAAATCACACACAGAATTCCATAAGATTATAAACTGATCGGCCCATTAGCTCAGGCTTCTCGTTAACTAATCTTACATCTTACAGTAACCCATAATTTTTGTCTGTGTTATCTATATGGCTTGTTACCTTTTTCAGCTGTCAGCTCACATGTTGCTCCTTCGGTGGTCTGGGCAGGAATGGTGGAGGGAGCTTCCTGCTTCCCAGAATTCTCCTGTTCTCATTGCATCACCTCTACTTCCTATCTGATTTTCCCGCCTATACACCCTGCCTGGCCAATCAGCATTTATTTAAAATATGATTGACAGATTACAGACAATTTTCCCACACCATTAGACACTAATTATTTCCTTCCGAGCAGTGGTTTTCAACCTCCCTAATGCTGTGGCTCTCTAACACAGTTCCTCATGTTGTGGTGACCCCCAAACAAAATTATTTCCTTAATACTCATACTTGTAATTTTGCTGCTGTTGTAATAGTAATGTAAATATCTGATATGCAAATTACTTAATATGTGACACCAATGGAGTCAAGACCCACAGGTTGAGAACCACTGTTATGAGCAAAGTGTATGAGCAGTGTTAGCTTGGATGCCCTAACCAAGAAGAGATGGAATTTTGCAGGAATATTGAGGACAGACATACTTCACTGAACACATCATCAATTTGGAGGCCAAGCTAAACCTTTCTTTCTTTTTCTTTTCTTTTCTTTTTTTTTTTTTTTTTACTGGCAAGAATTCACCATATAAATGAATGCGAAGTTAGGCTTATGGAGAAAACAAGTGATAAACATTTCTATCCTGAGGAAAAGGAAGAAATATGGAACATAAACAGTAAGTGAAAATATAGGACTAATTCCTGTTGCTTACCAGAGCCTGTTAATGAAATGGAAAGGATTATAGACTTTAGTAAGAAGCAGGCTGGACATCAGCGACTTGCAGGTAAAGCCAGAGCTGGTGCACGGGATGCACAACAAGCCTGACATCAGCTCTTACAAGTCTTCTCTTTCTCAGACCCTGTAATAACAAGAAACCGAAGTTTCAGGAGACCTAGCAAAGGAGATAATGCCCCAATAAAATCATTTATAAATGGCAGCCAGAGCATTCAGGGTCCGGGTTGTCAATTCACACTCATCATGCTTCTTTCAATCTTTCTCTAAATGTTATTTTCCTCAAGTATTCCAGTGTCCAATAAAAGTATGCAGCTAACATGAGAATTTACATCTAGAGAAAAATGTGTCATCGGTGAAGTTATTTATCATTGTCCAGGCTTCCAGTGGTCCATGAGGGTGGGGGGCCTGTGGAGAGTCTCAGATTCTATTGGCAGCAACCAGCCCTGCAGGCTCAGCCCTGAGCAAGAACATGGTCGGTGTGTATGGAGTGAGTTCTACATTTCCAAACATGCTAACTGATGAAATGCATCTGAGTCTCACTTCGGAAAGAACATTTTTTTCCTTGCTATTATTTGGAAGAACAGAGAGCGATAACAAGAGCCTGCTCTTTCAAGTACAATCTCGTTTCCAGGGAGGCAATGAGTCTGAAATCACTGTGATGGCGAGTATGGGCTCATCCGCCTGAGAAGGCCAGCACAGCTGTGTCCAGGGCGCATTGTCAGACTTTTTTGATTTTCAAAGGAGCAACAGAGCTAAGATTCGTGTAATCCCTTTCATATCAGCTCTTCTTAGCGCTCAAGCACACCGCGCGGTTCTTCCGTCCCACTAGGCAATCAGAATGGCTCCTCAGCTTTTCAAAACAGCAGACGGGTAGTTTTTACCTTTATGTCCTGATTGCACAAGGCTCACAGACAGAGTCTTCTAAGGAGGTTAAAATGCAGTGATCTCCTTCAAAGTCATGGTGGGGCTTCAGACCCAGTCTCCTACAGGGCAGACACAGGATCACAAGCCAAGTAGACAATTTAGCAAAATGTTATAATCAATTCGACAAATATTTCTGCAGTCTCCTACTTGCAATTGCTATCTCTATTTCTGGCAATGGCCGGTGTGCTTTCATGTATTATTTTATTTGATCTTTACAATGAGCTAGTGAGGAGGGCAGTGGTTGCCGTCTAAGGCAGAGCATTTAGCATTCTTTTGAGATCCGCTTTTCCTCCGTCAGTGTTCAGTCATTCCCTAAAGGAGCAGAGATCTAAGTTACCCCGTCTTCTGAAGGAAGTACATAGATATGAACCAATCAAGCTTCAGGTTTAATCCTGGACATGAGTCCTAGTGTCCAGGTTCTGCACACAACAGAGCAACAATGAATAGCCGAGTGTTCTCTGCTCACAAAGTTGACAAAGAGTGTATAGCCGTGGTCTGGATCTGTTTCCTACCTAAGTTGAAGACAAATCAATCACCTTATTTCTAGCCAATATTCCTTTTTCACTAGAGAACGTAATTTTATTCTTTCTCCATGATTCAAATGCTCTATTTGATTGATATTCAGATTTTGAGGGAGCGCTGAAGCAGACCTGGCTTACATTGCTCTGATGTGAAAAGGGAATGCATTTTCCAGGTTTGAAGCTGCTGAGTGAACCAAAGCAGGCTCAAGTGCTTGCTTCAAGGACCCTGTGGGCAGCGGATTTGGCTTCAGGTTCTGGGCAAACATCATAATACCATCTTAATTGCCCTAGGGTTCACACAGCCTTAACAGCATCGCCATTGCAATTTTACACTTGAAGAAACTCAATAGCAGGGAGTTTAAATAACTTGCCCCAGCTCACAGAAGGCTAATATGTGGTGGAGGGCAGGCTTTGAGCCTGAGGTCATCTGACTGCAAAGTGAACTTACAATGTCTACCCTAAAGTAGTTTTGAAAAGAAAAAAGAAAAAACTAAAAGGACCATCCAGAATATATACAAATGGAAGGCTAATGGGATAGGTGCTGATAGGGAAGAATGAAGACAAAGTAGCTGCTCTGGGAGTTGATGCGTTTTCATTAAGGAGTTACTAGTCCAGAATCAGGCACAAGCATTGGAAAAAGGAGTCAAAATTAATGAGAGCATTAAACATGAAAGGGAAAAGACAACTGAGCAAAACAGTATGCTGTCAGTGGGCAACCTGTGGCCTGACATAATTACATTAATGCCCAGAGTTCAACCAATAAGAATCCAGAGTCAGGAGCCCCCTCTCCATGCTTCCCCAATTCTCCTTATTCACCCACCCAGCTCTCCCACCCAGGGAGAGCACAAGCTTTAATTTTCCTTTATTTCTTCAACCAAATAAATAGGGAGGAAAGAATAAGAGCATGATTGCTCATGTAACAATATAGCCAAGAAAGCCATGAAGTGATTAAAATATAGAAAATTCAGACATTATATTCAATGCACCCTAATAGCCATATACTTACAGAAATTTATCCCCAAATCAAAACCCACTTCTGTATCTCTGCCAATCTGTGAGCCTTATTTCTGAGTGTTTGGTTTATAAACTGGCATGCTATTAAGCAAAGTGGGTGAAAGTTTAAATACAGTGAGTTATGTAGAAGCTCTAATCCATATATTAATTTGGGTCAAATTCATATATAATAATATATGGTAGCATTTTTTATGTTTGACCCAAATTTTCTGGAACTCTTTAAACAATACATGTTATGACAGACCACGATGCTATACCATTTTTGTATTTAGATAACATGAAATATCTGAAGCGTGTCTTGGCAGGCATTTGGTTAAAATATATAAAGCTTTTCTGTTTAAAAAAAAACAGCTTTTCTTCTGTCATGTTTCTAAGACAGTATACATTGCCTTATATAATCCTAAGCACCAGTCATTATTAGAAAATAAACTCAAATTCAGAGAATCTTGGAAGGGAAGTGAGAAGTAAAATACTTAGTCTATATATCCAGCACTGCATTGATGAGAATTCAGAGCAATGGAGTATGTCAAAAATTTGTGTTTTGAAAAGTATCAGAAGGGGAGGGAGGAGGATGAGTGGGGGAGCGGGAGGGGAATGGAAGGAGGGGAGAAAGTGTAAATTTTTGAATGGAAAAATAAAAAAGAAGAAGAAAAAAGTATCGTATCTTCGTCATTTTAATTTTTATTCAACTATAGAGCATTTTACTCTACAAACTGGGAGTCCTGTCCCTTCCGTCTTCACTGTCACGTAACGCAAGGTCTTCCTTTACCAGGGAGTTCTAAACAGCGATGCGGGGGGGGGGGGTGTGCCTCTCACTTTTCTGGCCCCATTCCATACTCACTGAGGATGTTTGAAACAGAATGTTCGTATATGCCTGGCACTGTTGTAAAATATCTCTGTACTCTCTGAGACTGGCAGGTCCATTAATCTTGTTATGCTTCATGCACATTCCTTTGCTGTACTTTCTTTTTGTTTTCCACAACTCCTGTGAGATGATGTCTTAGGTTCCTCCAGTTGCTTTCTACCCCAGGGCGTGAGTTCTTAGCAGTGACTTGAAAATAGACACCAATGTTGGCTCCCCCATCATGCCCCAGTGGTTTTCCTTGGACCAGTTACTGAAGATCTCCAGTCTGCCTGTATCTACTACAGTGATTGCTACATCCGGGCCCCACAGGTGTTTGTTTTTTTTTTTTCCATGAACACAGGAGAGTTCCTTCCTTGACAAGTCAGTTCTATTTCTTTAGTATTGATTTAACATTTTTGTGTGATTTGTTTATTTTGTATGATTTGTGTTTATGGCACACACTGCCCAATAAAGTCCCCAAATTCCATGGGAAATTTGTCTTTGGTTTTAATCAGTTGAAAGGCAGGCACACAACTTCATTCTTCGTGTGAATTTGAATCACAATTCAAGTTGTTTTTAAATGAATTATTATCATGAAATAAGCTCTCTGAGAAATTATACTTATTTTGGAGTTGACTGTGAAACCAGTTCCCAATTCATATTAGTAAATACAGATTCCGGCATATGCCTTAAAATTGATCCAATGGGGGCTGGAGAGATGGCTCAGTGGTTAAGAGCATTGCTTGCTCTTCCAAAGGTCCTGAGTTCAATTCCCAGCAACCACATGGTGGCTCACAACCATCTGTAATGAGGTCTGGTGCCCTCTTCTGGCCTGCAGACATACACACAGACAGGATATTGTATACATAATAAATAAATAAATATAAAAAATTTGATCCAATGATATTGGATCATCAAGGAGATAATAATCAAATGGCTGTGCTATAACTCTATGAATCAGGACTCCAGTCCAAATTAGCAACCAAGACTTAGATCAGTAATGCATTAGCATCTCATAAGCCTTGATACTGGGCGTGAAGCTTGAGGACAGAGATATTTTTAAAATTAGCTTAAAGCCACACAACATTTCAATATTGGAGCTTGATTCAAATGTAGACATTCTGGTTAATGAGTCAAAGCTTCGAAGCAGTCTAAATAATTACACAATGTCTCCTAGCAATATTTTCCTTTTATACATTATTAGTGTGTATCTGGTAAGTCTAACAGACTCAAAAAAATTTTTTTGGACCTCTGAAAAAATAGAATTTGTAGTTTTGTTATGTTTTATTTCATACTATCAAAAGAAAAAGTACAACAGAATGGTGTTTTGCTCATTGTCACCAGCATGGCAGACTGTCACGACACATCCAGACAGTTTGCATCTCTCCTAAAAACATTTAGGAAATCTGAATAGAGTAAATTAAATTTTAATTTAAATTATTACTTGATTTAAAACTTTGAATGGGAATGATCAGTTTTTGGGTTAGGGAGGGAAATGAAAGAGAAAGAGAGGCGGGGAGGAAGGGGGAGAGATCTTAGATGAAAATACTCAGTAAAGCATCCTAACCACATAATCCTTTGTAGCTAGAAGGAAAGTAACAATATCAATATAAAAGTAGACTTCATGTTTACTGCTATCATTGGTGGCAAGAACCTTGGTGAGTGGGCCTAAAAATGAGATGGACCAAAGTTTCATGTAATAGTTGACTTTATTCAGAGCATCAGACAATTTATACTCTGAAGGTTAAATGGACTCACTTGAGTAAAGTGTACAATCACAGGGACAAGTCACAGGTGGCTAAAATATGCTTTTTTTCCATAAAGGAACATGAGTAACAATAGCTAAGTAAACTCATGGCTTTCCTCTACACCTGGGAGGAACAACTACGTGTTTTGAAGAAACTGAGGTCAGAAGACTCTTGTCTTATTTTCTTAATGTTTTCTCACAAGCACTCAGAATTCCCCTTGCAGGTCTCCATTCTTTTATAGTGTTCCAACAGTGAAGAAACAGAAACTAGATGAATTCCAGTTTGCAGATGCATGAATTTTGTTCACTGGATAAAGGAAAGTTTTCAATGGACTCACGTAATAAGTGGAAAGAAAAATCCAAATTCCTGAAGGATCAGAGGAATACATTGACTCATTCACATAAATAAAATGGAATCACATCTAGATTCATGCTGGAAAATCAGTGAATGTGATATAAAATACTGAGAATAAAAAGAGGGGAAAATTTATTAATCTTCCAAAGAATGCCTAATAGAGTAATAAGAGCATTCAGTTCATTGTAATAGATACTTCAAAGCAGTTGGACAATTCTCTATGAATTTTGAAAAATTTTACATACCCAGGCAAAATATCATTTAATTAATTTGTGCACACTGAAAAACATTTTGGTAGTCAATGTTAGACCTTCAGTATTTTCAAACACTTGCTAATGAAAAGCTATTCAGTGATAGACATAAAAGTAGATCTGAAGAGAAAGAGGGTATCCCAATGGCGAAGACAAAGAAGGAAAATAAAAGAAACATTTTTGTTACTTTGACTCTGAAGCAGTATTGCAGGTATTCATAAAATATATTGCATCAGATTATTACTGTGTCTTTAAATATGTATAAAGGCTGTCATACTGTCAGTCATTTTGAAATTCACTCCTTTTCACTCAACATTAATTTTTCATCACTTTTTTGCAATGGATAAGAAGAAAAAGAAACTTGTAGAGTAGCATATATCAACTCAATGGGTAATATTCTTTTAATTAAAAATCACTGAAGCAAAACAACTAAATTTTAAAACTTATTAAAATCTTAGTATTCAGTATACAAGTTTTGTTATATATATATATATATATATATATATATATATATTTACCAATTTCTGTGTTTCAAAATAGGTTAACACAGTCTTTTGAAATTACAAAGAATAGAAGAGGGAAAGAAGAAAACGACAACTTCACTGTGGAGAAAGTTGGAAAAGTCATCTTGTCAAGATGGTGGCATTTAATATGTGATAGCTTTTGCACATTAAGTTTCTCCCTGATGTGACAAGACCACATGTATCAGTTTCTTTCCTTAAACCTATGACTTTATTCCCATTGAGATGTGATGGGGGCATTTCCTAAAATATCTAGCTGGCAAGTCATCCTCAAGACTGCCAACCTCATTGAAACAAGGCTGAGTAACCATCAGAGAGGAGGAGTCTGGGAAGGCACGGCGACTAAGGCTGGTGTAGCCCAGACAAGACCTTTGGCAATGACTGATGTGAAAATCCTGGTCTAGGGTTAGTTTTCTTTATAGTAATGTATGAATGTGAATTTATCATTTCATAGATGAGACAAAATACTGTAATTTAATGAAAGTATTAGGTAAGAAGTATGAAAAACTCCGTATTATCTTTGCAATTACCCTATATAAAATAAAGTCTAAAAGTCATTATTAAGAAGACATGAAAGAATGAAAACTAACCACTTCAAACTAAATACTCATTACTGCAGAGTTGAATGGATTGTATTTTACATGCAATGTAAACTCAACACAAACACAAAAGCACAGAAGCATGCTTCCCTGTTTCGACTGGGCGTATATTAGCTAGTTAGCCCCAACCATTTAAATAATTAATCCCTGAGAAGCTTTAGTTGCTAGGATACTGAACAGCCTGCAGAAGTGCTGTAGTTTTGCTCCAAGTGGACTAGCTTTACAGTTTGGATTGAGTTAGAGAATTACTTTTTCTTCCAGCAAGTTAGGGGCTATTAAACTATTGCCATTTCCTTCGTGTTGGGCTGAGCCCAAGAGAAAGAGCCAGTTTCTGGTTGTGGAGCAGAGTAGTGGTGCAGTAGGCAGGCAGATGCCTCTCCAGAGTCAAGCATGCAGCTGGCATTTACAGAGAACCCTGGGCGGGGTGGGGCTACTCTTCCAAGTAGCTATGTCGAAAATTGTTGAAAGTTTGCACTGTGAATAACTGTTGCTACAAAGATCAAGACTTCTGATAAGGGGATGTGCTAAATTAGCACAGCCTCGCCAAGTTTGCAACTGCATGGAGCATGCATTCCAAAAATTGGTGGCAAGGCTGGGAGCAATGCTGAACAGAACCTTGATAACAGTGTTAGTGGTAGGGAAACATGGCAGCTTCAGTCTAACTGTTCCATGAGTTTTGCCGCAAAGGATGATAAGTAGCTTAACCTCATTCTGTATATCTGCACTCTGGAAAATTTCATATGGCTCTCATTCAGCTGCCTTTTTCCAGCCTTAACTAGAGAAGACCCTCAGGTGTAACTTCTTAAACATGATTGTTCTTGTTGGTGTTCACTGGCGGACCCAGAAACCAGGACAGTATTGTGCCTTTCCTGTTCCTGTCTCTCCTCAATGGCAGACCAGGACTCTCACAGTTTCAGGGAAGGAATGATACTGGACATTAGGGGGAAAAAAAGCTTATAAAGAATCCCCTCACTAGACTTCTAGTCTCTTCCGGATTGTTAGCAGAGCTCATAGGGTCTCCATGGGGAAGTAGAACCTTTGGGGCCACTGTTTTCATCCAAACCATGCTCACAAACTACTTCAACAAACCATGTTGGCTTTAAGCACAGGTATTTAGCTTCTTGCAGTCATGTGTTACACATCAGGTGGAAGAGCCACCGTGAGTGGGTTCCAATGAGGGCTCTCTTTCTGGCTTGATGACCACCTTCTCCTAGTGCGCTCCATGCATGTGGGGAGATGCTTCAATGCATCTTCCTCTTCTTGTCCAAACATATGCTTATCGTGGGAGTCATTCTCATGTCCTCACCCAAACTGATTTACCTCCAAAGGATCCACCTCCAAATAACACAGCACCAGGCTAGGGCTTCAACATATAGACTTGGGGAGATCCAAATTGTCCCCAAGAACCACCTGCTGCAAGCTTAAGTCTCTTAATACATCTTAATATGTAAGAAGCACATTGTCTTCTTTCTTTTAGTAGATAGGCATGGAGTCTGTTGTCGACCCAGATCTGTGGTTCCTGAACAATTTGTCATCCTTATTCTGATTTTCAGTTCTCACCTTGGATTGTTTTCTGGGAGTTTTAGTGGTACCTTGTAAGAAACATCAGAGAGAAATGAATATATGCTTCCTTGTTCTTGCTGGAAATGGCCTTTCTCTCTGAGGGCTGCCGAACACTCAGCTAAGTGCTCTGTGCTGGCATGAGCCCCCTACAATCACCGAAACAGTTCAAGTCCAGTCATTTCCACCCTGTGATCCCAGACGGCCAGAACCAGCAATATCACCCAGCAAGCCCTTGAGCTTAATATTATCTGCTAATAAAATTGACTTATATGTTCCGCTTTAAAGCTATTTGATTAGTTAAGAGTGGGCTCACTCTATCACAGAACAAAAGGTGGAAAATTGCTTTTAAAGGTCAAATTTTGTCTCTTCTTTTTCTTTTTTTCTTTTTTCTTTTTTTTTGGTCTCACTCATAGCCATTGAACTGTGACAGGAGTTACCTCACAAGACAACTATTCTTTGCTTTCCCTTGACTGAGTTTCTTCACTTCGTTATCTTTTAATTTATTCAGTGAATTAAAACATCATTTGTGAATGTATGCAAATGTTTTAGCTGAACTTATTATGCTTGGAAAGAAGTGGAAATAAGTATTTTGACTTATTACTTTCTGTCTGGTTATGATAATCAAACATTCTGTAAGGAAGAATAGAAGCATTGTAGGTGGTACACATGAGCCGGAGAAAGAGCTTCCAGAAAGTCTCTGCCCTCCCTTCTACCCACTCCACCCACAATCTTCCTCTACTTTTAGACTATGCCTAAACCAGGAAGTAGAAGTTGTGAGTGGGAAGGGGTGGGGAGTGTGTATGTGTAACCAACAAGGGAATTTATTCTCTTGATGAATCATAATGATTGTACTATAATCACATCTTCCCACATGCAGTCCTGAATTCCTATGCCAGGTTTCAACTCTCTTTGCAAATGGGTGAGCTGCCTCCTTCTGTTGCTTTTACCAGATTTGTAAGCAAACTGGGATTATCAGAAAGTTGGAGTTATAAAGAGCCTGATGGTATCAAATTTTAGCCTCTCTCTGACAGAGAAGAAGGGAAAGACCTAGAACATGATGGGAACCTCTCCAGTTCACACATTTAACAGAGACAGGGAGAGAGGTGGGGCTGACCCAAAGTCTATGTGCAGGGATTCACTCAATTTTTTTTACCTTCTTTTATTTATTTATTTATTAAAAATTTCCACTTCCTCCCTTCCTCCCTCTCCAGTCCTAAGAGCAGTCAGTGTACCCTGCCCTGTGGAAAGTCCAAGGCCCTCCCTTCTTCATCCAGGTCTAGGAAGATGTGCATCCAAACAAACTAGGCTCCAAAAAAGCCAGTACATGCAGTAGAATCAAATCCCAGTGCCATTATCATTGGCTTCTCAGTCAGCCTCCATTGTCAGCCACATTCAGAGAGTCCGGTTTGATCATATGCTCATTCAGTCCTAGTCCACCTGACCTTTGTGATCTCCCATCGGATCAGTCACACCATCTCAGTGGGTGGATGTACCCCTCACGGTCCTGACTTCCTTGCTCATCTTCTCCCTCCTTCTCTTCTTCATCTGGGCCTTGGAAACTCAGTCCAGTGCTCCAATGTGGGTCTCTGTCTCTATCTCCATCCATCACCAGATGAAGGTTCTATGGTGATATTCAAGATATTCATCAATGTGGCTATGGGACAAGGCCAGTTCAGGCACCCTCTCCTCTGCTGCCAAAGGACCTATCTGGGGACATCCCCTTGGACACCTGGGAACCTCTTTAGAGCCAAGCATCTTTAACAAATGGTGCTGGCATAACTGGATGTCAACCTGTAGAAGAATGGAAATAGATCCATATCTATCACCATGCACAAAACTCAAGTCCAAATGGATTAAAGACTTCAATATAAATCTGACAACACTGAACCTGATAGAAGAGAAAGTGGGAAGTAGTCTGCAACACATGGGCACAGGAGACCACTTCCTATGTATAACCCCAGTAGCACAGACAATAAGAGCAAAAATGAATAAATGGGACCTTCTGAAACTGAAAAGCTTCTGTAAAGCAAAGGACACTGTCATTAAGACAAAAAGGCAACCTACTGAATGGAAGAAAATCTTCACCAACCCTGCATCAGACAAAGGCCTGATCTCCAAAATATATAAAGAAATCAAGAAACTAGACATTAAAATTCTGAATAGCCCAGTTAAAAAATGGGGTACTGAACTGAACAGAGAATTCTCGACAGAAGAAGTTCAAATGGCCAAAAGATACTTAAGATCATGCTCAACCTCCTTAGCAATCAGGGAAATGCAAATCAAAACAACTTTGAGATACCATCTTACACCTTTCAGAATGCCTAAAATAAAAAACACCAATGACAGACTATGCTGGAGAGGATGTGGAGTAAGGGGAACACTCATCCATTGCTGGTGGGAATGCAAACTTGTGCAACCACTTAGGAAATCAGTGTGGCAGTTTCTCAGGAAACTGGGAGGATTCATTTTAAAGTATTAAGCAGTTTCATGTCAGTTGTAGCCACCGTGAGCTGCCATGCTTCTACCAACTGCATTCAGTGTGCAAGCCATCTGTAAGTGTTACACTGTGTCACCTCTGCTCTGTCTTACCTTTCTTCTGCTTCTTATGACAGGGACCCAAGAGTGTTTGTAAGAATATATTTGCAATTATGTTAAAAAAAAATCTTTGCACTAAAATAGAGCCGAGTATCTTAGCTGAAAGACCAGGAAAGTTCTCATTTTCTTATGTGTCCAGTTCTTGAAGAGGTCTGGTGTTTAGAACTTTGATGTGGGAGAATTGTCTGTATTCTGTCAATCACATTTTAATAAAACGCTGATTGGCCAGGCAGGCAGTATAGGCGGGAAAACCAGACAGGAAGTAGAGGTGACACAATGAGAACAGGAGAATTCTGGGAAGCAGGGAGGTTCCTCTGCCACTCCTGCGCAGACCACCGAAGAGGCAATGACATGTGAGCTGACAGCTGAGAAAGGTACGGAGCCATGTGGCTAACATAGATAACGATAATGGATTAATATAAGTTACAAGGACTAATAAGAAGCCTGACCTAATGAGCCAATCAGTTTATAGCCTTATGGAGTCCTGTGTGTGATTTTCTTTGGGCTTGCCAGCTGTGGGGTACTGGGCAGGACAGAAACCCCAACAAGCCAGCCCCTCATGTTACAGAACTTTGAAAACATTTTTAAATGATTCCTTGAATTATTGTTTTGTTTCATCAGGACACATCCATCCAAGGCTTTGCTTATTATAACAAAGCTATTCATGCAGAGTGATTGGCAATAATGACAGTGGCTCTTCAGTATATTAAATTAACCATGGGCTGAATCTATTAAATCCATACATTAGAAGATAGTTGAAACCAGAGATTAGAAAAAGTGGGAAGCCTTTTCATGTCTGAAACCACACATGACCACTGACTGTGAGACAAGATTAGTAATAGATAAATTTATTGGAAAAAAGTATCTCTCATGAAACAAAGGCAAAATAAAAATGCAGAAGACTTACCACTTCCCTCTGATTTCCATACACACCTGGGTATAATTTGGATCTGATTGAATAAAGGAGGATTCATGGCTAGATAAATTCACGTCAGTTTAGGAAAGGTTTGATTTGCAGCTGTCAGGTATAGATTTATTGCTCTAATATGTGAGGTGAATAGAGCTGGTACAAAACCAGCTGAGACTCTGGATCAGCAAATCAGAGAGCAGAAGTTGTTCCAAGCTGGGAAGTCAGAGGTAAGTCTGTTTGTGAATACTGTAAACCAGAAAGTTCTGATGACAGAGAAATTTCAAATGGTAGAGAAGAAATGGGAAAATGAACTTTATATAAACTGTCTGATCAGAGATGGTAGAGTTTAGCTAGTTGAAAAAGTTAGTTGAAATGGTAAAAGTAAAAAAGATAATAATAGATAGACTGAAATGTTTGAAAGTAAATTGTGAACCAATGAGGTCAGACATGTGAACTATGACACCAAGGAACTCACTGGGAGAAGATTATAGTCAAAACTGATAGGAATAGGTCGAAAATATTTCCAGAAGCTGAAAATGTTAAAAATTTTAATGTTTTCTTCAGCTACTTCATTCTTATATACTGAGAATCTAATGGATCAAAGACAAAAAATCAAAATCTTTTGGTATTGAGTAAATACGTTTTGGTACCTACTATTTTCCATCTACCTGGCTTTATTGCCTCATGCTTAATAAGCCAGTTTTTATCCCTTCAGGTAGACTACATCTAAATGTACCTGGGTGCATACAAAATTACATTCATATTTTTTTATTTTCAGTAGAAAACAGAACTGGGACCCTTTCTAATGGATATAGCAAGTGCTTCTTATATAAACCAGAATCCTGATAGAAAATGAAATTCACTCCAAGGGGTACAAAGTAAGAAGCTTTAATTAAGGGCTAATTTACTGAATTGTGGGACTAATAAAAATTCAGAGTTCAGCAATTATGGGAACCAGTTATCGTCACTAAGTTTGGAAAGTCATGAGAAACCAGTGGTCCAGGGTGCAGTGAGGACAGGAGCAACCCCAGAAGAAATTGCCCATTCTCTTGTGGTCACAAGGCCAGTGCCACAGCCTGCGGATGCAGGTGAGGAGTAAAGAAAGCCACTCTTTTTTCCTCGACGCAGTAATCTCCCAAGCTACTGTGAGAAGACACAGCGAGAGGTCCCCTAGGGAAAAGGAGGCCCACGGCATGCAGGGTGGGAGATGGCAAAAGATAGATGTGGGTGGTGAAAAGGAAAGCCTACCTTTAGCTTGAGTGGGCACAGGTTGCGGTGAAGTTCTGAGTCAGGACTAACGCTGTCAGGCACTGATGATAGCTGTTTTGTCCTGGCCTTCTTTGTGTGTTTTGAATTCTGTGGCTGTTATTGTAAAACTTTCAAGGTTTTAGAGCATATGACTCCCTTTGCAGATAATGAACAGCTCATTTCAAAGCAGCTTGTAGTTTGCCTCTCAATTTTCTCCCCTTTTGTTTTCCATGCAGGTTTCCTTTTCTTAGTATTTCTCCTTCCATTTGTCCCCAAATGCTGAGACTCGGGTGAAATTTTCTTTATCACATCTTCCATTGTTTGCATGATTAATATAGTGATTGACAAATATGACTGCTGAACAAAGGATACAGAGAGACAATAGACCAGAGCTCCGATGGGTAATGGCAGCTGTTTAAATCAATGGAATCTTTACAATGGAGTTAATGGAGAAAAGAGAGTCACAGTAATTTTAAGAATCGAACATCTATTCAGAAACACATCAAGTGCTCTATCAGATGCCTTTGATAATGACTTGAGAAACTTCATTCTTGCAAAAAGCTTAAGTAGACATCCGAGTCTTTTGAAGCTTCTGTCGCCGAAGAGGTATTTTGTATGAATGAGAAACATCTTTAATTTTACCCCATTCTGCTTCCCTCGGTTCACTGACCCTCCTTTTAATCTTGTGTTTCAAGTGATATATTCGTTAGCTGATTGATCATAGTATCCATACTTACAGGTTTCTATAATACTATAAACATAAGTGAGACTTAAAGCAAAATGCTTATTGTCGAATTGAGAAAGGGAGGTCAAACTTTGGAAGGAAACAAAAGAAGACCATATATTTGTTTATTTGCCCCAAATTTCAACACATTAAATGTTAAAAGATTATTTACCTGAGAATTCATTGCATCCCAAACTACTCAGGCCTAAATCTGGCAAAAACACATACTGAATTCTATGGAAAATTGCAGTATCATCCTTAATACTTTTTATGCTTAGTTGTTTTGAGAAAAGGGCATATGTATGTATGCATGTGTGTATATATGCATACACACGTTAATATATTTTATAATTTTGCATAGATACATCAAAAAGTATGTATAAACACAAAAGTAAAACTAAAATGAGCTAATGCTTCCTGATGAAAGTAGCAGAAAGAAGAATCTTGACAATTTGTGGAGCTTTTTAATGTGTGCATGCATGTTGCTATTTGTGTGCAGACATGCATGTACATGTATAGACATGCATGTGGAGGTCAGGGTACAGTGTTAACTTTCATTAGGCACGGCCCATTTTCCTTGTTGAGACGGGGTTTCACATTGGATTGGCTCTGATTGAGTAGCTTAGCCTGGCTGGAGGGTGTACCCTAGGAATCTGCCTGTCTCTGCATCCCAAACGCATGTTCATATACATGCACTACCATACCTCATTTTTTTACATGGCTTCTGGGTATTGAATTCAAAAGCATTTCAGTGACTGAGCTTTTTCCCCAGACCAAGGAACTTTTGAGCTAATATAATTTCCTTCTATACTACTTGATTAAAATCTATGCTTCCATAATTAATAAATAATGCTAGAACTCACAATAAAAGCAGTAAGAGACATAGAAGAAAATATTTATTACTCTTGGGAAACATGGAAACACACATAAAAATGACTACAGCAGCAGTATGGGATATCCTGTTTATGTGTTATTTTTATTGGTTAATGAATAAAGAAGCTGGCTTAGCCTATAGCAAGGTAGAATGTAGCCAGGTGGGGAAAGCTAGGCTGAATGCTGGGAGAAGGAAGGCAGGGTTTAGAGAAGCCACGGAGCTGCCAGAGTCAAACATGTTGAAACTTTGCCAGTAAGCCACTGCCACGAGGCGATACACAAATCAACAGAAATGGTTAAATTAATATGTAAGAGCCAATAAGAAGCTAGAGCCAATAGGCCAAGCAGTGATTTAATTAATATAGTTTCTGTGTGATTATTTCGGGAGTCTGGACGACCTGGAACCGAACAAATGGCCCTCTTACAACACAGCAAGATACAGAAAAAGAAGCGTGTGCTTTCAGGCACCTAATCTGCTTCTGCAGGTGAAGTCAGAGCTGGAGTTACTGATTTCATGATGCTGTGCTTACACCCATTGCTTCATATTTATCATGGGAGTGTGGGAGCTTGTGATGGTTTTCTGAAATTCTGTGTCCACTAAAGAAAAATATTAGAGAAAACATGAGTGGAAAATGTTTTATTTCCTATGGGTGACAAGTGACTTTTATTATGTTTCCAATTCCTATCTAACCCTGTCTTCACTATCAAAAAATAAAAACAAAACAACAAAATCTGGTTCCTCATTTCAAATCAGCAATAGGCTCATCTCCAGAGAACAGATAAATAGGTCATTGAATTTTTGTTCAGCTTGGTCCACCCTGAGTACTTTAAACAGTAAGCATTCTCATGTATAGTTTCATTGTGGTTAGAATGTATATTGCTTTCTCATATTCAAATTAATGCTTTATGTCTCCATTCATAAACAAAAAGGACAGAACTTACAATGCAGGGAATTAAATATATTTGCCACCTATAGAATTGCAATTTCCTCAGGTGTTCACACATTTGTTACCAGTAGTATAAATTGCCATATCTAGTCAATATTCTCCAATGAATTGGTTGTGGTCCATTTCAAAGTAAAACATGTACCTTCTTTATTGCCTGAAAAATATCTTTTGATACCTCCATAAGAGGGGAAGCAGTTTTTAAATATAAATCTTGATAAAACATGATCTCTCCCATTATACATGGAAAATTCTGTAAGCAACATAGAACATGCTCTTGAGAGTCAAGTCACAATCAAGGCTACAGGCAGTCACAGATGGATAAGGTACAGGCCAATGAAGGCACTGGAGATGCTGTTGCCATGACACAGAAAGGAAAGTCACAGGTGGCTAAGGCATGAGGAAATGAAAGAACTGGAGATGCTGGTGCCAGGATGGAGAATGTAAAATACTTCCTGTCCTCCTGCCGTGCACCACTGAAGGACATGTAAGTTTCAAACACTGTAAGCCAACCAAGGTCCTTAAGAGAGAAGCAGAGGCAGTTTTAGAGATGTTTCGGGTTCTGTGTGGAGTCACTTTGTAGACACTGGACACGATGGCATGAAGAGCACTAGGAAGGTGCTAACTGTAGGAAAGAAGCTGTGATCGCAGAAAAATAGGTCTCCAGGGATTTCCAACATGATTATTGCAAAACAGGATCTATACAGCATCTACACAGTGGGCCGAGGTTCTGCTGCAAATGCAATTTCTCTATGTTTAAGGGAGAGTTTTGAGCAGTCAGACAAAGAATGACAGGCAAAGAAATAGAAATTCTAACCATTCCCAAATTGTCCTTGAGACTGGGATGCATTTAGATTTATCCATGCTAGAAAAATCCCTTATGAACACCAAGGTATTCATAACCTATGAGGTATTTGCTTTAATTTTTTCCCCAGAAGTTTTTCAAACAAAACTTGGAAATATTATGTTAATGTGCAAGTAACATTATTACAACCAATATAAAATTTTATCAACTATAAAGAAAGCAATAAAATCCAGAATTTCAGATATGTAACATGTGAAGTTACATCACGTGAAATAAACGCTTGAGTACCCAAAGTGAGAAAAAAAACAAGGAAAGAAGAAAAGGAAGGAAGGAAGGAAAGAAAGAAGGAAGGAAGGAAGGTAAGGAGGAAGGAAAGAAGGCAGGAAGGAAGAAACTGGCTCAATTGGTTCAAAACCAAGAAGAACGAATCGATTAATGGTGGTGGTTTCATTAAAATTTATATGATTAAGAATTAAAAGAAAATACCACCCTAATATGCAAAGAAATAGAATATATAAAAAGACAGGTGCCACTTCTAGTGACCAAAAACACAATTTTCAAAGTGAAGAAATACATGAAAAAAGGTTCATAATAGAGTGTATGATGCTTAGGACACATCTCTAAATCCAAAGCCACAGTGATAGCAGAGCAAACACCATGCAGCCTAGCAAAGATGTCAGTATTGAGGAGATGAGTGCAAAAGCAATTTGAAAAATTGCTGCCCAGAACCTTACAGTTATATGGAAACTTTAAAGACTTCAAAGAAATTTTAATGGAACAGACAGAATCACACCATACTGTTTTTAAAATGATTACTGAAAAACCAGAGATCAAGAAAATCTATGAACATAGGCCAGAGAAAGTGGGATCACAAGGGGTCATACAACTTTTCCGTAGGAATATAAGTCTTAAAATAATGGACCAATATCTTTAAGATAATTAAACAAAACAAAACAAAAAACTGTCCTTTAATAATAGTAAAACCCAAATAATGCTCCTCAGATATAAACTATAGACAAAATAGTTTATACTCGTAAGTCACTGAAGTGCGTGTTGTCAGCAGACATAATAGACAATTTATGAGTAAGTCCTCCAGTGTAGTAGATGCAGGTAGGGCAGCATTTGCTTTGAGTATTTTGTGTTGTTTGATATCATAAGAAGAGGAGTGTAGCATGTATTGATGACCGAAGAAAGCAAGCTTTCAGAATAGAATCTTAGCAGAAGGCCCACAGCATTTGAAACAGATGTCACTTAGAAATATGAAAACTATCAACAGTTAGTAAAAATGAAGCAAGATGTGCCAGCTCTGCTGCCTTCTCTCTGGTCTACTACAGAGGTGGACAAGCTATGCCACAAGAAGACTGTATTTTTAAACTTGTACTCCCCCCAAAATTCCTCATAACCCCTGTCCTTATAAAGGGACCATGTGCTTGAGGATTTCTCAGTCACCTGAAAAATCACAATCTGTAAATATTGATAGGATCAAAAGAAAAGAAAAGAACAAGGTAATTGTTGTTTTCTAACTTACTGTTTGTGACCTTTTAGTAGATACAAGAAAGTGTTTATTCTAGCTTTCCATTTGTTTCTTTGTTTGTTTGTTTATGATTTTTAGGGTTCCATAGAGCACACATTAGTCTCAAACTCCCATGTAACTGAGCCTTGAACTTCTGAACTTCTTGCCTCTACCTCCCAAGTGCTAAGGTTACATGAACGCACCATAACACCTGTCTCAATATTCGTTTATAATATTTATAAACTAATATTCATTTATAATATTTATCCTCATCGGAATATTTTTATGAAAATAATGACTAAAACATTGACTGGAGAGTGAGTTTTGCCTTTCAGTAACTTAGGACTGAGTTTTTTATTAATGCGTGTGTGGATTTATATCTCTATTTGTGGGGGAGAATAAAATTGCACTTAAAAATCTCCATAATTTAATCATAATTTTTCTTTATTTCTAAAAGCAGTCATAAGTCTAACTGGTCATTCAGATATCTAAATATTGTAAGACATGCCATAATGTTGGGTCTGTGTTAGCACAAAGGGTCACTCAACCCTAGAAAGGGGACATTTGAAATGCCCCTGAGTATTCTCAAATCATTAGTTTCTGTAGAGTTTTTGAAGTGTTAAAGAATACTACTAACTTTAGGTAAAGACAAATGCATTAATCCAGCATGGTGTATCTGAATTGGTACACATTGGCTGGTAAATTAAGAGATTTTTAAATATTTGAGAATGATAAATATAAATTAATGCAAGAATATTATTAAAAGACAAGATGCATAAAGAGTAGTCAAAAGGATTTTTAAATATTTTTCTCCTCTCAAAATAGTAGACATAATCCCCAGGATGAAGCGTTCAAGGAGTGACTAAGGCTTGATTTACCTGCTCAATACACTCCTTCTTCCTAAGAACATGCCTTCAGTGAGTCTTTGACTATTGGTGAAAAACAAAACACTGGTCTGATCATTCACACCACCACATGATCTCATGGATGAGTGCTAAGTACTTGAGGGATATAATTATCCTTATTACTCTATCGTGGAATATATTTACACTGTATGAAAATTTATTGCCATGATTGGTGTTAAAAAAAAAGCTAAATAACCAATAACTAGACAGGAAGTATAGGTGAGACTTCCGGGCATAAAGAATGAGAAAGAGATAATTGAGGTACAAGAAGACACCAAGTAGACATGGAGGAAATCAGACATACACAATGAAAGAAAGGGAAAAGACCATGTGGCAAAATATAGATTAATATAAATTGATTAATTTAAGTTATAAGAGCTAGTGAGACAAGCCTAAGCTAAGGCTGAGCATTCATAACTAATAATAGGTCTCCATGTCTTTATTTGGGAGCTAGTTGGTGGACCAAAGAAAATTCCAACTACAAATGGTGTTCAATGTGGGGCCTAAATTTCCACATAGAACCTGAGAAATCGAGAGAGAGAGAGAGAGAGAGACAGAGACAGAGACAGAGACAGAGAGAGACAGAGAGAGACAGAGAGAGAGAGAAGAAAAACTCAGGGAAAAACAGCTACAGTCCTTTAAGAAGCACGGCTGTGCTGCAGAGCACTTGAGCAGCTGGCGAACTAAGTAGAAAGAACAAGTTAAGTAAAAATGTCTGTCACTTTGCTCACGTTCTCTTTCCTTCTGCCTCTCATTTGGACCTAGGGAGCTAGGTCCAGTGTTCCAACGTGGTTCTCCGCCTCCATCTCCATCCATTGCCAGATGAGGGTTCTATGGTGACATGCAAAATATTCATCAGTATGGTTGTGGGCCAAGGCCGGTTCAGGCACCCTCTCCTCTGTCCAGAGAACCATCTGGGGATCTCTCCTTGGACCAGGGATCCCCTTTATAATCAAGTCTCTTGTAAACCCTAAAATGATTCCCTTAGTTGAGGTATATACTTGCCTGATCCCATATCCATCCTTCCTCCCTCCCCCCCATCCCAGTCCCCCGATCTTTCCCCAATCCTCCCCTACTCCCTTCTCTCTAACCCTCTCCCTTTCCGACAACCCTCCCACCCCCCCCATGCACCCGAGGTTACCTGGGACTCTTGACTATTTCCTACCTCCTGGCGGATAGCTAAATAATCTTCATCAAGTTCATCTTCTTATTTAGCTTCTCTAGGATCACGAATAATAGGCTCAAAGACCTTTAATTATGGTTAGAAGCAGAAGGACGAAGAAAATGAAAAAGGAAATAAGGACTGCGAGGGATGCTATCACCCACTGATACAAGGGGACGGATCTAATGAGAGTTTACCAAGGCCAGTTGGACTGCGACTGAACGAGGAAGTGATCCAACCAGATTCTCTGAATGTGGCCAGATTCTCTGAATGTGGTTGGCCCGGAGTCTTTCTGAAAAGCCATTGACAACGACACTGGGACTTGTTTCCTCTGCATATACTGGATTTTGGGGATCCAGTCTGTTTGGATACTCACCTTCCTGGACCTGGAGGGAGGGGGGAGGAACTTGAACTTCCCACAGGGCAGGAAACCCTGACTGCCCTTAGGGACGAAGAGGGAGGAGGAGAGGGAGTGGGGGGAGTGGGAGGGTGTTGGGAAGAGGGGCGTAAATGGAAACTTTTATAATTTAATAAAATTACTTTCAAAAAAAATTGTTACTGCCACACTGAGCTTCTGCCAATCATGCAAAGCTCTGTGATTCCTGTTGCCTCAGGGAAACTGTACCTCCTGAGAGTCAGGGGCAATCCATCTCTCTGTTGACTCTTGTTCTCACTAATGCTTCTGGCTTCAAGGTTATATGCCCCCCTTTTCTGGGAAATATCCACCAAATTGTTCTGCATAGTTAATATGGGAGTTGTTAATGTGTGCTCATATTAGCTTATTCTTGGGAGGTTTTATTTCTCCCAGCCTAAACACTGACCCACAAAGACTAAAAACAAACAGTATAGCCAACAAAAGTCTTTCAAGGCAAAACAGATTCATCTTTGCTAATAGTATACAATGATTGGATGCCAATCCAATGTGGTAGGATTATTACTTGAGAGTACAATCCTTTAAGAACACAGGTGACAATAGTTGAAAGCCCTCTTGGATTTAGTAAGATTAGCCTTTGGACTAATGGGCTTCACAGAGGTCTGAGTCCATGTCCTGGGTTCAGAGGATAAAGCACTTAGCATGCACAAGTGTAAAGACCAGAGTTCAGATCCCTAGAAATCATATAAATTCTGGGTGACTGTGGTTCTTGACTTGTATCCCAGAACTCAAAATGCAGAGATGGGGTCCCTTCAGCAAACAAGCTAGCTAAAATAGCTGAATGTGTGATCTTGGGCTCAACAGCGAAACCCTCATTGAATGAAGAAGGTGGGGGCCAATCAAGGAAGACACTCCACATCAGCCTCAGACTTCCACAAGCACACGTATGTGTACCCACATATGTTAACGTGCATGCAAACCATGCACAGACAGATGTGAAAAAATAGAAGCCCATGTCCAGGATTCTACATAGTGGATAATAAGTCATAGGATGTTTTTGTAAAAAAAAGTCATATGTTGACAAACAATGAATTGTATCCTTACCTTTTTGTTGAGATAAAATTATTTTAATATGATGAGGAAATTATCTCCCTAATTTTTATTATTATTTATATTTTTATTATTAAAAATTTCCACCTCACTCCCTCCTCCCATATCCCTCCCCCTCCCTCTCCAGTTCAAAGAGCAGTCAGGTTTTCCTGCCCTGTGGGAAGACCAAGGTCCTCTCCCCTCCATCCAGGTCTAGGAAGGTGAGCTTCCACCAGACTAGGCTCCCACAAAGCCAGTACATGCAGTAGAATCAGAACTGGGTGTTATTACCATTGGCTTCTCAGTCAGCCCTCATTGTCAGCCACATTCAGAGAGTCTGATTTGATTATGTGCTCCATCTGTCCCAGTCCAGCTGGCTTTGGTGAGCACCCATTAGATCAGTCACATCATCTCAGTGGGTGGATATACCCCTCGCAGTCCTGACTTCCTTGCTCATCTTCTCCCTCCTTCTGCTCTTCATCTGGACCTTGGGAGGTCAGTCCAATATGGCTCCAGAGCCAGTGTGGGTCTCGGTCTCTATTTCCATCCATAGCTGCATGAAAGTTCTATGGTGATATTCAAGATATTCATCAGTGTGGCTATGGGACAAGGCCAATTCAGGCACCCTCTCCTCTGCTGCCCAAAGACCTAGCTGGGGACATATCCGTCATGGTCCTGACTTCCTTGCTCATCTTCTCCCTCCTTCTGCTCTTCATCTGGACCTTGGGAGGTCAGTCCAGTGCTCCAATGTGGGTGTCTGTCTCTATCTCCAACCATCGCCAGATGAAGGTTCTATGGTGATATGCAAGATATTCATCAGTGTGCCTATAGAATAAGATCAGTTCAGGTGCCCTCTCTTCACCTGCCCAAGGAACAAGCTGGGGACATCTCCTTGGACACCTGGGAACCCTTCTAGAATCAAGTATCTTACAAACCCTAAAATAGCTCCCTTAATTAAGATATCTACTTCCCTGTTTCCATATCTACCCTTCCTCCATCCCAACCATCCCATTCCCCCAAGTTCTCCCCATCCTCCCCTACTCCCTTCTCTCTCCCCATCTCCCCTTACCCCCACACCACCCCCACCCCCAAGCTCCCAATTTTTGCCTGGCAATTTTGTCTACTTCCAATATCCAGGAGGATAACTATATGTTTTTTCTTTGGGTTCACCTTCTTATTTAGCTTCTCTAGGATCACGAATTATAGGCTCAATGTCCTTTAATTATGGCTAGAATCCACTTATGAGTGAGTACATACCATATTCATCTTTTTGGGTCTAGGTTACCTCACTCAGGATAGTATTTTCTATTTCCATCCATTTGCATGCAAAATTCAAGATGTCATTGTTTTTTTACCGCTGAGTAGTATTCTAATGCTTATATATTCCACACTTTCTTTATCCCTTCTTCCACTGAGGGGCATCTAGGTTGTTTCCAAGTTCTGGCTCTTACAAATAATGCTGCTATGAACATAGTTGAACAAATGCTTTTATGGTATGATAGGGCATCTCTTGGGTATATTCTCAGGAGTGGTATTGCTGTATCCTGGGGTAGGCTAATCCCGAATTTCCTGAGAAACTGCCACACTGATTTCCAAAGTGGTTGCACAAGTTTGCATTCCCACCAGCAATGGATGAGTGTTCCCCTTACTCCACATCCTCTCCAGCAAAGGCTGTCATTGGTGTTTTTGATTTTAGCTATTCTGACAGGTGTAATATGCTATCTCAAAGTTGTTTTAATTTACATTTCCCTGATTGCTAAGGAGGTTGAGCATGATCTTAAGTGTCTTTTGGCCATTTGAACTTCTTCTGTTGAGAATTCTCTGTTCAGTTCAGTACCCCATTTTTTAATTGGGTTAATTTGCATTTTAAGTCTAGTTTCTTGATTTCTTTATATATTTTGGAGATCAGGCCTTTGTCTGATGTGGGGTTGATGAAGATCTTCTCTCAATCAGTAGGTTGCCTTTTTGTCTTATTGACAGTGTCCTTTGATTTACAGAAGCTTCTCAGTTTTAGGAGGTCCCATTTATTAAATGTTGCCCTTATTGTCTGTGTTATTGGGGTTATACGTAGGAACTGGTCTCCTGTGCCCATGTGTTGCAGACTACTTCCCACTTTCTCTTCTATCAGGTTCAGTGTGTTCAGATTAATATTGAGGTCTTTATCAAATTAAATGGAGAGAAACTCGAAGCCATTCCACTAAACTCAGGAACAAGACAAGGCTGTCCACTCTCACCATATCTCTTCAACATAGTTCTTGAAGTTCAAGCAATAACAATAAGACAACATAAGGAGATCAAGGGGATTTGAATCAGAAAGGAAGAAGTCAAACTTTCGTAATTTGCAGATGATATGATAGTGTACATTACTGACACCAAAAACTCTACCAAAGAACTTCTATAGCTGATAAATACTTTCAGTGATGTGGCAGGTTTCCAGATCAACTCAAAAAAAAAAATCAGTAGCCCTCCTATACACAAAGGATAGAGAAGCAGAGAGGGAAATCAGAAAAACTTCACCTTTTATGATTGCCACAAATAGCATAAAGTATCTTGGGGTAACTCTAGCCAAGGAAGTGAAAGATCTATTTGACAAGAACTTTAAGACATTGAAGAAAGAAATTGAAGAGGACACCAGAAAATGGAAGGATCTCCCATGCTCTTGGATGCGTAGGATCAACATATTAAAAATGGCAATTCTACCAAAAGCAATATATAAATTCAACGCAATCCACATTAAAATTCCAACAAAATTCTTCACAGACCTTGAGAAAACAGTAATCAACTTTATATGGAAAAACAAAAAACCCAGGATAGCCAAAACAATCTTATATAATAAAGGAACTTCTGGAGGCATTACCATCCCTGACTTCAAACTCTATTACAGAGCTACAGTAATGAAAACAGCTTGGTACTGGCATAAAAACAGAGAAGTCGACCAATGGAATTGAATAGAAGGCCCGGATATTAACCCACAAACCTATGAACACCTGATTTTCAACAAAGGAGCTAAAAGTATACAATGGAAGAAGGAAAGCATCTTCAACAAATGGTGCAGGCATAACTGAATGTCAACCTGTAGAAGAATGAAAATAGATCCATATCTATCACCATGCACAAAACTCAAGTCGTATCTTTACCTGTAAAGGTTGTTATTTCCCTTACTCTGCTTCTCTTTGCCCAGGTACATTTAGCTTATAGTTCCATTTTTTTCTCCTCTCTCTGACTTTTTGTCTTTGATCCACACATACACTCATGCCACTAATCATAAATCATTTGTCTCAATTTGTTACCGTTCAAGTTCTTCTGTGCCATTTCTTTCCCCTACGCCCGTGGATAGAACAAAGGACACCAATTTCCCTCCTGCATTTAGAATTCATTCCCTTCTCACACAAGAACAATCGGGCCCACTTTTAGCTTGTTAGTTCACCTGACTCAGTGGCCATCAGCCAATGCCCTGGAGCTAGAGAGACGCAATAGGGGACACCTGGCTCAGAATAATGAGAGAGAAGCCCAGCCCAGTTGTTATTCTTACCCAAGGGCTCTAAGGGTGTGTCTGTTAGACACCGTAGTCCAGTAAAATGGCAAGAAGGAAAGCAGACAAGAGCATCTGGTAAGCAAACAAGGACAGATACTTTGCAACCTGGCTTCTCACTAGGCTCTCTGCTTTTCGTCTCCCAGGACTTTCTCAATATGTCTCACCCAAGGCCTGACATGATGGGAATATGAGGCCCTTGACTGTTACCAAGAGCGTTCATACATAAACTCACCTGGTTAAACTCAGCAGCAAAAAGCCTGATTCCCGAGTGGGATGTTGCAGTGTCTCCACTTCAGGCGTGCGGGAAGGGGGAGGCAATGACATGTCATCTATCCCCAAGTCCATTAGGAGTGTGGGGGCGGACACAAGGCAGAGCATCTGCTCTGAAGTACTTGACTTCTACAGCCAGCTGTGCCTGGATTAGGCTCCCTTCCCTGTGAGACAGCAAAACTCACTTCTAGGCTTACATATACTCAGCTGCTTCTCTGCCCAGGGAATGTAAGAGGTGTGGGTACCTGTGCTGTTCATGCACCGCATTGTGTAGTGCTAGGCTTTTAAGAGTCATAGTAAGGAGTGCTAATGGTCTCTCTTGGCGAAGACCCATCCTTACGGGGAGATTGCACATTCCCTGGGTGGCAAGTGCCCGGGGAAACATTGGTGGTGATCGGCGCCAACTCTGGAATGTCCATGTCATGGATGTTACTAAAACGTCTCATCTCTGCGCGGTTGCATCTATACGCCGTCTGTTTCATGGACTCACCAGTTTGCTACCGCTCAGAAAGTAAAGGGCCATTTGAAAATCGAAGAACAGTGGATTAACCCCAGGCTAAAAGCAAGCAAATGTAAGGCTACAAGCAGCCAGGGGATAGATTGTCTCAGCTGAGGTTCAAATGCAGCAGCAACACTTACAGGCAGGGACAAGCCCCATAGGCCAGGATGGCTAGTCTCTGCATCTGCTCGTCTAGGCTAAGAAGCTGTATGGAAATGCAGGAGGTTATGACCTCTGCTGACACAGTACAGACTTAAGAGAGAGATAGGAATAAGACTAGCTAGAAATGTGAGTAGATCTGGGTCCTGGTCCTCCTTCCAGAATCTACCTCCTCAGTCCTACCCCATGGGTGTTGGAAGCTTATATAAAACCTTATTATATTTTTATGCTTCTGAAGCTGTTTCTGGCTCTTTTATCTGGACTGACTTGCTGTTCTTTTGTTAGACTGTATAATTGATTTGGACTTTCCAGGATCCTTAAAACCAGCTCTGGTGAGAGGACAAGGTGGTTGGATGAAATCAGTATGACCCCTGCTGCTAGCATCTATTACATTTGACCAGGGCATTACTGAGAAATGACTGTGAGCCTCAGCCTTGCTATGCAACGGAAATAATAATGCTTTCCAGGAGTAGAGAAATGTGTTCGTCTTCGTAGGAAAGCCATAGTGCAGCATATATCTTACACAGCCTACTTTGTCAGTCTAATGACCTTATCTGACTCTAGAAATTAAAAAGAAAACCACCAATACTTGGGACATTACTCTGGACTGTCAGGGCTATTCAGAGAAGTGTCCACTAGGATAGCAAAAATCCATAAAGATGACTTAACAACCATGTCTATTACTGACACTTGGTATGCAGGCTTAAGCCAGATTTTCATCCATAATTCTCAACAAAAGCAGTCAGATAAAGTTTGCCTTCCCCTGGCACGCCATTTAGTGTGAGGTGACAGCCTTCAATCTCTGGTGCTGACTAATCACCACCATTTTCACAGTATGAGTTACTTAGAGTTGAAACATTGCATTAAAGATTCTTAGTTTGAAATCTTTAAATATACACAAAGTGGAAAGATCAAATATTCAACTACTATGTATACATACATATATATTTAATATCAACAATTATCAACAGTCTGACATTCTTGTTTTCATGTATACTGCCCACAATTTTTTTTCGGGTAGTTATCTCGAAAATTTCTGGATGGATACTTCTGTTTTTCTTTTTTTAAAAGAGGCTCCACCAAAGACATGGTTTCATTGCTCTGCATGTCATCTAAGTACAGCCAACCACAGACAGATGGATGAGAATGAGGGCAAAACCTTTCGACTACATGGGACTACATGGGACTGCATGGACCATGGGCATTAGCTCAGAGTGCCGTTCCCCAGCCTATCATGGCAAAGTACTGGTCTGGGAGCCTCCACCTGAAACAAAAGTGATTAAACGCCTGCTTTTGATTCCTGGAACATCAAAGGCAAAAATTTCCAGGGTTGGTTTCACTGTAGCCAAGATTCAGACAAGTGGCTGAGTTAAAATGCCACCCCTGAGATAAGGTTTCAGGAATACCAGAGGCCCTAAGACCCACGGTCAAATGGCCCATGCTCTGTATAATTAGAATCAGAGCTATAAATGTTGCCTATGAGGAAGTGTCACAGTGATTGGTCACTGAGTGTTTAAATAGACACTGACCCCTGAAATTTTGTCTTGGAGGGTATCTTACACAAATCACCATCAGCACAGAGTGTCTGAACATTAGTTGCTAACCTATCTGAAATTGTGACATTTCTGTTTTGATTTAAAAAAAAAATACCCTGACAGAAAGCAAGTTAAAGAAGAAAGAGTTTCTTTTTGCTTACAGTTCCAGAGGACTAGAGTCCATCACGATGGGGAAGACGTGACAGCACGCATGTGAGACCAGCCTGGCAGTCAGGACTCAGACTGAGAATATTTCAGCAGCGCCCAAGAAGCAGAGAGGCTCAGAACAGGAACTGGGATCATGTTGTATAATGACCTTCAAACTCCAGCTCCTTACCCAGTGACGTTCTTCCTTCAGCAAGGTAGCAATCACCTCCTGAGGGTTCCGTGAACGATCTCCTAAGCTGGCAACCACATCAAACAGATGAGCCTGTAGAGGTCGTTTCTCATCCAAACCGCAAATCTATCCCAAAGTCATATTATCTCAAGCATAAAGTCAAAACTTCCTGATCATCTTAGCCATTCAAAGTGAGAAAGTAGTGAAGTTGCTCCTGCATTTGACAGTGATCGTGGTTAGGCAAATGCTTGACTTCATCTACAAAATGTGATAGAGTTGAATTCCAGTATCATTTCCCAGTGTCATTTCTAGACTGAAGTGTGTCTCTTTACAATATGTCTGGGGAATATTTTGAGCAAACGGTGAAGGAATTTAGATTTTTGAGATAATTGGGTTAAGATGAGGGTGTGTGGGTAGGAAGCATACTATGTAATCACTCTGTCTGGTGGCTAATTCACCCAGGTTCTGGTATTCTGTTGTATTAGTCTAAACTGACTACCTTGACCTTTTCCCCATGGGACTGAGAACGCCTATGAATATTTGTTTCTGCTCAAACTAATCCCTCTTTGGTGAACGAATACCAACTTTAGCTTAGCTTAGAAAAACTACTGGTTTTTCTAAGTCTGATCCAAATGTTACTCTGTCCTCTGTGTCCTTATATAATTTTATATTCATCTTCTCACATATTCCTCACTGTATTATAGTCACTGCCATGATAGTTTTAAACAATCATATGTCAGGAGCTGAATTGTGTGAGGCTGAGTTCTGAAAAAGAAGAGTCAGCCAGTTAAAGAAGTTTGCCTCCTTCTCAGCCAGAACCACTACTCTGCCAGTAACTACTAAAAAGCACCGTCATAAAGGGTAAGAGGAGAGACACCCACTATATGTTCCCCAGACCTTTTAGAAAACATGGAGTTATTCCTTTGGCCATGTTTATAGGACTTTATTAGAAGGGCGATACTGTTGATAGCCAGGGAATGGGCACTGTTCAACAAAGAAAGCTCCATAGACGTTACCAAGGCAAAGCTGACACAGCCTCCAGTGTCATTCAGCATGATGCTGGCATTGTTCTAAGCAAGCAAGTTAGGGGAAGGATTATTGCCAAGAAAAGTAGATATGTATTGGGCATAGTAAACACCCCAAGATCCAAGATGCCATCCTGAACAGGTGAAGAAAAATGGCAAGGAAATAGAGGAAGTCAAAAGAAAGACACCTGGGTTCAACTGCTTTTCCCGAAGAATCTCACTTTGTGAAACTCAATGGGAATGAACCTGGGCTGCTAAAACCTAGTTCACTGGGATTCATGGCTTGGTAGCTGTACCAAAAGAAATAGAAGACTTAGTCTGTAAAAACGTTTCTATTTATTTTTATTTTTTTATTGAAAATATATTCTTCAATCATAAAATACATCTCACAGTTTCCCTTCCTCCCATTCCTCCAAGCACTCTGCCACCTCCCTTCACCTGCAGATTCATGCCTCCTCTATTTCCCTTCAGAAAAGAACAGGCCTCCAAGAGACAACAACCAAACACGTTACAAAACAAGATGCGAAAAGACACGGAGAAAGCCCTCATATCAGGGCTGAACAAGGTATACCAGAAAGAGGAAAAGAGTCCCAGGAGCAGGTAGAAAAGTCAGAGATACCCCCACTCCCACTGTTAGGAGATCCAGGAAACAACAAGCTAACCACTATAGCATATACATAGAGAACCCGGTGGCAAACCATGAGGGCCTTGGTTTGCTTGCTGCTTAGTTTTTCTTAAACTGAACTATGATCTCTTTGCTCCAAAAGAAAAGTTTGAAGCAGGAGAAGAGAGAATTGCCTACATGGAAACTATGACCAGTGCCTCATCCAGATCATCCCATAAATAATGGCTGGTGCTCTAACAGGGTTAGATCGAGGATTTGCAGCAAAGAAGAGAAGAAAGGTGGTGCTCACCACTGACCTTATTAACCATTAAAGGTCTTGGAAAGAGGTAATGCCTGAACAAAGAGGAGGGAAACGTGGAGGGTGATGCACAGAGCCAAGAGAGAGGGGAAGACACGGTGTGACGTGATACATTTCTCCTCATCATTGTGAAGTTGTGGACACTATGAAGCAGGTATTGCTCTGATCACTAAAGGTCTCAACACCCTTCTGGGTCTGACACAAAGGGTAGGTTCAGATAAATACGTATTCTCTAAAGGATAGTTTCAGGATAGGACAATCATACCCGAAATTTAGGTAACTGTAAAAGAAAAAGAAAAAAAGAGCGAACTGGAGGTAGCATTGGCTGCTTTACCTGTGACTCAGGACTCCTACCACTGTGTGAATCAGGCCTTCCATGAGGCCACTTCTGTTAAAAGTTTAGGCTTCCAATCCAGGAATTTAGTGCGACCCTTACTTTTATGTAGAGAGTCTCTGAACTTTGCTTCTGCAGTTGCCCAGAGCGCTACCCTTAAATTCAAAGGGGAGAGCCTCACCTGCAGCTTCTTCTTGGCACAGAGTAATAATAGGGTTTCTGGGCCACTCACAGTTCCTCTTTTTGCTACTCAGTACAAAGGTTCAGACACTTCCAGCCTGTCAGAGATCATGAGATCAAGGCTTTACTTCCTTAGCAACACAAACTAGCCAATCTGCTAAGTAGTGAAAGGTTTTAGAAGCTAAAACCATTTAAAATGGTAAAACACGACGTAAGAACTTGTGATTAGACTTCCTGGTTCAGTATTTAGTCATACATGTTGGTATATATGAGAAGTTCATTTATTTTTTTCACATAACTCATATTACCAATTCCCCCAAAAAGCCATTGTCTCTGTCGTCTTCCCTTCTCGCTTGTGGTTCACAGCTAAATTAATCCCACTTTTGTTCACAAGCTGGAGAGGATGTGGAGCAAGGGGAACATTCTTCCATTGCTGGTGGGAGTGCAAACTTGTTAGCCACTTTGGAAATCACAATGGCAGTTTTTCAGGAAATTGGGAACCAATCGACCTCAAGACCCAGCAATAATACTTTTCTACATATACCAAAAGAATACTCCATCATACCATAAGGACATTTGTTTAACTATGTTCATAGTAGCATTATTTCTAATAGCCAGAATCTGGAAACAACCAAGATGCCCCTCAACTGAAGAATGGATAAGGAAAATATGGTACATTTCCACAATGGAGTACTACTCTGTGGTTAAAAACGTTACCAGACCTAGAAAGAAAAACACGGTATGTACTCACTCATAAGTCATAAGTGGATATTAGACATAAAACTAATGATAACCAGCCTATAGTCCATGGCCTCAGAGAAACTAGGTAACAAGGAGAACCATAAGAGAGACATATATGGATTCCCTTGGGAAGAGGAAGTAGACAAAACCTCCTGAGAAAATTTGGAGCTTGGGGAGATGGCAGAGAAGGAAGGGCAGAAGGGGAGGGGGATAGGAGAAGGAGGTTGGAGAGGAGAATGTAAGGAAACTGTATGCTCAAGAAGGGGGAAGGACTGAGAGGGAGAGCAAGGAAAGAACTCTCTTGATTGAAGAAGTCATTATGGGACCAGGAAGAAACCTGGCACTTGGGAAATTCTCAGGAATTCACAAGGATGATCCCAGCTAAGACCCTAAGCAATAGTAGAGAGGATGCCTGAAATAGCCTTCCCCTGTAATCAGATTGACAACTACCTTAATTGTCATCATAGAAACTTCATCCAGAAACTGATGGAAGCAGATGCAGAGATCCACAGCTAACACTGGGCTGAGCTTCCAGAGTCTATTTGAAGAGAGGGAGGAGTGATAATATGAGCAAAGGGGTCAAGACCATGATGGGGACACCAACATTAACAGTTGACCTGAGCTAATGGAAACTCACTCCAGACTGACAGCAGGGGAACCAGCAGAGGACCAAATCAGGCCCTCTGAATGTCAGTGACAGATCTTTGGCTGGGGCAGTCTGTGGGGTTACTGGCAGTGGGACCAAGATTTATCCCTAGTGCTTGGACTGACTTTTGGGAGTCCATTCTCTTGGAGGGATACCTTGCTTAGCCTAGGTATAGGGGGGAGGGCCTTGTTCCTGCCTCAAAATGATGCCAGAATTTGTTGACTCCCCAAAGCCTTATCCTCCCTGAGGCGTGGATTGGGGTGGGATGGATAGAAGGTGGAGGGAGTGGAAAGAGAGGAGGGAGAGGGAACTTGGATTGGTACGTAAAATGAAAAAAAAGATTGTCTTAAAAAATTAATTAATAAAAGAAAAAAAATTTCTCTGTGCTTATATTCTTAGGGCCCCTTCTTACCTTAATGGAGGCTTTGCTTTGTCAGCTGAAGATTCATATCTGTTTCTACCTCTATCTCATCTCTAAACCATTCTTACTCATGCTGCCAGAAGTGGCTTTGTTTTGTTCTGTGAAAACAAATGTGTGTTCCTCCAAAGATGTCTTCATGATTTCCCATGGTCTTATGGTCAATATAAAACCTCCTTGGCAAAATCTGAGGATCTCTCAGGATCTCACCCTCAGAAGCGCAGTTTAATTAGCCATCACTCTACTCGCTGACCGTATGTATGTTCCTGAACCTCTTGTAGATTGGTTGGTTCCATGATTACGTAGAAAATCATTCGACATTGCATACTGATTACTACCTTGGATGTCCTATGTAGTCCTTTATCCTATTAACCTTCACCAATGCTTTACCTGCTAATTTTTTACAGCCCTCTGGTACATACAGATAAACTACATTATCTGTAGATTTGTGTTTTCCTATGACATTCTAGATGTACTGACTCCTAAAAACAGAATATTTTAGAAAGTTTCTTTTTTTTTTTGAGACAGGGTTTTTTTTTTTTTTAGTTTTACACTTTTCTCTGCTTCCTCACCCTCCTTTCCCTTACCTTTTTACTCACTCCCATGATCCCCATGCTCCCAATTTGCTCAGGAGATCTTGAGACAGGGTTTCTCTGTAGCTTTGGAGTCTGTCCTGGAACTAGCTCTTGTAGACCAGGTTGGCCTCGAAGTCATAGAGATCCACCTTCCTCTGCCTCCAGAGTACTGGGATTAAAGGCATGTGCCACCTCCAACAGGCTTGGTAAGGTTTTTATAGCTTGCTTTATGCCGTATTATGTAATATTAGTCCTCTCCTTTGTTTATCTTGGTCCTCTAACATCCAGAATTATATCTGACACACAATATGTCTTCGGGGTGAAGAGATCTGTGACTGATAGGCAGCTCTGCCCTTTATTGAAACTGTAAAAATAAATATCATACTGTTCCCCACTTGTCAAATAAGAATTATCACAATAGATCCCTCATAGGTATACCGTTATTAAATAAAACTTTGCATATGAACAGATTTTGAAACTATATAACGTACTCCTTTCTGAAAATTTCAAACCAAGAACTCAATCCTCAGCTACAGCCCTTAGTCAATACAAGTGTGTTTACATTTCTCCAATATATTTGGATTTCATAAAATTTGCATACCCTGAAGACAGATCCAGCCATCACTTTCACATTCTGGAGACATTAATAAAAACAGAAGGCACTTAGCTGAGCCATTACGTTTGAGAATAGAAATGCAAGCAAAAGTATGATACATTAATCTTCTGATATTAATGCCCAAGTAAGGAACGCACACACACACGTTATGATATGTCTACTCTCTTCCTGAAAGTAAGTAGGAGAATTGCAACCCTGAAGAACAGCTTTTTACAGCTTCCTTGGGTATATTCATCTGTTTCTCTGCTGGCTACACAGTCTTAAAGTAGAAAATGAGGGAAACACGGTGCATTTGAAAGCTTTCTCTGCAGGATGACTCAGTCTTTGGCCACTGCTCATTCTGTTTCCTTAGCTTATGGAGCCACTAGGAGGTCAATACAAAGTTTCCAGGAAGCCAGTGTCCTCACCTCTGGATTATTGCTTAAATAAATAACAAAAGAGTTAAATGCTCATCCTCCAACTACTGCTATGTTCAGAAAATGACTGAGTAGAGTGCACTGTCACCTTTTGCGCTTCATCTGTGTGATGCTGGTATCTGCCAGGGGAAAATCTTCTTTCTTTATTGATTGAAACAGGTTTCTCTATTGTTGGAGCCAGAGAGTTGTAGCTGGAAACATCAGATTCTTTTCCATGTCCTCTGTCACATGGGATTTGTCCCAGTCCACCCGTAAGCAGCAGTCTTAGACTCTTATTTTTAAGGGTCAATCAACTGAGGACTCCGAAGTATTTAGGAAGGAAATGACATTGACTTCCACTAACTTCATTTTTTTTTCCTGGAATAATGAGACTTTAGAAAGAAAAAAAAGCTTCAAATTCATATTTGAATAAAGCTCTCAAATGAAAGAGACCCTCTGGGAACTTGGATATTCATATTTTAAAACGGATTGTACAAAATGTGCCCTTTTGGTTATATAAATTTTAGAGAGAATTGGTATAAAGGGTACTTCAGGTATAGTTTCATGTAAAACATTTTAAAACATGTGTTTGATACATGCATGCTCCTGAAACATGCATAAAATGTTTTAAACAATGAAAAGAGGTATTATGGGGCTATGTCTTATGAAGTATTTATGTGTCTACGCACCTAGCTATAACATTAGTTCCCAGGCAACTTACAAAGTATAGACTATCTCAGTGTTCATAACTGTGATTGATTATTGGAAGTCTCATCCAATATGCTAAAAAGGATATCCATCCAACCTGCTTCTGAACTAATTCTCCTCTGTTGTCTTCTTATACATAATCAGAAAGCCAGTCCTTCTATAAAACGATTATCTTATATTTATCTTTTGCTTTGGAGACAGGATTTTACTAAGTAGTCCAAGCTGTCCTTTGCTCTCCTCCACCTCCTGAGTGCTGGAATTGTAGGAATGTACCACCTTAAGTGTCTTCAAAACGGGATTTGACAGTGTTGTGGGAAAGCTGTATCGTATGCCACACACAGGTTACTCTGAAAAGAAAGTGACATAAACAAACCTAATTCAGGGAAAAACATTGGATCATTGTTCTCCTTCCACTGAAAATGGGATGCCTGATAATGCCATCGAACAGATTCAAATCATGTATCCTGAAATTGATTCAATTACATATCCAGAAATCACTATACAAAAACACTTTTGCTCCACTGGATGAAATGTTGTTTAATGCTCTTGTCATTTTGGCTCTTACAGGGAGAGAGCCTTTCTGAACTTTGCATCAGAAGGAAATCATGCCGTTATTACTGTCACCAAAGACACAAGAACCTTGAGCGATCTCTGACACAGTTTGCCTAGTTCAAGGCTCCTTTAACAAAGACCATACCAGACACTTCAGAATTGCTAATAACAAGAGCCCACAATGTGTGTCGCTTATTCTCTTCTGCCTTCTCCCTTTTAAAGACTAAAGATGATGATGGTGCAGGTATGTAGACACTGCTTCATGTTCATTAAGAAACGCCAGGATTTTATTTGCACAATTGCTGCTTACAGTCTATTTGAAACTTTACTTTTATGTACTATATTGGGGGTTTCACATATGAATTTTACAAATTGAACATTTTTCTTGTTGGTACTCAAGACATGGAATGTTACAGACTTCTCAGGAATCTTGTATGTTCTTTTTAGTCCACATCAGGTCAGTTATCACCCTAATTTATAACGCCACAGGGGAATACGAACTCAGGAAAAAAAAAAAAACTTGCCCACTGACAACACACATATTTCAAGTTGGTTTCATAAAATGAAAGATAATAATCAAGAATTTTAATGTTTGATGAGTCCCAATACCACTGTCATTAAATACACACACTGCTATTTATTGAATGATAATATCCATTAATAATAATAATCTTTGCAGAGTATAATGCTTTGTTATGTGATTTGCAACAAATAAAATTCACCAGTTTCTAAAGCAAATTTTTAATAAATTTTCATATTCTTGTCTAATTGTGTGTTGGTATACTGGTTAGCTTTTTGTCACCTTGATACACTATAAGGTCATCTGGGACTCTAGAAACATCTACAGGGCATTTTCTTGATTAATGATGTAGGAAGACCTAGCCCATTGTGTGGGTGGTGCCTTCTCTAGGCGATCCCAGGGTGTAGAAGAAAGCAGAGTGAAGAAGTTAGTAAGCAGTGTTTTCCAAAGTCTCTACTTCAGTTCTTGACTCCAGTTTCTGCCTTGAGCTCCTGTCCCGGCTTCTCTCAATGGTAGTATATAAAAGGGACTGTCATAAGCTATACTTTAAGGTAACATCTGTTGTGGTTCAGCCTCAATGAGTTCCACGGGTTTCAGGGTAGGAGCATGAGGATTAGAATTATTAAGCAAAAGGAACGGAGATTTGAAAGAAATAAAACAGAAACACAGAACAGCACTGGGAGGGAAATTCACTGAATACTGAAATCACCCGCGTTTATTTCCACATGCTTAAGGATTTAACTCTAAAAGGGAAGGGGAGAGGCAACAAACTTCATTAACATGACAAAAGGAATAGGCCAAGCATCCTGCAGTAAACCGGTCCCTGGAACCTCCTTCTAATCCCCTTGCAGGGGCAGAATAGACCTGAATTCTCTGACCTCTGGTCAAGGTGGAGTAGACCCAACTCTGAACCCAAAATACTAACTAACCACACCCTAGATCAGGATCTCTTATTTGTAGTCACACTTATTGTCAACAACTTTGAGAGAGAAAGAATAAGCTCAAACTCTCTGATCTTTAGTCAAGGTGTAAAGGACTTACACGTGTGGGCCCTGGCAAGGGATGTGAAGGCAAGTAAACTGCCGTCTAGAAGCTTGGCATGCATTTTATCACAGCAGTAGACAGCCAGCTAAATTAGTAACATCAGTCAACATGTGGATCCTTTCTACCACACCATAACATTCCCTTGTTGCTATTAACCTACCCTGCATTAAAAATATGGAGTGCCAATATTCTGTTTTTATTACTGTTGTCTTATCTACTTTAGATTTGATACGACTGCATCAGAGAATGTTATCCTCTGTGCACATCTTTTATTTAGTGTAATGCATATGAGATGATACCCATCATTGCCTACACTAGCTCGTCATTCCTTTGTCATTGCTGAGTTTCCTCTTGTATAGTAATGCCACAGTCTCTTTAAACAGTTGCTATTTAATGGATGTGAAGCATGTTCTCTTTTTTCTATAATTGTTCAAATGTTTAGGGATAGATTCGGGCATATACATTTTAAAAACATTTTGTTTTTTATTATTTTACTCTTGGATATTTGATTATTTCTGATTTTAAATAACCTACTTTTAATATGAGATGTATTGCATATAATAATTGATATAGTTATATTTTAAAGTATTGCCATTTGTTTTCTATTTAGGAAACCTACCTTCTGTTCCCCTCTTTCTTCTACTTTGGGATTTCTTTTGTGTTGAGTATTTTATGATTCTGTTTTGCTTCACTATTTACTATATAAAGTCTTCTGTTTTATTGTTTTGACTGGTTGCTTCAAAGCTGGTATGTGACAAACATTTTTTGTAACAAGACAGTGACTTTCAGCTCTATTTTATTTTTCTGTTTCAACTGCTTGGCCTTGCCTTTGCAGAACAAGCACAATTCCAGATATCATGTAAGCTAAAAGACTTGACCAAATTCAGCCAGGAGGTCAGATTTTGATGAGGATTGTAGTTTTCCAAATCTGCTTTAGGATTTAAATTGTATTTTTGTTAATGTTTTGATTTACACATAAAATGCCTTTTCTCATCAAGTTCACACAGTAGTGAAATTTACTCCTTCCATTTTTCATGCTAGGGTTATTCTATGTTGTTATTACTTGTGTTATGAAAGCTACATGCCTTAATCTCTGATTTTAAAAGTCAGCGGTCTCTTACATGGTGAGACAATTTAAAATCATCAATCCATGTATTTTCTATTTGGATTGTTAGCTTTTGACTCATTGAAGAGTGAAATTTGTTTTATGTCATTTTATTTGGCCAAGAAGATGTCCTTTAGTATCTCTTAGACTTCTTGCCTTAAACACCTATGGCTTCTGTTCATCTTATGTCTATACCTTCCCATCACTCGGCAAAGCATTCCAGGCTAATATATCTTCCTTTTACCACACTGAGTGTGCTGCCCTACTGTTCTCTGCATTCGCTCCTTCTGTGTCCTTAGTTGGGAGCTTCTGTACGTGCCTTTTTAAGTGCCAAATAAAAAGAAGAAGAAGAAGAAGAAGAAGAAGAAGAAGAAGAAGAAGAAGAAAAAGAAGAGGAAGAGGAAGAAGAAGAAGATTCTACCCTTGTCACTAGTTTATAGATAATTGGTTATGATTTATCTTGTTTTTTTAAAAAAATATTCTTTGGAGTTATAACATTACATTTCCTATGAAGTCTATTTCTATTCTTCCCATATGGATAAGACAATGAGAGATGAAAGAAACAATTTTATCTGAGCTAGTGGGGTGAGCCTTGAGTTGTTTTGGGTTACTTACAGCCACAGCAGGTGACCAGGCAACTTCTTCACCAATGAATCCATGCCAGCACAAATAAAGACTCAGGAAGGCACTACCACAGGAGCTTCCTATGCAACTGGCAGGCAGCTGTGTCACCAAAGAGTCTTCTCTTCAGCCATTGTTTATTGTTGAATATTCTTGAGGAGGAGCCTGGAGAGTCTTGAAGGTTCCTTGATGCAGTGTGACTTTCCTGTGTGTTGTGTGGGCCTCCACTCTTCCTCCACAGTGGATGTTTTAATACCAAGGAAACAGCGACGCAACTGGAACTTAGTGAGCAGTTCAGAGCTCTGAGTTTATTATTTTCATCCAGTCTAGAAAATGTGGGTGGCTACTTTTTGGCAAATATTTTGTCACTGTTTATCTTGAGATTCCAATTATGCACATATAGCAAACAAACCAACAGAGGTTATTTTGGGATGCGTCATTCTTTTCAATTGTATTGTATGTGTCATCTGGGATATTTTAATGTATGTTTTTCTGTTCTTTTTATAAAATATCCTGTTAATTCTATCCAAAGTATTTTTTCACTTTAAATACAGTATTTTCCACCTTTATGTCTTCAATTTATGCTACTTTTAAAGGATATGATCACACACCCCCCCAATTTAATATTGTCTTATTTCATGGCCTTTAAAATATGTGTAATTTATCCTTTGATAAATTCTTAATTTTTTTAGTATTAATTCACTTTCTTTTGATTGATTCCACTCTACATAGAGAACTTATATTGTTGCTGTTGTTGTTGTTTTATTCATGCTTGGTTAGTTTTGACTGGGTGTTGGTTATTATGAATTTACTTTTGAATAATGACTATTCTTTTTTTTTTTCTTTTTGATTTTTCCAGACGGGATTTTACTAGAGCTTTGGAGCCTCTCCTGGAACTAGCGGTTGTAGACCAGACTGGACTTGAACTCACATAGATCCACCTGTCTCTACCTCCCTCCTGAGTGCTGAGATTAAAGGCATGCACCACCACTGCCTGGCGTGAATACTCTTAAAGAGGTTTGGTGTGCTATATTTATTTCTACACCCTTTCTGTAGCAAACACTATTATGATTAATTGTCACTTTAAGAGACAAGCCACGCCCACTCCCCCTGCAACCCCTCCGCTCCTCTCGCCATCTTGGCTTCTCGCCTTTGGTGGGCCCCCCTTCTCCCCGCTCCCCTTTTCTCTTCTCCTTCTTCCCCCCTCTCTCCTCTAAGTAATAAATATCCAATTCTACTCTGTACGATGTGTCTGTCCATGTGCCTTCTACCCGCCGCTAGCTCACAACCCCAGGTTCACTGGGACCAGCCCGCCCGCCATGTGTCTCCCTGCCTAGGACCAGCCACCGCTTGGAGACTGGCAGCTGTGTCTGCCTGGGACTAACTGCTCTGTGGGCCCGCTGCCTATTGCTGCCGGGGATCTTGCAGCATGTTTAACAAACACTGTAATTCTTTCATATTATAGCTATTGTCTACTGGTGGTATCCTTTCTCATTTTAGGGAGTTTCATTAAAGACAGTAACCTAGAGAAATCATTGAGCTTACTTCCTGTGGGCATCTCCCTCTGTTGTAGACCATAAACTCTTTCTTCCCATTATAAAATTTCTGAAACAATTCAGATGGCAGTCAACAGTGATGAGACATCACTAGACAGTTGTGATGATGGGCTGCAACTGTTCATGGGGGAACCAACTTTGATTTTAGTTGCTGCTACAGAAGACAAACAAGCCTACAGCCTAAAATATCTTTATAGATATGTGCAAATTCCTTGGATATAGTTTATAAACCCTTAATAATTCCAGTTATTACATGAAGTTGAAAAGGAGGCTTGGAGGAGTCTAAATGCCTTAACAAGGACATAAAATTCAAAGTTTCATGGTACCTCTCAAAAGTATGTCTTTCAGTGTTTAGTAACTTAGGACTCTGTCTACTTACAAAGCTGTGGTGTCATCCTCCACCTTCTGAGTGGTAGCCTCATTTTATCTCTTTCTCCACATTCACCCACTTACGAGATTTGTAACAATTCATACTGGCGGAGAGTTTTCTTCATTATCCATTTCACAACTTCACAGTCATCCTATGTTAGTCCCAAACCATGAGCTCTGGTAGTATGATGTTTCTCTGGATCACATAAAATTACAAAATTACTGATTTTGAAAGGCTCTCTAACTGTGGCCCAGAATGGCTATTGTCTCTGAGCACTTGAAAACGGTGCATTAAGCAATTGACTAGAGAAAGCTGTATCCCACAGCATACAATATATCTTCAGTCGATTCTGCAGTACCACACAAAACCAAAACTAGTTGCTCATGGAAATTTCCCATAGCAGAATCATGATATAGGCAACACTGATAGTCCCATTTTTATGAGGACATTTTAACTACAATGCATTAGACATGACCAAATATCAGACTAGAAGAATTATTTTCTTGAAGGGGTAGACAATTTATAAGGCTATAGAATAATGAACTCATAATTTTATTGGAAAGGCTGCATATGTTAACCTTTCAAATGTAACAAAGTTTTAGAGCCAGTGGGAAGTTGTATTTCAGTTAATGATAGCTCAATTCCCCATAGATAACTCAAGTCCCCAAAGTAATGGTATACTGTACGAGGTATTAGTGAACAAAATTCAACCATATGTCTTCTTAGACTCTAAAAAATCCATTGTGTTTTTATGAAGTTTTTACCTAAAGTTGGTTAACTTTAGACAATTTTCTTCTACTTGACTTTAAATAAAAGCTTGCCTTGTGTTTTTTCCACATAGATGGAGAGAAATAAGCCACAGTCTCTGTAAAGTGACATTATCGTTTTAGTTTTTATTCAATTTTCATAAAATATGCTTTATCAACTTGTTTGTAATTGGGGTCCTATAGCTATTATACTAAAAAATATGCTTTGAAGTTGGTTTTCAGTATTATAAAACCAACTCCAATGCAGTGAGAAAAAGCCATCTGTGATGACATATTTTGAACTATAGTAAGTAGATCATCAACTCAAACTATCAAATGGAGTCATTCACAGAAAAAGTGAAATTACCGACTTCTAAAAAACTGTTGCTTAACGACTTCCCATTGATCTTCTGAATCAATTGGGAGGTGTTTACCATTTTTAGTAAACATTGATTCTTCACATCCACATCCATAAATATGGCACACATCTTCATTTATTGGAGCCATTTCAATTTCTCTTTCTTATGCTTTGCAATTTTCATTGTATTTTATATAAAAGTCAAAATGTCCTCATAGATACATTTATTTGATTGAAAATGTTATTTTCACTTACCTTCAAATAGATTAAGATTTAAGGACAAGTTATTATAATAGTACAAATATTTCATATATCCTCTGCGTTTCATCCTCTGATATTGCTATCTTGAATTATCATAGTAAAATAACTAAAATGAAAAAAATAAAGTTAGCATAATACTGTGAACTATGGACACTGCTATGATTTTATCAGCTTTTCTCTAGCTCCTTTTTCCTGCTCAGGATCTAATTCAATAATTGATGGTACATTTACATATCAAGTGTCCTTGCCAATCTTATAATCATCAGTTTTTTCATGAACGTGGTTTTGAAAGAGTACCAGGTATTTATTTTGCTGCACCTCCCCTCTCGGCAATATTGGTATTGTGTTTAGAAATGTTGAGCCTTTGTAGTGAATTATATTAATAGAAAACACTATTATGTATTACCTTAGTGAGTTTTTTACTTTTGATCTTTTGGTTTAATTAACAAATTCTTATTTTCACATTGAAAACTAACATTTTTTTCCGTTAAAGTCAATGATAGAACTATAATGAGGGTATCCAAATATTCTCCCTCTTCTCAAACTGTTATCTGAAAATTTTAGAAACTATGAACATACCTATTTAGCAAAAATTTCTATTATTGGGGTCTAATAATGGTTTTCTGTTTTCTTAATTTCTTCTATGTCTGTTGGGTAGAATCTTCTATAGCAAAGAACTTTATATTTAATAAACTATTTGCTCATTTACATTTGTACTATCATGATCTTATGTGGTCCTATAAGATTGTTGGAAGAAAATACTTTATATTATACATGTAGTATGAAGACCCTAGAATGATATCCTTAATTATTTATCCTTTGTGTTTTTATTCTTTGTATACTTAAATTTCACACACACAATGGATAAACAGCACCTTATTGCCATTATTGCTGTATGTAGCATACAAGCCAGATTTTTGTCAACGTGATATAAAAACAAAAAGAGGGAAATGACTTAAAATGAAGAAGCATGTATTATGACTTCCAAGGTTTCACCGGTGGTTAGCTGACCCCACCGTTGTGAGCTTTTGGGTACAGCAGACCTTCGTTTTGGCAGGAGCACATGGAGGAGAAGGCTGCTCACTTTCTGGCAACCAAGAAGCAAAGACAAAATCATGAAGGGATTTTGTCTAGACAAAATCTTAAGTCTAGACAAGTTGAACCTTTCAGGAGCAAATGTGCAGCAGTCTGTTTCTGCTTACCAGGCCCCACTTTGTACATTTTCCACACTTTCCAATAATCTAGTCACATTCTGAATCCATCAGCATATTAACACATTGATTAATGCAGAATCTTCTTGGTTGAATCGCTGCCCAACCCTCCTTAGATTAATGTTTCCTTCGGCAATCGTGTATGCAATATAGAAGGCTTTGAAGGGGCACGGCTATCTAAACCACAGCAGGAAGCTGTGGGGAGTGGAGGAAGCCCCAAGTGAATGAAGTTCTGCGCGAATGTGTGCTGTTGACGTGGTTGTAGACATGATAAGACCCTGGAGAGAAGAAAAGCCTTTCCCAAGTGAAGCTGAGAAGAATGGCAAAGCCTTCCTGGGGGTCAAGGTGAGAAAGTTGACTGGGAAGAAAAATGTTCAAAATAGCTTTCTCTGCTTGGATATTTACAACTTGAATTCTGCTTCCATGTAGAGACTGCTCCCACCAAGATTATTTAAACCTGCCTCCTTGTTCAGGGGTATATAGGAACACTGTCTCATTATTTGTTTACATGCAATAACCCTGCCTCCCCATTAAAGTGTATATAGCCGTGGTTTCTCCATCAGAGTCCAGTCCAGCGGAGTCCAGTGTTTTCATGTGTTGTGTTTGTTTGTCTTTTCTTCATTCCGTTGCTACCCCAGTCAGTCCATCCCTGGATTCTCGCTGGACATGGCAACAGCTCAGTGATTTTATAGCAAAATTAAAGAGGGAGAAGGGAAATTTAATTTGTCTGCTACGAAAGTTTATGTGACATCTTCCACATGAAAAATATTTCCACGGGTCAAAAATTCTGGGTCAACTCATTTCCCTTTTTGCACACTAGGTATCATTCTATTCTCCAGGGTTTTTTTTTTTCTCCTCTCTTCTTCCCTTTTGTCTCATTTTCTTTACTTTTATTGAATGTATCTACTTTGTGTTTGGAAGTATGTACCTGTGCCTGTGTACATATCAAAACAACTGACTATAATAAGCTCTCTCCTTTCAACAGAGATTATTAGAATTGAACTCAATCCACCAGGTTTGAAAGTGAGGCCTTTACCCTTTGAGCTGTCTAACCAGCCTGAGATCTCGCGAAGGAAGTTACTCTTTGTTTACCTGATGCACTATTGATGATGTCTCATTTTATTTGCTGTCTTCAAAATGGTCTCATTTCCAGCTGTTTGACCCTGATATGCCTAAGTGTCTGCTGTCTGAAACTACTCGTTTAATATGCCCCAAGATTCTTGGATATTTTTACTTCTGCTGCTTCTTCAAATAAGTCTTGTGGCCCTTCCGTTTCTGTTTTCTTTGTTATTCCTTCTAGGATCCTGGTAATACCTGCCTGACCATACCATATGTTCTCACAGTTTATAGAACTTGAGCTGTATTGATCTCACCTTTACATTTTGCCCTTTGCCCTTTAGTTTGGGTGATTCGTTTTCGACTGTATTCACACTCCTCTGTTGAGTATATCCAAACCTAGTTCATCTCTCATGCTAGGGTTTTTACTTTTAGAATCTCCAGTTTTTCTTACATTTTTTCTTTTTATTATTTTTATATGTGTCGAATAACTCTGATAACCTGTGCAATGCGTTTTGACCACATCCTTTTCCAATTTTGTGTCCTCTTTGATAGTTTCTGGGGGATGGAGAGGCCACTTAATTTCCTTCCACTAGCATGCTTCACTGCCTGTTTCAGCAGAAGACTTGGTATGCTTTTAATCATGGCTACTTTTCCCTAAATGAAATCTCTGTATTTTCTATATCTCTATCATTCTGCGAAGACAGCTTAAACATTGAAAATGATCACGGAGCTGTCAGGTACGAGCTTAATTCTGCTCACACCCAATTGTGGTCACTCACTTCTCTTGAGACAATGGCTTTCTTCTGGGTCGCTGGGAACGTCGACGTGGACCTTTCCCTATTGCACACCTGTGGGGATCAGGAAGTCTAGGTTGGTCTCATCACCCACCCCTGCTATTTGTTCTTATTTCTTTCCCAAGTGTGGTCTTCTGAGCAGTTTTCACGTCCACACCTATGCAGGATAGCATTCATGGCTGTTTTCAAGTTCTCCTCTAGCTTTCCAATGACAATCATCATAAATTTGGTTCTGTTGACTTTTAAAAAATCTACCCATGGCATGATTTCTTTCCTTTTTTTTATATCCTCTATCATTTTTGTTAAGACACATTCATTTTGCATAAAGTATTATGGAATGACATATAGCTTTCATTCTTCCTATTTGATATCCATTTGCCTTTCTTTTGCAAAGTCTTTGGGTAGAGTTTTCTGGTAATCTGGTAGGATTTGCTCTGGGTGTGAGGTATGATATTATTATGGTTACCTTGGATGTGTAACAGTCTTCAATTTCTCACAATAGTTTGTATTTAATGGAATCTGTGGATTGGAAAGAGTTTAGTCTCAGCTTTAGTTCTTATCTTTACGGTCTCTCTAAACACAATGCTTCTTGTGAATACATAGTAAATTCTACTTTCACTCCATATTTGCCCAGCCATTGGTCAGTGATTGTAGTGGAAGCTTCAGCTACATTGTCTCTCTGAGACTCAGGCCAGCTCTACTCTAATTTCGCTAAGTCAGGTGCATGAAGTGTGTGGTATTTTCGGCAATAGGTCTAACCTTCAAGTTCTGGAAAGTAACCAAGGTCAACAACAATAGGGTGTTGCTTGGGAAATCTCCTGTGCCCTTCTAACAACTCCAAGGGGGAGATTCCCATGTTGGCACCGGGGCTTCTTTTAGGCAGTCTCTGGCTGTTGTGAGAAGCAGTATTGCCACAAGTGGCAAAACTTCATTTAAATTGTGTGTGTGTGTGTGTGTGTGTGTGTATGTGTGTGTGTGTGTGTGTGATATGTATTGTGAAACAATAGGAAACTATATCTGCACTTTCAATGATCTAGAGTACCAGAAACACAGAAGAAAGAAAAACCATTAGAACGTGCTTAGTGCCTTTGATCTCCATATTATGGTTATCTACAGCCTCAAGCATTGCTTTGTGCTCACAGTAAATCTACTTGTCAGTGTTTAAAACTGCCTTAGTTTCATCATGAACATTTTATTTATTCCCAGAAAGATTTGCTTTCCTAGAGGTAATATTGCAAGGCAATTTTTCCAGTTCTTTTTCTTCACAAACCAAATTCTGTTAACCAAAACTATGAATAGGTAGAAGAAAAAATTCCATAATTCCCTCATTGTGGTAGGTAAGGATATAATAGAAGGTCACTAAAATCAAGTAAACTGGGGATTATAAATAGTAGAGTAATAAATCTTTATGTGTGTGCTATCTATATTATTGTTCTTATTTTTCTACTTCTTAATTTTTGTGTCTTTAGATATAGTCATATTTTGTCAGTATATCAGGCACCCAAATAGTTTTTAAAATAGTTTTGGAAGTTGGCTTGAGTGTATAAATTACTTTCTTAATGGCTCTGCTTGCATCAACAGGAACTCTAGCTATTATGCACTAGCAAGGAATTGGCGAGAAATAAAATAGATATATAGGTGCAGTTAAACCTTAAACAGTTTAGCTCAGTGTCACAACGTACAGGGTGGAAGAGACTTTAGAGATAATCTAATTCGGTATTCTAGTTCAACACAAGAATAGAATACAAAGTCACAGTGCCCTGGGAAGAAAACCATCTACTTAGATGATTATCATTCTTATTGTTATTGTTTCTATGGTGAGAAAGCTTCTGCTGCAGCTCGGTCCTGATACAGAGTTCTTCCTCTTCAGAACAGGACCCAGACATATTCTAATCCACAATTAATAAATATAATAAGCATGGACCTCTTATCTACGGTTATTAAATACAATAAACATGGGCCAGTGGTGACTCCTTCTCCTGGTCTCAGGTGCTCCTGCCTGCGCAGGCAGGGCTCTCACTGGCTGTGCTATTGCTTCCCCTCGTCTTAGATCAGAACCCAGACTATTTGCTCATTCCCGTGGAGAGAAGAGGCTGACAGTTGAGATGATGCCAACAGCTCCCTGTCAGCCTGGAGATGAAGGGGCTGCCCGCAGCAGGGCTGGGGCTTTGGCAGCCGCTCATCACTCTGCAGTCCAGGGCTTGTGTCCCACCCTGCCTGTCCTTCAAAGAAGTCAGTTTCCTGTGTGGGAGGAAGATCTGTAAATCTCAAAGAATACAAAGGTGAGCGAGAACCGTCCACGTGATAAATGAGCTTGATTCTTCAATCTGGGCTGGAGCCTGCAGCGAGCTCTTCTTTCTTCCACCCATTCCCCTGTGCGCATCCAAATTGCTCGAGTTTCAGCTCCAGACTCTTATGCCAGACAGAACCGTCACACATCTGTTGTAGTACCATGCACGATGTGTCTTGCAGCGATGGCGCTGGTGCGTAATAGCAGAAAGGATGCCAGACCCGAATCTAAATGACGTTGGGTACAGCCCTGGGCCTGAAGTGGATTATCTCTGTGACCTTGGGCAAATGCTTTCTGTCTAGACCTTAGTTTTGTTTTGTTTTCTAATTCCCAAATCAGATAATCACTTAAATTCCCTTTAGCCCTGATTTTGTGATTTCTAAACAAGTGATTATAATAATAGCTGTAATTTATTGAACATACACTTTGAATCAGACATTAGACTAAGTCTTTCTCCATGGATAAAAGTATTCACTTCACAAAGCAGGTCTTCCCTGAGCTAAGACCCGCTGTGGACTGATTCACCCTGGAGGAAAGTATTGGGCATCACTTCTTGGTTTCAGTGTATTCGAGTGGAACTGGTACCCAAACCATTTAGTCGATGGGACAGGCAGACCAGCTGTATGAAAGGCACAGCACAGGACTGATCCTTAAAGGACCCAGGTTCTAGCAGAACAACTACGGCTAGAGCCCCTCATCCCTTAGATGACCTAGATGTGCATTCCTCCCCCTTTGGAACTTCAGAAACAATTTTTTTATTGCCTTACATTTTTTTATACAAAAGCAAATGACCCCCCCCGGAATGTCTCATTTAGAATTATGTTTGACAGAGAAAGTGGCAATTAAAATTAATCACTTAGTTAGATATACTTGCACCTTTATAATATGCTAGGTGAGACAATCCTGTTGGTTTAAAATTACCAGAAGCAGAAAATGAGACACTAGAATAAATATTTAAAAAGAATTCTGTAATTTTTAGCATTTATCGAAGGAAGATTGCTTTAATAAAATTTCAACACATTATATTTGTACTTTCTACTAAGGATGAAAAGAGGCTAGACTTATTGAAAATGAAAGAGTAAGACCTAGCTGTAAATCCCAGAGTGGCCCCAATTTATTTAATCTTCCTTAATCACTTAGATTTCTGTGTATATTGCGTATACATGAATACCATGTGTGCACATCCTGTGTATAGCCAGCATAAGGTGTTAGGTATCTTCCTCTGTCGTTCTCCACCTTATTTTTTGAGACAGTGATTCTCAGTAAACCAGAATCTCACCATCTGGCTGACTAGTAAATGCCAGGGAGCTGCCTATCTCCTTCCCCCAGTGCTGGGATTACAGGAACTCACAGCCAAACCAGTTCCACATGTGGTCACAGGGGTCCAAACTCAGAGCCTTACACCCGCAGAACAAGTGACAGAGTCATGCACTCCACCCCAGTTTCTTCATTAATTTATTGCTACTCATAGTTATAAAGAAATGATTTAGGTCACCCATTCCTCAAGCATGAAGGTAACTACGTCTAGAGCCACAGAGTACCCACAGCAATACAAATAGGCTTCTCATAAGGTATGTGTGCGTGTTTCTTCTCCACACATTAATATCAAAGGTTATCATAGTTTTATCACTTCTAAGTGTACATACAATATCCATTGATGCCTCTTGCTAAGAAAAGAAGACCTGCGTGTTTTAGCCTGGCATCTAACCCATAGTACAACACAGCTGAGAGCTCACTCTTCTTGTCTTGCTGTCCTCATGGGATAATCTGGCTTTTCCTGTCTCTCCTTCCTCACTAAAGTTGATGGCTGATTCAGCGAGAATCTTGGATCTTTATGGGTCTTTACATAGTGTTTTCTATCTGCCAGAAATTCTTTCTCCTGCCAAGACTCTAGGTCTCCTTTGTTGTTCAAGCCATTACTACCTGTCACTGTCATTAAGGGCCTTTGCAGACACGACTGTCTTCAGACAGTTCTTCCTCACTCTGTGACTTAAAGCAAGGAGTGTCGGGTCATTGCAGTCCAGCTGTCACATGCCCCATTAGACTCCAGCAGCCAGAACTGTCAAGTTCCAGATTGTCTTTTGCCCCCTAGTGGAAAAGAGGCAAGTTGCAGCTTTCGGTCAAAAAAATAAACTCAAAATGTTTTTATCCAAGTCTCTAGATTCTAGAGGCTAGAAGCTGTGCTAAAGATCTTTTTAATACTTTAACTATGTTTCATTTATAATAGATGAACTGATAGGGTAGAAACAGGAAACAGTGATATTTTTGAGTATTTATCTTGAAAAACCCTTCACAAGTATTTGAAGATGTCCCGCGCTACCGTCTCGCCAGCAAGAACCACGCGGTATACATAGGATTCTTCTGCAGAAAAGCTTTATGTCTCTTGGGAGCTAGAGCATAAGCCACATGGCGGAGACCCAGATAAGATGGAACCCATCCCTTATATAGGAAACAGACCCTGCTCTGGACGTGTCTTTCCTGGATTGGTCAACTGCTCCCAGTCCCAGGTGAAACCTTGGGAGTAGTGGAAAATACCAACACATGTGAGCTTTCTAGCTCACCTGGCGGTGCAGCGCCATCTATGGTGGAGAGTGTGGTTGCGGCCCTCTACATCTCCCCCTAATTTTACTTCTTTGCAGAAAGGCAACTCCCTAGGAAGGTAAAGATAGAGGTCGCACTTCCCAAAATGAAAACATTAAAATGGGCTTACACGGAATCTGTCCCTAGGCTCATGACACCTGGAACCTATCCGGCCTGCCCTCTGCCATTTTTCTGGGAAAGGGAATATACAGCAGGAAACCCTTAAGCAGAGCGACTTATCTCTCAGAGAGGGCCATTCTCGGCCATTCTCTGTGCGATGCTTTTCAGCTCCACAACCTTCAGGGCTAGCTAAGCCAAGCACTCCACCCTGTGCAATGGACCACAGTCCTAGGGGTGCAGGAGCTGGTTGGCTTAAACCCTACTGCTTCAACATAGATAACCACACATAAGCAGAGGCTCCCTGTTCCAGGGCAGCCAGCGCTGTGCAAAAACCACTATGTCCCTAAGACTTTGGGATTTGAGTCAGCAGACCATCCAGAGGAGAAACACTATTCCATAGCATAGGACCGTTCCAAAACATTCCAACCCCACCCATTCTTTGAAGTAGGAGATGAAGGACACAATCCAGGACTGGAATCCTTTGGCCAGGCTTATGTCCACTCGCGTGGAGTTGATTGTCACGATGGACCGTCTCAAGGAGGACAGCAAATCATCAAAATTTTCCTGCAAGATACAAAGACAATTCTCGGGACAAGTTAGCCACTTTTATAAAGTTCTCATATGGTACACTGGTCACACATAAGGCTGGAGTTTTCCATTCATAGCCCAATTGGGCAAGCTGTCATAAGCTATCCACCTGTTTTTTATTCTACCTCTAATAGATGTATCTATGGTAGCCTGTTGATCCAGGGCTGTAGCCATTGTGGTAGATAACTGATTGAGGGTCTCTGTTTTCCATGGTATAGGCCGTGCTGCCCCATTGGCGCCTAGGAAAAACCCAGGCCCTGTTTGTTGATATAAGGTTTAAGATTTATTGGCTCCTGTATTTCTTGCCAGTACGGTGGCCTCGGGCTCCAGAGTCCGTGCGGCCCTGGGCCTGCTCGCTGCGCGGCTCCCCGTGTCCCGCTGTGCGGCTCCGCCTGTCCCAGGCCAGGAAGTGGCGGCTCCACCCCCAGGTGCCCCAGCCTTTTCCGCGGGGCTAGCCTAGTCCTCCACGGCGGCTGTGTTGGTGGGGGAGTGTGGCGGGAGCCGACACTCAGACCGTGGCGGCACAGGCCGGCAACATCTCAAGGTCCGCGCCAGAGCCGCTGCGGCTCAAGGGGCCAATGGAAGAGGCGGCGAACAGGGCCGCTTTCCTACTAGCCAACTCTCAACACCTGTGCCACAGCAAAAGCAGCTGTAAACAAACTCTCACAGACCCAGCCAACAACCCAATCACTTTAAAAATCTAAGGGCTTTTTGCATCTACCTCCCTGTGGATCCTGAAACATTAGATTTAAAACCAAATAGTTGTAAGCTGCCATGTGGTCACTGGGGAATTGAACTCACGACCCTTGGAAGAGCAGGCAGCATTCTTAACCCCTATGCTATCTCTTCAGTTCCTTATTCAGATGGAAAATCTCTCAGGCTAGTAGCCAGCATTGTTCGCCCCGCCCGTTGCCCCAGGCTATGCCTTTGTTACCTAGGATCAGCACAGCTCAGCTCAGCCAAGCGGAACAGAAGCCACTCCAGCCTCAGAGCCCCTCACAGTTTTAGGCACATTGCAAGCCTTCTGACCTGGCAGCTTGTGGCACCCTTCTCATTCTCGGTACTGCTGTGATACCCTCCAGGCCAGGCACCAACTGAGCCTGCGCAATATGCCTCCCGCCATAGCCACAGAGCAAAGCTCCGCTCGAGCCGCCCTCCAGCCCCAGCTGCACCCACTCCGAGCCCAAACCGGTGCACGGAGCAAAGCTGAACTCAGAGAAGCAGGCTTGAAAGGACCTCATTTAATCTTTAAGGGAATTTGGGCGTCGTTTAGTCTCTTTGGCTGCTTCCTGCTGTTATTGGGCCGCTGAATTTTAGGGGTATACATTACAACATTTCAGGAGGTCTCGGTGATTCAAACCACGTAAATCCCAAGTACACCCTTAGGCTCTCCCCCTCCGTGGAGACGAAAACAGAACCTCCCTCCCAAAACACCACATCCTCAGCAGTCTCCAAGTTCAAATATCCCTCTCCCATCCAGTACACAAAAGACAACATGAACAACACAACATAAAGCTTTTGACCCTGCAAATCAGCCCTCTCCCCCATCCTCACTCTCTTTTAAAATCACTGGGGGGGTCCTTTTTAACTTATTTTCTTTTCTGTCTCCCCCATTCTTTACCGGAGGGTCCTTTTTAACTTATCTGGGTGCGCGCACAACCTCCCACTGCTGCTCAGTTTCTGATATGCTCTCTGGACTTTAGAACGTACCTCTCTGAGCACGCATGCATGCAGTTCTGAATCCTCCTTGTGTCCAAGGGGTCTCCGGTGGTGCAAAGTTCTTCTTTTTCTTCTTCTTCCCGGGTTTCGGCACCAGATGTCCCGCGCTACCGTCTCGCCAGCAAGAACCACGCGGTACACATAGGATCCTTCTGCAGAAAAGCTTTATGTCTCTTGGGAGCTAGAGCATAAGCCACATGGCGGAGACCCAGATAAGATGGAACCCATCCCTTATATAGGAAACAGACCCTGCTCTGGACGTGTCTTTCCTGGATTGGTCAACTGCTCCCAGTCCCAGGTGAAACCTTGGGAGTAGTGGAAAATACCAACACATGTGAGCTTTCTAGCTCACCTGGCGGTGCAGCGCCATCTATGGTGGAGAGTGTGGTTGCGGCCCTCTACATGAAGAAAACAAGGCAAATCTGTCATTACTTGATGTGGACAAAGCAACCCAGTTTACATAAAAATAGAAAATCTTGCATAAAACATAAGTTTATGGTGCATTAAGAGTAATGTACCTGGGAGCTGGAATGATGGCCTCAGTGGTTAAGACCACTGGCTGATCTTCTAAAGGACCCAGGTTCAAATCCTGGCATCCCTATGGCAGTTCACACTTACCTGTCCCTAACTCCAGTTCCAGAGGATCTGATGCTTTATTCTGGCCTCTGCGGGCACAAGGCAAGGTGAATTAGTTCCTGCCAGGACAGCTGCTTTAAGAAATCATCTGGGACCATGCTCACACTCTTCATTCATGCCTTACTATGTGATCTCTCTGTCTCCTGCCTGTGTTCCCAACATAGTGGTAGCTGCCATGTAGTTATGTGTGCTATGGTGCAGCCAGAGGCCCTACTGCAGCTAAGTAGGCACCAATGGCATGTCCTTGGAGTCCTAAAACCACAAGATAAATAACTTTTTTCTGTGTAAAGTACCCAAAAGCAGACTCTGATCAATGGCAGAAATGTATCATGTTACAGTTAACAGAAAAGGATTTACGTGAAAACCATGCTGGAGCTTGTAGATTTTCACAGTCAGAAAGATCAAAGGGAAGAATGTCATTTAAGTGCTTCTGAAGAGATTCCTTGTATTGTCTCACTTGTGTTACGCCATATGTTCAAAGTCTGTTTTCCACCTGTACATAGCATTTCCTAGTGTAGGGTAAATGACACCACTCCTCTACAGTTGTGATATTTTCCCTACACAGTCTCAACCGGTGCAAAAGACTAACCCAGTCTGAGTTCTGCCTATGTTGCAAATGTCGGACCCTTACAACATGGCCAACCAATATTTCATGATCCAGGACTTGCCATCACCAAGAGCTAAATATTGTCAGATGTTATTCTTCAATGTTTTTATGGTATATCGTTAATTTTTTAAAATTAAAACAATACAGTTTGTAGATAACTTCAGATTTCCATGTAAACAAGCTTCAGCTAGATTTTGTGTCTTCCTGGTAGCAGTGTTTCTACGGTCATCGCGATATCAGTAATTAAAACAGGGTGTATTTTAGTGCTCCTCTTTGTAAATTACCTGAAGAACCATGGTGAGGAAGCAGATTAGATATGGAGGAGCCAGGAATGGAGGGTTCCGGAGGTTCAAAAGATGAGGCCTACCAGAAAAATTCAAAAGAACCTGAATAAAATGGAAGCCAGGATACACTCTGGCAACTTCGTTCTCACAGGATCCCAATGACTCATCAATGTATCACCTCTCCATCCCTTCGTCCCTGAAATGATTTCCCAACCATCTTTTGACTCATCTTTGGAAACCAAGAGAAAAGTAATGAGATGGCCTTTTGCTTCCACCCTGCCTGCCTCTGCTGTGAAACTCAGAACTCTTTTGGATGCCTCACATCCCCACTCCTATTCACACATGATGCTCTACTAATTTATTCTTTTACATCCATTTGTAATCAGTAAAGCTGACCTATTAAAATAAAGAAAAAGAGGACTGACCATCATGTGTGGAATCCCCATATTTGGAAGATACCGACAAGAGCTTAAGGTCAGCCTTAGCCACATAGGAAGCGTGACTCTATCTCAAACAAACAAACGATTAACTTATTAACCAAAGAGAAAATGAGCTCTGTCTGATGGTTTAAGCAAATAAATTTAATCCTTACAATTAATAAATACACATTGCATAGGCCATCCTGTCTTGTGTTCTCTTCTAAATTATTAAAGTATCCAAACATTTTTGTTTAATTAGTTAAAACTCAACAACAACATCATATAACCATGGTGCTATTTTGGAAAATCTGATCTTAAAAGTGCTCTCCCTGTGACACAGGTGTATTTTAAAAATCAGTCACTCTGTGGGCTACAATTAAAATCTGGACAGAATGGATGTTTAATTTGTCTAATGTGTCTGCCCATTGGTACCCTCCTGGCAGACAGTGATTTTGTCTCCAGAGTTGCTGACAGAGATGTGGCGGGATGTACTGAAGTGGAAATGTTCTCTCAGCCATGCCCCGCTTTCTCTGTTTCAGCAACACTAGAGTATGAGCTAGCCACAGTATCCTTATAGAACCTTCTGCGCACCCTTCTCATCTCACCAGGGTTAGTTATGGTGCAGAGATGGCTTAGCGCACAAATCCCCTCAAGCAAATGTATCGAAACTTTAGTGTCTTGATCTTCCGAGACACAGTGAGACGCTTTTTGTCTCTGCTCATTGGTGCATACCAAATCTCCTGAAAAACCATGATTTTCTTTACAGAACTCTCTGCCTCATGTGTCAATGGTACCATTTACTTCCCATGTAGCTAAACACATGAGCGCATAAATATAAGCATATGTAGTGTTTCTTATTACAAATATATGTACACACACACACACACATATAAATCTTTCCATTGACAATATTCTAAATGGTCTCATGCATGATTAGAAACCACTGATCTAAGCAGCCAATGTGGTGCTCACGGAGAAACAAGGCAGTGGCAGTATCAGGATGCTGAGATCTGAAGGGAACCTCTGGGCTGAAGGATAGAGGTATGAAGTTAAAAGGTAAGGAAAAAGGCCCGTCTCAGTGTGGAGCTCCAACTAGGAAGCAAGAGTGTTAAAAAAAAAATAAATGAAGTGAGAACTCTAAAAAAATGGATCAATTTTTTTTTGAAGCTTTACTCTTTACAGCTTGACTCTCAGTCACTGTGAACATATTCAAAACTATTAAATCTGCATATGCTAGGTCTTTCAGGAAGTCATGATAGAATTCTTTGCATGGATTAGAAAGAATAGGTCATACTCACAAATTCAGGGCAGGCATGACTTTCCCATGTACACATGTAAGAAATTATGAAAACCTTGACTCTAACTAATTTAACCTAATTTCTTAGGATGTTCTTGCAGTTTGGGCTACTGGTGGCTCTTTTATCTCATGACTGTTTGGCTTGGTCCCTCTACATGTATCTCTGATAGACAGATGGAAAGACTGCAGAGGAGCTGGATTCATTTTATTTCATCTTTGCAGCTCAGGCCAAGTTGGGGCTTCGTGATTAACGTGCAATACAGACGTCAACTCTGCAAGTTTGACACTGGCTGGCAGGATAACATGCCTGTGCAGGTGACAATCTCCATTTGCTCGAGTTTGTGTAAGTATCTCCATCCTCCCTAGGAAAAGAGATGCCTCTGAGAAGCTAGGGTTTATTTATTCCCCAGACTGAGGGTTTGGAGAACAAAAAGTCCAGCTCTAGCTTATAAGAGCTCTTGCAATATTTCTCACAACTAAAGACGTTTAGTGAAGACTTGCCAAATGGCCACAGATGCAAATGATCCTTCTTTCCCAGATACTCCAATAGATGGATTTCCAAGTAGGAGAAATAATTCATTCCTGATATCCCAAGTTGGTTTTTAAACCTGTGTCTGACATTTAAAATGTTGCCAACTTTATGTTAGGTTAATAGGTATCTGAACCTCATTTGAATGTCCATTATGGGAGTGTGTTAATACCTGTATGATGTACTGTCGAGATGTTTAAGATAATCAACAGTAATCTGTGTGGTACATAATGGTTCCTGATTCCTAAAGAGTGGTGGTCATCTCAGCTCCTTTTTATTTTATTTTATTTTTTTTAGTTTTAAAAAAATATTTATTTATTTATTTTAAAAAGAAAACAAGCAATCTTTTTCATTTTACATGCCAATCCCAGTTACCATTCCCTCCCCTCTTCCCTGTCCCTCGATCTAACCCCTCCACCCCACCCCATTCACTCCTCAGAAAGGATAAGTCACATTGCTTTGGGGAAGGTCAAAAGCCCTCCATACTATATCTAATCCAAGCAAGGTATCCATCCAAAAAGAATAGATTCCCTAAAAGCCAGTACATGCAATAGAGAGAAATCCTGGTGAATTGATAATATAAACATGTCCAAATGATAACAATAAGAGAGTCCTTATTATGATTTTATAATGGATCAGTACTTTATCTATCTATCTATCTATCTATCTATCTATCTATCTATCTATCTATCTATCTATCTAAAATCTATCTATACATACATATACACACTCATATATATATACATATACATATATATATATATATGATTTGTCTTATTCTATAATAGGACACAAGTTGCATTTTATGTAAGCACAACTCCTGTTGCTTTTGCAGACTAGATCCAAAACAGATGTCTGCCACGCCTTCCTATAAATAGTCCTATAGTCCTTAGGCTGATGCTTAATATCAAATGACATTTTAGAAAACTGTAACTTAACGTATTATTCTCACCAACACATAACATGTGTAAGAGTAAAAGTATATCCATGCAAATGCACAAGATATACATAATGTTTAGCAACATTGTAATTCCAAGCAGTGGTTTGACGCATCACCACTGCTTCTTCCTGCAGAATCTGACAACTGCAAGCTAGGACCCAGTTTACAGACATAGTCCAGTTTGTTTGAAGGTATAAAGCAGCTCTTCCCAGCTTTGTCACCTTATCCTCTAGAAGACCAGGTGATTTCCCAAAAAGCATGGCACCACCCCACTTTACGTTCTAGTCAGCTTGAAAGAGCTTTTACTTCCAAATAAGACTGAAAATTAGAATCTGGTTAAAGAGGGGAACAGAAAAGCTTGAGGAACCATGTCCATCTTGATTTATCAACAGTATTCAGTAAAAAAAGAGGAAACACCTCTTCATCAGTAGTTACCTAAATGATCTTTGGTCTGTGGACTTCTTGCCCACAAGTGTGTTCATTGCTTCTGTATCTTCTGTGCTATGATTTATTATTTCTGGACTCAAAACTTTTATCAGCTAGATGATAGTCCTACCTTGAAGCTGCCACTCCCTCCCACAAGAAGACAAATAACAACCGCAATAATAACAAACTTGCAATTAAGAATCCTCTACCCAGATAAGTAGCCCTTTAGAACACACACACACACACACACACACACACACACACACACACACACACAAGCACTACCAAAAGCAAAGCTGGGAGATTATTAACAGAGGACTTAACCTCACAGGAGATGCTGGGATGCTTTAAGTTATATTGAAAGAATTCTGATGCACAGCGCACAGATGTATGAAAAGAGAAACTGTGCCATGCAGATAAGAATGCTGTCAAATTCACAATATTCTAATCAATAATGGTTGCAGTTTAATTTTTTTAGCAACAGCATAAGAGTTAAGAAGGCTTAAGTATTAAAAATAACTATAATTGTAATAAACAGTCATCATATACAATAAAAATGCAAATTATGGTATAGGTAACATAAAATGTAGAAAAAAGTTACTAAAGCATTGTATTTTAAATATGAAATAGACCATTGTTAATTAGTTGATAGTATATGTAAGATACATAGTTACCACAAAAAAAAGAACCTATAGTCAATACAGAAAAGAAGAAAAGAAACAAATCATACCAAGCAAAGGGTCATCATATTGCAAAGACAAAGGAGGAAGAAAAAAAACAGAGAAACCACACTTTTAAAATAGGAAATGACAATATAAAATCCTGAACTATCACTGAACTCTGATCACTAAACAGAGATCACTAAATAAATACTCAAATAATCAGAAGTATCTTTACTGAAAGCTTTTTGTCAATATTGATTTGTATATTACACACAGGAGACTTGTGTGGCCTTGAAGAATATATGGACACTGAAGTTAAAGTCAAGAAAATACCTATCACGTGCTATTGACCACCAGAAGAAAGCAAGAGCAGCTAACTGTATTCATATCAGAATGAAATAGGCTTTATTTAAAGACTACTTGAAGAGACAAAAGTATTGATTACATAGTTGGAATGGGACCTTTTTATCAAGAGGACTTATAATTGCAATACATAAGCATCTAATAGCAGAACACCCAAATATCTGAATATACATATATATAAATGTACATGCATATTCAATATTAACAGAACTGAAAGTAGAAATAGTGGTTCAATAATTGTAGGCTTCAGAATCTCACTTTAAATTAGAAACATGGCAGCAAAACTTCAATAAGCAAACAGCAGATTTGAAAAAAAAAATTTAGTCCAAAGGGACTAGACAAGCATGAAGAAAACTTACATTTCATTTAACACACTTTAATTTCAAACATACATGTAACATTCTCCCATACAGACTATCTGTTAAGATATAGAATAATCTTCATTTAAGAAGACAGAAATCATACCAACTATCTTTCCCAGACATGATCACATGAATTCAAAAACAGAACATACCCAAAATTCACAAATTCATTACATGAAACCTCTGAGTAATGGATGAACAAGAGAAGAAGTTTCAAAGGAATTAAGTATCTTGAGAAAACTAATGTGGAAACACAAAACTTGAAAATTTATGCGATTTAGCAAGAGAAATTCACTGAAGAACTTTTACAACCATGTGCAGTAGAGTTTTATACAGCCAAGAAGAAGAACAAAGTTGTATAAATTTGGGGCAAAAAGACAAAACTGGATGAAGACCATAATGTATTGTGATAGAAGCCAGATTCAGAAAGTCAAATATCACATTTTCTCTCACACGACACAAAAAGAAAAAGGAAGGGACCACCTGGGGATGAGCTAGGCAAACTAAAGGTGCTTCACAGGGGAGGCCCATATGAGCAAAGTACAATGATAGATACTGTTGAAAATATTGTATTTAAACCTGTTATTTCATATACTAACTGAAAAATAAGTAAAATTGTCAAATAAATGGCCTGATCTAAAGCAACACTTAGTAAATGGACTGGAATCATTGAGATCAGAGAAGAAATAGAAGAAATAGAGACTAGGAAAGTAATATAAACACCAAAGAAACCTTTGTTGTTTTTGTTTTCATATCATCTTCTAGATGGAAAAAAATGGAGTAGGCTCGCATAGCAAAATCAGAAAAGAAAGAGGCCCTAGTATAGCTGTTAGCATACAATACAAACGGTTCAGTTCTAACCTATGTGTGCTAATGTATTATGGATAATTACACACTAATCAATTGTTTAGGATAGGCTGAAAGAAAAGGATAAATATTTATAAACAGAACCTACTGGGTTAGAATCATGAAGAAAGAAAATTTGAAGAGTATAATAATATATAAAGAGTGTTTTTTTGGTATAAAAAACATTTTAACACAGAAAACACCAGGACCTGATGGCTTCACAAAGGAATTCTAAGCAAGTATTTAGAAAATCAATGAAAATCTTTCTTTCTCTGTGCAAAGATGAGAAATATTTTCAAACTCATTTAATGAGGTCAACATTATTCTGGGACAGATAAAGGCACTATGAGAAAAAGAAAATCATAGATCAATATCTAATGAGAATAAATGCATGTATCCTTAATAAAATCTCATAAAATTTAACCTCAAAGATAACTAAATGAAGTCTACTCTTAAAATATAAAGGTGGCTTATGATACTCAAATCCTATTAACAAAAAAAAGACTAGAGAGTATATGTACATATCAATAAATACAGAAAAATTTCTTGACATTCAGTATCCTTTTAAGTTAGTAGCCTTCAACAAACTAGGTAAATTTATATGTTAAAGGCCATTTGTTCAAAGTCCATATTACATAGGGAAAGTGGAAAACTTTACTTCCAAGATGCTGCCCGACAAAGGAGAACAAATCCCAACACTGTTTGCCATCTATTACTTTAAGTCCTAGACAGAACAAGTAGGCAAGATAAAAACAATCAATAATAGACTTCCTAATTAGGAGGCAGAAACAAAATTGCCTTTGCTTAAAGTTGGCATGGTCTCTTATGCATTGAAATACTGAGAAACACCACCAAAAGCAATACAATGAGCAATTAATGTAACAGCTTACAAAACCAAGAAGCAAAAATCAATTGCCTTTTTCTACATGATTTAAAGTCTGTCTGATTAAAAAAACTCAAGAAAGCAGTCCCACTTTAATAGATATAAATACAGTATTTAGGAAGAGATTTAATTAAAGGGATAGCAGAATTTTGTGCCTTAAACTGTAAAACACTCATAGAAGAAAGTGGAGACATAAAATAATGAAAGATACTCAATAGTAGATTGAAAGAACTAGTGTTGAAATGTCTGGACTATCACAAATGATGCTCACATGCAGAAAACTTATCAATATTTCAATGACTTTTTAAATATAGAAATGAAAAACACAATTCTTTGATTTAATGGAGTCAACTGTGACACAGAACAGATAAAGTAGTCATGGACAAGAACAAATCTAGTCATCATCTTACTTGATAAAAGTCTACTAAATATTGAAGTCAGTATTGGCATAAAAATAGACACATAACAATAGGATAGGATTCTGAGCTCAGACATAACTAATTCAGATCCACTGATTTTCAACAAAGATGTCCAGAACATATATTGGAAAAAGAATAATTCATCTTATAAATTGTGTGAGAAAACTTGATACAAAGAAAAGTGGATCTTTATCTCATGCTACGGGGGGGTGGGGATCAAAACGGATTAAAAACTTAATTTTAACTCCTGAGACTGTAAAAGTTCTAAAAAATGATGGAGAGACATTCATCTGGGCAATGATTTTATAGATATGTCCCAAACACATTGCTGTAGACTGCATCAGGGGAACTAGTTGAGGCAGTGATGGAGAGCTTCCCTGGGTAGTTACAAAGAGGGAGAGCTAGCAAGCTGACAATCCAGCTACCACCTATGTTCAGAACCAGGGGTTGGCCCACCGCAACATCCCCTGAATCTCGAACTGTTGGAGTGTGTGAAGGGGATGAACCTACAGATCCCAAAACAGCAGGATCTCCATGACACAGGACAACAGAATATCCAAGAGGAGCCCCAGTGAGAACACATCATCATCAGTATAGCAGAAATCAGAGGCCTCTAGCCAAAGCAATGACTTGTGGCAATAAACACTTGAAAGTAAAGATTAACAGACTAAAGGATAAAATGTGTGTCTCAATGGGCCACACTTACAACTTACCCAACAAGATTCTTCTTCCTCTTCTTCTTCTTCTTCTTCTTCTTCTTCTTCTTCTTCTTCTTCTTCTTCTTCTTCTTCTTCTTCTTCTTCTTCTTCTTCTTCTTCTTCCTCTTCCTCTTCCTCTTCCTCTTCCTCCTCTTCCACTTCCTCTTCTTCTTCTCCTACTCCTCCTTCTTCTTTGTCTGGTTGTAGTTCGTCTCTTTGTTTTGTTTGATTTTGGGGTTTTCTTTTAAATTTGGTTTTGTTCTGGAAGGAGGTTGCAAGGACAGAGCACAGATTCCAGGGAACAGGGAGATAAGTGGAGTCAGGATGCATGATGTGCAAACCACAAAGAATCAATAAAAGTAAAAAAATAAATAAATCTCATAAACTTCAAAATAGCAAAATCAAGAGAAGGATAAAATTGAAATAATAATAGTGTATAGCATATTTATCTTTTAAAGGAATATCTGAATACATATAAAACAATAAATAACTCTACCTATTAAAGTGAGTTTTTTTCATTTTGATTTGCTTAAGACAGGTACTCACTTGGTGGCCCAGAGCTGACCTGGAAGCTACATATCTCAGGCTGTTCTCAAGTCCCACTTACTCCTGCCTCAATTCCCGGGTATTGGAATTATATCTGTGAATCACATGCTTGTCTCAAGAGACTATTTGGATAATTAAATGGGTTGCTTTTGTACTATTTCTTCAGAAGTTTTTTGGTAAATGTTAATTAGTTATCAACAAGTTTAAAAACTTCTACATAGAAAGTGAGAAAATTACAGACTCAAGTGACCATAAATAGAATGACAGAAAATGCTTAGAAACTATACTTTAAAGGATTACTATTTGGTGTGGGAGAATTATCTGTATTCTGTCAATCATGTATTTTAATAAAGCGCTGATTGGCCAGGCAGGAAGTATAGGCGGATCAACCAGACAGGAAGTAGATGTGGGGCAATGAGAATAGGAGAAGGCTAGGGATGGAGGAAGCTCCCTCCACCACTCCTGCACAGACCACCGAAGAGGCAGGATGTAACCTGCCCAGCTGAGAAAGGTACTGAGCCCTGTGGCTAACGTAGATAAGGATAATGGGGTAACATAAGTTATAAGAGCTAATAAGTAGCCTGACCTAATGGGCCTATCAGTTTATAATCTTATGGAGTCTTGTGAGTAATTTTCCTTAGGGTATGCCGGTTGTGGGGTACCAGGTGGGACAGAAACCCCAACAAGCCGGCCCCTCATGCTACAACTATTCAAAATGTGTAAAAACTCAAATAACTCAATGCAAGCAAGACTTTGCAAACATGCCAAGGAAAGACGGCCCCTTGAGAAGTCCACTCTCACATTCTCAGGCATGTCTTACTTTTTCCTCCAGGCTTTATTTCAGCTCTTCTGTCTCAAATCTTCATTAAAATCTCATGATAAATTTGAACTCTTTTTCAAAAAATAAGTCAAGGAAACCAAGTAGATATTTAGCAAAAGAAGGCATACGATTAGCCAATATTTGTGGGGAAAAGCATTGAACATCATGATTATTTAGACAAGTGCAACCCAAATACATGATTAGCTGTCATCTCAGACCTGTCAGGACAACTATATAAAGATGACAAACCATAGTAACTGATGGGTAAGGGATAATGATGTGGAGGCAGATTTAGTAGGGATGTAAATTGGTCTACAGAAAGCAACATGAAAGTTCTTCAAAATCAAAATTGCAAAGGAAGAAGGACTGGGTCAATGGTTAAGAGCACTAAAGATCTTTTCACTTTTGTCAGCAATATACAATATAAAAGATCAATTCAGAATATGCTGAAGTTCAGGTAGAAGAATGCAATGCCACCATAAGTCACATGTTGAGATTTTACAGTTAGCATGACATAGTCAAGCATAAGTCCATTTTCAAATTTTCTTCTTGACTCTTGCAGTGTTTTTTAAAAGTCTGAGCTCTGGTCTCAGTGATTTTGTTCCAGTCCTGTGACTTCTAGTAAGTTAATAATACAATGCTTCAACACATGTGATATGCAAGAAATGTGCCAGATACTTCTGAAAAATAAAAGCACTGGTGGAAAACTTTAGCATGAAATAAAGGAAGGAAGGAGCAAAAGAGGGAGGGAAGGAAGGGCAAAGGATGGGAGAGAAGAAAAAGAAAAAAGGAAAGAAGAATAGGAGGGAGAGAGGTGGGAATGAGAGAGGGGGTAGAAAGAAAAGGAAGGAAAGAGAGAAAGATGGAAAGAAAGAATAAAAGAATTGTTCTTTCTTTTGATGATAGAAATGAATTATCTCAAAAAGTCCTTCCAGTATCTTTAATGTGTTATTTGCTCTAAGAGAGGAAAAGTAAGGGAAGAACAGCTTTTCATTTATTTTGTAAGTCATGCTTTATTCCCCACCCCCACACCCCATCCCCTGTATATTTGGCCTCACCACCCCCAGGATGCTCCCTCACTTCTTTCATTCTACCTATATTTTACTCTCCTCATTAATGTGTCTGTTCAAATAGCCCATTTTTAATTGCCTGGCTTGCACAGATAATCATAGTTAAACATCCAAAACAAAAGATTCAGAGCTAGGATTCACATATGAAACAACAAGTTGGTGGATTTGTTTTTCTGAGCTTGGTACCCTCATTCTATCTAATAGTTGCAGTTCCACACATTTACCTGTAAATTTCATTTCTATGGCTCTATGACATTCCACATCTATATGTACCATATTGTTGTTACTAGTGTATCAGTTGATGGACATTTAGGTTGACTCTTTTCTCTAGCTCTTGCAGATAGAGCTGCATAGACACGGATGTGCAAATATCTCTGTAGAGGGCTGTAGAACTGTTCAGGTATCATCCCAGGAATGATATAACTGGGTCGTACAGGAGAAAGTTCCAGGCTGAGCTCCAGAGTGGCCTCACTAGTTTTCACTCTCACGCACCACTGAAGGGCTCCCCTTTCCAGTCATGCATGCCTTGTTGTCATTATGGCTGTTGTCCCTGGGGAGATTTGAACTCAGAGTGGTGTTTATATGCATTTCTCTAATTGCCAAAGATGCTGAGCACTTGTTAAAATGGTTACTAATCATCAGCATTTCTTATTTTGAGAACATTACGTTTGTTTGGTTCCACATCAGGTTTTTGGGGTTTTTTGTTTTGTTTTGTTTTGTTTTGTTTTTAGGTTTCATGTTCTCATGTTTAGCTTCTGCATTCTTAGTATATTCTAGCTATGCTGTTGGATTTATAGCTGTCAAAGATTTTCTCCTATTTTGCAGACCACCTCGCCAGTCAACTGACAGATTCATTTGCTGTAATAGAAGCTTTTGAATTTGGTGACTTCCCAGGTGCTGGTCTTGCTTCCTGCACTATGGAATCCTGCTCAGAAAGTTCTTATTTGTGCTTAAGAGCTAACCTCTTCTCTCCTTTATCCTACTGCAGGTTCCAGGCGTTGGAAGTCTCTGGCCCATTTGGAGTTTAGCTTTATGCACAGAAAGAGATAAAGGTCCAGTTTCATTCTTCTATGTATTCAAAGCCAGGCTTGCCGGCATGTTTTTGAAGGCACTGCATCTTCTTTCACTTATGTTTTTTTGGTGACTTTGCTTGTGTGTTTCCTGACTGTAGTGCTAGAGGAGTCAGAATTTCAGTGTGCATCAGCTCACTTTACAGAGCAACCCAGCTCTGACGGCCTCTCTAAACCTAGTTCAGCCTCTATTACTGCTGCCCACTCTAGGAAGGTTTCATGTGAAGAAATATGTGACTTGCTTCAAACTTATCCTTCCTTTACTCATTCCCACGGGAGAAAAGTACATGCCCTTGGCCACTAATGGCTTATTTCTAGAGACAATCCCTTTTGCTCAAGGTGGGTGGACCCAGACTGTATTTTAATCTGATTTGGAGGGACAGGGATTCAGTTAAACAGCTTTGTGCATGCCAAAGAGTAAACTGACAGAAGTGATGTTTTTGCATCTCCTCCCTGTTAAAAGTAGCATCTCCTGCCCCCTCCTCGGCTCCTTCTCAGTTACTTCCTGACACTCTATTTTAAAATCCCGGGACTCTAAAGTAGTGTTAATTCCAAAAGTGCTGCTCTGACTTCAGAAATTGTCTCTTTGCTCTCTTCAATTATACAACGTACAAGAAGGAAATCTGTGCTAAAAGACACGCTGGAGTTTGTGGAGGCAGGAACAGGGTAGTAGAGAAAAGCTTCCTTCCTTCCAAGTTAGGAAGTTGGCCACTGCACTTCCTGGAAGCTCACTTGAGACAACATTCTCGCCTTCATCTCCAGCCTCTGGGACTCTACTGGTGAGAAAGTAGATTTGCCAAAACCCAGACACCTCCTCAGACTGCTCTGTGACTTTTCCTGCCTGGTGGAAAACTACATCCCTGTCAGCAGTTGCAACCCTGGAAGGAAGATTCACGGAGGCAGCCATCTGTCAGGGAAATGGATGCCCTGTGTTTACCCAAAACCTGCCTCTTGGCCGCCTTACAATGAGATAATTCCCAGTGTGGAATGCTCTGCAGTTCACTCCTGTGGGTTGCACTCAAAATCCATGCCACCGACTTCAAAAGAAGTAGGAGTCCACTCTGGAAGTCTCTCCTGTGTCTGCATTTATTATCAAGGTGGACTGGCAGTATTATTGGTCTTTTCAGAGCCCCAGAATGGCCCTTTGTGAAATGAATCTCAGAATACTGATCTGTATCCGGGCTCCACGGCATGCTGCAGACGAGATGACCAACACCTACCTAACTTGGCACTTGTTACATGCTGTTTGCTTCCAGGCATTTTATCGCTGTTGATCCTGAAAAGGGCCACCATTAAAGTCATCAAGGCCGTGGAGGGCAGGAAGCAACTGGAAAATACAATCTTCCCTGGCTGCCTCTCCACACGGTCATATCAGTGATTTCACCTGTGCTGTAGTGACACATAAGGCCAGCCTTGGCAATGAGCACAATCCATCATGCAACGCCAGCTCCTTGGCTTCTGACTAACAGCAAAGGCTGTTTGTGAGTTCTTCATATATTCATAGGTAGTTCTCCGGAGACTGGATCACTTGGCTGAGCTCTTGGTGGGTTGGACCACTGTATTTATCTTAAGAAAATCCTTGAAAATGTACTGATTTGGATGGAGGCCAGCAACCTGTCAGCTGTCAGAAAGATTTCCTGTAAAGCAGAGTATATCATTAAATGTTGGGAGGTCTATATCAAAGATAGACAATTTGGTGTGTGTGTGTGTGTGTGTGTGTGTGTGTGTGTCTGTGTCTGTGTCTGTGTCTGTGTTTACAAAGGTCTTTATCATATTATTCATATTCTTTCTTTTTGTACCATGCATGAATCTTCTGTCGAGTAAGGACATACACAAAAATGGTGTGGGAGAATTGTCTGTATTCTGTCAATCATGTATTTTAATAAAACGCTGATTGGCCAGGCAGGAAGTATAGGCGGGTAAACCAGACAGGAAGTAGAGGTGATGAAAAGAGAACAGGAGAATTCTGGGAAGTAGGAAGCTCCCTCTGCCATTCCTGCGCAGACCACCAAAGAGTCAGCATGTAACCTGCCCAGCTGAGAAAGGTACTGAGTCCTGTGGCTAACACAGATAAGGATAATGGGGTAACAAAAGTTATAAGAGCTAATATGTAGCCTGACCTAATGGGCCAATCAGTTTATAATCTTATGGAGTCTTGTGAGTGATTTTCTTGTGGACTTGCCGGTTGTGGGGTACCGGGTGGGACAGATACCCCAACAAGCTGGCCCCTCATGCTACACAAAAACCTGTTACTCTGTAACATTTCATGTTCTAAATAGTTAAACCACTTAATTTCACAAATTTTAACTTCCCTGAGTGGAAATACGATGCAGTGGTTTGAATATAAATTGTGGAGTTCAGCAGAGCTTGAATTGGCAGACTATAGCTCGTGATCTATTTCACATGGGATGCTTGCATCCCAGTGACAAAATACACATGGCACCAAAGTAGGCTCTCAGGCGGCACTTAGAGTGACCAGTGCTGTGAGTCAGGTATAGCACTTGCATGATGAATGAGGTCATTGCTTTTCAGACATTGCGATTTGAAGACTTGAAACTTTCACAGCTGGATACAGGAGAACTATCATTTGTGGAAAATAAGGATTTCTTCAATTTCTTAAGAAAATAAATAACCAACAGATGTAATCTTTTCAAATTAAATGTCTCCATTGGTATCAGACAGCCAGCACCTGGGGAAGGCCAAACATCATTGCGAGTGCTGGCTCCAAATAGCACAGATAAATTTAGAATCTCCACTTGCCAAATTGACAATAATCTCTTTGGCTCACAAAACTAGTTGTTGGTGTTTTAACCTAATTCAGGAACCACTGTTGCACACTGGTGTGATTGGGCCTTTATGGACCACTTGAAATTCCTTTGCATATGCCTCCCTTGATCACCTCTCTTCTCTCCTGCTTGTTTAATAAGACACTCACATGTTTAACTACTCTGCCCACATCATTGATATTAGTAAATTAATCAGCATATCTCTGTGGATTTTTACATGTCTATGTAGTTATGTATATATGTCAATGGACTTACATGTTAATTACCAGATAGATGACTGGGTAGTGAAAGTATGGTATGTATATGTATATAAAATGTAATTTGACTTGCCGTTAAAGAAAAATGAAAACTGTAACATATGTAGTAAAATTGGTGAGTCTGGAAAGTATAGTATTAAGCAAAGTTGCCCAAACGCAGAAAGATAAAACCACTTTCACTCTTTCATACATAACACGAAGTTGAAATGCACACACCTATGTAGACTAATTGTTTAAATAACTACAAGGGAGAAAGCAATGGAGTTAAGATGGGTGTTGAGATGTTGCAGTTATGCAGTAAGACTCTTGGGACAAGAAAATGCAAAGGGAGGTGGGAGTTACAAGGTCAGGCAGGAGATAATTCAGTGGGGGTTGAGAGGGAGGAAAATTTTACCCAAATACTTTTCTTTAAATGCCATAATGAGGAAATGGAGAGGTGGTCCAACGGTTAAGAGCACTTAACGCTTTTGCAGAAAACCCTGCAGAGGTTTCTAGCACCCACACAGGAGCTCACAAGCTTCCATTCTGGGGGATCTACATCTCTTTCTGACCTCTGTCAGCACTAGGCACACGAGCGGTGCACAGACATGCATGCAGACAAAGCACCCTTGCTTCTTACATAAAACAAAACAAATAAGATCTTTCTAAATGCCATGATGATAGCTAAAAATTTGTATGCTAATTTGAAAAATGAAATTAAAAAGTGGAAATCATAGCACGGACAAGAGGAGCTCCCATGCTTTTGCCTTTCAGGCCCTTATTCCCCCAGATCTTCCAATTTTCTACCTCAGGCAGAGTTGTAGCTTCTTTCTGGGAGATTTGGAATTGGGGGTGGGGGTTCCTTCCCTCTGTTTCTACTTACCTTTCTTCTTCACAAAGAACACAATGAGAAGAACATTTCAGAACAAAGAACCATCCCCATTTTTATTTCAGTAATTGTTTTTAGGCCTGGGGGAATTCCCAGATGTATAACTGTTGGTATTACAAAAGAACTGAGAGGTAATAGCCCTTTATTACTGTCACCATGACCCAAAGAGTTGCAGACACCAGAGGTGGGAGATCTGGCCCTGGAGGAGTCATTGTTCTGGTTCAGCTTTCCCGAGCAAGCAATCGGGAGGCAGCTCTCTACACCTCATCCTGCAGCAAGCTACTTAGGTGATGCAGGTCACGCCTATCTACATTGTTTTTACCTATATGAAGACATAAAAGGATATTTGAATCCCTAAACTTCCTAAGTGTTTCCAGTAAATTCAAGATGTCCACTGTCAGCCAGACTTAAAAGGTAAAGACCATGACCTAGAACCTTACAGTGAGGACCTGCCATGGGCGAGTCTTTTGATTGACTTTTATTCTCAGCGTTATATCTTTACCATCATTGTGCATATCTGTATTTTTGCAAGAAATCTGGGTAGGCATATGTAGTTGTCTAATGTTATCTGATACAAACTGGTAGAATGTGACTAATAAGCCTGGTCTTTCCTTCATGGGTCATTGATGAAGCCAGAAATAAGCTATTATGTATGTGTGCTTTCTGGAACTTTCCTCCATAACTGCTCCTTGGATTGTGATAATAGAAATGTTATTATTTATTATTTTACTATTAAATGGTGAATATCAATCCTTAGACTGAGAAACTAAGCCACATTGATGTTCACTTGGTGTCAAATCCCGTATATGGTTCGCTGAAGATACTCAATGATGTCTTAGTCAGTGCTCTATTGCTGTGGGAGACACTATGACCACAGCAACTCTTATTAAAGAAAGCATTTAATTGGGGGTTGATGACAGTTTCAGAGGTTTAGTCCATTACCACCATAATGAGAAGCATGGCGGTGGCAGGCAGACATGGAGCTGAAGAAAGGGCTGAGGGTTCTACATCCAGGTCCACAGGCAGCAGAAGAAAGTGAGCCACTGGGCCTGGCTTGGCTTTCTGAAGTCTCAAAGCACACTCCCAGAGACATACTTCCTCCAACAAGGCCACACCTACCAGAACAAGGCTATACATCTCCTGATTCTTCTGTTCTCTTCCTGGTGACTAAGCATTCAAATATATTAACCTATGGGGTCCATTTCTATTTAAACCACCACACACATACTGATATTGTGTCTTCACGTTGTGGATGGAATCGCTCTGCTTGCTTCTCTTCTTCCCTAAGTACTTTCCTGTTACAGTTTGTTCCTAAATAATTTCCTCCTCCTGACTTAATGAATTAAACCTACTATTTATAAGAAGTTTATAAAATTTTCATCCACTTCAATGAGCATGAAAGTCATTGAAGCAACTATTAAGTCTGGAACACTTTGAAATGTGTTCTTTTCTATATTTCTCAGAAAGATCATCATAAAATAAAGTATTTAATGCAAAATTGTTGTTAAAGCATTTGTTTAATAAACTATATAAAGCACTTTTAGAACAAATGGATGCAGCTAGAAAACATCATTTTGAGTGAGGTAACCCATACCCAGAAAGACAATTATCACATGTACTCACTCATTAGTGGTTTTGAAACATAAAGCAAAGAAAACCAGCCCACAAATCATAATCCCAGAGAACCTAGACAACAATGAGGACCCTAAGAGAGACATACATAGATCTATCTACATGGGAAGTAGAAAAGGACAAGATCTCCTGAGTAAATTGGGAGCATGGGGACCTTGAGAGAGGGTTAAAGGGGAAGGGAGAGGCAGGGAGGAGAGCAGAGAAAAATGCAGAGCTCAATAAAATAAAAAAAGTAAATAAAAAAGAATTAATGTCTGTTGGCACCAAGACAGTATAATACAGTTAGTTATGTGTCCCACGCACTCACAAGTGTCTCCTCTCTGCCAGGTTATTTCTTTGAGAGAGCAGATATAGTTCTGACTTTCAATTTAGATTGTATGACCCCAGGGGAAGTGGATGGGGAATGCCTGGGCATGTAAACAGACTCTCATGCTATGATGTAGAAAATATTATGTCCATGACTGCACCAATATTTTGCAGTAACAGTACAATGTTATCAGACAGAGAGACTTTGGGTCAGGAGATGCTTCTGAGAGAAGTCAGTGCAGAAAAGGGGTTGAGGAAACCCAACTGTGGCGGGTAGCTCTGTAGAAAAGGGGAAGGCGAGTGGGAGGAAGCAGCTGCAAGACTTTGGAGAATCTCTCTTCTGCCATTTGCAAGGTTAGCTAAGACTCACTAAAGACTCAACTGAGTTTTTCTGGTTCTTTTTCAACCAGTTTCTTTGAAGTCATGCACAACTATGTGTTGCTACTTTTGTTTTCATTGGATAGGGAAACATAAGCTCTCAAGATAAACTTTCAAGTTTACATCCCAGTCTCAACTCTCTCTCTCTCTCTCTCTCTCTCTCTCTCTCTCTCTCTCTCTCTCTCTCTCTTTCTGACATAGTGATGGGTTCTGAATTTGTAAAGTCTTTTTATTTCCGTTTATTTTTTGTTTTTACATTTTTAATTAAAAGTTCTACTGACACAGAGCATAAATCAATTAACAGTGTTTTGCCCAGTGACTTTCTATGACCCCACTTTCAAAGGACTAGCTGTGTAATAAACATGTCAGCTATTGAAAACAAATGATTTATGATCATCAGAAATGATTACTCTGTTTAAGTGTTTGAGTGTATTTTCTAAAGCTTGAATAATGTTATATTTTGTACAAAAATGTCCTTCTCCATAAATAAGTTGCATGAGAACTTCAGCCCATCTTATATCAGACAGAATTTTACAAATCATTGTAGTCCAGATTCCTGTCCTTTTGTAACACTTTTCAGATCTGAACTCTCACAGGACTGAGATTTCTAATCTTTAAAATGCAAAAAAGCAAGGAACATTGGCAATAGCTTTATCTGGCTTAATTCCATATAAGTATAATTAGTACCTATACCTCCATATTAATGTGGAGCTTGGGGTTAGTAATGGATAAGGATCCATGAAGAGGACAGAAAACATACTAAGAATTGATCCTTTGGCCACAGATTTGAGCACGCCCAGTAAAATACTATATGTGCTTTACCAAATACCTACCGGAGTTTTGACCCACAATCTACCAACAGAAACATGCGTAACCTTGGATATAAAATCTCCTCATTTTTGTGCCCCTCTGCGAGTTCTCTTAAATATCTTGCTATATTTTTCACTCTGATCCAAATATTCTATTAGGGCAGGTTTTATAAATAGCCATCTCTGATTTCCTTATAAACCACTGGATATTGTAAGATGCAATCAATTGAGAATTAGCCTTTATATAATCCAAATGCACCACAGCAGTGGCAGGCTGATTTCTGTTTTCATCCCACGTCTATGCTTTTGGCTGCTTAGAACACTGCACTTTCCTATATTAAATCTCAGAAATGATGAGTGAGTCTTGAATAAGCCAGATGCAGATTTACACTTTTGCATTAAGTGTAGACTAGGAAGAGGAGGGATAAATGATCCCGAGGCCATTAAAGAACCCCCCCCACACACACACACCTAGTACTTTACAAAAGCAAAATCAGAGGCCAGCAATTTTCTCAAACACTTCCAGAGCCACCCTGTGTGAGATGACAGAGGCCAAGGAACACACAAGAAAATGTCACCCGAGTAAGAGTTAGTAAAACCGCAGTCCTAAGAGTTGCACATTTTAATTGCCAATCAACTGTGTTAGTTTCCATCACTATAGCAAGGTGACTTAGGCAGCTAACGGGAGGATAAAAGAATAATTTCCATGCACGGTTCGAAGGTTACAGTTCACGAGGAATGGCCTCACCTTTATGAGCTTCGGACAACGCAGCACATCTTAGGAGCAGGATATGTGGGATACAAATCGTTGGTCTGTTCAGAAAGAGACACCGTGAAGATGCAGGCCCTCACATGCCCTTAGGGTCAAGTCCTCAAGGCTTTGCAGCTGTCTAGCTAAACCATACCCTTTAAAGGTTTCACATCTACCACCCTGAGGACCCAGCTTTTAACACGCAGACCTTTGGCGATGATTTAAGATCTAAATTAAGACATGTTGTATTCCAGCATCTAAAAAAACTAAAATATGATTCTATTTTCCTCCCCCATACTGCTTCTTCTTACACCTCCCATACATGTCTGCCTTCCTCATTCTTGTTACATATACAAATCAAACAATAAACATATCAATACAGCCTGCTGAGTCCATTCAGGGTTGCTGGCCTGTATGTTTCTAGGGCTGACCACTTGGTATGATGTGGTTAGGAGCTTAACCCTAGAAAAGACAAGTTCCCCCTCCCTCAACAGTCCTACTTATTGCGCAAAGAACATATCATATTTCCGCACCTATGTTGGGATGTCAGCTGAGGTCTTGTTCAGGCAGACACGTTGTCGAGATTTTGTGGGCGTAGCTTCCTCATCATAACTAGAAGGCACAATCTCCTAGCAGACATACTAGACCTCTGGCTCTTATCATCTTTCTGAACATCTTCCTCCATGTTCCCTGGGTCTTGGGTGCAGGAGTTATATTGTAGATATCCACTGGGTCTTGGCACCCAACACTAGGTATTCTCTGCATTCTGAATATTTGTGGTGGCCTTCTGCAATGCTCTCCTGCTGACAAAAGAAAGAAAGAAAGAAAGAAAGAGAGAGAGAGAGAGAGGGAGGGAGGGAGGGAGGGAGGGAGGGAGGGAGGGAGGAAGGAAGGAAGGAAGGAAGGAAGGAAGGAAGAAAGAAAGAAAGAAAGAAAGAAAGAAAGAAAGAAAGAAAGAAAGAAAAAGGGGGAAAATGAAGTTTTTTAAAATGCGGTATGAGATCTACACTTACCTATGGCTGTAAGGATGCATATTTATAATATATAGGAATTATTCTGGCTTAGAAAAGTGGCAGTATTAGGTTCTCCTCTAAGAGCTGTGGCCCCACTAATCCCTGATATTTAGCTATGTTCTCAGTACCAGACATGACTGCTCTCCTTTTAACTGGGCCTTGAATTCAATTAGACAGCTTCTGTTTACCACCAAAGCACAAGTGCCCTATTACACCTTTAGGGATTTCTTGCCACTCTTGCCCCTGATCTCCAAAGGCTCATGACCATAATGTAAAATGTCCTCAATCTGCCTCCAAGCCTGCGAAAGACGTAACTGTTGCAGAATTATTCCAAAGTCCAAAGTCTTTGCCTGATACTCAAGGTATTTCTATAAAAGTAAAAATAAAATATTTATTTCCAAGATTATGTGGTGGGATAGACACAGCACAAGTGATCCTATCTTAGAAAGAAGAAAAAAAAATAATTATGAAGAGGGACAGCCTAAAGCAAGCCTTAAACCCAGCAAAGCCAGCACTGAATCCTAATCCATGGCTCACATTCAGGGCATAATGTGATGAGCTGTGGGCTCCTAATAATTTGGATAGGCCATTTTCTGTGGTTTGCCTGGTTGCAGCTCTCTTTTCCACATAGTTAAGCTGCCTTCGTCAGCTGCCTGTGGCCTCCCATGAGTGTAACCTGCTACTGTACCTCATACTTACAGCTTTCTGAAATTTCATCTTGCTGCACCAGGCTTCTGCACGTTGCTTGATAAAAAGTAAAGACTGCCTGTGACTTGGTACCACTTTTTAAAGCAGCCCTCTTAAAATGATCTATGGTCAATGGCATGCAGTTAAAAGACAGAATGAGCAAGGAAACTGATAAGTATCTTTACAGTTTAAAAAAAAAAGTCTGTGGAAGCAGTATTGATGATTTGTAGGGATAACAAAAAGGAAAAGGGAAACTTTTGTTTTTACATTAACAAATTCATGTTGGAATTTGTTGAACACACTCACAGAAAACTGTGGGTCATATTTGCAAGCATGTCGAAAAAAAGATGTGGTGTTCATACCGACCATGTGGGGAGATAGAATAAAGGATAAATTAAGTTAGACATTTGATTAACTACACCGTGAGTAAAGGGATTGATTGAAATAAATATTCCTGACTTAAATGACACACAAGCAGAAAATTTATTTTTCTGGGGCTCGCCTAAGAAATAAAAAACACAGATTATTTTATGTTAAAAATAACTCAATTGAATAAAATTAGCTTCCAGTACCTCTGAACTGGTAGCATCCTGGGGTTCCTATCAAAACCAAACCAAAAAAGGACTTTTGAAAGGTTTGCTCTCAATTCTAGTCTCACTGGCTCCTCACATCCAAACACAAATGAATGTGAATGAATTCAATCCAAAGTTGCCAGGCATGCTAGGAAATATTGCTCATTGAGCAAAATTAGTGTATATATCAGTAATAGGGAATACAAAATACAATTATATCTCAGACACTATCTATATCAGGAGATAGCACACCGTAGAGAAGATGATTATATTAAGATATTAAAGTTAAAACAATGGAAAGAGAAGGATAGAGCAAGACCTTAAAAAAACTGTCAGGTACAGGCGAAACAAATAAATAAAACTTCCATTAGTGAAAACTGTGGCTATTAAAATTAAGATTAAAGATAATGTAATATACATAAGCAAAAGAAAATTAATCTAATGATTAACCTAAGGAGCTCTGCTCTTGGAATGCAGAATGATATCGCTATTGCAAACAGTTCTATGATAACTTAAAGAGTAAAGCATAATCTTACAGCCTAGTGGTCCCGTGGTGAGATGCATACCAAGAAGCATTAAATATATAGATCAGTGTAATAACCTGGCATGATGAAACGGTTATGAATGAGGGGATTTTACTTATAACCAACATTGTGAAATAATATACACTAGTGATATGATCATACCTGCATTGGAAGACTACTGAGTAAGAGGAAGTCACAAATGATATATACAAAATTATACATGAATATCAAATGGCTTAAATGAAATGAAGGCTATGGATTTACAAGATAGTATGGTATTGTTTTTTCTAGCATATAGATAGATAGATAGATAGATAGATAGGTAGATAGATAGATAGATAGATAGAGATAGATAGATAGAGATAGATAGATAGATAGATAGTATGGTACTGTTTTTTCTAGCATATATATATATATATATAATGGTACTGTTTTTTCTAGTATATATATATGATACAGTACCATACTATCTATCTATATATCTGTATATATTTATGTATATATATACACATACATATACACATACATATATATATTCTCTAAATAGCTTTGCCTATGAATTGAGACAATTGTGAGACAGTGGTGAGATTGTCTTGATATGTTTGGCCTATCCGCATGTCAGTAGATAACTGTCTTGACTGTTCATTGATGTCACTGTGGGTGAAACCACACTCTCTGCAGGTGGTCCTGGGTTGTGTAAAGCAGTTAACTAATCATGAGCCTGCAAGTGAGCTAATATGCCACATTGCTTCACAGTTTCTTCTTCAAGTTCCTACTTGAGTTCCTATCTTACCTCCTCTTATTAATATATTGTTTCCTAGAAGTGTAAGTCAAATACATCCTTTACTATTTAGGTTACTTTTAGTCAGAGTCCATTGTAACAGGGATAGAAATGAAACAAGAACAGACAATACTCTGGGAGGTAAATATCATTAGTGGTGAGAGAGGGTTGACTAGAAAGGAAACTAAGGACATTTGGGGAGGTAGTGGCGGAAGTTTTATACTTACTGATCATGGTGATTGTTACATAACTGCATTTGTCAGAAATCATAATACTTATGGGAAAGAGGTGAATTAAATGCTTGGAAATTAGGAGTCAAAAATAAAGTTGATAATATGAAATAAAACAATCAAAGCAATTTGTTATAAATTATAAGACTTTATACCAATCACCAAGAAATTTAGCTGGGAGATTAATCTAACATTAATGTATCTAACAATTAAGTCACTGTGGTTACTAACTGACTTTTCCTCGAAAATGATTGATGTAAAAACATATTGAAACAATTTAAATCAAACAGACACTGATAAAACTATATCCATTAAACCATAGCAGGAAACAGATGTTCCTTTAGTTAAAGGACACCAATCAGAGGAGAGGAGTGTTCTTGAAGCTGACTGCAATAGGTAATCATTACCACATCTAAAGCTTAAAGCTTATGCAGGGAAGGCTCAAGGGAAGGCTTGGTAAATCACTTGACTTGAAAACCCAAACATCATGCTGTTCCCCCATAACTCCATATCCCACCCACATTATATCCCCATCGCTCATATAAAAGTACCATCTTTGGGGACACTGATAATCCAACAGTGGGGAGGGTAGAAACAGTTGGATCCCCAGAACTTCCAAACCATCCACTCTTGTCTCATTAGTGTGCTTCAGACTAAAGAAGAAATCATTTCTCAAAAGAAGTTGGCAGTGTTTCTAAGTATGACACCCAAGGTTGTTCTCTGGCTTACACACACACACACACACACACACACACACACCCTGAATATATTGAAATAATTTTCAGGAGAAAAATATAAGCATTTCCTGTTGGTAACTTCACAACAAGGCAGACCAGAGTTCAATGCTTGACTCTCTCCTGTTTTTTTTTATTTTTTATGCAGAGTGAGGTTGGATATTTATTAAGTGGATTATGGAAGGGAAGGGGAGAAGGAGAAGAGGAGAGAGAGCGAGAGGGAGAGCGAGAGAGAGAGAGAGAGAGAGAGAGAGAGAGAGAGAGAGAGAGAGAGAAGAGGGAGAAGGGGAGAAGAGGGGAGAGGCAGAAGCTGCCTCTTTGAGAGCGAGATAATTCTCTCCTTCTTGATGTACTACAAAGATGCCAGCTTCCTTGGACATAGGGTAACAAAGCCAGAGATCAAGTAAAGACATAAATGCTGTGAAACCTAGATCGATACACATGGACTATTCAATCCCATAAGGTACTCACTCAAACATTCAATAGGTTGCATTCTTTATAAACAAGTGAGGGGGATTAATAAACCTATTACTCTCTAGAGCTCCAGACAGTTCACAAAAAGTGTTGAAGAACGAGTATCATGTAGAACTCATTTCTATTATGATACAAGTTAGTTACACAGCAAAGATAGAAGATGAGTACAAACCATCCACAGAATTCAAAATTAAAACAACATTTTGAGTAATGCATAGTTAAATAAGATAGCTTGATGGTGACTTTTTAATGTTTAAAGGAAATACTTTCACTAACTTTTTTTTAAAGATTGTCTTTTAGAGGCTGGGGAGATGGCTCAGAGATTAAGAGCACTTGTTCTTGCAGAGGACCTGGGTTTGGTTCCCACTACCTATAACCATCCATAACTCCGGTTCCAGAAGATTCATTGCTTTTTTTCTGACCTCTGCAGGCACGAAGCACACATATGATGCACAGACTCAATTACAAGCAAAACATTCATGGGCATATATTTCAAAATCTAAAAATAAAATTTGGCCTTTATAACTTCATACACACACACACACACACACACACACACACACACACACACACGGTGTGTTCCAGTTATTGGCACCCAACATTCCACCCTCTCATGTCTTCTTCCATCTCTATTTCCCCATTCCTCCTTGCTACAAGTCCTTTTCCCTCTTTTGTGTCTTTGTTTTGTTTTTTTGACTCACTGAGTTTAACCAAGACCATCTGTGTGATCATGGGTTTAGAGTTGTGGACACACAACTGAAAAACAATGGCTGTCCCTCTTCTCAAACCCATCAATGTCTAACAGTTTTACAAGGAGTAGAATCCTATGAGCCCTTCTCAAATAAATACATAGCTTTTGATAGACCCAGTCATTTTAAGGAACACTGTAGTAAGCAACAATAATTATTACATTTTGTCATATCTAGAAGACAGCATTTCATGATCTTTCCCTCTGTCTTCTGGCTCTTGCATTCTAGAAACCTCTCTTGAGCTATTTTGTGAGCTTTGGAGGAAGTGATATAAATGACTGATTTATGGTTAAATGCCTAACAACCACTTATTCTCAGTATCTTGACCATCTATCCATCTCTATTTTAAAAAGAGAAACTTCCCTGATTAGTGCTCAAAGTGGCATCTGTCTACAGATATAATCCTATATTTTTATACATCATCTTGATGCCATGTCCTTTAACTAAACAACTACAGTAAGTTCACTCTAGGGCCTAAAATCACCTAAGTATGGGTTTTCCTGGGTTTATATTACTATATATAGATTCCCCTGTAAGAGCAGGCCTCATATTCAACCAAAGAGTAATTAGGTACAGACACGGCTGTTGTACCAGTATGTACTGGTACTCCCATTCTGCCTGGAAGGTTGGTATTGGAGCTCATAAGGCTCCAGTTCAGCAGCCTTCATAGTGACAACCCAATTTCAGCCTCCATTCTGTCTTGAAACTAAGGTGTATGGTTGCAATATATTCCAAGCCAAATCTTCATAACTTGGTGTATATCACATATATCACTTACATTACTTATGAGATGGCTATTATAATCACTTACATTTTATAGATTAGTTGTTTTGGCGATAAACAATTTGAAAAACTTCTCCATGATCACATCAAGTAATGGTGTAGGATGCGGAAATCAGGAAATTTAATCCAACTCTGTGACACTTAGAAAACATACAGCCAGGCTTGTCAACTGATCAAAAAACAAGAAGTAAGAGAGGACTTAAATTTCTATGCACAGTTAGCATAAAGCGATAGAACAATTTAGTTGTTGTTCTTTACATATTTTTATCTTTGGGCTTTGATTTACCAGCTTTAAAATGGTTAGATCTGTTTTCTTTTTCTCCAGAAAACTTGATGATCTAGGGCATTTGTATTGAATCAAGCACCTTTGTGTTGCGGAAGATTCACTAATACCTTGTCTTTGCGTAATTTATTGTTGAAACATATGTGTGATGCCATTTGCTACTATTGAAAACCTCTGCGGGGTTGGAGAGAAGGCTGAATGTATCTGAGGTGGGAAATGGGAGGTGAGAGTTTTCAGTCCTGGGGACACAGTGGCCATGGAAATGACTTTCTGAATGGACTCTTCTGACTCATAGCCAAAGAGAAACCACAAGAACGGTTGTTAGATGGAGAATGAAAAAGTGAAGGATCATTCTGATGGGTGATTTCTTGCCCCAAATGAGGTAATACACATCTGGAGAGCATAGTTTTAGTGTGTGAATCCATGATTGAAGGGCACAGGAACCTGGGGAGCACGGCGGGCAGTAAGTTCACTTCTCTGTCTGACAACAGACTATACAGAATGGTTTTCTTGACCTTTCTTAAGCTACCTGATATCAAACTTGCTGGGGGAGAGCTGGAAAATTCTATCAAATTGTGTACATGTTGTCAGAAGGTTCCCTTATCTCTGTAAGGAGCTTGTAGACTGCAAGCATTCCAGCAATGGACAAAATATTGATATAATTAATGGACAGAGGGAGGGAAAAAGGGAAAAGCAGAATTGAAAGACACAAAGTTTCAGAAAGCGTGATAGTTAGAATATCTGAATAGCCCCAAAGTAAGGGTGTATCATAGGGCTTGAAACAGTAGAATTGATTAAGTTTTGCATAAAAAATACTATGTATTGTATTTAATAAGTATTGCATGAAAATTGTGTGAAGAGTACTGCAGGAGAAATCGCTACATCCTTGAACCACTGAAGACTAAAACTTAGAAGAGAGTGGATATTTTTTTCCCACAAGTTTATGAGGCTAGAAGTGAAATGTTCAAAGCAACACCAATTTCACATTTCTCCTCCGCAGATACAGCTTCTGGTATCTGGACCCATTCACCCGAGTTAAGAGATTGAATGTTTTATTTGTGGGAAGCTAATCAATAGTGGAGACTAGAAATAATAAATTTGCCTTTGGGGGTCGCCCAATTAAATGGCTCATATGGATCATTCTGTAGTGAAATCAAATGTTGCGAAAACAGTTCCAAATGGCTTTCTGTCACTTATTGACTGTTTAGACTTGCCAAATAGGTGCACTTAAACCAAATATGAACCCTGAAAATAAAGAGAATTCAAATGAAAATCAGCAGAAAATGAAGTAGGAAGAAAATTTATGAAGAGTGTAGGGAAGAGGAGAACTAAATTATTTCAAAGTCATTAAAGAGCTCATGTGAATATAATTATCAGAGACATTAGAAAAATAATTTCCATCCATAAAACAGAACTAAATTACAAACCAGGATATTCTGAAAGTAACACAAAACAGCTTTTAAGTCACCTGGATGTAGTGATTTCTCAAAATAATATATAAATATCACTAAAAATATATGAAGAAATGCTGTCACTAATCATTTGAAGCATTTAGATAAGTATCCAACTCTGCCTCAAATGCCTCTAACTCGGAGGATGAAAAGATCCATTTCATCTTGAAAAGACATTGATGTAAAAAAAAATAAACAAAATGTTATTCCCTAAAATCCCTAATACTGTTGATGGAAATGTGAAGTAGCATAGCCATTAAAGAAAATAGTACAGAGATTAAAAAAACAATTAGATGGCAAGCTACCATGAGATTCATCGGTCCTTTTACTGGCCATGCATTCAAGGGAAGTGAGCTCAGTATGTTGAAGAGACATCTTCACTTGCATGTTTAATGAGGCGGTGTTCATAGTAGGCAAGATGCATAGTCAGCACAGGCATCCCTAGACAGATGAGTGAGTGGGTGAAGAAAGTTCAGCAAGTACCCACAGTGGTGAATTACACAGAAGAGAGAAATGCACCGATATAGATAGAACTAGAAGACGTTATATTAAGTTTAAAAAATGCAAGGCCTGAGATATTACCAAGGCCTGTTCTCACAGGTAGAGTGTTAAAAACATGGATCTCGCAGAAGTAGAGACTATGCTAATGGTTGCCAGAACTCTGCCATGGGTGTTGAAAAGCGAAGGTGGAAACAGCTTTGCTGACGGCTCTTGGGGTACAGGTGGATAGGAGGAAATTGCTTCTCATAGTCTATAGAGTAGGAGGAGAGCGTGATACAGGGCATTTCGAAGGCTGTCAACCCCTTAATACATTTCCAAGATGAAGGGTATGTCAGTTTCCCTGCTCTAATCATTACAAATGGTATGCACAGATTGGAATTTATATTGCACCCCTTAAACACGTGTAGCTACTCTGTGTGGCATATTTTTAATCATAAAGTAAACATGAAATGAAGCTTAGCTGTAGATTTCTACTGTCGCAGAGGGTCCCTGTCATTTGCCCCCTCTCCCCACCTCGTCTGTCGGTCAGCCACCTGGGTTTAGCTTAGCTCTCTTCTTACTCCTGCGCTGCTGTGTTTGTTCGCCTTGTTTTGTCCACCACGTTCCTCCGTGCAAACCTTACCTTAAACTCCCTCAGAATTCACTGACAGCATTGGAAACAGAGGATGGAAAACTTTGATGAAATTTCAAGGGAAGTACTGGAAACCATAGTTGTCTGATTAACAGTGCCTGTCAGCTGCGCAAGCTCATACTATAAACCACCTGCACATACACATAATATCGTAAATTTTTAAAAACCAGTGAACAAGAGATTATGAAAATTTCCAGATAGCGGTAGAGAAAGACAACTCATATAGAAAACAAGGAAAGGTTTTTTTTTAAAGCTATAGCCCTAGACTTTGATTATTATTAAACATTTTCAAAATTAAAGAGCATATTGATTCGGTGTACAGTTCCATTTCTAATCAAGTTGTAACTCAAGAACAGAAAAAGAAACAACCAACCAACCTATGAAACAAACAAACAAAATGGATTCCCAAGCCTCCTTTTTCTAGGAAGTGATAGCAGCAACCCTTTAGGACAGATGTGACTCGGGAAGTTGGAGCTTTAATGCAGAGGGCAGCAAAAATTTTGCCTGACAGGCAGTCTCAGGTAAGCAACTACACCCTGGGCCTGGAGTAAACCAAGTCCAGCCTGGACCGTGTGGTCTTAGTACTGCAAAGTTCACGTCTCTAAAGGAGAGGTGGAGTCAATAGAAAAGTTGATGTATAAGCATCTCTTCAGAGAAGGCATAGGATTCCAAAATGTCCCTGAAAACACATCCAGAAAAAAAAAAAAAAACGTTTTTGACCTACTCTTCTCAAATCTAGCTTCTTCGTTTCTGCTTAACTGCTGACTTTTACTGCTCTAGCTGGAAGCAGGTGAAAAGACTTTTTGCGTCACTCCGTTCTCCATCTGTATCAGAAGCTGTCCATCTCCATCATTTTCTGCTTGGTAATGGAGAAATGAAAATGAGGAGAGAAAAAACTGTTCCCAGCTAGCTGGCTGACAAGGTGCTAAGTGGGACTAGCAATATATTAACATAGCTAACGTCAGCATTGTGGACCTCTGGAAACCCTGAAGAAAAGGAGTTAGATGCAGATATAGCCAAAGCTGCTCCGCAGTACGTTACTGGAGGCAAATAGGGGAGAGCTCCAAGTGCACCCCAAAACGCGAACATGCTCTACAGTCATCCTCCCAGAAATGCAAGTAAGGAACTGTTATGAGGAACTACACTGGCCTTTCGCAAGGACCCATATTAATGCTTAGGATGCTTCATGGCCATCTGTCTCAAAGCCAAAGTGAAATCACACGGTACAAGTAGGAACTTCAAAGGAGAAGAACATACTCACGCCTGTGCCCTTAAGCTCCACAAACACAATGCGGGGGACAGTTCTTCTGCAGCTAAGGAGACAGGCACAGGAGGCTGGTTTTATGCCCTCATCTGTCCTTCTGACAGATATACCCCAGAACAGTTTCTGGAGTTTCACAAAGAATTATTCATCATACCACTCTATTATTCTTCCACAACCAAAGTCTTGGTTATTAGATCTTTCCTCTTTCAGCCATACATCTTTTTGCGTCACAGTGGTTATTTATCAGTTTCTGAGGGTGGATGCTACATGCTCTTAGATACAGAGAGCACATTTGGAGCTCCTTTCTCTCCATATGAAATCCAGACTCCGGAACTTACCAATTTGTCTACTTTGAGCAAACGTACTTCATCTTTCCATCTCAGCACAGAAGCAGCTGTATCACTCTCAGATTTATAGCCTCAAGGAAGGAGATCTGATACAATCACCCATCATACTGCTGAATAAGATGCCCCATTTTTGAGAGAAGTCCAGGTTGATTACAAAGGAAACCTGGCTGTCTGTACAACTTTGGCCCTAGAACCAGAAGTCTGAGGTCCAGAGAAAACTCACTTGATTTCAGAAGGTTAGGACTGTCAAGGGGTTAGCTTTTATCACCATCCTCACCATGCCACTCCAGGGAGTGGGTCCACATTGCTGTTACTATTATGCATTATTGCTATTTTGTGTGACGTTAGGTCAAAGTTAACACAAATGGCAATTCAAATAGACACATAACCTCCAATTCAAAGAGGGTCTAGCATTTTCTAATTAATGTTTGGTCCTGTCCTGCAAGTTTAAAGGGCAATGTTCTGGTCAGCCCAATCCCTCTGCCTTTTGTAGGTTTCTAGCAGAAGTATAGACACAAAATCTACTTTATCCGTTAAGGATGACTAAATCCCAGGCAGGAGAGTGCATGTGGTCCAAGACTTGCATTGGATTCTTAGTTCGCCATATTCACAACCCCCAGTTTATTAACTGCCTTACAGTGAAACCCTTCAGTTCTCTGCATCTTTCCTGACCATTCACTGTTCCCTTCTGAAGTAATCTCTTTTCCTGAAAACTCTGTAAATCCTTTCTCATGAAATCTAATCTGTAGCTATCTATTTTTTGTTTTTGTTTTTTTATTTTATTGATTTTTATTGAGCTCTACATTTTTCTCTGCTCCCCTCCCTGCCTCTCTCCTATTCTTCAACCCTTTTCCATGGCCCCCATGCTCCCAATTTACTCAGAAGCTCTTGTCTTTTTCTACTTCCCATGTAGATTAGATCTATGCATGTCTCTCTTAGTGTCCTCATTGTTGTCTAAGTTCTCTGGGATTTAGATATCTTTATAAAATAAACTCTTTTATTTATAAAGAATATGTTGGGTAGGAACACATCAGTTTGGCTAAAATGAGACGAGCTGAACTTTTGAACCTGTTCAATATTTCTAGAACTCTTGCCCCGAGGAAGGTGTACCCTTTCTATTCTCCCCTAGTGTACTCTCCACTCCCTCCCCGTTTCTCCTGACTTTCTTCGTTGTCCATCAAATGTTCCAAGATACTGTGGGGCTCTTGGCAAGTCTCAGGCCCCTTTACTTAAGTGGTTTGGGACCTATCTTTGAGGCAATGGTTCTTCGAATTTTTATACAATTCCCTCTAATGGAATCTTACATGATTGTCCAATATATAAATTCCTGGGCACTCAGCAGTTACTGACTGGCAGATTCTTGATGGGTAAGAGACATGTAGCTAGGAAATCTGCATTTTAATTCACTTCCAAAGCCACTCAAAAACAGTCAAAAAGTAGAATTGGTACTTGAAAAATCTTAGAATGAAGAAGATATGACAGTCATTGTATTGAAGTTGAAGACAATATAATAAGAATCCCAACTTCAGTCTTCATTGATGCTCAGTTCTGAGATATCATTATATTGCGTGAATTAAAAGGAAGTATGAGACTCCAGAAATCTAGAAGCTGAGGCTTTGGGAAGTATCTTTAGAAGAAATCCTGAATTTTATCATACAAGAATCCTGTTGTGACCATTTTGATGCAATCAAGCTGTTAAGTCGTTAGAGGAAGAATCTTGAGCACAAGGAAGGGGTCTGCCCTTGTTAAAAGTCATGAAGAAAGACAATGGAATAGGAAAGACAGCTATAAATAAAAGATTAAAAGAGTTGTCTCCATTTTTAATATCATTATTCTATTGTATTGAATATCTTCCTTCCATTCTTTGATACCCTCTCCATTTTCACCTCTCCCCTCTTCTCTGTTGGTCCCTTTTATTCTCTTAGACTGGTTCTCCTTCACCTAACATGACAACTGAATAGGTGTGTGTAGCTTTATTTATCTATATAAAATCTAGAATCCACAAGGGAGAGGACACCCATTTGTCTTTCAGAGACCTAATTTGATTAATGTGATTACTCTCAGCTCAGTTGCATCCATTTACCTGCAAGCTTCATTCTTCCTTATGACTGAATCTGTTCATTTCTGACCATGGGTCAGAGGGATCCACACGTTGCTGGCCTTTGACCCACCAGCAACATTAACTTCCCATGCCTGATTTACATTGGACACCTAGGCAGTCTGGTTTTATTCATGAGAGGCAAAACCTGGACCAAGAGATTGATGAAACCTTCCCAGCAATACCAATGTCCAATGCCTTTGAAGTCAGAGCCACAGGCAGGACTGGTAGCCACAGTATCAGGTGGGTGAGCATGTTGCAGCAGCAGCAGCAATGAGACCTTGCAACAAATGTGAAATACTTTCCTACAACTTTCTGAAACTTTCCATAGAGTTATTGTCCCACATAAGAGTAAGGGACTCAAGCAGAGTGAAGAACCCTGGAAATGCACTTGTGATTATGTATGATAACCCAAAATCATAATCCTAGCAGGTCACTCCAGCTATTTACATGTCCTTGTAACACAAAGCCTTCAGACAGAATTTTTAATATAGGAATTAGTCTCTTATATTTATCACATTTATATAAAGTTAAGTGGGTTTTCCCATCTTCAGGAAAGAATTTGTTGTATTTTTCAAGAAACCCAAGCAAAAGAAAAGCACAAAGAAGCAGAGCTAATATGATCTCTAAGGTCGGAGAGGGTCTGAGGAAGTGAGCTCCAGTTTATGGCTGGCTTTTATTTAATTGTTCATTTTACAGCAAAAGCTTGTGCCCCGAGGGTATCTAACATAAATCAATGAATGAAATATGAAGACATTTCTAGCACATTCTGTCTTGTCTTATGTTTGTATTATTCTATCATCATTTGGTATTTTGAGCAGTTTTTACAGATTTCACTTGTTATCATAAAATCTTTTCTAGGAAAAAATTGAACATTCAGGCCATGGGGATAGCTCAGTTATTAAAGAGGCTGGCGTACAAGTGAGACGGTGTGGGTTCTGTCCTCAGAAGGAAGTAAATAAGCTAGATGTGACAGCATGTGTCTGTACTTCCAGCACTGGGAGGGGGGTGGGGGTACACAAAGGAGTTCTGTGGCTCTCTGGCTATGAGTATTGCTGAATTGGTGAGACCCAGGTTGACTGAGACCCCATCTGGAAAAATAACATGTGAAATGATTTTGGAAGATGCTTGGCATCACTTTCCGGATTCCACATGTTTGTACATTCTCAAATACATAAGCCCCAACTAACATTTATATAATTCATTCTCTCTCTCTCTCTCTCTCTCTCTCTCTCTCTCTCTCTCTCTGAGATAGATAAATGATATGCAGACAGACACATACACAGACGGATGATACATATATCGGTCATTTATGAAAGAGCTGAAGCTATCATAGTTTATCTATTATCACTATTATTTTTTCCTTCTGTACATGTATAGGGAAAGAAATAAGAAGGAAGGCACTTTTACAGATTTATTGTGTATTGTGCAAATATTCTTGTCCCCAACTTCATATGTATTAAAGTATGCTTTAGTAAAATACTAAATTCAGAATTCAAGTACAACTATACATTTCAATAATTATAACCATTTCCTGAGAGCAAACAGAAAAATAATGATCACGGTTTGATGATGGAGTGTTTGGGTAAGGAAGGATTCAGGATCTAACTACATTTTTCTATTTTTGATTTCCACCTCATGGTAGAGTGCTTGTTTTTATTGCAGATCACTAGCTGGGCAGCCCAAGGGTAGTGCCTCCGTGAGGCAGCTCAGAGCAGTTGGGTTCAGACTTAAACACAATGATTCCCTTACAGCTCTTAAAGGATGATAAAAGGGGAGTGCTTCCTTTAAAAGTTACTGGACCAACAGACTCATCTGGAAGGATAATGTCACGTGGGTTTCTAGTCTATCTAGAAGTATTCAGCACTTGTAAGGATTTTTTTGCTCTGCCGTATAATTTGGAAATGATGTTTAAAATGTGGCTAACAATTCATCATCAATTTCTTTCTTCTTTCTTTTTCTTTTGGATATTCAAGACAAGGTTTCTCTGTAGCTTTGGAGTCTGTCTTGGAACTAGCTCTTGTAGACTAGGCTGGTCTTAAACTCACAGAGATCTGCCTGCCTCTGCCTCCTGAGTGCTGGGATTAAATGCATGCAACACCACCACCTGGCTCAATTTCTTTCTTTGTATGATGAATAAAATAATAATTTGTATAAGAGCCTATGCATTCGTCTATACTTATTGAGCAAGCCATGGAAAGTCATAAATATGTTCTGACCTTTGATATTGGAATCATTTTTTAGGAAATAAGCTTGTCTTGCATTTCATTACTTATATTTGGACAGACCACAGGTCAACTGTGAAGTAACCAGGGCTCATTGGGAAAATGACAATTGTAGGTTTCTTCCCTCTGAGAAGGATATACTTTGTCCACACTTAAGATAGCTACTATTTGTTTTCATCACTGAGTCATGACCTGGATGTCTAATTTTGATTATAAACACTGCATGTGAATGAAGGCCATCAACTCAGCACATTGAACCACACATAGAACCACCCTTTGTGGGTTTGCATTATTGACTTTATATGACTACAGTTATTAATGCCTCCTTTTCCAGCTAACATATGTGTTGGAGCCCATGTGGCTCCAACACAGATATCTATTTTCCCTAACTGGACTGGTACAGAGGCGCAAGGAATAACCAGACACAACTTACACCGTTATTACGGAAAAGGGCATCTCAGGCATCTTCCTCCTGAAGATCTCTCCTGAAGCTCTCCTTTAAGATCTCTGTGTTTATTTTCCAAACATCTTTTATACCAATACATAAACTGGGCGGGAAAATGCATCATCATACTGTCTCCTAGGTAACCAGGTGAATGGCCTTTTGTCACATCCGCATCGACCTGTCTGCTGAGTATGTTAGCTCTCACATAGGCCTGAATTAGCATCTCTATAAGGCATCCCCTAAATTACAGAGAAAGGGAGCAGCCAACATCCTGACTTTTGTCAGGCAGAGACAGCTGTCTGCAGGGCTAGGTGATCACTTCGGATCAACCCCATGGCTTCAGAGCCTACCTGCTACACCAATAAGAAATATGGGCCCACACATATGCCACAAAAACACTTGAAAACCAAGTGATGAGTCTTCCCTGGATTGTCTGGGATTTTAGTAATAGAACAAGAGTAAATGAGACTTACTGTTTGATATAGTTCCTATATGTGGTCCAGAACGTGAGTCATATTCAGTACCTTGAGCAAAACCCATAGCTGTAAACAAAAATATTTGGAAGCATGAACTTCTGGAGTTGATTACATTTAATATTCTGTCATTACCCGTGTGTGAAAAACAACAGCATCATTTAATGAGGGAATTCTCACAATTTTTTCATTAACTTGCTTTGTTTTCTCTTTGAATAGAACATTAATCCTTAATTTTCTACTTGATTTTGCAAGTAACACCATGCTGTGATTTATGCTCCATTCAGCTTTCAGAACTGCAATGTTAGTGGAGTCTCTGCCTTTACTTTAAGGATTATTTTTTATTCTATTATTTTACTAATTCAAGAATAGCACATTCTGGTTTTATTTTTTTCTTTTTTTACTCTGCAGAAAGATTTGGCTTTCTGCCAGTGTTCAACAAGCTCCAAATTTGTTTGAAAAATTCAATCAAATATGCGCTATGCATATCAATGTAACTCCAACGTACACACTGGCTTTTTTTTTTAAACATGAAATTCTTATTAAATGAGTTTTTAGTAAAAGAATGACAATTATAGAGACAAGAGTTCACCTTGTGAACTATTTAGCAAAATAAACTTGTGTGTAGGTAGCTGTAAGCTTCCTTCCTAAAGGTCACCACTAGAGTCTTAGGTAGGATTTATCAGGAGAGCAGATAAACACTGGACGGAGGTGAAAGACAGTGTCTTATTTGCTGGGTTTTTCCACCCTAGTGTCAGGCCGAGAAAATTATTGATTAGTGAATATTCAGAGCTCTGTATGTGGTAGTTGTCTTTGATTTTGCTGAGCACGAAGGAAAAGAAAATCCAAACCAGTCTGAAGGAAAAATGATGGTTACAGCCTGAATGCTTCCAACCTTGTAAAAGAAATCAAGCGCAGTATCTTCCTGGTCTCTAATTTTATTGGACTTTTTCTCAGTTATCTCATTGCTGTTTATGTGTTAGGTCCTCAAGTCGAACTGGTTTTATATAAAGTGGTTATGAAGATGGTGATAAGATTTGATCTTATTTACAAGAGTCTGTGTGTGAGAAACCTAAGCAGTGATATCGGGAAGTGGAGCCACCTGGGAGGGTGCTTGGGCCATTGAGGCGCCCCCTTCACAGGTGGGATGAATGGGTTTGCTATTTGAGAGAGGGCTCATTCCAGAAGGGTGAATGCAGCCTCTATTGTTCTTTTAAAAAGAATATGATGTTGGAATGCCCCGGGCGGCTCGCAAAGCAGCTTCTAGTCCGACAAGGATGGCTGTGGGTCCCTGCAAGATCTCCAGGGTGGCAGCGCCATGCAGCCGGGGGAGTCAGGCGAGCGGTTACGGCGGATAAAAGGCTCACCGGACATAGTATTATTTAAAGAAGAGGGAGACATTTATTGCTTAAAGAAGAGGAAAACAGAGAGACATAAGAAAAACATAGAGAGAACAAAGACACACGTACACATGACATGAGACAAACACACAAGAGAGAGAAAAGATGGCCACGGGGGGGGGGGGGGGGGGTCAGAAGTAGCTGGGGTGGGTGTGGTTAGTCCTTAAAGTGACCGCAAAAGAATAACAGCCTCCTCCAGCCTCCCCTCTCAGGCTCTTACCTAACTGCGTGTTTTATGTGATGATGCTTCTGTCTTGTGATGGCTCTGCAACACTGACTCCATAGAATGCTATCACCTTGATATCCGATCCTGGATGCCCAAGTCACCAGAACTGTCAGAAAGAACTGTCGATATCAGATATCATCTATGAAAATTCTACGTTAGGAAAGATTCTCTCTCTTCATGGATAAAATAGGAGTCGTATGGCCAGTCTTTCTGAAATGTTTCAGTTAGAGAATTAAAAACAGATATCAGCATCTCTTATTTTAATTTATACTGACTTGATTAAATTTTTATTTTTAGTTTGAGAAAGCATGATTAAATTCTTAGATTACTTTATTAAGAAAAAAGTTTCAAGTGTGCAGATACAAATTTTCTTAGAGAAATAGAAGACACAAAATTCGTTAGAGAATACTTTAGAGACTTCTGCACCAACACACTTGAATATGTGAGTGAAACATATTTTAAGTAAACATTTATTTAGAATTTTCACTCAGTTGAGGCAAAATCTTAAAGGGGCCAAATTCCAAAATGGAAAAAATACCTTTTTTTTAAAAAAAGCACCTTAAAAGCGGCATTTTTTTTTTTAATTCTTTGAGAGTGTTTTGAGGGTTTCTTGTTGTTGTTGTTTCATGTGTGTGTGGTTTGGTTTTCAAGACAGTGTTTCTCTGAAGCTTTGGAGCCTGTCCTGGAGCTAGCTTTTGTAGATCAGGTTGGCCTCAAATTCACAGAGATCCTCCTGTCTCTGCCTCCCGAGTACTGGGGGATTAAAGGCGTGCTCCACCACCACCCGGTGAGAGTTATGAATTTTAAACAAGTTTGGATCATAATCACCCCAACTTTTCCATCACTTTTAAATACAGTTGGATATTCCAGATGTGTCCTGTACATTTTCTGCCCAGATCCTGAAATCCGACGTTTCTCCAAATGACTTTAATATCTGAATAAAATTAAATTAATTGAGGTTTATGCCCAATTGATTTTATATTTTGAAATATGGTTAAGAAATCATCCTAAATTTAGTCTCAGCTTATAAAAAAAATCACTCAATTTCTTCCACAGTGGTTGTATTTTTATTTCAGATTCATTTAAGTTTATTTTTGTGTATGTCGTAAAGGGATAAATCCAGCTTAATTTTATCTATATGATAACACACTTTTTCTTACACTTCTTACTTTCTCCTTTAGGTTTGAGGGAATGTTTGATACAATGCTATCAGTTTAGTGGTATGGCATCATTCTCAGTTATTGCATCATGACTTTGCAGTATCAATTTGGTTCATTTCTTTCAGATGCTCTCTCTCTCTCTCTCTCTCCCTCTCCCCCCCCCCCACCTCTGTTGCATATACACGTGTGTGTGTGTGTGTGCGTGTGTGTGTTTATATTTGTTAGAACTTAGGAGGTACATGTGCACATTGCTTACCACCTTGTTTATTGAGTGAGACAGGCCCCACCTTTTGAATAGGATTCATCTCTTTAGCTTATCTAAGGAACCAGCTTGTCAGGGATTATAGGTGTATCACCATGTGTACCTGGCCTTTACCTGGGTGCTGAAGACCTGAACTCTGACCCTTATACCCTGCATAGCCAGTGCTTTACCAATTGACCCATGTTCCCAGTTGCATGACCCACTACTAGTCTCTTAGCTTAGTTGGTGTCTGCTGTTTCCCCCACTGTGACAATTCTGCTTTTTGTGTAAGTAGCAAACAGCCTGTTGAGAATTTAGTTAATAGTATATTATGAGCCAATCGAAATGATCTGACTCCAGTCTACTCTTTTTAGCACTGAATCCTTTCTAAAAATTTGCCTTGTGTCAACTATTTCCCCTCCTCTCAATTTTTTTCTATTGGTTTGAATTTTGACCTAAGGAAACCTACCCATTTACTTTTATCACCGTGGGTACCTATTTTCTTAGTCTATCTGATTAATAGAAAGTTACACATTATTCCAAATTTAGATATTGACTCTTTCATCTGAGCTTTTTGTTGTTGTTGCTACTGGGTTTGTTTTGTGTGTGTGTGTGTGTGTGTGTGTGTGTGTGTGTGTGTTACCACAGCTTCTGGGCATTTCCCAGGGTTCCCATGTAATATCTCTTTCCCAGAACTAATCTAAAATATATAGGAGTCTTCCATTTGAGATTAGTATTGGGAAATCAATATATGAGTAGTAGTTGTGCCCCCAGACTTTTATTATTTGTAGGACTTCTCAGTAGACAGAAATAGTAAAGTATGATGTATATATCTAAAAATCTGATGTGTGTGTGTGTGTGTGTGTGTGTGTGTGTGTGTGTGTGTGTGTGCATACACACAGTTGAGATGATGAGTTGTGGTGATCAAGGGGGAGTGAGAGGAAGTTGGGGGTAGATACAATCAAGAAACATTGAATATTTGTAGTACATTCAGAGGGCAAAGTAAAAGACAAGTTATTATTCTTCAATCTATAACTCAAGATTGTGACTAATACCATTGTATTAGTTAGCATTCTATTGCTGTAGTAAAACACCATGATCAAGGCAACTCAAAAAAGAGAGAGTCTATTGGGGCACAAGGTTCCAGAGTTAGAGTCCATCATGGTCATTTTGATGTTTTGACTTTCGCTTTTACTTGTAATACTTTCTCTGACTGTGGGAAAGTACTTAACCTTCATGGCCTTAAATATGCTTTTTATTAACCTCTTGTAATGTCAATCAGAGCTGCTAGATAATATCTAGGAAAACAAGTCTGTTGAGTATTGCACATTTTATTTAAACATTTTTCTTTAGTCATTTTGTGTGTGTGGAGATATGTTTACATGTGGAGGTGCATGTGCCACAAATGTGAAAATCACAGGGTGACTGTGGAGTCAATTGCTTCTTTCAACATTTAGATAGTAGGCACTAGACTCAGGTCGTCAGGCTTGGCACCACCTACCCTTACTTTCTATGCCGTCTTGTCCTTGTTTAGCCATTTCCTCTTAGTGGCAGAGAAACACATCAAGTAATACTTTGATTGCTTTGCAACTTTTTGAATGTTGTAAAGACAAAGAAATTAATTTATATCTTGCTCTAAAAGTTATTTTCAAATATAACTTTTGAAAGTTGTGCTCTATTTGGATAAGATATCCAATATATGCTTCCTACACGAGATTATAAAATTATGCCTTGACATTGAAATCAGAGTGTTTATTTTACTTTAGTCCTTTTGTATACTTTGTTTTTAATGTATAACAAAAGCCACAGAATTAACTGTATTTATATGCATAAATATTTGTATATAGTATAAACAACGATTATTCCCAGCCGCTTATTTTAAAAACTTCACCATTTTCCACTTTTTTGTGGACAAGCAAGCACCCCCTTATGCTACATCAAATCTCCATATGCATTTGAGTCTTCTGAATGTGGCGTTGTCTGCCTGATTCTTTGGCCTATAAGTGTATTAGCATCAACCTGTTTCATATCCTATTCTTTTTGAGCCGGAAGTCTGCTAATAGCAAGGACAGGACTGATTCTCGGGAACAGTCTATGAGGTAGATATCACCTAAGGGACCGACCTCACTGATGAAAGCTGTAGTCTTCCAGGTCAGTGGGGATGGAGAGAAACAGGAGTGGGTGGGTGGGAGAGAAATGGAGGTGGATGTCATGAGGAAGCGGCAGTTGGTCTCTCATTAAGCTCGAAAGTGAGGATGACTGTTGAGAGACATCATGACAGAAAGAAACTGTTGATCTCAACCCTCCCTGGTTAAGGGTAAATTGAATGTAGACTTCTGAGAAGGGACATAAGACAAAAACTCTGGGTGAAAAGGGACACAAGACAAAATCTCTGGGTGAAGCAGTTTTCTCTCATACTCTCTGCTCTGTCATTTTTTATTTATCTTTTTTTCTTATTGGTTTTTTAGGTCAAAGTGCAAAGGATTAGGCTTCATTATGGCGTTTATCTGATGACAAAGAATGTTGAACCGTCAACTGTCTATTGACCCTGTTTCTTCTTTTGAGAGCTATGTATACAGATAATAGTCCATTTAATGGCTGGAAGATTTATGGTAAGGCATGATTCTAATTTCTGTAGCTCTGAATGTATTTTAGTGCTAAACCTCCATTATACCCCCCCCAAACACACACACACACAGACACACTCATACACACAATGCTTGCTCATGTACTTCGAGCATAGCTTGTTCTGGAAGAGCTTTCTGTAGAACTATGATTGCTGACTCCTTAGCTGGCAGGATTTTGGACAGGAAGAACAAGTCCTTCACAGCTACAAGAGTCCTGCGTAGGAGAGCTCAGTGCAGGCCACATGCTACACTGTGATTTTGTTTGCTTGTTGTTGTTGTTGTTGTTGAGATATAGTTTTGCTATGTAGTTAAAAGTGGACTGGAACTCGTAACTTTTATGCTTCTACTTCCTCAGTTCTGGTATTACAGACAAGTACCAGCTTGCTTGTCTTACCTCATTTTTTTATTATTATTGTTTTCATTGAGCTACACATTTTCCCACTCCCCTTCCTTCTTTCCTTCCTTCTTTCCTTCCTTCTTTCCTTCCTTCTTTCCTTCCTTCCTTCCTTCCTTCCTTCCTTCCTTCCTTCCTTCCTTCCTTCCTTCCTTCCTTTCCTCTCCCCTTCTACCCTCTACCTTGCCCTCCCCCATGCTCCCAATTTACTCAGGAGATCTTGTCTTTTTCTCCTTACAAAAAATAATATTTCTCTCTAAATAAAATTTTTAATTGGCCTCTCAAGTTATTTTCTAATCTATATTTCAAATGTACTTTAAGATGCATTCAATGAGACATTTACTGGCTGTCTAATATATCCCATAAAGAACAACAAAAAGGTAGCAATTTTTATCATTGAATTTAAGTTATTTTCTCCAGACTATTTCAATAATGTATAATTTTGTAAATCATTCACCGTATCTTAGAGTTCACACGCATGGTGATTTCCTTCGTGTCTTCTGTGTTGTATCACATATTATGCTGGGCAGTGTCAAGACCAAGATACCCAGGGGAGATGAAGAGCTCACACATCCTCAGTCAGAACAGAAGCAAAGACCCTGGATCCCCAATCGCCTGCGACCCACAGAGGTCTGCTGGGTCTCAGTCCAAGTCTGACCTCCAGAGAAAGGAATGTCCTTAGAAGCATCCCCTCTGTGGAGGTGTGAGTGGAAGAAGACTGTTGTTGTCAAGGGAACATCGGTTTGGTGCCAGGTAGTCTGGAATGCTGGTGCCAGATGTTTATAAGAGCTGTCTGAGAAATAGGCTGCTGGACCCCAAGAGAACTTAGATAAGTGACATTCTGAAGTCCCCTTGGCTATGGTACACAAAGCTTGGTGCAATGCTCTTGACAGACATAGAAAAAAGACATCATTCAGAACCTGGTCATCACACCAAATATTTCTTCCAGGCCACATATTTTCCCTTCTACTGATAATAGTCTTCTCCACTCCATTCTTTTGGGTTTGAGTGGCTGGGTGTTAGATCTGCATGTATATGTGCATGAGCAGGTACACACAAATGTGGCATCCATTGGAGGGTTTTGAGTGTCCTCCTCTATCCCTTTTTGCCTTATTCCCTTGAGACATGGTCTCTCTTAAACCTGGAGCTAGGCAATGATCCTCTGGGCACCATGTCAACAGCTCTCGGTCTGCAGCTTTGTGCAGCAATACCCAATGATTTGCGTGGGTTGTGGGATCTGAACTCATGGGTTGTGGGATCTCAACTCTGGTCCTTGTGCTTACAAAGACATCTTACCCACAGAACCACCTCCAGCCCTCTCCCACTGAGTTCTTTCCTTCTAGAAATGTGTGATCATTTTTTTCAATCTCCTAATTGTGTTCTTATCATTTTGCCACTCATGCAACATTTTCATCTTTTTGACTTTCATGTTGAGGCATCTGTCATCTCCAAGGTCAAGGCCAGTGCTGCCATTATTTATTCTGCTTTCTGAATACACGCTTGACGTCTTCTGGCTGTTCAAATGGAGTCCTCAAGAATGCCGGCTACTTAGTTTATTTTACGGTAGCCTAGCAATGTGGTTTTGTTTGGAGTCTCTGAAGTTATTGAAGATGTGGTATTGGAAGATATATTTTGCTGTGTGCACTCTTCTAGTTTCCCTGGAGTTGATTAAATCTGCTCTAGCTATCCCTGCTTCTTGTCTTTATTGTCTTTCCATTGTTAGACATTTTAATTTCTTTCTGATTTCAACCAAATGCCTATATTCAGTGATAGGTTGCAGGGTTTGTGTTTCCAAACCATAGGTAAGACAAGGGTTTGTTTGTTTGTTTCTCTACGGTAACTGCTGGCCCTAATAAGAAAGGATCTTTGCTGAGATCTAGAGTATGAAAGTGGGATCTGGATTCTCCTTGTGGATTTTGGGTGCAGTACTTTCTTGCACATATTAGGTAAATGTTTTCTGATTCAGTGTCCCTGGAGGGAGTCTTCCAAGGCAGAATCACCATTTTATTTGAAAGGTTGTTTACTTAGATCTTGTTTGTAGGAACGAAGTGTCCCACAGTCCTGGAATGAATTAACCTTGCTAAACACCTGACACATTTCATCGGAATCCAACAGCAGCTGCCTCTGGAGAGAGAACATGTTGGCAGTCCTATTGAATAAATGCATTTATTTTTCTTGGTGGCCCTCTCTTCTTCATCAGTCTAGAATTGTGGGTTACTAAGCTTGGGTGAGCTTCATAAACAATCACCTCTATCTGTCAGGAATTCTCCTCCAAGTTGTAACCGTTTAATTACAGACACCCTGCTGGTTTTCTCAGTGAAACAGTGAATTTAGCCATGTGATGTTTCCCGTATGCCTTCATGTTTTAGGAGGATTCATGGACGGCAGAGAAGTCAGCCATCTTGAACACGGATCTCTGATAAAACTTTGCAAAGTAGGAAGCCAGCATTTTGAAATCTCACTGAATAATAAAACATAAAAATAATTTGTTTCTGTTGTAGTTGTCTTAAATGGATTTAGGAGTACATGCTACCCCTGTGGTGAGAAGAAAGCCTCAGAAAAAGGAGGAAATAATAGGACATGGTGCTTGGAAAAGAAAGGTCAGCCAGGGGAAGGGTAATGAAAGACGCCTGAAGCAAATGTGCATTAAAATGCAAGCATTGCTTTTACTTTCTCTATTCAATAAGAAGCTTAATAATTACCAAACAGTAAGGAAAGGTTAGGGCAGAAGATATTTAAAATTATTATCTGTTAAATTATTTAATTTAATTAGTTAAATTATTTAAACTGAGTAAGAAAATGACTAGAATTTTGAGCAGCAGTAAAATGTTTACATTCTGTACCATGTAGTTGAGACAGAGAGAAGGTGAATATATTCAATTTATTAAGTGAAAGCATAGTAAATCAAAAACCAAATATAAACAATAGCATAGCAGCTGGCAGAAAAATTGCAGGAGATCGGGGGGTCCATGATGTAATGTAAGAAATACTGAAAATCCTAGCAGGCAGTCACATTGTGCAGGGAAAAGGTCCGATTTGATTAGTGAACTAGTTACAGGGAACTGGGGAAATAAGGTAATTATTTGCATTCATTTAAAGGAGGTGATTTTATTTAATTCATTCAATTAATTTAAAATAGATAAACTTATTCCTTAACCATTGATAACAGGAAAGAGAGTATAGCCTACGATTCTCCTCTTTTAATTTTTCTTTTGAAACTCCTTTTCATCTTTCCCCCGAGTTCTTTCCTGCCAAGCGCTCCTTCTGTGCCTGCAGAAACAATCACAGCCAAGGTCTGGCCTGTGTCGTTCCAGCTCCTTCCTCACCGGGTGATTTGTGGATTGGGGCTGTGCTGCTGCCTCAGTTCCTCCATGGTTTTTGTATTCCTAGCCACTGTCCTCTTCAGCCCAGGCCAGAAATTCACCCTCTGACCCTCCTTGGTCTCTGTTACCTATCTAATCCTTCCCCTCCTTTACAGGACTACAATCTTAGTTATTTTCTTTACCACCCCCTCCCCCGCCGCCAAACTCCAATGACTTCCTGGCACCCACAGGATCAAATGTAAACACTTTTTCAGGAGCCTAAGTATTTGCCACTTTCTCAGTCCTGGCTTCTGTCTGCTTCCTTTCCCGTGCCCCAGACTTAGCTAGCTTCACCAGCCACTTTTCCTTAAATGGACACTGCCTTCCTGCTCTTCCCAGCCAGCCTGCTTTCCTCACCCTCATCCCCTGCCCCCTCCCTGCTTCTCTTTGATGATGAATCATCTTCAGGACCACAGACCGAACCACACCCACCACGCAGAGCCTCTCTCCTCTCCTGCACCCATGTGCATTATAGTTTCTTTGCTCTGCATTTGCCTATAAGCAGAAAAATCCTGCGCTTCTAGAGCATTTTATTGTTTAAATAATAGGCAAGATGGCATTAATCTGATGTCTTATTTTATGGAAGAGCTCTTTGGCAGTTCTTTTATACAATGCAGGTTGTAATGCAAAGGGAAGACATTGCATAGTGGAAGTTCTTTATTCCGTTAATTTCTCCTTAGGAATTTTTGAATGTAGAAATGTGCAACTCGAAGTGAACTTAAACTCCTATAAGGAACAAAAGGAGCAATTTTAACTTTTATTTAAAGAAAAGAATGATAGCAGAGGAAAGAATTAAAATCTTTCATGGGGGTCCCTTTGTAAGTTTTCCTAGTCTGGAGGGAACTCCTACTACTCAGGCAGTTGAGGAAGGGGTCAAAAGGGTGTTACTTTCTTTTGCAAGTGCTTAGAACAGTACACGGATGCCTTTGTGTGTAAATTTTCCACATAGGAATTCGAGGAGAGATGCCAGCTAATTTGAGGGAAAGGGTCAGTTAGAGCGGCTTCATTCAAAAGAAGAGAAAGGCTGCCTTTAAGAAGAACCATTTGTGCTGCTTTAGAAACAGTGCAGTGCATTTCACAGAAAACTGCAGCATTCATGGCTGCATGGAAGTCAATTAATCAGGAGCCATTAAGTAAATGAAATCTTCTAATGTTTCCTTGGTTCTCTGAAGTATCAATATATTACCATGGTCTGGCCAGGCTCTCAGCCATTACGGATAATAAAGCCGGAGTCGCACAGACTCGTGGCTCTCAGGGCTCTCGCTCTGCTCACCACAGGCAGGAAGTGGGATGGGAGTGAGGTACAACCTTTGAGTCTTTATTTCTCAAAGCCTTTGTGAGGATGCTCCAGGGTCTATCCAGCACTTCCAAACTCCATTGTGGGAGTGGCTACCTACCTACCATCTCTGTCTGTCTGTCTGCCTGTCTTGTGAAATTGTATGAACAGAGGCAAGTCTTCAATTTCATTGGCTGGAGGATGCATCTAAAGTACAGCACAGGTGTTTAGAAAATGTCTAAAAAATCAGGATGACTGCTATTGGCTAGTTATCTTTCAGTAAGTCACAGGCTTCAGTTTCTGTACTTAGTAAATCTGGTAGAGAATCGGAAGAAGAATGAGAGAAAGAGCTGGCGGGAAGGCAGAAAAACCGCCACCATTTGAAGTGGTTTGGCCACGAGTAAAGAAGCTTGTGTCCATTAGTGACACCCAGGGTTAAAGATGTGAGTGGGAGGAGGGACTCGATAGCAAAGAGGAAATCGGGTTGTGGGCATTGGAGAACACTCAACATTTACAGATCTAGAAATTTCAGGCAAACTTAAGATCTTTTCCTGGCATTTCAGTTGACTAATCCTGGGCAAGGACTATATCTCCCAGTTTCTGACGCTAACAATGCTATGCCAGCTTGGCAACTGTAGTTCTTCTGAGCAAGGGACGTCGGGATTAACACACAACACAACTTCAGGTTCTACAGACAAACCTTTATTTCACTTTCTCACACAGTATATATAGACCTCAGTAGGGGAAGCTGAGTCAGCAAAAGCAGGAAGCTCATCACCGTAACTCATATGGCTTAGGGGTAAACATCCTTAGAAACATTACTGGAAGCAACAGATTGTTCCTGGTTTTGTTCCTGCTTTCAACCAACCACAAGAGAGCAAAACAGATCAAATGGAGGTGCGAAGGCCTGTTCTCTAGGGACCCAACAAACTGCACTGATAAAATAGAGAGATAAGAAAGGACGAGGGAAGGGAGACATCTATGCACGGGCTCCTCTCTGCCTTCTGTCAAGAATTACCTCTGTTATCACTCTGTGTCATTCCCAAGATGCAAGTGAAAAAGGATCTATCAAGTTTGTGTGCAGCATAGAGAAAAAACTTGGTACGACTACGAGACTGTTCCCAGCGGTCCCGAAGGTGAAATGCTTCTCAGGAGCAAAGTGGGTATAAAGGATTTCTGTAACAACTTCACACAGACAGGCTAGTGTTTTTCATTTCAAGTGCTCATTATTGCTCTGTTTCTACTCTAATAATCCTGCCTTACTTCTAACTTTTCCATGCTTCTTCTTCCAGCACCGTCTTCTATGTTAAAAGCTCTTCTCCTACCGGAGCCTTGAAGTAACAAAAAGCTGAGCTGTTGACTATGGCAGCACAAAGGCCCAAGGTCATAGGAGCAAAACCTCAACCAGACAAGGGGGGTGCACAGTGCCCAATGACAACTGTGAGACACAGATCTACTGTTAGTAGACTGGCAAGTGGTTTTTCTTAGTAAACTTGGTTGGACATCTGTGACTCCGACCTTGAGTAAGTTGTAAAGTTTTCTTTTTACAAAAAGCCTTTAGTCTAGTTAAACTTGTTCTGAGGTAAAAATGAGCTAATTATGTGTAGTTAAAAAGGCAGGCTTTTAGGTGTCTGTGGCCCTTGTGGAACAATAGATCTAGCTATGAGGCATGTCCCAGTACATAGTCTGTATATCAGAACTATATAGCTAAATGAAAAGTCATCTATTTGACCATCCCCAGATATGTGTGCTGATGTAGGTGGGTCTTCTGTCTATGTGCTACTTTTATTGGTCAAATAAAGAGATTGCCTTGGCCTTTGATAGGACAGCATCTTAGATAGGTGGAGTAGACAGAACAGAATGCTGGGAGAAAGAAGCAAAGTCAGACAGACACCATGATTCTCTGGCCTGAGACAGACGTAGGTTAGAATCTTGCCGGTAAGCCATGAGCTTGTGGTGACATACAGATTATTAAAAATGGGTTGAATCAAGATGTGAGAGTTAGCCAATAAGAGGCTAGAACTAATGAGCCAGGCAGTGTTTAAATGAATACAATTTCTGTGTAATTATTTCGGGGTTAAACTAGCCAGGTGGCGGGAAGCGGCCTGCTGCTGCTTTTACCACAGTGTGTCTACAAGACTGAGATGCAATCGTAAGAGTACACGAACATATTGTATGAAAATGTATGATAATAGGGAGTTACCATAACTGCCATCCCACAAGTGAAATTACAGAAGACAACCACAGTTTTCAGAGTAAGTTGTAATTGCATCATGACCTGCAATCGCTGGTCATAAACACTCCTGATGGGCCATAAGAAAGAAGACTTGAAGATTTTATACCTGAGATTTAACACTGTCAGAGGGTGTTGAGCTGGAGTCTGTCCAGAACTGTCCCTGCTACCTATTTGAATCCATTATATCTTGCATTCTCTTAATGGAGTTACTTTTTTATTAACTCTGCAAATATTTGTGGGGCTTGTGGTGTATGTCTGCTAGTCTTCTAGCATACGGGACTATCTGAATGAGAAGGATGCATGATTTCCATGTGTGTGAATGGTCCACTTTCAAGAATGGTCTTAAGTGTTTTGTGTGGTTAATTCTACCTTAGCCATGAAATTCTACACAGTTAACAACTGTCATAGCCATGTAGGACATAAGAAAATGTCATAAATACCAAGATGCCAGGAATGCGTGAATGTGTTAGTGTTTGTGACTAAAATCATAGATTTCATACCCAAGAGCTTAGAAGGAAAAGATGGTTGTTTTGATGATTAAGATTCCTGGGCAGAGCACTGAGGCCCTGGTGACAGAATTACATCTTCCATTCACAGCAAGAGCCTCTTTTTCACTCAGCCTGGACCACTCTAGGTGGAGCTTCCAAGTGGGGTGGATGAGGCTGCATCAGCGAATTCTCCCACAATTTCTCACTGTACTGAGATCCAGCCGTTTTTGGTGTGATACGTGTCTCCAGCCTGCCGGACCGCACATGATTTCTCTTTGGTTCATACTTGTTTCTCTCATCTTCCCATGTTTCTCAGAAAGTTCAGTACCTATCTAAATTCCAGTTTTAGACAGGGTGGGCTCTTTTGCCACGAGTCTTCAGGAACCCATGCAGATGTGCTGGAGGCAGTATTTTAAGTTTACAAAAATCAAAGATTTTTCTCACAGTGTCCTACTTTTTCCTCTTACCTCTCTGTGTTTTCACAAACATCTTTGCCAAATATTCTCTGTATAGCATATGTGGAAGAATAGAATTTCTCAGGCCCCAGCCTTAACTCACTTTCCTTCCTTATATGTGAATTTAAACACCATAAAGCTTTTGACAAGCTGGGGTTCTTGGCTTGGTTTCTGACTTTCTTCTTTCCATCACATCCTTATGGTCCACTTAAGAACCACTTGTGATTGTATCACAAACAACTTCAACCTCAGACCCAGCACTCAACTATTTATACTCTAAATCTGCATCTAAAAAAATGACCTCGCAGTGACTTTAGACAGAAGCCTGGGGATCTTTCCTCAGGCAGGCTTTTCTGTCACACCTCCTAGCAATCTGCCTTGAAACCTTATGACTCCCGCCACCAGATTCCTTCAGTGATGAGCCAGCTCTCTGCACCCCTGCTGCCTCCCAGCCCCTGCAGCAGCAGCACTCAGATGCTGCATGATCCCCATGCAATGTCCCTCCTGTGGCTCAGAACCAACTCCAGTTCATGCTCATGGGACAATTGGAGTCATTTCTAAGTTAAATTATTTTCCATGTTTGCAATATTTTGTTAGCAATTTAGAAAAAAAAAACTGTCAGGAAATTCCAGGATTTGGCATCGCCTTTGATCCTAGCTTGACCTCATACCACTTTTCTTCTCGCCCTCTCTCTAGGCCAGACATGGTTTAGTCCTGGTCCTCATCCCCTCTTCCCATCCATGTGCCTTCAGCTCCCTGCTGCTCCCTAGGGTCAGGTGATTCTTTGATGGTTTGCTGAGAGGGATGATTTCTTTTCAATTTAAGCTTCAGTGTAACTTATTTCAAACAGTATCTTTCTGCTACTGGCTTGTTACATTGTTCCTTCTTTGCATGCTGATACATAGAACCACATCCTTCCATTTGTGATATTTATTTGAAATTCTTGCTGCTTCTTGACAAGCTGAATTTTTGCTCTTACCCAATCCATACTATAAGCATTTTACAGACCTAGGGGTCATAACTATTTTGCCTCTTAGAGTGGGAAAATAGAGCAACAATTGCCCTTGCAACTTGCAATGCAAATTCAGCACATATTCATGAACGTTTGCTCTTTAAATCAATTAATCCAGTTGTTTTTGTCCCTGACTTACAGAGGAAATATTGTCTGGTCGTGCACATCAGCTTGCAAATTATGGGTAAGTGGTATCAATAATGATAACAGGGACAGGCCAATATCGTTTAACAGTTTCTAAGTGTCAAAGACTGCTATGTGTGATTTACTTATTTTTGTTCTTTTAAAAAGAATATGATGATGGGATGTCCCAGGCGGCTCGCGGAGTCCGGCAAGGATGGCTGTGAGTCCCTGCAATGCCATACGGCCGGGGGAGTCAGGCGGGCGGTTACGGCGAAAAAAAGGCTCACAAGACATAGTAAATAAACATAAGGCTAAACATTTATTACTTAAAAAGAAATAAAAAAACAGAGAGACAGAGATAGACAAATATAAAGACATAAAGACACAGAGACAGAGAGAAACGTGTGCACACGACAGGAGACAACCACACAAGAGAGAGAGAGAAAGATGGCAAAGGGGGAGGTCAGAAGTGGCTGGGTGGGCATGGTTAGTTCTTAAAGTGACAGCAGAAGACTAACGCTTATATTAACTTTTTCATGAAAATTAAAGGTCTACATATTGCCAGTAGACAAAGAAATCACTCTTAATATGTTCCATTTATCTTAATTTATAGATTTAAATGTGTATTATTGTTGAGGAGAAAAACAAAGAGAATATGCCTCTGCTTTTAAGGAATTTTTAGTTTGAATGGGAACACAAAATACAGTCAACAAATGAAGGTTTCATCACAGACTACTGAGTACACAGTGGTATTTACGGCAACTGTGTGTTCAAATGACAACCTGGAAGAATCACTTGGCATGTGGCATGCATGAAAATAGACTGGCTGACGTGAGCTAGAGGACGGGAGGGACAAAAATTGGAGGACATTTGGGGCTTATCTGGGTTTAATTTTAGAGGCAAAGGATCTCTACTTGGCAGAAACTAAATCAGGATACTAGGAGCTGAGAAGCAGGGCTGGGGAGTGGAAGACAAATGGTTGAATATAATCAATGTGTGCTGGATGCACATACGTAAATATCACACTGAACACATTCATGCACATAATTAATAGATACCAATAAAAATGTAAGCTCTCGTACTATTTCTCCCTGTGATGCTTAGTATTTGGCGGAGCCTCTTTAAACTCAGGCCTTGCTATACCTTCTGCTTGAGGGTGGAAGGGAAGAATCAGTGTTCAAATGTAAAGCTCTCTCACTGCGAAGGTAAAGTTGCCTCTTAGCCAGGCTGTAATTATTTCTGCAGCTTCTTCATGCCTTTTATATCAGATTTTGTTTTGTCTTCTTTGCTTTCAAAAACTGATTTCTCTTTCCTTCTTGGTTTAGCAAACTGCATGCTCTTTTAACCCCTACAAAACCCTGGCCACCTCTGTGCACTCTGCTTGTCTTCTCGTCTTTTCCCCTATTTGTGCACATGTTACACACTCATCTATGCCACAGGATCTTTTCTCCAAATTTAATCTGTCCCCTAAAACAGGCTTGATAAAAACTTTTCTTAATTTGCCCAAGTGATTCCCTAGTCACAGACATATATATATATATATATATGTTTGTGTGTGTGTGTACATATATATATATATATATATGATTAGCTATAGATAATGTCATAATTATTCCATTTTGTTGTATTTTCTAAATCCATAATCTGTATGCACTTATCAAAACATATTATACTAAGATCTGAAACATGAGCGCCCTCTGAGCCTGAAATATGAATGTAATTATGATAAATATCCCTCATGCTCAGGAAGAAATCCTGTGTATGATTTTAAAATTCTAACATAATTTTCCATTTTCTCATGGTAGGTTTGTGATCGTGCATTCATTTTAACTTCTTCAGTGAAAAGATGGAATCTTATACCTACCTTTTTAATATAGGATTGGCCTTAGCCAATAAAATGTGAATAATCAAGTTGCATGAATTCTTCTATATCATTCTCACGAAGCTCTAGGGATTCTGTCCCTGACCCCTGCATGATCATTTATCTATCCCATGACTAATGTAAAATGACATCAACAGATGTCCCAGTAGACGGACGGTGACAAAGACTCTGAGCCGCAGCTATAAGAATGAGACAATCGTACATACAAACTCTTACTTACCCCAGGTAAGAGGTTAGTTGAGGGCAGCTATGAGAGTGAGTACGAGAAATCTTTACCCAAACCCAGATTCATGACAATTGAATCACCATTCTAATCTACCATGTTTGGAGATGACTCGTTACTAGATGAGAATGATTATATTCAAAATTTCCCTTCAAATCTCCCTCAGTCACTGAAAGAGAGGGGAACTAGTAGTTAGGGAGATATGGAGGAAGGTGAGGGGGAAACAGTTGGATAGGTATGACCACAGCTCATTTTAGATGTGTTTAAAAATCCCCAAAATAAAAAGTATTTAAAAAATAAAAATCATCTTTAAATCTAGTTATTTTGTAGTCTTAATTTTAAAGTTAAAATAATAGCATAAATAAATATAAGACACCTTAAATTTTAAAAATAGAGAACCAAATATTATGAACATGATATGTGAAGATAAAGAGGTTGAAGACCATTTCATTTTCTTACGTGTGAGATAGAAAATTAAAATTGTATTCTTCTTGCTATTAGCTCTGTTTGTAATATGTCTTTGGCCTAGTGTCACTCCATAAATTCTAGATGTATTCAGAAGAAATGAAAAAGAGGAAAGATGAAAGGCACAATGTGCTGACATTCTTCTCTTCAGCACAATTGTGCAGTGCTCAGATGTCATTATTTTAAATTTTACCTGTTGTCTGCCCTTCATGTTCATGGATTTGATTTACTTCTGTCAGAGACTGAGCCAAGACAGTAAGAACTAGTTAAATCCCACTACTTCAGAAAAGCACAAAATAGTCCATCATTCCAGGTCATTTTCAAATAGAATAAAAGTTACTTTGGTGCCAGGATAAAGGGGAGAAAGAAACATGAATAAAGCAGAACAAAGTGGAATCCCAGAAATCACTAACATTGTTCTCATCCCAGGACACTGGGTCAGCCAAAAAGTTGGCTCTGCTAGCTGAAGGAGGCACATTTGGTAGGAAGGAAGCCAACAACAGCAGACAAAAGAAGCGAAATGTAACTAGCCACTCGGTCCCAGCAAGAGGGTAGCCCAGTCTGTGTTCATTCTACAAGCACGGTGACTTTCCGTTTCAACCTGAGTTCTAGTTGTGCTTGTCTGTATTAGATTGGAGAACTAGGCTGACTTCTGCACATCCATGGCATGCGTCCTCCTTCCCCTCATGGAACTCATGCATGGCTCGGTAGCAGTATTTTAGGCGAGGTTGGTGATAAGACAGTTGCCATGGTGGTTCTCTTCATGTAGGCATGTGCTTTGATGGGAATCCAGATCTCACTCACATGTCCTAAAGCATCTGACTTCACCAACATGAAATTCTCTGCCTTTGCATGCAGTGGTATTTTTATAGTTATGTGCTATATAAAATATCATATTTATTGACAGACTTTCGTATGTTGAATCATTCCTGCACCTCTTGGATGAAGCTGACTTGATCATGGTGGATGATTTTTTTCTGATGTGTTTTTGGATTTGATTTGCCAGTGTTTTATTGAGTATTTTTGCATAAATGTTCATGAGTGAGATTGGTCTGTAATTCTCTTTCTTGGTCATACATTTATATGGTTTGGGTATAGGGTAATTGTAGCCTCAAAAAAAAAGAGTTTGGCAATGTTTCTTCTGTTTCTATCATGTGGAACAATTTGAGGACTATTGGTGTTAGTTCTTTGGAAATCTTGTAGAATTCTGAGATGAAACCCTCTGGTCCTGGGCTTTTTTGATTGGGAGACTTTTGATGACTGCTTCTGTTTCTTTAACAATTATAGATCTATTTAATTTAATCAAGATCTGGTCTTGATTCAATTTTGGTGATATTTATCCAGAAAGTTGTCCATTTCCTTTAAGATTTCTCCTTTTATGGAGTGCAGGTTTTCAAAATGTGACCTAATGATTCTTGTTTGTCATAGCCAGAACCTGGAAACAACCTAAATGTCCCTTAACTGAAGAATGGATAAGTAAAATGTGGTATATTTACACAATGGAGTACTACATAGCAGAAAAAATAATGACATCTTGAAATTTGCAGTAAAATGGATGGATCTAGAAAACATCATATTGAGTGAGGTAACCCATATTCAGAAAGACAAATATCATATGTTCTCACTCATCAGTGGCTTTTAGACATAAATCAAAGAAAACCAGCCTACAATTCACAATCCCAGAGAATCTAGACAATAATGATGACCATAAGAGAGACATACATGGATCTAATCAACTTGGAAGTAGAAAAAGACAAGAACTCCTTAGTAAATTAGGAGCATGGGGCCCATGGGAGAGGGTTGAAGGGGAGGGGAGAAGAAAGGGAGGTGAAACAGAGAAAAATATATAGCTCAATAAAATTAATAAAAAATGCTGTATTTATTTATTTTTATTAAACTAAAGTACTATCTAGAAATTTAATACAAGCCTTGGCTTGCTTTGCATCTCTAATAAATAGTCATATAAAATGATTGTCTTTGTTTTTGTTTTTGTTTTTTGGTATTTGTTTTTCTTTTATTTTGAGACAATGTCTCACTATGCACACCAGACTTAACTCAAAACTGATATCCTTCTGCCTCTCCCTCCTGAGTGTTAAAATTACAGGCCTATACCACCACAACTTGCTTGGTATATGACCTTGAATATAATATTCCAGAAGGTTGTTTCAGATCCAGCTCCAAACACTGAGCAACATATTTCCAAGACTTCATGATCATTACTCTTCGATGACCTTGTCAGTGACACAAAACCTTAGCAAGCCCTGGTGCTGGTGTTGTCTCGCCTATGTTCTGGGTAACTGGTGTGGGCAGGGTTCATCCTTGAGTTAGGGGAATCGACTTTTCTAACCCCGATCCTTCTCTTGAAATTATTGTGCTTTCCCCCCCTTTTTGAAAAGAAGAATAAAAGTTGCCAAGTTTTCAGGCTTTTCAAAGAACTAGTAGAAAATCTGTGAACTCTATTCAAATTTCTAACCACCACCCCCACCACATACAACTTGTGTAAATGAGGTTCACACATGGAAAATAGGTACTCATTAATATTACAATGATTTATTCTTGGTTTCTATTGTTACCACACCTCATCTGAAGATGCAGGACCTACTCTTTGTCTTAGCTGGAGTGAACACAAAATGTTTCTGATTGATTATTTTCCTGGATTTCAAATTCAGTTTAAATCCTTCCAAAACAAGATTAGCCCTATAATAACAAAAGAAGGATGGCAGAAATGGCCAGGTCCATAGATGGTTTCAGCAGAAATAGAACCCTCAGTATATGGGAAGGAACATACTTGAATTTTTCTGAAGATGAGTAACAGCTTTTAAAATTTTATAGAATGTTTCTTTCTACTCTTAGCAATTTAACACAAGACACCACCAATTCAGAGTCCAAACGAGCAGCTAGTTGGCTAACACAAAAGTTGGCACCCACTAAGAGCAACATTCTCTTTATTTTATTTATTATCACTGTGTGTGTGAGATGTCCTGTGAGTGTGGGTGTGCACATTCTACAATTCTCCTGGAGAAATCAAAGGCCAAGTTCCAAGAGGTGGTTCCCCTCTTTCACCATGGGATCTGGAGATTGTACTCAAGTTATCAGGAGGTCCCACAGCACCTTTAGCTGCTGAGCCATCTCATCCATCCACCATTTGGTTTATTAAGAAATAAAGTGAAGGAGACTGACGAGATGGTTCAGTTCATAAAGTGCTTGTTCTGTAAGCATGAGGATGGGGATGTGTTTTTGGATCCCCAGCATCCATGTAAACATCAGATACAATGGCATAAATCTGTCACCACAAGTTAGGGGGAAGGCAAAAACCTGGAAGATCCCAATAGCTGGCCGGCCAGCAGGTCTACCCAAATCAGTGGGCACTAGACTCAGTGAGAGAGCTCCTCTCAAAAAAATCAGATGGGGAGTAACTGAGAAAGATACCTGCTGTCAAATGATTCTGACCTCCTCGTGCACAGCATGGATATGTGCACACACACAAACACATACAAACGCATGCACACACATGCAAAACCAGAATAAAATGAAACAAAGATGCCCTGCAGAGACCAGCCTTCTACACTCTCCTCTCTCATATCAGGGCCAAAACCCAGCCTCCTTCAAATATTTCCCTCTGCTTCCCTGCTCTATTTCTTTGCTGCCCATCAAATTATTCCTGACACATGTCTGTGTTCTATAACTGATCCTGTAAAGTAGGATCCTATTTTCAATTATCCGATAAGTGTGTTCAGGGATTAAGAGGCTTTAAAATGTACATGTGAGGTCTGAATCCTGCCCCATCATTTACTTGCTATATGTGCTTAGGGGATTTTCTTAACTTTCTCTGGGCATTGCTTTTCGGTTTTTTGTTTGTTTGTTTTCTACATAGTAGGGTTCTATTGTCTCCATCATGGAGCACTAATAAGAAAAAATTCATTTAATACATGTAAATCTCAGAATACTTGGTACAAAATGGGAGCTGCACATGTGTCCAGTGTCACTTACATTCTAGGAATATATATATATATATATATATATATATGTATATATATATATATATATGTGTGTGTGTGTGTGTGTGTGTGTTAACACTTGAAAACATAATTATCAACAAATCTCTTAGATTTATGAAGGAGGAAATGTAATTATAATTTGGGATCAAGTGTCCTGATCTGGTGGCTTTAGGTCTCATCACTTTTATGTTATTCTTATCACACAGCATTTGGAACAAAAACAAGATCTTGACCTTTTGTATTTGTGAATTAAATCCTTAGATCACACCCCTCAAGAAAGCCAGTCATGTGGTGGTAAGCAGGCTTGCTGCACGGGAGGATTAGGATAGGAGACTTCACTGTCTGAAGGAGACACCTAAGTAAGTTCAGATAGCTCATCTTCATTCTCTATGTTGTAACTCGAGCATAAATTCTTTGATAAAGCTTTCTCTGAGCTCCATGTTTGCTTTTCCTGATAAAAACCCCTAGAACCTGATTGCTTAGTATCTTCGTACACCATCAGGTCCGGGAAAGGGCTCTATCTCTGCATACGTGATTCAGCATCTATCTAGGTGAATATTACCTGTATTGCATTTATTCCTCATGCTCATTCACTGCGTGTTAACCAATAGACAACACACGGCACTGCAGGGAGAATCTCAGCTCTGTCACACCCGCTTCAAAGGGTTTGTAGGGAGATGGGTCCTGAATTGTGTGTGTAAAGTGTCTATGAGAGCCGCTCAGATAGACAGCTCTGGATGTCTGGCAGCTCTGCGACTTCTTGCTTGATCAGGAGTCCATTTTCTTAGCATTAAGCTACCAAAATTCTTCTCGTAGCATTTCTTCTCATTTCCACATCTGCAAACTTGATGACACCCATCTGATGCAACGCACCAACCAAAATGGCCTGGCTGGTTTTCTTCTAAAATTGTCTGATATTTTATGGGGGGACTAGTTGTCCTGATTGCACTTTGATCCCAACCAAATGAGATGAGTCAGTCACATTGGGAAATGACTTTTGTGAAAGTCTGAAGAGTCATGGCAGGAGCTTCCCAAAGTAATCAAGGAGAAGAAGAAAGACAACCATGGAAACTTCAGCCTTTGATAGCAATCAGAGACTGAGATCCCATTATTTCCAGGTGTCCTCAATATGCCAATGGATGATTATACAAGACTTTCTTTTTTTTCAGTTGTCTTAAATTTCTTCACTTTTCATTTACTTTCTATTGAAGGAAATAAAGGAAATGAATAAATATGACTATTTGTAGCAGTTATAAGAAATGTCTTTAAGAATTGTCATCTCTTTCTCATTATTTATTTCTCCCAAGTATCTTTCTTCTCTTCCTTATTTATTTCTGGCTATTCTTTGTGTACCCAAGAGAATATTGATTGTTCATTTTGTGACAGCAACATTGTCTTCTCTGCCCGAGAATTTTCACAAAGTTTAAAAGATTGGCATCCAATACATTAATTTCTTCATTATGAGGTCCATTTTTGCCTCTCCATTCACAGGCACCACAGAGGAATATTTCAGCCCTATTTTTATGGGCAAAAATTCAACATCCTTTATAGATGAAAACACTCTATTTCTCAATTATTTGTATTCTAATATCATTAATTTATACTTCACATCTTAACTATTTGCCATTCTCAAGAAACTCAAAGCTGACAAGCACTAAAGTGCTAGAGATTCAGGAAAAAAACTGGCCTCTATCTCCGGCTTTTCAGAACAGGAGACATATTGACATGAAGACATTCTGAACTGTTGTTATATTTGATACCCACAGAGGTAGAGGTAACTTAGCTCCTCGAATATGTGGTATACACCGCCACGTATAAACTCATATGTAGCAACACACAGGCAGAGACATACATACATACAAAATTAGTCTCCTTGTGTTTGCCTGTGTTTGCATATGTGGGCATCCATATGAATACTCACAAAGTCAGAACAGGGTGTCTAATCGCTTACGTCTGAGTTACAGGCAGCTGTGCATCTCCTGACACAGGTGCTGGGAACTGAACCCAAGTCTTCCGAAAAAGCAGCAAGTGCTCTTAACAGCTGAACATCCTTTCAGCCAGACAAATTCCCCTTTGCATTGGTAAATGCTCCAGCCACAGGTGTGAGACTGCAGCTCAGTGGATCTGAATCATGTTTCCCATATTGCTGCGATTGAGTGTATTCCCACGTACCTGTTGACCATCTGCTTCTCCTCATTGGAGAAAAGTCTACTTGAGACATTTGTTCACTTTTAGCAAAAGTAGTTGTTGCTGTGAAGATTTTTTTTTCCCACCAGGTCATAGAAGTTCCTTAAATATTTTGACTGTCAAAACTTCATCAGACACATGGTTTGCATTTTTTCACTTGATTCATAGATTGTGCTTTCATTTTTCTGAATGCTTTTTTTATGGCCCCCATGCATTTGAGTTGGTGTAGTCCTGTTTGTTGATAGGAGCCACTCTTGAGATTCCTTCAAAACTGAAATCAGAGCTATAGTAGGATTCAACAGCTCCATTTCTGGGTATTTATTAAGACAGCTGAAACGGAGTTTTAATGGGATAGCAGTATTCTTCACAATGGCCAAGATGTGAAAACCTCTCAAAATCTAACAAAATCTTAATAAATGGATCCTCAAATAGAATATTTTTTCATCTTTTAGATTTTTGAAGTTTTATACTTTTTATTTTATGTTTATGAATGTTTTCATATATATATATATGAAAAATATATATGCAGGAAAACATTATATATATATCTCACTATGTATTTGTCTGGTGCCCATGGGGATCAGAAGAGTGTACCAGATCCGTTCAAACTGGGTTATAGATGGTCGTGAGCCACTGTGTGGGTGCTGGGAACTAAACCTGGGTCCTCTGCAAGAGGAGTAAGTGCTCTGTCCCTGAGCCAGTCCTCCAGATCCTTACTCACATTTGAAAAGCAAATCCTGCCATACATAAGCACATGGATAAAGCTGGAAGACATGTTTCATGTGCACAAGTGAAGTGAAATAGGCCACAAACCGGAGTGCAGAGAACTTCACGGCTCTACTAAGACAAAGTACCAAAAATCAGCAAACCCACACAGTAGAAACCAAAGTATCATTGTCAAGAGCTCAGTGGAAGGGAGCAGGGCAGCCTGTGCTACTTAGTAAGTTTCATGTGTTATTTAGTGTCAATCATGTAAGATAAGTTTGTTCTAGAAATCTCCCATACACTGTAGCATCTAATACCAACAATGCTACAGTATACATTTAATTCTTTTAAGATAAGAGGGGCTTGGAAGAATAAATCAGTCAGTAAAGTGAAGTGCTGCCTTGCAATCATGAAGTCCTGGGTTCCAGTCCATAGAACTCAGAAAAAAAAAGGAAACCCTTAAGCCCAGTACTTGAGACTCAGATCTGTGGATCTGTGGGACTTACTGAACACTTGGTTCAGTAATCAGCAGGTTCTAGGTTGCGTGCTAGATCCTGTCTTAGAAAACAAGATGGAGAGAGGTGAAGGAGATCCTCTGACCTCCATATGTGTATACACACACACACACACACACACACACACACTTACACTAAGAGAGTTCTTCCACATTACATGGTCTTTGTAACATAGAGGGCCAGCTTGTTGGGGTATCTGTCCCACCCAGTACCCCACAACCGGCATACCCCAAAGAAAATCTTACAGAGGACTCTATGATTATAAAACTGACTGATCCATTAGCTCAGGCTTCTTGTTAACTCTTGTAGTTTATATTAACCCATTATTCTGAACTATGTTAGCCATATGGCTTGGTACCTTTTTCAGCTGTCAGTTCACATGTTGCTTCTTTGGAGGTCTGGGCAGGAATGTAGGAATGGGCTTCCTTCTTCCTAGCCTTCTCCTGTTCTCATCACCCCACCTCTACTTCCAGTCTGGTTGACCTGCCTATACTTCCAGCCTGGCCAATCAGCGTTTTATTAAAATACATGATTGACAGAATACAGACAATTCTCCTGCACCAGGTCTTGCCACAATTTAAGTGAGGGGGAGGGGGGTTAAAAGCAAAACAACAGCTCAAGAGAAAACTTTGTAGATAATCAATTTTTTATTTCCTAAACTGTATGAATGGTTTTATGTTTGTACAAATAGGTCAAAGTTCAATAGACCCTATGCTATTACTTTTTAATGTCACTCATTCCTTGATAAAGGTATTTAATTATATGTGTGTATATATGGTCTTTATGTTAACACACAATGAAGTTTACATGTGTAAACAGAGTTCTATGAATATCAAATGCATTTTTCACAGTTAGTCACCACTATCAGGACATATGGCAGTTCTAGCATCCTGAAAGGGGCCCTTTGCCTTTTCTCAACACGGGGTCCTCCTTCCATGACATCAGGAGCTGCTGATCACATCCACAGTTCTGTCTTTATAGAACTGTTGATAAAATGCGACTCTTTAAGAGCATTTTCTTTTATTCAGAAATAAGTAAGACAGGTTAAGCCTGGATCATATGACCTTCTTTACACTCTTCCATCTGATAGAGCACAGGTGTGTGATGCTGTTCATTCTTCACCAGGCCATCTGAACGGCTGCTGACACTTGTGCACATGAGCGTGAACTGGAGTTTATGGTTTCTCAAGTGGAAGCACTTAGGGGCGAGATGGTTAGATCCCATTATAAGTGGATGTTTATAAGAAACTTCCAAACTAGCTTCCAGGGAAGCTGCGCCACTTTCCATGCCTTCCACCAGAGAATGCGAATTCTGGCTCCTTATGTGCCTTGCTAGCACCTGTGTGTTCAACAATCTTCACTGCCACCTTGAGTAGGTTTAACATCAACCCGGGAATGTGCCTCTTGGTTTGTCTATGAGAGCCTTTGGAGAAGGGATTAACTGGGGGGAGAAGACCCAGCCTAACTGTGATCAGCACCATCGCAAAGGCTCAAAGAGGTTGGACTGAAAAGCATGAGCTGAGACCAGTATCCACCTATCTTTCTATTCCCTGAATATGGATGCAATGTGAACAATTATTTCCTGGTACTGACTTTGTGGCTCCCCTGCCATTTCGGACTGTATCCTTTCTTAATCCATGCGTCAAGATAAGCATTCCCCCTTTAAGATTCTTTAGTCAAGTATTTTGTCAAGCAGTGAGAAAAGTAAGTGATAAAAAAACCAGTACTTCTGGAGATCAGTTGAGATGAGGGAGGAGCAATGATATGAGCAAAGGGCTCAAGACAATGATGGAGATACCACACCAGAAAGAGCTGACCTGAGCTAGTGGGAGCTCACTGACAGATAGTGAGGAATTCTGCAAAGGACCAAACTAGGACCTCTGAATGTGGGTGATAGTTGCCCTAGTGCTTGAAATGGCTTTTGGAGTGCATTCTCTTTGGAGGGATACCTTGCTCAGCCTAGACACAGTGGGAAGGGCCTTGATCCTGCCGCAAAGAGATGTGTCAGATTTTGTTGACTTTCCATGGGAAGTCCTACCCTCTCTGAGGAGTAGATAGGGGCTGGGGTGGGAGGAAGGAGGGGGAGTGAAAGGATGGAAGGGAATGGGAACTGGGATAGACATGTAAAATGAGAAAAGATTTTTTAAGTAAGGAAAAAAAGGAATTAAAACTGAGCGGTTGTGGCATGCTGCTCTACAAGAGTTAGTCGCAGGACAGCTAGAACTGTTAGATGAGAAATCCTGTCTCAACCCTCACCCCCAAAAAAGTATTAAAATAAACAAAATAAAAAACACGGCACTGGCAGAATACTTTATTTTACCTTACTGTTAAGTTGGCCAGTGGTTTCACATGGTAATTTCAATTTCCATTTTCTTTTGTACAGGTTTTAGAGGTTGTCATAGATACCTTGCTCAACACTTGTGGTTATTTTCATCCTTTTTTTTCCATACCAAGATCTTTTCTAGTAAATAAATCTATTCACCTTTCCAAGTCATGTTGTAGTTGTTACATACATTACATTGGCATTATACACATTGCCACCCAGTCTGTTGCCTCACAATGGTTTAGACCATGAATTCTCTCTAAAGCACTTCTGGTGGACCTGGTTCTTTGGCAATGACACCACTGTGAGGCGGTAGCACCTTCACGCAACAGGGCCCACACTAGGCAGTGAAGTTGTTGAAGGAATACTCATGAAGGCTGAAGTGAAATCCCAGTCTCTCCTCTTGCCATCTCCATGGGGTGATTAGCTGGCCTTCCAGAACTTCCTGTCCTAACGTTCTCTTCACCAAAAAACTGTAATGTGCCAGAATGACATCCTACCCCCAAACAGATATTCAAACCACCCTTGTGATATTCAGAGCCAAGATTGCTCTTCTGGATTCACAGCTGATTTTAATTTTCCTTTTACACTGTGGATATAAAGCGGGTGCCTGAACTGGCCTTCCCCTGTAGTTAGATTGATGACTACCTTAACTGACTTCATAAAAACTTCATCCAGCAACTGATGGAAGCAGAAGTAGAGATCCACAGAAAAGCACTGGGTTGAGCCCCCAAAGTCCAGTTGAAGAGATGGCAGAGCGATAATATGAGCAAAGGGGTCAAGACCATGATGGGGGCACCCACTGAAACAGTTGACCTGAGTTATTGGGAGCTCACCAACTCCAGACTGACAGCGGAAGAACCAGCATAAAATCAAACTAGGCCCTCTGAATGTGGGTGACAGTTGTATGACCGGGGCACACTCTGGGGCCACTGCCAGTGGGACCAGAATTTAACCCTACCGCTTGAACTGGATATTTGGAGCTCATTCTCTTTGGGGGGATACCTTTCTCAGCCTAGATACAGTGAGGATGGCCGTAGTACTGCTTCAAAGTTGAGTGCTAGAATTTGTTGACTCCCCATGGGAAGTCTTAAACTTTCTGAGGAGTGGTTGTGGGACAGGAGGGGAAAGGTAAAGGAAGCTGAAGGTGAGGGAATGGGCACTGGGATTGGTATGTAAAATGAGAAAAGATTGTTTTTTAAATAAATAAATAAATAAAAAATTAAAAATCAATTAAAATTTGAAAAAAATCTCCAAAATGATTTTTTAAGTGGTTATATTATTTTTAAGAATGCTATATTTCAGCTCATCTTTGTGCTTTTAATATTTTTCTTATATAATTTGAAACACTTTGGTTATGCTATGCATAAATGTGAATTCAAAGTTATTTCTATTTTTCTAAAATTGCTGATCTTCTTGATCTGTAGGTTTGTGTTTTCTGCCAAATTTGGAAAGTTTTAAATATTGTTTCAAAAGTTTGGAATGGTATTTTTTCTATTTCTCATCTTAGGCATGAATCTAGTAGGTGCTTCATGTTTCAAAATTTTTCTAAATAAACTTGAGCCTCCTTTTGATTTTTTTCCCATATTTTGATTCTCTACTATTCCTCTTGGGTGATATTGATTTATCTTCAAAGTCTTTCTCCTGTTTACCTGTTCTGTTTTTCTCATTCAATAAGGTTTTTTGTTCAGACTGTGTTGGTTTTGTTTATTGTACTGTTTGCGTCTAAATTTCCATTTTGTTCTATTTTATAGAAAAAAAATGATGTGTCTGTTTTCACTATATCTTGTTGTTCTTTTCTTGTACATGCTGAATACTGATAGTTTCTTTTTCTTCTCCATAGGGTGCACATTAGCAATTTAAATGTTTTATTTATTATTCTGCTATAAGTTCTACAGGAGAATATTAATATGATTTTAGTCTTATTATCATCCCATTTGGGTTCAGAGTGCAAGTCCTGAGAAACCGTCTGAGAACTGTGTTTCCCATGTTAGAGCAGCTCTTGAACTTGTGCAGAACCGTTAGAACCATACCATTGGTACACCATGCCCCACTGCCCACTCTGGGGTTTCAATGGTGTTCCAGTCCATAACTCAGTAATCAAAATCTTTGTACACTGAGGAGAGCTAGTTCTGCCTATCTCAGCTTAAGTCTGGGAATCCATCTGGGACTTTAAGAGTTCACATTCTTCAGCCAAGAATGAGACTTCATAAGGTCCTCCCCTACCCATGATAGGATTTTAGATAGATTGATCTTATGCAGAAGGTTTTGTTCATGCAGCTAAAACCACTGTGAGTTTACATGTGCAACAGCCCTGTCGTGCATGGCAAATCCTACTTTGTTGTAGACATTTATGACCTCTGACCATCTTTCTGCTCCTTCATCTGCAGTGACGCTTGACCTTCAGCAAGAAAACCAATATAACAAATGTGTTGTTTAGAGTGAATCGTTGCACAGCCTTTTATTCACTGCATACTAAGAGGTTGGGGCATCACTTTTCTCTCTCAGTAACATGCATAGAACCTATCTATGAAAACTGGCTAGTAGGCCAGCCTGCCTGACCTCGTCCAGAGCCAACAGGCAAGGAAGGCCTGCCCAACCATATGACCTCCACAGGAGCCAGCCCAGGCAGGCCCAAATCCACCTCGAGCAGGTAGGACCTTGGGAGTGCTGAGCAAACTCAGGCATGAGCAGAGCCCTGTCCTCCACTCCACCATGAGGAGTGACCATCTGAGCCTGAATCCACTGGAACCTGGAAGAGTGATCAACAAAGACAGTTCCAACTGCAACAGTTGGAGGAAAAGATGGGTCAACAACAGATAAGAACATACTCAACAACAGAAAGAGCAACAAGGGACCACCAAAAATTTGTGACTCTATAACAGCAAGACTTGAACACCCCAACACGGATGCTGAAGAAGCAAATGATCTAAAGTATAATTTTAGGAAAATGCTTGAGGCTCCTAAGGAGGAAATGAAAACGTAGAAGAAAAGAAAAACAAAAAAATTGGAAGTAATCAACAAATCCCTTAATCAAGAAATCAAGAAAAAGCAATCAAGCAGGTGAAAGAAACTATTTAAGACTTGAAAACCCAAATAGAGACAATAGTGAAAAACACAAATCAAGGGAGTTCTGGATATGGTAACTATGGGTAAATGATCAAGAACCACAAATGCAAGCATAAACAACAAAATACAAAAGATGGAAGAGAGAATCTCAGGCATTGAAGATACAATAAAGGAAATTGATTCATTGGTCAAAGAAAATATTAAATTTAAGAAAAGTTTAATGCAAAATATCCAGGAAATATGGGACATCATGAAAATACCAAACCTAAGAATAATAGGTATAGAAGAAGAAGTCTAACTCAAAGGCACAGAAAATATATTCAACAAAATCATAGAAGAAACTTTCCCAACCTAAGGAAAGATTTGCTATGAAGATACAAGAAGCTTACAGAATGCCAAAAAGACTGGACAAAATTCTAAAAAATTCAACACTTCTTCATGATAAAATTCTTGAAGAGAGTAGGGATATAAAAATCATACCTAAACATTATAAAGGCAATATACAGCAAGCCAACAGTCAACAATCAACCAAATGGAGAGAAACTCAAAACAATCCCACTGAAATCAGGAACAAGATAAGGTTGCTCACTCTCTCCATATATTTTAAATATAGTACTTGAAGTTCTATCTAGAGTTATAAGACAACAAAAGGAGATCAAAGGGATACAAATTCGAAAAAAAGTCAAACTCTCACTATTTGCTGACAATATGATAGCATACATAAGTAACCCCCAAAATTATACCAGGAAACTCCTACAACTCCTAAATAATTTCAGTAATGTTGGTACAAGATTAACTTAGAAAAATCAGTAGTCCTCTTTTACAACGATGACAAATGGGATAAGAAAGAAATCATAGAAATATCACCCTTAACAATAGCCACAAATAACATAAAATATCTTGGGATAACTTTAACTAAACAAGTGAAAGACCTGTATGACAAGAAATTTAAAACTTGGAAGAAAGAAATTGAAGAAGACACCAGAAAATGGAAAGATGGGAATGCTCTTGAGTAGGTAGAATTATCATAGTAAAAATGGCAATCTTACCAAAAGCAGTCTACAGAGTCAATGCAATGTCCATCAAAATCCCAGAACAATTCTTCACAGACCTCAAAAGAACAATACTCAACTTCATGCAGAAAACCAAAAACCAAAGGTAGCTCAAACAATCCTATACAATAAAGGAACCTCAGGAGACATCACAATCCCTGACTTCAAACTCTACTATAGAGCTATAGTAATGAAAACAGCCTGGTATTGACATAAAAACAGACAGGAAAACCAATGGAGTCAAATCAAAGATCCGAATATCAATCCACACATCTACAAACACCTGATTTTTGACAAAGAACCTAAAGATATAATATGAAAAAAAGCATATTTATCAAATGATGCTGGTATAACTGAATATCAACATGTAGAAGAATGAAAATATATCCATATCTATTACCATACACAAATCTTAAGCCTACATGGATAAAAGACCTCAACAAAAAAGCGAATCACACTGAACCTCACAGAAGAGAAAGTGGGAAGTACAGTTGAATGCATTCACACAGGAGACCACTTTCTAAATATAATCTCAGTAGCGCAGACACTAAGAGCAACAATTAATGAATGAGACCTCCTGAAACTGAGAAGTTTCTGTAAAGCAAAGGACATGGTTAGCAAGACAAAACAGCAGTCTACAGAATAGGAAAAGATCTTCACCAACCCCAAATCAGACAGAGATCTGATCTCCAAAATATACAAAGAACTCAAGAAAGTTGACACCAAAAGAACAAATAATCCAATATTTTTTAAAAAAGGAAATAGATCTAAACAATGAATTCTCAAGAGACAAATCTCAAATGGCCAAAGGACACTTACAGAAATGTTCAACATTCTTAATCATCAGAGAAATGCAAATCAAAACAACTCTGAGATTCCATATTATATTGTCAGAATGGCCGAGATCAAAAACACTGATGACAGCTCATGATGAAGAGGGGAACACTCCTCCATTGCTGGTGGGAGTGCAAATTTGTACAGCCACTTTGGAAATCAGTATGGCATTTTCTCAGAAAACTGGGAATCAATCTACCTCAAGACCCAGTGATACCACTCTTGGATCCATACCCAAAGGATGCTCAATCATACCACGAGGACATTTGCTCAACTATGTTCATAGCAGCATTATTCATAACAGCCAGAACCTGGAAACAACCTAGATGCCCCTCAACTGAAGAATGAACAAAGAAAATGAGGTGCATTTACACAATGGAGTAATCCATAGTGGTAAAAAATAATGACAACTTAAAATTTGCAGGCAAATGGATTGATCTAGAAAAACAAAACATATTGATGAGGTAACCCAGACCCAGAAAGACAAATATAAAATGAACTCACTCAAAAGTGGCTTTTAGACATAAAACAAAGAAAAACCAGCCTATAGTTCACAACCTCAGAGAACAGAGACAACAAAGGGAACCCTAAGAGAGGCATACATAGATCTACATACGACAGAGAAAAAAGACAAGTTCTTCTGAGTAACTTTGGAGCATAGGGGTCACAGGAGAGAACAGAAAGGAAGGGTAAGGAAGGAAGGGACATGGAGAAAAATGTATAGTTCAATAAAAACAATAAAAATAAAGCTAACTAATACGAATGAAAATTCCAGGTTTGTGCCATTTTAATTTATCCATGTCCTATGACTGAAGTACTTGATGTCTTTAGCAGAACCTTTTCATAAAGCTCCACAGAATAGTAAAGGGCAATGACAGTGGTCAGTAATGATTGATGGGAGTGCTAGCCTATGGGACTCCAGTAATCAAAACCTAAAAGGAGTTAACACAGTCTTCACATTGGACTTTTGCTTTTGATAGCCCATGCTGTCTTGGAGAGGTTTTAAGTATTGTCCCTAAGTTAAGGGTATACATACATACATATACATATATTTATATACATACATATATATTATGTATGTATAATGTAGAATAAAGTGGAACACATAATATAGACATGTATAATACATATAATAGATAATATATAATATTGTGAAAATATCTATTTCTGTAATAGTAGGTTTCCATATGGCTTTTTGAAAGGTCTTTAGAATTAAAGATCCATCCCCATATTCCCTCTCCTACCTTGCCCTCTCCTCGCCCACAACACTTAAACTTTTCTGTTTCACTATTCCCCATTCCCACTTCAAACCTTTTCCATTCTATCTCCCATGGCTCATTTCTAGTTCCTGACTTCTAAAGGTATTCCAATTTAAACATGCACATCAAAAGATTTAAATATTCAAGGATCCACATATGAGTGAGAGAGAAATACAGCATTTTTCTTTCTGAATCTGAGTTACCTCTGTTGGAATGATTATTTCCATTTCAATTTACCTGGAAATTTCACTTTCCTTTACAGCCAAATAATATAATCTTTGGATATATGTACTACACTTTCATTATCTATTCACCAGATGATGGACATATATGATAATTTTAGTTCCTGAATATTGTGAATAAGGCAGCAATAAGCACACCATTAACAAGTATTTCTGGAGTGGGATATGAAGTTCTTTGGGATTATGCTGAGAGGTGATATAGCTAGATCTATTAGTAAATTTATTCCTAGCCTTTTGAGGACCCTCCGTAGGATTTCTATAACGGATGTGCAAGTTTGCACTTCCACCAACACCCATGTCTGCATTTATTCTCATTTGTCTTTTTGATCTTAGAATTTCTGGCTAAAGCAAGATGACACCTCAAAGTAGTTTTAATTTTCCTTTCCCTAACAGCTAAGTATGTTAAAATTAAAATAAGCAAGCAAACAAAAACATTTCTAAGACATTTACATTTGTTCTTTTAAAAATTCTCTGTTTTAGTTACATGACCCACATTTTAATTGGGTTGTTGGATTTCTTGGTCTTGATCTCAAGTATTTTTGTATAGTATGGCCAATAATTTGTATCAGGCATATGGCTGATAAAGATACTTGTTCCCATTCCGTAGGCTTTCTCTTCACAGAAATGATTATGTCTTTTCTCTATAGATGAGCTTTTTGATCTTAATGTCTTTGCTACCGTTGTTCTATTCAGAAAATCCTTTCCTGCACCTATAAATTCAAGCATAGCTAGAAATTCTGGCTTCTGGGCAAAGGCGTGTCAGTTTTCATCAAAGATACAGGTTCTCGTGGACCAGTCACGCTCCAGAAGACTGTTCTAGACCCTGTACATACAGATAGGACTAAGTTGCTTCAGTGAGACTTTTGTTTTTTTTTTTTTAGCACACAAAGTTGGGAAGGAAAAGTGGTGGGAGGTAGAGAAAATTGAAGGGAAGGTAACTGGAAAAAGTTTGGTCAAAAAACATCTAAGAAATGCTCAAACAATAAAAGGGTGTTTTTAAAGAGTTCACATTCTTATCCTTGCTATCTACCATGACTTCAGCACTTTCAGCATGCCTGTAGCAGAATCTATAACCTCATGAACTGTGGTGTTCTGTTTAGTTCCACAGTCTATGCTTAGAGTTGTCAGGACAGAGACACATGAGAGTAAAATGAGTCTCCCATTGCCAGCTCTGTCCATAATCCATTAATTGGAGAGAAAGTTCTCTCTCTTTCTTGGGCCATTGGGTTTTTCTAAGTTTCCACTGGCCCTCTGGGTATCTCTGCCATTGTATTGCTTGGGGTGGGATATAAGAAAAAAGAAAGTTAAGAGGTATGACATTCCTCCATAATAATGGTGAGTAAGAACTGTTTCCTAAAGATCCGCACACAGCTAGAAGTATGCCATTCCAATCAAATAAATAGAAGCATAATCTCTATTAATACATTATGATGTGTTTCTAGAGATACGGTAGACTCATGTGTTCTGTATACTTGGGCAATATTTCTGCCCTCTCTGTAGGTTTACTCGCCTTTTAATTGAGTTGAGCTTTGATGAATGTCATTCTTATCCCTATGCAAGACTGTCATGTAGGCCAGTCAGTGTAGTCTCCTTTACCTTCTTAGAGTGCTTCATTGTTCCTTCAGATCCAAATGCCACTTCCAAGCAGAATTAATCTCACCAACTAACATCCTTAGGATTTATTGTGTAGCTTATGTTCATAAAGAAACAAGTGAACTAGCAACACAGGAAAAAATAACCTCTGTCTTTGCTCTTTCTACTAAAAAAAAAAAAACTATCTTCTTTAGTGGCCGAGTTATTTTCAATGGACTGATGAAGATTATCTAAGGTGTAAATTAGTTGTGCCAATTAAGTATGCTACAAAAACCTAATCTATTTCAGCACTGTGATATCCAGAGAGACAATGGAAATTTAGCAAAGCCCGGGTGCCAGAGACAGAAAAGACTTTCTGTTCTAGCAATGAGTTATGGACAGAATTGTGCAAAGTTGCTAAAGGCTTAGTCACGGAAATGTCTTGGTGTCACTTCTACTGTATTTCATTGGTTTCAGTGAGTCAGAAGACCTGCAGACATGTGAAGATTCAAAACCAGGAAATACATCCTATTTCTTGGTGGAAAATTATGAGAATCAATGCCAAGAATGAAAGCACCGTGGCCAGGCTTGTGTGTGTGCATATAGTTATAGAACTATAGAAAATGTAATGTACCTAGTGAGATTTACAAATGTATAAACGCAAAGGGAACAGGGTTAATTTCAAATTTCATTTAAACCAGTCATAGAACATATATCTAAACACGATTATTTAGCAAATAATTTCGCATGTGGTATTTGGGTGTGGAACAAGCAAGGTGTAACCAATGGTGTGTTGCTAAAGGATTTAAAAGCACTTTTGATTCCTTTCTGCTGTTTTGATTTTATGATGCCCCTTTCACATTATCTCTGTAGCCTGTCATTGACAGGACAGTTTCTGAAACAGCAGGTGTTATTGAAGGATGTGTCTCCTACTGTGGCTGTCTAGTAAGATTCTGAGTTCTGATTGGCTCTTTCATCAGTTACATTAGCAACGCTATGCCTCCCTTTCAACTCTCTCTGCTTTTGCTTTCAACCAACAACTATTCTATGAAAAGCTGGGGGCACTTGGAAGAGAATATAAGTTTCTACACCTGGCTTACATATTAGGAGTGAATCAGACTTAAAATTAATCAAAGAGTTCATCTGAATTTCTTAAAATTCCCCTTGATAATCCTATAAGGGCCTTTTGAATTTGGTATTCATCATAAATGCATTAAAGAGCAAAGCAAAATTGGTTGTGATTATTTAAAAATGTTCATCCTGGGCTTTTTCCAGCCAGTGGATGTAGGAATAAAAGGATGACTCTTTGGTCCTCGTCCAAGCCAGATCTGTATGAAGGCAACAATTAAGAACAAAAGGTGGGCTGCTAAGTTGGAACACAGTTCATATAAGAATAGCTTGTTCTCGTTGTAATGATAGATAAAGGTAGTAGTTTATCTTTTCTATGAATAAAGGTATTAAAGAAACTGAGCCAATATTCACCATCTTTAAAACTTCACCCATAAACATGCCGTCCAGCCACTCACTCCTTCCTCTAATTTCTTTTTGAATCACAAATAAGTGGATATAGTCTACTTAGTCTTCACAAGAAATCGAAGCATAGGGTGCTAGAAACTTGACCAAAACCCATGTTGTGATCATATCAAACATTGTATGGTTGATATGACAAATTACCAAATAATACTCTTGTTGAATATTTCTTTTTGAATCACAAATAAGTGGATATAGTCTACTTAGTCTTCACAAGAAATCGAAGCATAGGGTGCTAGAAACTTGACCAAAACCCATGTTGTGATCATATCAAACATTGTATGGTTGATATGACAAATTACCAAATAATACTCTTGTTGACTAATTACTAGATATAGAAAAAGAGCTGCTTATGTAAAGTTTAAAGTTAATATAAATATTGCACGGTGAAGTCTCATTGTAAATCCTCTTCTCTTTTTTTACATTTTGTCTATTAGTTCTATCAACATTTGCTTTGTTTTTGTATATTTCCATAGCGTGTGTTCAGAGGGAGATTCCTAATTCTACATCTTCATTTTTTTCTTTCCACTATAGCCTAGCATGAGGTTTCTAAGTGCTCTACTATTGTTATTCACCCTCCTGACTTCTTTTGACATCTGTCACAGTTGTCTGTCTTCATGATCTTATGCTAAAGGCTAACGACAGAGGGATTATATCTATGGGAATTCTAGGTCTCTTGGCTTTGGGTAGGTGGTGAAATGTGTGAAAATGGAACCATGTGCATGGCATAAGGATGAGGAACAGGAAGAAAAAGAGGCTCTGGGAAGTGGTCCCTATTCAGGAAAGGATCTAAGATCTGGTATCCTGCCTAGAAGTCCTAAACCCTACACATCCATTTCTTTCCACCCGTTTAGGGTCCCTTGAACAGTGCCTTCTTGGAAAGGTAATACATTTTTAAAAAGTTCCGGAAAACGTCAGCCATTCTTCAGGAAATTCTAGACAAACTCATCAAGTCTTATGTAGTCTTCTTTAAACCGAGTGCTGGTATGATTCCAGGAATGTCTTAGACCTGCCCCGAGACAGAGAACTGCATACATACAACTATGAAATGCTGAGAGCAGTAAAATTTTCTTTCCGAGGCCCAAATTAGTTACTCAGTACCAAATAGTCAGTCATGAAATCCTATATTATCTATATCTATTTATACACACAAGTAACATTATACAGACTGATAATAATCATATACATACAAATAGCATTATATACGCTGAAGAGGTTCTGTTTATATAGTTAAGAAATTCGTCCATCTATCCATGTATATTTGCATGTACATATATGAATATATGCATATATATGCATAAATTCAAGATGAATTTATGCATATATACATAAATTCAATTACAAGAGGTCATGAATTTGAAAGAGAGCAAGGGAATTAAATGTGAGAGACTAGTGGGAAGAAAATGGAGGAGAAAATGATGTAATTATATTTTAATTTCAAAATATTTTCAAAATTATATAAAATTTAAAACACTGTATAAACATCTCTCTGGTTATATACCACAGCCAGAGATTTTTGCTCATATTTTTTGCCTAATGGCTCAGTATCTGTCCTTGAACATGGAATTGTTTACCCAAAAAGATTGGTATTTCCAACTATACTTAGCATTGACTCCTGACAGTGTGATTCTTTTTCTCTTATTGGATTTCTTTGTCCACCTTTGATATGAAGGCTTTTGTTTTGTCTTATTGCATCTTGTTTTGTCCTTTTCTACTGTTGTCTCTTGGAGGCTGCTCTTTTCTGAAGAGGAAGCAGAAGGGGAATGGATCTGGAAGAGAGGGGAGGTGGGAGGGCCTGAGAGGAGTGGAAGAAGGGGAAACTGTGGTTGGTATGTATCATATGAGAAAAGTATATATTTTCAATCAATAAATAAAAGCTTAATATTTCTAAAAATTATTTTGTTAATAATTAATTAAAACTTAACATGCTAAAATTGTTAAAAGGCTTAATTACTAAAAAAAACCCCAATAATTAACCTTTGGATACACATCCTAGAAATGGTTATCAATTGCCCCATTAAACATTCCCTGTGTGCTTATCAAAGCCCTGTATGCCTTTGTTAGTGAGTGCCTGTTTTCTTCAGTTAAGAAATTAGCCCTCAATGCAGTTTATCCACAGCAGAGGCGCACGTCTTTTAAAATCCAATTCCACTGTGTGAAAAGTAGTGACTGCACATATTCTGATTTGTGAGGCAAAGAAAAGGGTCAGAGGTGTCAGGGAGGAGATGGAAGGGCTCCCTAACTGCCTGAAAGGGAGTTGAAAAGACCCAAAAGTCAGATTTGAACAAAGCACAAGGAAGGTTAAATAAAACATGGATTGCTTCGCTACCTCGCCTAAAGGCAGCTCTTTCTCACTTTCAGTTACAAAGATGTGCTGGCCCCCTGCAGAAGAGTGTCTTAAGTCATGCATGGCTGTGCACAGGAGCACTTAAGAGACGGCATTGCCACTCGGGCACTAAATCATAAACTCTGAGGGCCAGGAGGTACTTCAGAAACCATCTATTCTAACTTCCTCATTTTACAGATGAGGAAACTGGGCCCCAAAGAGGTTCAACGACTTGCCCACATCAGTCATAACGACTCTGGGCAGAGAAGCAATCAGCCACATCATCAAGCCAGTGCCCTGAGGGCTGCCTGCTCCACCACTACATCTTGAGAACCAAAATCATTTCCAGCAGACTTCACCACCATCACCTCCAAAACCACCACCACCACCACCACCATCACCACTAAAACAATCACCACTACCACCACCACCACAAAACCACCACCACCGCACCTTTGAATATTTCTATCCCTTGCCTTCAAAAGATCACATCATGTTGCCTTTTGTTAATTCACTTTTCCTTCTGCCAGGTGAAACTCAGAGTTAATCTTTCACTTCAAACTGACTTAACTAATTCAAAGCAGGTTCTAATCAATACCGGAAACCTGCCTCTGCCTCCCAAGTGCTGGGATTAAAGGTGTGAGCCACCACGGCCCAACTTTCTTTTCTTACTTTATAGAACTGTTTAATCTACAGTATATATTTCTATTTCTTGAGAGTTTTTAAGGGTCAGATTCCTCTATTATGCTTGAGGTTGCAAGGTTACCTAACCGGGAAGTTAGTTATCAATCTGCGAAAATAGGCTGGAGAGATAAAAGTGAAGAATAGTACTCTAGAGAATGTTCTGGAAATCCATCTGCTTACTTGGACTACAATTCCACTCCCAAGGAGATTCTGATAAATCTTTCTTAAATCACTCTGTCTCTAGCATATGGCTTGAGGGTGGGTCCGCCTGTGCTCATATGGCTTGGAGGTGGGTCCCCCTGTGTGTTGAATAGTTTCCATGTGGCCTAGAATACTCATCCAAAGTATAGCATTTACAGACTGGAAATGGAGGTTGTGACCTGGGTTAAATATCATGTTTGCTCCTGAAGGCTGCCATTCTGGACCAGCTTGCTTAAACTCTTTCATCAGTAGGAGCAGAACATTCATGGAAACATGGTCTTCTTAGTGTCACTTCTGACAATCAAGCCTTTCCCATGGATACATCCCTGTGGCCTCTTAGAAAACTGCTATAAGAAGCCCAAGAAGTCATTACCAGACACTATCCTAAAGCAGTTAAAGAATTTTGTTTATTGCATTAGGTAGATTATCTAAAAACTAATTTCACGGTGTGTGTTTATATTCAGCATTAAAATCCTAAGCTACTGTAGCGGTGTGCTGGGATTTCAGACACACAGACATTTTGCAAAAGCAAAGGAAAAGCACTGTGCTTAGACAGGGCCAAAGGATGACTGTGAGAAAAATGGTCCCCTGTCTTTTGCTAAAACCAACTAGTTCTGGCATCTGCAGATACTTCCTCAAAATGTGAGCGTTGGTGTTCGTTTCTATGTATTTGTATAAATATATACTAAAGTGTGTATAGGTGTATAAATATTTATTAAACTGTGTATAGATGTCTATTTGATCGACTGTGCCTATGTATTTGTATAAATATATATTAAAGTGTGTATAGGTGTTTATTTGATTGGCAAAATAACTCTGTGTTTACTGAACACACACTTGTGTTCAAGCATGAATAAGTGTAGTGATGAGCCTGACATTGGAAATGTACCTGGACATATATGAATGATTATTCCAGAGGGACATGCTAACACATGAAACACTCGAGGTCTGATTGTAAAGAAGGGCAAGAACATCCCCCAGCCTCTGCTGTTTTCTCTTTTAAAAAGAACGTTTTCAAGAAATGATAATCTTCTTTGCATAAATTATGCCATTTCCTTATGATAAAAATATTTGGTCTTTCTAAAATCTAAAAGACTCAAACATTATAAGATGTTTAGATTAAGATATTTATTGTATTTTTCATCTTATTTACCTTTCTTTATGTTTCAATTTTCAGACTTTTTTTGTTTTACATAAATTGTTGCCCCTTCCCTGATTCTGCTCATGTTTTTCCCACACTGTCATTGTTGGCTTCTTTTTAATAATGTCCCAGCAAGAGACAGCAGTTTAGAGTACTTCATTGCCTTGGAAATTTTAGCTGAAAAATTGCTTCTGACCTTCATCGTCTATGAATGACACATAGCATATGAGGCCATGGCAATATTACATTGTATCAGCTACAAAGTTCACATGTAAGTAGGGCATTATTCCAAAGATGTTGAACAGAGTCTATAAAAATGCGTTTCTACTCTAGATCAAATACATTAGCCTTCATATACTGAGCATATCAATATATGCGTGGTCAGTGTGCTTTTTATATGAGATGTTATTTCAAAATAAAACCATTCTCTTTTTCTCCTATATAGAATAGAATTGAATGAATGTATGAAAAATTTTCCCAGAGGCCCCCCAAACATCCTGGTCAGCGATAGTTTTCCCAGACTCCCAGTCGCCTTGACTAAGCTGTGTGCCCTGACGCCCATGTCTCTACACACTGTCCCCACAGTATCCCAGGAGTATTTGAATCAAGTCTCTCTTAGCCAAAATGCTTGGAGCACCGTTTCTCTGGAATCACAGGTTTTACAGATTTGGGACGTTTGTATAGATATATTGAGATATTTCAGAGTTGGTTATCAAGTCTAGGCAGACGATTCATTTGCGTTTCATATAGACCGTAATCAAAAGTTAATACTGAATGTTCATTTAATAATCTTGTGCATGAAACAGGTTTATATACAGAGTTTTCTACTTGTGTGTTATTGGCACAAAAAAAATCAATTTTTTATCATTTAATATTTGGATTTTCAGATTAGACATTCTCAACTATCATAAGAAAAGAACAAAAAGCTTGCTTATAACCATGTATAATATTAATTCTAAAATGGAATGAACAAAATGATTTAGTTTGATTTTTTTTCTGTCGGCAGGTGTCAGGAGATCAATGTATTAGCCTCACAACGCTCGTCACAGAGCAGAGACCAGAACATTCATCTCTCCGGAGTGTTCAATACCATACCCACCATCCAAATCAAGAGTTGTTTGATGTATATGAAGTCCGGGTCCAGTCTGCTGTGCATGGATGCACCAACAAAGATTAAGAGCAGAATGGCTTATAAGTAGCATATGTCTCATTCTCATAGTCCTGCAGGCCGAGGAGCTCTTGAACAAGGCACTAGCCCCTTGGTTTGTGCTGGGGTCTGGCCCTGAAATTCATAAATGTAGGTTCTTATAACCTCTTCCCATGATGAAAGGAGTGATTTCTAGGGGAAACACTTTGATAATGTCACCAGTCTCTCAAAGGACCCATAGTACAGCCCAGTCATCTAAGTTATACATCAGCCCAGAAACACAGAGTAGAAACATTCAGGCCCTAGTAACTCCTGATCTCCACAGGCTACCATAACCTAACAAATCTTCTGTGCATTTCCAATGAATCATATTTCAAGGTAAATTAAAACAACATTCTTATTTCAATTCCTCTATTTTGAAAACAATTCTAACCCCAGGTTAATTTAGGAGTGGGCTGGGAGGGAAAGGTAGATGGGGACAGACCAAGATGTGACAGACGCTCCAAAACTGGAGGGAGGCTACAAAATGGGAGAGGCAAAAGAACAGCGTAACAGGGTCTGCGTTTTGACTTTGAACCCTCTACCAAACCACCATTTCTTGTCTTTATTGCCTTTAATATATATGGAATCACTTCTTCCCTGTGAAGGAGCTCATGTAATAAAACGGGTGCAAAAGATTTGGTGGAGTTTCCCAAATAATGCATGTGTAGTACTTAGTTTATTTTATGACTATTTAGTTCCTGAAACAAATCTTGAGGTTTTCAGGATGTGCTCCAAATTATTTAGTACTATAATATTTTGATTAAAATATACATTATTATATATACTTATCAATTGATGGTTATCATTATATATACCTGTTGACTAACATATATTATTATATACACCTATTGTTCAGAGACGATTATTCTTCAGGCCATGGTCATATTTTGGTATACTTACTTTTTGAGAGGTAACATTTGTTAGTTCTGTCTGATATCCCCCTTCTGTTCTTCCCAAGAGACATAAATGAAAAGTCTTAAATTTTTATATAAAACTTCCCTAAAGTAATAGCATGTATGGTTCAGCGTCTGCAAATTAATTGTCAGAAGGTAATTTTTCTAAACAAAGGAAATCAGTGGTTCTTGACTACTATGCTCTTAGCTATCTCTAAGCATACAGAATCCAAATTATCTGATCTACTCAAAACTCGTGTGTGTTTGTGTGTGTATGTGTGTGTGTATGACTGTGTGTGTATCTGTGTGTGGTGTATGTGTGTGTGTATGACTGTGTGTGTATCTGTGTGTGGTGTGTGTGTATGTATGACTGTGTGTGTCCATGTGTATATGTGTGTGTCTGTGTGTCTCTGTATGGTGTATGTATGTTCTGTTTCTAGGCAGACTTGGTGGCCATGAAATACCTGAAGCATTAAAGAATCAAAGACTTAAAGTGATCTGTGTAATATTTTGTTGTAATATTTTGTAATCATTGTAATATTTTGTTTCATGTCTCTCTTACTTGATATCTCTTGGAGAGAAAAGAGATGTTGTTTATGTTTTAAAACTTTCCTGAGATGTAGCTAACACATAATCCAATTGGCTTGTATGTAATTCAGTGTCTTTTAATGCTTACAGAGTTGTCGACCTAATGCCACAATTCATTTCAGAGTATTTCATGTATCGAAAGAAGAAACCCTGCATTTCTTTTAGTTTTAATTTCTGTGTCATAGTTATTCCTAAAGCAATATACTCTCTGTTTCCCTAGTTTCATATGTTCTGGGCATTTCATATATGTGGGATCATAAGTATTTAGTTCTTTGTTATTGACTTCTTTTCTTAGTCCAGTGTTTACATGAATTGCCCAGCCACGACACTCATCAGTATTTCATTTACTTTATTGAGCTATTGTTCCATTGTATGGGTAGATCATTCTGTTTAGTGATTCATCAACTATTAGACATTGAGTTGTCCACACTTTTAGTTGTAAAAAAAAAAAGTGTTGTTGCAAGCATCGTTGTGCGAATTTTATGTAAAACTCTCATTTTTTCCATTATACAATTAAAATAGCAGGTACTGTTTATTATGTTATCACTAGCATTGCTCATGGATGAATACTGACGACTGTGGTTTTGGCTTGTGAGTTGTCTCTGTGCTGTACAACTTGAGGAAGCACCCTGTCTCTTGAGCTGCATCACTTTGTATTCCCATGAGCGCTATAATTTTGGCTGATGCTTTATTAAATTAAAACCAGTACCAGGCACAGAGTAAGCATACTGATGTTTAGTAAATGTATTTATGAATCATACAGTTATTTCATCCTCAAAATTTCTTAAACTCCTTGAAAAGGCAGAAAAAATATTCAACAAAATGAAAATAAAGTAAGCTAAGTCTGATGTAATCATGTAAATCTATACTTGATGTACTAACATGCGCTGGCCCACTTGTTGGATGATAATAGATACAAGGAGCAGAATAAGGTATGTTAACAAAACCAATCTCAGAAACCCTTTTATAAAAACTCTTGAAAGTTTTTCTCCTTTTCCTCGGTATGTCACTTTTCTTTAATAATTGTTTATAAAACTTGCTTCCACTTTTTATACTCCAACGATCACTAGTGTGAGAGAAGCAACTCAGAGTCATTGCCCACGATGGATTTCTGATGACTGCAAGTGTCTGGTATATTACGTCCTTGGGCCATGAACACCTGGCCAAGTTCCCTGCTTTCAAAAACTGTACGATGAATTCAGTTCCAAACAAAGACTGACATATTCATGGCTGTATAAAATCCAAAGACTTGGAAACTTCTCATTTCAAGTTTTGTTGCTGTAGCGGCTGCTGCTGTTGTTGTGTGCGTGTGTGCTCGCATGCACATGCACACATATGCGCATGAATGCACATGTACATTTTCCCATAAGGCATTTCCACCACATCCATCCCTCAATGGTTGCCAATGGAATCACAATATTCCTACTCATGATTCTGTACTTGGTTTGCTTTGCAAAAGGATGATGACCCTCTTGGGAAAACACCGTGACATACATACAGCACAAAATAAACTAAACTAAAGGAAAGGTTGGGCATCACAGAAGGGATCCTCTCTCAGGGTCAATCAAGGGGAAGTTTAGATTAGAATCAAATGCACTGACTGTGTTTGCTCCTTTCCTTTGATTCTCTTGGTAATTTTAAGTATGTTAGAGTTTTAAAGTTCCTCTTTAGTAGGAAAGTTCATTTTGGTATTATGTATTTGTAGTCTGTATGAGCTGACAAGTCCTCCTGGGATGTTTCAGAATGGCCCATTCACTGTGTTGCTTCCCACAAGCTCCCATCTTCCAAATAGCCAACCACTCCCTTTTTGAAAAAGGCAATAGAAAATGGAAATCCGCACAAACATAAGGAAGTAGAATCGATTTTGTTCCAGATTTTTTTGTGTTGGCATAAACAAAATCTAAAGCTGGTGTGCCTCATCGAAACTCGCAGGATTGAGACGTGCATAATGTGGGACCAGCTACATCAGAAGACAGATATCTCACAGCCGTTGGGTGGACAATGAAGCTGGCACACAGTGAACACAAGCGGTTTCAGTATCCTATAATGAAGCTGATATTCATTCATTTCTTCAATTAAATCACCCAGAGTGCTAGTAATTATGTAGCCCTTGTTACTGCCACTTAAAAACTGAATAAAAAAAAATGCAACTTGGAGAAGTTAATTTTTCCTAAGGTCATAGAACATAACAGAGATAGGGTTCAGATCTGTCTGCCTCAGAGCCTCTTATATTCCCACAGTGTTGCTGCTCGAGAACTCAAACTAATAAAGGGGAAAAGCATGAGTTAAAAAAGTAAGTATAATAATTAATTCTAAAAGCAAAAATTCCAAGATTCTTGAAGTGGTTATAGGGGATGTGTATTTCCTCCACACGGATGGTAATTGATGTAGTTTCCCCCAAGAATTAACTAAACACCATTTGGAATTAGAGCATTATAAGCCAACATCTGTTGCAAAATCAGTTTCTAAAGAAGCCTGAAAATAGGTTGTTATGTTTTCAAAGCAGATTATACCTTAAATTCTTGTCTGCTCCAGTGCTGCAATTAACAAGCATCCCTGAAATATGCTGTTGAGTAGTGAAAGTCAACATATATTGCAACAATAGATCATTTTTTACTATTACAATAGAATGTGAGATTTAAGGCCAGGAGTACCACATTTCTTTCATATACACTCAAATGCTCAATAGCAATGGTCTGCTTGTTGTCTAATTGAAAATTAGATTCACAAAATCAGTAGTTTTAACTTTATACATGGTTCATGACCATGTATGTGCTTAAATGTTTAATAACTATTGATATAAATCAATAGTGAACTAAGAAATCAAACTCTTATTGAGTCGCCTTGCTGTATTACATACTGTAATTTCAAATTACACATATATATGTAGGGTTGAGAGATACACACACTTTTTCTTATTGAAATAGTCTAAGCTGCTGCCATGAAGGACCTCAACCCTTGCATAAGTTGGGAAACCTCCAAAGACTGAAGCTGACCAAGGAAAAGAATTGGAGAATAAAGAAAGTTTAAAGGGTTAAATTTTTTATAGTCTTAAACTGTAAGAACAAAACATTAAATAATTGTACCTTAGTTCTCTTATAAAGGATAATAATGGATAATGTCCATATTATGTAAAAGTTGGGATACTTTGATGCTCACAAGCTTATTTCTCGACGTTTCTGCAGTCAATTTGTTTATTAGGCTCTCTAGTGGGCTATATTCAAAAGAATGGCAGGAATAACTTGAAGTGGGAATTATAATTGTGATGAGATAACAGTTATGGAGTATAGTGAGTGTTTCAATTAATTTAATCATTGGACCACCCAGACACATTTCAGAATTCTGAGTTTGGAGGAGGAGGACAGAAGCTAACCTTGCGACACGGGTCACAGGAACACACACAAAGAAGCAAGGCTGTCTATTCAGGATAGGGGCTAACAAGGACAAAAACCAATCTCCTTCCTCGAGAGACACTTCTGCATTAATTTATGTGTTAAACTCAACATGCTGTAGGCAGAAAATACTGCAGGCTACAGGCAGTGGTGCGTTCTAAACATGGACTGTGTAAGGTCTCAGTCAGCAGTTGGGTGAATTAATTTGAAAATACTATGTCAAAAATACATTTAATACACCTGCTATACTTGAATATTATAACTTAGCAAGACAGTGCTCACTGTAAAGTGCCAATCATTCACCCTTGTGATTGCACAGTTAGGGAGAATCAGTCTCTGCCAACCTCAACCTTGGCGTTGTAAGAACGTACCTGGCCACATACCGATAATGCAAAGGGAGATAACAACCACAAATTCTAAGGTTTCCACTGAATGTAAATCACTTTCACACCATCTTAAAATTGAAAGTGTAAGTCCAGACATTATAAACCAGGAGCTGGTTGTGCGTATTTACTATTCTATTTTAATCTTTTTATAGTTCATGAAAGACTGTCTAAAAGTTTATTTGATATAAACATCAACATTTACAGAGAGATATTAAGCATGAGAAAATAACTGAATATACTAAAATGTAGATCCCTAAAACATTGAGCTATAGCTGTGAACATAGTAATATCTCTGTTAAGTACCAAATTATCAAATAAATTTCTTTTGTTTTAAATTATTTTGTAAAAGATCTATTTATTTACCTAATATTTTGTGTATGCTTGTGTATATTAAAGTGAAGTGTGTGTGTGTGTGTGTGTGTGTGTGTGTGCAAGTGCACCAAAGCCTATAGAAGCCAAAAGGTATTGCATCTCCTGGAATTGGAGTGGCAGGCTGTTGTGAGCCACCTGCTGTGGGTGCTGGAAGCTGTGTTCAACTCTTCTGAAAGAACAGCAAGTGCTACTAACTGCCGAGTCATCTCTCAAGCCTCTCAGGTCAATGAGTTTATTGTGACTTTGTAAGGGAGGATTAGGGAGAACAAAGATATGAAATAAATGTGCATATATACCTGCACACCCATGCAAACCACACAAATGTGTAACATCCATGCCAAATTGCAAAAAGAAGTAGTGATAACAAAATGGTGCCTAGCCTGTGGCAGAATGTGTTTTTCCTGTAGTTTTCCACAAATTTAATTTCCTTCTCACAAGACCTTTCTATGTCAAGGGGAATACATAATGTATAAACATTCTAGACCAGTTGTTCTTAACTTCCTAATACTTTGGCCCCTTAATACGTTTCCTAATGTCATGGTGCCCCCCAACTATAAGATTATTTTTGTTACTACTTTGTAAGTGTAATGTTGCTACTGTTAGGAATTATAATATAACTTTATGATATGCAGATGGTTTTAAGTGATCCTTGTGAAAGGATCATTAGATCCCAAAGGGCTGTGACCACAGATCAAGAACCACTATTCTAGAAGAAGGAGGTAGGTGATGTATATGTGATGGTAACAGGATGTGGAAATGGGGAAAGACAGATGGGGAAAGTTTATAAGACACAGGTGCACCTACCTGCCTCCAAACTAATAAAGATAGTTATTGGGTTTTCAAGTGAAATTTTGCCTCTACCATGACCAAAAAGCAATCTGGGGAGGAAAGGGTTTATTTGACTTACACTTCCACAGCATTGTTAACCACCAAAGGAAGTCAGGACAGGAATCAACCAGGGCAGGAATATGGAGGCTGGGGCTGACGCAGAGCCTTTGGAGGTGTGCTGCTTACTGGTTTGTTCCCCATGGTTTTCTCAGCCTGCTTTCTTATAGAATCAAGGACCACCAGCCCAGCGGATGGCACAATCCACAATAGTCTGGGTCTTTCCCCATCAATCACTAATTAAGAAAATATTCTAGAGGCTTGCCTACAGCCTGATCTTACAGAGGCATTTTATTATTGATGTTCTCTCTTCTAAGATGACTTTAGCTTGTGTCAAGCTGGCAAAGAACTATCCATCTCAACATTCCAATAAAAACAAGAAAATGTTTCTTTTACAGCATAAATTGGGGATCATTCTCTATGGATTTCCGTGCTGTCGAAAGTGGGTGGGAAATCCTCCAACTAAACTCAAGTTAGTCTGACAATAATCACATTGGGTTGTGTGAGAAGAAAATTTTAGAATGAGAAAACAATATAAATTAAACTTGAAAGATGTGTTTATTAGTGTTGCCTTCAAAATCATGCATCTATTCTTCCCATGGCAAACAGATTAACAATGATCTTGGAAGAATTCTGTTTTTCAAGTGGATGTCTAATTCACTGGTCATTCACCACTGCATAATACTGATTTCTCTACTTTCTTATTGAATGTGTAACTTTTCCATACTTTGGTCTTGTTTTACTTCCCTCTCAACAGTGAGTATTTATACTTTCATATTTTGCCAAACTTCAAAAAGTTCTTTTCTTGAGATACATAAAAACATGGAGTGTGTGACTAAAGTAAAAATAACATAGAAACTATGTTATTTTCTTGACCCAGATTTGGGAATACAGATCAGACAGGTGGAAGCATTAGTTTGAGCAGCCCCTTGAACTCCAGATCTAATTTCTCATCCCTTAGTTTAAAACACTCACCATCACAATCATGATCATCATATCAATATCAGAGACAGAAACAGAGAGAGAGAGAGAGAGAGAGAGAGAGAGAGAGAGAGAGAGAGAGAAAGAGAGAGAGAGAGAGAGAGAAGTCTGCAAAGGTTAGAAGACAACTTTTGAAGTTTCATCTTTCCATTTATCATAATAGCTAGGAATTGAACTCAGGTCACCGATCTTGCATAGTACCTTCTCCTGCTGAGCTCTCTCACTAGCCCTCCCTTATCTTTTGGAACCATAAAATTGAAGGTGATGGAGACAAAGAGACAATAGTATAAGTGGAAAGAAATACAGCAGCTCCTTCAATCTTATTTTCTGATGAGGAAACTGCACTTTGAAATTTTTTAATTTTTTTTTTCAAGTTGGTAGATTAAGCATAACGATTATTTGCTTGCTAGGTCATTGATCTTTCTGTCAAAAAAGACTTCCTTCTACAAGTTGGCAACAATAAAAAGAGCCCCAATTGTTTTAAAAGGCTATGAATCATCGTGAGTCTCGTAGAGTATTGAAACAAATCTCCAAATAGATGTCATCTCTTGAGAAATAACCCCTGCCAAAGAAGACTCATAATTTCCAAGTTTCTGAGATAATTGCCTTGTGCATCTCCCAGACATCTCAAACTGTGTCTATTGAGCTAAAACAAATCGAATTGAAATTCAATTGGAGTGGTCTGTGGGATGACTTCAGTGACTGCACAGGTTCAGTCTGTCTAATCAGCAAGATGAATTGCAGCAACTTATGCAATTTGCCCTGGAAATGAGTTTCGTTGTACAGGTGATCCTGACACAAAGACAGTAACTTATTTTAAGAAAGGTTTATTTTGCTAAAAGTTTTAAGGTACAGTCCTAGGGGATGGGGAAGACATGCTGGTGGGAGCTTGGGGCACATCAGTCAGCACGCTGAGAAAGATGTACAGGAGCTTTTTGAAAGTGTGTCTTGGGTTTCCAGAATCCTTCTGAATTCAAGTCCCATTGTGTGTTTTGTGTCAATCTTGTTCATTTTCTGAACAATTTTTTGTTTGGGTATAAAGAACGCATCAGGCCAAGTAGACACATAGTTTGCATTTTATAATTTTGTCTTATCACCAAGGCAGCAAGCCTTGTTTGTTTAAAATGCAACACCAGCATCTCTTCTTCAATGACCTCTGCAGACTTCTTTGTATCTGCCTGAAGCAATAAAGGGAAGTGATTTCGTCTCTTAAAGATGTAAAGAGTGCTTAGCCTCACTACAGTCAGAGTGACTGGGACAAGATGACACTCTTCAGTTTGCTACAACCAGAGAACTGAGTCCTGGTCAACACCATAGGAGAAAGCTCTAAATTATATCTAGCCAAGGCTACTGAGAAGGTAAGGGGAAGCAAGACACTGGCCTTTCTCTCTGACAAATAATACCACTTGAGTACAGATGACTGGCTCAAACTAGACTGAATCCTGGATGAGGATGATGTATGACTAACATCTATGACTTGACCCTTTGAGCCTCCATGAAGTACAGTTAAACTTGTATACTCGAGTTCCACATCCAGATTTTAATAAACCTGAGATGCAAATACTTTTTAGAAGTTGCATTCATTTTAAACGTAAATAAACTGTTTTTCTTGTCATTTTTTAAATCAATACAGTATAATAACTGTTTACACAGTATTTATCTTGTGTTAGTTATTATAGTCAATCTAGCAAAGATTTAAGGTACATGGATGGTATGTGTAAGTTTTATACAAATGCTACTTATTTTATTTTAGGAAATTAATTTAGTAGAGTTAGACTTTAGTGTCCATGGAAAATACTGCAGTTGGTTTCCATGGATGCTAACAGATAACTCCCCCATGAATATTGGGATAAAATGGAAACATAGACCATGATAAACTGACACTTAAAAACAGGCTTACTGATAGAATCTCTGAATTATTTATATAACTATAACTTGCAAAAATGTGTTATTTAAAAAATGTAAAATTTTTACTTATAAAATGAATGTGCAGTTTATTTAGCAGTATTGTTCTTCAGAAGAAAGGCTTCAGAAAGAAGATTTGACCCAACTCCCCATCCAAACAGAGGTACTAACAGCAGCCCTCTTTCTCCCTTCTCAACTTGCTGGGTTTTATATATGCTTGTTTTCAGCCCAAGGTTAAACACAGTGTCTTGGGTTCATCTGGTACCCATTTTCTCCCTCTCTTTTCTCTTCTCACACTTACTGTGGCAAGAGGTACAGATACGCCAGGCTGTGAGCTAACTACTCCCCTGTTCCTGAGGTCTACAGCAACATAGGGGGTCGGGGGAACAAAAGTTGAGTGACTGATGTCACTTTGTGGACTCTGGACTCTGCCTATCCAAAATGTCTAGATGAAAAAATTACAAGTAATTTTAGATCATTCATGAGAAACTCTGTCTCTTTAATACATAAAACAAAACCCTAACTAAAATTACTCTGATCAGAGACTCTTCTCTTTCTGGAAATTAAAGAAATGGAGATTGATAGCTACATAAGATGCTGAGAGTAACAGGTGAAGGCTCAGCTTGAAGTAGTCATTGTGCCACCCTCATTAGTGCTCAGGGAACACTATAGAAGAGGGGGAGGAAAGGATGTAAAATCTAGAAAATAAGGATAAGCGATATAAAGTTGATGTGGGAAGTCCTTCTGTATATGTGTTGCTTTTATTGGTTAATGAATAAAGAAGTTTCTTATGCCTATGACAGGGCAGAGTAGAGCTAGACCAGAAAACTAAATTAAATGCTAGGAAAGAGAAGGTGGAGTCAGTGAGAAGCCATATATATGTATAACTGCCACAAGAGACAGACGCCAGACACCAGATGGAACCTTTTGATAGACCACAACTACATGGGCTATACAGATTAATAGAAATGGGTTAATTTAAGATATAAGAGCTAGCTAGAAATATGCATAACCTAATAAGCTAAGCAGTGTTGTAATAACACAGTTTCTGTGTGATTGTTTCAGGCTTGGGCAACTGAGAATGAGCACACAGCCTCTGCCTACAGGATGGCATTCACTATCTGGTGCATAGATCTGCATAAGACATTTTTAAAAAGTGTTAACAAAGAGGACTTCTAGACCCACAAAAATGGGAACCAAACACAGTTTCTTGGTAGACACCTTTTTTTGTAGATAGGCTCTGTTTATGGTGGCAATCAGAGTTGTGGCTCCTTTAAGAGAGGTCTTCCTGATTCAGTGTTAGCAACAAAACAAAACAAAACAAAACCCACACAGCTTTTAAAAGAAACAGGAGCTTTCTGATTCATGCTAGTTGCACAAACAGCTCTGGCTCCTTCAAGAGGCTGAACATTTGAGTGGGGTTTGTGGACTGTGTGCTGAAAGTTAGCTGGTGGCAGCATGGGCCAACTGTTTCCAGCGTTGAGGTAATGAGTCCAGCTTTCACTCCAGAGCCAGGGGTAAATTCCTCTGCCATATTGAAAGCCTGAGAGAGGTGGAGTAGGCATCCAGGACCACTGAGACCAAGTTGTTTAGCATTTTAAGAAGTATTCATGGACAGAAAAGGATTTCAGATACACAATAGTACATATTTAGACATAAAAGATTTCTAAATGAGACACAGTATGTTTAAAAAATGTATGTAGGCCTGGGAGAGAGAAGAAAAGAAGTAAAAAGACAGTATAAATAATATAAAAGAGTATAGACAGTCATAGATTAAAGGAGTAAAGATAATAAAATAAATATTAAATTTGTAAATAAAAAGTAATAGAGTAAGAAAAACAAATCATGTAAAAATGGAAAATACACAGGGAGTCTGGATTGTTTTTATTATTGTGTTTTATTTATTTTTTTGACTGTGAATGAGCTAAGTACAGAAAGATATTTCATTGTATGTGTTGCTAAACTAAACCAACATATATACTTTAAAGGCATCTTGATTTCAAAATTTGGGTCTAAGGATATGCTGCTTTGAAAAAGAGGTTTTGCTTTTCTTTTCACAGAGGATGAGACCCTGTGGACTCTTTTCAGACTAATGTGGTTTAATGGACCAAACCCCCCCCCAAATGTTCTCCATGAATCCCAGAAATTATTTCACCCAACAAAATGCAGGAAGCAGTTTGGAGAGACCTATGCCCAAATTCAAAACTATTGTTTATAAATGTTTTAAAGGGGGATATGCTATAGAGATAAATACTTTGCATTGATATGAATCTTGGACTATGGATACAAATTTAAGGTCAATTTTGTTATATGTATATTTCTGCTTTTGATTAAGGTGTTATGTTTTTGTAACTCATTTAAAAATGTAATGTATAATTAATAAAATCAGGTTAAAAGACAGTCATCTATAATGGTCAAGCTTATAGTCATATTACTTAGGTTTTCTAGATATATAGAGATATATTTCAGATGAATAGTTATTCTTCAAACCTTTCAAAGCCTGACAGAATACAGCATTTAAAATGTTTTAAAAATTTAGGACTTTTCATGACAATGAGACACATCTGGTCCTGGCAGCACCAATTGCTTCAAGAGGAAGATGGGTATCAAAGAGGCTCTTTATGAGGTTTACTAGCCATTTGGACAAAAAAAGTGTTCTTGCCTGGATTGCTTGATGTTTGCTATATGACCTGGACAAGTAGGACCCACAGAAAAATCACTTTGTGTAAAGGTGAGATGGTCATTTGGGGTTCTTACTTCATGAAAGAGTCTGCCAGGTATTCTGCAGGACACAGAAGAAAGTGACTAACAAACTGTCTATATAGGTGAAACTGTCTGAAATTTCCTGATTCATGAAAAAGTTTGCCAGATACTATGGGCCTTTAGGCTGAAGATTGGGTGCTCTAATGTTATAGAAAACTTTGGGTGACTATCCAGGCAATGAATTGTCTCTGTCAATTCTAGAGTTTTGGAAGTTGCTTACAGTGTACTTCCTGTTAACTTAGGTAATCCTATAACCTTCTGGGGTCTTTGATGGAGTTGAAGAATAGTTATGAAAAAGTTATGAAAAAGGTAAAGTAGATATAAATATTGCACCTGTAATTATTGCTTGATACCTGTTTTGTTATATGTAATTTTACTATGTTAAAGTTAAAACCTTTTTTTATAGACAGAAAGGGGGAGATGATGTGGGAAGTCCTTCTGTACATATGTTGCTTTTATTGGTTAGTGAATAAAGAACCTATTAGTCTTATGACAAGGCAGAATAGAGCTATGTGCAAAACTAAATTGAATGCTAGGAGAGAGTAGGTGGAGTCAGTGAGAAACCATATAGCCAGACACCAGTGCCAGATGGAACCTTACCTGTAGGCCACAACCACACGTCAATACACATATTAATAGAAATGGGTTAATTTAAGAAATAAGAGCTAGCTAGAAATATGCATAAACTAATAGGCGATGCAGTATTGTAATAATACAGTTTCTGTGTGATTATTTCGGGTCTAGGCAGCCAGGAATGAATAAGCAGCCTCTGCCATTTTCTGGGAAAGACATAGGCATTCTAATCAAAGTATCATAACAGCTTCAGATGAACGGTCTTCACAAGAATGGCCCATTGATAATCCAACATGGATGAAGGGGAATTTTAAGTCCCCATTCTACAGTGTTGAGCTATTTACCAGTTCATTGAGATGGTAAGCCATTGCCATCAGTGATGTATACACTGGTATGCATATAGTTGTGTACCCATTAAGCTCCAACAGATAATTCTAATAAAATCACCACCAAATGACTCACAAAACCCCAAAGTCATGAGTTTGGCAAAGAGATTAAAGGTATGAGGCACACATTTGACATGGGTAGGAGGAAGATAAAAGCAATCAGACTATATTATATACATGTACAAAACTGTCAAATGACAAAATTAATCAACAAAATGTTATCAAAATAAACCAAGTTGGTGCAGGAGAATTGTCTGTATTCTGCCAATCATGTATTTTAATAAGACGCTGATTGGCCAGGCAGGAAGTATAGGCAGGTCAACCAGACAGGAAGTAGAGGCAGGGCAATGAGAATAGGAGAAGGCTAGGGAGGAGGAAGCTCCTTCAGCCATTCCTGCCCAGACCACCAAAGAGGCAACATGTGAACCTGCCCAGCTGAAAAAGGTACCAAGCCATATGACTAACATAGATCAGAATAATGGATTAATATAAGCTATAAGAGTTAACAAGAAGCTTGAGCTAACGGGCCAATCAGTTTATAACCTAATGTAGACTATGTGTGATTTTCTTTGGGACTTGCTGGTTGTGGGGTACCAGGTGGGACAGAAACCCCAACAAGCCGGTTCTCATGTTTCACCAAGTAAGCAAGCAAGCAAGCAAACCAAAGCTAGTATACCAGGTCCAAGACATTCAGTTTCATGAGTATTCATTTATATCAGTTTGACCAGGAATAAATCTATCAGTTTGCCAGTTTGATATCCCAGAATGCTGAACAATAAGAAAAAAATGCAATAATAATGATTAACAAGAAGCAGCTAATGCTTTATCTTTTTCAATAAATATTATACTTTACTGGAATGTAGTAAAATAAGACACCTCTTATTTTAAGGGTGTCTAATAAAAATGAATAATGTTTCTACAACATAAGAAGAGAGTTAGTATTCAGAAATGAAGTATGTTTGGTAGAAGTATCTTAGTAGCAGACATAAAACTTCCAATATTTTCATTTTTTTATGTTCTTGAAAACTTTTAAGAAATTATGGTCTCTAAGAAATGGGAAATTTGAGGTGAGAATGCGCTTCTGTGACCCAAGAATGAGAAGTTTGTGGAAATGATGCAGCAACCTTGTCATTAAATTAGAAGCAAAGAAGCAAAGGTAAAATAAGCATGAAAACAAATAAAGAAGAGGCACTTTACAAAATTAAATTAGTGATGAGTAAGATAAAATTAAGATAAACCTTTGGGGTGAAGTAGAGGAAATGGAGGAGATGAAACATTCCAAAAATATGAAAGATTTGGGCACTTTTGGTCGACCAGATGTTCTACCTTCTGCACTCTCTCGCCAGAAAATTTAGATGCAGATGCCAAAGAGACACAGGCAGTGGTTAAATTCTGCATAAGACAAAACTAATGGTATATTTCTGGGTCAACAATTCATCTTTCAAAGAGTTAGAGGATGTTTTTAAAAACATTGTGAGCAGCAGGAATTCCCAAGATCAAGTTTGGGCTGAAGATAATGGCCTTAGTCATTTAATGTCAGGAACCGGAGCCTCATACTGGTTGAAAAACACATTTTCAATGGGAGTCCTGTGTCTTCATGTATGAGAAACTCTGGATCCTGGCAAAAGCTTAAGCAAACTATCCTGAGGAAAATCATCTTAAAATTAGACCCACAAGAATCCTACAAATTAAGATCAAAGCATGGCAGTCCTAGCAAAGGTCTAAAGCAGGAAGAGATGACATTTTAAATCAGATTCAATTGGAATGGTGGCTTATGCCTGTAATCCTGGCACTCAGTGGATGAAGTAAAAGAACTAAAGAAAGTTCTTTTAAGGCTAGCCTGAGCTACACAGAGTGAGACATTCTCTCGGAAAAAAAAAAAAGCCAAGCCAACCCCAAACAAAACATGACAGCAGATATCAACTCCAATTACTGGAGGTGTTGTGACCTTCAGAAATAAATTATAAACTCGTATTGAAAGAATCACTTAAAGAACTGAAAAGGGCACCAAACCATAAGACAACAACCAGTTGGAGTTCACTGGAACTTCAGAAATGATACATACTGGTGAAATCTAAAACCCAGTGGATATTTGAAGCATTAGGCAGACACATCTAAAAGGCTAAAATTAAACATTAAAAGTCTCCATATACCATGCTAAAATAAATAACAATAAAACCAGAAGACGGTCTTAAAATCAGGCAGTGAGAAATGGTAGTATAAGAAAGAATGCCAGTTAGACTTGACAGCAGAACCAAAACAACCACGGACCCCAGACGACAGTGTGAACTAAAGGCTCATAGTGTTTAAAGTGACTGTCAAGAAAAATTGTGTATCTCCCAAATAATCTTCCACAAACAAGAAAGAAATACTTTTTAACAGAGTCAGAGGCAGCAGAGGGCATCATGCAATAATAAGCCTCCCGGGAAAGGGCTTTCCACTTGTGAGAGAGAAAACGACCTAAGAGGAAAGAGGTTCAGAAGAGAGGAGAGTCTTGCTTTAATCTTCTGCTGTGTATATTTCCAGCTTTTCTCTGACATGTATTTTTTTTAGCATAAATCAATCTTCATTTAAAATATAGAAAAGAGGTCTATACAGGATTGGGATTTCCGAGTCTCAAGGAAAATTCATTAAAGAATGTGGCTGACAAGGAGGACTGACTGAGAAGCCAAGGACAATGGCACTGGGTTTTGATTCTACTGCATGTACTGATTTTGTGGGAACCTAGTCTGTTTGAAAGCTCACCTTCCTAGAACTGGATGTGGGGGGGGGGGGGAACTTGGACTTCCCACAGGGTAGGGAACCCTGACTGCTCTCTGGACTGGAGAGGGAAGGTGAATGGAGGGAGGGGGAGGGAAATGGGAGGAGGGGGAAATTTTTTTAATAATAATAATAATAAAACCTGAAAAAATTTAGCTTTTTAAAATTTTTACCACTTGAATGAAGTCATAAATGAGAATAATGTCCTGTAAAGAAAAGATTTCATTTCTCTGATCCAAAAAGAGAATGAAAATTATTTAAGAAGAAAAACAATAAAACCCTTGCATTCCTTACCACCTACTCTTTTTTGAGCACTGATGAGGTAAATGGTTCACAAACACTTTATTTAAATCCTATATTTTTCAAAACCTTTTCTTCTGTTTGTCTCCCAACAACTTGGAGTAGCAGGCAGGTAAAAAACAAAACAAAAACCCAACATTTCTAGCTTGCAGAATCAAGGATAAGTGAGGTTAAGACTCCTTCTTTCAGTTGCACACTTTGCAAAAGGCACAGCCTGGACTGGAGTCTTTGTTTCCTTCCATCCTGTAATTCTTTTCGACCTGCATGCTTGCATCTTGTGGTATGACTGCCCTTTGTCATCAGCCACTTTGATTATACCACTTTGGGGGAAATTATAGTTACAGGGTTAAAAATTATAGCCCAAAGAGTTCTTGGACTTCACAGGGTTTTTGGAAATCACTGACTTTTTATTGAAAGAGCAAGTTTTGACACATGAAACAAACTGTAACGTTATTCTGTATGCCGTTGCTCTCTTATGCATATTATTTGGGTTCAGTTGTTTCCATCACCACTAAATACATCATCTAGTCTTTCTTAGATATTAAAAGGAAAGTCATCTTCCATCAACCACAAGAAAAATCTCTTTCCTCAGTCACTGTTTCTGTCCAGATTAAGATCCCCCTGTCTAAACTGATGTAGGTTGCCCCACCCCGTTTCTATATTGTTTCAAACTAGGCAGTCTTCCTTGGAAAAGATGGGTGTCACAATGTTTCCAGTTGTTTTTGGTTTCCTCTATCATAGAGGGTTTCCATCAGCTCCTGGCTGAAGTACAAGGGCAAGAGTGGAACAAAATGGAGATAAACAATATCATGCTTTAGTCTGGTGTTTTTATGCTCTGGCTTTAGCAGATATTTAAAGTTGACTTCCCATATTGTGCTTTGTGGGAGCCTTTTTGATTCCCAAGAAAAACTCAGGCTACTTCTCTCAGTGTGAGCAAGAGCTCCTCTTTCTGCCTTTCTCTATCTGTGTACACCCTCAGGACTTCCGTGGAGACTGCTGCCCTCTACAAGGAAACCATCTCAGTTGAAGCCTCTTTGTAAATGGCGCACAGTCTCCTTGGGTAGGGCTCTCAGCTGAGCTGAAACATGGATGGTTTTCTTATGATGGGCAGATGCTCAGCTGACTTTCAATGCCAAAGTTCTCTTTGCCACTCTGGTTGAGCAATGACTCCAGCCTAAATTCTACCTGCAGACTTCAGACATACACAACAATCTTTTGTCCCTGTGTTCTCTCAGGTTGTAAGAATGTGTCTCAGTCTCTCTGAGGCGCCCTCTCCAAAGCCATCTCATTTAAAATAAAGTGAGGAGGTAAGTATAGACTTAACCAATTTATAATTTGTCTTTAAGAAAATCCTCTCAATCAGCTTCTCTCCTATAGCCTAGAAGAGAGAGAGAGAGAGAGAGAGAGAGAGAGAGAGAGAGAATTTCATATTTCTCTGTTTCAAAGCTTGAAGGCAGCTTGCAACTAACCTATACTTTATGTTTTAATATCTACATGTTAGAAAGGACAAGGATTTCTTTCTAGAGTATTTCTGGTTCTTCTTTAATCCTCTTCAACACAGATGGGCTTAGGGTTTAATAATATAGAAAACACAGATGGAATAAGAAGGAAAGAGCCATGCCACCTGGCCCCAGGCTCTCGTCTTTTCATCTGGAGACTGTTTTCTAACTTGTGAGTAATTAGAAAGGGAATGAAACTGCGTTTCCTTTCCTGAATTTTTGTTAATAGCATATGGTTTCCTTTCATGTGCGACCTTTTGAAGCATATTGATATTGGGGCTATTTTATAACTGTCATCAGAGAAAACTGCCGGGGATTTTTAGGATTGGGGAACCAGGTGTCATGTTATTATAACTTGAACTTGACTATGATGAGGGAGCTTACAAATAGAAATCAGTAGATATTGCAAGTCAGAGTTCCTCTCTCCTCTCAAAGTATAGGCTGTGGAGCATTTTTTCCAGCAGCCATTGAATATAAGTACCAGAAAATGCTTCTCAAATATATCTGTAGTTTTGAAGTTTTCAGCTGGATGTTTCCTTTTCTTCTATAAATATAAAAGAAATTTTTTATCTTTTTAGTATTTTTATAGAAATAGAAAATGAGAAAATAAATATGCTCATTTCTGTATACTATGCACTTCCATATCTGGACTACTGAAGTATGTTTATCATAATGAAGCTATAAATATACCATAGTGTCTCTTGACTTATTAGCCTTAATTGATATGCTTGAAATAATTATGCTTTACTGATTAATATCCATCGTCTATGTTTTTCCAATTTAGCCATGAGCAAGCAGTGTTTTTGCTTTTCTAAATGTCATGTTTATTTATTTTGTTGTTGATGTGGTGATACGTCTGAGTCACTTCAAAAATTGTTCCAATGAGTTCTAGATAAGTAGCGTTTCTTTCTTCTCTGGAAAATAAGAACACATTTTAAGAGAAGATAATACTATTCAGAATTATAATACCTTGTAAGACTATGCTGGTATTCACAAAGGGAAGGTACCGTAAAATGAAGTCTATGATAAAAACATTCTGAGATTACAGATTGTTTGTTGACCATTTTCATAAGTATTTTCTCTTTCATCAAATAAATTTAAGGTGTAAATTTAACCTATATAGAACAAACATTCAGTAAAACAAAAGAACTAGATAGTGCTAGTTATTTAGTGCATCAACAATGATCAATGTTCAACACTTTCGTTGCAGATAAGAATAAATAAATACACATCTACTTACAAATTATCTTGGCATAGACTTTATTAACTGGTGTGCGTATGACTCCTATGATTCTTAGCCTAAGCAAATGTAAGTCCTACTATGCCCAGATCTTTCTGTTTTACATTCTCTTTTCAATGGTATGCCTACCCCCTCCATCTCAACACATTCCATGTTTCAGTTTTATTGGAATTCTCAATGATCTCCACTTTGCTAGGCCACTCTTCCTGGCTAGTACCTCATGACTCAGGACTCCATTCTAAGTTGTTCCACCATATCCTTCATCTAAGCCTACAGCCTCTATTATACTGTTTCATCCCGGTGAGCAATTACCTCTTCAAGGGTTTCTATAGTGACACAGTCACCAACCAACAACAGAGAAATCTGGTTTTTCAGTCCTACTGGTACTTACATTTTAAAGAGAGTGGTCCCTTATAACAATCAGTGGGCAATCAAAGTGGATCCATTCACAGACTTAGAACTTCATACAAAATCATGTAAAGAATGTTAGAGCAATTTGGAGGGTAATGGACATTTGTCAGCACCTATAAAATTTCACTCAAAGTGGCTAATCTCTCTCTATGGGAGGGAGATCCACAATAAACACACTGAATGATGATAGACTTGCTGGTAGCAATAATTCTTTCCGGTTAATATACTTAACAGTATGTCTGAACTACACTTGTTTACTATATACTCAGCTCTTGAGCCTAGTGTATGATTATAAAGAGGAAATATGGGGGTTTGTTAAGTAACCCTTTCTGAGCCCACCCATCATACACATTATACTTATTATAACTCTCCGCGCCAGTCCTATTTATTGTTACAGAACATTCAGGTGTGGAATATTGTATGCCTAAGCCACTTCATTTAGGAAATATCATTAAGATATGTTAAAATCTTGGGATATGACAAGATGTGTCACTTTTCCTGTGGAGGCATGAAAAAATGACTATGCACCCCAGAAATGACATCCAAGTTTAGCTTGGCAAACAGAGGAGTTTATACGGTCTATTTTCAGGAGTGAGAGGGAGTACTGCTTAAAGGAGTATGAAAGCTCAAAGTCAGTCATACCACTAAAAAGACCTTTAAACTTAGACTGTGCTTTTGTTTCCTGGCTACCCAGACCCAAATAATCAGACTGAACTTATATTAATTGTAGAATTCTTTGACCAATAGCTCAGGCATATTCCTAGCTAGCTCTTACATCTTAAATTAATTCATTTCTATTAATCTATATATCACCATGAGACTGTGGCTTACCAGTAGCGTTTTGGCATTTTTCTCCTTTGCCAGCTATGTGGTATCTCCCTGACTCTGCCTACTGTCTGTCTCTTTCTCTGTTCAGATTTCCTGCTTGACTTTACTCGGCTAAGCCATTGACCCAAACAGCTTTATTCATCAACCAATAAAAGCAACACATATACAGAAGGACATCCCACATCAAAGACTACTCCAGCTTATGTTAAAATTTACCAAAGCAGTATCTCTGAAGCTTTTTTTGCATGATTTACAGGCAGTTTAGTTGGCCAGACTACCTAGAAAATGTTGCCACTTAGATAACATTGGAAAGGGATCTTTTCAATCCTATGACTTTCAAGAGCTTCTGTGCCTCATAAATTCTGTGTGCTTCCTGAGCTTAGTAAGTTTCCTTCACCTCCTGAGGCTTAAACTTCCTTCCATGAGGGAATATTTCTTTTAGAAGTAGTTTCATGACAGTTAATGAATTTTATTTCTCAACACATTTTTAGAAACTTATTATAGAATGCTATCTATCTGTCTATCTATCTATATCTATATATCTATGTCTATATCTATATATGCCTTGTATATTATTGTAAAAGTAAATGTTTGGAAGAAATTTATGATTATTTACTATTTATGATCCAATCAATGACCAAGTCTTATATTGATGAGTTCACATAACATATAAGAAGCAAGTTTAGGCTGTCATTTATGTGATGTGTCATCAGTGAAATCAAAAGAACACCTGTCACATAAAATTTAAGAGTAAATCATGCCCTTAAAATAAAGGAGTAAATTTTTCTTTATGTCTCAGACAACTACAGTGTAGTACTAAACTTTGAGGAGACTAATGAGCATCAACTCTATCCCAAACATCTGCACTGACTAAACAAGGAACTGGGTTACATTCATTTCTTCCCTGTTCCCCACCTCTCAAAAAAAGAAAAGGGAATATTGTAGGTTGCAAGAAATTCAGAAAACACAGAGAGAACCCATTCTCCATTGCTGCATCTCATAACAGGCAAAACTTCATAACATAAACCAGGAGTTAACATCACTTCTCTTTAATTCCCTCATCTCTCAATTTTCTGGGTATGGATTTTAGAATGCAAATAGTAATTTTTAAAGTTCTTTTTTCACTGATATTACTACAGCCTTGTTATCTTCCCAGAACTCATTTCATTGCCTTTCTTTTTAAAATTTTAGCTAAAATCTTCCATCTGCTGTCACTGAAGTGGAATGTACCCAAAATGTAAAGCAAGTCCCAAAGGGAATTGCCTCAAAGAATCATTTCCCTGATAAACAGCAAATAACCAAATGAGTTTTATCTCTTTTCAGTTACAACTGGGGTGGGGCATATAAGAAAGAACTAAAAGAGGAATACTTCAGAAATCTCTGCCTTTTCTCAACCTTTGCCAATACAGTGAAGGGTGCTGATGAACAACACTTCCCATTGCATGACTGAGGGAACTGCAATTTTCCTGGGGTGAAGTGCTGAATAGCAAGGGACACAGAGAAACAGCTCCCTGAATTGCGTTTTCCCATCCAATGTTTGTACCAAGAGTGGTTTCTGTTTGTCAACCCAGTAGGGACAAATAGAAGTGCATTCTCCTTCTGCTGTATATGAGAAGTAAAAGAATTTGAGATCCAAACAGCAGTTTTTGGATGTCAGTGCATAAGGTCTCACATACTCCTGAAATTAGATTCTATAGACCCCCTTAGCTCACCAAGAAAGACTTGGGTAGAATTTTGATCTCAGTACATAACATATGGCATCACTGACAATACATCTTTGTCTTGAGGACCTATGTCATGCCAGAGCTCATAATAGTAATGACCAGATAAATAAAAGTGTAGATAGAAATGAACAACCCAGTTTCAGGAGAGGAGACAAATACTGATGAATGAGCATAGATAGTACTTCTTAGTTGCAATTATAACTGGGACAGTGAAGCTTCAGAACAAGGTGTGTGAGAATCTGTGCCCCACAAATTTTTTCTACTGAGGGGTGCCCACGTAATCTTGATCTGAGACCTGGGGTTGATAAGAGGGTTACTGCTTCAGAAGAAGTGGTCATTGGTGTCGCTGAAGTTGCAGGAAAAGGTTCTGGGCAGAAAGCCCTCTGAAGGAGGGAGCATTCCAAGCTCTGTCGGTGAAGAAGGCCACACTGTATGCAGCAAGAAGGAAAGACTGGATGAGACTGCACAGTTTGCTGTGTTGGCAGGTGTTGTAGAGTTTTGTTTTGATAATTATTAAGAAATTTAAAAATCAATTTAGGCTTTTGAAAATGTTATAAAAGATAATAGAGCTCCTATGTCTCATTCATTAAGACTCCCCTAATGTTCTGAATTATATCCACCATGATGTCGTTAATAAAAATAAGAAATGAAGGGTGGTACAGTGTGATTATCTACATTGGACAAGCTGCTTAAATTTTGCCCATCTTCCACCATAGCTGCTTGTCTGCAGCAGGATTGTATTTGGGTATGCTGGGATCTAGTCATCAGCTGTTATAGTAGCCTTCAATATGTGTCTGTTTTGATAGTTATATGTATATATAAACCAATTTTAAGCAAATATAAACATGATATTTTACAAAGAATAAGATGATGAAAATATATTCTATACTAATCAATACACTAGGAAGATATATCAACTAAAATGTTTATGTACTAATAGAAAACCTTCATATACATCTAGGAAATAGATCTGAAAGGAGAAATAGTTATATTTAGGGCCAGTAGTATTTTATTTATAAAATATTTATTTTAATAGTTGATGTAAGACAGAAGCAAAGACACTGAGAACATAATACATTATCAATCAGATTTATTTGATAGAATATTATACTCACAATCTTTCTGAAACATTGATTAAGACAAAATAGAATTTTGGCCATAAAATAAGGTTTAATAAATTTCAAATGATGGAAATCATGCAAAGTACTTTCTCCAACAACGAAAGTATTAGATTATAAATTAACTACAGGAAGACATCTGTAATTCCAATTATCCAGAAAGTGGAAATGGTAGTTTATATGAATTCCAGGTAACAAATAAAATCTGAAGCTGAATTAAAATATTATGACGAATGAAAAAAAGATAGCAAGACTATGTTGAATACATCTACGGTAACACTCCCACACACAATCCTCTCATTAATGATGTGATAACATCAAAGGAATGACAGCAAATTTCAAAAATAGCCTTACGTTTTCCCAAATTAACTCAACTCTCTCCATTCTGAACGGCTAACAAAAGACGCATGTGAATAACAGGCATAAATACTAATTATTCCAGTCCGAATGTCTTACTCACTGTGCCAAGTAATTAGGCAAAATGTAAGGACGTCTAAAAATTCAGACAGAAAGCAAGACGTGGTCAAGAGACAAAGTAAGCAGCAGAGCCAATTGATGATGATGGTGAAATTCCAGATAAGCATTTGAGACAAACCGTTATTGATGTGTTCAATTCTCAAGCAGAAGAAACTGATAAAAGTGCAACAATGAATGGGGAATTTAATTAAATTAAATTATGAAATCAAAAACGTAAGAAAAGTTAAAAATAAAATAAATCTAAGAGTTGAAAACTGTCCAAACGGTGATGAAGACTCATTCCGAGAGACTTGCACAGACATACAAAAACATTGTGAAGAGTCTGGAATCTTGAGTTCTTCGTATATTTCAGAGATGAGACCTCTGTCTGAGGTGGGGTTGGTGAAGATCTTTTCCCATTCTGTAGGCTGTTGTTTTGTTTTGTTGACCATGTCCTTTACTTTACAGAAGCTTTTCAGTTTCAGAAGGTCCCATTTACTAAATGTTTCTCTCAGTGTCTGGGCTACTGAGGTTATATTTAGGAAGTGGTCTCATCAAAAGAACAAATAATCCAATTAAAAAAAAAAAGGAGTACAGACCTAAACAGTGAACTCTCAACATGAATCTAAAATGGTTGAGAGACACTTAAGGAAATGTTCAACATTCTTAGTCATCAGAGAAATGCAAATCAAAACAACTCTGAGATTTCATCTTACACCTGTAAGAATGGCCAAGATCAAAAACACTGATGACAACTTATGCTGGAGAGATTGTGGGGTAAAGGGAACACACCTGCATTGCTGGTGGGAATGCAATCTGGTACAGCCCCTTTGGATGTCAGTGTGGCAATTTCCCAGAAAATTAGGAAACAACCTTCCTCAAGACCCAGTAATACCACTTTTGTCTATATATCCAAAGGACGCTCAATTGTGCCACAAGGACATGTGCTCAAGTATGTTCATAACACCTTTGTTTGTCATAGCCAGAACCTGGAAACAACCTAAATGTCCCTTGACCGAAGAATGGAAAAGGAAGATGCAGTACTCCATTGTGTAAATGTACACAATGTTTACACAATGGAGTACTACACAACAGAAAAAAAGAAGTTGTTTTTTTTAAAAAAAAATAAATCTTGAAGTTTGCAGGCAAATGAATGGAGCTAGAAAATATCATTTTGAGTGAGATAACCCAAACCCAGAAAGACAATTATCACATGTATGCACTCATTAGTGTTTTTTAAACATAAAGCAAAGAAAACCAGCCCCACAAATCACAATCCCAGAGAACCTAGAAAACAATGAGGACCCTAAGAGAGACATACATAGATCTAATATACATGGGAAGTAGAAAAAGACAAGATCTCCTGAATAAATTGTGAGAATAGGGACCTTGGGAAAGGGTTGAAGTGGGGGGAGAGGCAGGGAGGGGAGCTTTCAAAATGAAGAGCTCAATAAAAATCAATAAAAAAGAATCTGGAATCTATACATTTGTGAACAGGAAGATTTATCTAGCTGAAACACAAAGGGGGGAAATAGCAAAACAAAAATTAAAATAGAGCCTACTAAATTGGAATACAAAATCTAATGGTTTAGCATATAATTCCATATAATTTCCATCAAAGAAAAGAGAAGTAATAGGACAGATGAAATATTTAAAGAGATAATGGCTGAGAACTTTTGAAAGTTAAAAACTTTATCAAAACACACAAGTGAAACATTTAAGGACCAACAAGGAGGGTTAAACAGAAAATAAAATACATATACCTATCCCAAGATCAGACACTTCATATTCATTATTTCAAAGTCACTGATTTTTTTAAACAACAAAAAAAGCATGTACACATAGATAACACTGAAGAGACCCAGCAAATAGTATTTCCATGTAAATTCATTTGTGTGTTTGTAACAACAACAGTTAACTAGATCTGAATTTGGGAGAGGAGGCAGCAATGGAAGAGAAGAAATGATGCAACTATACTTTAATTAAAATATATTAAAAATGTAAGTAAAGTGAAATAACCATTTTTAGAGAAAAACAGTATAAAAATTGAGTTGCTAGCTGGAGTTAATTATAAAAACATATCTTATAAATGGCATTTAAGAGCACACAAAGAAATTAGATAAAACTATATCACCACACAAAAAAAATTAATGTTGAATGGCAACTTAGATACCTAAGAGCAGAAATGAATAGAGGTGGGTTACAAAGGGAATTTTAAAAAATGTGTGAATTAGTGAAGTTGACATCTTGATTGTGGTAATGGTTTTCTAAGTATATAAGGGTATCAAAATTAGTAAATTATACAATTTAGCCTATACTTATAGAGTTCATTTTACATCAGTTATACTTTGATGATCTCATGAAAAAAAGAAAAATTGTGTTCTATTACAGGTCAATGTATAAATAAAATAGCACTGTTTCTTAGTCAACAAATCTTTTAATTGGTACTTTTGGAAATGGATTTTGAAATACAGAATTAAGAGAACAAAAACCTAATCTAAAAATGCAAATTTATAATTGTTTTTTGTTTCCATACCATGCAAAATTTGAAAGTCTAATGGCTATGAACAAGATACATAATTAAAAGACAACAGTAACAAAAAATACGTTATTTGAGAAAAGGTCAATTCCCAGGACATTATTTTGCTGATGCAAGGAAACTATGAACCATATTAATTTTTTTCTATCTTCTGCCCATATATTAAAGTTGCCAGGAATCTAATGCTTAGATATAGTTGAGTAAGAAATACAGCAAGACATATTAATGTCTTCTCTTGTATCTCATTACTTTTACAATGTGAGACTCTGTGTTTAGTGCACAGGAGCTTAACCAGGGTTAAACTGTCAGCGTGGACTATGAAGTTTAAAAAGAAAGCCCCAGAACTGTACTCAAAGAAAGTCTCAGTCAGTAAGACTCACATCTTGATGGCACACCTGTCTTTATATCATTTCCTCCTCTCCAACGCCTACCATGCCCCCCAATCCTTCCCAAATTTATGATGTCCTTAATGTGTGTGATTAAGGACCTGCTGAGTCCATTTAGTGTTGCTCAGATGAACATATGATGAAGACTGCCATTTTCCTAAACTAACGTAACTTATAACTTTTAAAAATGTGAATATTTGGGGGCTGGAGAGATGGCTCAGAGGTTAGGAGCGCTGCCTGCTCTTCCAGAGGTCCTGAGTTCAATTCCCAGCAACCACATGGTGGCTCACAACCATCTATAATGAGATCTGGTGCCCTCTTCTGGTCTGGTGGCATACATGCAGACAGAACACTGTATACATAATAAATAAATATAAATAAATAAATCTAAAAAATGTGAATATTTATACCCACAGATAACTATAGATGTCACCTGTTATAAAAAAAAGTTGCTTCTAACAGTAGTTGGAGCCAATTACAAATATGCACAAGTGATCAATATAGAGAATTGGTGACTCTGTGGTGCCCAAGCCAACTGACCCATTTACAATGCAACCTGTACACTTAAGGCTCAGGAACATCATGGAAGAAGAGACAAAAAGATTGATGGGAGTCTGAAGACTCAAATGTCTTCAGTGAGCTCATACCTGCTAGATAGGATGAATAAAATCTCAACAATATGATCGCTTGCACAAGAGCTGCACAATGTCAAGAAAGCTGGGATGACTACATGGATGGGGCAAATTTCACAAGATACCTGCATTTCTTTTAAATCCCACTGAAGGGGAGTGAGGCCCCATCATACTTGACAGAGATCATTTGCTCTTGCAAGTTCAAGGATCTGAAACCATGCTGTCTGTGATCACAGAGACGATTATCTGTGCTAGAGACAAGAACTCTAGAGAATTGTTGATTGTAAGTGGAAGAAACACAAGGTAGTCCAGTGTTGACTTAAAACATGGGATGTAGAATGCATAATTAGCACTTAAAGATTTGGAAATGGGCAAGATATTTTGCTTTGGAATACTTATTTAATTCACTTTTGATAAAAATTGTTTCATCATAATGGTTTTACTTTATTAAAGCAGAATTTTCTCCCTCCCTCTACTCCTTTCCTCCTTCCCTTCTTCTCCCTCCTTCCCTCTTTCCCTCCCTCCCTCCCATATTCCATGTTATTAGTTCTCACTCTGTCAAATAAATCCATGGGAAGTTTGGTTCTGTGAAACATCAAGTAGATATGACAGCATCTTAATTTTCCTGTGAATACTTGTCTGACATTGGACAAGTCAATAAGAAGAGACATTTTGAAGGTTAATTTTATTTGTGATCCTAGAGAAGCTAAATAGGAAGGTGAATCCAAAGAAAAACATGTAGTTATCCTCCTGGATATTGGAAGTAGACAAGATTGCTAGGCAAAAATTGAGAGCTTGGAGGTGGGGGTGGGGTGGGGGTAAGGGGAGATTGGGAGAGAGAAGTGAGAAGGGGAGGATGGGGAAAGCTTGGGGGAATGGGAGGGTTGGGATGGAGGAAGAGTGGATATGGGAGCAGGGAAGTATAGATCTTAATTAAGGGAGCCATTTTAGGGTTGGCAAGAGACTGGACTCTAGAGGGGTTCCCAGGTGTCCAAGGAGAGGTTCCCACATTGTTCCTTGAGCAGCTGAGGAGAGGGCGCCTGAACTGGCCCTCTCCTATAGTCACACTGATCAATATCTTGCATATCACCATAGAACCTTCCTCTGGTGATGGATAGAAATAGAGACAGAGACCAACATTAGAGCACTGGGCTGAGCTCCCAAGGTCCTTATGAGGAGCAGAAGGAGAGAGAGCATGAGCAAGGAAGTTAGGACCGCGAGGGGTGCGCCCACCCACTGTGATGGGGGGCTGATCTCATGGGAACTCACCAAGGCCAGCTGGACTGGGACTGATGGAGCATGTGATCAAACCGGACTCTCTGAACGTGGCTGACAAAGAGGGCTGACTGAGACGCCAAGGACAATGGCACTGGGTTTTGATATTACTGCATGTACTGGCTTTGTGAGAACCTAGTCTGTTTGGACGCTCACCTTCCTAGAACCGGATGGAGAGGGGAGGACCTTGGACTTCCCAAGGGGCAGGGAACCCTGACTGCTCTTTGGACTGGAGAGAAAGGGGGAGGAAAATGGGAGGCGGGGAGGAGGCGAAAATTTTTAATAATAATAATAATAATATACAAAAAAGAAAATGTAATGTGATTCTTTGGGGTTTTCATTATTTGTAGAAAAACTCCTCCCAGATACCCCACACCTCCTAATTCACCCCTATAACTGAACACTTTCTTTTTCTTGAGTGATTATTTCTTATACTATACTTCTTTATACTTCTGTTCCTATACTATTTGGATATTCAGCATAAGAAAGATTCGTTGTTCATGCCATTACAAAATGAAAATCGCAGTCACTACATTGGAAGACACCATTTGCCTTTTTCCCCAGAAAAATTCACATTCAAGTATGAAAAGATTTTTTGCATATCTTATGTAAGTAAAATAAAATGTCTGTTATTGATATCTCCTCTTTATTTTCTGTAATAGATTTCAGTTCATTTGTTTTAACTGTGTGTCTCATTTTTATTCAGACAACTTTTATTTCTCACTTGCTTTATGATGATTGTTGAGGATTTCTATGCTATGCAAAACATGTTTGTTTAAAAAAATAGCTTACTCCTGTTACTGAATATGCCAACAATGCACACACAGTCTTCTTTTTCTGCCTACTTTTATTCAAAATGATATTCATGATATGTGATGGACCATTTCTTGTATTTATCCAAGCTTATGTCTCTTTGTTGTTCAATAAAGGACATTGTTGAATATACTACATTTTAATCCTATATTTAAATTTATGATAAACAAGAAAAAGAAGAACCATTGATATTTACTGACATTTATCTTTCAGACCTTGTGCTCAGCAATTTACATGTATCCTACAAATTAATTCCCACTAGGAATCTATAAAAAATAAGGCACATTTTATTGTATTGACAGGATAGTAGTGTTTCCTTTTAATTATTTAAGTTAATGTCCATTGCATGTATATATTAAATTTTAGTCATTTTCAATCCCATATAAAAGACTGCTCCTACATTATATTACATTATGTTTGTGCACATGAACAACGACTTTAAATCAGTCCCTGAAAACTCAAAACCCAGTAGCTGTTCCTTCTTTACCCACCTCTAAAAGCGGATGTCGGGGTTTGCTTCTGTGCTTCACTACTGTAGTGACAAACAGATATTCCCAACAGCTGCAACCGATGCTTCACTTTGACAACAAATGACATCATTTTGCTGCATAAAGCAGAATGGCATTTTGAACACATCCCAACAGATGCTTTTGGGCTTCTTCGGTGTCCTTTCTACAGTATTCTGGTGTTCTTCTCTTTTTGATTCTTTCATTGTGGCAAAAAACTCCTACAACCCCAGACTTTCCTAAAATTTCAGACGCAGGAGACACCAGTGAGTTACCCACACAGTTGCCATATTTAGAAAAAATGCATAGGAAGATACATAGTTAAATAGGAGTTTTAGTTGAGAAACAAGGACAATTAAAGCACATGTATGCCGTTATGAAATATTTAAGACAGCTAAAGCTAAACAGTACAGTAGTGTTGTAAATTCAAACTTCACCAGGTAGCCTCTCTTTGATCTGATAATTCTAGTCTTCTTGAGCTCTCCTTTTGATGAAATATAATCCTGCATGCCCTGGGCCAGTAAAAATAAGGCATAATTGCAAAATTTGCTGTGCTTGTTTGCACAAAAAGGATGTTTAAAGTCTACAATTAAAACTATTATCTTTCCTCCTCCAGAAACCCTTTTCTTAAATCTGTTCCCAAATAATTTTGTGGAATGGAATGCCAAGGAATCAATCATAGAATGAATAAGTTACATAAGTGGAGAATCCACATTTTGTTCATGGAAGGGTATCCTCATGAAGTAATATGATCCACACTTTCTGGATTGTATAAAATCTCATGGGGAGACGCTTCTTCCAGATACAACCTCTTTTCCTTTTTCACATGGTTGCATCTTTGACAAAAATCTGAGAACAACTGCTTGATGAAGATAGTCCACTCATTTCCAAGCAGTTAACAGGACCCCCCCCCACCACAAGCAGAGTTTATTCTCCTTTTTCTAAGCATAAAATTGATAAAGATTAAGGGAAAACAACTAGGGTCCTAGAGTCGGACATCATTAACCTCTTTGTGGGACAATCTCCAAATGCGTGGCAGCAAATGACAGTGAGGCTGTTTGGGATGTGCAGTTACTCAAAGTTAACATCCCACTTGATGCAATCTATTTAAAACTTTATCGGGAGCTTGGATTTTTCACTCCCCTATAATTTAGAAGGCAGAACAGAGAGACAGTTTGTTCTTAAAACAATGCAAGTGTGAGCTCCTGCAATGTTGACAGACCAACTTCCCTTCTGTGGAATAAAGGAACTCCTTTGACATAAGCAAGCAATCGGTAACCCTAAGTCAATAATCAAGAGTTCACATAGCTTGTGCTTAGTTCCAGACCCTTGAAAATTGGTGAGGTAATTATCATAGAAGGGATAGAGGAAGGAACATAAGATACAAGCAGGAGTCTGGCCCCTCGTTTCCCATTCTGCCATCCATATTGATATGGCCTTTGGTAAGTCCCATCTTGGAACTGCAGTGTCCTTTGCTATGAACTGTTGAGGATTGACTAGAGTGTTGTAAAAATTTCCTTTGAAAACAGAAGTCTAAGGTATTTTACATTAGCTCTTTGTTTCCCCTGGGATGCTCGTGTTTTGTTCAATTCTTCCAGCTAAGCTGCTGACTGAGCAATCGTCATAAATCACAGGGTTCACTGACTCGCTAACAACTCCTTTAGAAATCTTTATGCAACAAACCAGGCTAAGAAATATCAAGGGCTGCTGCCATAAAGGACCTCTGGGAAGGAAGGAAGGTAAGAATGCATAATTTTGAAAACAGCAAACAAAAGCAAAAGGCACCGGGGTATAAGAGAGAAAAGGGCGAAAGGGGAAATTTATCAGAATGAACTGTGCAGATAATCTGACCAAAGGATGAATAGGAGAAAATGGAGAAATGTGGCTGCAGGATGGGGTGAGCTTGTGGTGCTGCTGGGCTGCATGGGGGTAAAGATGTGATGCAGCCGGAGAGTGGAGCAAGATTTCAGCACCAGGACAGAGCAAACGGAGGTGGCAGCAGCAGAACTGAGCTCACTCTTTTGGCAATCGGAGGGCTCTGAGCTTTTCCCGACATTTTTGAGGAATAAATAAGCACAAATTCTCATATACAATGGCTTTCAATCTATTGGTTGTTGAACCATACGACAGAAGAAACGGAGGTTGAGGTAACAAGCGGAGTAGAGTAATAGGGTAGCTGTTCCTATGATGGAGAGGGAGAAACTAGTCATCTGGAAGCGAGGATGCTGGAGGAAATTATGGGGAAAGAGAACAGTGATGGGTGCCGATCCTTCCTGGGAAGTGTGAGAAACAGCAGCAGATGCAGGGATTCTCCAGTGAGTAAGAGAAAAGTCTGGGTGTTGAATGCAGAGAGACTGAGCTCTCACTTCCCATTGGCAGAACAAAAGCACATGCAGCTTGATGGGACACGTGAGATTAGATTTCATTCCCCCCACATTGGCCATTGAATCGGGTGGGGCTTCCTCAAGCTCTGTAGAGACACAGGCTTGTTCTGAGCTTCTGCAACAGCTGACACTATGACAAGGGGGTTCTTTTTGATACAACACAAGCATGAACACATGGTCTGGTTATGAACACGATGTCTTACACTTCCACTATTATCATGCAGTAAAAATATTTATCATTTTATTTTCATTTTTCTGAGCACATGCATGGGCCATATTCTTATCCGATCAAGAAAAAAGGGGGATAGATTAAAGTTTAAACTCTGGCAATTTTATGATGTAGATATTTTTTGTAAAAAAAAGAAAAGTGTCTTTTATTCTAATAGAGCCTCTCTAATTTTAGGTGACTTTGACTCTCATGAAGAGGCACAGCCCTTGGAGCTAAGGATGCTGGGTATTCAACAATATTTTCTATAAGAGTGCTTGAATTCAGACCTATCTGAGTGGTCTACCCTAACACTCATGGTGCTGGAGTTTATGGAGCCTCAGTCTCTTTCGATGTAGTTCCCCTGATAACCATATGTTACAAGCAGTAATGACTTCCAAAGACCCCTCACAGATCTCTTATAATATCTGAGAATAAACATAAAGGACCAAGAGAAGACAGTTTAGGGATTCCTTGTGAAATTTGTAATTGAAATGTGTCTACTTATCAGGAGTATAGCTGCTTTGTGTAGATGCAGATGGATGCACTAAAGGTTCATTTGTCCCTCTTTTCATGGCCAGTAAGTACAGCTGTTTGATACTATTGCTTTGTTAAGACTGTAGTCGTGGTTAGAGTGTCATCGTTCTTGTTGCAATGATTATAGCCTAATCCATTTTGTTCCTGTTGAACTCAGGAAGATTATGTTTTTCTCCACTTGGATGCACATGATAGATTAATTTCTAGAAATTTCAACCACATTTTCTTCAACTGTAACCGTCTCAAAAATACAAAGCTTTGCCAGATTGGGAAAAATGTTCGTTGTATGTAATGAAGGTAGCCTGAATAATAATTGACATTTCCTTAGAATGATTTGTAGATGTCTCTGAAATACTTAACGAGAAGCAGTTACTTTTCTGTGTATGGTGATACTCTCTTTGTGTATGGTTTTCCAGATGCTGGGCAAAGTCATGATGCTTTAAGCAGGAAGCAGACATCTTGCAATGTCTGTAGTCTGTAACATTTGCACCATTTTAGACATGTTAAAAAGAAGATAGTCATATGGATTTAAATGGCTCCCATGCTTTTCCTTAGGGAAACCTGGATGACGAGCTACCCACTTCAGGTAGGGAACCAACCACAGACCAAAGAAACCATTCCAGCCAAGTCTTGGTGAGTCAGTAAATTCAGTGGGGATACTTACAGGAACATGGCTGAGGGGTTACCTAAAGACACATGAGTGAATAGTTGGTTGCAATGCTGAAAAAACCCAACACTACATGGGTAATACTGATAAAAAGCAGTTGGATTGCTGCCCAACTTGCCGGCAGCTCCATTGAGGAGTTTCTTTTCTTCAGTAATTGTTTTCTGCTTATTTGACACTGGAGAATAGCCTTGCGAACCTTATATCACGAGATTCCATAGTCTTAGGAGTCTCTTCCCTCCAGGAGAAAATGTTCAATTTAGTTTTTTTTTCATTCAGTTATTGTACAAAGTCCCATATTTTCCTGAAGCATTTCCATGCTCCCATTGCTGTGATTCATCCCCTCCCTCTTTTGTTCCTCCATTTCCTTGTCCCTCTATTGTATTCTTGCTGGTCATTTTCCCCCGGCAGATCACTTCTGCTTTATGTCATTTTTAGAGAAATAACTAGATCACTGCATGTGTGACTTAGTAGGAAAAAAATCAAGCAGAGGCAGGGAACTTCTTTACAAAGGTTTGTAAAAGTATCATTTCTGGTAGTAAAATTGAAGACAGTGTAGATTCAGAAAAACAAAGGTTGAGCCACATCACAGTTTCAGGCAAGGGTTCTGTCTGATGAACTCAGAGACTGAGTCAATACCACTGGCTCAGATAGTCCCACATTTCACCGTAATGAGCCTGCATTGATCCCCTGCCCATGATGGAGAGCTGTCTACAGGAAGAAGAAACTCCATGAGACCTACCTAGGGTGAACACTCAGTGATGTGCAGCAGAGCAGACAATCTCAGATATGCAATTTCATAGGGTGTTATGATCATGGCATTGCTTATTTTCTGATAAAAACATGTTGTTCTAAAATATTTTGCATCTGAATATCACTAATAACTCCCAGTTTTATTGGCTATGATACTGAAGTGAGTCAAGTATTAAATTTAATGTGCACTTAAAAAACAAATCAGCTACCATTAGTAGTTAAATTCCCCCTTTCTGTTTATACATAGACTCATAAAGACAAATCTCTATATAATGTATAATGTATTTTTGGAATAGTAAATATTTTGCATTTATCTTCTACTGAAATTTAGATTTTACATGAGAAAGGTATATTGACGTGTCATTGACATCTCTATAGTAACAGGACCAATCAGTGATTCTCAGAGACAAGATTTCTTGAGATCTGGGGCACAATGATTACTGTTTCCTGCAGTGTTTATTAAGACCTTCACAAATGAATCTGAAAAGCAATAGTTTCTGTTCATTAAACTTTGCACTTCTTTCGACAACATAGCAGAACTTCTGGATTTTAATCAAAGAGAGATGTCTGGTCTCTTAATTAAAGAAATCAAGTTTTCAATAATATCTGAGCAATCCAGAAATCTGTGTGCAAAACATAATAGTTATATGAACTTAGTATGTAATTATTAGAAGCATGAACACAGCCATAACAATAGAGGAAAATCTGAGTTTGTGTGTGCATTCTGCCATAGTATGGCTTGTACCCTCAGAGGAGTCATGTTAACTGGCCAATATTCAGATTCTTTATTTGGGAAAGGTTTTTTTAATATGACTTCTTCATATTGTTTCTAGGAAGATCAATTGAGCTATGATATCACAATGCAGGGACTGAGCATCTGTGAGATCACACTGGAAACTAGAAATTGAGATTGCAAAATAAATTATTCATAGAGCTTATTCTTGGTATGCTAACCTTCCTTATTCAAAGGAATTGAATAACCTCCTGAAAGCTGTTCTGTGTTGTCTTCAAGTAAAACTATGTAGAATTATTCTGTGTACATAATTAACCTGTAGAAGACTTATCTACCCTCTTATTCATTTACCTGTTCAACAAATGTTAATTGAGCACCTTCCGGGCATCATTTTAGAATGCAGATATTTAATAGCTAATAAAAGTGGATCAAAATTATATAAAGTCCTATCCTCTGAGCTTTACACTCTACCTAAATCTTAGCTTGTGCCCTACTATACACTCCCAGGAACACGGATTATGTAGTCAAGATCTGTACACAGGTAGTTTCATTAAGCACTGATATATGTGAGTCAGAGAAAGGGTGAAGCAGGCTTGGTAGAGGGAAACATTAAGCTGAGGCTGACTGATGAGCAACAAGAACCTCAGCAAACCCAAGATTTAGTTCCAGAACTGTTCAACCTTTTCATCAGTCGCTTATGAGAAGTAGGCTGAAGATGCTCCTACCCAGGTGCTGTTTCCAGTGGAGAGGAGTTTATAAACTGGGAGCTGAGGGTAAACACTATTCTATGCATCTTGGGGAATGAATGTCTAGCTCTCAAAGTTTCTCTGAGCTGTCTAGTGTCACCTAGGATAACAAACAGATGCCCAGTATCTCTTTTCAGATGCAACGGAGACCAATCAAACACAGAAAACATGATGAAGCTTTGGGGAAAAGAGGGGATTTTATGCAACAAAGTTTCTCTTGAGAGATTCCCAAAAGAATTGAAGAAGTGACGCATAAAGAAGCAAAGAGAGCAGCATCTGCAAAATCTTGGAGGCAGGACATTTTAAATGCAGCAAATGAAGCCAAGATTTACAAGGAGGGAAGTCAGAGATCTGCTGGGTCCTATGAGCCGTCCTTCAGAGCCATCCTTCTCAAATGTTACCTAATTTTGTATCGTTCCCCATCCCTGTTGGGCAAGAAACCAGTAAGAAGGGATGCCCAAACTCCAGTGCTGTAATTGCTCTACTCTCTTTAGCTGAGTATAAGATGCTACTTAATGGGCTCTTGAAAAAGAATTTAGCAATCAAATCTGTATATTCATTTTACAGGGATTAAATCAGAGTCCTAATCTATCCCAGCTCATTAGATCATTTGGGCAATACAAGGCCAATGAATGTCCACAGAATAAGATAGATGAAATGGGCCTAATTGAGCCACCATTTGTCAATTTTTCATTAGTTCTCTTAATTAGAACTTGGTGAACAAGACTCAGACAATCTCCTATATGAGTCAATTAACTCCACAGACACTGAGGAATTGTGTAATCCCAACTTGGCTTTCAGTTCAGTTCACCTCAAAATATCCTTTTTAATGATAGACCATGTACAAAGCAGAATTCTTTACATCAAGTATACTAAGATAATCAATATGCAGTTCATACTTGCAAGAATATTACAAGAGAATTAGAGGAGAAGAAAATTTAGACCATGGGGCTCATTCTGGTAAGCTTTGTGGAAAGGCAGTAGCTGGTCATCAATTATTAAATTGCCTTTGAACACAAGGAGGATAAGGCAAGTGAATTTAAGGCAATCCATCAATACTACTAAAGTTTTAAGTTTTTAGAATGTGCCCCGATCAGCCTTAATGGTGGGCACAAAAATCATATATCTATTTGTATATTTATGTATTATTTTGCACAAATACCAATTATCATGGTTTAAAATATGTCCCCATACTTTCTAATTTATATATTGGAGTTTTAGCACCCAGTACCCAGAATGTAGAACTTTGGAGTTCATGTATTTGCCAAGTTCAAAAGAATTCATTAAGATGGATGCTAGTCCATTATGACCAACAAACGACAAACAGGGCAGATTTAGGGAAAGTATCTACTAAAGAAGAAATGCCATGAAAACACCAAGCCAACCATCTGCCTACACACCCAGGAGAGAAGCCTAGAATGAGTCATTTTCTCATATCTTGGAATGAACTAGATCTGCCAGCCTTTCTGTTGGTGTTCTCTGGTTCTTAAAACTTGAAGCTATGTGTTTCTGGTCTTCAGACACCCAGTTTGCCGGACCATGCTCTAGCAGCCACAGGAGAGAAATGCACTTAAGTGTAAAATGCACTATCAAGTAATGCCTTCTTGCATAAACGATTATGAGCTAATGCAATGGTTGATCTATACTCGTGTAGTTATCGAGCCCACAAGGAAACAAGAGGTTCAGAAGTGCTCGTTTTAAAGACTGGAGTCGACAAATTTAGCAAATGAATATTAAATGTATCCATTAAAAGGGGAGCTTGGTATCAGCCGATCTCAGAATTGCTTGGATAACTGAAATGGAGGAAAAACTTGAAGGGAATGTTGGGTAAGAAAACCTGTATATTGTGTTTACGACCCTAGATGGCTCTGTTTCCTGGCTTTCTGAGGTAGTTAGTCCTTATTACCATTCTTTTTCAACACTCTTGCCAAGACTCTAGTCAACCATTCACTTTGTGTTTGCCTGCTTTCAACAGTTTCTTAGTCCTAAGCATCAGGCACCACTGCCTAATGATTAGAAATCGGGTAACACAGTCTAGAAGGTTCTATGTAAAATAAGAGAAGATGCTCTTCATAAGTGTCTAAAGAATTACAATAAAGACATGGCTTATGGTATTTTTAAATACCTTGTTTTAAAGCAGAGAAGATAATCCTTTGCTTTTGATGGTGCTACTTTTTATGTATCCATTGTCTGGATGGTGCTGAAAGTTTGGTTTTTTAAGTAGACTACTATGGCTCTTCCTGGGTCCTAAAACATTCCAGCAGGGGTAGAAATGTGTGCAAGTCTGTGCAGACTTCATGTTTGCCCTTTGTTATTAGAATGGATCTTTTAAAATTCTTTTATCATTTTGTATGTGTGAATATTTTGACTACATATATATGTGTGTATTGTTATGCCCAGATTGTGGAATCCCCGCCAAACCAACTAGGAAACTGAGTTCTGTATGTAAAAGCAAAGACCCTTTATTCTTACACAAGTTTGCAAACTCGAACTCTCCATGTGTCCAATGTATCGGAGTGATCTGAGAACCCCTGAGCTCAGTTGGGGTTGGGTTTTTGTGGTGGCAAAGGTGGGCTGAGGTTTTTCTAAGTTTCAGTACCCATGACTGGCTCACATTTGTCTAGGGGTGTCCTGGTGAGAAATGATGTGTGTGTGCTGGTAGATGATCCTACTTACAATGGTTAGGAATTTCCTTTGGATGGTCTGTGCCTGGGTGGTGCCTGGGTGGTCTCAGTTTGTGGTCTAACTGGAACCAGCCCTCTACTGAACTTGTCATGGCTGAGTCCTACACGTACCACATTCACTTAGTTCTCTGGAGGCCAGAAGAGGGCATTGATCCTTGGAAGTGGAGTTCCTGATGGTTGTCAACCACCCTGTCAGTGTTAGGAATCAAATCCTAGTCCTTTGTAAGAGAAGTCAGTGTTTTAAATCGCTGATCAACCTCTTCATCCCCAGTGAAATGAATCTTTGATCTACACACACTCAATACTGGAACAACTTGTAAGGGAAAGAGAAGTATCCATTCTGGGGGAAGAGTGTTATTCTTTATTCTTTAATTAAGATCATCTGAAATGGTAGTTAATAGAGTGAGGCCTCTTTTACAACTCTTATGTCATGGTGCATACACTATTTAAAACTGTGGTAGGGGCAGAACCAGAATCTATGGCATGTGTTTTGATCTCGATTCAAATGGAGCCCCAACCTGCACCTGCTGTGCCCTCCCTGCCTGCCCTGTTGAGCTTCTACTACATTCTGGCTCCCTAGGCAGTCTCAGCCTTGCCCACAGCTTCAATTACCACCTAGGAGCAAATGACTCACAAGGTTATATATCGAGCTTAGACCTTTATTTTGAGATCCAGATCTGTATTTTCAACTGTCTCCTTGTCAGCCCTTCTTGTTTGTCTCTAAGGTCCTTCAACCTCAATGTATTCAACATGATGCCTCCTCCTGAGAGCTTTGTTTGCTCCCAGTGTTTCCAGTTGCCACAAGGGGCAACCCTATTGCAGGATGTCATCCTTAGAATCTCTTCTGCCATTCATATCAGGTCTTCACCAGATTCCATAAAACGTTCTTCATCACGTTTTTTGGAAGCACCACCTCATTTTCACATTCTCACCCATAGCTACAACTGCCTCTGTTTATTATTTGACTCTGTCTTTGGCTGTGCTCATTTTTCTCCTTGTCTTTTTAACCCCTTCCCACTCCTCCCCTCAATGGTAAGAATGCACTAGGCGTGTCCTGGTGTGAAGCAATGGGTGTGTGCTGGTAGGTGATCCTACCTACAATGGTTCAGAATTTTCTTTGGATGGTCTGTTTCTGGGTGGTGCCTGGGTGGTAAACCAGGGTAAACTACTGAGACTCAGCCCTCTACTGAACTTGTCATGGCTGAGTTGAAATCCACTGTACTGTAGTCCTTCACCCGACTCACTTGAATCGTCCATGAGCCCCTGCTACTTTTATCGACTCCTTCCTGCCTTCCTGATGCCCTCTTTCATGAAGATTGTGGTTCTCCTCACTTCACTTGCATTCCTTTTTTGGCTTCCTGTCTTCTTTCTTACCACAGAGCATTTGACTGCCTTTTTCTATCAAATCTTTCTTTTTAGTACCCATCTGATTAATTTCTACTCATCTATTTAATGTTAATGCACATTTTATTGCTTCAAACAAATCAGTCTTGAATTTGCAAGCAGATTCAAATGTCCCTATTGTGTATGTCTAGTGCTAGTAGACTTTTATTCCACTCCACAGTCATAGTTTTATTTTTTAAGTGAAATTGTGTGATAACTTACTTAATATTATAATTCATTTTGCTTCACATTTTATTTTAGGTATATTTCCAAGAATAAGGAATATTGTGATTGCTTAATAAATGTTGTGTCAATAAAATATGAGCTAACAATTATTTATGGTCTTCTACTTATTGTCACAATGTAAAATTTTCAGAACACTGGGTGGGGAAGATGTCTTAATGTGTAATGAACTTCCTGTACTTGTACTTGTTCAAATCCACAAAATCCATGATAGCACACATGTTGTGTCCTAGTGCTACCACTATGGAGAGATAGAAGACCAAAACAAGACACTTGTCAAAAGATCAAAGGGCAGCTAGACTGCTGTATACAGTTGCAAACAACAAAGAGAGACCATTTAAAACAAGATGGAACATGGGCCATCAACCCATCAAACTTGGCAAACCAAGTTTGCCATCTTATCTGCATATGTACAATATGAAAAGTGCATTCACACACACAATAAGAGCATGCACACACATGAACATAAACATCATATACACAAACACATACACAAATGCTAACTTTGACTACAGAATAAATATGATGCAAAAATGACTATACCTAAACAATTTTAGAAATAGAAATAAATTAGTCTCTGATATACATGTCAAGGTAGATACTGGTTATAACATCTATCATATTTTAAACCATTATATTAAGAGGAAATGGGAAATATTAGGCAAGAAATAGAGAGGGATGACTAGCAATGTTCTAAACTAAGACCTATATCCAAGTTGGTTGAGAGTTACTTGGCACTAACACGGGAACACACATGCTGCCAACTAACAGTTTTTACTAGCTCTTTTTTCTCTCTCAGAACTTTTCTTCCACCATAACTTGACTTTACTCATTCATTATGCCATTTAGTTTCTGCATCAACTTCAGATTCTGGGTATCAAGCTTTGCTGATTATCTTTTCAGATCAGAGGAGGATAATCTGTAAAGGAAAACAAAACTATTTCTTGAATAAATAGCCAAGTTTTATCCAATACTTTGACTTCATATTCATGTTTGCAAGCAGGAATTACTCAGATATCTACATTGGGATTACTAACATCAGAAATGCTATTGTAAAATCAGAGGGAAAGAAAACCTAGAAGGTTCTCACCCTGATAAAAAAAAAAATACTTAGCCCTGAGTCCCATCAGTACTACCCATGCCTCAGAAACAGACATAATCACATGATCCTATCTCATGACACCAAAGAGTGAACCATGAGTATTTGATAAATAGCATAATAGACCATCTTTGTTAGTTTATTTTTTGCCTGTGACTTTTATGAAAATTATTACCATCTGGTTGGTTTCTATCCTTATTAATTTTTATTTCTTTACCCTTTCTACAGGAGGCCCACAAAGACAATACTCTATCTTGGTTCACCTGTATGTTGAACATGTAGGCCATGCATGGCCTAGGAGAGGCACTAAGTAAACACAATTTAGTAAATGAATGAATGAATAATTCATGGTGGTGATCTTAATCTCACCTTCCTCTGAGTGAGCACAGTTAGTATTTAATTCAGTATTACTGGTGGTCTATAAAGACAAGCCAAAGTTGAGGACTGATCAGAGAGACCTGGGAAAGGTACTTCAGACTTGAAGAGTTCACAGAAACTGCATTACCAGGTCAAAGATGATCCAACGCTATGGCTGCTATGGGCTTCGACAAAGCTCAGATGAGAGAACTCAGAGGTGACCAAAGAGGTACTTCACAACAAATGCTTTTGAAAATATTTCTTTCTCAGTTTACAGTTGCCATAATCACTCTCCAAAATTGCGGATGTCTTAGAAGAGGCTAGCTCAGACAGAAATCCACCAAGGGGTCTATACACCCTAAGTGTCCTCTCTCCAAGGTACTGACTTAAAACTGGAAACGGTGACTGCACTGTCCCTAGTGCTGAATGTTCAGTGACAATAAGCCATTTTCCCAAAAAGTCTCTCCTCCTTTTACTCTCCCAGAAGGATTATTATCATTGCTATACTTGACTGAAACAGTACTTGGCACAATCATGCCCCCAGTAACTTAAGCCTTCTAGTTGGGAAGGAAGTTAAACATTTGTTATTATTACTACGTCATTTTTATGGGGATTCTAAACTATACAAATTTCTTATCTTAAGTTCACAATTAAGAAGTCAGAAATAAGCCTCATGGGGATAAATTTGAGTTTCTAAAATGACTGTGGTTTTTCTTCAGGCTCTAAAGAACATTTTTCTTTCATATTTCATTCCCAACTAGAAGAGTTGCATTCTGCTCCAGACCGGTAGCTCCTTCAATGCTATTAGTGACCACTCTTCTCACATAACTTCAATCAGATTCACACATTAGCCTGAACACCTCATTGTAATGTCACCTTTGTTCATCTTGAGCTTATACAAATCATTTAGCTTGTTTAAAGTTAACTCCTCACCAGACTTTTCTCTATTTGCCATTTAAATTTTTGATGGTGTGTATGGTGACCTAATTGGTTTCCAGGGATTAAAAATATGGAAGTCTTTGAGGAGGCACTATTCTGCCAACCAGACTTGGTAAATGTAATCATTTCCATTAACAAAACAATGATAAACTAGTGACAAAAGCATAATGGATAGACAATGTGTGCCTTTGAATTATGTTTAGACTTATTTTGACGCAGGGTTATAACAAAATGTCTTCAGTCATCTGAAACCTCTTAGGATGAAAGTATCACCACTTTGTCTTACTGTAGATAAGGAAAATTAAATATGAATTAATTAAATGGTTTATCCAAAGGCATGTCCTATGGAAAAATTCAAATTGCTATTCAGATCATTTTCTGTTTTACATACCTGTAGCATTTTATTTTAGAAAACAATCAGAGCAAATCAATAAGTGGTTAACCTCTTCAGTTTATAAAGGATAAAATCATAAAATAAAATCAGTGACATAAGTTAAAACTATAGACATGCGCATAGAATGTGTGTGTGTGTGTGTGTGTGTGTGTGTGTGTGTGTGCATGTGTGTAAGTGTGTGTGTTGGCAAAGTGAGCACTGCTGTAACTCTGGGGTGTGATGAATAGTCCGGTGCTCTGTGTGACCTAGTTACAAGAATCTGACATCTCTAGATACAACTAGACACAATCCAACCTGTTAATAGTATTGTAGTAGGAAAATACTATGTGTAAAATTGAGCCATTCTGTGAGAAGCTCCAATTCAACATTTAAAGCTCACCCCACTTCATGGATGTGTTCACATGACAGGCATATTTCAAGAGTTATTTTTAAGTGAACCAGGGTGGTCAGTATTGTGATGGTAGGCATTTTTGATGGAAATTACATTTAGGAGGTGAATTGTGACTTCAGATATATCCCTAAATCAACTGTCTTCTAATCTGTGCAGCTTGGTACTGTATTGTGATGAATTGTCTACATTAGGGAACCACTTTTGTCCTTGTCAGCTAACTGAAAGCTAAACAAACACTCTTCATGTATAAACACAGTCACAAAGATGATCTCAAAGTATGCTGTCTTCTGGGTAGTGTTTGCTTTGTCAAACAGGCATGGAAGATGCTATTTATATGCTTAATAAAGCATTTAGATTAATTTTTATAATTCATCATGAATCCCTTTGGAGAGAAACGGTGCACACTGGGTTAGGGTACTAGAGTCTGACCCTTATCTTCAGTGACTAGCCTGCCAAACATTTCAATTCTCTCCTCCACCCCGTCAGAACACACCCAGACTATTTTGAGTACATTCTTTCCCTCTGTGCCGTCAGGTTTCTAAAGAAGTTGAAGTGCCGCTACACAGGGGAGACAGTGAAGGAAGGGAAAGCCATAGACACATTTTCACAGCTGTTTTGTTTTCAGAACCCACTTTCCCTAAGAGCTAAATACAGTGGACTTAAGAGATGCATTTGAACAGATTAGAGCTTCAAGTTTAGTATGACAGCCATGCTGCAGCTCTAGAAGTTTAACAAAGGAGCAGAAAAGTGTAATGACTTGCTCTCTTTTCCTGACGGCTCTTATTTTCTTTGCTTGTACCTTCTGTGGATCTACTTTGGGGTTGATGTAGGAGGAATGTTTCTCGGTGGTCTTTTATGGGTCATGAGCACCAGATCCAATGGGACATTTAACATTTCTTACTAAATGCCCTTTCCATAATTTCCCACCAAACACTCTACACTCATCTATCTATCTATCTATCTATCTATCTATCTATCTATCTATCTATCTATCTTTGTGTATGTGTCTTTCTCTCTCCTTTATTCACTTTCCATCTTGTGAAATAATATGACAATTCTTAATTAATTTTGGTTTTACGATTTCTACTGGTCTTTTAATTCAGTGTTTTCCTTTTAACTATTTATTATTAATTATTTAATTATTAATTTGTAAGTTGCATTCACTATACATGACTCTAGCTTGTAAACAGAATATCAAGTATAAGTTCTATAATGAGTAAAGAATAAAATAAAAAAACCGTGTTGACTCTTACATTTCAAATAGAGCCATGTCTAAGTAGTCATAGTAAAAAAATTATACTAGTGTGAAATTTTCAAATATTTATGAATAATCTAGGACTAGAGAGGTGGCTCAGTGGTTAAGAGTACTGCTCTTCTAGAAGACCTGTGTTCAATTCCCAGCACCCAGAAGGTGGATGGATCATAACTGTCTAGAAATCTGGTTCCAGAGGATCTGATGCCCTCTTCTGGCTTCAGGAGGTACTGCATGCACATGGTGCACAGGCATACATGGTGCAAAACAACATTAAGCAGAAAGGAAAATAAATAAAATTTTGAAAACTTATAAAGTATTTATGTTCACATGTATAGTAGTTTATAGGCTCAAATGAAACTCAATAGCAAGTACCACTTCTAACCTAGCATGGATTTCGAAGTCTTCCTTGAGAATCATCATGTTTTCTAGTGGGATTTTAAGGAACATCTCCTACAATTGTCAAGTTGTCAACCACCAACATTTCACACAGAGTTGGAACTCAATGCACATAGGCAAAACTGACTTGGCCATTGAAGAAAGAGCTCATTGTACTTACAGCCTACCTATAGTGACAACACTCTAAAAAATTAAAGACACAATTTAGGTCAAAAGACTGTCCAGTAATACTCTAAGAAGGGAAAATCTCACTGTTGATAATAACTACCGTGTCAGAACTGATGGTTAGCATTGCCTGGCGACTATACAGTATCTCCTAGAAATGAAAAATATTGAATAATTGGACATGAGATAATACTTAGAAACCAATAACGGTTTGGAAAACATTTCTGAATTAAGTGATGAGAAAAAGAAACTGGGTTTGTCTGATAAATACATAGATTATAGTGTCTTAGTTTATACTGTTTTAGCATCAGCTGTGTTTTTAAATGGCTCAATTTGTTTAAAAGTGGTAGATACCATTGTTCATGGTTTTAGAGCCCAGAGAAATTCTAGTATTAATGACTTTCTGTGACAAGATCTAAGACAGCCTTCTACCTCCGAGTAAAAATTTTACTCTTCCTTATTGATGTTGGCCAAAAATAAGGGGTACCTAGAGTTCATAGCTTAGACCAAGAGCAATTGAGTCCATAAAAGTAAAGAAAGGGAGTGACCCACAGTATTTACTGGTATAACTTGGGAAAGAGAATGAATTTTCTGCCTAGATATAATTTCCTTCTTTACAGACATGTAGTTCTTGATAGTCTCCTAATAGTTATTTTTAATTAGGAAATAAACAACAGCTGAATGGAAGGAATGTGAATTTGCAAAGGAGAGGTGCAGTTTTAGCAAACCTACTTCTTAATTGTTTTCCTTCCCTAGTTCCTCTCTGACACTGTCCAGCAGACACTGATATCGGCATAATGGCACAGAACTGTCTCCCCAGGACCACTGTTCTTAGAACCCTCAAGGTTGCAGTCCTTGTCCTTCCTCATTCTCTCCTGTAACATTGCTGGTCAGCCCTAGGATAAGATTCATAGAAACCGTATAGAATATCCTTAGGGATGGTCAAACAAAATGAGGGTATGAATCATGGTTCAAGACAGACTTCTAGTTTTTTAGTTCATTCTGTGAATGAGGACTCCAGTTCTTGATTACCTTTCCCCCGTCCTCACTGCTACTGTATAATTAGAACAAACTACAGCAGCCATAGTTAAGTGTCTTTTTCCTTGAGAAATTACAGAAATATTCATGTGCCAGAATTTATTTCTAAATACACAGTCAGCTTATTACTTCTAAAACACAAAATTTTAAAAGTTAATAAACGAAAGAGTCATATAGAGGAGACAAGACATAAAGCCTAAAGCCCATCACCTTGGGTGAAGGGTCTGCAGAAACACCTTCCTAGCATTGACTCCATCACTACTACGTCACTGGAGACTAGACCGCAGGACTCAGAGTGGGGTTTCGCGTGTCCTCCCCGGCTGCTAGAATACATGGGCCCTACACTCTACTTCGCAAGCACTGACAGTGTCTCTAACTTTGGTTACTTCACTGGTGACTAACTGGAATATTTAAACATTCTTTCATCACCAGTAAGATCACACTTGTCCCAGGCTTCCAAATCATAGACACAGTATAAGTCAGCTAGATGTCAGTCCTAGAATCAGCTTCCTGGTGTACACAAACAGCATGGTTCCTTTCTTCATCCTCCATGTCCTACATCAAATATTTTATCCATGGTTCATAAGAGAAATATTTTCAGTTTTCCCTTAAGTTGTATCTAAAAGCTCTTGGCTATTTCATATAGTGGATATATAAGAAAAGAAGGATTGTCTTTTATTATTCTGTTGAACTACTACCAATACCTTAAATCCAGTTTTTGTGGAGATTCCATCAATGCGCAGACCAGCTCATTACACTGCCTAGCACTGTTGAAGCAAAGCACAATCAAGGTAGCCTGTTTGCTTGAGATTTGTTCAATAAGAAATGTTTTTCCACCAAGCCATAGACACGGTGTGTCCCATATCTGGCATCAATAACACAACAGTACATTGTGTCTGCTATGGAGTTCTCAGGGTAGGTGTTGAGTGGTAATCATTGAAGACTCACCGAAGACATTCAGTGATTACCAATACATGTGTAGTCAGCATCCATTTAAAATTAGCTCTCTTTATAAGGTAACGTTTGTCAATGAAGGAAGAACTTGTAGAGATGGAGCACACGCCCTGTACCTCGGGCTGCTTGATTTGCCTCTCTGGGGATTTATAGGATATTGCCCTTGAGAACTCCTATAAATGCTGTTCATAAGCCACAAATTCAGCCACCTTGTGGAATAAATGAGGAAGAAAGGACATGTTCAGCCTGTATCTTTTTTGGCACGGTAAATCAGGCCTTGCTTTAGCGGTTGCTTCCTCAGGCATCCTACTAGGAGAAGGAGCAGATCTGCATACGGTTATATTACTACTAGCCATCCTCAACTGCTTGATAGCTATCTCAGTCACTCTGGAGGGATAGAGAGTAAATCAAGTTTAGTGAGGAAGTTTTTGGGTGCTGCCATGGTCCTCCAATGAGTTTCTTTACCATGACTCAGCATCTCCAACTTTCCCATGGCTTGCTCAGGAAACTAGTCTGTTATTTGATCTGAGGAAATATATGAACTCCCATGAGTAAGAGATTAGTTGGTCCAAAATTCTATGGAAAGCGGGTTTCCCTATAGACTACATTGGTGTTAAGCCTCCCTGGAAGACTACTCTCTTCAGAGTTCAAATCATTCAAATTATTGGGGAGCCTCGTGTGCAACGCAAGAGCAGGCTCCCTTTGAACTTGCTGGAATCTTATCCCCACCTGAAATTCCAGCATCCAACTTAGACTTCAGAAAAAGAATTTTAAATTGTGTGTCAAAACTATGCTTGGAAACAGATGCAGTTGGCGCACCTCAGTCCCTGTCTTACGGGCTTCCCTCTCTAAGTGGGCCTTCAGCATTGTCTCCCAGTTGAAGAAGTGCATACAGACTAAACGCACTTCTAAGTAACCTTGCATCACACCTGTGAGCTTCCATCTGTGGACCTTACTGCTGACTTTTCAGCAGCTGCTTAGCATTTTGCAGTCATGGTGCCCCTCCTACCCCGCCGTTTCCTCCTTCTTAATATTCCCTGTTTGTAACAGAGCTCGGTATTTTAAATATTTTAGACTCAGCAGCAGTAAATGTTTTCAGGCTTTGGATAACACTTTCAAGGCTAAGACAGAGTGAGTTTAAAACATCTGTGATGCCAAACCTCAAGGAAAAGGAAAAGGGAAAAAAATAGCAGGGGCATTGTTTGTCAGCCTGTCGCTAAACATTGTCGCTCAGAATCAGTCCCGTTTGTGTTTGAAAACTTCTGTTGTGGGATATGCAGAAGAAAGGCTTAGGATTTTTCTGTGAGAAAAGGACATCATCTCTGCTAGCCGAAGAATAGAAGCTTTAAATTACTCTCTGGGAGGGTTTGTAGGAAAAATAAATAACTCTAGCAAGAATGGCATGTCTAGTGTAGGACTGTTATTAAGATTTTAAAACAACAGAGCGACTGAAAAGCCCATTTCAAGTGGTGGCTGACACTGGAGGACTCACTTCGAACCCAGAAATGTTATATTCCTAAATGAATCATGACAAAGAAAAGCTGCTCGGCTATGCATCCCAGGAATTGGGCTGCTTTTCCTGAACCTCCGGTTGCTAAGCCTCATGGTCCCTGTTCACCTCTTGGAACACTTTTGTGAGTGGGAGACTGAGGGAAACAGGATCTATTCTGGTTCGTTTTCCTGCCACAAGCAAAGCCTTCCCCTGTATTTTCTCAGATCACTGAAAATAGAAAAAGTGGGAAGGGGCAAAAAAGTAGGGCTGCCACACCAGGCGGGAAACCACTGGAGCTCAACTCCTCATCCTCTTAATTCACTTACAGTGACAGAGGGCCGATTTGTGCAGCTGATTACTGAAGCCCAGTTACTCTTGCACTGAAATCAACCAGGGGCAATAAAATATGAACCGCATCCCCAGGAGTGAGACTCAATCAGATCTCTTACTGGTGACCTTATTTATAGTCTTATTCAGAAGTGAACTTTGTCAAAGATTCAAAGTCATACCCTCCAGGCATTGGCGCTCCTCCCTGCATGTGTAAAACTATGGGTATAAGGAGGTAGGTAATGAAGTTTGACTTCACAAGTGGAAATTACTAATTTATTAGAGTGCTATGAGGTGGAAAATAGGCATGCAGATAAAGGAAAACCCACAGATGCATTCCACAAAGTCTTTAAAAAGTACTTTTGAAACTGTTCCACACCAAGAGTTACTAATAAATGCAAGGGCTATATTCCTGGGGTGAAAGAACACTGTTTTATCTCAAAAAGTGAACTTGCTTAAGAGATGAAAATCAAATTCTCAGAAGACACATGATTATTTCCTGTACAACAAGAAACTAGAAGAGGGGAAAAATAAGGACCCCAGGGCCAGTGTGGGGATGGATTATGTTTAAGATGCATCTAGCATCTCTCTGGTGGGTAGTTTCATTCGCTCTGCTGGCAATGCTCCCTGATAAACACTCTCAAAGAGGTCACAGGCATGACCCAGCAATCAGAATCCTTAAATCTTGACTGCCACCTTGCAGTCATAGCCAATTTGTCGTGTGCCAACAGTTCTGCTGAGGACTCTGCAGTGATTGATTCTTCTGTTCTATGTAACAAATCTAGAAGATATTGCTAAACCCATTTTACAGTCTAAAAAGTTGGCTTTCCGGGTAGTTAAATGATTTCTGCATACCACACAGTGAGAGGCAGAGATACAAGTAAACATGATGAAGTTGTTCACAGCGATGACTTTAGAGAAGGAAATGGGCACCATCGATGTTTGCTTACTGAAAGTGCTGGTTCTGTTTGCGGCTCCCCACAAAAGCCTGATGTGTTTGTGAACCTTTGCTGGCTATTGACTTCCCTTCTTGCAATAGGGAGAATCCTATCAGGAAGAAAACATGCATGGTGGGAAACAAAAACAGAACCAAAGTACTAATGAACAAATGTCTGGATTTTCTTCTTTGTTGCTGCTCAGGAATGTATCATTCCTTTTTTCCCCAGCTTCAGAGTGTGTGTGTGTGTGTGTGTGTGTGCAAGCATGCAAACATATCCATTAAAAAAACTCTCAGGTACATTATGACAATGTGGCTTTCTGAAGCCTTTTTAGAGGTAATGGCAGATGGAGTGATTGTGCACTGATTTTCAAGAGTACCCAACAGAGAAAATAATGAAAAAATTCAGATATTTACTGCCAGAAACCCAATGCTGATGGAGGTTGGGGGCAAGGATGAACTGAACAGCCTTTCTCAAACAAGACTCTTGGTGGTATGCCTGTATGGGCACCGAGAGCAGAAACATCGCATTGCTGCTCTTTATACCAGGGTAGCTTTGATCAAGCAAAATTAAATTTGTGTCAGGGCCTGCTCAGACACAGCAATAGGATTTTCATTTATCAGTGAATTTATATTAGAGTATAATTCATCGTCTTAATGGTGAACCTGTGTATAAGAGCTCCATGTTCATGTTTCTTCTCAAAGATGAAAAACTTAGAGAGAAAAGGAACTGTGGCTTCCTTATTCTGCGTGCCCTTTAACACCCCACAAAGGCCAGGGCAACAAGACTGAGCTGCAGTTCACTGGGCATATTAAATAGGAATTTCTCTGTCTCAGTTATCAAAAAGCAGACGTGTCCCATTCTTTGTCATTTAGTTTAAGGTCTCAGCTGTTTCTTCTTTAATTCTATTTGGAAATCATGTAACATCATATTTATGTAACACATATTCATGCCATCATATGCAGTATAGATTATCAAAAGTAAATATTGTCTTCAACTACGCATCAAACAGGGTCCATGCTTTAAAGTTCTGGGTAAATTTTTGGAAGGAATTAAAATAAATTAATTAAATAATTAAAATAAAGTAAACCAAAAATTAGTCCATGCTCTAAACACAGGAAGTTCATACCTTTTATTTTCTCAGAGACATCTACCCCCCCCCAAAAAAAAACTTCACAAGCACTCTATAGCCTACTACTGCCCATTAATAGGCAGAAAACATATGCACTGGCCTGTGTATTAAAAAAAAAAGCAAAGACAGATAAATAAACATCTATTTCTCCCTAATACATTACTCAACATCAAAGAAATAAACAAGCTGAACAGTTCGCCCTGACTGTAAAGTATGCTGCGTTTATTCTAGCATTTCCCCACCTGGAAACACCCGGGGCTTGTGTCTTCTGCAATCAACAAGCCTTCTTCCCAACGTGCCCTGTCACCTTTGTAGCAACCGGGCACTTGCTGGCATAGGATCTAGGGGTGGTGGTGGTGGTGATTGCAAAGGTTGTGGTGTAGAAAATGCAGACGGAGAGCTGGGCTCTGGGGACACGGACATGGAGAGATGCAGAAAAGAGCCGGGAGAGAAAGCTGTCATATGTGCTCGCAAGAACCGCCAAATCAGAGCGCAGAGAAGATTTCATTGGAGGAGCCCCTTCAACGGCAACTAATCCTGTCAGATCGAAAGAAAATTGTAAATGTTCTCTCCAGAAACTGTCCGCCCATTGCAGCTAATCGAACACAAACGCACAAATAGAGACACCACTCTCGCTCTCTTGCTACACACAGCGGGTGAGGGCGCAGAGACCCATTCTGGAGAGGAGGCACGCGGGAGCACACACACACACACACACACACACACACACACACACACACACACACACACACTTGCTCGCACACACGCACACGCCAGCCTGCGGGCTTGGCCAGAGCCCTGAAGTCGCAGATCCTACTAGGAAATCGCCAGAGGCGCTGGGAGAAGTGGAAGAGCGCAGCTCACAGACTCTAATTACTACTTCCCCGACACTCGGGTGAAGAAATGAAGCCCGCCCTGCTCTTCGTCATATCCAGGTCTCCTTTCTGTTTCGGTGTCCACAGTCATCTCCCTGAAAGTCAGGTTTGAAAGTCTTATTTGTCTATCTTTAGGGGGGTGTGATGTTCAAGGTGGCGCGCAGAGGCAAATTAACTCCAGTCTGAACAGCCCTTTGGGTCCCAGTCTGGCCAAGGTGCAGGACCGATGTGAGGTGCCCCACAGCTATCCGGGAGCCTGGGGGTCTGCAGTCTCCCCGCTTCTTCGTCCCACCCGTCTAAGAGCCACGGCGACAACTAATCTTTCGCTTTTCTCTTGCAAGATCCAGGGAGAAGGAGAGCGGGTGGCCAGCTGCGGACTCTAAGCTGTGCAGCTCGCGCCGGAGCGGGTCCAACTTGAGCCCGCCAAAGGCTCCTCGCTCCGGCCAGTCTCCACCAGATCGCAGCCCCGGGCGACTCAGTCAGCTACAGGTAAAGACAATGCCACACCGCCGGGTTCTTTGATTGCCCACACCAAGGGCCCTGGTACCTTGCAGTTCCTCCCAATCACCCGACTCTGGCCCCAGAGGGGCTGGGTCTGGAAGAATTGTTTGGTGGTCCCCCGCACTTGTCGGTTTTCTAAAGGAAACTTTAGCATCTGGGGCTTGCAGGAGGGGACGCGTACCTTGTCAGGTCTGAAAGGGGGGCACAGCTGGGACAGGGGAACCATTGAGGTCGCCAAGTCCAGGGGAAGGTGACGGAAGCTGCCTGTGAGTGGCGCTACCTTAGCATATCTGGGTCTTTGAGCTTGACATCCGACTCTTCTCCTCTACACCCGCTCCCCACTCCCCAAGATGCTGCTTTGGAAAAGGCAACCAGAGCTCAGTCTCTCTGGCCTCTCAGTCCCCTTAGCTCTGTGCCCCTAGAGCGCACTGCGTTTAGGGAGGAGGCTGCTCTGGTTCCCACTCCACACTGTCCTCTGACTCCGCCTTGGGAGAGAGCCTTCACTGAGAGAGACAGGTTTGCGCTGCGGTCGGTCCCTGGCAAAAGGGCAGGGAGAATAAGGTTCTAGGGAAAGGTCCAGAAGGGATAGGGGAGTCCTCTGCAAGCCAGTTCTCCTCCTCACAAGGTTGATTGTCCACTGTGGCTGAGGAAAGGGGCCCCAGTTCAGAGCTGGTGGGGGTCTCAGAGTCTGAGGGACCTTGGCCACTCAACTCATGGTGGGTACTGGACCACTCTGCAGGGCGTAGATAGGGGGACATTGTGCCGCAAATGACCTTTGCTGTTGGCACCCGCGGAGCTGGGCTATCACCACTAACTTGTGGCTCTGGGAGCCTGTGAGGTGTGGTCCAAACCCAGTGGCAGACAGAAAACACAGGAATTCCACCTTGCACTCCACCCTTCCATGTCCCTGGAGTGTCACTAGCTGAGTAGGAGGGGAGGCTTGCATTTCAGAGCGTTCCAAGGGTAAGAATTCGCCCAAATTGTTGACACCTACGGGGGTGAGGGGGCACAGTCTGCCTCTGTTCTCCGACATAGACATCACATGCATCCCCCCTTTGTATCTCTGCCCTTCTGCTCCCTCGAGGCTCTTTCGAGCCACAAAATAGTTCAAGAGAGGGTCGACCGGTCTTTCAGCCCCTTTCTGTGATGCAGACTCAGGAGCTTGTGTGCATATACCCGCGGAGAGAAGCGCTCGCTGCCAAGAGGCGGGAGGAGGGCAGAAAAATGGAAGTAAACGCTTAAGGCAAGTAGAAATGCCGCTGACACATCACCCAGGCTGCCCTCTCTTGTCCTTGTGTCACGTCACGGTCCCTATGCGTCTGTTCCTACAACCTTACTGCTCCAAATCTTCCCGTGGGGTGGGGGTAGGGAGAAAGGGAGCCCCGGTTAAATCTTTTCCCCTTGCCTCTATGCTCGAGGTTCACAATCTCCCACGCTGACCTTACGTTCCTCTCTACTTTTTTTTTTGTCTAGTTTTGCTTTCCTTGCTCTTTCTTTTGCGCTGAGTGGTGGTGGGTATATGGAAATCTTATGGTGTTCAGTCCCTCCAGTCGCAAGCAGCCAGCGCGACACAAACCCACATTCCAATGCTCAGCCACGCAGGTTTTAGAGCTCTAGTGCCCAACCACCGTTGGGCATTCCCCCCAGCATCTGCAGCCTTGGCCATCTTTGCTGAGGCTTCTGCCTTGGTCCAGCTAAGTGGCAAGGGGAGTTGTGACCACTCCCTGGAAAAATCCTAGGGCAATCAGACAGATCTTGGCAATTTGATGTGTGTGTGTGTGTGTGTGTGTGTGTGTGTGTGTGTGTGTGTGGTAGGGAAGCTGTGCTGGGGTAGTTGAGAAAGGTGAGCACTTCTGAGGTGTGGTGGGAGGCAGTTTTCCTGTTCCAATACTGGGTTCCTTGCCCCAGAACAACTAGTTGCAGATTTTTTTTCTAACCTGTGCAGAATAAATAGTCTGATAGCAGAGTGTCAGAGTAGATCTGCCCCATCCTGTCCTTCTCTTCCTTGCAACTGGTCCATTCCTGTATTCAGTTTTCCCTCCAAGCATCAGCTGAGCTCCTAAACTCCAGGTTAACCGACTCTGGGTTGTGGGGTTAAGGCTTTCATAACATTTCTGCAATTAGGTGCAGAAGCACAAGCTGCCTTGATAAGCATATGGGTGGATGGATATTCATGTTTTCATTGCTGACCAATAACGGGGAGGTGGATCCACTTAATAGAGAAACCCTTCACAGTCCCTGGGTCGTCTTGAAGAATATTGCAAAGACACTGATGATTGTAGATATGACCAGTCGATTTAGCCAACACACAGTTCCATTCTGAAAACTGTATTGGGTTGCAATATGAGACTGTGGTCAAATGAATGGAAGAAATTTGTGCCAACAATGTCGCAGCCTTGCCTTAGGAAACAGACGGAGAAAGTCACATTAAAGCCAGAAGAGTTCTGATTGTCATGCTGTTATTAATAATGTGTTGAGGTTTTGGCAATGCAATTGACAAATCCCTTCTTATCCATTCTCTAGATTTTCTGAGATGATATAGTATTGGCAAATACGTTCAAAAAATACAAAATAGACTCCTTAAAGACTAGGGGCCTCTGCCTAAGTTTGTCTATTGCTTGGGAGTTCGGTGAATATAGTGGAGTGTCCACTATAGTGGAAAGTTGAGTCGTAGGACCCAAAAGAAGAAGGCTGTCTGACAGATGTTTTGTCATCCTGTAAAAGGAGAAATGATGTGTGCTTATGTAAGTGTGCCCGAGGCTGCCTGGAGGGGAACTGGAGGAAGAAAATAAGTGGATTGCAATATCCCTATCATAGTTCAAGTGCATGAGAACCCAGAAAACATGTTTGAAGCCCTCAAATGACTTCAGAAGTAGCTGTGGAAGAAATATACAGTTAAAATATACTTGAAAATCTTCCTGCAATGAGCTCCCACAGGCAACCAATTTGTGTGTTGGGGGGTGAGTAAATTGTTTTCTTTAAAAAAAAATAACAGCTTTCTCTAAAAGTGACTTTATATTATTCTTTTCCCAAACAGCACCCCCACCACTGCCCCAGTCAGGCAATTGCACACATTCTTATAGGACGATTTCCTGATTCTTATCTAGAGTAGCCTGCCCTCAGGACCAAGGGTGGTGGAGGGCTTAAGCGTCTTTAGAAGAGGCTAGCCTGCTGTTTGGCAGAAGAAAATCGAAGGTGTGCCTGCTCAGGGGTCAAGGCAGAACAAGCTGTCTGATAAGAAGGTGTGTGTCTCCCAGGTCCACAGCAATGGATAAAGTAGAAGAAGGTGTAGAAGAATAAGAGAATTTAGAGCAGAATGCAGGAGAGGTGGAGAGGGGAGGGAAAAGGAAACATAAGGGCAGGGATCTCGGAACATGACCTTAATAGAAGGTGGTTCAGCATCCACTCCTGACGTGGTCTTGGTACCTCACTATGTGAAACAATGTTCCCAAGTATCTTCCTGTCTAAGTACCCAGAGACCTTTCTCCATCTGATCTTTGTATGTCTTTTATTTAACTTGTTTACTCGGTAAGATAAAAACTGACAAACAACAGAGTTCCTTTGAAGGACTGGTTTTCTTCATAAAAATTGCTTGCCCTGATACATTATTTTGGATGTCCATGCTGCTGTATTCCTCAAGGACTCATATGTCTTAAACCTTGTTAATGTCTCCCTTGTGGCTATTTACACCGTCTTTATCATTTGTTCCCACTCTGTTTCCTTAGGCTCATTGAGCAGATGTTTCAACCCCTTTCATTAGAGGCCAGTAGGCAAGTGTACTGTCTGCACGTCCTAGGTTCTGCTCGATTGTCTTCTTGTGTGATAATATGTATGTCATGTATGCATGCATGCTCCTCTGTGTGTATGATTCCAAGACAGACAGACAGACAGAGAGAGAGAGAGAGAGAGAGAGAGAGAGAGAGAGAGAGAGAGAGAGAGAGGTGGGAGGGTGTCAATCATGGGAAGCAGGTCATCTTTCCTTAGGCACTTTCAAACTTTAGGCTAAATTCCTGGCTACTTTCCTAAGCAGCTTACATGCATTATATTATCAGTTTTGCTACAAATCCTTACAATTTTAAATAGTGTCAAACTCATACCAAGAGCTTAATAAATCTTTTTTTGAATGAGTAAATATATGAGTTCCATTTTCTCACTGCAAAAATTCTAAAACATAGGTGCTATATTTCTTGATTTTACAGGAGTGGAAACCCACAATCACAGAGATCCAGTGATGATCCAAAATTAAAAAGCTAGTATGTTGCAAACCCAAGATGCCAATGCAGGCTGTTGAACTCTTGTGTTATCACTCTAATACTGTGCCAACTGACTGTGTACAGAGGCCTATCCTGTGGTTTGCCTGTGTTTGGGGAAACAGCATTGTGATATCAAGTTTTCAATCATATTCCCTCCACCCGTTTAATTCAACTCTGCCTTTTCTGATTAGATCCCCTATATCCCAGGAAAAAAAGAATAAGTGCCAACTAGATTCTTAGTTGGCATGACATGCTTATTCTACTTAGTTAGTTATTACCCCTGGTAGAAGAAAGCAAAGGCATTAAGATTGCCAGGCATCTCGCCAGGTGCCACATCCACTTCTCAGCTAAAAAGCAGAACAAAATAGAGTTCTAATGGCTTCCAGTTGAACTCATGGCAGGTAGATAAATAGAATCCCCCAAAGTGAAACATCTGAGTACTTCATGAGAACGTTCATAAGTCAGCGTCCATTCTAGCTGTCTCTTCCTTGTATTATGGTGAATGGATTGCTCTCTTCTATTTTTTTTTTCCTTTTTGACACTCAGGTTCTAAGTTTCAATGGTTTCTTTTAATTTCATTCAGACTTTATTATCGACTTCTGCTTTGCAAGGAATTGTGAGCTTGTGGACTGCTATCAGCTGAGGAGGAGAAAGAGGAGGAGGAGGAGGAGGAGGAGGAGGAGGAGGAGAAGGCTTGTAGCTTCTATGCTATCTATTCTTGTCTTACTTCATTTTCTTCTTCTCACATGCCCAAGTTCCTTTTATACTATGACCTAAATATACAATCATTTTAGCTGCTGCTGTTACCATGGTAATGTTTCATGGTAGATAAGGGTATACTATAAGAATTGGTTTCTGTCATTAGTAGTGGAGTTCTTTCTCCCCCCGAACCTTCTCCCTCTAGTCCAGCTTACTATGCCTAATAATGCCCTCTGGTGTTCAAAGGAGGGAAGCGCATTGGTTTGTTTATGAGTAGTTCATTGTTGCTTAAAGCTAAGGAGGCACTTTAAATTAAACCTGAAAACGGGCATAAGGTAAGATAAGGTTTAATTAATATAGTTTAAACAATGATACTATAAGAACACTTCTTGTTTCCTAAGTATGTTAAATGCTTTTTATTCTGTGGAGTTTTAGAAAGTTCCGGTTAAAGGAGGTAGACCCTTGTATGCTCAAGATAACTGTGAAATGTTCTTATGGGAGACAGAGAGCTAGCACTGAAGTATTTTTAGAGGAGAATCTAGTATGCTTTGGTATGTGGACGTATAAACGGGAAGTCTTCTGTCTTTAGAGTGGGGAGTGTTTCTCGCTGGAAATGTTACTCTTACTCTACAATGAGCACATTTTTATTAGTTGCTCATGACCCAACAAAATGATATGCTGAGGGCACATTTTCCTTCTTTCTTACTCAAATTCCTCATCTCCTTCTTCTTTAGTTGCAAGGCAGACCAGAGCCTTCTCTGCTGCTTCTCCGGAACCTCTCTCCAAATCTCCATTGGCAAAGGATTTTCAGACGTTTGTCATGATGTCTTGAACTGATCTTCCATTCTCAAGTCTCTCTAGTCTCTCTTTGCACAGCCAGTGTACCCTTTTTATAATGCAAACCACAACATGTCATTCTCTGTCCTTCATCACTGATGTAGTATGTCCTCCATCACTGATACATTGAGTCCTCCCACTGATACAGTGAGTCCTTCATCCCTGATTGAATGAGTTCTCCATAACTGATACAGTGTGTCCTCCATCACTGATACAGTGAGTCCTTCATCACTGATACAGTGAGTCCTTTATCATTGATGCAGTGAGTCCTTTATCGCTGATACAGTGAGTCCTCCATCACTGATACAATGAGTTCTTCCATCACTGATAATAGCTTTTTTTCCAACTGCATGTTTTCTTGCCATTTCTTCACCTCTAGTATGTAGAGACAGAACACACAGTAGCTTAGTATCCTGACCCAATCAGAGTAAATGCTGAATAAATATTAGCCAATATGTTCTTCCTCTTCATTTCTTTCTTCCTCTTCTCTTCTTCCCTTTCATTTATCACTGGAATTATTTTTATTGCAGTAAACAGTGACAAGTAACCAGTTTTTTTATTTATATTCAGAACTAATATAATATGTCATTGTTTGGTGTTTTATATTCATAATAATGTGTTTTAGAGGAGAAAATAATGTGTTATGATTTTAAAGCAATCCATGGATCTGAATAAGTGGTTTTCTTGAATATTGAACTAAATTATTTACAAAGTGAAGGAACTTGCAAATTTAGCTAATTTAATCTGGTACTTACCATGAAACAAGAATTATATCTCAGCATTTCAAATTAAGAACAATAGAAGAATAGTAGTCATATTTATTAGTGATGAAAAGCATGGATTTATAATATATTAGTAATAAGAAGCTTTGATTTTTATACTTAATCTTAGGCAAAAGGCTGAGAAGTGATGAGACAGGATTTTTTTAAATAGCTAACTGACTTTCTAACAAAATTTTTGCATAGATGTTTATAACTCCATGAATATTCATAGTTCCTTTCTATTTTATTGTATAAAATCTCCCTAGGCTACACACTAGTATAGGTTCAGATGTCTAGTATATGGAACAATTGTGCAAAAAAGTCAAGCATCTGTATGTTTAAGATAAATGAAAATGGATATTTAAAGTGTGATAGGGATGGTGTTCTGTTTTCTTTTGGCTCAGGAAGGCAGGGTTTCTGTTTTGAAGGCTAAGACGTTTGCCCTTGGGTGGTGACCTCTAGGCACACAGACACAGAAGTTTCCAGTAGTCGGCATGCATAGCTGGGGCTTGGGATGACAGGATTCTGAGAACTGGCTAAATCCCCACTCTCTTCTATGGATTTTTAGAGAGAGTAATCCATAGGTTGAATGCTTAGTATACTCTGTTCTTCTAGAAGGGATTATGAGCAAGCAGGCAACACTCCCAGAACGTAGATCTTTAACAAGCACCTCGTATGATCCCAAAGTGAACAAGAGTGAAGCACAATTTAATTTATAGTCAAAGGGTACTTTAAAACTTATTAGAGATTGAAAAGAAAAAGCAAACAGAATACGCAGCCCTGAAATGTGTCTATAGGAAAGTTTTGCCTCCTGTCAAGATCCCAACAGAGTGATCGGTCAGCGTGGTCTGAAACCTTTGATTTCCTGAGCGGATAGCAGTGTAAGGGAGGAATAGCAAGTCAGCCGTGGGTGGTGGTGCCTGTCTTCTGCACACCCGTTTACGTATGTGCAGTTACATCCCCATAGCTACATCCTTAGAGTTAGCTCTGGGCTGGGAAGGGCTGTGGACTTGGTTCCCTTTGTAAGCCTTGTTTCAGTTTCTTCCCCTTCTCACTGACGGCTTCTCAGGCCACAATATCCCTTCGGCTCCTAAGCTGTCCCGTGCTACCCTCTTTACAGGCCCTTGTCTAGGTTGTCACTGGAAAACAAATGAACAAGCAACTGCTCGTCTTTCTCTCCCAGCCTCTCAAGGAGGATTTAGTAAGAGCAAGGGGATTGTCTTCAGTGTTAACCATGGACATCTAGCGCTAACTGCTACAGGTACTCACCCACTGTGATGACCCCAAGGGGGCAGCCTTAGGGATGATCATTCCTGATGCTATCATTCACTCTTAGTCAAGAAGCTGGTTTCTGTGTTTTAACAAAGCAGATACGTTTTTCCTTACCAAAAATAAATAAATAAATAAACCAGCCTCTTATCTCCCGATCAATTAATTATTCAGGGTCTCTTTACTAGGGGTGAGTTAGATAGCTAAAGAATTACCTGAAGATTATTTTTTTCTACATTTCATAAACACTAAGCATGGAATAATTTGATTTGTAGAGGTAAAAAAATGCATTGTACTCACAATTCATGAACTAGATATTTCTGTACCTTTCTTGACTTTGTTTCAAGGGGAAGAGGCTTCTGCCTCAACCCACTTGAAATAAGTAGAATTTCCTTCTTGTCCCCTAATTCAATTCTTTGGACTGAAATATTTGGTTTCATTTTATCAAGAAGAATAAGAGTAGCCTCCAGGCCAAAGTATGCTTTCCAGATAGGTCCCTTGTTTACTGTGCTTTGTCCTCAAATTTACTTTTCCCCCAAACTCTGTCAATGAAGTTAGCAGCTATGTATTTATATGTAAACCTTAGTAGCATAGATCTCTTCTCCTGTATATTGAGTCCTGAGGGTGCTGAAGGAGGGGGCCATGGCTTAAATCCTGCAGTCACCAGGGGGTAGATACGAAGTTCTGGTGTAGTTTCCTTTTCAAATCACCGTGATTGTTTTCTGTAACTAAGTACTTATATATTATTGAATGTTTCTGATTTGTGAGCGAGACATTCCTCTGTGACAATGATAATGACCAGCTCCCCTCCCCCCCGCCACACACACCAAAGAAAGTAGAGCAAAACATGAAATAAGAATTCGTGTACCATGCTTCTACGAAACTCCACAACTTCTGCCATTGCTTTGGGTATATTGTTCCTATGCCTCAGGTCTACCCTTCGTAGTGCGTGCTTCTTGCATTTTCTTTATAAACGTAATAGGAACTGGGAATGTTTTTGACACTGAACAACTTGGCTTAAGTCTGAATCCGAGGCAATTTTCATCAACACTACAGCTAAGAGAAAACACGAACTCCAAAGTACTGCTTGCCTTGCTTTGCTGTGTAGCAGGAGCCTTTTAAAGGAGGCCATCCCATTTGAGAATTTGGCACCCGATAAAAACAGGGACCAAGAGAAAGAGAAGAAAAATGCAGAGGTAAGCCTCTCTTGCAATCATCGCTCAGGAAATTAACTTATAAAATAGATGGAGCTCTCATTACAGGGGTGAGTGCAAGGTGAGACTCAGAACCACTGTGTTGTCCAGTAGCCTGGAGGAGGCCAATTTGTCCCCTTCTTATCTGGAAGTGGTGGAGCATGAAAACCCTCTCAGGAGTCCTTTTGAGGCATGGAGGTGAGAGATATTTCTGAGAAATCTTTTGGATATAGAAGTTTTTAGGCATAAAATAGTTTGCGGCTATTTATCAAAGGTGTGTGGCATTTCTTTTGATTAGGGCAAAATCAAGCAGTGTGATGATGCTATTCTTTATTTCTGTCTATTTCATACAACTACTCCCACAGTCTTTCACTATAAAGCAATTGCTCTTATTTAATGTTGACTTCTGCATTGCATATACACAAACAAAAGGTCAAAGGAACTCATTGTTGGGAGGAGTAAAAAAAAAAATCCATAGACAAATTCTCTCCTTGTTTATGCATCCATTGTTAATTCTTAACTATTTATACACCCTAAGACTCTTGAGAATCATTACTGTCTATTGGCAAATGTTAATACTAGTAGTTTTTAGTACAATTAATTGAAATTTCACACTCTCGTCTTTACATACCAGTCAATATTTTTAAGTACTGACACCTCTAATCAAGGATTATCTTTCACAAGGAACTGCCAACAAGGCCCTAATTAATTAAAGTGATAATTGCTCCCCTTTCCCTTGCAGCTTGTTGGTTATATAACACATTCCGCAGGAAACTCACGGCTTCAGCCTTTCTCCTTAAATGCTGCCACTTCATGAAGATTCTTCAACTCTGCAAGGGGTTTTAATTTTAATTAATTTTATTTTTTAATAGTAAAGGAGGTCATATTTGTTCTCCAGTGAGCTTTCTTATGTAAACAAATAAAATGGCATCTTTCCATTGTTGGAGTGTCTGTGTTAAATCCCACGGCTTGTTTCCATAACAGAGAGAAGTTGTCAGACACCTCTCCTTTGATGTCTTGTTTAGTTTCTTTATCACAATGTATGGATCCATGGTCCTTTTCTCTTAGATCTATTTTCTGTTCCGAAAGGCTCTGCTAGTATATTTCTTCTACAACGGTGCATAAGGTTTATTAGGGTTTCAGGGTTGGTGTGGTACCGTGATTTTAGTAGACATGAGATCTAGATTATACTTCGCAATTGGCACTCCGATTGCTTTATTCCTTAATAGACATTACTCCTCCATCTTTGTTTTGGCGCTCCTTGGTACTTGCTTCAGAAACAATTGATGGTGACTCTAAATCCATGAGACAGTTTCCCTAAGTCCTCAGAATCCATGAAATCCCTGTACTATATTTTGGTTAGGTTTTCTAGAGGTGATAGAATCATATTTGTTTCTTTTTATTAACTTGCCACAATTTATTTCTTTCACTTGCAGCAAACACTTACTTAACGACATTTATAATGAATTACTATTCATCCCAAATCCATGTGGTCTTACTTTATGTTTCTAGTATAATTGAAACGAGACCAAAAACCAACAAGTCGGTCATCTAAAACTCCAATTGCTCTTCTCCCCTTACAGTGTCGAATCTTCTCGCTCCTTTAGCTTCATAGAATGACTCTATGCTTTGGAACAGTTCGAGTTCACGATCCTCGAGTGAAAAATATATAGTGCTCTCACAGATTTCCAACCCTGTGTGCCCAAGGGCTCTCCACACAGCAAACATCCTCTGGAGAGTGACAGCATTATCGTCTGACTGTGTCTATCGCTTGCATTAGACATCCTTCTTGGTGTTGCACTTGAACACATAGATAATGATGCACACGCACTGAGCTAATGCCATGATGTGTGCTTCCATTCCTATGAAAATCTGCCAAACGCTGTTCCCGACTGCTAACCATCACCCATTTGCTCTTCTTTCCATCCCCATGGTTTTGTCTTTTCCAGAACATCAAAACAGTGGGATCCTTTAATTGCTTCCTTTACCTAGCGGTAGGCATTCACCTTCCCTTCCAGCACATTTCGCTATTAGGCAGTCATTTGTTTTCAGACCTGAATAAGATTCTGCTGTACCAGGCCAGTTTTCTCTGGAATTTAAAGCTTTCCCCCTTGTCCCTTCAATAATGTTTTTTAGCTAAACATTATAGAAATATTCTCCTCTCACCATAAGTAATACATTATTTTATTCTTATGCTAGATTTTCTCTAATCTTTCATTTCTATACTCTTTAATTGTGGAACTTTCTAATAATAACCACAGATCTCATAGTGTAAATCTTATAATTCTGTGACTCTTTCTGTACGTAACTTATACCCATTTCGATGCTTAAAAAGAATCTGACACTGTTTCTTACCACTGTCTGCATTTTATTAACTATTTCTCCACTGTTATATTTTACAGGAGATGATATTAATAATTTAAACAAAAATATGTTTATCGGGTTGGGGCGGCTCTTCTGCTCCCTGGAGTCTAGCTAAGGAGCAGGGAGGAAAGGACATCACAGAGCTATGTCTTTTTTATTTCTCTTTATCAACTGATTTCCCAAGACTCAGCAGCCGTGATAATGCCATGGTTCAATAAAAAGGCTAAACACTTCATTGAAAGCTGCCTCTGTGAAAGACTTATGACCCCTAGAAAGACCATGAATTTGAATTTGGCTGATTGGTATACCCAGTTCTAGTTCAGAAGCAAGAGGAGTCCTAAGGGGTCATTTAGCATTTCTCTGGATCGTGCCCTTTTCTTTTGTCTCAGACTTTAGGCAGGTTGATGTAATCTGATACCTTGGTGTATTCAATCCAGCTAATGGACATGGGTTTTGTACCAGAGAACTAATGATATCCACTAACTTTAACTTGACTTTTAGCACCGCACTGGGCCGTACCCTTTATGCTACTTGAATTTGTATTCATGATACATGCAGGAAAAATTTCACTGATATTTTCTGGTTTTGTTTGAAGAAACCTACTGCATAAGGGCAGAAGTGATGTTTTTCCTTTCTTTTGAGAATCATTTTATTTTTTCCTTCTGCTCGTCAGTGAATCTAGTATCGGTCTCTAATCTTAGCACAGAGATAAACTCAATAAATATTATCCAATGATGATTTTGTACTTTAGTCTACCAAAAGTTCCAAGTATCCTACTAGCCAGGTATACATCTGTTGCTTGTCTAACTTTACCTATCTTCTGAAATAACACAGGAGACTCTGTAAAACTTCCCATTGGGAAAAGAATTCTCTCAGAATACATTTCCCACATTGGAAACCAACATCCATTCAAGCTTTGGCATAGGATTTCTTAGTCTGCCCTTGAAGGTGTATGATGGCATCATTTGTTTAAGCTTAATCGAGATTATATCTCAAACACATGAACCCGTAACAAGACAGAACTTCTCAGGGTTTGTATATTGCATTAAACATCACATGTATTTGAAACGGCACACATATCCCTACCGAACTAGGGATAGGTCTAATATCACTTTTTTCTTATTACTTGACTTTATCTAATGGATATATGAGCAAAAAAAAAATAAATAAACAGCAATCTTAATCATGTAACCATTTGTTGTGCTAGGTACTGTTAAAATTGGGGTGTTCATTTATTTGTGCTTGTATTTAATGAATAATTGATAAACATATTTTGTTTATGACACTGTGTTCATTCCACAGATAATTTCTCTGATCCGACCCCCAGACCTCCACTCTATCTTCATGTATCAACAGGGGAAGAAACTTAGTTAACTTAAATCCCCACTTCCAATCTATAATGGGAAACTTTGCATTTATCTGTATCAGTCTTTCTGTAACCTTCTGTAGCTGCAGAAGAGCTGTGCTGACTGGTAGGGATTCTCAGTAGACACTAGGAACTCAGAAAGAGAAGATTCAAGCATCTTTCTTTGACTTATGAGCCAGATAAGCCTCAGACAGAGTAAATTAGTGGTAAAAAGACAGCTGCTTCATATGTTTTTGTCAAAACTTACTTTTTTCCTCCAATTACATACATTCAGGAAATCAGTGGAGTGTTCATTATAATCAAATCTGATAAGTTTATTTCACAGTTAAACATATTTTTCCAAGAAGCCGTAGTGGATTTATAACTTATCTTCTGTGGTGTTTGAACCAAGCTTAGAGTCTGAACCTCCTGCACCCAACCCATTATCAATCCAACCCATTATCAATTAATGATATCAATATCATTAATATCAACAATATTAGCAATTATTGTTGCTCTAACTGCTTTCATGAAATATGATGCTATTTGATTTTTAATCTTAGACATCAGCTTCTTCTAAGGAAGCTCTTGCTCCATAAAAACCCCTTGTTTTACTTCCTTATTTGACTAGATCATATTATTCTTTTTCTTATTACTGTCTCCCTCTCCATAATAGCTTAGCAAGCATCCCATGATTTAAAAGCGCTAATTTTATTGGCAACACATGAGTTAATCAGTGGTTTCAAAACTTTAATGACAGATAAGAAACGATGCCAACCCCTCAGAACCTGTGTTGGTTATTACATTGTTGATCTCAGTCTTACTAAAAATCAACCCTAGGTCAATGAGCTGCTGCTCTAATCTTGATAGTAACTGCTTTCTTATTTTTTTTAAAGACTTTTTGTGAACATTAGTCACTTTTTTGTTGGCTTTTTTGTTCTGTTTTCTTGTTTTTAGAGGCAGGGTTTTTCTGTGTAACAGCCATGGCTGTCCTGGAACTCAGTTTGTAGACCAAACTGACCTTGAATTCACAGAGCTCCACCCGCCTCTGCTGCCCAAGTGCTGGGATTAAAGGCAGGCACCACACGCTCAGCTCCCACTATTTTATTCTTAACAGTCATACAAATAACTAAGGACATTTTTTTTTCTGGAGTACTTACTTACAATGCCTTGTGTAAGTCAATGCATATATAAAGATACAAACTTAAGCTTCTAACATCATATAATGGAAATGGAATTAGACATTGTACTGATGTTTATTCCCTAAGAATGTACAACTTCAGAAAGTAGGTGGTAACATGATAAATATCTAGTTTTGTTGTTCTTTGAGATCAGTCTTTTTTCTGTATAGCCTTGGCTGCACTGAAACTTGCTCTGTAGACCAGGCTGGCCATATACTCAGCGATCACCTGCCTCTGCCTCCCGAGTGCTGGGATTAAAGGTGTGTACACTCAGTCATAAAAGGCTAAATTCGCAATCAAAAAGATATATAAACTTTTAGTGAGACTACACCAAATTCCACTTCTTGCTTTCTCGTTTCATAAGGTCATCAGGAAACTCTGTTCTCATATGTATTGCTAAGTTTACAAAATTGTCCATGCAGGATCTTTAGAGTGAGCAAGAGATGAGTTGAAAAGTCACATTTTAGTGCTGTCTCTCCTCATTATGCCAAAGGATTTTCCTTGCCTTGAAGTTCCAAACCTGTACATGTAATCAGTTTGTCATAAATCTTTTTGAGAGAAAATGCCAGACATTTTATTATTTTTGTATTATTATTATTATTTGTCATTTTGCCTTGTTTTTATTAGGAGAAAGAGAGAGGAGACGTAACTAGTGGTGATCTGTGGAGCTGGTATTGTCTGGCACACTGAATGTCTCACGGACCTGAGCAATTCAAAAGGAAGTGCCAGAATGCGGTAGTCTCAGGCCACTGTCATTCTCAGTGGGAACGTGATGTGCTCCTGAAGAATGCTGGGAAGGCACTTGCAAAGCTATTTTAAGAGGCGTTTGGAACAGACAGAGGACAGAGCAGTGTAGGAGAGAGTGCCAGAGAGCCTGGTTTGTAAATACTGTATTCTCTTCAGGGGTTACTCAGTGGCAAAATCAAAAAAGGATGTCTTGCCAGGGAACAAAGGTGCTTATCTCCACCTCATGAAATTCCATCCTAAATAGAGTGTGCAAATTAAAATTGAAACGTTTCACCCAATGACAGGAATTCTGCTTGTGTTTGCTTGCTTTGTGTCTTTCTTATATGACTTATCCCAACTTCCAGGCTGGTGTTATTGGTTGGTACCGGGAATCCACTAGAGGACAGATGAGATGTTGTATTTGAAGAGGTTGGAAACTAATTTGCCTCCACTTCTTTAGAAAAAAATAGTTCGTTTATCTTCATTTGGGCCCAGAGGGAAAAGGGTTTGGACAAGAATGATCATTTTTCCTTGTTTGGATGTGCCTCCCCGACAATGGATCAGAAGAGAGGCAAATAAAGCCCCAGAGTTTGAGTTCTTGCTCAGTGAAAGCCCCAAGACGTCTAGAAAATTGGGACAGGCTGCCTATAAAGACAAGTAGGTCGTAGAAGTTCCCTTCGACTCCTCCTCTACCTCAAAAATGACCTAAATCTTGGAGGCAGCAAATGAATCCACACACAAACTGAAAGCTACCCACAAGTCATCTACCTGTACGCCAGAAAAATACCCATCTCTCATGTCAGTTTTTTGAAAGTTTGCTTTCTGTCTCCCTCCAGCATCCATTAATCTATTATAGAGAAGACAGATGCAGGCTCTCTGTATAGGATAGCGACTCTTAAACCAGAAATACTGATGACTCATTTGCTCTTCAACACATATTGCTAAAAAGAAAACTAGGTGCATCTGGATTCTTGGCTAGATAGCTAGCATGCATAGAGGGTTCATTGTAATTCTAATCCTTTCAGTGTGTCATAGGAGATAAGGTGAGAAAAGAGAAACCACAAAATACGGGTGTTAACACTGGAGAATTTAGGACTCCTGAAATCACAGAGGAGACAGCGATGAACTCATCTGAGGCTTGGTTTAATGGAGGACTAAAGGGCTAATGGGGTTTCAATGGCTTAAACAGAAGGAATAAGGATCTCTTAAAGAGTGTAGAACAGGTACCAAAGAATAAGGATAGTACACGCCAAGGTTGTGAAGAGTCAGCTAGCAGTCCCAAAGTTTACCTGATTCATTACCATGTGGGGAATCTATCACCAATTCTATGTCATTTGAACGTGTCATAGTAGGATCATAGGAAATTAGATAAATCATTGTGGAGGAGGTTAAATTAGTTAAATGGCATCATCTAGCTCATACCCAACACAGTGTGCTGTGCTAAGAAAGAGTGGACCCATGTAAACTTGAAATAACACTTCTCTATTTTTCTAGAATTTCCCCTTTCACATCCTCAAGTAGTCTGGGTATCAGATAAAACAGTAAGACAATTTCATTATTTATATTAAAGCAAGTCTAGCCAGTTACTGCAGAAAACAGAAAACTATCTCATTGTTTTTGTTTTGTCCTCATAGGTTCACAGATGCTTGTCACGTTATGAGTAATCTCTTGTTGAGTAAAACAAGGTGAGGGAAACATAATTCGTCCAAATCACCTTGCCTTAATGAGTGACTCCTACAACTCTTTTCCTCTTAAGCAGCTACTGAATTAGATAATTAATACAGGTTGGGTGATGAAACAAGTCTACCATTTTCTTTTGTGCTGAATGTCCTCTCTTTAAATGTTCTATTTGGGACCTAATTATGACTTGTATATATTTACTAAAAGAAGCATTTACAGTCTAAAATGAATTAGTATATCCACCATCTTAATTTGTCTTTTCTTTTTTTAAGAGTGTTAATAACAAACTGTGGAAATATAGAACTACTAATTTAGGGTTACTTGTCCCAGATGGGGTAACCTGACTGAGAACAGAGTGTGTTCAACTCTTATTCCATCTAGATGTTTCCATCTAGCAACTGCACTGTGTCATTTCCTGAAATGTCCCTAGCTAACTCATCTACAATAAATCCCCTGGGTGAGTTATGGAGAAGTAAATTAGTCGTGATGAGTTTGAACCTTTCTGTTGAGTCACCCAAATCTCAAAAAGCATACAACTTCATTGCTAACCTCATGGTAATTTCATGGATCACGCCTCATAGTAATTATTTGCAGTCTCCTGAGAAAACCAAATGTTCAGTTAGAAGAAGAGATCAAGTGTTTATTATTTGATCTCTGTGAAGTAACTCTCCTTCTGAGGGCACTTAGAACTTTAACTAGCACTTATTACTAATTAATAATTATATAATTTATATGTATTACTATTATTATTATTTTATTTGAAAAAAATCTTGAGTTAAAATTTTCATTTAGAAAAGCAGATGTGGAGAAGAAACTTTCCTTGTCCTAGAAGGTGTATGATGACTTTATCCTTCTTTCACTGAAGTAACTCCAGCTTGGACATCTTTGGAAGGCAAAGATAAAGAGGAGTTGCCTCACGAAATGTCCCCTAGCAGTCATAAGGGATCTCTCTGGAACTTCCAGTAGACTCTACTTTTCACAAGGCTATTCTCTTTTTATTCTGGTCCTGCTTCTCCTAACTGTGCTTAGCCAATGGGTGCCTAGTAAGAACCCCAAGAAAGACTGTCTCAGAAAAGGCAGAAGATCATCTCCCTTCTCCTCCATGTCTATTGAAGCTACACATCCCTTCCCATCTCCACATGGGGTAGAGACAATAATGCTCAGATTTTTCTCTTTAACCTTTCCATCTCCCTGAAGTAGGGCAGTTGATATTGGTATTAGAAGCTGTTGAGAGTCTGTGAAAAATATTCTAATATAAGGACTGTTATACATGAGTAGAATGAACATTTTTCAGGTTCACCAAGTATCAGCTTTCAACCTTCTAGGGAAAAGATCTCCATGGTAGGGGAAAATTTTTGAGAAATGAGGTATTACCATTTTCTTCTCAGACTTTGACAAGATATGTGCCTCAGTTTCCTTTTATTTAATATGATATAATCTGTTTTATTTTGGTCATATCTTGTTAGTAAAATGATTCAGAAACTTCCAAATAAATATTAATTTAATGATATCCATTGAAAGTAATTGTGCTTAATGCTCAGTAAGCTTTCTTTGATTTGTTACAGTCCAGAGCCCAAGTCCAGGGAATAGTGCCATCCACTTTCATGCTAGGTCTTACCATGTCAATTAAGACAGTCAAAACAATCTGCCAGAGACATGTCTGTGGGTCAAGTTGATCTAGACAATGCCCCATTGAGACTCTCTTCATAGGTAAGTCTAAGCTGTGTTAAGATGACAATTTGAACTAACCATCACATAAGGTGATTCATGATTGAAATCATTACATTGTCATTTTGGATCCATTTCATAAGCACTGAGATGCTATACTTGCAGAGTATACTGAAATTACAAATACTATTTGCAATTACTTGGATTCAGATAGAACCTCCTACTGTGTTTTCTGGTTTATTTGGATATGCTGAGTTTTACAGGAATGTGATTTTATTTCTTTTAAACACACTTAAAATTATGTGCTTGCTGGATTTACTTCTCAGTCCATTTAGAGCTAGAGAAATTTGAAATGACACATAAAGACTAGACGTCTAGGCTGCCTGGAAGATACATTATCCTGAATTCCCCCATGTAGAGCAAAATCTATGCAGCAGATCTGATCATACATAGTTTGTCATTACGGTTTTATAACCTCCAATTATTTTTTCTGTACTTTTTTCTAACCAGGGGTTATAGGTTGAAGTTTTAAGTAAATTTTCAAGGGAGTTTCTTTAAAATGAAGACAATATGTTCTTAATTCTTAACAGAGTTAAGCGGCATCTAGAATATAATTTTATGTATGTGTTGGCTTATATCATAGATTAAGAAGGGAGTGACTGAATTGTAATCTAAGGAAAGTGGTGAGCGCAAGTTATAGACATCATGTGACCTTGAACAGACTTTTCTGGTGTGTGTGTGTGTGTGTGTGTGTGTGTGTGTTCATGTGCATGCGTGCACATGAGTGTGTGGGCAGCCAAAAATAACTGATATATTGAACATATTTTCTTGAGGAAAGTATTTGAACATAGAGTATTCTGTGGCCATTGGCTACCATTCAGATTAAGTACTTTTGCTTTGCAAAATCTCCAAAGAGTGTCAGTACACGAAAGAAAATCACAGTGTTCTGCAATAGTGAGAACCTGTGATGCAGAAGTAACAAGAGCATGAATAGAAGCAGTTTACCAGGGGTATTCGAGGGAGAAGCCCCAGAAGACTGACTTCATCCCAGCAGCCAGAAACTGGGAGCTATGCTCAAGTGAGTAATAGAACACACTTCTGAAGGGAGAGGAGCAGAGAAAAATGTATAGTTCAATAAAAGCAATAATAATAATAATAAAGAACAGACTTCTGGATAGAAGAGGATGCAGGTATGGCTTCCTGGACTTCAACCAAGATGGGATGGCTCTATGCGAAGGTATAGTTTGTAGGAACTAAACTCCCCTTTATCAAATACATATTAAACAACTCTCTCTCTCTCTCTCTCTCTCTCTCTCTCTCTCTCTCTCTCTCTCACACACACACACACACACACACACACACACACTGTCTATTAATGGAAAACTGCAACACTGCATAGGAACACCGAGACATGCGCATGCTTGTTCTCAACAGCACTCACGCTGGGTCCCTTTAGGAAGTACAGTTGCCAGGTAGGAGCAAACAAAGGCAGATGTGTGACAAACGCGCTCCTAAAGTGGAAAGCCATATTAGGTTTCTTTCCTTACTTGAAAACAGTTTATCATTTATTCATTTCCCTGCCTCTTGTTTTCTGTCTTTGCCTTTTGAATACTGCAGGTATAATTCAAAGTATAATTAAACAGTATAATGGTGGATGGTGCCCTTATTAGGGTCAGTTTTAGCAAGCATTAAAAGGAGTCATGAGAAGTAAAACAGACCAGGCTGAGGCTTTCAAGAAGAGAGTGCTCATGTGCGTATCCGTGTGACTTCTTGTCCTCACCAATGTCCTTCCTCACCTCTGGTCCTTCATTTATGTCTTTCTCAGCGTGATCCTATAGGAGTTTTATACTTTTTAAAGGCTTGTCAAAAGAAATTTCAAATATTACAACTACTTTATTTTTATGGAACTCTCTGTACCTGCAAAACCTTGTCTGGCTTGTATAGAGGTGTATGTTCCTCTAAATACCTTGCTACAGCTACTGTTGTCCTCAAGAACTGCAGTATAATGGCAATAACAATTCTCAGCTATCTTATTATGGTGATTAGATAGTTTAGCTAAAGGACTGAAAGTCAAATGAATAGAAATATAAAAATCTGACTTCAAATTAAAAACAAAGATTATGAAACTATTTTCTTGAGGTTTATGTGCTTTTTGTAGTCTCCATCCTTGATTTCTGGAATGCTTACCTAATAAGTTCATGGTAGCATCATGTGGGTTTTAAATTGCAATCAAAAGAGCATTCATTTGCCTCTCATTGAAGTGCCAAATCTAGTAAATGTTCTTAATTGAACAAGAAATTATCCCTAATGTTAATGAATAAATCCACATAAAAGAGATTGTATAAGCCAAATCACAAACTGATCTTTTTTAGACTTACTTTTATCATTTATGCAGTTGATTACCTCATGTTTAGTTTCTAAAACTCTCTCTCTCTCTCTCTCTCTCTCTCTCTCTCTCTCTCTCTCTGTGTGTGTGTGTGTGTGTGTGTGTGTGTGTGTGTATGTGGTGTGTGTTCAATTAAGGGTTATAAAATGGCTTTCCTGTCACTTTATTAGAGAAAAGATAAAGATACTCTACAGGGAAAGAGGCAGATAATCCTAAAAACACCATGATAAAGGCAATTTACATGAGAAAAAGTTTATCAGGGCTTATGCTTTCAGAGTATGAGTCCACTGACATCATAGTGGGGAGCATGACAGCATACAGGCAGACATGGTACTGGAGCAAGGACTGAAATCTTACATCTGAACAACAATCAGAAGGTAGAGAGAGAAGCGGAATGGAGTGGGCCTTTTGAAACCCCAATGCCTACTCTCATAGACACTCCTCTTTCATCAAGGCCACACCCCCTAATCCTTTCCAAAATGTTCCACTAACTCAGCATCAAGTATGCCAATATATGAGCCTATGGGGCATCCTCATTCGAACCTGTAAACATGGTAACATATTATAAAAATTATTCCGTATCTATTGAATGAAGTGGTTTTGAAAGAAGAGAAATGATGTGACAATGGCCACTCAGCATAAGTTAAACAGATGCAATAAACATTTTCTTAAAGAAACCATCAAGATGAACATTTAACAAAACATCGAAAAGAACATCAGATCTACTTGTTATTCTGAACCATATGTTTAAAGTCATCCAAGAACAGAAAATCTTAAAGAGTTAATAAATGTAAAACTTTATATGTAGAACAGATTTTAAATACTCCATGCTGAGTTAACAGATGTGTGGCTTGCTGTGAATTCACAGTGCTACGTAAATCCAAGTTGTGCAATTATTGACAATCTCAGGAAACTTACTTCTAAGGAGTGTTATGTAATTCTGATATTCAATGCTTTGATTCTGTTCCATGAAATCTCTGGTACCATATCATCTACATAATATCAACAGCAGTATAATGGGCACAGTCCATTACTCTCCAGAAAGGAACAATTTCATTTTGAAGTGTTTCTTAGGCATATGTCATTCTTGTAAATTATTTAGGAAGAATTCCTAATTCTACTTTCAAATTTCATTGTTTAGAAAACTAAAAATGTCTCCACAACTTGGTACTCCAAGGGTTGTTTTTCATTCTGCAGTGGTACAGTGTTAACCAGATCATCTGGGTAGCAATGGAAAAATAAACAGGCTTCCCTCCTTGAAGAATCCCAGCATCTGACCCTAGACTCAGTAGGTCTCTGTGGAGAGGCTATCCAAGAGTCTGTATGCATCTGTTTCATCTTTCTACCACCCAAATGAAATGTGCAATATGGAAAACGTTCTAAACTCTGTCATATCATCACATGCTTGTTGGACAAGCATGATGCTATGTCTAACCTATGACTCTTTGAATCAGAAACAAGAAATTAAATAGACATTAATTTAGTTTGAGTCACGTTTCTTTAATCACTGTAGAAACAATTCAGTCAACACATAGATAATATCACCTGTAATCCTAGTGTGTTTCTGTGCACTGTAAAACAGAGAATGACCTATCTCTCTCGCTTGTTTTTCAGAATTCCTTTCTTGGGCTCAACAGCCTGCTTTTTAAAGAGCAGGGATGTTCTTTAGCATTAATATATGGGAAGAACAACACAAAATCTTGTGCATTAGGCAATGTGTAGTAGATGTGGGTGTACTTTGTAACTGGAACGTTTGTGTTCATGTAAACACAGACACAGACTCTTACCAGGCATCACTGTGTCTACACATATTAACAAAACAAGAGTTGCACCAAAACACAGGGCTTGGTTCATTCCAGCAGGACTTGCCCCACCTGTGACTCAGAACCAGACAGTGGTCCAGAGTAGAAAATGCAGACACTGTGGAAAGAAAAAGAATTATTGGACAGTATAACCGCTGTCCTGCTCTTGGCCCACAGTGTAGCCACAGTAAGCCACAGGGAAGACTAAGACTGGACAGAGGTTTGGCGAGCGACTATGAGCAAGCTGTCCTGAAAAGCAGGAAAGCAGGGGTGATGTTTGAGGCAGCAGCGTGTGAATGACTTTTACTTCACACCTCTCTACACTGACTTTCCTAGAAGCCCAATCATTTGGGAGGTGTTAGAAACCATGTAAGAAGGAGGGAACATAAAAGAGGAAAGGGAAGGCATCTGGAAAAGGGAGTACAAAACTAGGGAGTGACAGAGCTTAAACACAGTAGAAATTCTAATATATGGTTTAAAAATCACTAGCTTCGTAATTATCTTGCCAAATACACAAATAATTATTATTTGAAAAAAATCTGCTCCTAGAGTTGTAAGTTCCCCGGGCGTTTATAGTTTCCATTAGCGGGAGAAAGAGCAGACCTCCTATATGTTGTAAAAGCTACTGCACTCTGAGAAGTAGCAACTTCCATATGGTGCCTTCAAGAAACCATGAATGACCAGAATGATACTGTCTGAAAGATCTGTGGGGGATGTCAGCTATAGACCATATCTTTACTATAATGCTTTATTTTGTATCATTTCCTTTGTTTTATTACCATGCGGGTCAAGCCCAGGGCCTCAGGCACATCAGGAAAGCAAACTGTCTCTCAGTACAGTATCTTGAATCTTGATTTGTGGGTAGATATTCATTCAAAAATTATATAGATGTATACAGAATTCCTGATTTATGCAAATTTCAAAAACAAGATCAAAGCTCTTAAGAATAGTGTTTTTCATTGTTTCTTTCACAAGCCAGTGGATTGTCTGTTACAGCCCACAATGTGACTCAATAGTCTAGTGCCTTTGGAGAGAGAAAAACTAAAATCCCCTCTTTGAAGACGGAGACACAGTTGAATGTCCCACCACACATCTGTAGTCTCAGAGGCAGGAGAATTAGGGTTTTTAGTCTATTATGGACTACCTAGGGAGACCCTGTCTCAATATATTAAAAGCAAAATATTGAAAAAGGAGCCGCTTGTTCATCCCGGCAGTCCAGAACCAAAATAACCACACAGAAACTGTATTAAATAAATCACTGCTTAGCCCATTAGCTCTAACTTCTTATTGGCTAACTCTTATATTAATTTAACTCATTTCTATTTATCTGTATATCACCACGTGGCAGTGGCTTACCGACCAAGATTTGGCATGTCTGACTCTGGCAGTTCCATGGCATCTCTCTGACTCTTCCTTCTTCCCTGCCTACCTACGTTCTGCCCTGCTATAGGTCCAAAGCAGTTTCTTTATTCATTAACCAATAAAAGTAACACATAGACAGAAGGACCTCACACATTATTTCCCCTTTTCTGTTTAAACAAAAGGCTTTATCTTTAACATAGTAAAATTACTTATAACAAAATAGTTATCAAGCAAGAATTACAGTTACAATATTCATATCTTTTTTATCTTTTATCATAGCTATAGAAACCTATATCTCTTCTCCAACTCCGTCAAAGACTCCAGAAGTATTTAATATTACCTAAGTAAACAGAAAGTGCATTGTAAGCAACTTTGAAAACTTTAGAAATGACAGAGACATCTCATTGCCTGGATAGTCACCCAGAGTTTTTTGTACTGTTGAGTCCTTCATCTTCAGCCTACAGGCCCATAGTACCCAGTAGACTTTTTCACAAAGTAGAACATTTCAAAGACAGTTTCACCTATATTGGCAGTTTGTTCATCACATTTTTTTGTGTGTCCTGCAGAATGCCTAGCAGACTCTTTCATGAAGCAGGAACCCTGAAGGATCATTTCACCTTTAGGCAAATTTAGCAGTCATTTCTCTACTGGTCCTACATGTCCAGTTAATCAGTTCAGGCAAGAGCAGTTTCTTGCCCAAATGGCTAACAAACTCCATAAGGAGCCTCTTTGATGCCCATCTTCCTCTTGAAGTAATTGATGCTGCCAGGAGTAGATGTATCTCCTTGTCGTGACAAATCCTAACTTCTTAAAACATTTTAAATGCAAAAAAGCATTTAATTGATAGCTTTTCTTGTCCCATGGGTTTTTATAATAGTAGATGGTACCATGGGTTTACATCTGCACTCAAGATGGAAGTGGACTTAAGCAATTCAGAGTCATAGACCCTTGAGGACAGGTTGCCAATGTCATGATGGCTTTGCCTTCCAAACTAATTTAAATCTAAACCCTTTAAATACAATTCAAATGAGAAACATATAGGGCCTAAATGCATGATGAACATAGTTACTTAGCATTTAACCACACATGGCCAGTACTACAGTGAATCAGACAGACCAGTCGCTGCTCGAGCAAGCTGTGCTCTGTGGAGCAAAGATCAATGGCCATCAGATCCCGCCCATCCCACCTGCCACTCCAGCTAGCATATTTCCTTTTCTTTAATTGCTATCTTTAGCAACATCTAAAATACCTTTTAATTGGTGGAGAGTCTAACCTTTTGCTTTTAGTTAGATGCATTAGTTAAAATAATTTTCTTAATAATTTTTCCACCTTATAGTTTTAAGTTTACAAAGAAGTTTTACACATGTTATACTTCACAAAAAAACCTTTCATTTTTTTTCCCATTTAATACTTGAAGAAATATGGGCTTGGAGACCAAATAGCTTGCCGAGATGCAGCTGGTGTTAATTGCTAGAGAATCAATATGTAACCTAAATTCAGGTACCCAGAGATAGGAGTGTCCTAATCCATTACATAATCATGCAGGAAAAAGAAGGAATGGCTCCTGATAAGTCTTCAAAGTGTTGGCTTTCACCCTGTGCTCCCCTTTCATGGGTCGGTGTGTGTTTGCTTGTTTGCTTGTTTGCTTGTTGTGGCTTTTCTATCCCGTGGAAGTTTAATCTCAGATGAAAATACCAATACAGGCATTTAGTACTTAGATTCTTACTATGACCTGTCTATCGTTCTTTAAAACTTCTTTATCTACACTCAACATTCATTACCAATATTCCATTCATCTCTCTATCTTCTCAGTCACTTACCAGTTATTAAAAATCATCAGAATAATTTTCAGAATAAATATTCGGTGTAAGCTTCAAAAGAATTTGGATTTCAAAGAGTGAGTTTGGCATCAGTAACAACATAATTCATAATGCCTTTTAAGAATATGCTCATCTTAAGTCTTGTCTCAGTCTTTAATTAAAAACTGATATTCATCTATGAGCATCTAATCATCAGGCACAGGAGGGATATGGGTAATAGACATAATCCTTGCTACATCTTACTAACTCATAACAGGTACTTTATTTGACCACACTTTGGCCTAGGGACTTTGACTGTAATTTTAGAAAATAGAAATGAAGGGTACTGGAGAAGCCACTGGACCCTTGTATATGTAGTGACGGAGCATAGTTGAGGTAGACAGTAGCAGAAGACCTCCAAGATCCACCAAATACATCTCCTAGTAGCCCCAATTGCAAACACAAGAGTTGAGCTTGTTGGATTTGGGGTCAAGTTTAGGAAAACCTGGAATGTAAAGGACAAGTCAACAAGGTTCTTATAAGATGGTGTGACCACAAGTCCAAGTCAGATTTTCACAAGAATGCTATCAGGACACTCTTGCTCAACTCTACAGAAGCAGACAATGACAATCAGAAGAGTAGCCCCAAATTTTGAAATTTTACCACGACTTGGAACTATTTGTAAGTAGTTTAATATATTTGTTACATAGCAGCTATACAGAATAAAATGTGGTACTCCCTAGGATTTTATGATATGACCAACACCACTTTCCAATGTTTGCTGAGTCCCTTGATCATTTTTCTTTATTAAAGCAGAAATGTTCAAGCCTAAGGTTATTATTCTGAAATGTTGGAAATGCACATAACGGCCAGAAGCTTAGACAGTACTGTGCAAACAGAACACAGTGATAGAAGAAGAAAATGAAGGGAACTGTTTGGGGCTAGATAGGTGCAGGTTGTGGATTCTTCGAGCATCAGTGGTGAAGAGGAGCACCCCACACTTTATGGAAGCCTGGCTGGCTTGGAAAGTTCATTGTTCGACACCATGGATCTCCAGGTGGGTCACGTTTAGAGATACACCAACCTGGAGGACTCCATGCTGTTGAGCTGTTCATAAGCAGCGGAGGAACTGGAGTCTTCCATAGCGTTATCACGCAAATTTCCTTCGCCAGGGAACCTCGTTCTTCTTCGTCCAGGAGTGGAGACAGATGTCACATTTTTGCATCAGACATGTGCTATTTTGTGAAAATGGTCTAACCTATTGTCACAAAGTACTATTTGGGATAAAAGTAAGTGTTAAATGGTGATCTTTTCAAAAGCTGTTTAAAACTGAGAAAAGTATAATTGTGATCTCAACTGTGAATTTTAATTATGTCTAAAATGAATTCTAGTAATGGATGAGTCTGGTACCTACAGCAACTATTATTTTTTGCTAAAATTTAAAGTTATTGAACATCTGAAGATGACATAACAGCATGCTATTCGCTATTAATGAAAAATGGATTGTGTTTCATTTTGAATACATATAATTTTTATATTTCAACATATTTTTGAATGCTTTTTTTGGATGCTTTATAATACAGTAGTTCCCTCTTCTGTATGGATGCCACAATCTAAGACACTCTGAGGAGACCCAAAACTGCAGATAATACCAAACACTCAATTCCTACTTATGAATACCAATGACAAAGTCCAGCTTAAAAATTAGCTAAGTAGTTGATTCACAACAAAGATTAATAATAAAATAGAAAAAGTATAGCATTGTGTCAAGCAAAAACGAAAAACTTACTTAAACTTACAAATTGTTTATTTTAGAATTTTCTATTTAATATTTTTGGAATGTGGTTGTCTACAAAGACCTACAAGTTTCAAAACTGAAACTGTGGGAGAAGGGGAAATACAGTAATATTCAGTTAGATTGAAACAGACATCCCAATGGAGTTTCATAAGAATTCCACTTCTCTCTTGGCAGTAGCATGGCATTGGGGTTTGCTTTAAGCTAGGTGTTGTGTGTGATCTTACTCAATCGATTTTTATGAGAGGTTTCATTTTTCATGGATCCAGATGAATCATGCCTATGTTTTTAATTGAGACTGTTATGCAGTGCCATATTAATAAAACACTGCTGCAGCCATCATGATGCCGTTTAATATGTGGTTGAATTAGATTTGCTGCTATTTTACTAAAGCCTCATGCGCAAATTAAGTTAAAGCTTTTTTAAAAAAAATTTAATAATGCTTTTACTCAATAATGATTTTAATCATTTTTAATAATAAAAATAACTTTTTGAATAAAATCTTAGCCCATACGTATATAAAAGTCTCACTGAGTATATGAAATGAATCACTGCCTGTCCCTTCCTTATAGCTTATAAGATTATATAGAAAGTTTATCCAGAAAACAAATCACCGCTGCAGTAACTGTTTCAATGACTTTACCTGTAATTATTTCTGTTATAAAGCAGCGACTATTACCTATAAAAAAATCTAAACATTATCCTGGGAAGACTGCTTAGTGGTAAAGTATTTGCCATCCGAGGATGAGAACCAAAGTTAGGTCCCTAGCACCCACGTAAGAGTGAGGTAAAAATGGTGAGTCCCCTCTGATTCCAGCATCAGAAGGCAGATACAGGAACCCCTCGGCAATCTGGCTGGTGGGACAAGTCCTGTCAGCAAGCTGTGGGGTTAGTTGAGAGACCAGGCCTCCAAGAATAAGGCTCAAGAACAATCAAGGAGGAGTAATGACATCGGTCTCTGGCTTGCACATCCACACACTTACATGTGCTCACATCCCTGTACATATGTGAGCATGCCTACATGCATGCATAACACACATGTACATGAAAAAGAAGAATTTAAGTCTTTGTAGTAGTATTTTCCTAACCAATTTGAATATTCACATTTTATACATATTTGGGCAAATTATAGATTTCATGTTGATCATCTACATAATGAGAACACACTTTTATCAGGTAATTATATACATAATTGTACTAATTATTTCCCAAGCTGACTTTGTTTTCCTCCCTAATCTTATTTGTTTTACTCGTCCATTTTTGATATGTTTTGGCATAATTTTGTGACTTCCAACATTTGTACTCATTTTAATTTTGATATAAAATGATAAAATGCATTACTTCTTCATTTTCTTTTATAATGCCCAAAGATTTCTATTTCCCTTCTTAGCTTCTTCAGTTGGTGACTTCTCCCTGCCTCTGTCCTTCTCTCTCCCTTCCTCCCTCTCTTCCCATCTTTCCTCCTCCTAGCTATCATCCTTCTTCTCTTTTTCTTTGTTTTCAATTCTTCCTAAATGGTATCTAAAACATTAAAGTTGTGATTTTGGTTTTGATAGTCTCCGTTCTCATTTAAACTATAGACCAGTTCATTGAACTGCAAGATTGGAATGTAACGGATAGTATTCAAGGGATTGTACCTCACTAGAATTCTTCAGTTACTATTTATAGTGAAATAGTTACTTTATGGTTATTTTTGAAGTTAACGATATAATATATTTGTAATCACATAGTATAATAACAGCAAAGTCAAATGTTCAACACAAATAAGAATGCTTTTGTAAATGAAAATAGGGAATTTATTTTGACAAATTATTTAAACTTTAAAATTTAAAGTTCTGAGATTTTGTTACTTTAAATGTTCTTTTAAATTTTTTCTCATGTATAAGCATACCTTTCACACTTTTTATTGCGTTTTTACAGAGAATGTGGCTTAAAGTGTCTTTCCATTCGAAATTTCTTGATTTTTCAGGTACTCGGACTACTGAAAATTCTGTTTTTGTTGTCAATGATGGGGACAAGATTGTATGCATACAGACACAGACCTGTAAAGGCAAACTATGCGCATTTCATTTCCATTCCTATGTCCTTATAGTATTCGTTTCGTTTCCACTTGCATTGTGACTTCCTTCTGAGTTAGCTGAATTCTCATTTTTAACACCTATTGTATTTGGGTCAAAATATAATCAAATTCTATCCTTTAAATATATTTTGAATTTTACAGATAATTGGTCCTTACTGCTGCTCTCACTGCTATCAAGTCCACATTCCCGACACTACCAATACATCGGGCATCAAACTGATTGCCTGTATGTCTCTCCTTCTAGCATGTCTGATTGATGTGTAAGATACTTTAAGATTTATATACAGTACATTTTATTATATTCTTTCCCCTGTTTTTAATTTCCTGTGAATTCTCTTCCTTCTGATTCTTTATTTCTCATTTTTGTACTTCTTTTATGAGACCTCTCTACTCTCTTCTGCCTCTCTTTATCAAATTAGTGGAGAATATTTATAATCTAAAAATTTAGTTCTTAATTTTACAACAGAGATCTGTACACTACCTTTGTCATTTTCTGACAATGATGAAAATTATCTTTGCATGAGATGTTTTTTATTTCTTTCACACTCAGTTTCTGATATTGGCTAATATAGTATGGTAATTTAGTCAGTTTTTTGCTTCTCAATCTTTCATGTGTATACACACTTTCTTTGATTCGAGTATTTTCAGTTAGCTGCACTGTGGAGTAACACCTGTATTGCTCCTTGAGTCACTACATCCGGGACTACACATCTTTGTATGAAAGGATCTATCTCTAAGTTCTTTTATTCTGATTCAACATCTTGTAAATGATTTTAATACTTAGTTTTATTGAACTTGCTATTTCCTGAGCCAATGCATACTTTTTGTCTTTGTCTATTCTTCATGTAAGAATAGGTTCAATGACTAAAACTCTTGAATCCCGCTTTGACATTTGTGGCTCTAAACATTACGAGGGTAGCCAATGAAGGTGGATTCAGAAGCACTAGCTGTTTTATTGCCGCTTTGACATGGCTCCTCCTGAGAGAACATAAGAAACCATCATTCAGCCCACAGGTGTGAATTGAAAACGTCCTTGGCTTTTCACGTAGCTGACCCTAGGGCATCCGGGTGCTCTTGTGTATGCACTCAGCATCCTTGTTTTCACGTTTCATCCCAACTCCGTTTTTATATCCTGGAGAGATCAGTTCTAACATGAAACTGACAATGTTCCACTTTGCCTCTCCTAGAAGTTCATTTCTCCCAATTCTGAAAGTTCTCTCAAGACTCATGCAAAGGGATACAGACTGCACAGTCTCTGACCCAGTACTGGATCTTTTCATCTCTTCCCTCTTTCTTTTTCTACTATCATGTTTTCTTCCTTTCTGTAATGGCTCTCCCCTGAAGACTGTCAGCTGCCAATAATTCCTAAGCTGGAGGTATCCTTCTCCAGACCATGCTAAAACAATGATTGCCTTGATCGTGTGCAGGTCATGTGCAGCAAGATTATTTTTTTTAACTAGACATAATTCAAATGGCCAGTAGTCCATTCCTGGTAGAGTTCCCAATTCCCTCTGAAATCTCTCAATCACAGTCTTTTGTCCATGATCCTAACAGCATTTTGTGATTCCATGCTCCCACCAGAATGAACCCGAAAGCCCTGCCCACAGAATTCTAGGGATTCAACAGCCTCCAGCTTCACAGTTTCCCCAAATTCTTCTCACAACCCAGTTCTTAAGGCCTGCAAACCATGCAGTCAGGATTTTCTCAGGAATGACGCTATTTCTCAGTATCCATTTTCTGTGTTGATGTGTTTTCCACAGATATGATAAAGAAACTCCTTTTAAAACACCACTTAGAAGAAGGACTGTGTATGCAGCAGTTAGAAAGGATGGACTCAGCATTGCAGAACAGGCATGGTAATGGGAACTGTTCACATCTGAGTATTCAGGAAGCAGAGAAAGGGGGATTGTAGTGCTTCAGTATTATTTGTATGTAAATAAATTTCTCCATACTTACAGAGGATATTTAACACATTCAATATAGCTAAGTAATGCTAAGTGTGCCTCTTAGTCAAGTTATGGGGTTTGACTGCAGCTAGAACTAGCAAAAAAAAAAAGTCTAAGTTGGAAAAAGCACAGACAATATTATCTTCAAGTAACTGAAGCAATTTGATCAAACCACAAAGATGTCTCTGTAATTATTCCACTATAATATTAAAGCACTGCCCAGTCCCTTGTATATAGTGATATTACTTTCTAAGTACTAAGCAGATATTAATTACCTATGATTTTGGTTTGTGTAGTAAATTAGCAACATTCTATTATATGCCTGACCTTCCTGCTTCCTTTTCATCTGAGTGTTTGAGCAGAATCCATGTAATTATTGCTGTAATAAGATAAATGCTTTGATGGGATTTTTGAATCGTCCTTTAGAACTTTAAGGTCCTGATATGAAAGCATCAAAAGCTGTATTGGATCTGTTACTACACCTGTCACCATTGTAAGATAGAAATACTGTGAGTCTCTTTTCATCCCAGAGAGTCTCAAAATAAAGCCTCCCATGCTTACTAAGGTAGTAAATGAAGAGAAATATGATTGGAGGTGTGAGGATACTTGAAATTCTTCACACACAACTCAGACTCTCATTGTGCTCACATCCCAGCAGCATGCTGGGATCTGGCTGTCTCATGATTGCCACTCATTTCTGGGCTACTAATGTTTTGTTGATGAAGAGTATTAGGTAATTTTAGAATGTAGCATTCTTAGACTTCAACGGGTTAGTCCAAACTAAGATATGTGTGCTGTGTGCATGTATTTGTGTGTGGTTTTGTGTGTGTGTGTGTGTGTGTGTGTGTGAGAGAGAGAGAGAGAGAGAGAGAGAATGATGAGGAATTAAATTTGATTCCAACTTAAATCATTCAAAAAGTCATTTTATTTTCATTCAAAATGGTGAGTTTTTAATTACTTCATAATTTAATTGTCACAATATTTAATTCTGCTCCTGCACAGCAGAGAAGATTTTGTGTGGTTTCTGTCACTTCTAATGACACCTTTATCTATTATTAGTTAATTACATTCCAATAGCCTTTACTCATGAGAAGAAACAAAAGCAGAGTCTTACAGTGAAGGGATCCTAAATTACCCCAGTCAACTAAGAACTGGATTTCAATAATGTTATAGATAAGTATTAATGTTTGATCCTTTCATGTATCTATGGCCATTGATAGATATACCTAATATATGTGATGTAATAACATGCTATATTGATAACTGATAACACCTTACACAGACACTAAAATCTATACACACACATACATAGGCATATAATATATATATATATATATATATCATTTGCTGCATATTGAGGACTTTAATTTCATTTACTTATAATTTACTATGTCCATATCAATGAGAAAAAGCATAAAAATTGCTCACTAATTTTCAACTTCCCCCAAGTGTGTGTGTCACAGCACAAAAAAATAAGGTTCTGGAATGAATAGAGTTTACACATCTATCCCACGTCCTGAGCAAACTTGGATCCTCTTTCTTAGTAGCACTTGTTATCACCCTTCTCAGGCCTGTCACATCTACCTCATGTTCAAGCATGCTGATCGCTCTGTCTCCAGTCTGGAGCAGAGCTGCCTTGGAGCCCAGAACTTCTGACTCTTGTAAAACTTATTAGATGGTAAGGTTTTTGTAACACACTGGAAATTTATTATGATAACTAAAACCCACAGTTAAGCGTCATTACTATTACTAAGCTGCTACCTAACTTTAAATAAGTGCAATACTAAACAGAGTTAAATCATTGAAGCTTTAGTATCATCTTCTTGAAATGAGATAATCATGTGATCTTCCCTGGACTAGGTGTGTCAATACAGCTATTTCTTTCCTTATATAGATGAGATAAGATGGAGAAAAACCCAGACTTTCAGAGGAAAAATACCTTTTATATCTGCTACACAGAAAATAAATTCATACGTTATGTATATATATTAATCTCCTGCCAAATGTCTGTTTTAATGAGTAGTTTTTAATCTACCTAAAAATGTCTATAACATAAAGCAGACTAGTCTATTAATTTTCATGATAAATGTGTTTGAAAAATCCTCTTTGTTGCTGGCATCTTTCAGATTGAGAAAATGGAATAATAAAATACACTATAAGTTAGCCTTTTTACTTTTCAAGGTAGTAGAATTCCAACTTTCTATAGGAAGAAGTTATTCAAGGGAATCCACTCTCAGAAGCAATAGCTCTTTGGAGACCTTGCCCAAGCAAGCTCTGTCTCTGGGAGTCTTGAAAACACATTTCCACCATTGTTATGGAGATATGCCTTCTCAGTAGATGCCCAGGGTACACAGGGCATCATGCTCTCTCTCCCTCTGGAGGTCTGGGATCTACAAGATCACTTGACCAAACATCTGAATATCTGCTGGTGCTTTTAAGGTTGGTGACATTTCATTGTCACCACAATGCTCTGAAGTGATTCAGAGAAAGGATTGACTGTGTAGGTAGCAGACCACGAGAGTGTGACTTTTTTATGCCTTCCTTTTTCCATTGCAATGGAATACTACTCCATTTCCATGCAGGGCATGAGTCTGACTGCCTTGCATGTCAGGATCGCTTCCCAAATACCATTTCCAAATGTCAGAGTGATGCTGGTTAGCACTGGCAATACACTGTGCTACCACAGGCCATCACCAACTATCACTTTCACACTCGGAATTGAATGCCTGTACTTACTTTGAAAGATCCACAAACATGACAGGTGAAATCCAACTTTACCTCCTTGGCTTGGGTGCCTAACTCATTCTCCTGCTTTACATCAAAATTCTAAAAATATACATGCAATTGCTTACCTTTGTTTCCTTTTATTTTATCTTATTGTTGTTCCGATTGTTAGCTTCCTTTCCTGGTTCATGCACTGTTTCTCAATTGATTATGCAATCACTGAAGTGGCAACTTCAGACTTACGCACTTTCCAGTTGATTGCAAAGATTCATAAAACATCTGAAAAAAGAGAATATTTGAAAGAAAAACAATTATAGCTGTCTTTTATTGTTGCATCTTATAGGGACAGACACTTCAGTCAGCTTATTTTGGGAAGAGCTGGGCTCATTGTGAGTTGCCATGGGGCGTTCACATCATCTGCCCACCTAAAATCTATTTCACCCTTCTCTTTTTGGAGCAATGTATAGCAGAATCCTGACCTGCTTCTGGAGAAGCCTGTGTAGAATTGATGTGAGAGAAAAGGAATATATTTTCTCATACAACCACAACCTTCCTGATTTATTGAATAGTTCAAAACACAGTGGAGTTTTTAAGATATTATATTCTCATTTACTAAATAGAAATATTGATCAAATATACCTTACTGAAGGAAAAAACCAGAGGATCATGTAAATTACATACAAATGTGTGTATTCTAATGAAAAGATCATTTCTGAGAGAGTGACGTGTGAGTCTTTGGGTGATTTTATTTTTTTCAGTAGGGTGTTGATTCCTTTTCATACCTGCTGATTTCTTTTGGGCACGAAAAGAATTGTGATCTGATACCCCTAGTGGATCCGAGGGAGGCATGGGCACTCTCATCAATGCCCACACTCTGTAGACTTTGATTTACCAATTTGAGGGGACTACTAATGGTATTAATTAACGGACTATCTCCTACTTCTATGCTGGCATCTTTCTTGAAAAACATGTGCTTTTGAGGCCAAGCTGTATATTTAGCAAAAGAGAAGCACAGCTATGGCGGGAATCATGTTTCGAGATTAAGGGAAGAAATCATAAAGTTAATTATCTTGTTTAAAGTCATGAAGTACAGTCATGAACCATCAATCTCAGGTGGGAGAAAATTAATGAACTAAGACTGTGTATTAACACCATCAGATTAATTGGCTGAATATTTTGATCAAATAGTCAATTTTCAATTGCCAAGACAATAAAGAGTGACTAATTTGCTGCCCTTGAACTGACTAATAGTTATGAAGGGGTCCATAACTTGAGAATATTACTCCCATCTTAATATATGGGTAATACGAAGTGCCAGAATATATTTTTCTTTATAGGGAAACCAAGATGTTGCATAATGTCTCAACTGGAATATCCTCTACCCTACGCTTGTCCGCTAGTTCAGTTCCTGCCCAAATGGCCAATACAAGAGAGGGTGTGTTGGTGGAAACAAGCAGGAGTCTCAGGGATTCTGGGAAGAAGGTTGACTGGGAAATACCTTCCATCTTCTTTGTGGCAGAGATTCTGTTCTGTTCTCGCCACCTAGGTAACTTGGTTCACTGTGACAGAGAACTAGAGAACATGGAACAGAAAACAAGAGATGAAAATCAGATGAAAACAAGTAATTCAATCTTGTCTCTTCTCTCTTCTGCCCCCCTTCTCTCCTCTGCCCCCTCTTCTCTCCTCTGTCCTCCTCCTTCCTTCTTTCCTTCTTTCAACTAGTGTAAAATGACTTTTAGAGGATCCCACTTAGAAACAGGAGACCTCCAATTCAGACTCTCTCTCTGCATAACGTCTGGCTGTGGGTCTCTGCACCCACTCCCATCTGCTGACAGCCGGGCAAGGCACCAGCTACGAGTACAGCAGAGCATTATAGGAATCACTTCATGGACACTTTTTCCAGTCATATTTGGTTCTAGCCTATGTTTCTGGACTATCCAGTCTCCGGTTCCCAACTATCCAGTCAGTATGGAACATGGGCTCCCTCTCATGTCATGGGCCTCAAGTTAAAACAAGCATCAGTTGGCTACTTCCACAAGGTCTGGGCCTCCATTGTACCAGCACATTCTTCTGTCAGGACAGATTGTTGATAGAGGCTTTATTTGTGGTTGTATTGGTGTCCAAGTTTCTTCTTCCATAGTTTGCAGAGTATTCTCTTGCACCAAGGAAACTAGAGCCTATGGGTGAAGGCTCTATGCAGGCACCTGCTCATTCTCTCTACATTCAGTGAAATGTGTGGGCATTGTCCTTGGCATGGGGTCTCTACATTTGGAGATGGAGAGACCTGCTGAGAGTGGGGAGGAAAGACTGCAGGAGTCAGAAGGGATGGAGGACACCAGCGGAACATGGATGGCCCACGCAATCAACTAAGTGGGGCTCATGTGGGCCCACAGAGATTGAAGCAGCAAGCATGGGACCTACATGGGTCTGTTTCAGGTCTGTCTGTTTACATGTCATGGCTGTTAGCTTGCTGTTTCTGAAGGACTCCTAACAGTGGGAGTGGGGATAGCTGACTCTTGCCTGCTTTTGAGATTCTTTCCCTCCTGTTGGGTTTCCTTGCCCAGCCTCAATTTAAAGGCTTTTGCTTGTTTTGTGATATCCTGTTTTGTCCTGTTAGGCTACTGTCTCTTGGAGGCCTGCTCTCTTCTGAAGAGGAAATAGAGAAGGGGTGCACTGGGGGAGAGGGGAGGTTGGAAGATCTAAGAGGAGTGGAGGGAGGGGGAAACTGTGGTTGTGATATAGTATATGAGAAAAGAATCTATTTGCAATTTAAAATGAAAAGAAATAGGTGCCATTAGTATGAGCTGTCACCTATGTTGTATTTTATTCCTTGCCAGGTCTTCTAGTTGTACATACTTGTTTACTGATGTTGAAATAGCAGGTCAGTGAATGGTGCAATCTGCTGGTGTGTATCCTGCTTCCAGAACTAATGACTGCATCCTGCTTAGGCCTTCACAGGACTCTTCCTCTTCTTGGGTGCACACTTTCCTTATACTTCTCTTCTATAGTAGTTAAACTTACTGTTTTGACCTCCACATCAGCACCTTGATAAGTTGTAACACACATAAATTGAATGTGGTCTGATTTCATTAATGCCTCAGTTGTTGAAAGAGATACACAGTTCTGAAATCAAATTTCATGTTCGAAAAATAAAGACAAAAATCAACACTTTTAATCCTTGTCTCATATAGCAAACTGTGAAAACAAAGGAATCTTCCTTGGGGAGGTAGGGCCCTGGAAACTGTATGGTCATGGCTACCAAAGCTTCCTCAAGTCAATGACTTTACGGTTCTTATCCAATGAATTCCAAGAATGAAATTCATGGTCTTGAGAAGATGATTTTATGAGAGAAGTTTACTATAGAGTTTATGTAGGATTTTAAGGGGGAGATAAAAGAGTTGGGGAAAGGAGGAAGAAGGAGGGAACGAGCGAGGGAGGGAGGGAGGGAACGAGCAAGGGAGGGAGGGAGGGAGGGGGGAAGGAGGGAGGGGTTGTGAGTTCCTTTGTAGCAGGAGGGAGTTCAAGAAAAAGGACACCCCAGAGCTAGTAGTCTAGGGCCTTTTCACAGGAACTTTGCCAGAGTGAGGTGTAGGGAAGGGGAGGAGCTGTCCAGTCCAGGTTCCTCCCCTCTGCTTCACATACAGCCATTAGGCTGATCAGACAAAGAAATGGGGCAGAACTCTCTCTGGCATATGAATTTCTGGCCTCTCCAGGACACTCTCTGCACTACTGGAGTCGTCATAGGTCTGGTTTGGCCTTCCTTGATGGACATATATCTCTTGATTGTATTAAAGGATCTCATCTTATCTATAGGATAACCTCACGATATGTACTCTTATGTACATTACATTACAAGTCCAGTCAAAGTTTCCCCACCCCTTTTATTTTATGCTTGCCATTTTTCTATCATCTCTAAATGGCTTTGCTGCATTTTGTGTTTTCGCATTATTTATCTGTTTTTATTCATCTTCACATTCGGCTATAAAGGGTATTCATAATAGTTTTACTTAGGTAGCCTCTTTCTCCTTATATGCTCATCTTTTATCAGTCCCTGCCCATTTTTGATATTAAAGGATAAAATGTGTGTGTGTGTGTGTGTGTGTGTGTGTGTGTGTGTCTAACTGTCTGTCTATCTCTGTGTGAGGCTGTATGATATGTTCTTCATATAAAGATACAAAACTGCAATTCCTTTCACAATTCAGACTTAGGGGAGATTGCTAATTCAGTGTTTCCTTTCCTCTCTCAGTCTATGATCCCTTCACCTCGCTCACTCACTCCATCCCTCTCCTTGCCCACCCCTCAACCTCCTCAGCCATTACTCCTTAAACCTTGGGTGAGTGAATGCACAAACAGAAAGTTCAAATTCAGCCCGGTTTTGAACTTACTTTCAGAAATTTTCTATTTTACATTTCTCAAACAGTTACTTTTTCCATTTTTTTTTTCTGTTGGATTTTTTTTTTTTTATTGTTTTGGGGACTCCTGTTAACCTGGGCCTTCTGTTGAGGACCTACCCCATGCTCTTATTTATTTTTCGGCATTGTTGTAATTTTTACTTTTGTGTTTTAGTCTTGTCTTGAGCTTTGCAGAGTAGCTGAGGATGATGAACTTTCGATCTTTCTGCCAAGTGGTGAGACAATAGGCACGTGCCCGCCAAGCCTGGTTGATGGATTTACCAACTCATTTTTTTTGGAAATAGATGTATTACAAGCTTAAAAAGAGAATGTAATGACTTCTATATTCAGTTCAACCTCACTCACCACGGTTCCTGCTCTGTCCCTCTGTTAGGCTGTGACTGCTGTTATCTGTTTGCTTGCCCATGCACATAAACCTTTCCTCCCCTCTCTTCTACCTCTTTAAGTAGTTTATCTGCTCATCATTAGTCATCATATTGTTCGTTTCTTTGTCCGTTTCTCTGGTCTAATGTGGGGAAATCACATATGCTTTGATATTCAGCATCCCTATATTAACCAGTTTCTCAGTAACTGGGATTTACACTGTCTCCTATGTGCTGCCAGGGTCAGTGAGTACATGCTGAAATGCGCAGTCAATGCAGACTGCATGTCAGCTTTTCCCACAGTTGTATATTTTCAAACTTACTTGTATGTGCTTTTCTTCATTTTTGCCCCCCCTTTTTTTTGCCAGACTCTCATTGATTCTCACTGACAAAGCACTGTACAGCCTTTCAGTTAAGATGATGACATCCTCAACTCCCGGGTTCTTCACCTTGAAGGCGCCCGTGAATTGAGAATTATAGCACAGGGCTGGAGTTGTCCACTCATATTTCAAGTGGCTCATGTCTTAGTCTGAAAGGAGATCTCATTCATTTGCTGAGGTTGAAAACAGCGTGCTCCTTGTCACTGGGATGAGAAGAGCTCATCTGCTCCTCGCTACAAATCTGTCTTGACCACATGTGAAACTCTTCATGGCGTTTAGAAGCTGTGTGTTCAGACAGCTCTGGGAGAAGGAAGGCACTGCTCCAAACCCTGTTGTTCGGCTGTGTTCTGCCCTGTTGAACTCTAATTCCCATGCTAGAGACACATACTAAGTATTATGGGGGAAGTGGTTCTACCCACTTTAAATCAGTCACACCTTAGATTCCTATCGTTGGCCCCGTCTAAGTGCACACTAAAGAACTCTGTATTGACTTGGCATAGTTTGTATTCTCCATTCCCTGGTGCTCAGTATTTCCTCTTTAAAGTCTCCACCAACCCATCTGTGCCTGAACTTTCTACCACCTCTCATAATGCCTAATTTTTGTGAGCAGCACATTTTCTTTCCCAAAGGGAAGAGTGTTCAGCTCTTCACCTGTGTGTCCCTTCACTGCTCAAGCTTAGCTAAGTTTTTGCTTTCTCCTGGGTACCACTTTCCAAACAGAGATCTCAATGGAAGCTTCCCAGGAACCTCCAGAGACAGGAGCTAGAATCTTGCACCTTCCTCCAGAAGATGCTTCTGAGTTGTAACCCAGTGACACGAAACCTCTGCTCCCTCACCTGTCAAACTCCTTGGCATTACACTCCCTCCACGAATATTTCCATGTCTGGTGCCCCCTCCACGTCTGCCTTGTGAATCCTCCCAACATTTAGGTGGTTTTAATGTCCCCTATCCTAAGACTTCTGTTACTTTGTTACTGCTCTTTCTTGTCTATGATGAAGTTTGTCTTTGCTTCACTTTAGACCTCCAAACCCAGATGAAGGTTATCACCAGGAATAGCTCCAGGACTTCTTGAAATCCTGAATTCAAATATTGTCCCTCGTACCCACATTCCATTCTTCTATCTCTTTCGTTCCAGTTGCTTGCGTCCTTCAACCGTGTACAGACCTTCACTGCCACTGCCCCTTCATTGTCTTCACAGCTTCTTTCATTTACACTTCCTTCTTGCCCAGGTTTAAATGCCAACACCCATCAATCCCTCCTCTTCATTGCTTCAAATCAGTTCTCCAACCGCCTGCTAGTGACCTTGATTAAAGAAATGCCTTTGCCTAGACTACGTATGAGTGTTGAATGTCATCCATGCAAAGTAGACACATTCAAGTCATGGTCTCCAGCCCCAACTGGCCATAGGAGATTCTCCTCAGTCAGAACTGTCATTTGTTCCCTCCCAAAGCTCACTTACTGAGGCAGCAACCTTGCTCTCCCCATCACCACCTACACTCTGCTTCCTTCATGCAACCCAGAAATCCTGTCAATTTTACCTAACATTTCTCAAATTTCTCTGCGTTTACACAGCTACTGCTCCTGTTGAGTCACACCTCTCCTCCCCAGATGATGCTCTCTGTCTCTGTCTCTCCCTCTTCCTGTCCTTATCCCTCCCCCCACTCTTTCACACACACACACACACACACACACACACACACACACACACACTAGACTGTTTCCCTGAACCTATTCATTTGTATCCAGTATAGCATAGTGTCTTGGAAGGTGAAACTCTGGACACTAACTAAAGATGTTCCTCTCATACTTCTTAGGGGAAAAAAAGCCAGTCTTTTATGTAACACCCTTCTGCCACAGATCATTACCCCAGTTTCTGACTTTCCACACTCTAGACATCTGCACATACTCTACATCTACAGTTTCACAATCGCTGCCTTTTATGAACTCTCCATATTCTACTTTCAACTGCAACTCGGGGCTGCTATTCTTCTCAACATACCTAGATAAGTACAATTGATTTTGCAATGGTTGCGCTTGATGGGATTCTGCTGGGAAGCAACTCCTGACTCCTTCCTCACACACTGAGAGCAATTAGAAAGTCTTACTGACACTCTGATCTCATTACCAAAGGTTCTGCATGTTAAATTGTAGGTAGTTGCATAGTCTGATACAAGACTTGACTTTTAGTAGCAGTAAATAATCTCAGCCTTACAAAAGGCTGAGAGAAAGTAATTCCCCCATACACACTTAGAGTCCTGTAAGCCTCAATGTATTTACCCACTGAATGAATAAGAAATGATACATAAAATGTTCTTTCCTACAGCGGATATTAACATGTAAAATTTCTAAGCCAGAATTTGTGTTCTTCTGACCAAAATAGCATGGTATGGGACACTCGTCCACTCTTTCAGGAAGGTGTCTCCTTCTCACTCTATACAGATTTATGGGACAACTTAACTGTGAAACTGTGTTGTTCATCAAACAACTAAGATAATTGTTAATAAGATATATAAGATAAGGTAATAACTAATTAGTTATTGAAAACTAATCAGGTTTTCAGTTTAAAGAATTCTAAACTATATATATCCTTTTCTAAAAACGTATCAGTTTATATAGAAATAACATTCAGAATGTAGTCTACACAATCTCAACAGGAATAAGAAGCTGGTTCTTCTGACCTGAGCTCATTTCTACTGACGAAAGCTGCACTTGCATTGGTTCTATTGTATGAGATATTAGGTTGCTGGTCAAGTGAAAACACTCATGGCCCTCTCAGACAGTTGAACTAGATATGGCTTTCTGTCTTTCTTCCTGGGTACCAAGTATTATCAACACCATATTATCATGGATACTGAAGGCTTAGAAAGTTGTATAACGGATGAACCTATAGAGAACAATTGACTAGTAATGGAGTCTAACTTCTCAGCAAGTACAGTAATGTATGCCTCATATTTTCTTCAACATGGTGAGGAAACATAAGAATAAAAATCACTTGATGACAGGTCGATAATACAAATATAGATGTTGATATATAGGCACTCATGATCCTTTGATATCTCCTGAAAATGGCAGAGTCCTATTCAACATACTAAGTATTAGGGAGCTAATGATTGGCATCTCCGGGGTCTACAAATGCTTTCAGGCTTTTTATTTAGGATGGCTCTCAATTTCCTTTCAGTTACCTTTGTCTTTGACTCTCTGTACCTCTTTGTTCTCCATTAAGGGCACACCTGACTTGTCTGGACTTGAAACTTCTGGAAGAATTTATCTTCCGTTTCCCTACTGGAACGTGTCTGTAGTCATTAAATTCTAGTCCCGGGCTTTGATCTGGTTCTCTTGATAGTGGTCATAATTGAACTCAGACAAAATTACTCAACTTCTGTTTTTTGAACACCAACAATGTGGCTGGAAGGAAAAGGACACTGCTTTTGAGCATCGGAAGCCACTTATATGTCAGTACCAGTGTGTGGAGTAAAGACCAATGCCTGACCCCATTTACCAAGCCATACATCTCACCCCATCACAAAAATTCACTGCTCTAACTTCAGAGTTTGGCGCTTTCACATTTGAGTTCTTCTATCAAGATATTCAGGCAAAGTATCAAGAAAATACTTTCATTATTCCATGTCTCATAATGGAGGCAGTGGGGTTCAAATACCTTACAGCAGTTGCATTGCATGCAGCACTGTGGAGGAAGAGGTGATAAAATGAGCTATATGAAGGAAATTATATGTTTGTGGAAGAGGCATGAGCTCTTCCAGGGGTCTGTGGGATCTGCCTGCATTCCTCTGCACATTTAAGTTTGCGCTGTGCTGTGAGCATCCAGGAGGAAGACAGTCATTGTGCTTGCAAAGCCTCCTCATGGTGCTCTTGCTGCAGCTGTCAGATGGGGGAGACTTAATTGATGAAATTCTATTTATACCCAGCGATAAACTTAGAAAACCAAGCTATGCTGTCAAAACTCCCATATTCAGTGGGTCCCCTTCTTGAAGTCTTTACCATTTCAGAGACAGCATCAACAATTCACATGTTATGTTTGCCTTTGAAGTTACCAATAACTTGGACTATACTTAGATGTGACAGATTGGATTGCAGCTTATGATGTCACATAATCTAGGTTCAAATCAAATTCTATTCAGAAATCAGATCTTAAGTTTATCAACAACTCATCAACAAAATGAAGTTAGTAGTCTCTACCATTCAATGTTAACATGGAGTGATTAGGTTACATCATATAAAACTCTCTACGTGATGCCTCCATGCATGGCTAACCCTCCTTGTATATTATTGCCATTTTTAATTTTCTTTTTAGTTTACCTCATGTTCAGAGTAAAAAGCAGAATGTAAGACCAGAGAGTTTTCTCTGAAAGCCTAAATGCCTTGTTTACAAGACCAAAATGCACAAAACTATATGGCCATTTAATGATGTGACCATGGGTAGAGTGGAACTTTGCTAGGCATTGTTTCTTTGTGTGTAAAACTGAATATATGTGTGGTACACTGTTTGTACTCACACAGAGTCTTTTAGCACTAGAAGTGATCATCAAATTACCATTTGATGAGTCCTCACAAAATACACCTACAAAAAATAACCAAAATAGTACTAAGAAATTATATTCTTAATGTACACAAAGCACTTAAAGGATTAATAGGAGTACTTATATAACATTTACAAGCCAGAATGTACAAATTATCTTTAAATGACTTTATAACTGAGGGCCTGTGTATGGAATTTACAGAATAATATTCAAGTGAGAATCAATACATTGTGTGAAGAGAATTTCATCATGTCAAAACTATGACAGACATTGCATGAGAGGATGAGATTCTCCATGTAACAGTGATACTCAGGGTTACCACCCCTGAAGAGCAGGCCCATGAGGTGGACCCTGCAAGCACAATTAGTAAGTTGAGAGTGATACCCTAATACTCAATGGTTTTTGTGTTTCCTGATCTTCCAAATGGAAATCTGGGTTTATATTATCTCAGCTCCTTTCAAAATATAAAAATTGTTTCTTGAATCTTGATGTTATAAAGGAAGTATCACTTGAATTTTGTGGGTTGGAAATGTAACTCCATAAAACAGAAAAAAAAACATAATCAAGAGAAAGAGATAGAGGCAAAGAGGGGAAGAAAAAATGCTATAATGGTTGAACCTTGGGTCAGATTGCAATTTTTACCTTCTGTGACCTTGCATAGGTTATTTATCCCCTGTGAGCCTCAAGGTTTCCAGGAGAAGGTTGAAATATAAAATAAATAAACAAACAAAAACATTGTGTTTATTCGCTTTTAAAGTGAATGAAATCTTGAAAGTTTCTAGTGTAGAGATTGGAGAATAGCGAATGTTCAGTAATTTGTAGTGACTATTTTCTGAATGTTGAGGGAGAAGCTTGTGTATCATATACTATGTTGATCCTAGAACACAGTCATGTGCTTTGTAGCTCTTCAAACTGGCAGAAGGAACAATGATTTTAATATTCATCCACTTTGCTTGTATTCATTGTAAATAATGGGACTGATTTTGTTAGCAGTGCAGCTATTCCAGCTGCTATTTTTTTTTCTAAGTGAGATTATTTAGTAAATATTCTTTGGAGAAGAATTCACTATGATTTCCATACTGTTGCTGCAGCTCTGCCACTCTTGATAGCGTTATATGTTGGAAAGGGTCCATGATTTTGAATCAGATATCTTGTTTGAATACTAACTGAACCACTTACAGGCTTCTGTTTCAGGGGTAAAGCATTTAACCTTTGAGAATATGTAAATTGAGATGGAAATAGAAATAAAAACAGCACTGTACCAAAAGATGAATAAGAAGACAGTCATGCCTGCATTTTTAAGGATGCACAGCACTGTGAATATGGATGTTGGTTATGGCTGTTGACCCAAGACCACAAGAAAATAATGTGTTGCCTCTTGGGTACTTCTGTGTGCCTGAAATATGAGAAGAACATCTCTGTGTCGTTCCATCCCCTACCTGTTCTTTTTTAACCAGCTCTAAATTCACTAACTGGATTATCCAGATGTCTTAATTTTTGACTGAATTAAAATTTTTGTCACTTTTTACTCTTTCAAAGTTTTTTTTAAGTACAGCAAGGAAAAGAAATATATTTTGATAATCAACTTTAGTCTATAGATCTATTCATCATGAAAGAAGATTGTGAGTCTTGTCTCCAAAGATTTTCTGACACCCCACAGATGCTGGAGGAGATAGACACTGTACAAACTACCTCCTCACCCTCCTATGAGTTACATCATGCCCTCCTATAGGAGGTTCAGAGACAGGGAGGAAGAGGCATGCCTTTCTTACTGCTCTCCCTCTCTCTGTCTAGTATCATTATTTCCTGTCTTCTTACCTCTGAGACATACTCTTCCCAGATCAGATCTGCCAAACAACAGATGACACAAAAGAGCTTAGTGGAGTGTAAATGTCAACCTGTGGGTTAAATGAACACAGAAATACCAATCACACAGAGAACAATCTCAGAAAATGCAAATGTTTATGGAATGGAAGAACAGAGCATACAGGAAGAAGAATGGAGTGTTTGGCATTTTTTTTTGGTGGGGGTGGAGGTGGGGGCCAGGTAACAGAAAGAGTGTATGCCTGTTTTTCAGGGAGGAAAGAGAATCACTACTGTGAGAGGGGTAATGTAATTCCAAATTAATGAAGAAAAAGCCTTGAAGATCAAAACCTTGATCTGTCAAAAAAATAAGGAAGAATTCACAAAGAAGAACAAGTAGAAAACAAAGGGATTGAAACCAACTCTTTTAGTCATTACACTAAACATGAATGGACTAAATGTTCTATAAATGATAGAGATTGTTGGGTGATATCTAAAACTAGGTGAATATATCAATGAATGAAAAATAACTACAGTAAATACAGGAAGTTTCATAAAAAGAAAAGAGATCAGAGTTGCATGGGAATTGAGGTGAAGTGCAATTTCTTAAAAACTCATTCTGCTCAGATATTTTATATTGGAAAAAATATAACCTTTGGCTTGCATAAAAGTGTTCTGAACTATATACTTCATAATTTGCATAATACATTTACAGTATTTTTTGTTTTTGTTTTGTTTCAAGACGGGAATTCTCTGTAGCTTTGGTTTCTGTCCCGGAACTAACGCTTGTAGACTAGACCAGGCTGGCCTCGAACTCAGAGAGATCCCCTGCCTCTGTCTCCCTAGCACTGAGATTAAAGGCATGCACCACCACTACATGGTGCATTTACAGTTTCAATAATCACATGGAGTGACTTCCATGTTGTGGGTAGCAGCTTTAATTTTCTAATCCTCAGTATACCTTTTGAGTGACTTAGGCCACTATAGTCTTCATTATCTAGTCTTCTGTCTGACGGTAGGTGAGGAGAGAGGAAAGTAGCATTTTGATTGAGCTAATATTTTTTCTTTTTAAATTTATTTTTTAGAATAATCTTTTCTAATTTTATATACCAATCCCAGTTCTTCCTCCCTCTCCTCCCACCTTCCACACACCCCACCCCCATCCACCCCTCAGAGAGGGTAAGGCTTCCTATGGGAAAACAACAAAGCCTGGCACATCACTTTGAAGTAGAACCAAGCCACCCACATAATATATAGACTGAGCAAGGTATGGGCTCCAAAAAGACAGTTCAAGCACTAGGGATAAATCCTGACCTCACTGCTGGTCACCTCACAGACTGCCCCAGGCATATAATTACCACCCACATAGAGAGAGCCTACTTTGGACCTATGCAGGTTTCCCTGCTGTCAGTCTGGAGTCAGGGAGCTGCCACTAGCTCAGGTCAGCTGTCTCTGTGGGTATATACATCATGGTCTGGACCCCTTTGCTCATATTATCACTCCTCCCTCTCTTCAACTGGGCTTTGGGAGCTCAGCCCAGTGCTAGCAGTGGATCTCTGCATCTGCTTTCATCAGTTGCTGGATGAAGTTTCTATGACAGTTAAGGTGGCCATCAATCTGATTATGGGGAGGGCAAGTTCAGGTATCCTTTCCACTATTGCTTAGGATCTTACTTGGGATCATCTTTTTGGATTCCTGAGAATTTCTCTAGTGCCAGGCTTCTCACTACATTCCTCAATCAAGATATCTCTTTCTTTGCTCTCCTTTTCTGTCCTTCCCAGTCTCAGTTATCCCATTTCCTCAAGCTCTCTTTCCCCTTCTCTTTTCCCCTCCCCCTACCTTCCCACCATTTCTCCCCCTGCCATACTCCCAATTTTCTCGGGAGTTCTTATCTATTTCCCCTTTCCAGGGAGTTCCATGTATATTTCTCTTAGGGTTCTCCTTGTTACCTAACTTCTCAGGGGTAATGGACTATCCTTTGCTTTACATCTAACATCCACTGAAGAGTGAGTATATACTGTGTCTATCATTCTAGATCTGGGTTACCTCATTCAGGATTTCTTTTCTAGTTCAATCTATTTGCCTGCAAATTTCAAGATGTCATTTTTTTTTATTTTTATTTTTTTACCACTGAGTAGTACTCCATTGTGTAAATGTACCACATTGTTTTAATACATTCTTTGGTTGAGGGGATATAGGTTGTTTCCAGGTTCTGGTTATTACAAATCATGCTGCTATAAACAGAGCTGAGCAAATGTCCTTGTGGTATGAGTGTGCATCCTTTGGATATTTGCCCAAGAATGGTATTGCTGGGTCTGAGCTGATTGTTTTTAAGACATGTTTCTACTAACTATTATTTTTGTGCTGTTGTTACTATGGAAATTGAAGTTTCTTTTGGGGGAATCCTCAATCTCATTATTAAAATAATTAACAATATTTAGAAAGAAATTCAAGAGCAGTTTTATCAGATTTTGAGAGGAACACTATAGTATAGGCAATCTGGACATCTTTGCGGTTGTCAAGAGTAAGGAGATGAAGATAAATCTTTGTCTTATAAGTTAAATAATGGAGGTCAGAGAAGTAGTAATAAATACCAGAGTATCAGGGGAAGCATGCTTAAGAGCATGGAGCCACAGATATAAACCCAGAGAGCATCCAATCTCAAGCTCTGTGTTCTCCCCCAAAGAAATGTACCCAAAACCCCTGATTATAAATAGAAATAGAGACAGCTTATGAAGAAGGGAAAAGTACCCCCCAAGAAAGGAAGTGAGGTAGGGAGCTGAAGAGAGAACCTAAGAGCATCTAGCTACATAGTGAATTGTCCTCTATAAAAAATTATCTGTATTTCAGGACTTTTTTTCTGTACATACTTGGTCAGTTAGATGAAGGAAAGGTTAGGAAAGGCTTCTAGTATTTCCTGAAAACTAGCTTCTTCCGTGTATTGATCTTGATGTTTCAGTTCAGTCCTTCTTCTGCCAAACCTCTAGTACTTGAAAATACCCTAAATTATATTAAGACCTTGAAAGAGATTTGATTGAAAGAGGGTATTATGTAATGAGTAATTGAAATTCTAGGCAATTGCTACTTTCTTTCTATCATCTTTAACTTTAGGACTATAATCTTATAATATTCTTTTTGTACTTAATAAGAAAACAATTTTTGGTAACCATGTGTTGCTAAGTTGCCATATGAATATCAGAAACATGGACTTTAGTGTTCTCTCATGGTTTCAAACTGCTATAGAATTCTGTTGGAAGTGTAGGCGCTTGGGTCCCAGCCTCTCTGAGGTGTAGTCTCATTTATTTGCAAATTAAAATTTAACAAACTCTTCTTTGGGAGATTTTTATTTTGACTGACATATAAATTCTGTAATTAAAATAATAAAGGCTTTATCAGAATTAAAATTAAATGCTCAGAATTATCTTTATTCCATTTACCCTCTTTGATTTCTTATAGAATTTTTTGATTATGGACTAAATGTGGAAGTTCAAGTTCCTCAAACACAAAAGAATATGTTTGAATATTTTGACTTAGGTAATGATTTCTTAAATAAGGTACAATGAATGCTAAAAGAAAAGTGAAAAGTAATATTTTTGATTAAATATACTGTCTCGCTCCTATCTCCAATAGATAATAGCTTGCCAGCTGTTGGGGAGGCTGTTCGTTCATTTCTTGTCTGTCCAGATTTGAAATAATCACACTGAAACTATATTAATTGTAATACTGTTTGGCCAATAGTTTAAGTGTATGTCTAGGTAACTCTTACATCTTAAACTAACCCATTTATATTATTTTACATTTTGTCATGAGGTTCATGGCCTACCAGCAAGGTTCCACCTGGTAACTTGCACCTTTCTTCTTTGGCAGCAACATGACGTCTCACTGACTACGCCTTCTTTCTCCCAGCATTCAGTTTAGTTTTCCCACCTAGCTCTATTTGGCCCTATCACAGGCCAAAGCAGTTTCTTTATTCATTAACCAATAAAAGTAACACATATACGGAAGGACTTCCCACACCAGCCAGTCACAGATCACTCACCCTACACTACTCATCCTCCTAGATAATGAGACTGACCAAGTATGGAGTCCCTGATGTGGAAACTTTTGCCCACACTTTATTGATTCCCTGTCTCCTACAGTTGACAGATAAGCATTCTTAGATCATGAGCCTCAGTCCCACATTCTCACTCACACCAAGTAATTCCAAATTCCAATTCTCAGTGCAAAACAGAAGCATGCAAATCCAAGAAAATATACCACCCACTCCTAACAGTACTAATCCCATAGCAATTAACCCTAATGAGAATGACCTCAATTAGCTTCAAGGCAACTAATCCAAAAAATGTTTATAACTGAGTTTAAACTACTCAACAATGATGAAAACAACAAAATAAACAAAATAGGGATATCAAGGCAGGATATGAAAATAAATTTCAGCTAAGAGATAGAATCACAGAAGAAACACCAAATTCAAACTATACTAGAAGTGAAATTTTCAATAAGCTAAATAAAAAGTCTTAAAAGAACAATCTCAGTAATAGGATAAATCATGTGGTCAATAGAGTATGAAGCCAAGTAGAGATCAGTAAGAGTCAGTTATTAATTTATATAAATCCATTAACGGAACATAGGAGAGTGTAGGGACACCATATAAAGACCCAAGTTTCTGATTGATAGCGTAGAGGGAGAATACCATACCAAAACCAGAGAATGTATTTTCAGTGAAATCATAGAAAAAAGGTTTCCATTCCCAAGGAAAGAGATGACTATCTAGATATCTAGATGACTATTAGAATTACAGAATTCTAAATAAGCAGGAATAGAAAAGAATCTCTCCAAGACAAATCATATTTAAAATATCAAAAACACAGAATAAATAAAGGGCACTAGAATCAAAAATAGAGAAAGATCAGGTGTCAAGTCAGTTACAAATGCAAAACTATCAGAACACCTTATCATTCAACAGAAAAATTTAAGGCCAGCAACGCCTGGAAAAGTGTATTTCAAGTTCTGAAAAAGTATAACTGCCAACTCACACTATTATATCCAATAAAATTTTCTATTAAAATTGAGGGAGAAATAAAATCTTCCACAATGAAAACAGACTAAAGGAGTTTATGACCTTTAAGTCAGCTCTATAGAGAATATTGGAAAGTATAACTTTTGTCTGAAGAATATAAATATTCCTCAAATTATTTGATAAAAGAAAAAAGAAAAACACTTATAAACTATTTTTAGGAAGCCATTAAAACTCTAATATCAAAGTCATTTAAAAACAAAGGAAAATTTCTTAATGAACATAGATGTGAAATTTTTAAATGCCAAGTTTGCAAACTGAATTCAAAAACATATCAAAAAGATCATCACATACAATCTATTTGGCTTCACACCAGAATTTCAGGATGTTTCAACATATATAAACCAACAAATATTGTAAGACACTACATAAATTAAATCAAGGATAGAAACTACCTCATCATCTCAATAGATACATAAAAGGCTTTTCTCAAAATCCAACATCTATACATAATAAAAGTCCTGAAAAAAAATAGAAATGCACAAGATATAGCTCAACATAATAAAGGCAATATATAAAAAGCATGCAGCCAACATCATCCTAAATTTGAGAAAACTCAAAGCATTTCCATTAAAATCAGAAACAAGACAAGAATATCTACTCACCTCACTGCTAATCAGCATAGTACTTGAAGTCTTAACTAAAGTAATAAGACAACTGAAGAAGATAAAGTGGCACAAATAGGAAAATAAGACAAAGTATCTGTATGTGCAGATGATATGATTCTAGACATAAAAGACCCTTAGGACTCCACCAGAAAATTCCTATAGCTTAAAAACACATTAAGCAAAATAGTAGAATACAAAACCAATACACAAAAATCAGTACCTTCCTATATTCCAACTATAAACACAGAGAAATAAATCAGGGAACCAACCACAATCAAAGCATCTAAAAAATAAAATGTGTCGTAAAAAATAATCTAGCCAAGAAAGTGAACTATTTGTATGATGAAAGCTCTAAAACACTGAAGAAAGAAAATGAAGAAGATACCAGAAAACAGAAAGACTGCCCGTGCTCATGAACTGGCGGGATTAATACTGTGAAAACAACCACTTTAACAAAAGCAATCTACACAATCAATGCAATCCCCATCAAAACTCTGATTCAATTCAACACAGAAATTGAAAATATAATCTCAAAATCCATATGGAAGCACAGAAGTCGCAGGATATACAAGATAATTTTGAACAATAAAAACATGCTGGATGTGTCACTATACTTCATTACAAGTACACCAGGGAACTATAGTAATAAAAGCAGCAAGGTATTACCATAAAAATGGACATATTGACCAATTAGCTAAAACTGAAAAGCAAGGTATAAGTCCGCAATCCTATATCCACGTGATTTTTGGCAAAGAGACACACACACAAAAATGTACATTGGAGTAAAGAGAGCATCTTCAACAAATGGTACCAATTCAATGGGGTACCCACATGTAAAACAACAAAGCAAGATCTTTACCTCCTCCTTGTACAAATCTCAATTACAAATGGATCAAGAATGCTCTTGCTTGTAAAATGTTGAAGATAAAAGCGACTTCATGCTAACTGTACCAGGTTTATCTCAAACTAATGTCAATGTTATCAGTCACATTCCTGGGGACTAATGATGTCAGCATCTGTTCATTAAATTCCACACTACTCCAATGATTTTATTTATTTATAATATGCTGGAAAATTATGCATGGAGATTGCCCAGGCTTACTCCAGAGCAGTCGATCATTAGACTCTAAAATGATTACTGCTAGGTCAGGATGAAGCTTTATGACCTCAAGTAGGAATTTTCTTAGCCCTCCAAGCAAGATCTAACATTTTGTGAAAGACTAAGAGGTCGGCTCTCATTGTCAGCCACATTCAGAGTGTCCGGTTTGATCACATGCTCATTCAGTCCCAGTCCAGCTGACCTTGGTAAGCTCCCATTAGATCAGTCACACTGTCTCAGTGGGTGGACACACCCATCAAGGTCCTGACTTCCTTGCTCATCTTCTCCCTCCTTCTGCTCTTCATCTGGACCTTGGGATCTCAGTCCAGTGCTCCAATGTTGGTCTCTGTCTCTATCTCCATCCATATCTGGACGAAGGTTCTGTGCTAATATTCAAGATAATCATCAACGTGGCTATGGGACAAGGCCAGTTCAGGCACCCTCTCCTCTGCTGCCCAAGGACCTAGCTGGGGACATCCCCTTGGACACCTGGGATGACTGAGAAGCCAATGATAATGGCACTGGGAATTGATTCTATTGTATGTACTGGCTTTTTGGGAGCCTAGTCTGTTAGGATGCACACTTCCTAGACCTGAATGGAGGGGGAAGGGCCTTGAACTTCACACAGGGCAAGGTACCCTTACTTCTCTTAGGACTGGAGAGGGAGCAGTGAGAGGGATTCGGAGGGAAATGGGAGGAGGGGAGGAGGCAAAAATTTTAAATAAATATAAAAAAGCCTTAACTGGCAGTGAGAGAGTGAGAAAGAAAAGACTAACAGGTCGGGGAAATAGAGCTTGCTTTTCTATTAAAAATTAGGACAATTATGAAGTTTTAACAAGTAATGTATTCATTATCATTTTTATGTAGGTATAGACAAATTGGCGAAAACAGACTTAAAAAAAGTTCTGTGCTTAGACTAAAAATTATTTTCTTATAAACAGTGAGAAGTGTAAACTATGAAAGAAATTGGATAATGTAAGAACTAAAAATGGCACTAGAATTGGAATGAGTAAAGAGTGCTCTGTTTGGAAGCAGTAGATTTGATGACTTAAATCTGAACTGCATCTTTTCAATTACCAGAAATTAACAAAAACCTACTGGTAAAGCTTAAATAAGGGCAAGGAAACACTTTCAACTACTGATATTAAAATATGCATGCTTTTCTTGAACTCTGCGTTCTCTCAGGGAACAGGTCTTTGAAAGCTGTTTTGGACTGCATCTTGCTATCTGCATGCTAAGATCATCCTACCTTGTACGATTTGCCCCAATGAACACATTCTGCAATTATATCTATCTAGTTATGTTGAAGGCAGAGAGGAGTCTTCAAACTTATTACCTCTATTATAACTTTCATTGGATAGGAAAATGATAGATTTCACGGAACTGCTCCTCTGCTCTGAGACTATGAAAACTCCATGTTGATTAAGTGCATCGGCCCATTTTCTCTTTACCTAAGCACCCGTTCCCGAGAAAGCATAGCTTTTCTGGTAAGGACGACTGAATTAGCTCCAGGTTGCCACTCTCTTGCCAGTATCTGTCCTTTCTCTTTGAGTAAGTGGTTCCTGATTAAAGTGGATAAGATCTTTCACACAGACAACACATGTGGAAAGAAACAGAAAACAAAACTTAAGTTTAATAGTCACATTTATGTTTGGGCAGGCTGAAATTTTCACTAGTTTAACCAGATCATATAACATGTCTCCTTAATATTCCAAAATACAGGAAACTGTGTATTTTTCTAATCTTGTGTTTTCTCCTAACCAGTGGTTAGCTACTATGACTACTGAAAATCAAAATGGTGGTTTTACTTTTTAAATACTACAGATTGCAATAAGTATTTCTTCTGTTGAGATGAAGAGGGCAAGCAGAATTTTATAGAATGTCTCCAAGTCTTTGAATCCTCATTCTGAGGAAGAAAAAGAGATACCACAGTGCCATGACACATTGTCCCGTACTTGAGTATAACATGTGATGGTAATCTACTCACAAGAATACTAGTTGACTCTAGAAATTACTTAACATGAATGATATTTCAAGCTATCAAGTAGGTAGAATCAGATTGCTGTAACACAGCAGGATCAATCACACAGAAATGCTTTAACACTGTCTGATGTGTGAGTGAGGCTGTGAGGGTGTTTATGACTGAGTTCTGTACAAAAAATGGGAGGGGACTCAGGAAATACACACCTTAAGTAAAAGCATAATTTCTACTCTGTCTTTCTTTTCTTGTTTGTGTTTTCTTTCCTATTTTGTCCTCTGAATTTTCTACAAATATGCTTGCATTGCCTAGTAGTCAGAAGCAAAACAAATTATAATTTTTCGGGGTTTTACTCTAAGGTATAAATAATAATGAGGGTATGGTTATCATTTTCCTCTTTATCAGTTCTTCTGCCCTTGCTTGCTTCCTCTGTAGATAGAAGTGTTTGAATTCAGTGGGTCCTGTTTGTAGCTGCAGAGTCTGCATTACTGCTCTCCTATAATCAGCTCTATTTCAAATAGATCAAGGTCACACACGCCTTCAAGCCTTAGGATAAATCATTTCTATCAACTACTCAACATCAATAGAGTTTCGTATAAGCACGGTGATTTAAACCAGGAGTGCACTGTGCCTTGCTGCATCCTGAATACTAATACTCTGTGTCTTAGCTACTTTTCTGTTGCAATAAGACACCATGAACATGGCAACTTACAGAAGAAAGTTTATCTGGGGCTTCCAGTTTCAGAGGGCTAGCGTCGTTGTCTTCATGTCACGGGGCATGGCAGCAGGTTTGCAGGCAGGTATTGCACCGGAGCACTATTTGGTGTTTTCTGTTCCGCCCTGTCCCCCAGCTATTTAGTCCCCATTTTTTTTTTAAGTTATGAAGCTGATTGGCCCGTTAGGTCAGGCTACTTATTAACTAACTCTTACATCTTGATTAACCCATTTTTCTGATCTATGTTAGCCATGTGGCTCAGTACCTTTTTCAGTGGGGCAGCTCACATCCGGCTGCTTCAGTGATCTGGGCAGGAGTGGGAGGAATCAACTTTCTCCTCCCCAGAATTCTCCTGCTCTCCTTGCATCATTTCCACTTCCTGTCATGGCTTTCCCGCCTATACCTCCTGCCTGGCCAATCAGCGTTTATTTAAAACATGATTGACAGAATACAGACAATTCTCCCGCACCAGAGAGGTTGCATCTTGAGGCAGAGAAAGCACACTGGAGATGACTCAAGTCTTTTCAGACCTCAAAGCCCAAGCTTAGTGACTCACCTCCTCTAATCTTTCCCAAATAGTTCTACCAACTGGGGAGCAAGCATTCAAATATAAAAGTCTATGGGGCCATCCTCATCCAAATCACTAGACTTGACTCTTCCTACCTCTGGTCCTAATGAGAGAGGTTTTTTACTGGAATGGAAATGAATAGATTTCCGTAACTTTTCTTTTTTTCTTTTTGATGATTCACACTGGGATCAACCAAATGACCAGAGCTTTCAGTGACTGCATGAAGTCTGATAACTCTGTGACTTAAAAAACATCATGTTGGGGATAGGTATCATAACTTTCAGAGTTAAGGAAAATCCCAACTACTATAATACTTTTCTCTCTTCAATCTTATGGGTGAAGAAGCCAAATTGAATGTAAGAATTAATTTGACAATTGGGGGTTCTAATATGCAGACACCTTTTATCAATTTTGTTTTTTTCTTAACTATTAGTGTATTTTCTCAACTTTCTCTTGCACATAGATTCACAATACTGATAGTCGAGTGTAAGTTTACCATTTGGTTGTCATGTTACTTAATAAGCTAAAAATAAGAGAGGGCTTGAGAAGTATGAATTGATAGCATATCATTGCCAAAAAACAACTGCTTTGCTACATCAGTTGGTGTTAAAAATGGCATCTGGTCCGACCATAATTAAGTTTTCAAGTGAGCTGATGAGAAAGCAAGCTCTATGCACTTATCCAAATGGAGAAGTATAAAGAATTTTCTTTTGATTGACACAAAATATGTAACAGGCTTGAAAATTTGACAATCAGATCTGGAAAGATTTCCATGCTTTGGACATCAAACATGATGGCTGCTCTCCCTTAGGAAGACAGAGTGGAACTGGAATCCTCTCTTGTCACACAGTCCATGTGACATAGCTGGCTTATAGTTGGAGAGTATGTCCTGAGAATTTGAACCAGATATAACACCGACTCAAGGTGGCTAGCTTCCAAAGGAAATACACCCAAAATGTCAGTAGACCCAGCAGGACTGTGAATACCACTGTATGCCTAGGCTTCAGTTGTACAAGAGCGTGGAGGGTATTTCTATGGTTTGGAATGGGCAGACCAGGTAGAAAGGAAATAGGAAGCCTGGTCCCCATCTCTTCCTTCTGCTCGTCTCTAAGCACCCAGATTCCAACTCTAGAACAACCCGTTGCAAAGAAATCACAGACGACCTGATGGTGCAGTTATGAGTTTCTTCTCTATCAAGATAATTAGAGTTGATCAATTTCTGACTTTTGCTTAGGAAACTTGGTCTCCTTTTTCAGTTGCATTTAGAAGGCCTCTGCTAATTTAGATCCAGCTGGGCCATCACAGCCACCAGCCAGCTTGTCCCCATGAGAGAGCAGCACAGAGGGGATCTGCCAGTTGGTACCCCTTGAAGGCACGCAAACCTGTTAACGCCTTTTCTCTAAGAGTGGTTTTCCTTGGCTGTAGAAAGAATTGCTATTTTTTTTAATCTCCTTTTGTGGAGCCATGCATGTGTGGAGCCATTTACCTTGAAGTTTCTTTCTCAGCTTTATTGGGTTTAGTAACAGTAACACAGACTTGAGTTAAACAAATCTGACTCAAATTCTCAATCTAGCGATGAGTTCTTTAAACTAGGTGGCTTTGGGGGAAAGCTTCTACAGTTTTACCAGCCCTGTGTTTTCTCAAGCAATACACTATAGAAGATAAATGAACAAAAAACACACCCAAAGACTTGTGTTAGCAACCTAAGCAAATGTTATCAATTTTCCTTTTTCAAACAGGATTAGGAGATTGAAATAGTAAGTGAATAATCTTAGAAGTTCAATAATTTGACTTCAGGAAACCTAATTAAAGTAAAAATAGCAGATTGTAGTATCTATGTTTTCCAAGCAAAGAAAAAGAGCTTCATAGAAATGAAATAATTAAGAAAGGTCATATCCCTGGTGCAGTGAGAGGAATAAAACCCCAATTTTAGACTGTTTTAAATGGTCAGGGTACCAGTGGGATGACTTAACTGTTAAAACACTTGGTGTACAGCCCTGGAGACCTGAGTTCCATTTTCACAGAAGGATGAAAGGTGAGAATTGTCTCCACAAAGTTGTCTTCTGAATTTCATATGTGCATTGTGGTGTGCATGTGCACGCACACTGTAACTGAATAAAATCCTTAAATTATCACTAGATAACATTTCATAGGACAAAAACTGCTTTGGATAAAAAAATTAAATGTTGTAAAATAGAATAGAGCTCATATGAATGACTTTATAGCCAGTTTTAAAAAGTGCCTCAAAATAAACCTTGCTAGTGTGTCAGTGCCGGTCTAGGGTGCATTGCTAGCTGTGGTTTATTCTGTACTTGGTTTAGGGACTCAAATGAAATGTACAAACTAATAATTAAAAACTGTACATAGTAATAGCTGAGTGGCATAGGACTTTAGAATGTAGATAACGTTAGTGGGTTTAAATAATAAGCCAAAAATAGCTAAATGATGCTTAAATAATACATACTGTATGATATGTGATTTGAAAAGAAAGAAACCAAATAGGAAGAGAAAATAAAAGTTTATATTATGGAGAGGAACTGACGTATCCTGCTGCATTAACCTTGGGCATTATGTAAATGAGGAAGATCTATAGAGACTGTGTAGGGCCAGACCCTCCTCTAGTGACCCCCTTACCTAGGAAGGAACCCTAGGAAAAGGACTGAAGTGTACTCCTTAACCTTCAGTTAGGGCTGAAGAATGGGTCGGCTCTCTGACTTCCAATGGGGGACAAGACTGTACCCAGACTGAAGCTCATAAGAGGCCAAAATGCTGAGAATAGTGGGGGTACTGGGCCCTAAATAGGAAAACTGCATCACTTCCTCCAAACTTGAGGGATGTTGCAGAAGAGGAAGTGGAAAGACTGTGAGAGCCAGAAAATAGGGAGAATGTGTAGCAAAAATATGCCTTCTGGATTTGATATAGTACCCCGACCCTCATGACCTCACGAGAGCTGAGGGCATGTGCAAAAGACCAGTATAAGACTGGGCCTAGCAACATTCCATCACAGGTAGAGGAGGCACCCATAAGGTCCACCCCTCCTAAAGGGGCAGCTGTTAGGGTGGGAGCATCAAGTTCTTCGATAGTGTAACCACTGATAAGCTGCCCTTACTTCCCATGCATGCTCAGTCAAGAGATGCTAATTAAACTCAATGGACCACACACAAAAGGAAGACAAGAAAGTAGGAGGAAAGGCTTGCTGAGAAGAAGAGGAGCGAGAATGGGGGAGGGAAATGAAAAGTCTGGAAGACTAACACACATTATACAAATCTAAATGACTGTTAGATGAGTAAAAAAAGATAAATTTCATATTCAAGTTATTCAAGCAAAACTAATGCATCGAAGGTGTGATTTGGATGGCATAAAAGCAGACATGCCATCATTGGTAGTGGCCTGACTAGGATGCAGTAACAGTGCCCGTTCTGTGGCAAATTGCTCCCACAGAAGAAACCTTATGTAGTGGTTACTGTGGAGTTAGATGGCCTGGTTAAGTGGGGCCTTTGTCATTGTCTTCTCATTATGGGAATTTGGGGACTTTTTCTTTGATCATCACTTACTGTTATGTTTTATGAGTGGAGTTACAGGGTTGTTATGAGATTTCCAGTCCTTGCTAGATGTTCAAGATGCCACCTGGCCTACAGCCTCCTACAGTCACCACAGTTATCATGGAGTTTTCTCTGTTGGTGTCACTAACCACAAACTGAGGCAAACACAACCAAGCTGGAGTATTTCCAGAGAAGCCAGATAGGGTGGGGTTAAACAGTGATGCACAGTTGTTTGTAGACCACATATGGAGTTCTGCCCCATTTAATAGCATCTATAGATCATTTGCTTAATACCTCTGGGCATTCAGTACCATTGCTTTGATGTCTCGTGTGAAGGAAATGAACCAACTTTGCGATCGAATTTTGCTTGTTTTTAAAATGCCATTTCCCATGAAGAAACACTTTTTTAAGGGCCAGTTGAAAAAAACTTCATTTAATGTCGGCAAGCACTGACCAAGAGCGAGCATAATGTTCCCTCCCATCTGAAGGACTGTCAAGTACACCAGGGCTCTGACCTTGCCCAGCTAATAGTGCAGTCCTATATAAAGTTACCAGAACAGGGCAGTAGTTCAGCCCCTTATCTGATCAGGCCTGAGTTTATTGCATTAACCTCTTATCTGAACTTCTTACCACCAAGCTTTTCTTAGCACCATTCATCCTGCATCCCGTGACGAGATTAATGTCCCGAAAGCACCACCACTGCTGCATCAGCCTCCAACCTAAATCTCCTCAGCGTGGCCTCGGTGGTTTTCAGGATAAATTCCATATCCTTCAGACTTCCATGGCTTGGTGGCATCCCACATCAGGGGTCCTTCCTTGTAAGATCTGAAGGTATCTGGAACACAGTATAAGCCTATGGAATCAACCGTTATGAGATAACAAGGCAGGGCTTGGAAAGATCCATCCCATATTTTATCAACAATGTCAGCTAGCAGCAAAGGGGTGTGAATACATGTCCTGGACTCTCTAGCACTGACAATAGTGTTCCAATCACGACTGGTGGCTGAAACAAGGCCAAGTATGGTGTCCTGGGTTACATGGGTAAGCTATGTGTTTCTACCAACCCAAGGTTGGTGTAGAGTTTTGCACTCTGTAATTATTATTTTTTTCCTTTGAAACTGTAAATATATCTAGACTGGCTTATTGTAAAAGACATGTGTAATGACAGGCTAAGCCAAGGGAAGGGCTACTATTGTGAATATCACTGTCTACAGTTTGCCAATGTCCTTTGCCATGCCCTTTGGAGGGTTATCCTTCATTGAAAGCCCTACAGAAGGTCTCTCCATGGTAGGAGTGTACCTTCTCAATTGCTAGAATGTGTTCATGGTTCACTCTGCAGACGGCTAAGAACAAGTTCCAGGTTTAGCAGTCCAATGATAAGTCTTGAGCTCTAACCATGTCCAGCTGTGTAACCTCAGTATCATAAGACTCCTTGCCACTCCTCACTTTCCTAAGGACTAACTATGACCCATCCTATTTTACATTTAGACACTGAGGAGATTTTATGGAAATAATAGTACAACCCTATCAAGAAACTTGGGGTTACATCAGGTCTCAGAAGACATAAGTTATTGCTAGTGGCAGTCATGTTTTGAATTTCAGTACAGAAATTTGCATATGAACCTTGTAGAATACATGCATTTTTTTTAAAAAAAAACCTAGATTACATAGATTTTATTACCTCACTATCTCCCGGAAGGGACCTTACCTCTACAGCAGTTAGAAGGTTCCATGAGGAGGTTCCTATCCAAGCACATCACTGCAACCATTTTCCACACTCCTGTTCTATGCATGTATGTACAGGAGACTTCAGGATTTGGGGTCTTGGAAGCTTCCTGAAAATGTATACTTCTCTCCTTTGGAAATACACCCTTGACCAATTGTTCTTAGGACCCTTGTTGATCCTGTTATTAAAATGTAACAACAGAGTCACTATGTGGGACTCAGTTTCAGCATGCCCACACTGAAAGATAAAAGCATGCTTTTGTGTCCAAAGTCTGTTCTCTCGTTCTTTCAGAAACGCGTCCCCTTTCTCTGTGACATCTGGCGTTTTTAGTTCTCCTTTTGTCCCTTTGTCCTTTCATTGGTCACATCACTCCGCGATAGTGGCTCACCTTCCCTGCCGGGGAGGAGTCACCTTCCCTGCCAGGGAGGAGTCGCCCCAGAGCAGGCATTTGTCTCATAGGCCTCTGTGTAGAGAGAGAATTTAGTGGTTGCCTTCTTTTTGTTTGTTTGTGTTTTGTTTTTTCCAAACATCATTCTCACTTGCTTCTATTCCAACTAGATCAGTTTTTCAGCACTCACTAGAATGACCACAGGCAGTGCACCAGAGAACTTTTTCTTTTTTAAATTTAGTTCTTTGCTCTTTTTTATCACCATTCAAAATGTTGCTTTCCTTCATGTCTGCACCCAGTTTCTTTCTTTCTTTCTTTCTTTCTTTCTTTCTTTCTTTCTTTCTTTCTTTCTTTCTTTCTTTTCTTCTTTCTTTCTTTCTTTCTTTCTTTCTTCCTTTCTTCCTTTCTTTCATTTTTTCTGTCTTTCTTGTTGTTACAGATCTAATCATATTTTTCTTTTTTAAAATGTTTTAAAAGGAAAAAAATATCTTTTTTGTTTTGTATACCTGACTTTGAAACTCCCCCCCCCCCCAATCCACTCCTCAGAGAGGGTAAGGCACATTGCTTTGGGGAAGGTCCAAGGCTCTCCCTACTATACCTAGGGTGAGCAAGGTATCCATTCAAAGAGAATGGGTTCCAAAAAGCCAGTACAAGCAGTAGGGATAAATCCTGGTCCCACTGCCAGTGGCCCAACAGTCTGCCCCAGCCATACAACTGTCACCCACATTCAAAGGGACTAGTTTGGATCTATGCTATTTCCTTCCCTGTCCAGATGAAGTTGGTGAGCTCCCATTAGCTGAGGTCAACTTATTCAGTGGGTGTCCCCATCATGGTCTTGACCTTTTTGCTCATATTCTCACTCCTCCCCCTCTTTGACTGGACTTTGGGAGCTCAGTCCAGTGGTCCACTATGGATCTCTGCTTCTGTTTCCATCAGTTGCTGGATGAAGGTCCTGTGGTGATATTTAAGATATTCATCAGTCTGACTACAGAGCAAGACCAGTCTGGTCCACCCTCCTCTATTGCTTAGGGTCTTAGCTGGGGTCATCCTTGTGGGTTCCTGGGAATTTCTCTAGTACCAGGTTTCTTGCTAGTCCCATAATAGCTTCCTCAATCAAAATACCCCTTTCCTTGCTCTCATCTCTGTCCTTCCTCCATCTCGACTATCTAGTTCCCTCAAGTTTTCTTCCCCCTCCCCTTCTCCCCTAGTCTTTCCCCTTTGTCCTCCCTACTCCCCCCACCCACATGTTCCCAGTTTTGTCAGGAGATCTTTTCTATTTCCCTTTTATCTTTGTTCCAGGCTGGGAGTTGCTTATAGGTTCAGATTCTCGCTCTCATCACGTCCCCTTGGGACTGCAAGGACCTGGAGATCAGGAAGCCCTGCTCGCAGACGATCTGTCTTTATTGGATGTGACAGGCAGCCATATTTCTATTTTATTTGGTGTTTAAATGTTGGAGAACTCCCTGGGTTGAGCACAGCCCATCTCCATATGGGATTATTCTCATCATCTGGGTCTTTTCCTGTGATTTGTCTCTTTGTGATGCCTAACTATTCCTGAGGCAGTCTCTGAAGCTGAACTGGATAGAGCTATCGTCTTGGAGAAATGTTTATAACTTTGGGTGGACTCTTTTTATGTCACACACCAACTGTCCCTAGCTTCCTGCTTTGTGTCTTTAATTTCTGGTTGCCACCAAGCTTGCAACTATTTTTTTCTCCAGAGTTAAAAATAAAGAGACCAATAGAAACATATTTTTGGGTCCCTTGAGTAGGATCTGGTTTCTTTTACTAATGTAACCTAAAATTTTTACATGATCATAGTAATTCTTCAATTATTTTAATTTTTCCCCCTATGATACAGTATATTCTGGTCAGGTTTTTAACAGTGGTCAGGCTAATAATTTGTTAACCAAAAGTCTTTTCATGGGTTGGTGATGTGTTTTGCTTGGCATTGTCTTCTAAGCACATTTTGATGACTTCTTTTAAAAGATTAAGGATAAAATGCAGGAAGACTTTCAAGAAAGGATAGTCTTGCAAGCTGAAAAATGTATCAGATCATATAAAGAGTGTTCAACAAGAAAATGAAATCAAGATTCAGATAGCCTGTAAGTTTCTTCAGTGAAACACTAAATATTTTAAAATAAGTGCCACAAAATAAGAGAACGTGCTTGTTCAGAAGAACTAGAGGAGACCCGGAGTGATAGACTACATTCAAACTGTTTTATATATTTATGAAATATTAGAAGCCCCCTGTCCATAGAAGAAAAAGGAAAGTTTGGTTTCATATTCATATACTGGTATAAGGCAAAACTGGATATAGTCCCCAGCTTGATGGCAGATCTAAGGACCCAGATGTGGGGACCATATTAGAGTGGGGGGGGGCTGTATATATAATAGAACTAGCCTGACCCTCAGCTAGTTTTTACCTGAAATCAGGTAGAAAAGCAGAGAGGAAAGAGTGGTAATGTAGAAGGCTTACATTCACCAGGCTACTGAGAAGCCTGGGAATCATCTGCAGGTGTCAGGATCTAGGTACTGATTCAGAAAGAGAAGCTCAAAGAGGAAGATCCTGAGGTCCAAAAAGTCGGTAATGAATGATGGGTGGGTGGCCAGGGAACACTTGGTAAGATAGATCTCAAGTACAGCAAGGGATGGGGGAGCTAAAGGAGGGAGGAAGCAAAGCTTCATATTCACCATCTTCTTTTATATATACAATGTGGAAAATCGTCCAGCGACTTACACCCTTAATCTGTAAGAACATTTTTCCCTATATTGTACAAACAGTAATGTATTATGTCATACCAATCATTTATTAGACACCTATGGTGTCCTTGTCAAAACAGTATATGTTTCTCTGTTAATCCTCACAGCTTGAGAAAGTAGATACATTATTGTTTTATTAGTGACCAGTAAGGCCAGATAAGAAAGCTAAAACAGAAGTTCAAGATTACACTGCTGATATTTCCAGATTCGACTCAGCTAAGCAAAAGATCAAAGACTATAATTCCATCCCATGAGACCACACAGTAATTCTCCATATTCACCCAAATGAGCTCCAGTTATCAGCCTAGTTCCTCTTATTGTGCATAGATTGTGTTGTATGAAATGAAAAATAACAGCCAAAGCGTTGGAAATTAAAAAGAACTGACTGGCCAGAGAATTTCAGGACAGAGATTCCTTCCCCATATTCCATCTTAGGTACACTCACAGCAAGCAAGTCACATGGTTCTCTATGGACTCAGATGTGTCAGCTGTCAAATGGGGATATAAGCATCAGTGCTATTACTATATCAAATTATATGATATATATCAAAATTATGGGACTATATGAATCCAGGGTGTGTGGAGCAGGGAGGCTAAGAAACTTGCAGGAATCTGAAATAAAAAAAATATCAAAATATATGTTGATAAAATACTAAGTGCTTAATTTGGAAATCATTCATGAGTAGAACATAAATTAGATAACATACTGAATAATAAAAGATACGAAGATCTATCACACAGGATTTCTTCTTTCATTAACGACATAATCTAATGCTTTTATTGGTCCTGTTGAGTTTTAGATATACTCTACTGTTTTTAGCACATGCTTATGTGTTGAAGGGCACATGTTTCTTCATAAGCTTCCTATAACTGAACACATAGGAGATGAAATGGAGATTTGAGGTTTGGTCAGGTTTTGTATTCACTGTCATTAAAATATATGGTTTCCCAAAGTAGCTTCATTCCTTCTGCTCTACTATAGTCATACTACAAACTGAATGATGCTTTCTTTGTAAGTCACCCAAGCCACGGAGAGGCATAGCATGCAGAAAAAGCCCACGTGACAACGTGGATCTACTTAGGAGCAGAGACATGGAAGCATTTCTAGATGAAGCATTTTCCTCCTCAGAGGGTAGAAAAGAACAAGAGAAATAGTTTCCAGTCTGGCAGTGCTCTTACTCTAGAGACCCTTTGGTTGGCTACCGCCTAGGAAAATGGCAGCTGGGAGACATGACAACTAGATTCTCTGGTGGAACACCATCCAGGGACGTAAGAAGTCTAATGCTGGATTCCTCCGCTAAAGTTCCTCCCCTGTAAGATGCTTCTGTTTTTTGTACCCAGACAGCCTTTCTTTCTCATCGCTGGTAAGAATATCCACAAAACCATGAGTGTCTCAGAAGACTAGGAAGGACATGGCAAATCTTATGTTCAAGGGCAGTATTATTTTGGAAGACCTTGAAAATATTTGCTCTTAATTCTTTTTTAAAGTGTTTTTTCCTACTCTTTTTTAAACAAGAATCTAAGTTAAAAAATGAGAAAACTGATAGACATTTGATATAGAAAGCACATATGTACCCCTTTCCTTATTTTCTCCCATTTTTTTTTTAGGATCTAGAAGTAAGAAGCAGTTTAAAAGGATAAAGATAATGTTACAGATAGGATGAAAACATAAAACTCTGATAATCGTGGTATATGGAATTTTCCCATTTTGTCAACAAAGATTAATGCAGATATTCAGCAAAGTGATTATTATAGATTTTTATCTAAGTAATGACATGGTCCACATTGTAGGGAATTTGTTGTAGCTCTTATATCATCATGGGCTTGGCCACCTGCCCAGAAGGCCTCCTCGGTTATGTCAGCTACATGTTAATCAGAAAGAAATTCCCCCTTCCTGGAGCTTCTACTAAGTAGCTCTGCTTGCTTGGACAGAATTATTTCTTCCATTAATAAGATTATTAATTATAATTTCCAGGCAAAAAGAGAAGGATTAATGACCTAGAAGCTAGAGTCGATGGGTCAGATAGTTAAATGCAGTTAAGAGATTGTGCCTTCCCGAAAGCCAAGAGAAAAGATTAGGGTCAATTGGTGAGAAGTTGATATGTTGCAAAGAAGAATGAGCAGAGATTTCTGTCTCGAGATCGTCTATTAACATACAGGGAGGAAAACAAGAGACACTGTGATAACAGAGGACATTGAAGAGACCAGTGGAGGCTTGACCTAGCTAGTTGAAGTCTAAAAAGAGATAACTCTGGAGGATCTGCTTGGGGCTGGACTCTCATCTTGGTTCTGGTTCCAGGTCTTGTGATTAGTTGCCTGGGCAGTGGTAGGCTGAGTGGAACCTATACTCGAACAGTTGGAGTAGACCCCTGCACACTATGGATGATTCTGTATGATGGAAAGGAGCACGGGATGCGAGCTCACCAATAAGAAAAGCGATATACTGGAGGACTGCTTGTGACAGGAATGGAAATATGAAAATACAGTGAGGCGTTCCAGTAGGGTATTTCTTCAGCGAAGATGTTACTATATTATAAACCAAAATAGAGAGCTAGAATCCTAAGCTGTAGTTAGAATAAATGATCAAAGTTCAACACTTCAAAGAAGTAACTCTGTTTTCTCTCTCTCTCTCTCTCTCTCTCTTTCTCTCTTTCTCTCTCTCTCTCTGTGTGTGTGTGTGTGTGTGTGTGTGTGTGTGTGTGTGAGAGAGAGAGAGAGAGAGAGAGAGAGAGAGAGAGAGAGGATTATATATTCACATGTAAGTGTGGACATATGTGACCATGTACTGACCATGTAAATATATAGGCCAGCCGTCAATGTTACATGTCTTCTTCTACCCCCTCCCCCACATACACACATACACTTTTTTTCTTTGAGTCAGGTTCTCTCATTGAACCTATATTTTTCTGGTTAACTAGGGTGGTTAACTGGGAACCCACAATCCTCTCAGTGTTGGAATTATAACTGCCTTTACCATACCCAGCTTTTTGAGTAGGTGCTGAAGATCTGAAATTGGATCCTTGTATTTATAGCAAGCATTTTATCCACTGAGCCCTCCCTGTAGCCCCCAAGGAAGAAACAACTCTGATTTACTAATAGGTCAATCTTGTTAAATGGGGTTGGGCACAGAAAGCTAGTGGGAGGGCGAACAGACAGAGTTACAGAATCTCTGGAAATGATAGTCTTGAGCATCGGAGGAGTGAACAGGTCAGTAGTTAGTGCACTCAGAAGTGCTGACCAATATCTCAAGAGTCACAACATTCTGAAAGTGGACGGGTGATGATAGCCTTGAAGAAGTGGTAGATAATCTAGTATTAAAGGGAAAGAATATCACCTGGCTCTTATTTGACTAAATAGGATGGCTTTGAACAATGAAAAGGAAATGGATCCTCTCCTACCAGAGACTTTTCTTGTCCTGAAAATGAGAGGATGATCAGTCTCCTACAGGTAAAGAAGAGGCCATCCAGTCAGCAGAGCCGTACGGGAAGGCATATAAGGAAGCTGTTGAAGACCATCAGGGAGGGCTGAGGTGCATGAGCAGAGGAAGTCAGTCTGTAGAATGGTGAAGGACGCCAAGAAGAAACAAGACAGAATTACCCACCTCAAGTACAACTTGAAGGACGCCTGGGTTTAGTCATGCAGAGACACAGGGCAGCAGCGTCCTCAGAAAGAAGCTGTCTGTCCGTGGCCCATCACAAGGAGGCCAATTAGAGGGGAAAAGGAGCCAGAAACCAATATATCACAGTGTAGGTGAATCATGTCATTTAGTCATCAAATAACACCAGAATGTGGACATAATTATATTCATTTTTTTTTTTTTTTAGCGATGACAGAAACCCAGAGAGGTGGAATCCTTCTTCCATGCCTGCTAATGCAGTGCTCGGTGCAGAAGCCAGTCCCACATGTCTCCAAATCTTCTTATCCTACGTCATTTTAAAATAATTAATATTGAACTCTGAGTCACAAGTAGTGGTTTAGTTAGCGAGTCAATAAACTCCTTACTTTTTTCTCTAGTTCTTTATCTCAAAAAAAAAAAACAACTATATGCTGAGTATGGTGGTAAATGCCTGTAAATTCATACTGGTAAAGACACAAGGAGCAGGAATCAGGGCAGCTTTGACTAGAGCTAGCCTGGGCTACATGAGACACTTTATATATATATATATATAAAGCATGTTGGGTGGTGGTGCATGTCTTTAATCCCAACACTCTGCAGGTGGATCTCCGTGAGTTCGAGATCAGCCTTGTCTACAGAGCAAGTTCCAGGACAACCAGGGGGCTACTCAGAGAAACCCTGTCTCAAAAAACAAACAAACAAAAACAAAAACAAACAAAAAACAAAACCCATAGGTCCTGCAAAAACAAGTTGACACAACTTCAGCATATCACATATCTAATACTGTTTCCCTTTACAAATGATCGAGTAAAGCCAGGGAGATGGTCTAGAAGATGAAGAACTTGTCTCTCTTCAGACCTACAGAAACAACATAAAAGTAGATCTACTAGCATGTCTATTATCTTTACGATCCAACAGTGAAATCTGAAGCCAAGGCAGGAGATCCTCCACAACTCGTCGGTCAACTAGCCTGGTGTGACACAGTGGTGATCTACAAGAGATCTCGTGTCAAACAAGTGAAAAGTGGGGACCAACATCCAGGGCTAGCTTCTCGCCGAGACAATTTTCTGCATGCACTTACACATCTATTGTAAACGAGCATGCGAGCGCGCACACACACACACACACACACACACACACACACACACACGCACACACACACGGAGAGAGAGAGAAAGACACTGTAGAAACAATTAGCTATCAACATTTAAAACAAAGAGCATCTATTACCTCCTCTATAAGTGTTCGTTATTTCATCCTTAATCTCTAAGTATGGGGAAACACACATATTCATTTCTTCACTAACTTTAAATGTAAAGGCTTTCTGTTATATATGCCTATATTATGAGCCATTAAATCTAGAAAGACGCATACGCGTTTATAGGACAAATCTTTTTCTGCACGGGGAAACATCTGTGGCCCTGTCTCCTGTGAAGAGGTCATTCCTGTGCTTGTCCTTCTCCTTACTCCCCACTGCACCATTCCTTTGCTGTAGTCTCTGCGGTGCAATTGAAAGGCCTCTGACCTTCCTTTGTGTTTGTCTGATTACTAATCCGATTACTAATGAGGCTGAGCATCCCTCCGCTGACCCACTGGCCATGTCTCCTGTCCTGGGAAGCATCTGTTTATGCTTTTCTTGCATTCACACACATGTTTTGACTGGGGTGATGGAGCGCTCTTCTCAACCAGGACAGCCTCGTTTTTTTTTGTAAATGGAGCACAGGCCTCAACGGGGCACAGAGAAAAACGATAGCATTTTCACCTGGGGAAGTGATAGAAGAGACTGAACTAGGCACACAGGGATCAGGAGGGTATCCAGGGCGCTGTGACTGCCTTCCTCCCACAATCCCTCATCCTCTAACAGAGGCGGGTGGAGCCCTTTGCACAGGACCATGTAGTTTCCAGACAGAGCAGATCTTACTAGTACACTCTGATTTTTCGAAAAAGAAACGAAGCAAAAACAGGCTGTGTGCACCAATTGCAAGAGAATACTCTCCACTGTGATGAGATACAGAATGGTAATATTATTGGTAAAGGAGGAAACTGTACAGAGAACGCAGCATGGGGAAGGAAGGGTGGGTGTAGATTTGATTTGAAGCCTCATAAGATACACGGTACAAGAAGGAGAACGGCACTTGAACCAAGAGTAACGAAACGGGAACTGCTAGAGAAGCCGGAAGGAACTGCTAGAGAGGCCGGAAGGAACTGCTAGAGAAGCCGGAAGGAACTGCTAGAGAGGCCGGCAGTCTACTCAAGGGGGAGGTTTACTACTGAGGACCATTAGCACACAGGGGCTCCTTATTCTTCCTCTAACCACATGTGAGGAAAGAGGGAGTGGGGGATGGGAGTGGCAGAGAGGGCAGGAGGAGATGATCTGCCATATTAATTAATACCATCAAAGGGTTGCTTGGGATTTGGGATGGGATGGGAGAAACCGCTCAAGTACTGATATCCAGTGAATGCACAAATCCCCCGTCTTTCTTCTTCCCATCCCCATCCCCATCACTCATCAGCCTAAGCAGGGACCCCTTGAGCAATGCGAGGTGATGTTTCTGAACCTCCAGGTGGCCTCCTGGGACCTATAGGCAGCTTCTGCCTTTCTTTGCGGTCCCAGCCTCTGAGTTTTGCAGCGCATCTCTCCTTCTTGTTCCGGGATTTTCATCCTTTGCGCTGTCCCTTATATTAAAAAGACACTGAGCTGAAATCATAAGTGTTGAATGTGACCGAAGCAGAGTGCAAAATGCGTTCTGTGAGAAGAACCCTGGAGCCGGGGAGGGGGGGGGGGGGGGAGGGGGGGGGCGGGAGAGTGATTGCGGGAAATGAGCCGAAATAGATCAGTGACTTACGTGGGGAGGTGGGTTGGGAGGCTTGAAATGAGAGCAGGACGAGAGCATCAAGAACATATCCAATCATATCTGTCTAATATTTGACACATGATGAATGGATTTTTGTCTCCAATGTGACAATATAAAATAAACATAGCTGTGTCATGTCCTATCATTATTAAATTGAAAATAGTGAGCTAAAGACAATAGGCTAATTTCTCCTCTACTTCTTTTCTGTCTTCTCTTTCCTTCATTCTGTCGTCACACGTGTATTTACTCTGACGATGAACAGAGTCCACTGAAGAGCTAATCCAGTCCTCCACTTTGTGAGAAGAATGGGGGACCAGGAGCTCTGCTCAGTTTGCTGTTTTCTTGAGCTATTAAGCTCTGGTCCTCTGATGTCGACGGTGCTAGGCTCCATTCATTATGGCCAGAATTCGGTTATAGAGAACCGCCCCTCAGAAATCATTCGACAAAACTTCGGAGTAGCCTTTTTCAGTTCAGTAAACTTAAGCGTAGTTGGGCTGTCCTGACACTGAGCATCTCTGTGTTCCACTCTTAGCCTCCACCCATTTCGCCATCTCTGTGGTCTTGCCCAGCAGACCCCACAGAGAACCCAGTAGAGGTGATCGGTTGTTCTCTGCAACAACCTATGAAACGCATGTATGCAAAAATGTGCAAATCCCTTTCCAGGCATAGTCGTTTATTGTGATTTCTTCCCAAGGTCACAAATACCTGAGTTGCACAGGAAGCTTCATTTGCTTTGCTGACATTGAGACTAGCATTTAGTAAAAATCTTTTATCATTTACTTGTGCTGTATGCCCCATCACAGACAGTGGCTGAAATAGACATGCCAACCAAAAGTTTAAACTCTGTACCGGAGCATGTGTCTTTTGCCTTAATTTCCAGAATGAACTACGCTTTTAAAGGCAGACAAAGCAAACTCAGAGGAAGCATGGCAGCACTGGAGATGCTCTACTGAATGTTGGGTCTCTTTGTTGTCGTTCTCTTCCTTTTTCTTTTTTATTTGTTTTTGTTTTTGCTTTGTTTTCAGGTAGTCCTTCTTGGAGTAGATGCGCCAAAAAGGCAGGTGATAGTTGAGACTAGAAATTGATTTCGAGGGAAGGATGACTCCAAACAGCATGCACTTTCTGACCCGTGTCCCTATTCAGTGGTTTTCTGGTTCTCTCACCCGAATGGTGAGACGGGGTGAATGGCGAGCTTGTATCAGAATTGAACTGCATAACAAGCAATAAATCTTAGTGGAGAAATGACCTTGTCTTCCCCAGAAGGAGCTTCCAGAGTTCAGTTGCTTATATCAGTCAGATCAGCGTTGTTTCTTGGAGTCAGGACAGACCATGAGCAGCCACTTTAATAAGCTACCAGAAGGATGTGATCCAAGAGTAGCAAGATGATCTCTCTAGTAAATGAAGAGAGACGTTATTATTAAAACTTTGGTGACCTGTGTTCTAGGAGTACTGAAGGTGAAGTCCCTTTTTAATTGTCTTTTTTTTTTTGTATTTTCATATTTAGGGTCAAATGATGTCATTCGTTCCATAATCACATCAGTTTCCTTCTCCATGTTACCTGTCTTTCTGCATGGTTCCACTGAATTTATGCTATCTGAACTGATTAATTCAGTTTCTTGTTTGGACCCTGGCCTCTTTTCCTCTTCATATTGGTACTTTTTTTTTCTGAAGTCCTCTCTACGTTTCATTCCCGTGAATGGTGAGCTCATGGAATTACAAACAATCTGCTATGGTATAAGATGACTAAACTACAGGGGAAAGGTCAACACCAGTAGAAAAGAAATCTGTTTGGGGTCTAGTTCACTATTGCTCTTCTACTGTGCCTGGTGTTTATGGAAGAGTCTAGACAGCGTAGACTAGAAGAGACTAGACAGGGTAGACTACTTGTGAACGTTCCTTCTTCCAGCGGATCAATAGCAATCAACCCACAAGAAGCACCAGACGATGGCCAAAGGGAAAGGGTACTTAGATATGGGGAGCACTCACTATGTCTTCTGCTGAGTCACTACGAACTACTATACTGCGATGTGGAAGGCTACAACTCCGTCATCCAGAGGCCACCGGAGAGCTAAGCTTCTAGGAGTCCTTCCATCTCTTTCCTTGTTAGTCAAAGGTAGTGTCGTTCCCTGCTGAGCGGCACCCTGGACACTGCAGATTCCCTTCTGGACCGTCTCAGGGCAATCTTTGAGAGCTATATGGTAGGTAGATTTAGAAATTAGTCCAACTGGAAGAATGAAAGCTCTAGGATAAAAAGAAAATTTAGAAATTGAATGTGCAGAAGGTGGAATGGGTGATGTCTGAGACGCCAGGAGAAGGCTGAAAGGAGGCCATTAGGGACTCAGTTCCTGCTGTTCTAACTTAGCACTTCATGCTCTTTCCTTCACCCTTATGCAATCCCTCCATTCAAGAATATACAATTGTTAATTGAATGCCCTGGTTAAAGAAGACAATTTGTAGAAGACAATTTGTATTGGGTAAAACTATGAATGAATACTTTGTAACATTCTGGCATGTAATATTAACTGGTGGCATGTTTGAATCTTTACAGAGCCAAGTTTTATAAACTCTGGAAAGGTACTATATATTTACTCTATAGAAAAGGGCTTTAGCTAGACTCTCATTTCACAAATAGCTTTCTCGCTAACTGCTTCAATTGTTTCCCCCTTTTCTGGAACATTAACTTAAATAGAATAGGTCTTGATCTCGGGGGTAATTTTCATTTAGTTGGGTGTTAATTGTTTTCACAGGTAGAGAGACCCCAGGATATGCCATTTTCACAGTTTCTCCTCTCGCGTTGCCGGTCTCTGTTTCCATCTGGCTACAAGAGACTATTATTAAACATCCATGTTTTCCTTTAACTCCCAACAACTCCTTTTGAGAAAAAAAGCTCTCACCTTTCCCGTTAATTTCTTATGGAATTCTAAAACAAATATCCTGATGGCTTCCTTCACATGTCATGATATTTTGTTTCTGTCATTTTGAAACATTAAATGATTCAGGGTTTGTAATTATGCTTTAGCAAGTGATAATAATATGATGAAAATAATATTTTACCCATTCCATTGATGTTTCAATTTGGTATTTCTCTGTTGCCTTAGAACATATCTAGCCTTCGTCTCTGACTCTCGACCTGGCTATTTATGATTTCCCTAGGAGTGGATACAACTTCGATAGAAATAATAAACCAGCAGAAGTCTTATTGTACATTCCATCTGCATCTTACCCATCAAAATATACCTGAGTTGGGTGTAATACAAATAGGCAGAAGCAATAGAACAGAGATCCACATCCAATTTGTACTGTTAAATCAGTAAACATTAACTTCTCATGGTTTGGAGTCTGGAAAGTCTACCATCAAGATACTGTTGCTGGGTGATGGCCTTCTTATTTTATTATCACCTGGTAGATGCTGAAAAGAGAAAAGTACCGTTCGCTTCATCTTACTCCAGCAACCCCAAGAGGAGAATTGACAAACAGTGTTGTGCAGGGAAGTCATTGCATCCAAATGTGGAATGTGTTTCAAGCTGTAGAATGGCATTAGAATATCAGCTGTGGCTTTTATGTGTGAGGAAAGAGAAAGAATTAATCCATAGCCTCTTTATTTAATTCTTTGGTTTTCTTTGCTTTCCTTTTAATGTACTTTTTCCCCCTCTCTGAGCTGTTTGCAAGATGAACTTTAGTATAAATGCACTGTTTAAGGGGAAATGCCAACTCTTAGTCATCTAGAAAAAAATACTTCACTCTGACCTAAGATTAAAGCATATAGATAGCAACAGGGAGCCCAGATTGGAAATAGATCTAGTTTCTGAATCCTCCATTACCAATAGATAAAATAGATGTCCGTGGGCTTATTGGTAGCAACGGGAGATGGGAAGTCTCCCCCACATCATCTACCTCTTCACTTCCTCTCTTCCCAGAGGGTTTTAAGATTACTAGTGCCCTAATTTTCCCATTACCAGAACATCCCAATATTGCCCTTTATTGTTAAAGAAATGGGAACTGCAAACACATCCACCCCAACCCAAATCCCTTCGCCTATGGCTCCATTGTTATTTCCTAAGAGGATTTCCTTAAAATGTGAACTGAAGTAAGAGATCAATATAGCCAGGAGACAGAAAAATGGGATCCTATAAAGGTTATTTTCTTTTTATTGTTATCACCTTAACTCAAATTTACCAGAAGGTGTGGACGAGCAGCTGGCGATGACCTACCTCCCTTCCCCCTGACACCTCACCAGTCACTGGAGAAGCCTCACTTGGAAGCTGCAGTTAAAGCCATCTGGGGGTGGCTCTGGGGCCCACTGTTCAAGGAAGCTGGGAAATGTTCCCTCATCCAAGTCTCTGCAGCACCCAAGAAGGAGGCGCGTGCTTTGGTCCGTGTCTGGCTGCTCCTATCGACACAGAATGAGCATTCCACTTCACTGTGAGTCTGTCAGGCAGTCTAGCAAGCAGGAACTCCCTCGGGGAAGGAGAATGTGGGTGACAATGGCTGCCTATATCCTGCCAGTGTGTCTTTGGATGCAGCCCACTTTTGTTGACACGAAAAGCACTCACAATATTTTGTTGTTGTACTTTTCCCAGAAATAGCTCTAGCAACCTGGAGACCTCAGAGTTCACAACTGGTGAAAGGGTCAGCAGGCAGTTTGGCAGATTGTTGACTTAATGGTTCAATGCCCCCACACATGCACTGAAAACATTCAACAAACCAATAAGCAAGCAAGTCAGAGAGAGAAGATGGATCTACTGGCTTGCTCGGCAATGACACCTTTCATATTGTGAAAACATGAGATTATCATTTTTTTTCTTTCTTTTTTTTTTGTTGGCTATTCTTCAGAGATATCTGAAAAATGAGTTAAGATCTGTAACTAGTAGAGAGTGACCAGAGGAAGACATATGGATGTGAAAAAGGCACAGGACAAGTGTCAGGGCCACATCTCTCCATAAAGCAAAGAAAGTCTGTTCATCTCCCAGGCAGTTAGCAGCTTTATTTATGTTTGTTTTCTCTTATTGAACATATTAGATGTGCTACATAACTCAGCAAAATAATAAAATATTACGGTGTCTTTGTACCTTTGTTTAACGAATAACATATTTTTTCTTGTCAGGAGTCACATCATATTAAACCTAAACCACTAATTAGTTAAACAGTTTATCAATTCAAATATTTTTGATTCAAATCACTAAGAAAATTGGACACGTTATAAGTCAATTTAATCCAATTAGTGAATTTTATCAATTGACCATGTAATTTGGATAAATTCCAATTTCTTACTGTGGTTGTTTTCATTAAGGAACACATTTTGAGATGGCTTACACTGGTGTGTCATTTAAACTTTTTTCTGTTTTTTGAAGAAGAATTTGGCAACTTTTCCCGAGCAGTACATTTCTGTGGTGCTGGGGATGAGTCAGCTGGAAGGGAAATCAAGAGGATCCCATCTTGGAGCAGGTCAGAGAAGAAATTCAGTGATCAAGCAGAAGTGTTAGCAGGCATGCACACTTTGTCCCTGTCAGAAGCAGGGAGGCCAAAATCCTTGGTCTATCGTTCCGGTGGCTTTGTAAATGTCCGGATGGAGAGAAGGGAAACCTGTTCTTTCATTGGTTTCTATTTTTGTTTTTTTTTTTCTCATGCAATAGCCAGCTTTATTCAGAGCATTGGTTTCTATTTTCATTAGAAGGAGAAGAATAAAATCTGAGAACGAGAAATGGTAAGAACATCACGGGGATGGGGAGAGACCCTACACTGCCCTGCTAGGGCACACAGGGAGCAAACAGCTCCCAGCTGAAGATGCAATCTCTTCAGGGGACATTGGTGTTGTGACTCCAGGGCTTCTGCTTTGGCTGTATGCTCCTCATCACAGTCTCAGAGACGCATCAGTGGGTCCTTTACATTTCAGAAACACCTGGAAAGGGGACTGAGAGGTGAACTTCGTGTTGTGCCCTGGAGACCTTGAGTGTGCTCTTGGACAGACACCCATGTGTGAATAATGACAGCCCGCTTGTCTTCCTTTCCCCTCCCTGCCCTTTGCGTCCTCTCATCCACACATCAGAGGCTCTCTCCAGTTTCTTCTCTTAGTATTCCTCTTCCACTTTCTTCCCTTTTTCTTCCATGACCTCTTTTCCTGACTTGTTGTCTTTACTAATATGAACTCTTATTGCATTCTTCTGTTAGAAACAGAGAAAGGCTTTGGCAATTCACCCACATACACACACAAAAAAAATTAGTGCAAGTTATAAATCCATGCGCATGTACTGCTGCTGTGTAAATTCCCACATAAAATAGTCTCAAAGCATGGATTTAAAAGAAGCTATGCTCCTCTGCCCAGTACAAGCAAAGTAATTATAGTGGAAGAATAGTAAGAAACATATTGTTGAAATCAGAGTTCACTTAGGAGCAACTGGTCCCAGAATAGTCAAGTCATCAGGTCCATGGTGGCCACCAATGGAATGGAAATAGACAGAGAGGTTGGTGGGTAACTTATAGAGAACTCCCTAGAGTGTATGTGGGAGCTGTGTCTACAGTGACAACAGGGTCCAAGCTCTACGTCTTTCCATTCCAAAGATTTCAGAAGTGGGAGAAAAAAGCAGCAAACTGCACACTCCGAAAGTCAAGAATGGGGCCAGTTCCTAGCAGCTGCACATGGTAGAGGAGCTACCTAAATCCATTGTGAGGCAGCAGCTGAGAGAGAACAGACCACAATGCAAAGGGTAGAGGAGGTGATACCCTGCTCTCTCATCTCAAACTCCCAACCTATTAAGTGTGCTGCTCTTTTATCTTTTCATATTCAAAGGTTGAACTGAGCCTTCGGTTTAATGGTGGTGGAGAAAACTGGATAAAGACGCGCAATTTGTTTCTGAAGGAGTAAGAATCGCACCACGTTTGGGTCAGTGTATGGGGCAGGGGAGACTATCAATTCTAAAGGCGGGCTTCACCTGCAAGAGAATCGCATAGCTTTGGGAATGAATTGCAGCTTCTCTGGAATAAGAGCTGGAGGAGGTCTAATAAACACACTCATGCAAAGTGCTGCCTACGCTAGCGAAAGGCCTCAAGGACTCACAGTTCACTCAGGAAGGATCTAAGCGCTTAGAAGTCAACAAAATATTTTTCAGGGCTTAAAATAACATTATTCTGGGAGTTAATTGCAAGTATAATTCTTCTTTGAAAGAACATAAGGACCAGCAGATAAACTCGAAGACAGACGTTGCAGCAAGGGCTTGATACAGTTATGATCAAGTGTGTTCATTGATGTTTATGAAGAAAGACATTCACTAAATTTAATGGAACTAGATTGGAGAAGTTCTGCCTGTGTAAGAATGGGAAGGAGACAGAACTGAGAACAGGGCGGGAGAAGGATTTCCTTTGAACTAAAACTTTGTCTCGGAGTTCAAGAGAAAACAAACGAACCAACCAGTAAGCAGGAGCTAGGAGCTCCTGGGAACCTCGGGCATACTCTAGAGCAGCGTTTGGATGGGACCCAGCTAATACATGCACTGTAAAGGTCTCCAATGGATGCAGATGTCTTCCCAGAGATGAGTTGTACCAGGATGTATACACAGGCTTGCAGTAACTTCAGATCCTCTAGCAGGTTCCAAACGTTGTGCTAGAATCAAGCTTTCCTTCTAGCAGACATTTAATCTTCTCATTTCCCTTCCCACAACACAGCTAGTTGGATCTATGTGAGACTATAGGTCTCTCTCTCTCTCTCTCTCTCTCTCTCTCTCTCTCTCTCTCTCTGTGTGTGTGTGTGTAATTTTTCCCCAGGCGCACCAATAGGGGAAAAGTGAATTCTAATAGTAGGATGTTTTTATTAGAATATAATTTTCAAAAATATTATTATTTGTTAATTGCATACACTCTAAGAAGTGAGTGTATATGTACATACTGATGAATTTTTAAAAGAAAATTCAAAACCAACTTCCGTACAAATATATTTACATACTATGGTCATTAAATTGTATACATTTCCTTTAACTTGTTCTTATGCTTACAGGCTTAGTAGACAAGAAGGAATGAGTAAATGTCAACACTGTGTGACCACACGATGCTTAAGTCTGGAACCTTTACATTTTGATCCTTGAAGGTTTAAGAGCCCAGAACAAAAGAGTCCTCAACTGTCTGCCTACAAAGTACCAGAAAATAGGAGACTAGTCACACTGCTAAAATACTTCTCCATTCTGTGTCCAGTCTCCCAAGAAAAAAAGCAGATTTCTGCTTCCATTTCAGACAGAAAAGGAGAAGTCCCTTGGAGAACTGGTACTCCCTTTAGAGGCTGCTGCTGGGATATCTTTCCCCGAAGTCTGTGTCACAGGCAGAGATGGCCCACTCACTGTGCCCCCCATGATGTCTCTCAATTTCCCCATCTCCTCTTTTGTCCAGTGGAACAACCAAAACCTCATAAAATAATAGATACCAGTGTTTTAGAGTAACTAAAACTGCCTACTTCTAACTTAGCTTTGTTTATCTTCTGAATTATTTTTTGCCTACATTATAATGAATAATTACTTTCTAGGTAGACTAAAGCCTTGCAAATACTGGGAAGCTTGTTGCGGGGTTCATGATGGACATAATACCAGGAAAGTTATTCATAGTTTAGATCAAAACGATGCAACATATATGAAGGGAACTCTAAGGCAAGGATTGTATTAAACTACAGAAACAGATGAATTGATGCAGGAAATCACTATTATATACCTGTATAATGAAATAATCCGGTGCAAGCACTATTGGTGTTTAAGGTGATATAAACTACTCAGTCAAAATCCTTTCAGTCATCCACCTAATGTGATGTCATATATATATATCACATATATATATATATATATATATATATATATATATAGTAATGATGATAGAATTAAGTTAACCACTTAGTGGTCAAATGTTTTCACTCAAAACTATTTGAGAAATGCAGATTGTGTAATATCTAAGACGATATGCATCTTCTAGATTCTGACATGCAAAAGTTGAGAAAGTAATGAATGAACTTTGTATTATGGATTTATCACTCCTTGATAACAGAAAATTGGTAATTTAAACAAAAGGACATTTTCAGAGAAAATGGCCAACCTATTTCATTGTTCATAAAGCACAAGAGACACACAGCAATTTCTGGTTTATAAAGCAATTGTTTAGAAAATGAAGCAATCTAGAGCTAAAATGATGACATCGTAAACGATCTTGATGAAGTCTTAGCTGACACAAACGTCAATATAAGAAGAGATGTCCTCCTAATTAGCGCCCCAGTGTAGTCTTTTCAAATCAGTGTCAGTCTCAGTGACAAAAGCCATAAAATAAAGAAACACAGCTTAGGCAGATGCATAGAATAATGTGGTCTGGTAATACAAATTCAGTTCCCGGCACCCAAATCCTGGACAGAGAGAACCAATTCCCCCCGGTTTTCTTCTGACCCTCCCGGATGCACTGTTGTATATATACTTTTCCCACATGCAAGAAACATAATTTTTTAAAAGGGAGTTTAGATCACATAGTCAAAGAGATACAAATGGCAAATAGTAAAAAACTTGTAAGAGACAGATTAAGATGCTGAGAATATTTGGGAAGAGGTATGTGTTCATGAGCTAAAATGTGCTATAAAAGAAGATGCTGGGGAGCTAGGTGTAATGGTGCGTGCCTTTAATCCCCCACACTCAGGATGTAGTGGCAGACAGATATCTGAGTGGTGTCCCGTGCCCCCCACCCAACCCCCAGCCTGGTCCACATAGGGAGTTCCAGGAAAGTCAAGGCTACATAATGAGACGTTGTCTCTTTTTTTAAAAGGTTAAAAAAAAAATGCCAGGTGGGGAGCTAGGGACACGGGGAATGAGGACTAAACTCCTTATATAAATTTATGAAAGTGTCGAAGAACCAAATTTTTATAATATTACTATAATTATCATAAACCCTTAATATAAAATCTGGGCTACCACAGAAAAAGTCTTTGGTATGCACAGAGGGGAAGTTTCCCAAGTGTGGTGAGATAAGCCAGACTTACAAACACATTGCATGCTTTTTCTCAGACACGAAACTTTGGGAGCAAACTGTGGACAGGAAGCTAAAGGAGGAAGTTGTAAAACTATAGAAGAGTCAAGGGGAGCAGGAGGTGAGTAAGAGGGTGGTAAATATGACGACTTCGTATGACATACAGTACGAAAATGTCACAATGAGTACACGACTTTATACAATTAATGCACGATAATTTAAAAAAGTAAGAAGGGAAACACGGTGTCAAAAAATAACCTTCATCCTGTGTTTTACCAAGAAGTCCAAAGAAAAGCTTCTGCTGTGAAGGGAAGTGGAGCTCAGATGACATTGTTTTTCCTTCACCGTTTTCTATGACAGAAAATACACTATTAGCGGGGAAGGGCAGGATATAACATTTGATGGCAAAAAGGAGACATTAGCACAGAAAAGCCTTGGTGGTTTGGATTACTATCTCTGAAAGAAAAGGGGGTTAGCTGATTTTGTTAAAAACCGCTGAAGTTCGGACAGTATGCGCTACCTGGCTTCAGTTCCGCCAGCGCTGCAGACTCCATATGCTCTTACTTGTGCTTTGCTTTCAGCAAAATGATGGCGGTGGGGGACTTCCGTTAGCAGCCGTGCTTTGGCCTAGTGAAATAAAGGGTGCAAAGCCGTATTACTTACCAGTTTCAGCTTCTATTGCTTCATAAATTCCTGCAACTTTAGTCATTAGAATTTTCCCATTTTTGAAATTATTTTGAGTAAGAAGATAAACAGGACATAAAATAGAAATGAATATACAGCTGACAGCATGTCACTTCTAGCCTTCTGGCCTGTTTAAAATTCATTTTTCCCTAGAAAGACACAGTTGTGCATATCTTCTGGAATTATTATCTTTTTAAAGAATAGCATATATAATTAATTTGTAACTTGTTTCAATAGCAATATAGGTGTGTGTGTGTGTGTGTGTGTGTGTGTGTGTGTGTGTGTGTGTGTATGTGTGTGTGTATCTACCAGGATATGAAAAAAATCTTTCTATTTTGGTTTGCCTACTTGTTTTTCAGGATTTTACAATGTATCCCAAGCTGAACTTGAACTCACTGTCTAGCCCATGCTAACCTCAAGCATGGTTATTTTTGCCTCACCAACCCCAGCACTGGAACTACAGATACTCACCATCATATGCAGCTGGGAGAAAAGATCTTCACTATATTTTTAGTTGAACTTAAATCTAGATACCAAGATTATTTATTGATGTGCCTACAGCAACAGTGTGGAAAATTCTTAAGACTTCTTCTAGGATGAAATTTTGTATAAGAAAAATGATGCTTCAATAGTTTATAATTTGGAAAAAATCATTTTAAGCTTACAGGCTGGTGATCTGGACTTCTGACTCAAGTTCCTTCTTTAGACCTGGGCTGCAGTCAGCAACATGTTTTGGATTAGATGCACAAGAACTAGACGTGGTGTGAAATTCCTAAGGAAAAGTCATTCCAAACCTCCTCACTCTCCAGACCGACATAGTGGAGGAGCACTGTATCTCCTGTGCTGTTGAGTCTAAAGAGCCGGGTTCTCTGTTCTGGGTTCTCTGTCTGAGCAGACTAGGGAGAGGACAGGAGAGGTTCAAGTGAGGCTCAGCCCTGATCCAACAGGCTTATCCACAGGACAGAAATTAATGACCTTCGGAGATTCTCTACCCAGGTGTAAGGTTTTATCTCTTAGTACTTCCTGAGACCTTTGATAACAAAATGGAGAATTTGCAATTTATCAACAAAGTCAACAGAGGCTGGAACAGGAATGGAATCTTAGTGGATCCAATCCAATTGATATTATAAAGCAAACACGTTTAATTCCAAAAACAATGGAAAATACTGATTCCCTGGGTACATAAAAATGAACCTGGCTTAATTACTCACATAGAGAAAAGTTGGATATTTCTGAAGACGAAAGCAGATAGATGTATTCTTCTGGATATACAGGAGGCTTTTCCAGCCTGAAGACTTGGACTTGGTTTGCTCCAGAGGTGATCCACGACATACCTGTAGAGGTGATCCTGTTTTTTTCTGCTAACGTTTTTTCCTGGCATTGCTGTTGGATCTGCCCTGTCTTCCGGACTCGGCAACCACAGCTTCTTCATTTCTTTGCCTCCTTTACTTCTGTCCTCCCGCTGAGCACCATGCTACCCCCAGGACTATAAGTATGTTAAGGAATCTCCTATAATGTTCCCTCTTTCACAATACGACCTCCTGCTTGTCTGTCTCCCAAGAATTTCCGTGGGGCTGGAGAGATAGCTAAGTAGTTCAGAATACCAACTGTAGGGAGGTCAGTGGTGACACTCACCTTGAATCTCAGTACTTGGGAGGCAAGGACAGGTGGATCTCTGAGTTTGAGGCCAGCCTGGTCTACAGAGTGAGTTCCAGGACAGCTGGGGATACGTAGAAAAACCCCGTCTCAAAATCAAACAAACAATAAAAGAATGCCAGCTGCTCTTCCAAGAGATCTGAGTTTGACTGCCAGCTTGAAACTCCAGCTCTAGGACATCTGACAGCCAACAACTTTTTCTTGCCTTTGTGGGCACTCTGATCACATGGACACCCCCCACACACACACACACACAATAGGGTTAAAAAACAGAACTTCTGTATTATTCTACATCTGTTCTAGATTGCAGATTGCTTGCATGCACACACTCACACACACACTCATTCATGCACACACACACCATCAAAGAAAATTGAAAAGGAAGAAGCCTGGTCATTGTGTTCATTGTTTTCTTTTTTAACTTAATGTGCGTGTGTGTGTGTGTGTGTGTGTGTGTGTATGTCTGTGGGCAGTAGCATGCGTGTGGAGATCAGACACCATTATCAGGTAGTCTTCAAGCACTGACTTCCACTGTGTCTTTTGTTTAGTTTTGTTTTGTTGTTTGAGGATTTTTTTGTTTGTTTGTTTGTTTTATTTTTGAGACATCTCTCACTGTCCTGAAACTTTAAAACGTTCTGTCTAATTTCTTCCAGTTCTACAAACTCTCTTTGACATTATAGTTTGCTGTCTCTTGTTTGAAGTAAGGCAGCTCCTGCTTACGGTGTAGTCTGATGTCACAACCTTGCCTTCGGTTCTCCTGTCCCTTTGTGATGTCCTGGCTTATGACTCAGCCAGTTATGACCCTGAAACTCCTTTGCTCCTACCTCATAAATCATCCCACCTTGAATCTTCTACATGATCTCAAAACCTGGCCATTGATTTCACCGCTATTGGAAGGCTGCTCTGCCCATGCCTCGTCCTTGTTCTTCCTCTTCTTAGTGCTTTCTTCTGTTGTCTCGATTCTGACGAGTTAGCCATTAACATCACATGATCCTAGGTCCTTCCTTCTCTCAGGGTTTTGCCACCATTGTGTGTTCTCCAAGCACGTCACCCCCGCTGTAACAGGACTCCACAGCTTATCACACCAAATCACTCTTTCAAAAACCAGTTCGCTCTATGAGATGAATGTACATTCGTCATCTCAGGCTGATATTCAAGATATAATAGACTGAGCAGTTTAAACTCATGAGAAGAGATTTCTCTCATGGTTCTAGAGGTCAAGAAGTCTTAGACTCCATTGCAGATGAGAGTTTTATTCCTGACTTGCAGAAGACTGAGTCTTCACCAAGCCTTCAGGGGCAAGAGAGAGGGAAAGTAAGCCTTTGCTGTCTCTCTGGAGAAAGGCTCTAACTGCTCAGGAAGCTGCCCAGCTCCCTCATCATGCATTCATCCAAGACGAATTACTCTCCAAAACCACCATGTCAAATACCAATTCCTGGGCTTATGACTTTAACATATAAGTCTGGAAGAGATACAAATCTCTAGTCTTCAACGAACTTTCAAACTTTGTTTATTTTAGCTTATTTATCTTCACTTACCTCTGCCCTTCTTCTCAATAAGTCCTTGCATCCGTGCTTTCTTCCTGATGCCTCTGTTCTCATGACCTCCTTACTAGCCTGGTCTCTCTTGAATTTACAGAAATCTTACTGATTTCCATGACGTTGCTGTTCTTCTGTAATGCTCAACTTGTGTATTTTCCTTAACTGCTTGTCTGCACGCATAGAGGGGAGTGGCTCTGTCACCGCTACACTTACACCGAGGTTCTCTTGGAATGTTGAAATCATATCTTGAATATTTTCCCAATGAACAAGTCAGGTCTGGGAAAATAATTGGTGGCTACATTTCTCTTCAGACCATCCTTCACCCCAGAGTACTTCACGAGTGTCTACTTTGGACTTCCAGTTAAATACTCTTTTTCTATCTCATTTTAACTCTCCCCAACACCTGAATGTCAAGACCTCTTTTGGAAAGTCTTGATGTTTTCCTTTATCTTTCTAACTATACAGCTAGGATCTACCTCACTCTGGCTTACGAGTCACTCAAGAGCTATGGCTTGTGCCTAAATGTCAACATTTTCATTCATGTTTCAGTGAGTAACTGAGAGCTAGAGTAAACGCACAACATCCCTTCAACTTCCTCCAATTTCAAAACATCCCAAGGAGGCAAAAGACAGAATTAGACAACAATTGATTACTTCTCTTCCTCACTGTCTTAGCCTGGTGTCTGACAACAGCAAGCACTAAATAATTGGGCTGAGTGAAGAATGAACTAATTTTCGAGACGAATGTTGAAAGCAGTCAGCATAGAAATGGGAATCCATATAGGCAGACTTCGGATCTCTAACCATCTTCAGTAAGTCCTTCACTTTCTAGAGGATGAATGGAAACTCATGGATACTAAAATGCTTGCCTTCAACAAACAAGAGTGGCCAACCCAGACAAGAGCTCAGACCAACCCTACCCCATACATTCCTTTATCCACAGTCTGTAATTTAGAACTCACAGATTAGAAGAGTTTCAATGGGCAATTTAGTGACATGTGGAAATATTTGGGTGAAAATACAGTAAAAACATAATAGCTGTGACAAGATCCTAGGTAAAACTGTACTCCAGAGGGCAATTTACTTTAGAATGAGGAGAAGTGAGAAGAAACGAAAAACAGAAGGGAGGAGGGAAGGAAAGAAGGATGGAAGGAAAGAAGATGGAAGGAAGGAAGGAAGGAAAGAAGGAAGGAAGGAAGGAAGGATTGAGGGAGGGCGAGAGGGAGGGAGGGAGGGAGGGAGGGAGGGAAGGAGGAAGGAAGGGTGAGGAGGATAGAAAGAAGGAAGGAATTCCCAGCTTTCTTATATGATTTTAGTAAAGATCTGCATTCAAACTAAAACGCCAACCAGGAGCACCTTGTATTCCAGCCAGGATCTGTTTTTTATTTTTGCCGCATCCGCTCCTGCATCTGTATTCTTGTCAATCTCTGAAGGGCTATAGGGAGTCGGTGGGGGTAAAAATCTCTGAACTCTCTGACAGTGGCTGAACCAAAATAACTCTCCAAAAACTGCAGCTTGTTTACATGGCTGCAGAAAGGGCAGACTGCTTTGACAGGCTTGTTACCCGCTGATCTGATATTTGAACCATATGCACGCTGAGACTTGGAGGAATGGCCAAAGCAGACAGTTGGGGGGATAACAGCCTGACACTGTTCCCCTGACTTTTCTGCTGAAGTTTGATAAAGGCCATCTTTCAGAAACACATAAATCTACTTACAGACAGAAAAAAAAAAGTCAAGGAATTCATTTTCTTTATGTGAGAGAGATTGTGTGTTTCCTTAAAACCTCTTCTACGCCCACCTTTAGGGGAAGTTGCTGGCATCCTTGTTCTTTCCAAGGTTGTCCCATATCTTCTCTTTTTCTTTGAATCCCTGCCTTGTTTCATCCAAACTAGAGGATAACAGCGCCTATTCCTTTATATATCTTGTTTTCAGAAACAATACCCTGTGGCGCTTCCATTATTTATTTTTTTTCTCCTTCTGTCAGTGACACAATGGTCTGCTGCTTGCCAAGAACTCTGCTTTTCCAAGTCAGTGATTCCATTTCCTACAGCATTTTCTCAGCGTTAATTGTGAAACAGAAAAGAAGGTGGATGATTGTTCGGCCACACGGTAACTGGGCTGCAAATTAATCCTGCTGGCCGTTGGAAAATGTTCAAGATGAACGCGCTCTGAATAGTTGATGAAAGCAATGGCCTTGATCATGATCCTGATAACGTCAGGGGTGAGTGTGATGGTTCACGCCAGCTGACAGCCAGAGAACACCTAGAATCACCTAGGAGACAAGATTCCCGGCACACCTGTAAGGAGTACCTAGATTAGTTTCCTATCGGGTATAATTGAGGAACAGTCCTTATTGGGCTAGATGATGTGAAAAGACCCACCCTGTGTGTAGACAGCACCGTTTCTGTGAGCTGAAGCTCTAGACTGAACAAGCTGAACACAATCATTTACAACTCTTGCTTCTTGGCTTTCATGTAAGATGATCTTCTCAAGTCCCTGCGGCCGGGACTTCCCCATTATGAAGGACAATAATTTTGAACTTTGTACCACAATAAACCATTCCTCCCTAAGGTTGCTTCTGTCGGGATATTTTGTTGCACTGATGAGGAAAGAACTAGAACAAGAAGAAGAAAGGTGCCAGTGATGTGGTGACAGCAACGTTTGCCTTCACAGCTGTCTTAACTTTTTGATTATTTTCTGGTATTTGAGCACCCCACATCAAAAAGAGGTACAGAGTCAGCGAGTTTCATATGCTTATATCACCCAAGTAGTCAGTGCATCAACCAGGATGTTCTTCCTAATATTTCCCTCAGCTCCTGCTGAGTCTGTCCCCGAAAGGGTTAGCATGGCTTCTCTCTTCAGGTTGGTGCATTTCAGGTCAGAACTTACACTCTTCATTCATTCTGCAAATAGCTATTGCACGCCTTCACCAAGGGATGCTGCAGAGCTAAGCAGAGGAGACGTGATGCCTTTCCTGAGTTGTAATTGAGGACACAGCTTTGTAATCTCCAGTTAACATGAAGAAGTCTGTTTGGATGGGCGTACATAGCACAGGCTGGAAAGAAGAGGGACAAACAACTTTTAGTAGAGCAAGGCAGAGAAGGTATGGAGACAAAAGTTCAGTAGGAAGCTATCTGAGTAGGAGAAGCTCAGCCAAGAAAGTATCTGGCCTGAGAGCCTCTGCATTGCTCCAGAGAATGACTCAAGGGAGAGTGTGACGCAGGAGAACGCAGTACTGACCTCAGAGAAGCATGAACACTAAGCAAACCATCACCCGGCAGTTTTTAAGGGTCATTCTTTGTAAGATTTTATTCTTTCTTTAGTAGTTTTAACAGAAGAATGACATGCTTAGCTGCTAGAAATATAATATCACTGAAAAGCCAAGGGAGAGGATTCAATAAGAGTGAGTGGCCTTTGAGGGTAGAATCAGCTAGGGCTCCGAACCAGAATGGAGCAGTGGTGAGCAAATGTAGGGCTGAATATGTAGTATGGAAGACAAGGATTCAGTGAGACACTTTTTTTTTTTTAAATGTAGGATCTAAAAGTTACTGAAACACTGGACTAAACAGTACAAATCAGGATGTGGTTTGTTGTCCCATTATTAAGCATCAAAATTACGTACTTTAGATCCTAAGAGTGAGTTAGAATTGATAACGTTTTGCTTAAGTGTAAGGGTATAAGGTGACATAGCAGAGAAGCACTATCACATCACTCTCACAAAAGGCAAGTTTCCTTGGTGACTCTCGTGTTGGGGTTGCTCAGTTTACATTTACAAGGATTAACCTTTCTTCCATTTTTTCCCTGGAAAAGTGGAGAATTAGATATGTCTCATAGTCTCGCCCCACTCCACAAAAAAAATTAATTTTGGTTGGAGACATACATAAATTCTGTCACCTCAATACAGAACACAAAGGAAGAGGAGAAGAAAGACAACAGGACTAAATAGTAATGAACGAGTATCCCAGAGTCAGAGTAGAAGTTAGAGAGAGCCGGGTGGTGGTGGCACACACCTTTAATCCCAGCACTCCAGAGGCAGAGGCAGGCAGATCTCTGTGAGTTCAAGGCCAGCCTGGTCTACAAGAGCTAGTTCCAGGACAGGCTCCACATCTATAGAAAAACCCTGTCTTGAAAATAAACAAAAAGCCAGAAAGAAAGGCTTACCTTTGAGGTTGGAAAACTAATCTAAGATAAAAATAAAATGAAACAAAATCAAAACAGAAAAGTCATTACAAAAAAGCATTTCCCAAAATTAAAATGTTATTTTTCTCTGTCCCCAAACAAGGTCTATGGCATCAAGAGACAGCTTTTGTCATTTTAATAGAAGTACTATCATTTTCCATTTGCTTTATCTCTTCCCACTGGCTTCAGTCTTCTAAGTTGGTTAGTATTTGAAACAAAGCCAATGTTAGTGTTCATACTAAAAAAGCCAATCCAAATAAACAAGGCAAGTCAATAGAATATCACCACTTATCACTTTCTCCAACCATATTTGGTCAGCGCGAGATGACGGCAGTGCAGGTGAGGATAATAATGTTCTTGCTCAGACCAGAAGGAGAACATGTTGGGATGTGTCTGTGTGAACACACAGAAAGATTTTCTGTGATATAAAGGCCAACCACATCTGTTCCCTACAGAAAACAGGTTATGATTGCAGGAACATGAGAATAATCATTCTTTAAGGGACATCAGAGTGAGACTTTGAACGTTGATGAAAAAGAGTGTGGAAAGGGACACAGATGCAAAATCTGCAAGTTAAATTTCGCAGGCAGATGTATATTAATGATATCCCTAGGCCGAGCGCTATACTGGGAGGTCATGGAATGTTGGCCCATCAGACTACATATGATAGAATAAGTTTAGAAACTTGCTTTGAGAATGCCTTAGCAGATCTTCAAGAGAGGAGGAAATTGCAGCATTATTGCATTATGAATGAGAGCAAATTAATGTTATTAATATTAATGACATTAACGAAAAGCTAATAGTACTTATTGTGTGACAGACGTTTAATAATTAATTCAATAATGATAATACAATATAATTCAGGCACTATTATCCTGGTACTATTTACCGCATTTATAAACTGAGAAGCCAAACAGAGAAGGACTTGGAGCAATTAATGTAACACATAGTTCAACATGAGCTAGGTGCTGCTGGAGACCTCTGTTGACGGAGGTTTCTGTCCCACCTGGTCCTGCAGTTGTTCAGTCCCAAACAAAACACACAGAGGTCTACATTAATTATAAATTGATTGGCCTAATAGCTCAGGCTTCTTATTAACTCTTATATCTTATATTAGCACATAATACTTGTCTGTGTTATCCTTTTGGCTTGGTACCTTTTTTTGGGCAAAGCAGTCACATCTTGCTTGCTCTGTGTCTGGCTTCCTCTTTGGCTGGGTGATGACAGTAGACTGAAACCTCCCTCTTCCCAGAACTCTCATTGCCCTGCCTCTACTTCCTGTCTGGTGGCCCTGCCTATACCTTCTGCCTGGCTATTGGCCAATCAGCACTTATTTAAAATACAAGTGACAGGGTGCAGACTATTGTCCCACAGCAGACCTCAACCTCAGAAGGTTGTCCTTTGGATGGTGACAGGAAAGGCAAAGAAAACTGAGAAGCTATAAACCTCTGGTCAGTACCAGGGACTGAACAATAGAGTTGACAGGAGTGGCCCATTGGTAAGTCTGTGGATGTCTTTGTAGGTCAACTTCAGTTTATTTAAAGAGAGAGGCTCTTACCTCTCCTGTAGAGACGGATCTCCCAAGCAGGCTTGAGTCAGCTTGGCCTTTGAACAGTGGAGTTCAGCTTCTAGGTGAGATATTGACTTTTCTTTTAATGATCATTCCCCTAATGACTCTCACAGTGTTTTGCTCCTGGAATAGCTCAGTCTGTGTGTTCTCCATGAAATTGGTGTAGCTACCTTTCTATGGTAATGTGTAACATGAGGGCCGGCTTGTTGGGGTTTCTATCCAGCCCGGTACCCCACAGCCGGCAAGTTCCAAAGAAAATCAATCACACAGAGATCTCTATAAGTTATAAAGCTGATTGGCCCATTAGGTCAGGCTTCTTATTAGCTCTTATAACTTATATTATCCCATTATCCTTATCTACATTAGCCACGTGGGCTCAGTACCTTTCTCAGTGTGACAGCTTACATGTTGCCTCTTCGGTGGTCTGCACAGGAATGCAGAGAGCTTCCTAGAATACTCCCAGTCTCTTTGCTCCACCTCTACTTCCTGTCTGGCTTTCCTGCCTATACTGCCTGCCTGGCCAATCAGCGTTTTATTAAAATATGATTGACAGAGTACAGATAATTCTCCCGCACCAGTAATGCATTAAATTCTTATTGCCCTGTGTGTGTGCCAGTGTTGACTTTTAGAAGAGTAAGAGTATGTGGCCATGTGCCATTGTGTAAGAAAGGGTATTTTTTGACTCCAGAATCCAAAGGAAGACAGATTGCCTCAAAGATCTTTCTCACCTGTATGACTAACACTTTAATGTCTCTTAGAAAGGATTCTGTCATCTGGATGGGTACCAAATAGTCATTATCTCTGGGGTAGATTTCTACCAATTGCCCAACCCCCTCCTCTGAGGATCTGTAATCTTTTCCTGATCATTGGAACCTAAGTGAGGATTCAATTCCACAAGGTCTTTCAAATTCCAACACTGTGGCAACACTCTGTGTGCACGTTTCCCAGTTCCTTTTCTCTAGGGAGCAGTGCTGTGCACTAGGCTGGTGTGAAAGGCATTCTGTAGCAGAGGGGAAGAACAGAGGCGTGGCTGGGTTGCTAATGAGAGATGATCATGACAGAAGAAGAAACTGTATGCAAAAATGTAAGGATACCAAAGAATTAATTTCCAAGGAACCGTAATTATTTCAGCTCACATGCCCAGTTAATTTCTTGATTCATTTAGCATAGCATCCCCAACTGTAGATTATCCAGTTCTCTCTCTCTCTCCCCTGCCCCCCCTCTCTGTGTGTGTGTGTGTGTGTGTGTATGTGTGTGTGTGTGTGTGTGTGTGTATCCTTTCTTCCTCCCTCCTTTTCCTACTTCCTTTTTCCTTTCCCCTTTTCTTTCAGTGGTGACAACTAAATACAGGGCCTACACATGAGACAAACACTCTGTCACTGAGTTATGATATGACTCAGTTTGAAATGGGGTCTCATTACCCTGGCTGTCCTCAAGTTCGCGCAAGTTGAACTTGTGGGACTCAATCCTTCTTGGTAGCTACAAGTACAGGGGCAAAAGCGTCTACCTGCCCAGTGTTTCATAGTTCTTTTTCTGTAACATGTTCATGTATGTACTGGGAAGCTGAATGCTTTTAAGAAATAGTAAAGATAAAACTGAATTTAAAACGGTCTTTCTATAAGAGCATCTTTAATACAACACCATACCCCATGACTCACTTAAGTGGAAACGAGCCCTTAAGACTTATTTCGTATTTTTACTAGATTGTGTAAATTTTCTTCTACACATCAAACTCAGCAAGTGTTGCTTCAACATCACAGTAAGGTTAAGGAAAACTGAAGTTAAAGAATCTAGTGCTAAAATTACAAATGGCATTATTGAGATAAATTTCACAAATGTGAAAACGTGTGCATTAACCGTATTATGTTTTATGAACTGGGGTTTGCGGAGGAACTACCAGAATGGAATCTGAAATGCATCTTTGATACCTACAGTACCCAAAGTCTTGACACTGAAGGAACAAAAGGAATTTGTAACCATCTGAATCAGGATTACTTCTTGGCCTTCCAAAAATATTTTCCAGAAAGGACCTGGATCAGCATCCTGGAACTGCTGGAGTCCCTTCAGCTGAACTTGTTTCTCACAATGCAGACATATTGTAAAAGCTGCATTTCTGAAAATTTTTTATGTAGAATTTCATTCTAGAAAACCAGTATTAGGATATTTTGGATGAGTTTCCTGGCTGATGATGCCTATCTGAGAATGATGGAAAAAAACATTGTTCTTCTCAGTGAGCTCGTTACTCAGTAGCTTTCTTTTATTTTAAAGTCACAACAACAAAGTACCACAGGATGTCATTAGTTTGGGACAGCTAAATAAAAATAAGAAAATGGGCTAGCTAAAAGTATTAGTGAGTAAATGCACTAGCAGCCAAGCCTAGTGACCTGAGCAAGAGCCCTGGGACATGCTAGGAGAAGAGAACTGGCATTCATATATGCATTGTGAATGTGTGCAAACACAGTTAATAAAAAATTAAAGAACACCTGAGAAAATTGGGAGCAAGGGGACCTTAGAGGAGGGTTGAAGAGGGAGGGGAGAGGCAGGAAGGGAAGCAGAGAAAAATGTAGAACTCAATAAAAATCAATAAACAATTAAAGAACATTAAACAGCCCATCCAGTTTACTTTCTTATATTTTCCCTTCAAACATGAAGTTATCTATACTGATGATTTTTTAAGCTTTTCAATGTATTATTTTAAAAAGAAATCTAAGCATATGTATAGAAGCTCCATTTCGTTTTCTGCTGTTCTGATTCTCCTATTTGAGATCAGGTGCTGCATTTTCACAGTGACTTGTCAAATTTGTCATGAACTGCTGAACCGCTTTCCAGACACTGAAAGCTATTTGGCCAATTAAAATCAGCCCTTTTTTCTTCTATAATTCTCATGATCATAACATTGACATATTTCCTGTTTAAAAGGTGGCTTTATGTCTTTCAAAAGAAGCAAAGAACTATCAAATTATGGTTCTCTCATTCCCAGAGGTAGGCACATTCTCGAGCATGGTGAACCAGGAACGCCTGTGTAACCGCTCCCTGGGCTAGACCTGCCGTGCACGGCAACTCTTTCTAGTTCTGGGACAAATGGAGGTTTTCAATGCTTGCTCAAACTCATACTGATAGTGGATAAAATGCATTCATAAATCATCCAGTATTAGCTTAATCTCTTCCTTATCCAATTAAAACAAAGAACAAGAAAAACCTCACACTTCCAAAGGGTCTAAAGACTAAACAGTTAAGTTCAGGGACCACCAAACAAAACCTGCTTTTTTTCTTCTACTTGAGACAACGTACCCCATATGCCCTGACAAAGCTTCTGACTGCCCTCTGTATCATTTCTTCCCTCTTTCTCTGTTGCTTAGTTTTTGTCTTGCCCTCTGCTTTTCTTCTGTACCTCAAGTCCAGGTTCACAGTCATCTTTCTTCTTTGAGTAGCAGGATTGTGTTGGGCATCGGAAGTGCTCTGTCTTCCTGTACACTCAACCTCATTCCTCACAGAAGGGACTTCTTTGGCTTCCTGTTGGAACTGCATGAAGGTTTGCCCATTGTGCCTGAATCCACTGCTATTCAGATTAAGGATCTCAGCAACTAAATCTGGAGAACACACCCCTCAAAGCTCTACCTAGATTCCCCTAGCCCTGTGCTTAGACTGTCCAAATTCCTGTGAGTACCAACACCATGGATGGCACAGACAATGTCATTATGGTTCTAGCGGTTACACATAGAAACTAGCAACACAGTTCTCAAGTAGCTGGCTGCATTCGCTACTCCCACAGCTTGGCCAGTGAACCACGGAATGCAAGTGGACAAACTAACCAAGAGGTGGATGCAGCCAGGATGACTTCAGAAGCTGCCCTTTGTGAGTTGCATTTCTCCCATTCGAGTGTTATTTAAACTATTTTCTCTGAGGACACACATATATTCTTTTGAATACATCTGGATCTTAATTGTTCTTTTTCCTAGGACTCCAGATAACATCGATCCCAAACATTCTAATGACGTCTTACTTTATTACATATTTTACAAACATATAGGAAAGATGCACAGACATTACAATATTAAGACAAGAATATTATATATGTAAATGCTCCTTTCAAAAGTAGGATTTACATATATAATATGTAAATTGCCTGAGTGGGATGGTACCATGGGTCAAAACTGACCAGCTCAGTTACCACCCAGACCCACGTCCTGGACTTTGGGTCGACCCACCTAACATCTACACTATCTATGGCCTGCTGGAGCTCATGAAAAGAATGGTCCAACAGCCACAGGATCTCCATGACTGTGACAAACAGCAGGGTGTCTGAGAGGAGTTTCAATAAGGACTCTGTGATGACGGTGTGCCAGAGACCTTGAACCAGCCCAATGACTCATCGCAAAGAACATTTGTGGGTGGAGTTGATTGGACAAAAGGGTTTGATGCATGGCACACAGTGCCACTAGGACAAACGAAGAGGTCTTGGAGAGTGGAAAAGATGGGGGAGCAAGGTGGCTTTTGTTTTGTTTTGTTTGTAGTTAATTTGGGAGTTTTCCCTTTTGAGGAACTGCAGTGGTGAGAGGCAGATATGGAGGGATGGAGAGGTAAACAAGATTGGGTGCCTGATGTGAAATTCCCGATAAACCAATAAAGAATATGTTAGGAAATATAGATATATTATAGGAATGTTCTATGCTGTGGATCATATTCGGGTTCGAGCCTTTCTGACCCCGGTATTGTCTCTTCAACACGATCTCCTTCACAACTTTGCTCAGTTATCTACTTAAAAGGCCAATTTATTCAGAATTCTTGCTTGCTTAGAAATGTCTTCTGCTCTTCATCCATTCCAGGGGATTCTAGAATGTGATACAAGTTTAAGCAGGATGCTCCTTCTCTCGCTGTCATCTTCCTGTCACTAAACTGTGCAAGTCTAGGGCCACTGAACTTCTGTGCACTGGAGATTCTTGCTCATCTATATTCTCAGACTGTTCTTCAAGACTTCATGCCTGTATTTACTTTATATATATATAATATTATATATAATATATAGCTTATATTATATATAATATATAAATATATTATATATATTAATATATATTAATTTAAGGCATTCTGTGTGTGGACTTGTATCTATGAGTCCAGTGTCTATGGATACCAGAAGAGAGCCTCAGAAGCCTGGAGATGCAGTTACAGGCAGCTGTGAGCTGTCTAATGGGGAGTGTAGGGGCTGGACTACTTCTTCAGCCCTTGTACGTATTACATTGCAAAACTTTTTTCCAAGGACATTTTAGGTTGTTCAAACCAAATTGTTTATATTTATTTATTTATTTATCATTTATTTAAATAGAGACTCATGCACTTCAGTCTAGCCTCAAACTCAGTATGTAGACCAGGATAAGTATGAAATGCTGATCTTCCTGCCTCCGCCTTCTGGATGCTAAGATTAAAGACTTACGTGGCATGAAGTCCAGTTTTGTGACGCTGGGAATTCAGGCGGGTAGGCAAGCACTCTGCCAAAGAAGACTGTCCTCAGCCTGTGTAATGATTAATGTTAATTGTCAGCTGAACAGAATCAAGAATCATCTGGGGAAATTAGCGTCTGGCCATTGCTATGGGTTGTTATATTGTATGGGATGAGGTGGATGGACTGCCTGCTATAGGTAGGACCTCGGAGGGGTATAAGTGAAGACATACTGCATTCATCCTTCCTTTCTTCCTGAGTGTGGAAACCATGTTACCAGTGAGACACCTACCCCTAACACCATAGTATCGTCATGCCTTCTCAGTCATGGCAGACCGCATCTCCCTGGAACTCCAAGCCAAAATAAACAATTTCTCCCTTGATTTGCTTTGGTCAGGGTACTTTAACACAGCAGCTAAGAAAGAAATGAAATGATCTTCATTGAAAAATTAGAAAATATATGGGGGATTAATACCCCACATGTACATACCCCTCCCATTACTAATATCCCACAGGACATTAAAACAATGAACCTATTTTTCTTTGTCATAAATAATGTCACAGATTTGTTTTGGGGCTTGACTGTTCTATGGATTTGAACCACGTCCATCACCCTAGCACCAAACGGTGCTCTTCATTGCTATAAAATTGTTCTAGCTCTGCCTATTTAATCTCTTCCCCAACTTTTGACAACCATTTATACTTTTATGCCCTTCACAGCTTTGTCTTTTCTGATCTATCATGTATTTGTGATCATGCAGTATGTAACCACATATGTTTCTACCTTTACTTATAAATATGTGTTTGAGGTTCTACCATACAGCTTTATGAGTTGATAATTTATTTATTATTTTAGTGCTCTGAATAAATGTTTTCCATTTATTCATCTGTATACTGAAAGATATTTTGATGGTTTCCAAAATTTGACAATTAATAATAGATATAAAAATCCATATTCAAGTATTTCTTAATGAACATAGGCTTACACCTCTGTGTGTAAATACCAAGAAATGAGATTGTTGAATTGTATGCCAAGAGTATTCCTGTTTTTGAACATAGTCATTGAACTGCTGTTCAAAGTGCTTGTGTGGCCTTTATTCCCACTAGTACGGAATAAGTATTTCTGTCACCCTACATAACTGACAGTTTTCAGTGCGACCAGCATTCCAGGTATTGGTAATTAAATGAGTATGCCATGGTACTCATTCATGCTTTAATTAATATAATGTAGAGTGTCTTTACATGTGTTAAATGTTTATCTATATTCTTTGATGAGATCTTTGATCCTTGTTCAATCATTGATTTCCTTCTTATTGATTTTTAAGAATTCCTTGCCTGTTTTATCAGATGTGCTTTTTAAAATATGGTCTCCCTTTCTGTCTGTGACTTCTGTTTTCCCTCTCTTGAGAGTGTCTTTCACACAGCATACAGTTTTGACTACAATGGCCTCTGACTCACCAACTATTTCTTTCATGGGATGGACATTTAGTGTAATAGCTAAAAGTCCTCATATACTCCAAGTCATCTAGGTTTTCTCCTATTGGCTTTAAGAATTTCATAGTGCTGCACACCGTGCTGGGGTTATAACCTATTTTGAGTGAATCTTTACGCAGAGGATGGGGGTCTATGCCCAGTGGTTGCATTTCTCTTTGTTGAAGGCCCTCACTTTAGAATCTTAAATAGCCCACCCCAGGTGACAGGCAAGCTATGCATTAATAAATACATGCCAGCTATTCCAAATTGCACTCACCCTACTTCTTAAGAAGAAGATCCACCCTTTACCCAGATCCTATCACTTAACACACCCATTTTTTTTTCATTTTTTCTGTCATTGTTATGTTTTCTTAATTTCAAGCTTTTCTGAACCTGAGCTTGTATTTCTCCTGGCAGAAATGGTTCAGTGTTCATGTTGATTTTATAGAATATAGTTACAATGACTAACAAAGAGGTCTTACTGTTTACTCTGAAGGCTTCAGCTGATTGGATGAGGCCCCAGTGCACGATTAAAGGAAATCTCATTTACTTAAATTCAAGTGAGTGCAGATGCTAACTCAGTCCAGGAAAACATGCTCTCAGCATTAGCTAGGTTCATCCTTGGTTAAACACGTGAGTGCCCTGGTTTAGCCAGGTTGACTCATGTCAGGCAACATTGTCAACAGTCATGATATAAATAGATGAATTGAAAATATCCTTTGTTGTTGAGTAGTTTTTACTTAAAGAATTAACCTGCAACTGACTTTACGGAGGGTAAGAAAGAGTGAGCCAGAGAGCAAACAAGCACAGAATGTACATCCCTCAAGGGAGAATGCCACAAACACTGGACCAGAAGTATTGCTTAGTATCTGACACCAAGCAAGTTTCTCAGTGTACCTTGTTTTCTACCAAATGAGAGGAATAGTGCGGTGCTCATCACTTCTATTCTTCGTAGATATTCAAAATTCTTATTCTTCTCAGCCGTAGCTCCTTAAGAGCTGTGGAGGGCTGTGAGGCAGTGCAGGCAAAAGTCTGTCGATGGCTAGTGTATGCTTTTGACCCTACATCATCAGTTAAGAGAAACTTCATAGTCATCACCTTGGGAACACATTTTAAAATCCTCACAAGGAAGAACTCAACCCGAAACTAAAGGCGAAACTAAGATGGGAGAAAGTGCAATTTCTTATTAACTCAAGCAAGAAATCACTCATGAATTCAATTTCACTCTAATTGATTTAGTATGCAATCATGTATGTAAATATGTGTTTGTAGGTGTGTACCGGGCTTCCACTGATTTACTTAAAGGTGATTTACCAGTCAGTGTTTCTTGGAATGCCATGCCAATGTAGGAGACTAATAACAAAAGTTGAAATCAAAACCTTGCCATTGTCACATGCTGCATCCAGATCTCTGAGTGTTCCCACTCCCTTGATCGGACCAGTTCCTGACTTTATATCACACAATGACGAATCTTAGAAAGAACCAGGGATGTACTGGAACAAAAATAAAGCTGCCATTTCCTCTCTAGTCAGAGTGTCAGAACTCAGACATCAGTGATGATTTGAGAGTCGGCCATGTATTGTATCCCTGCTAACTGACATTTAGTAGCTCTAACCATAAAAATTATTTTTGAGTTTTTCTTGCATAGAAATAGAATCACTCACATCGTATTTTTGCTCTAGTGTGGGATTTTTCCATCCCTGGGCTATGCTGTATCAGCCACACTGATTATTTTATATGGAGTTGGGTCTTTATATACCAGTCCTTTATACTTCTTTCCTTGTGTGTGTGATGTGTGGCAAGTATGTGTATGTAGTACAGGCATGGGTCCTCATGCCACAGAGTTTGAGTAAAAGCCAGAGAACATACTGGTTATGTTCTTTTCATCCACTTGCTTGGAGACAGGCTATTTCTATTGTTAGCCTCTGCATGTGCCAGGACAACTGCCTGCATCCTTCAGGGGATTCTCATGCTTCTGCCTCCCATTTTTCCATGGGGACACAAGACTGCAGATATGTGATATTTTGCCCACCTTTTACACACACTGTGGGGATTTGAACTCAAGTTCACATGTTTTAATGACAACCTTACCCACTTAGCTGTCTCCCATCTCCTTTTTACTACCGTCTAAGAAAGAAACACACATAGCATCTCAGCCCCACCCCAAAATAATGGTTAAAAATCATCAGGTTATTTTGCTGGAAATACATTATTAAATAAAATGCTTTGAGTGCTTGGGGTATGCATTTTGAAATTCAAAAGTACCACGAAATAATTACTATAGGGAGAAAATTTATGTTTCAGAGGCATTAGACCTTTCATGACCTCTTTGAATGTAAATTGAATCAGTTTTAATAGAGAAGAGAGGTTCGCAGATTTACGGGCTCTGTGCTTTATATTACAAAACAGTTCTATGGAGAATACATTTGTGAGAGAGTGACTTCTGCAGGGATGAAACATTTGTGGATAGGATTTATTTGACAGCAAATTAACATGAGCTCAATTTTTAATTAATATATTGTGCATTTATAAAAGAGGCCATATATAAGGCAATAGCTTTTATTTGTTAATCTGCTCTAAACCTTCGATGTAGAGGTAAAAGCTCTACTTTTATTAATATAACCTCTGTAATGAATTTTATATATATATATACCCACGGCACTTACAGACAGGGTAAGAAGATTCAACTCATTGCACAACAAAAACGAAGCAAAGGCAGTCTCAGCAGGATGAAAACAAATATACATGCACAGGCAGGTTGATGAAAAGTTCATATATAGTGTATGAATTTCTTTAAAAGCACAAAACCCCAAGTAAACACTGCAATTGCATGAGTTGAAAACACACCTTACCATGAATGGGGAAAGTTACGATAAATACCAACTAAATTGAAGCAGCCCAATATAAATTCATATAGATAAATATTTTAGAAACATTGTAAAGTCGATATAAATAACAGCATGTAAAAAAATAATAAAATTAATAACAAAGAACATTGATGAATAAAATCATGAGCAGAATGCTCAATAAAATTTCAATAGGAAAAATAATGTTATTGATGCACAAATAGATGGATAAAGCAAGAGACTATGAAGGAAAGTCTAGTTCGGCCCAAATATATGAAAATATTTTGTGGGTGACAGAAAAGATTTTTAAATTTTTGAAAATACTGCAAATTATCCAAAAAGTTCTTCTAGGTCAAATTTTACACTTCTGGAAAGTTACTACTGGAAAATCATACCTTATTCTATTGTAGACCTTATAAATTTATTTTGAGTATATAATGCATGCAATAGCTAAATTAATTTTATTACATAGTTACTATTTTGGCACAGAGAAAGATTTTTGAAGATGCAGTAAAGTTATTAAGCAAAAATATATATGATATATGTTCCAAAGAATCATTGTCAAAAACAAAAGGCAAATTTTAAAATATCAGTACATGTAAATAAAAAACTTGGAAAGCCAATAACATGAAATTAAAACGTCAAACATGCAGAATATTTTATTTATGAGATTTGTAAAGTGGTTTGAAGTGATTTAATTTTTATTTCCAAGCTATAGGCTAGCAATATAACAGCAAGTGCTTTTTACAAAATCAGTCACTGCATGTAACTCTGGCTAATACCTGTACTTACAGAAATTTGTATTAAGAAAACAGTCAGAGATGTATGAAATTAAGATCCAGTACAATGATGTTTCTTGCTTGTGTGAGATAAAAATTGTTAATAATCAAAATTTTATAAATAGATTTTTTTAATGACATAATATGGTGACCACAAAACTCAACACTGTGTACCCACTAGAACAACATAGCAGAAGACTATGTTCACAACCTTTATTTAAAATTTCTATAAATCAATACAAATCAAAACTTATGAGACAGATTGGAAAAATGTTTTTCTTCCTCGTTTAGTATCCTGACTATGAACCACTGTTTAACAACTGAGAAAACACACATGAAGATGTAGGTTTCTCACGTTATTTTATTATTCAAACTAGCTAAAAATCCTGTCTCCAGAGGGACACCTTCTATTCTGTAACTGAGCAAGCCTTACCAGCCACTCAATATCAACATGAACCCCTGAACCAGACTGGATATCTCAGTTCCCAGCTTCATACAGTGGAGCAGTGTGTTGAATACTTCTCAAAATAAAACTTCCAAATATTCCAAGTATGTACACTGCACATGTGTGTGAGCATGAATGTTTACACACGTGCGTGAGTATGCATGCCACATATGTGTGCGAGTATGCACATTACACATGTATACGAGTATACATGTTATATACTGAGGTGTGTGTAGGAAGATAAAGACTCCAATAAGATTCAGAATTTGTAATTGCTTTCAGCTGTGGTTCAAGGCCTTTGACAATGGCAAACAAATCAACACCCTTCGTGAGCATTCCCCTGAACTTAACTAGAAGCGAATTATCTATTGCAAACTCATACTGAATGGTTAGCTCTGTGGGTCAGGGATCAATGATACTAAATACATTTTCTTTTCCTTTTGATTGGTTTCTCCGATGTTACAATCTGAAAATCAGACAAACGAATATGCAATCATTGTTAGTGCCCAAATGCAAAGGGAAGTTTGTGAGCAAAGTCCGATCACAAACAAAACTCCTTGTTTTAGTTTAAAAATAAAAGCTTACTGTTTTTGTTTGTGTTTTGAGCTGGAACGGATTTCGGATAAACTTTGGCACTGAAGCTTTTGCTCTACAGTACAGAATGTAATGCACGGGTGGGTTTATTCTCATCTGTTCTTTGGGATGTTGTCTAGCTTTCAGATTTCCACGGGAATTGTCAAAATAGCCTTCCCTGCACTTTGCAGATGGTGCATTTCTTCTTCCCCACATTCTCTCCAGGAGACTTCCCCTCATTCCACTCTCTACTGGCAAAGCTGCTTCGGCCGTGATTATCACGATTCTGTAAAAGAGGATGTAATTCGTCGAGTGACTATTTTGAGCCTGTCCACTAAATAAGTTCAGGATGAAGTCATTGGCGCAGAGGTGTCAGCTAATTGCAGAGGCAGACGGCAGAGAGAGCAGGCTGAGGGAGAGAGCACCCTTACCCCAAGGACAAGTCTTTGCTCTGACATTCCAGAGAATACACAAATGAGCTTGCCGACTAAATTGCCTTCCTCCTCCAATATATGATCCCCTTCTCCTGTGCTGCAGCCACATTTTAATGAGTTGGTAGGTAAATACACAGCACAGTTGGGAGAATTAGTTCATGCTTGCACGTTTGCAATATTGAGAGTGAAATGAAGATGCAGATAGCAATTTGAATCTAATTTTCCACCTTCCATGGATGAAGGGTCACAGAAGGAAGCCAAGAGGCACTTGGACATGGGGGCGGGGGTGGGAGGGGAGGCACCCAGACAAAAAAAAAAAACAAAAAAAACAAATGAGCTCAAAAAGATGGCCCTGTTCAGGGAGGCCAGCGAAGCGCAATTGACTTAGATTCAAGGGGGAAGGAGCTGTTTTCTCGTTGTAGGCCCTCAGGTTACGAGGGTTCATGCTGTTTGGGAACATTCAAATCTCGGGGTGACGCGCCATCCTGACCGCTCTGTGGCACCAGATGGAACCTAGGAGAACCAAGTGAAAGTGGAACCCAGCGACTTTCAGAGTCGAAAGGTGTGCGAGAGTCAGAGGTTTTCACTGCTGTGGAGAATAGAATCCAAAGCAGGCAGGTGAAATTGCTTCTCCGCCGTGAGGGTGCGGGCAGCTTACCACCACAGACACCTGCGTTTTGCTGGAGGTTTTAGACAGTACTGTTTAAAAACAAACAGATCTGTGTGAGAAGTAGAGAGGCGGTGTGGGTGGACAATGTGTCTACTGTCAATCTTCTTGAATTCTTGAAGACACCATCTTGCAGAACTAAGCATTTTATTTTTAAGCAGTTTTAAAATTAAAAAAAAATCCTAGAATAGTGTCCCCCAGGTCTTAAACTGAAGGAAGAAAATACACTTGAACACACACTACACGTACACAAAACACACACACACACACACACACACACACACACACTACAACATTCCAGGAGGAGAAGCAACTAGGACCCAGATCGCAGCTAGGTAAGACAGACTGTGAATGCTGTACACAAAATAAAGGTAGCAGAAAGGTGTCCCAGACTCCAATCTGCTGCTTTTATTCAGTAGTAACAAGTTTTAACTTTAAAGGAAAATCCACAAGTCAATAAACAGGTCATTTGAGACTGAGTCTTAATTCACTGCATATGTTTATCTAATCCAATCATTACACTGGTCTCTGAATATTATTGATTACCTATACTCTCCCCTTTTGGGTGTTTATTTCCTTTTCATTGTATAGCCTACACATGAAAATCATTTATCATCCTTAATAGCATCCTTCAGGACTGTATTGATGATCAAACAGAAGCCATCTGTTGGTCTTATGTGGATAAGTAACCAACAGTTCGTGTAGCTGACGACCCAATGCTTATGTTGGCATGATCAGGCAAGGAGGGATCCATTTATGGGTACCATAAGTGAACAGAAAGCAATTACAAGCTGACTATAAACATGTAGAGAGTTGGATAATAAATGGGGACTATCTGAGTAAAAGAGATTATGACTTCATGAAATTTTTATCGAATGGAATGAATAGACCCGAGTTACGGAATTCACCAGAGATTAAGAAAATCCATCATAAAACTATCTAAACAAGCAAATATTATGAAAACATCTCAAACAGACCTACCACACAGTGACAATGTTAAAAACTGAGAACTCTCTTTAGACGTCTCATCCTGACCTAGTCACAGCCAATTTCTAAGCCTTGAGTCTCACTCAGGACTTCAGTTTTTCATAATCTATTTTATGTTTTAGAAAGCTCCTAAACCAAATATTTTCATTTGGTTTAATATATTTACTTATTCAGCTGCTGTGAACTACCCACAGGGTCTTGCATAACTTAGACAAGAAGTCTATACCACTGGTCTACATCCCTATACCCAAATCAAAGATCTTTAAAGGTTTCCCTTAAATTTCCCTACTTCAAATTCCATTTTGCTGCTTTACTTTAACCTTAATGATAAAACGGGATTATTGTTGGTCACTTTAATTTTTAACATCTATTCCAGTCTCACATTCCATAATCCAGATATTCAGAGATATCTTTGATGATTATCTTATTCTCATATTTATATATCTGTGTTTTACTGAAGGCAATTCATAATTTTCCAAAATCATTTAACCTCAGCATATGAAAATGTTTGGATCTATAAATCCACTGAGTCTTATAAAGTAACTGCTTCATGGTTTATTTTCAGAAAGTTTCTGCAATTCATAGAAAGAATAAAAGAGTCAGCTATTTCAGGGACTCTCAAATCTTTATTTTCATGCATGGTTTGGGAATTTTGGGATGTACTGGATATTCTGACAGCCATCATGACGGCTCTCACTGTCCCTACCCCACACTGTGCCTGTTTGGGATATTTCTATAATCTAGCTAGCTACTTTGCCGTTTAGATAGGGACCACTCACTGTGACTTACTAGTTTAGATCGTGTTTAAAGAGGTCAGCCGTGTGTGTTTGCAGTTTTTTTTTATTTAACTAATAATAACTAAAAGAATAAAAGGAAATGTACTGAATGAAGCAGATCAAACTGTCGACTTTCAGCTTTACACGGGGCTTTGCTTTCAACCAGACAAGGGAAAAGCCAGAGGCAGATTGCTCTCAAGTTAGTTCCCCAAGTGTAGATACAGAGCCAGGGACACTTTAGCATAAAGAACAGAAATTAATACAGTATCTCTTCTTGCACAAGACCTAGGCAACCCAAATAGGGGAAGATCGCAGGATGCCCATACAGATGAATAATAGCTCATGGAAGGAGAATCATTCTTCTTAGGGGCTGTGGCCCCTGGCAGGTTTTCTAAGTTTCAGTTGATCCTCCAGACCTTTGTAAATATGGGCAACTCTAAAGGAATCTAATGATTTTAAAACAAATGACTAGACAAAAAAAGGAAAGAATAGAAAAGAAAGTAAGCAAAGAAAAGTAGATGGGTGGAATGAGACTGAGAGGGTTTAGAAGAACAATGGACTTGTATGAATATAATCATGTCATATATAAACCTATGCAATTCTCAATAGAGTAAAAAAGAGATGATCTATCATTGAATCTATCCTGAGAACATATGTGCAAATATTCCCATTTTACTGGTAATCTGTGAGTCATACATGAGGACTGACTGAGGTTAATATGGGTGTTGTCTTTAGGATTGGAATTCTTAGTCCAAAATGACCATTAAGGCTGTCAGTATCCCTTTTCTGATGTATATGGGCTTTCTGTCTATGTGTTATTTTCATTGGTTAATAAAGAGACTGCCTTGGCCCTTGATAGGACAGAAAATTAGGTAGGCGGAGTAAACAGAACAGAATGCTGGGAAGAGGGCTGTGAGGCAGAAGCCATGGAGCCAGCCACCAGGTCAGACATGCTGAATCTTTTCTGGTAAGTCACACCTCATGGTGCTATACAGATTATTAGAAATGGGTTAATCAAGATGTGAGAGTTAGTCAGTAACTAACTCTCTAGAGATAATGGGCCAGGCAGTATTTAAATGAATACAACTTATGTGTTATTATTTCTGGGGCTAAGCTAGCCATGCGGGAGCTGGGCAGGATGAAAAGCAGGCCTGCCCGCAACTCCGAACTCCTCACTACACTTTTCTTCTACTGGAACTCAGCTGCAATCTAGTTATAGTTTCTGGGTTCTAGAATCATGAAGCTATTCCTCTTGTCCTTGGACTATTGCCATAGAATGTTTTGAAATCATTACAGAATAAACCAAGTTAAGTTTCTTTCAGTGATGGGGGAAGAGGAAAATGATGGCAGAGATTTGACAATGGATTCTGTGGAGTGGCTTTAAACAATCAATGGCATTTCACACACGCCATGTAAGCTAAAGATAGGGCAGACAGTGAATGGACATTGAAGACAAAGACTTGGATAAAGGAACAGAACTGTCTACAGAAATATGAATGAAAGAAAAGTTCTAAGGCTGCCCCAGCCCCCTTGAACACCAACATCATTAAGGTGGATATTCTTTATTGTGTTTGGACCAAGGTATTTCCTTCCCATTAGTAAAACTGCAAAAGGAAATGTTTGTTTTTTTTTTTAAAAAAATTGTTTTATTGAAAACAGCACCTACAATGATACGTTATCAAATGTGACATCCAAGTTAACTTACGCATATTCATAAATCATGCTCTGAGCCTCATAGTTTGACATAGAGTAAAATTTTTGGTATTTCTTATTTGGTAGTTGATACCTGCTTGGGGAGGAAGAGCCATTCTTCATTGGTGGTATGGTCAAAGGAGCTTTTAGGATTAGGGTTGGGTGTAAATCTGTGAGGAGCTACATTCTTTTCTTACTCCCTCAGGAAGAATAACATCTCTAAGGGTATGCAGCTTTGAACTAAAACAGAAGTTTACAATCATCAAATAATTGTTCTTGGGTCTATGGGCATAATTTTTAAAAGGGGTTCGCTGTCATAGCCATCAGACTCCTTGATCAAGAAGATATTAGTTGTTAATTTTCGTGTGATAAAACTGGATGCTTGGCATAAAAGCGACTGATACAAGGGGACTGATCGAATGAGAGCTCACCGAGGCCAGCTGGACTGGGACTGAACGAGCATGTGATCAAACCGGATTCTCTGAATGTGGCTGACATGGGGGCTGACTGAGCCCCCGAGGTCCAAATGAAGACTGAGAAACCATTGACAATGGCACTGGGTCTTGTTTCGTCTGCATGGACTGGCCTTTTGGGATCCTGGCCTGTTTGGATGCTCACCTTCCTGGACCCGGAGGGAGGGGGGAGGAACTTGGATTCCCCACAGGACAGGAAACCCTGACTGCTCTTGAGATTTTCTTGAATCCTGTGTTGAATGGAAGCAAATAAGAGAATAAGACATTGGATTAATTCTGGAAAAAAAACAAAACAAAGAAATACTCAATTTGTTTTCTAATGTTTTGGGAGCAATACAGAGTGCATGCTTGGTTCTTCATATTGTTTCTTTCAGTTGTTCTGTAGTTGTTTATTAGAACCGCCTTCTAAATTAAAATCAGCTTAATCATCGGGACTGACCACCTGAAAGGAGCCTACTGTATTATGTTCCTATAAAAAATTGAGAATGGTGCATTTTATTTTCTACAATATTAGATCAATTCACTATGAAAGGGGCTTCAGCAGATCACAGACCCAGCCAGGAAAAGAGATAAACTTCTGTTTTAGGTTTTGCAAAGCTAAAGCTTTAACTACCACATCCACAAACATATCACAGTCATCCCATAAATAGAAGTTGCCAGAAGAAGAGCTGTGTCACCCTTACAAAGTGAGAAGCCAGCCTTTTGCTGGCACCTCCCATAGCTAGATAACCAGGACCTTCTCTATTGCTTCCTTCAAAAAGAAAGGCACACTAGACCTATGTTGTTCTTCATGTCTGGACGTTGCTTACGGGAGGCCAGCTGTGTGGCTTGAAATTTCCCTTTCTATATCTTTCTGTAGTATGTTATCACGGTGTACTGATCTTTCCTGGGAGACTTTCCTAACCCATGGCTTTTAGAATAAGAGAAAGACTGTTTTGTTTCCCTCTCATTAATGTCACAATCCTTCCCTACTCAGCAATTATGCAACATATGTGTGCATATATATGCATACATACAGGGGTTGGGTGAAGATTCAGGGGCAAAATCTCCTAGCTTCTCATTTCCTGCCATCTTGAGATGTGCTACAGCCTAAGTAATTGCAAAGATATCTGCGAACTTTTTTAAAGGTCTCACTGTGAATACTCCCATCTCATCTCAGCAGAGAATTTGTGCTAAACCTCCTTTGACTGGTAATCTATAGATGCTGCTAAAAATTGACTTTCTACCAGACTTCAGCATTTGCTCCTGTCCATGTTCCAGTCATATATTGGAATATCTTTCCTTACAAAGCATTGTTTATGAATGAAAATTTTGTTTCAAGGCCTATATATGAACTGCTCAAAGTCTATTTATTTATTTATTTATTTATTTGGTTTTGTTTTTTGAGAGACAGAGTCTCAGTATGTAACTCTGGATTGGTGCGGGAGAATTGTCTGTATTCTGTTTTAAATAAACGCTGTTTGGCCAGGCAGGAGGTGTAGGTGGGAAAACCAGGCAGGAAGTGGAAATGATGCAAGGAGAGCAGGAGAATTCTGGGGAGGAGGAAGTTGATTCCTCCCACTCCTACCCAGATCACTGAAGCAGCAGGATGTGAGCTGCCCCACTGAAAAGGTACTGAGCCACATGGCTAACATAGATCAGAAAAATGGGTTAATCAAGATATGAGAGTTAACTAATAAATAGCCAGACCTAATGGGCCAATCAGCTTTATAACTTATTTAGATCTCTTGTGTGATTTTTCTCTGGGACTAAATAGCTGGGGAGCTGGGCAGGACAGAAACCCCCAACAAACAAACAGGCCCCCTCATGTTATACTGGATAGCATAGAACTCCATATATCTGCCTTCCTTTGCCTCCTGTATGATGAAATTAAAAGTGTGTACAATTATCCTTGCATCAATTGCTCAAATTTTAGCAGCCATTTACTATATGGCATGGAAGAGATGAAGGCAAATAAATTCTGCTTGGCTCGTTTCCAAGCCCAGATGGTACAGTTCAAGAAGACAAGTGTCATTTCTGTTATATCTTCATACTGGGTTCAACCGACACAAAACTTGTCTCTTAGAGAAAGGCGAAGGTCAGGACTTCATACTCATTAGTACAGAGCTCAGGTTTCATGAAAGACGTGATGCCAAAGAGTGTTTGGAGCAACTGGAGGTGAAGGGGCTGGGAGTTCAGCCCATTAGGATGCACAAGACCCTGACTTCATTCTTCAGCAGAGTCTGGAGACAAAGGGGGCGGTGTCAGGGACAAGTAAATATTTAAATGGTTTTTAACCGATATAAAAGGAAAGAGGAGGGCATCAGAGAAGAAAGGGTTGGAGCTATAAGGGATGGCCAACTATATTACACACATTTGGTGACGATGTAATTCCCCCAGCATTGTCAACAAGAAATGGTTTTATTCCAAGCACTTAGAAGAGTTGACTACTCTGGTTTCAAACATAGACTTCTTCATTCTTTCTGACCAACGTGCTTCCTATTGGGACTCTAAATTAGTGCTTTAGATACATGAATCTTTGCTGACTCGATGCATCTTTTTATGCTCCATCTAAACTGCCATTCGATCATTTAGCAAAAACTTTAATCTTCTCAACGCTCTTGGGTTTCAAATTTTTGTGAGATAACACTGTGGTCATTTTGCAGAGTTCTAGAAATAGGCTGCAATCAGGCTCTGGGGAAACAATCATTTCGTGTTTCGATTGGAAACAATAAAAATAGTTGCTGCCCATTACTTTATATACTTCATTACTATTTTATTTTTATAGCCCCATTGACTCTGGTATGAATCATAAGTCTATGAAGCAGGTGTCATTTGTGTCATTGAAAAATTGGAAGATCCAAAGTTTGGATCTTTCAGAGGTGAATTCATTTCTCTGGTTCCAGACAGTTACATTCTAGAGATTGCAGACAGAAGAAAGATAAATAGTCTTTGTTGTACAGTCCTGTGTTTCAAATAGTAATAACCATTAAAGCCATGTCTATAAAACCAATGCTACTCATTTGTACTTTTCAGAGAAATGTGTGTTTTTATGGAATGTGCCCCTGATGAGTAAAGCTTCCTTTCTTTTCATAAATTGTGCACCCTCAGACACATTTATAATAAATATACGCCCAAGTACAATCGAGTGTCTTACTCTCTACCCAGTTCTTGCAAACCGTGCTGTCCAAGCTTCCCATTACACTCATAGGAAATGTCACTTGTGTGTGCACTGTTCACTCTGTGCACAATTTATGATACCATGTATCTTTTTCCTGGTTGCAGTGGTCCACCCTTCAAGGGCCAACATAAAGCCTTCCAACTACTCCTAAATGAAATTCCATCTTGTCTCCCACCAAGGTTTGTATCTTTGAACTATAACCCAAAGCTGCATGTTGACACATGGCTCTATCTCAGCCCCCAGCAGAAGGCATGAACACCCTGGAAAATTCTCCCTAAAGGGTTGTGTTGTTTGTAATTGCTCAGCTTCTAGAGAACAACAACTTTCATTCTAGAATTTTCTATCAGACTTATAACAAACCTCAATTCCTCTGCAAATTTGATTCGCATTTTTAATTCAAAGCAATGAATTAACTAATTTAGTGTTATTAAACCAGCATCCTGCCAATTGCAGGGAGGAAAAACACCCCACAAAAACAAAATTTAAAAAGCCACTACATAGTTCTAGCTACTTGAGACAGAGAGAGAGCTGCAGATACAGCTGTGAAATCTCAGGCAGCTTCTCACAGCTCTGCAGCCACTGGTTCATTTCCTCCTCTGCTCTTCCTGGAGGGGTCACAACCACCTGTAGACACAGGGTTTCCTCTGATTGGATATTTGATCTGGACTACACAGGGCAGTATATGTTTCAAGATGTAGTTTTAGGCCCATGCATTTTACTGTAGTAGGAGTAGGAGCTGCTTGTTCATCAGGCTACTCAGAACCGAAATAATCACACAGAAACTGTATTAGTTAAATCACTGCTTGGCCCATTAGCTCTAGCTTTTTATTGGCTAACTCTTATATTAATTTTACCCATTTCTATTAATCTGTATATTACGATGTGGCAGTGGCTTACCAGCAAAGTTTTGGCATGTCTGACTCTGGCGGGGGGGTCCATGGCGTCTCTCTAACTCCACCTCCTTTCTCCCAGCATTCTGTTTAGCTTCTCCTGCCTATCTAAGTTCTGCCTTGCTATAGGTCCAAAGCAGTTTCTTTATTCATTAATGGTAATCAAAACACACAGAGGGGACTTCCACATCAATTGAGATGCACTTTCCTGAATAAGAGAAAAAAGTAATCAAACGATGACCCTCGTCTGTTTCAGAGATCTGTCAAATTCAGTGTAGGAGACAATCGAAAACAATGTGCTTGTCCACATACGATGTGCTTTTGAAAAGCTCAAAGCCTAACCATTCCCTGGCTTCACTGTGCTTATATACATCCAGACCCCTTTTGTCTTTGGCAGGGAGAACACTGTGTGTGAAGAAAAACTAAAATATGACGTGCACGAAGTGAGAAAGCTAGGATTCTCGTAGAACCACAGCTGCCTGTTAGCCATGACATTTTTCTAGGGCAAGTGGTGTTTACAATGTGTTTTGAACAAGGGAAAAGATAGCATGGCTGACATGGACTGGAAGCTTGTCCCAGAATCACTAAGAATAGTGTCGCATTTGACAGGCAGCCAACACAGCCAGCACGCTTACCCTGCAGTCAGCTTGTGCATAATCCTGATGTTTTTCACATTGAAAGAATTCCTGAACCCTGTGTGTACTGCCCCGAGGATCAGAACGCTGCTTCAGCTGCTTCCGTTCTTCTGTCATTTGCTTTCTGTTTTTTGTTTTTTAACAAAGTACAAAATAGGCATGGATCTTAAAGGTACAACAGCTTTCAGCACGACTTTTTTTTTTTTTTTCCTTAAATACAAAATAAATTGTATTTTTTTTTGTTTTTAGTTGTTGATGGTGGTGCTGTTTTTCTAGGCAAGGTTTCTCTGTGTTACATCCTGGCTGTCCTGGAACTCACTTTGTAGACTAGGTTGGCCTCAACCTCTCTAAACTCTGCCTGCCTCTGTCTCCCAAGTGCTGGGATTAACCATGAAGCTTTTAAGAAATTAAGGCTGTAGTTCAGTGATAGAGTGCTTACCTAGTGTGCATGAGGTGCTGGGTCCAATCCCCAACATCACAGAAAGAAAAGAAAATGTGAATTAAAATGGAAAACAGGATTTCACTTGGATGTGACGGCAGTGGTGGTGCCAATGGAGACCACAGTAATCCAGATTTTTGTCTACTGCATATCTAACAAAGTCTGCCATTTTTGTGATACAGTTTTCTAAATGCAAAAAGCTCACACAAATACAAAAAGCTCACACATTTCTTTGAGAATATTACTGAGACATTTTCTTTGGAAAAAAAAAACGTGTTGATTCATCTTGGGTAAATAAGTATGTGTGGGTCTTCTTTTATGTTTTTTAACTTTCGGGTTCTCAAATTGAAAGTCTTAGAGCAGTGGCCCCCAAACCACTAAATTGCAGTTCCTTGAGAACAAACATGATGGCACATAACCTGGAGAACTGCAAGAAAAAAAAGGAGGCAGGTATGGTGGATGAGAGGCAGAAAAGGAAAGGCGAGGAGATGAGTGGATGATATTTAGGGAAGACATACCAAGGAACCTCTGTTGATTTCTTTCCATTCTAGTCAACCTTCCTCCGAAATCCTTAAGCCTTGGCACCTGGCCCCACGTCTATCCATCTTTCCAACGTCATAGGTAGCCGGTGAGTCTCATTGTCAGTCTCTCTTAGATTAGAAATCTCTTGCAGGTGAAAACACGGCCTATTTTCTATGGGTTCTCGTTTGTTCTACACTTCCACCCCCTTAGCCTCTGATGGCATTTGAGGACCTGATCATAGCAGTGCTTCAGAAGACATTAAGAGGACTAAGAGAAGCAAGGCCTTTGTGCTTCCCTGTGACCATCCCCACTGCAAGCACTACCAAAGGGAATGCAGGAGTTGGTGAGGAAGGCGTCGGGACCCGTGCTGACTCACAGTGTCTCGTCTCAAAGGAGAATCAGGTTGAAGGGGGGAAATTGGAAATGTGCTCCATGTCTGTGCAACCCTGTCCCAGCTCCCAGGAGGAGGTGGACTATTAACACAGCCAGTTCTGTAAGGACAGACTGGTTCGTGACTCATCGACCAGTAAAAGTTAACAACACATAAGATAAAAACCAACCAAGTCAGCCTTAGCTGCACCAGTGTTAAACTATGTGAAATACAGCATTTCTCAGGAACAGGGACTTTGCTCCCTGACACTTCTTGGAATAAATTACTCCTTTTTTTTCTTAAATTTGTTTGGTTTTACAGTGTTGATGGAAAAAAACAACATACTCAATATCAGAACCCACGCTATTCGTTAATTAATAGGGTTAAGTGAGGGTTGCTAAGACCTAAAACAGATCATGGATTCTACCACAATGACCATCCCTTCCATGGCAAAAAGTAAAAATGACATTTATAATATCATTTATCAGATTAACACACAGCATGTTTGTTTATAAATACTACAAAGCAAAGAAAAATAATAAGCTTAATTTTCATTTTAATCAATGACAACACAGTACAAGAATACTGCATCTCATTCTTAAGACAGGAAACTAAGTTTTCCATATGATCCCCTGCTAACCATTCAGTGGGTGAAGCCTCGTCTCCATGGCACTCTGATGCTTTCTGTAGTGCCCCATCAAATTAACCTTGCTTCATAGTTTCTACAATAGTATTTTGTGCCCTAAGCCTTCTATATAATATAATATAATATAATATTGTTGGACAGACTTTCAAGTATCTCAGAATATCTTATTATATTTATCTCTTATAAATGCTAAAGGTTGACAAGGGTTAGTCATGAGGATGATTGTGACATTGTGCTTTCCTACCCTACTCTCAAATCTCTCAAATCCATGACTTCTGCTACAACTGTTCCTCTCTCTCTCTCTCTCTCTCTCTCTCTCTCTCTCTCTCTCTCTCTCTCTGTGTGTGTGTGTGTGTGTGTGTGTGTGTGTGTGTGTGTGTGTGTGTGTGTTTAGGCTGAAAACGCGGGACTGGATAACCTATCAGGGACTCAGGAAACTAATTCTTCCTCCATCAGCAGCCCGTCTTAGATTTTCCTGATTTTCTTTCCAGTCTTCTAAAGCACTGAAGTGTCAGGCTGCCAAGTCAAGGCCGGATATAGTAAAGATAAGCGATATCAGACTTCAGATAAACCTGAAGATAAACTGGGCACTAACTCTCCACACCTCTGACCAACGTCAACTTTATGAGTAAAAAAGTGAGACTGGTGCTTTTTAAACTTACAAAAATTATATGAAATACTGAGTAAAACCTTGTACTACTTAGGCTGCTCACACATTGATCAAGTCATGTAGCTCATTCGACCCTGAACGCACTTTGGGCAGAGCTGCGACCAGGGCTGTGCTGCCCCAGGCAGACAGAAGTCTCATCTGTATCGTCTATTTCTCCACTACTCTCTATACATATCAGAATTTATGTTTTATAACTGTAATTGGCTTTCTCCAAAAGAATTCAGAGTGGATGTGAGTGAACTGTGAGAGAGCACTTTTCAATGCATTTGGGGATATAGTGGCTGCCGTGTGTGTGTGTGTGTGTGTGTGTGTGATGGAAACCTGGGCATTTCACATGCTAAACAGACACTCTGGCACTGAGCTACCTCTGTCTCCCCGCCCAGTATTTTTGGTGATATAATTCGATAGTGATTAATTTTAGAAAATGTTTAGAACTATAAATGCCACATTTTTTATGTGTCAAACACATTTACTAATTCCAAGATTTATTGCCAGCATTTCCCCTCAAAGATATAGTACTGCTGTCTATACATGATGCTCGCACTTTTGTATAAACCAAGAACCAAACTTGATATCTGGACATCAGGCTTCATCTTGCAGGTCACTGCTGTTTGCAAATGGTTTCGGCTCATGGAAGTATTTTTTAGATAAGCATTGGTTATTAATTGGTAACAGAGTCTGCAGAGAGAGCCACTAGTTTGAAGATCAAGTAATTTTTCATCTTTGGTCCTTTGATCAGTATGTGTCATAAAAACACCAGCCACCCCAGGACTTGCTCTGAGGAGTAATTATGCTCACAATGTGCTAATTGTTCTTTGGATGATTTTCTTGATTACACTGTTGGTGACAGTTCACTAAGATCGATAATGAGAATTTATTACATCTACCAACTCATTCTACCCCAGAGTTTCCCATCCATACACAGCTCAAACACACGTGGATTTAGCCTTTTCTGTTGGCCATTGTGAAGGGTTGAGAAGTGATGCATTTACATCTTCTTGGCAGATTTAAATATTTAACAGCGTGTGTCTAACGCTTAGCCTTTATGGACTACCATTCAGGGACATAATATCACTTTAATCCTTGCTACAACGCTGAGAAAAAACAGTTTGAGAAAGTAAAGTTTATTGAATTTTAGCAGCAAACTCGAAATACACAGCTAATAATTTAAAAATGACACAAATGCCCAAACTTTGTGACAAAAACATAGAACTCTGTGTGTTCCTCTCTGTTATGTGTACAAGGGAACTAGGTGAAGAAAAGTTTTCTTCTCATGCTTCCAAAATATAATCAAGTTCTTGTTAGAAACTAAATTGTGGAATACCACATTTCACATTTATTGAATGCTTTGAAGTTCATTGAAATTGTGGACCTCTTCTTCATTTGTGATGTAACTTTATTACTTTAATGGCCACATAAATTTGGGAAACAGGAGTAGTGAGAGGTTGGCAGAAGCCAGTTATTCTCTGTCAGAGAAGAGAAACAACCCCACATAGTGTGTATGTCCTGTTGAAAGAAAAGATGTCCCTGCTTCAAATACTTGTTCTTGCTTCCAAGTGACATTTCCATGTCAGCATCGCCATAGCCTAGTGGGTAGCTCTGAAAACTGCTGAGTTGCAATAGTGACTGTAATTCACATCACATAGAGTTCCCCATGTTCAGCATGGATAAAGGTCCCAGGCTCACTAAGCAATCTGTTCTAACTAGCAACCTCTGCATAGATGACACCATTACACGGTTACTCAGAAGTTTCTCATTAAGTGAAATTCTTCCAAGGAGAAGGGAGACAGAGGGAGGTCATCAAAGAACTAGAAGTATTAGGTAAGGTACTGATTTTAGTTGTAAATTGTGTACTCACTGTCCTAGTGATAAAGAAGTCCCTTAAACTCATTTGTTATCTCAACTTTCTGCTTTCTACAAGGGAGATGATATAATATATTGCAAGGACTTTGTGTAGCCTTTAACAGTTACTGAGAAAACACCTACATGAGAGACCCAAGGCTGCATTTTCTTTTATGATTTTTAGTTAAAGGCGATTCATAACCCTTGTAAACAAGAAAAAGGAAAAGTACAGCATTGTAGCATGCCTATCACTGACTTGATGTGTGGTGCTATGTCACTGTCTGCAACCATCTGGGCCATAGCTTCCTCTTCAGCAAAGCAGAAGGTTTGTCAAAGAATAGTTAAGCAATAGACTTAATAGTGGCTTGAAACAAAGAAAACATTTGGAAAATTGGTAGAATCACATCAATAATAAGGGATGATTCTTTTACAAGGGATGGAATTTTTAAAATCCTAGTGCTAAGCGGAGATGATTACAATTGTAGAACAGAACTGAGAATAACAAATTTACTTTGGTTGGGTGCACTGGCTAGTATATTGTCTTTTTATCAGTGTTTTCATCAATATTAATAAGGTAAAGGCTCAAAATGCCAAAAGGGAAATTGTTATTGACTATAGAAGTTACACATACAATTTTGTGTTCTGTCCTAATGTTTTGGCTCTCGCTGGTTTGTTAGCTTTTATTTCAAAGCCAGAACTTTCTGATTGTTTTGGACAGTTTTAACTATAAACTTGATTTAGTTAACTCAACTCATAAGAATTTGTTAATGTAAACAAACAGACACATAGACATACAGATGCTCATATCTGTATATGAAGTCACTCCTGGCATTATTGGGTCATAAACTTATAGCCAAGTCAACCGTTAAGAAAAATTTTCAATTCTCTATCTAAAGTCTTTGCCTCATGGGTGGGTCAAAGAGGATACAGTAAATATTAAGGACACAGAAGAGTGATTGGGAAGTTTATCAAAAGGAAGGAAGCTGATGTGTACTTAAACTAATGTTTCTATTACATTTGTTAACTTCATTTTATTTCCCTACAGGTTTAAATGTTTATTTGGACACTTGGTTACTGAACACAAAATGAATAACTCAACAAACTCAACTAACAATGGCTTGGCTATTAGCAGTCCTTACAAGACATTTGAAGTGGTATTTATTGTCCTTGTGGCTGGATCCCTCAGTCTGGTGACCATCATTGGGAACATCCTGGTCATGGTTTCCATTAAAGTCAACCGTCACCTTCAGACAGTCAATAATTACTTCTTGTTCAGCCTTGCCTGTGCTGATCTCATCATAGGTGTTTTCTCCATGAACTTGTACACTCTCTACACTGTGATTGGCTACTGGCCTTTGGGACCTGTCGTATGTGACCTTTGGCTAGCCTTGGACTATGTGGTCAGCAACGCCTCTGTTATGAATTTGCTCATCATCAGCTTTGATAGGTACTTCTGTGTCACCAAACCTCTGACCTACCCAGTTAAGCGGACCACCAAAATGGCAGGCATGATGATTGCAGCGGCCTGGGTCCTTTCCTTCATCCTCTGGGCTCCGGCAATTCTCTTCTGGCAGTTCATCGTAGGGGTGAGAACTGTAGAGGACGGGGAGTGTTACATCCAGTTCTTTTCCAATGCCGCTGTCACCTTCGGCACTGCCATTGCAGCCTTCTATCTGCCCGTCATCATCATGACTGTACTGTATTGGCATATATCCCGGGCGAGTAAGAGCAGGATAAAGAAGGAAAAGAAGGAACCTGTGGCCAACCAAGAGCCAGTGTCTCCAAGTCTGGTGCAAGGAAGAATTGTAAAACCAAACAACAACAACATGCCGGGTGGTGACAGCGGTCTGGAGCACAACAAAATTCAGAACGGCAAGGCTCCCCGGGATGGTGTGACTGAGAACTGCGTTCAGGGAGAGGAGAAGGAGAGCTCAAACGACTCCACCTCGGTCAGTGCTGTGGCCTCCAATATGAGGGATGATGAAATAACCCAGGACGAAAACACAGTTTCTACTTCTGTGGGTCATTCCAAAGATGACAACTCCAAGCAAACGTGCATCAAAATTGTCACCAAGACCCAGAAAGGGGATGCCTGCACCCCAGCGAGTACCACTGTAGAACTCGTGGGGTCTTCAGGTCAGAACGGGGATGAAAAGCAGAACATTGTGGCCCGCAAGATTGTGAAGATGACCAAGCAGCCTGCCAAAAAGAAGCCTCCTCCATCCCGGGAAAAGAAGGTGACCAGGACAATCTTGGCTATTCTGTTGGCTTTCATCATCACCTGGGCGCCATACAATGTCATGGTGCTCATCAATACCTTCTGTACACCCTGCATCCCCAATACGGTGTGGACAATTGGCTACTGGCTCTGTTACATCAATAGCACCATCAACCCTGCCTGCTATGCACTTTGTAATGCCACCTTCAAAAAGACTTTTAAGCACCTCCTTATGTGTCACTACAAGAACATAGGCGCTACACGGTAAAAGACCTTTACGAAAGAACTGCTTTCAAGTGGGACTTGGGATGAGGAACAGAGACAAAAAAAAGCCGTCTGTTTATAGTGATCTCCATTGCACTTTACAGTCTCACTACAAATGTGCAATTAAGGAGCTTCAGAATGACACTCTTACCGTGCCCATGCTTCAGTTTGAAGAAAAGAAAAGAAGTCAACTTGTACCTTATAAACGCTGCCAGTTTAGGAGACAATGAAAGAGACACAATGAAATTGTGGATCTGAGAAACAATCTATGCTGTCTCCTACTCTCTTGAAGAAGGGCTTCTGAATCTGCAATTTCATGTCTCTGCACAGAAGAATGACCTTGTTTGTTCTTCCTGTTGCCCCCATGTGTCTAGATGAGGAAGAAATGACCTGCTAACACAGAGACCTAGACACAACGAAGCAGACACTATACAATGAATGGTATGAAGAAAGAAAATCAAATAGGAATCAAAAACGATCTATAGAGCATTGAGCACTTTCTAGGCTATGTTGTGCTCTCTGATGGGTTTCAATGTAATCTCTGCTTATCTCTTCTCTCCTCCCCTTTCCCAACATGAAAAGCAAGAAATCATAACAACGGAAACCCAGCTAAGTCATACTATTTTTTCTACTATTTTTGTAGGTTCTGGTTTTATATTGGGTATGGATAATACCTGCAGGACTTCTCCTTAATCTGGCCAGAGTCGACCATAAAAGTGGGCACTCTGCCTCTCCCCACTGTGTCCTTGCATTGCTCGAGGATGTACAAGCCTATAAGGATTTCATTCACTTGAGTTCCTTTGTGTGGAATATTTTCACCCATCTGATTTTTTCTTCTAAACTAACCTATCTTAATAGATTAGTCTGCCTAAGACATAAATATGCTTGGGAAACCAAAGTCATTTAAAATTAAATTTTAATTACTTTAGAAAATGGTCAGTCTAGTTGGGGAAAGTTCACTGAGGTCAGATGAATTTTGAAATGAGAAAAACAGAAGGTCAGAAGGGTGGTCTGTTTGAAATTGAACCTTCCTGACCTATGTGTCTGACCATGTTAAAGTGTACAACATGAACTCCTGAGAGTCAGCAGGAAGACGATGCTGCTTTGCTCATTTGAAATCTTAAACAAGATTAGTTTACTGTGTCAACCCCAAGAAGAAGAGACATTATATTCCATGTCTGTTAATAGATGATATTCAAATTATACTCAAATGGGGTTTTCTATAACCAAACTAAGACACAGGGGTTGGGGATAGGGCCATGCAGAAAATATTTACCGATATTACCTGTTTCATGTTCTTCAAATTGTCTTCAAATCTCTATAAGATTATATTGCTTCAAAATTCTCTAATCAGGAGAGTTATATTAATCTTTGTGGTATAAATGTAGTGGATAGCCAAACAAAGGCAAAACATGCCCACAGGATCTGATGGGAGTGTTTATGTGGTTTTCGTCATGCTATTTTTTCGCTGTATAATCTGATCACAGATAGCTGTCACAGACATGATTAGTAAAGAACAACATTAAACAGATCATATCTGTGTAGGAAATCCATTCTTGATACTCTAAATAAATACAGAATTATATCACCCCACATTTAACTAGTTCTTTTCTCCCCATTATATGTTATGGTCTTCCAATCAGATTTTCGAAGTGTGGGCCTAATGGATAGAAATTAAAGGTATAAATTTCTTTTTTCAAAGTTCAGAGTTTCACTGATGAGCTTTGATTACTTCTATGTCCGCCCCAAGATTATTACAAGGCAAATTGATCAGTCTGAAGTCCTAAGACTTATGAAAGGTATCTTGTGTGGTTTTGCACATGAGCGTCATCTCACCAACTGGAAGACAAGGGATATGGCAACAGCAACAAAAAGTGTTGTAAGCTAATAAGAGACAAATTGCTAATGATGTATGTATTTATCCTTAATGAACATAACTTCTTGTTTGAATAATTTTGGTTGTTTTTACCTGAAAATCTCCTATGTGTACAATATAGCATTGGTTCAAACAGATTTATTTACTCTATAATTAGCTGATGTAGTTCCTTTAGTTCAGAATCACTAAAATGTAAAGTCTGAATTTTAAGATCACATTTATTTTTTGTGTTGTTTCTTCAACTAGTTGAGTGGAGAAGACTCCATTCCAATGTGCTTCTTGGTCTCCTGTTAGAAAAATGATCCGTTAGCTAACTTTCATTTAAAATTGGTTATGTTCCATTGCGATGCAGATATGACTTCCATCAGAACCACCACTTTGGAGGCCAGGATTCAGGGTTTATCTCTGTTTAGTTTAAACCCAACTCACCATGAGCCAATCTTTGTCTTGCTCTGTGTCTCTATTGTATCTTTCCTTTGATGCATTCTGTGCCTGATAATTTGCCACAGCTTCCGCAACTTTATTCAATGGGAATCTGTCAAAGTCACGGAAAGAATGAAGACAGACCAACAACCACAGAAACTTTCTCTACCAGGATCAGATGATAAAGGAAGGACATTGAATTAAAGTGAGACTATCTTCAAACATCTGTCTCTAATGTTGCTGGACTTGCTTGTTTTTATGACTCTCGAGCAGAGGCAATTTTTACCCTATGGACACTTAGTGATCTGTAGAGCCATTTTGGCCATCACAAGTGGGAGTAGGCATTTGTATGTAATGAGAAGGGACTTTGAATGCTGCTGCACAGGTTACAATGCACAAGATAGGCTTCCTCACCCCCTTCCAAAGAAAATGATCTGGCTCAAAATGGCAATGGTAGCAGGACTGAGAAAGACTGGTTTCTAATAAGGAATTTCTGGAGCTTCCTTTCTTAATCATCATATTAAAAAAAGGATTAATGCAAATTGCGTACTTGTTAGACTAAAGCAAAACTCACTCATCATCTATCAGAAATGCTCCCCCACTAACTATGGGATTTGGAACTCACAGATAAAAGCACAGACCACATCTACAAACCAAAACTAGCAGCTCTCACCCACCTAAAACACTGTGGCATCTTAACATCTGGTTACAACATCATGGATGCTAGTTGAGAGACTGCAAGGCTGTCCACGAACATAGCTGCTTCTAGTATGATCAGTTTCTACTGAAAACATCTTTCTTTTCCAAACTAATGAAGAGCCCTTTAAAGAAACAACATGACTCGCCTCCTTTGCTTTCCCTGGAAATGTCAGTAGCTCTCAATCCTTTATTTTTCTCCTCGTAGTAATAATGTAACTATCCCAGAGAGGTATTGTAGAAAGAGAAGATTAAGAGAATGAAAAGAGATAGTTTATGTCTGGAGAAAAGAACTGACTGCCTCTTGACCAGTTCATCTTTCCCTTAATGACAGATTCCAAGTACTAAGACAAGGTCACCAATACAGTAAGTAATCTGCCACATCCTTTCACGGTCTGCCACTCACTGCTTTTGATCCTGAAGAGATGGCATGAGGGGAGACTGAATTTCAAGATGATACCAACAGTTATTCGGCAGTGCAGTCAACTTTTATTTTTTTATTTAGTTCATGGACAGTTGCTCCCCTCCTCGATTTGATAAGATCTCTGTCAGCAACCACCATAACGCTGGTGTTGCAAATAGATTAGAAAGGCACCCGCAGCTGGATAAACTTGTGCGACATGTATTCTCAGCATGTATATACAACGCCATGCCTCTCCAGTAGGCTTCCCTTAAGAGGGTGCACGCTGTAGCATGAACTCTGTGTATATTTAATCTATCCTCCCGTAATATGCTGTATGCTTCCTATATATATTCTATAAATAAAATGTATAATAGAAATACATATTTCTGTATGCAAATAAATATATTATACACAAAATTGTAACAGGCACTCTGGCATATGTGTTGTTTCATAGAATAAGAGGAGAGTTAATGCCCTCCATTTTCAAGGAAAATCATATTTTGCATCAAAGGAAGAGATTTAAGAGCAGCCAAACTCACATCCACATTAATATTCAACTGATTTATCATTGAGTGTCTGGCACTGATTTTAGACATCTCTTGGAGGAATACATTAATAAATCTTTCTGGTATCGGCCCATGTGACAGCCAAGATTTCATTCCCTGAGCCTGTCAAGCCTGCAGTGAGAACCTTCCCAGCTGCTGTGGGCCCCACAGCTGTGTTGATCTCCTGTCTGATTGCCCTGATGAGGCTGCAACCAACCCATTCTCAAAGAGTCGCACTCTCTTCCAAATTAACTGATTTTAGTGAAATGAAAAATAATCACACTGGGAGAAAAGGATGACCTTCAGAGGGTTTTTTTCCCCCCATGACAAACAAGGTAAAGATGGCTCAGGCTGTGTGCCTCAGAAACCACTGTTTCAGCATGGGGCCAACAGTACAGCCACCCCTCCATGGCACACCAGAAAACCTTAATGAACTACAAAATGGCAGCTTTCCCAAAGAATTTACAAATAGATGGTTTGTTTCAGAGTATCTACATTTTCTCCGCATCGCTCCCTTTTCTTTCTTCGTTCATTGTACTATCTACGTTCCTCAGAACATGCCTATGACCTAGAGCTTAAGTTTATTATTATAAGGGATACAGGTTAGACAATCTCAAGAAATATTTACATCTTACCAACATTGTGGTTATATTACAGTATAAACACCAAGGCATGCATTGGTATGTAGTAAGGAGGCTGCTTCTTTGTCTCAGCCACCCAGAACTGAAATAATCACACAAAAACGTATTAATTAAATCACTGCTTGGCCCCATTAGCTCTAGCTTCTTATTGGCTGACTTTTACATATTAAAATAACACATTTCTATTCATCTGTGTATTGCCACGTGGCTGTGGCTTATTGGCTAAAGTTCCATCTGGCTCCGGTGGGGCTGCATGGCTTCTCCCTGACTCTTCCCTTCTTTCTCCCAGCATTCAGTTTAGTTTTGCCCCACCTAGCTCTGTTCTACTTTATCAGGCCAAGCCAGTTTCTTTATTCACCAATGATATTCACAACATACAGAGGGGAATCCCACATCATTGGTAGAGATTATTTCAATAATTTTAGTTTCATTCCATTCTCTTACTTTGGTGTCTCTTCACCAGCTCAGTTTTGTCCGCGTGACACAATTAAATCACAGGAACTGGTGTTCCCAAAGTGACAATTATAGAAAAACTATTGGGAAAAAATGGTGAGTTCCCATTGGTTTTCTCTTGCTCCGGTGAAATACGCTCACTTCATAGTCTAGAATTTAAATGATTTTGTGTAAATTAGGTGTTGGAAGTGAAACCTGCCTGAAGGTTATAAACACTGACACAGGGGAATCATCTTGTCATGTCCAGAAGAATTTTCCCATACTAACAGAACTGCAGTTCTCTCCAACAAAAGAAACAGTGTGGCCAGTAGTGGTATTTAGTATTCAGTTAGCTCTTTGGGTTTGATTACTTACTGTTGTTTGTTGTTTGTTTTCTGTTTCTGTTTTGTTTGTATTTAGAGATGGTGTCTCCAGTAATCCAGGTCAGCCTTGGACCTGTGATTTTCTGCCTCAGACTCCTGAGATGTCACACGCAGCTCAGCTGTTTAATCATTTAAGCAACACTATAGAACATCTGCTCTTTGAATTCCTGAATGCACCCATAAGAAACTACAAAGAGAGACGACGTTATACATATGTCTTCTATCTGGAAACTTACCTAAATTCTCACACTACCTAAGTCTTTGAAATGGGAATAAAATTGAGGTTTTTCTTGAGGGATTTAAAACTGAACACCTTTTAACACACTACAGTAAAGTGGGGACTTTGGGTGCCTCTGCTCAAAGCAAGGGCTTACAGAAATGGCTAACAAACTGGACAGTGTCTTCCCCACTGCACAAAGAGTAAAACTTAGCATGTACCTTGCAGTTTCTTTTCTCCTGTGCTACCTGCTCTCTTTGCTGTCCTCACTTGGAAGGCAGGCGCTTTCCCTGATGGTTGCCTCCATTAGCAATGCTGTGATGCGCTAGGCATCACCACACGTCTGATATCGCCTGGAACCTCTGTTGAAAGCAGATGGTTACCCCATGCCAAAGCTTTCCGAGGCTTGAGGGGCAGTCTGGGAATCTGTGTATCTAACACATGCTTGGGTGTTTCTCATGTAGATCACACTTTGAAATCAACTGACTGTCCTTCAATGGGAATTTTCATGACTCACAGTGATATACAAACAAGGTTTCTTCGCATTGTAGTCCTGTCTACATAAATGGAAGTTGTTTTCAGATAGAAGTTGGATGCTTGCTGACAAAGGGCTTCTCATATTTCCTCCCTTGGGGGTCTTTTTGCTGCTGTTCACCTTAACACTGGAGATTAAAAAGAACCACATTCATAAATGCTTGAAGAACAACTGGAGTTTTTAAATTTAAACACAAAAAGTGAGGCCCTAGGATCCTATGGTAGCACTGCTAAAAACACACAAACTTATTTTATATGAACACCTAAATGACTTATTTTTTGATATATTATGTATGGGAAACAGTCTTCACATGAGTTTTGAGAATGAATCATTTCATTAGAATGTTGTTTAGAATTGATGCCTAGCAAAGAAAAAAATGCATCTAGATATAAATTTGTCAACTTCTCTTTATACACACAAACACTTGTCTTAGATTGCTATTGCAGTGATAAAACCCCATGATCAAAAGCAACTCAAGGAGGAAATGGTTTTTTTGTTTGTTTGTTTTTGTTTGTTTGTTTGTTTGTTTGTTTGTTTTGGTTTACAGCTAGCACTCCATTATTAAGGGAGGCCAGGGCAGGAACTCAAAGCAGGGACTTTGAGGCAGGAACTGAAGCAGAAGCTATACAGGAATGCTGCTTACTGTCCTGCTCTGCTTTCTTTTTCACGCCAGGCAGGACCATCTACTCAGGGGTGATACTGATCACAGTGGGCTAAGCCCTCCATATTGATCATTAATTAAGAAAATGTTTTGGGTTTTTTGTTTCGGTTTGGTTTTTTGTTTTTCGAGACAGGGTTTCTCTCTGCAGCTTTGGAACCTGTCCTGCAACTCACTCTGTAGACCAGGCTGGCCTCGAACTCACAGAGATCTGCCTGCCTCTGCCACCCGAGTACTGGGATTAAATATGAGCGCCACCACCGTCCAGTCACATTTTCTCAGTTGAGGTTTATCTTCCCAGATCTCTGGCCAGTGCCAAGTTTACAAAAAAGCTAACTAGAACAATAGACCTCTTGTGAACACAACCTGTCAATATGTTACTATTAAACCATAAAATTGACATTTTTGTTTATCCCCCAAATAATATGTTAATACTGATATCACAACATAAAACATACTAAACCTGAAAAGTCTCAGTCTTAAAATTAAAATCAAACACTTGACAAGTTTAAGCTCTTTAAAATATCCAAAATATCCAATCACTCTAAACCCCCAAAGTCTCTAAAAGCCCAGAGTCTTTCAGCTGTGACATATATATATATATATATATATATATAGTGTGTGTATGTGACTGTATATATATATATATATAGTGTGTCTGTGTCTGTATATATATAGTGTGTATGTGTCTGTGTCTGTATATATATATATATATATATATATATATATATATATATATATATATATATATATGAAAGAAGAGAAAAAAGGAAAAAGGAAAAAGATCTGGGACACAGTTACAATCAGATCAAAGCAAAACGGAAACTCAACAGTGCGTTCAAGCATTCTTAAAACTTTCACACAACAGCTCATCAATTTTTTTTTCCCAGGAAAAGTTCCAAAGTCCTTCCATAATCCTCTCTGAACCGACATTGCCAAGCTTTTCACAGCAATATCCCACTCCTTGTAGCAATTTCCATCTTAAATAGATTTCCATTGCTGTAGAAAAAAAGAAAAATAGAAAAGAAAAAAAAGAAAAAAAACCACCAAGACCAAAATCAACCTAGGGAAGAACAGTTAACATGACTTATAGTTTACAGCGCTCAATGAAAGAAACCAAAGAAGGAGCTAAAGCAGAGAAGCCGTACAAGAATACAATTTATCAGACTGATCCTCCTGACTTTGTCAGTTTGCTTTCTTAGAGTATTCAGGACCACTTGCCTCCCTCCCCCCACATTAGTCACTAGTCATGGAGAATGTCCTGTGGACTTACCTACAGACAATCTAATGGAGACATTTTCTCAACTCAAGTTCCTCTTCTCAAATAACTCTTGCTAGTGTCTAATTTATAGAAAACTAATAAAACTAACCACATATGTGCAGGCACATAGAACATCCATGTACATACCATAACATAAAGATTTCACAGTATGTACTCACATGAACACACAATATTCCCTTTTGTTTCCTAGCAGTTCCCAGAGGCAAACATTTCTACAACTTCCAAAAGTATTTTTAATTTTTCTATACGAAGCATTGGACATTAGAGCAGCTGAGTAGTAATCAAAGAGAAACACCTACTCTTTCCCCTTTGCAATGTTATTAATTCACTAAATAATTTTCTCATAGCTGTTAGGGTCACAGGACATTCAATCATATGTCTTCCGCCAACAGCCTTCCAGGTCTCTGTAAGTCTTTACTCCACTGCAATCCATGGATTGCCTTGGGTACTGGTAGGAAAACATATCCATCTGAGATCACTTCCCTACATATAAAGATTCAATGTGTGTGTGTGTGTGTGTGTGTGTGTGTGTGTGTGTGTTCAAAATGTGTGCTACCATCATCAGGAAGCTTCCCAATACGAGACACTTCAAGGCCAGCTCAAATATCTTGAAGGGGGAGAAGGAAAAACTGACCATACCTTAGCATACCCCTTCCAAAGCTTTTCTCATTCTGACTCTGTAGCTATAGATTGTACAGAATTTGGGAGTGATTTTTTTTACAGTAAATATGCAAGTCAGACATAAGTTATACATCTCCCATCTTGCTTAGCAAGTAAACTTAGAGACCGACATTTTTTTTGGGGGGGGGGTCTTTCAAGACAGGGTTTCTCTGTGTTGCTTTGGAGCCTGTCCTCGAACTCAATTTGTAGACCATGCTGGCCTTGAACTCACAGAGATTCACCTGCCTCTGCCTCCCGAGTAACAAACATTCTTCTGTGACTTCCTGCTTTTGGATAATTAAGAATGGAATCATTTAAAAGAGCTGAATAAAGTCATTTTTTTCTGCACTATATTTGGTGATTGGTCTAGATATTAGCCACATTCTCCATAACTTGGGATGTAAGCAAGAAAAAAAATCACAAGGAATAAAATAAAGAATGGAATGGTGACAAAAATTTGGAATTAAACAATAAGGCAATGAAAGGCCTCAGAATGAAAACAGCTTCTTCCTAAATTCTTTTATAGGAATACCACTCAAGTTTGAATAGAGTATCTTTCCTTTGCCCCATTGGTCGGTTGTAGTTTTTCATATGTGTACATTCTTAATTTTTTTTTATTTTTTGCTGAAGCCTTTGAACTAAAAATGTTTTGAAGGTAATATTTGTAAATGTAATCTCAGAAGTTGATTCTCCCCAGTCTTGTTACTATCTATCTATTTGCTTATTTATTTTAGTTGTCCTTACTTTGTAGCCCTGACTAGCCTGGAACTTTCTATGTGGCCAGGTTGTCCCTGAATTTACAAAAATCTGCCCCCTAGTCCTAGGATTAAAGGTGTATACCAGGATACCTGACAATTCGTGCTTATTTTTAACTTGAGTTAGAGTTTTCCTTGCTATTTTCAAATGTAAAAATCATTTTTAGAAATTACTAAAAATCACATCATAGCACATTATACTTTAGTGTGAAAAACAATATAGCAAAGATACAAAGAGTAAAAATAACACTTTAAAAAGTAATTGTGTTACATAATGGTTTTCATATGCCATTTTTTCTGAAACGGATGGACATACTCATTTTCCTCTTTGGTCTCATGAGTTCTCTCCAGCTTGTTTCCAGTACAGAGGACAGTGTCCCACAGCCTTTGTGTGAAGAGCCGGAACACACCACATATTGTGTGAAGGCAAATGCACTCAATTATGAGACAAGAATTTGTCATAATTAATTACTTGGACCAAAACCAGAAGGAAAACTTGCCAAGCCCTTTGCTGAATATACAGTATATGAGAAACTATCAGACACCCCAGAAAATCAAGAAATAATCAAATTATTAAAATTTCAGACAGGATGAAAAAAATTCTAAGTTTTATAACAAGCTGACAAATGCCTGTTAAGGAGCCAAGTTCAACAGACAAACATCGCTTCTTGAACACGTGGAGGATAAATATTCTATATTACTGACAATTATGGATTATTTCACTGTACTAACTGCGAAGATTCCTAGCTGCTTGTAATGACAAAGGAAGGCAGTACTTTATTTTCTTCCTCTGCTTTATGTGGCACATTCACTGGAGGGAAACAATCGCTTAGTGCAGACACCATTGTATAAATCCTACGATGAGATAGTGCTTTAGTTGGATATGAAATCCACCTCACATGGCGAGATTATTTAATAGCTGTATATACTAGAAAGGTTTAAGACCTACAATGTTATAAAATACATATTTTATATTCTTTCAATTTTATGAGTGTGGTTTCCATTAAGAGAGTTAGATATAATCCAAATTTATATATGCTTGATGTTAAATATGTATGGTATTTCTATGAATTTTGTTTTTAACTATATACAGATTTATAGACTTACTTGCCTATAAAAAATTGTCTTTATGCAAGGAAAAGAACATATGTACGAGGCCAGTACTAGGAACTGAATGGAAAAGTATTCACAAAACAAGAACCAAATTATGTACCAGTGGAAAATACTCAGCATACCAAAGGAGTGTCGGCTAAAGTGTTGATGATGCCTGTGTATGATGACTTTCCAGCCTCCAAGTTCAGTGTGGAATACAGTGATGCCAAATACCAGAGAGGACTGGAAAATAGCAACGGTCTGTCATGTCTAAAGACGTCATCCTACCAAACTGTCCTAAATGAAGCATTCCAGAGTCAGAGACTACAAGTAACCAAAATAAAATAACGTACATCCCTCAACCACACACCCCCAAATGAGTCGCTCTGTTAAAATGCATTCGTGAATTCCATAGATGACAGACCCTAAAACCGCTTGGTGTTCTCTTAGACAGAATACTGTCAGTTGCAGGTAGGTAACTACTTCAGTGAAAGTAATTGGGAGCTTGGGCATGACCCTTGTAGAGGCATTACCCTTGTAGACTTTCGTTTAACTTCCTCTGTCTACCAGACAAAGACTGATCCAGGCTGTTCTTTTCATTCTAAGATCTATATATGTCTAAGATTCCTAACTTGTTGGGTGATGACTTTCAGACACAGTCAACAGCAACGCTAGGTGGGAGATACAGCGAGTGCAGTTTCTCTGGCTTTGTGCATTTCCCAATGCGTGCACATTGGAACACTGATCTGAAATCCATCTCTTCATCCCAAACTTAAAGGGAACCCAAAGCTCCATACAAACTAAAACAAAATGCTTTGAAACATATCTCAGCTCTCTAGGTTCTTGTAGCACCAGGAGACACTTCAATCACATTGACCCACACACTCAAGTTTATGACAAGCTTCAATGCTTTAAACCTTGTAGTACATCAAACCCTTATCACCACCGACGCAAGAGAGTCTCGGTAGTGTCCCTGGTATCTAAAGCCTGAGTTTCCAACTCCTGAGGGAGAAAATGCAGATTTACCAGTGCTTCACAGCCAGTGTCCTTCCAGCCCATTGCCGTTACCCAGTCTCATTAATAGTCTCAACATCCATTATCGCCTTACCAAAGACTAAAGAATGCCATCAATTTTCCAGTCTTGGCTCCTGCACAGAGACACTGCAACAGACCAATGTGAGCTGTTGTCTAACACATACACACCTAGGAGAGCACTTCATCCAACACACTATTGATTTCTCACACAAAAGTATTCCTGTTGTGCTGTTTTTTTCAACTTTCACCAATTTAGTTACACAAAAGAGAAACAAAGGCTGTGTCTATGATGCTTATGCCACGTACTTAAAAACCCTCCTAATCAGTCCAATCTATGTATTTTTCCATTTCTTCTGATAACACTGCACAGTGGACACACCTTTCTGAATTCATCATGTCCAGCCTGTTTCTATCCCATCTGCCGTTTATTTGCACCCACAGCAATCTTTTCAGAAGGCATGGGAACACATCACCTTCTGGATTAGTCTATTGTTGACACACTCCATGGACAAAGGTCATTTACGGGCCCTGAAATTCTTGCAGGGCCTGAGTTTCTCCACCTGCCTTATCCTACCCTCTTACCATACCCCTATAGAACTTCTTTGTTCTTGCCACATCGCCTCAAGTCACACATGTGTGCATCATGTCCTCTACCATCAAACACTTTTGCAGGGGCTCCCAACAGTACTTTATCTAGACAAATCTCCCAACCTATTAATCCCAGGATAATGCGTAATACTCATTTGCCCTGGCTTCTTTAACTAATTAAACCCTCTACTGTAACTCCTACCATGGCTTTCAGAGCACAAATTCATGTATATGTGAGAGTTTTTTTAAACAGATTTTATCACTGCCTATAGATTGTAAGCTGTGCAGATACAAAGACGATGACAGTCTTTGCCCACCTAAGGTGGACACTTAAATGTCATCCTTCTTGTTCTCTCCAGCATTTTATTCTAGCTATTTGACCTTGAAAAAGGAATTTAATTTTTATGTAGATATAAGCCATATTTTTATGTGCAGCTGGCTCTCTTTCTATGCATCTATGGATTCAGTAAGCTGCAGAGAGAAAATATTTGAAAAAACATTCTGAATGCAGTGGATACATTTGCCTGTTTTTCCTTCTTTCCCCCCCACGATGCATGCAACCACTTATACAGAATTTGTATTGTTTTAGATCTAGAAATGAGTTGAAGTATTTGCAAGAATGTTGATAGTTATGTAAAAATACTATGTTTTTAAGGTGTCCTACACCACTGCTTCTTTAGACATTGAATGACAGTTGTACATATGAGTGCTATAAATAATCCACATTTATACAGGAATTAGTTGAGGATTAGAAGTAACTGGCTGAGATGATGAAGTTGCTAACAGTGTGCCTAACAGAGTGGGCATCCAGTACGTGTTGCATGGTAGGCACTGTGAATAGACCAAGGCTGTAATAGGATCCACAGTGTTTGTTTCCCACACTGTATTTTGCCAAGTCCTAAAAGTCCTGTGTGCAAAGTTGGTGTTTTGCTCAAACTGAGACATCTAAGCACATGAGAACACATTCTCAGAACAAAGAGTTGACTCTGAAACATCCAGAGTGCAAATTATCTTTTTCTTTTGAGGCATGACCCAAATCTTTTAACATAGGATGTGCTGTTTGAATAATCTCACATATCCTGGTAATAGGGTTATGGAGAGTTGATACTGATCTAGCTAATCTTCTGTCAGGAACTCTGGCAATAGTCATCTAAGATGGCTTGGTACTAATTTGACAGCTGAGGAACTGGAGATTCATTAAGGTTAAGTCATTGCCTTGGACCATGTCCAGTTAGTATAACAGTTAGAACCCAAATTTGAAAATTGATGATTATAAGCAGGAAGCAGATGGCTTGACTTTGTTCTCTGAATCCAGATAAATAGGACAGACTCTCTCTCTCTCTCTCTCTCTCTCTCTCTCTCTCTCTCTCTCTCTCTCTCACACACACACACACACACACACACACACACACACATACACACAGTGGGGGGGGGAGAAATAGATTCACACACACGTACAGGCACAAACATCTTTATACCAAAGCTCACTGGAGCTACAGTACAATGATTCAAAGCTTCCAAGCAACTTTTTTCTTTGGTTTTGGTTTTGTTTCCCTCCCTGCATCTTCCTAAGTTTCTTATAGGCTTTGAGATTTTTGTCACTTGTTATATGCTTGGCTATTTTAACAGTAAACTTTTTTGTTTCTTTATTATTTGTTTTGTGCTTGTTTTTCATTGTTTTTGTTTTCTATATGAGCTCTCACTCATAATTGTAGCGCAGGCTGACCTTGAACTTATAGAAATCATTTCGTTTTAGCCTCCCAGCACTGAGGTCACAGGCATGAGCCACCTTCCCCAAATGACAGCAACTTTCATCTTTTAGTGGTATTTCAAAACAAGAAACAAATATGCATTTGAGTACCAGTGCATAGGTCTGTGAACATTGTGGAGTCAAGAAGAGGGTGTCAGACCCCCTGAATCTAGGTAGTTGTTAAACACCCTCTTCTTGACTCCGCAGGTACGTGTACTCCCATGTTCACAGAAGACCTGGGTTCAGTTCTGCAAAAGCAGTACATGGTCTTAGTCAATCAGCCATCCCTCTAACTCTGACCAGAAACTTTAAATAGAAACCCTCCTCATAACCTCCAACAAGACAAAAAGCACCACTGTCGTAGAATGCAACACCCTTCATAAGTACCTGCCAGCTCACTCGGGGAGTGTTATCCATCTTAACAAAGCCTACTCTTCCATGTGCTTTCTGAGAAAGGAAACATTTCTTTCCCCATTATACTGATTAAAAATGTTAAATGACTTAGCCCGTACCACACCCATATCCTGTACATAAAGAAGCGCATTGCACTTTTGTATTCAAAAGAGCGTACTTAGTTGGAGAGTTAGGGGGTCAACATTAGAGTTCGAGTGTGGGCCTGCTCTAGCCTGTTGACGTGTCTCCTTTAAGGAGTTACTCTCACATAACAAGGAATGGTGAGATATAATCCCAAGACAAATGAGCACCGCTTAGGGGAGCCCTGTGCCCATGCGGTTGCCTGGGCAGGCCATAGGGTGCAGAGATCACATCTTTCTATTTATTTCAAGACTTATTTCAATAGTTACTCTACTTGCTTTTCAGGGCATATTTTTTCTTTCTTTCTTTTATAATTTTATTTATTTCTTTTGCATCGTGACTGCATTTTCCCTCCCTCCTCTCCTCTCATTCCCTCCCCCCTGCCTCATCTCTATCCCTCCTCAATCCACTCCTCCTCTGTCTCTGCTCAAAAAGGTGCAGGCCTCCCAGAGGTATCAGCAAAGCATGGCCTTTCAAGTTGCAGTAAGACTAAGCACCTTTCTAGTCAGCAAGATCTGTCATGCACTGTCTGTCCCCAACTAGAATGTTACTTGCTATAATTAAATTTTCACTTTTTTGTTGTATATATTGTGAGTTAAGGAGAAGGGAGTATTAGTCATCTTTAGAAATGTTCTAGGATATATTCCAGTAAAGCTACTTGAGGTTTGGAAAAAAAAATTATCGAATATAAAAGTTGATTTTTTTTTTCTGAAGAAAACAGCTTTCAATTTTGGTTATTCATTCCCAAGAGTTCTAATCATGTTTCTTATAAGAACTGCCTCAAGGATCAGAAAGATCCGCTTTTTTTCCAATTTAAAGTAAAATAAGACCTTCAAGGCAAAGTCAGAATGAAAGAAAGCCATAGAGCTGTGTACTGTGGGAGTAAATTGGCCTGAAAGTCCCCAACCATGGGTTAGGTAGAACTGGAGCCGAAAGCAGGAGAGAGCCACAGAGAGTCTGGTTAGAGACTGGGATGCTGTTGTGATATCATCACCCATCCTGAGGGTCTGGTTTTGGTTCCTGCTAGTCTACTGGTCTTTTTCACCATGCTACCTGAGTTTAAGAGATGATCTCTGTGCATTATATTAATAGACTTTGCCTCTGCCTCCTGAGTGCTGGGATAAAAGAGAGGTGTGTGTGTGTGTGTGTGTGTGTGTGTGTGTGTGTGTGTGTGTAGTCAGAGTCAGATATTTTCATCAGGACCATCATCTCCTTGTTTATCATTGGTGCCATCTTGAGGATCTTGCATACAAGAGCATGGTGCTGGCTGGGGGCTGGGAATGAAATCGCAGTCTTGGTTACGTGGTCTATATTTGGTGAGTGTACTATATTTCATGTGTGTCTTTGGCCAAGCAGGAGTTGCCCTGTGCTCAGTAGTTCCCATAGGTGTAGAGACAGCTCTTCACTGTCACTAACGTTAGTCTCTTTCATATTCAGCAAGAATTATTCTCCCCTTTGCACACAGTACCTCCCCTACAGTTTTCCTACGCACCTGTTTTCAAGCTCCCCAAAAGTAGCAAGGAATATTTGTTCATGAAAGTATAAAACATGAATATGTCTACAATTTACGTAAAATATTTTTAAAAGAATTCAGGTCTCAATCCTGGTCAACGAATTAAATATACAGAATATCAGAACAGGCCTAAGAAATCATAGAAGAGTCAGATATCTGTTGGCTTTTTAGAGCTATAATCTAATTTTATAGATTGAGAAAAACCAAACAGGAACCAATTGTAATTTGTTTTTCTGTTTGTGCATAAAACCAGGTACTCAGCAGATATTGACAAGGCAAAACTAGTGTACTTGGATCTGTTCTGGGGGCTGGAGGTCAGCTCTGCTCAGGAGCAAGCCTTATCTCTCTCCATCAGTCTGTGTGGCTGAACCCATTGGAGGTGGGAGACTGAAGGCGGTCCCTCTGGAGGGTGGTGTAGGAAATACACACTAGGGACAGTACATCTCACCCTAAACTAAAATAGAATTTGAAGAAAGATGAGATAGAATATCAGAATTGAGATTTCAATGTGTTCTTCTTACTAGAACATTTTCTAACTATTTTTTGAGATAGTAGTGTAGAATGGGCAACATTATTAACAGGGAGGCTATAACAGAATTATTGTGCAAGTTGAGATTTCTATACTTGGACAAGGGAGTGAAGGAGAATATTATCTATTGATAATGTCCTTTCTTCAGCCCGATTTTTAAAGACAAATACAAAATTTAACCAGTTGGAATAGGGCTTGTTCTGAATTTCTCTGGTTATGTGAAAAATATATTAATTAAAAGAAATGAAATATTTGCTTAATTGCTATATTTATAATGCTACTTTCTGTAAACAATCCTTAAGGAGATATGCATAAAAGGAAAGCTGCAAACAACATGTCATAATCATTATTTATCAGACTATTTAGAAATATTCACTCACTATAAGTGCCTAAAATCATGTAAAATTAACACAACCGAAGAAGAATATTGGCTTTGTAAAAAAAAAAATAGTAAAAATTAATAAAATGAAAGAAAAGCAAAACCATCTCTCAAGCACTCCTAACATATTCCCTAGTGATCTGAAACCATATCACCAGCATCTAAAATTGATACATTGAACAGACCAAAAAATCTATTAAATGGAAAGACTCAGAAGCTTGGCTGGAGAACTTGGAGATTACACATTTTACACTCAGCAGAAATAGCTCACCTGTCAGGGAGGTAATTGTTCTTTTCAATGCTTGTCTGGCAACCTTGAGGTGGTGGGATATCTGGAAATCCATTTCCAGGTTTGGGGGAAGTATCTCAACATTAGATGATAAATAACCTCTATGAAATGTGTAAGTGTTTTGATATTCATGAAATTTTCTTACCTGCTGCTTCTATCATTTCTAACTCTCTCGACAGAGTTTCTTTTTAAAAATATAAATTTTAGTAAAATTATTTCCATATTGCATTTAAGATATCTACTTTAAAAAATGTATTCCATTATGGTGCAAATTATCAAAAGTTAGAAGCATAAAAGCATAGTATATATCCACTCATCTCAAAGAGGCAACTCTCTTCAGATACTGTAGATTGCAAAACTTTGTGAACTGAGAGGCTGTTATTCCATCCTATTTTTTCATATCAAATATTTGAGAATCCTTCTCAAGGTAGCTACTTTAAGAAACATAAATTGTTGACAACCAAAGCAGAATCATAAAGGAAGATTTCTTTTATATTTGCCTTTTTAAAATGTTTAATATCATGCTATGAAATTATTTGCAATGAAGCTAGAAGTAAAATTTGAAATTCACCACAATACAAATCAAGCAGAAAAAGTAATATCCTTAATATACGAGTAGCTTTGATGAATAGACAAGCCTCACAAAAAAAGTGGTCTGAGACATTGTTCTGGTTTTGTTCTGGTCCTGTGACCAACACCAGGAGCAAAAGCAACGCAGGAGGGAAAAGGGTTTCTTTGCCTGACATTTCCAGATCCCAGTCAATCACGACGGAAGCCAGGGCAGGAACTCAAGTAGAAACTCAGGAGGAGTATGTCTGTGGGCTTCCTCACTCACTGTCTCAGTTTAGTTAGCTTGTTTTATAAGCCCAGGACCACGAAGTCCTGCCCACAGTGGGCTAGGTTCTCTTGCATCAATTAGTAATCAAGACAACCCCCTAAAGACATGACCATGAACCAGTCTGATCAAAGCAATTCTTAAGTTCAGGCTGACCTCTCCGATGACCCTCGTTTATGTCAAGTTGGCAAATAAGGCTCACCTAGACAGACTTGAAGCAGTACATTCCACAGTACAAAAGTATGTCAACCAACAAACTTGTCTCATCTTAACAGAAATGTAAATGAAAACAGTATGGCTACCTTTTCATATAAAATAATCTGAGTTTTATTAAAGAACATCTAACCCCTATTAAAGCATGTCATCTTGAGAACTCTAGCAAACTTTTTGATAAATTTATGTTTATTTCGAAAATGGAATGTGCGTTTATCGTTAAGAACTCTCAGGAAGTCAACAGCAGATGAAACCATTCTCAAGCTGGTAAACAGCATCTACAAACAACACACCTACCGTTCATCTTTTTGAGTAAATTTTTATTGATTCTTTGGGAATTTCACTCCATGCACCCCAATCACACTCATTTCCTAGGCCTTCCATGTCTGCCCTCCAACCTCTGCCCATGTAACTTCCCCCCTCCAAAAAAAAAGCTAAAATAAAAATAATAATAATGATTTAAAGAAAAAAATACAACTTCACTTTCCTGCATCTCCATCACATATCTGTTCGTTGCAGTGCTATTGGACTGTGCGGTGTGGTGCACAGGATACCCTTTGCCCAAACAGCTTTCCTTGCAAATGTTCATTGCAATGAGTCATTGGTCTGGCTCAAGGACTCTGGCTTCTGCTACACCATCAATACTGGATCCTCATCGAGCCTCTTCTCTGCTATCCTGCTGTTGCCCCAAGTCAATGACTTCCTGTAGCTATGGTTCTTCAGAACCAGCCCCTTCACCTGCTCCAGTATCTCATAGATGAGGTAGATGCTGAGGTGGACCAACTCAAAACCTTGAGTATGGGCTTGGGTGGTGGCTGAGTTGGTTAGCCTGGGAAGCCCCAACCCCTTCGGGTGCTCCTATGGTGGCCAATGAGGGGCAGAGCCAGCTCTCCAGTGCCCAGGTCACCAGGGCCAGCTCTCTTGAGCATATAAACTAGGACCAGCGGGGAGTGGGGTGGGGAAGACTGATCAGCATGACCCTTGGGCAGCAGTCTAGACCATAGGTATCAACATGGACTTTGGTGATAACATGGGCCACAGACATCAACACAGACCCCAAATGAAGTAGGACCATAGACTCAGACATGGCCATTGGCAGCAGCACAGGTTGAGACATCACATCGTCTCAGGGGGAAGCACAGGTCACTCACATAACCCCTTTCCTCACTGCAGTTCTGCCTCTCTCCACAGCACATGAACTGCTCCAACTCTCTTTCTCTCCCATTTCCTCAACACATCCTAGCTGCATTCATTGTAGCAACATCCAGCAGCCAGTACTGAGGAGCAATGGGCAGGCCTGTCCTAACATTATTCTTAATAGCGAAAGACCAAATGCATCCTCCATGCTATAAAAGCCAACACAATAGTATTTTGAATCCTAAGACTAAACAGACGTCTATGAATTGTTTAAAAAAAGAATTCAGATGTTGGCCATGTTCTAACAAAGCTTCTAGAAGTGTATGCTGAGCTTTAAACAATGTTGAGGAGTTGCTCTGAGATCTAAATAAACTCCAAGACGTACTGTGTTCATGTCCTGAAAAGACTAAACATAGTAATGATGTCAGCTCTCTGTAATTCATATAAAGATTTGACGCAAGTCCTGTGAAAATCCCAGCAGGACATTGCTAAAATACAGATGGAATTGTCCGAAAAGGAAATGAAAATCAAAGGAACTAGAATAGTCAGAGCAATTTTGGAAATGAGTAAATACGTGAAGAACCAAGGTACTTGATTTCAGGACTTCCGTAACGACAGCAGTGGCATGTGTGGGGGTCCAGAGGTCTGTACACATAGGCCACTCGGTAGAAAAGACAGCTCGTGTGGAGAAGCGATTCAGTGGCAGAAAACAGCTTTCCCCCAACCAAGCCAGAGCTATGAGAGACCTACAATCAAAACGTGACCAGCAGTCTCTGCCACATGCCTTGCATATCACTCAAGTCTTTCACAAACTTAAATATAAATGCAAAATGACAAAACCTTTAAAGAAAAAAATCTGATAAAAATCACACTGAAATATCAGTATATATTTATAAAGTATACTAAGTTGCCCATGTATACACATAGTTTACATACATATATGAATATACAAATCTAACAAAATGTGGCTGGGAGGATGTCTCGGGAGTAACGGGCTTGGCCTCTAAGAGTAAGGATCTGAGATTGGATCACCAGAACAAAATAGCAGTACCTGTAATCACGGTAGTCCTAGGAGATGGAGGTAGAGACAGGAGGGTCTGTGGGAGCTTGTTGGATCTATAGTCTGGCTTACACAAAGAGAACCGGACCTGCATTAAATAAGGAAGGAGAAAATAAACTTCCGAGGTTGTCTTCTGAGCTCCATGTGTGTGGAGCACACCACACCAACCCTCCCTCATGGATATGCATACACATACATAGCTATACACACATCACACACACACACACACACACACACACACACACACAAAAGGTTTTAAAAGAGACAAATGAAAAATCTTAATTCGGGGGAATAGGCCATAGCATATAAATAAACCCGCACCTATTATTTCATTACTATAAGAACATGAAACTTACCATCTTCGTAACTGACGAATCAACACTAAGTATCCAGACTTCTCCTCGACAGTTTATCGTCCTGGCAATTGATCAAATACTCATCTTATTTTCTTTGTCTTTCTTAACAGTCTCCCAATTGCCAAGAAGACCAATGTCAAAGATCTCCATGGTTGGTTGCCCTTCCTTCTTCGTCCAGCAACCTATGCCAAAAGGGAAAAGTCGTGCTCCCTGTGACCATTGCTGATCTCTCATTCTGCCACACACACACACACGCACACGGACACACACACACACACACACACACACGCATACAGGACAAGCACAGAAGACACTCCCTTTGCAAATGGAGATGAGGTGGAGGCAGGCTGCAGGGAAGGAAGTCCCTGAGTTCTGTATTAGGGCTTTATCTTCAACCCTCCTTGCCCTGCTGCCCTGAGAAACAGCCATCCTTCTCTGAGCTCTGCCTGGCCTCGGGGCAGTGTGTGATGAATGAGTGATTTGCCCTCTGAGAGCCTACGTACTGCCAATAGAGGAAGCTTAAGTTTCTTTGCTTTTTGTTTAGTAATTTTGTATTTTATTTTTAAGTAGTCAATTTGGTCTGGACTCATGGTTTCTTTGAAAGTACAATTTCTTTAAACACCTAGAAATGTGTTCTCTATTGGATGGTTATTTCCCTGGCATTCTTCAGGGAGAAGCAGGAGGGGTGATAGATGCATCTCTTCTGTTGACTGTTCCTTTATTTGTATGCCACTTAACTCTTTACTGCCCCTGGTAAATTTCAGCTCACTTTAAACTGTCTGAAGTAAAGTCAGGAGAAGGTCACAGGCTATCTTCAAACTAGTTTATGCCGGGGAGACATTCTGAAGCCGCCCCAGTCAGGGCTCTTAAAACTGCCTCTCTTTCCACCTGAGACCCTCCAAGCGGATAGTTCCTTCAGCCGGCAAAGATGGAACTTCTGTTCTTTCCCTTCCCTCTTTGTGTATTTACTGCCCTGTTAGCTTCCAGTCTCTTGAGTAATCCTTACTGCTTTCACGATTGCTGCTGCAGCTGCTACCATCTTCCCCTTGACAGCGGGCAGGCTCCAGTTTCTTTGGCCTTCCAATACAAACTGGATACTGGCGACTCTCAGGAAACTTCCAGGCCGTAAGTGTCACATTGGGACTGCTGAGATATCCAGGAGATGAGCAACTGTGGGCTTCTCTACTGTCTGGTGGGAAATGGCCACCCTTAGACTACTCAGTCCATATCACATGAGCCAAACACATACATGAAAAGCAAACAAACAAAACAAAATAAAACCTCATTATACTGGTCGCGTTTCTTAACCATCTCAAGCTAGCTTAAGTGATGAATAATTTGTCCTTAGGATCTGGTGTCCCAGCCTCATGCAGGTGGCAGAAATATACCTTTTGAAAGACAGAGACGGCAGGGTACTGCTCACGAGGGGTCAATGTGGCCATTCTTTCTCTCTCTCTGTCTCCCAATTTAGAAATGAGAGATGAGGAAATGCTGGCAATATCTCTTAGGACAGTCTGATGTATGCATTTTGGATCATTCATTTATTCCCAGGTCACATATTAGTTATTTTTACCCCAGGGATGAAGGGAAAATATGAGTGAGGTGGGGTGGGGTCTGAGAGAAAAGACTCAGCAGTGTACAGCTGCTGTTTACAAGTGAAGAGACTCTGACTTCTTTACAGACCGTGAGATCTGGGAAGAAAACAAAACCAGAGCGCTAGTACATCCTCCGCATCGTTCAGAAAACAAGCGGTTCAGGATGACTTCCCTCCTAGTGATGAAGCAAGGGTGTTCAGGACCTGACCTTGGGACTTACTTCTATTTCTTGTGGTATTTAATTTCTCTGGGTGTCCTGAGAGATGCCACTGAGAATTTAAGGCCTGAGCTAAAGGAGAGGACCTGGCATCTTTGATGGTGTTCATCATATGAGGGAAGTTAGTGTGGGTGGGCCTTCTTGTGTGGAAGAAAGAACATTCGGGAGTCACCTCCTAGTCACCTGCCCAGACCCTCTAATGGTGTTTTCTAGTGTTGTCTGTTTTTGTATTTCAGAGTTCATGGCTCTCAAGGCTGTTGCTCCATGAATTATTAACGGCGAATCAATCCCACACCAGTTAGGTTTTAAAGGGGTATTTATTTGGGAGGGTAAAACTTACATACACACAAATCGTCAGGGAAGGAGCCTAGTCACTGGCGCAGGAGCCGGAACCAAGAGGCCAAGCCGAGGCTTGCCGCTCTTTTTTAAAGAGAAATATACCATGCCCCAGTGGGCTGGTATTTCAGCAGCTATTGGCTGAAGGAGCGGAAGGTGTTCCTGCAGTACCGTGGGCTCGTACTTCAGCGACTATTGGCTGAAGGAGAAGAAGGTACTCCCGCAGCAAATTATATTATTGTGTGACTTCAGATCACCAAAAGCCACCATCTTGAGTGAAACTGAAGATTTGGTGACCTATCTTGTGTGTCCCAACTCGCTCTGTCTTTTGGTAATAAGAAACCCCGTATATTAGTGCTTTTGAGTAAGTTCAAACAGTCTATTTGCACTAACATCTCAGAAAACTGACCTTCAGGGAGAAGAATCAGTGTAACTAAATGTGGAAACTTCAGTTTTGAGCATACAGAAGTCTCCAGGACGTTACTGAAGAAGTTTGTTCCTACTTCAACACAAAGGAATTTGCTTCAAGAAGAAGAACGACAGCACTGTCAAATCCTTCCCCATCATTTTCCTCCAACATGAGAAAACTATTGAATGAATATTCAGTCCCCCTTCCTGCATTCTCTAAATACATTAAGTATGGGAAGTAGCTTTTCCTGTGGGGTTTAGTGTTACCTGGTTGAAAATTCTGCCCATTTTTCAAGGACTTTATACTGTTTTTACAGCATATACTTTGAGCCCAAATGCAACCACACATTAAAATTCTCACAGCACTTGTGATAGTGTTGCTTTTGTAAGGACCAAAACCAAGACCATGATGCCAAAATTCAAAATCTGGTGTCACCCTTGCTTTCTTTTACCTCCTGGGCTAGGAACAAAGACTTTATTGTACTTTCCCTGTAACTCATGGGAGAGCCTGTCACTGCAATGGCAGTTGTCGTAGCCCAGTGTTTTCCATAGTTTCTTTTAGAGAGTACACAGGCAAAACTGATTTTCAAATAAGAGGAAGGAAAATCTCCAAAATAAAATCTCAGGAATGAAATGCAGTGCCAATCAATTGGACCGAGGATCTCCTCTGACATTCAGGATTATTTATTTTTTAAAAAACTCCCACTAAGATAATGTCAATGACTTCATCCTCAAGATCCAAATTTCTACCAAAAGGCCACCATGACTATTAGCATCACACCAAGGGTTTGGACTTTAACATACACATTTCAGGATTGGAGGCACTTCAGGTAGTTATAAAAACAGGTACCATACATGAAAATCATTATTTTTATATTGCTTGAGATGGTGCTTTAAAATCGAGTTGTCACTTACTGGTAGAATCCAGAGAGTTTCCCGGTCCCAGTTAAAGAAATAAATAAATCCTAGAATGGATAATGCAAGGAAAATAAAAAGACCTTTATGGTTCGAGAGTGTTACAAATAAGAGTTCATCTTTGTCTTTCCCGCTTCCCAAGTCTAGCAGACATAGGAACCACCCCCAACCCTCCCTCCCTCTTCTCCGCATGCAGGAGTGCCACGAAGTCAGTTGGAAATAGCAGAAACTCAAACGTGAGTTCTTTCTAACATAGTGCCCTTCCACCACTCCTAATTAGTATGCACGGTAGCTAGTACTCTATGATAGTCACTTGCCAATCACAGAGCAATCTATGAATACTGATCTGAGAGCATGCCGAGCACCAAGGAAAGACAAAATGCCTACTCAGATTGGCTAAGGCTAATGAGAAACTCTGAGCTGAATAAATGACAGCCCCTCATCTGCGTGTATCTCTACCCTCTTCTTGACCCTTCTTTTATATTCCATTCCGTGTAGAATAGTAAAATCCTTTTAGGAAGACAGATCCAAATCCAATCATGACATTTCTACTAATTTCTGTATCTGCTCTAGAAACAGGAAATATGAATGCTTCATCGATAAGTACATCCATAATTCCCGACTTTCTTTCTTTGCAGAATCATCAAACGGATCTTAGAAATATAAGATCATATTTAGTATCTCTCCTTTTTTAATATGTCTTCTCTTAATTGCAGTTCCTACATGCTACTATAGATCAAACCACATGGGCATCACTAAATGAGCTCTTAACATAGCACCAATGCCTTGGTTTCCTTACAATGGAGCCTAGCTTCCCGGAAATATCTATCTAGCCTCTGTGGTTTTTAAGCCCAGTAAGTGCATATTGAGAAATGAAAAATACTGATTCTGGTTACTCGACTCTTAGAGACTTAACAACACTGTCTTTTCTAGAATCAGAAGTGTCACTGTTGTTCCTGGAATATATGTCATTTAGTCAGTAGTGAGTATAAAAAATTACTGGATGGAACAGAGATCTTCCCACTTGATAAGGAAAGCAGTTTTTCTGATGTTAAAAGCAATAGTAAGAATTTTGTACAAGATTACTATGTGGAAGATGGCTCTGAGGGTGATGCCCTTGCTGTCGAGCCAGATAACTTGATTCCTGGGCACATGATGGAAGGTAAGTAACAGCTGCAGTCCACATGCATTCACACCCCCAAAACCAGCTAATTAATAGATGAATAAATCTTTAAAAATACCATCTTAAGTTTAAAGACCTTATTATGGAATGACTTTAGATCAATAGAAATTTACAAAGGAAACCTGTAGTTCCTACTGATGCTCCTCCCAGTTAGCTCTAGTATCAGCATCTTATTTAATCCTGATACATATGGCTAGATAAATACAAAACAAGTTTTAACATTCTTACAAGTTGGTGATGTAGAGCAGAGACTTGACGGTCCTTTCCCAGGTCTTCTGTTCCTATTCCCTTTCTGTTCCAGGGACAACTCGAGGACACATCCCACTTGACCACCATCTCCCTTGGTCTCCCGACTCTTGCAAGCTTTTCTGTCTCTCCTTGTGCTGCATGCCAGTGGCACCTTTGAAAACTGTTCATGAAACATTTTGTAGAATACTCTTTGTGTGTGGCTTATGGGTGTTTCCTTGAGATTAAGCACAGCAGGATTTTTCAGCTCTGGAATGATAGAAATGGAATGGAATTGTGTGCTACAGCAGACCGGCAAAGCTAACATCTGGGCGAGTCCAATGCTAAGAAGAAGGGACCCAGCACTGATGATAGATCAGACTGCTTCTGAACAAAGGAAAGACCAGATTTCGGTTGAACTGCTGGAATGACCATATTGTAATTTCCCACCAGCTATGAATGTGGTAACTTTTGATGGCTCTTTCACATGTTAGATACCTGTGAGCTATCAATTAGTCCTTACGGACATTATGGTACCACCCTGGTCCTTGAGCAGAACCTGGTATCTGAAGCTTACGATGACATTTTGAAACAGGGAGAGAACAAAGGAAAGCCATATACAATATATGGCAAACTTTTAATGGCTTACTAAGTACTTACAACAAAGTCTCGCTTTTCTAAGAACTATAGAATTCCTGGGAATATACTATCTGGGGAAAAAAAAGACTCACTGTAACCAAAATAAATGAATTCTGTTTCTGTTATTGGGGCACTAAATTATTGGGCCTGTTGAAGAATCTGGCTCGTTTTTCCAGATAATTTTAATGTCTGTCCAAGAGAAATTCTTGTAAACTGTGTAGATTCTGTGGTTGACACATTTTTTTTTCCAGGCACATGGTAGATTTACTTTCATTGCCTGTACATTGATATTCAACTGTATACCACCAGGAAAAAAATTTTTTTGCACACAGTACCTTCTTCAACTTTCTCAGTGGATCTCTTTCAGTCAACTGTCTGCAACAGCAAAGAGCTGACAGGTGAGTGATTCACCTTCGCTGGCACTGACTGTCAGGAGCAGCACGCTGCAAGGCTTAGATCAAAAGAGGTTATCTCCTTCGTTTGAAAGACTTGGAGCCGTTCGACTGCAGTTATTTGCAGCTAATACTGTCAGAAGACCTCCGTAGGTGGTGCAAGCTGATTTAGTGACCTCAGCATTTGAAGCTGTCATTCTAGGAGTGAGGACGCCCCAATATATAGACTTCATTCGTGACCATTAAACTCAGCACAGCAGGAGAAAATACTTGTTAGTAAATTGAGAACAGCGCTGACAGGGGTTCTAGGTGTGGGCATCTGCGCAGTCAGAGCTCCTCATTAAATGATGCTGGGATTCCAGGGCTAACACTCACCCGGGTCTGTGCATCCGCTTCTCTCTTGTGGCAATACCTATGGGAACAGGATGGGCAGGAAAGTGAATTGTAGCTTCTGAGAAAGGAAGCAATACCACATTTCTTTGTGTGGGGCACAGCAACTGTCCAAAACAGCCAATAAGATATCCTGTGGTCTCTGCATTTCTAGACCCCAGTAAATGAAATTACTATGCTACGCTGAGAGATGGCCTATCTCAATCATTTACATGGGTCTTTATGTTCATGAGGTGGGATGAAAGTCTGCCAGGAACACTGAAGAACAGCCTGTGAGCATCAGAGCCGTGCCTTGCTGTAATATGACAGCAAGCTCCTTCAATGGAGGTCTTGCTGGATCGAAGCCCTGTTCAACGGAACTGTTTGTAACTGTGCATGGCTGTGCTCCTTTCTTCTTGAGTTTGATACTTTCTAATGTACATACTAACCTTTAAAAACATGTCTATCTTTTAACACCTGAATGAAAATAGATAGTAAAAATAAAATCAAAATAAAAAAAATGAATAATCAAAAAGGGCATTTTTCCCAGAAGGAAGAGTTCATTCATGAAATAAAGGAAATGATGAAAGTAAGGACTGTTTCCAGAAATATTTTCTTTGCTTTTTAAAATTGTATTTTAATTCAACTTGGTCTTTTGGGTACTCTGGAAATAACTTCCCCTGAAAGCCAAGCATAAACACTCCACTCCATAAATGCTTAAGGTAATTGCTTTCAATGTATCTCTGGTATGAATGCCTTGGCAATCGGGAACAGTTTAGCAGTTCACACACACGCACGCACATCCACGCTGAGATGACAACTGGCATCAGGAAGCATCTTTTGGTCTAGTTCAGGATAATCTTATAAAGCACAGGAGAAGGGAGCAAAAAGGGAAGTGAAGGGAGAGAAAGATGATGGCAAATCCTATTACACTGTTAGTAGAAAAATCTATTTCCAATCCTTCCATTTTCTGTGTATTCCCCCTCCACATACAGAGAAGAGATGCATTTTCCTTTAACGAAAGCTTGATAAGTAAAAACTTGCTACCACTGCCAAGGATTTCCGGGGAGTCTCCCTAGCTAAGTACAATTGCCCTCCTGTTTGTAACATAAAATGTAATGCTTGAAACTAATCAAAGGGAAGCATTTCAGCAACGTTTCCATTTTAAAGATGATTTCCCTGGATATTATACCGTCTCACCCTGTGGCCTTCTCTCTGTGGCTCTCTTTCTATTAATGGAACTACTTATGATAGTGAATAAATTTCAATGACTGTCAATTAGTCAGCCTTGCTATTAGCATCCTATCCTGTGCAGTGAAAGATCCAAAAGCCATAGAAAGTCAAGTTCTCTGGTCAATATTTCCCCAGACTAATGCTTCTACCAGGACTATATTTTATCTAGTAAATTTTACAAGCAAGACATTCTGATGTAGGAGTTCCTTCTGTATGTGTGTTGCTTTCATTGGTTAATGAATAAAAAGACTGCCTTGGCCTAGTTAATAGGATAGAAGTTAGGTAGGCGGAGAAAACAGAACTGAACGCTGGAAGAAGGGCAGAGTCAGAGGAAGTAGTGTGGGAGAATGTTCTGTATTCTGTCAATTATATTTTAAATAAATTATGATTGGCCAGTAGCCAGGAAGCAAGTAAAGGTGGGGCAACCAGACAGGAGGTAGAGGCAGGTCAATGAGAACAGGAGAATTCTGGGAAGGAGGAAGCCCATTCCTCTGTAGTCCTGACCCAATCACAGAAGAAGCAAGATGTGGCTGCCCCGCTGAATAAAGTACTGAGCCATGTGGCTAATATAGACAAGAATAATGGACTAATATAAGTTATAAGAGTTAATAAGAAGCTTGAGCTAATGGGCCAATCATTATATAACTAATGTAGACCTCTGTGTGATTTCTTTGGGACTTAATGATTGTGGAAACTGGGCAGGACAGAAACCTTACAACAACATTATAAGGTCTATGAATTCTTAAGATGAGAGCCAGTCAAGAAAGTACCCACCTCTAATCCCAGTATTCAGGTATCAGTTCAAGAGTTCAAGGCCAGCATGGGCTACATAAATAGGTCCTTGCTAACTTTAACTACAAAGTAAGATTTTGCCTTACAATAAACTATCAACAACAACAAAAGGATTCTTAAGTTTAGATTCTTTAAAAATAATAAAGAATAAATTTTTAACTAAAATGCAAAATTTGGATCTGCTGAAAAATGTAAAATGACTATCGTGTCTGATAATCTAGTTTAGGCTGTAGAATTCATTGTTCCAACCATGAACGTCCAGCACTGCCCACTGAGTATGTATTAACTGACCATTAACTCCTGAACCTAACCACCACAATAGTATGTGTCAATAAATACAGGCTAAGGGTCAGAAAGGTGGAGAGGAGAGGCACATCTCTTTATAAATCAGGGCTGCATTGCTTCATTCTTGAACATTAAAAGGATGGGATAGACCAGAGACCATACTGCAACCATGACATGGGCCAGAAAGTTGAGCAAAGAAAACAATACAAATCAGATAACAAGTTAGATAAGTCGGAGATAACTTAGATAAAAAAAAAAACCAACTTAACCATATTTAATTGCTTCTTTCCAAAGCATTATAAAAGATCTTCCTTCACTGAATTACAGGAACAGTCTCTAGGTCTAGCAGCACCCTGAACTTCTTCCCATTTTGTCTGCAGTGGAGGAGCAGTGGCTGGCTCTCCTGGAGATAGATATGAAAAAGAAATCCCACACTAGCTCAGAAATGAGTACAACAAAGGGTTATTTATTTACGGGTAGACTCACAGAACAGAGTCCTCTGCATGAATGGGGAACAGGAACTGAATCCATTAGCCAGAAGAGAAAAGGAATGTGCTTTTTACATAGGCATTTATAGTATAAGAGGCCACACCCAAGTGGGCGGGTAACTTAAAGGCTGCTGGCTGTAGGATTGTACCTTTATTAGAACCTTGGAGTGAGGGGAAATTCTCCAATCTCTGTCATTAGCATTGTCTTAACATTTGCAGTTTCCAAGCAAAAATGAGTGCAAATAATGAAAGTTTTAATTTTTTTTCGTCCTTTATAATTTTTTTTCTGGATCTCCCAATGTTTTGTTTAGCTGTTTTGCCTTGGAACTTTTTTTTTGTCAGCCTCATTTTTAAAAGTCTCCAGAACTATTAATATTTACAAATTTAAAAGGCAAGTTGACAAGCACTGCCAAGTTAAAAGAATATTTAATTTATTAATCTATGCACAGGGAATATGTCCATTTTCTCTGATCTTCATTTACTGATGGTGATGCAAGAGGCTTGACTAAATGTTCAGCATAGAGATTTCCTCTGTGCACTACAAGAATAGAGCAGCAAGATCAAGGGTTTATTCAAGCAATATAAAAAGGATCCATCAGGAGAGACTCAACATAAATCTTTCTCTCAACATACTTAAGTATAAAAGTAAATACGATTACATCAATAACTGCTTTAGAGGCATTTAATAGATGATAAGTCATTCTGAATAAACACTATTAAGATAGCTGGGATTAAAGTCTTTATGTGTGATAAAGACTATTTATCTGATACCTAAGATAAATAACATAGGGATATGTGTTCAAATGCTTATTTGAAATACATTTACAAAAAGATTAGAGGCTAAGCAGGTACTTCCTGGCATAATTATTACTCAGTACTATTTGGGATGCTTTAGCAAAATTTAGTGAAGTGAGAAAATTCAGACGGAGAAATAAATGTCATCAAAGCAAAGTAATCTCTGATCAGACTGAAATTGGAATGAAAATGCATTGATACCAAAGCTGTTAGGATCATTCAGTTAAGCTGTTTAGCTGCAAAACGAGTGTACATTAACCCAATTGCTCTCTTCTCCCAAGACAGCAAGAACCAAAAATCAATGAGAGAAAAATGATTTCCTTTATCTTTTGTGATTTAGGAATAAACTAGGGATTTATGACAAAGAACCTACTTAAAATATGCATAGCAATGAGTATTCACTAGTAAGTTGCTAATGGCTGGCCTGAGCTTTGAGAAAAGCATCCTTAGGGAACCCTGCTGCTGTGCAGCAACCTGGACTACACTTAAGAAAACTTAGGTGTCATAACATACTGCACAGCTGGACCATAGGACACAGCCCGTTGTTTCTATGCTATGGACCCATACATCATGGCAAAGTTATATCATGATGGTATTTACATATCCAAATGGTTATAGTTTAAAATCCGCTGAGTGTATAGTATAGAAATGCAATCACAGCCAGATACATAGGGCATTTGCCATCAACTGAGCTTGACAGACTGGAGGTTTCTCAGAGTGAGTGGGTGAGTGAGTGATTGGTGATAGAATCGCTGAGTGAGTGTGAAGGCCTCGGGTAGCACACCTGCAATTTTGCACTCTTCATAAACATGGCACACTTAGGAGATGATGTTTGTTTTCAGTTCTTTCCTTCAGCGATATAAATGAGCCGCAGCTCAGTTGAACCTTCTGTACTTTATTCCTAAGAACACTCCTTGATTCTGGAATAATTCTTAGGTTAAATGCAAAACACATTATATAGATTCACATAAGTAGTTTCTTTTCACAACATGTTGTAGGTGACTTCTGACACCCCCCAGTTTAAGAAGGCCTTTAAAACTTGTTTGGGTTTAATAGTTAGGTCATCCTTTTCTGAAGACAAATGGCAGAAACTAAGCAAAACATTATAAAAATTATCAAATGATTTTAATAAGGATTTATTCCTCATTAAAAAATAATAGCTGAGTGCAGTGTTACACGCCTTTAATCCCAACACTTGGGAAACAGAAGCATTTAGATCTCTGTGAGTTCAAGGCCTTCCTGGGCTACACACGATTGAATCAATCTAGAAAAGAAAAGGAGCCCATCAGTGGTGGCTCACACCTAACCAGCACTAGGGAGATAGGAAAGAATAAGTCTGGACAGAAAGAAGAAGATAAGGCAGAAAGAGACAGGAGCTCAGGATTCAGTCTGAGGTTTTGTAGAGATGGCATTCAGTCTGAGGTTGCCTAGATATAGGATTGCTCATTCGGTCTAAGGATTTGGTAGAGTTAAGAACTATTGGCTGGCTGCTCTGCTTCTCTGATCTTTCAGCATTTATCCCTATATAGGACTCCGGGTAAATTATTATAACCAATTAGAATTTGTACTACAGTACAACACACCCAAAAGCATTGCTAAGAGTAAAGTTCCTAGCACTAAGTGCCTACGTAAAGAATTTGGAGAAATTTCACACAAGCAACTTACCAGCATACCAGAAAGCTCTAGAACAAAATGAAGCAAACTCATACAGAGGAGTAGTTGACAAGAAGTAATCAAACTGAGGGCTGAAGTCAATAAAATAGAAACAAAGAGAACGATACAAAGAATCAACAAGATAGACAAAACCTTATCTAAACTAACTAAAAGAGAGAATATTCAAATCAACAAAATCAGAAATAAAAAGGGGGCATAACAACAGACACAGAAGAAATAGAGAATCATTAGGTCATGTTTCAAAAACCTGTACTGCACAAAGATGGAAAACCTAAAAAAATAAAAAAATCAACAATTTTCTGGATAGGTGCCACATACTAAAATTAAATCAAGACCAGGTAAATAACTTAAATAAGTCTATAACCCCAAGGAAATAAAACAGTCATTAAAAGTCTCCCAACCAAAAACCAGGCCAGGGCCAGAGGGTTTCAGCACTGAATTCTACCAGAATTTCAAAGAACTAATACCAATAACTTTTCAATTGTTTCACACAGCAGAAACAAGTGGAAGATTGACAAATTCTTTCTATGAGGCTGCAGTCACCCTGATACCCAAACCACACTAAGATGCAACAAAGAAAGAGAATTGTGGGCCAATCTCCCTCATGAACATGATGCAAAAATACTCAATAAAATACTGGCAACACGAACCCATAAAACACATCAAAAAAATTATGTATCATGATCAACTAAGCTTCATCCCAGAGATGCAGGAACAGTTCAACCTATGAAAATCTGTCAATATAATCCACCACATAAACATACCGGAAGAAAAAAGCCACATAATCATCTCATAAGATGTTGAAAAAGCCTTTGACAAAATCCAGTACCTCTTCACAACAGAGGTCTTGGAGAGATCAGGGATACAAAGAATATATCTAAATAAAATAAAAGCAATTTACGGTAAGCTGACAGCCAACATCTAACTAAATGAAGAGAAACTCAAAGCAGTTTTACTAAACTCAGGAACAAGACAAGGCTGTCCACTCTCTCCATATCTATTCAATATAGTACTTGAAGTTCTAGCCAGAGCAATACAATAACGAAACAAGAGATCAAGGGGATCCAAATTGGAATAGATGAAGTCAAACTTTTGCTATGTTAGATCATATGATAGCTTAAATAAGTGACCCCAAAAATTCTACCAGGGAACTCCTACAACTGATAAACACCTTCAACAATGTGGCAGGATACAAGACTAATAACAACAAAATGTAGCCCTCCTATACACAAATGATAAACAGGCTGAAAAAGAAATCAGGAAAACACCCTATACAATAGCCACAGATAACATAAGATATCTTGGGGTAACTCTAACCAAACAAGTAAAAGACCTATATGACAATAACTTTAAGTCTCTGAAGAAAAAAAAATGAGAAAGATATCAGAAAATGGAAAAATCTTCCATGCTCTTGGATAGGTAGGATCAACATAGTAAAAATGGCAATCTTTCCAAGAGCAATCTACAGATTCAATGCAATCCCCATCAATATTCCATCACAATTCTTCACATACCTCAAAAGAACATTATTCAGCTTCATATGGGTGTCAACAGAGTGACAGTTCTCTGGCTTGGGCAGTTTGTGGGGACCACTGGCAGTGAGACCAGAATTTATCCCTAGTGCATGAACTGGCTCTTTGGAGCTCATTCCCTCTGGTGAGATACTTTGCTCAGTCTCAATATGAGGAGGCGGGGGTTGGTCCTGCTTCAACTTGATATGTCAGGCTTTGTTGACTTCCCATGGGAAGCCTTACCCTTTCTGAGAAGTGATTGGGGGCTTAGGGTGGGGGGAAGGTGGGAGAAGCAGGAGGAGGGGAGGAAAGGGTAATTGTTATTGGTACATAAATTGAAAAACAAAAGTTTTTAAATAAAAAAAGAAAGAAAATGCACTAGAAATGGGATAAGTGATTGGGAAAACCAATGAGATGGAAAATCAGATTTGAATGCTTATATATATATATATGTGATCTCTAGTCTATAAAGCTCTAAAAACACAGAACTGTTATCACTGTTTAGATCAGTGGTTGTATCATGTCTGAAAAGACAGTAGAAAATGGCTGTGTGACATTTTGCCTTTAAAAAGAAGGGCCAGCTTCATATGTGTTTTGTGGGCAAGCATTTTTTAGAAAGCTTTGTGTTCAGAAGAACCTCAAGCTTTGCTTTCATGCCCTGCTGTCACTCTCTCGAAATTCTTTCCAGTCTTTAATAATATCTAATACAGTAATAGTTGAAAAAAAGGCATGCATTCATTTCACTGGTTTCTGAAAAGTATGTTCACCAACTGCAGACTACGTTTATCAATGATTTCAAGACGGCATCCATTTATGAAACCCATAAAGTTAGGTTTTTTTCAAAAAATGGTTTGAAGGCTTGAAAGACAGCTCAGTCGTTAAGAGTGCTTGCTGGTTTTGCAGAGGACTTGGGTTCAGTTTCTGACACCGACATAGCAACTCATAACTGCCTGTAACTCCAGTTTCAGGGGCTTTAACATGCTCTTCTGACCTCCATGGGCACTGTACTCACATGGTAGGCACACAAATATGTAGAGAAAACATTCATACACATGCAGTAAACAAATAAATATTTTGACAGTGGGTTTATTATTTAAGTTGCATATAAATAAAAATTTAATATTTAAAAAGTAATATAAAGAGCAATAATACCTACTTTTTCATTCACCATCACTCTGCAAAATTTATATACAAAAAACTACCATACATACTACCATAAAATGAATGAGTGAATGAATGAATGAATGAATGTGACCTGGAAGTATGTCAGAAAAAGATATATAAAAATCAATATTACATAAGTGTTTCAATCCTGACGCTCCATGATTTTCACTGCATTTCATAAAAATAAAATAATGATTTTCAAGTTGAGAATGCAAACAGAGGACTTTAGATGACTTAATAAATATGCCAAGATCACTCTTTCCTCAGCACAATAGGCACAGATGAGTACCCGAATTATCAGGTGAGTAACTGTGGGAGAATGCAGAAACTAAAGGAGAGGTTGGGGGACCTAGACATATTCAGAGATCAGAGACTGTAGCATGTTATGAGAAACAAAAGAAACACTTCATGTAAAATCAATTCAGAAGGGCCAAAGATCTAAGTGTAAGACTTAAAATTCGACCCATGGAGGCAATGCGGTGGTTTGAAGGAGAATAAACCACATAAGCTCATATTTGAGTGCCTGGTCCCTTGTTGGTAGACTGTTTAGTAAGGACAAGCACGTATGGCCATGGTTAGGTAGGCAAGGTGTGTCTCTGGCAGTGGGCTTTGAGGTCTCAAAAGCCTATACCAGGCCCAGTCTCTCTTTGTCTACTGGGTTTATGACCAGATGTAAGCATTCAACTAGTGCTGTAACACTATGCCTGCCTGTCTGCGGCCATACTCACCGCCATGATGGCCACAGACTCACTCTCTGAAACTGTAAGCAAACCCCTAATTAAACCCTTTCTTTTATAAGCTGCTTTGGTCATGGTGTCTTGTCATAGTGATAGAACAGTGACTAAGACAGGGAACCTTGGGGAAAATACTTCAAGATGTTGGCATGAAGGATGGACTGCTCACTAGGAGACCAAGTTACATGAAGCAGAAGAGAAATGGACAAATTGGGTTACATGAAAGTGAAAAGCTTCTGCATTGGAGAGGAAACAGAAGAGAATGAAAATAAAAACTACGAGGTGGAAGGAAATATTTGCCAACTATACATCAGGCAAAATGTTCTATGTTACCATATAGAACATGTAAGAACTTCAAAACTGAACTGCAGGAAAACAAGCATTATAGTTCAAATTGGGTAAGTAAGCTGAGTAGATGCCGCTGAAAAGAAATGTACAAAGTCCACAAACATAGGACAAAATGTTCACAATCATTACACATCAGGTAAACACAAATAAAAATGACAGATAAAATCTTACTCCAATTACAATGGCTATTATAAAGAAAATAAGAAAAGCTGGCCAGGCTGTGGAGGAAAAGGGACTTTTGCTGTTGGTGGGGTAATATTTGATATATCCATATGGAAAACTGTATGGAGATTATTCAATCTAAAAGGCAGAAATATTATCTGATTCAGCAATCCCACTTCTGGGGTACATATCCAAGACATTGGAATCAGTATGTTGGAGAGATATCTGTGCTCCAGTGTTTAGAGTAGCATAGCCACAATAGGTAAGATTTAGAATTAGCCTAGGTGTTCAGTAATGGATGAATGAAAAAAGAAAATGTGCTCCATAAATTAATACATTAAAATATTATAACATTTAATATATTATATATTAAAATATATTAATTAAAATATTATATACAGTATAATATAGAAGGTAGCATGATGTAATAAACATAGTACACTGTGTGTTACATTAGGCACACACACACACACAACATGATGCTTACTTAAATAAACCAGGAACAGAAAGACAAAATATCAAAGATCACGTGATCTCACTTGCGTATGGAAGATGAACTTATAGCAAACAGAACAGTGGTTACCAGAAACTGACTGTTAGTGGGAAGTGGGTAAAGAATACAATCTTTAGTTGCACAGCAGATCAAGCTCCAGTGTTCTGTCACTTTGTCCACTGTATAGTCACTGTGGAAACCACACTGAGTGAAAAGAAACTGCATTCTGAAAATTTTTTAGTAAGTAGATTTCAAGTATTTTTTACTGATGAAATCACAAGTGAGGCGATACATTTGTCAATTGGCTTGACTTAGTCATACCATAATGTGGCAATAACATGGTGTACAACCATAAATGTGTGCAATTTTCATCAATTAAGACTTTTAGGTGAAAAAGAAAGAAAAGAAAAGAATTGACATAGACTGCCGTATTTCGTAGTGATTTGGTTAGTAGAGCTACAGGAAGATTGCATCTGTAATAGTGCCTGGGCAAACTAACAGGTGCACAGAATGGTTTGAAAGCAGTATAAGTTTCTGTATAGAGAAAACTGGTAGCCTTGGGCAGGAACTGCAGTAGAACAGGAACTCAAATATCAGCCCTCTGCTGGAAAATCTGGTAGAAGAAGTCACAGCCATACTTCAGCGAAAGCACAGGACCCAGAGAGGGACAATGAAAACTGTTGCTAAACTGTAAGGTTGGTGAGCCAGAGTTCGGATTGTCAGGGTGGGGGGTGTACAAGGCCTGTCTGGACATCAGTCTAAGAAGCAAGGGCGTTTTGACACGGTGCTGCACAATCTGTAGTTCTTGGCTTTCTGAGTGCTCAGTTTCCCAGCATCACTTCCTTCTGGAAATTTGCAATTCACCAAGTGTCTTATCTCTAGTTATAATGCACACTCTAAATAATGAAATTCAAAGAAGAATGTCTGAAACAGTATGCCTCACCTGTCTGCCTTTGCCCAGCTTACTCTGAAAGGAAGAGGGGTGATGCCAAGCAAGCATGATTTCCTCATCCCGTTGGGACCGGTTTCTTGTTGGAGGATAATCAGAGAGTAAAATTGGGTGCCATCAAATCCTCTGAAGCCTTTAATTAAAAGCCCGATGATTCCTTCCCTCCTTCCAAATGTGTTCCTGAATTCATTGTGGATGGAGATTTATTCAAAACCAGATTCTGTTCTGTCTCATGGACTGAGGCTAACTCTGTCCTCTTCTCTTCCTCCTAGAAGCTATAGTTTGAGAGAGGAAGAAAACTTATCTACAACTAATGAAAAATAGTGAGTTTGCTTCTTCAGTAAGACAAAGTTTTGGGCTGATTTTTATAAAGGATGAATAGCAATCTATTCTTTGGACAAAACAATGAAAAAAAAATGTTCTCAATTGTAACCAAGCCAGGCATCTCCTAGTAGGAAACAATGAACACTAAAGAACAGCATGCTGTTGCTAAAAGTCAGGACAACCATTTGAAAACATGCAACTTTAATTTAATGTGTTTACTTATTTTGCTAAATTCTGGTTTTTTTCTCATGTTAATCAAACAAGTAAAAATATTGGTTATTTCTGTTGTTTTTTTAAACTTCTTGGTGTAGCATTGGTGTGTCTTTTTCATTTTAAAATACTAAAACTTTGCAGTCAAAATCAATAAGAAAATAAAAAAGTACATGAAGTCCATTTTGAACTATTCTTACCAGAACAAATTAGATGTGTGTTTTCAGTACTTTCTATGTAAATTAATCTTTTGAAACTAGGATTGTTGAGGAGTAACTTTTTCAAAAATAAACACACACACATAAGAAACGTATCTCCAACTTCCATATTATTATCAAAGTTGCACAAGGAATGTGTTACAGAAAGGTGTACTCCTGATTAACTCAAAAATTCTATGGAAAAAAATGAGTGAAGTGATGTTCTTTTTAAGGAATCAAGAATCTATAAGAATCAAAGAACCTGGAGTAGAGGTGAGTGTAGCAAACATTAGTGGAAGCAAAAGCCGGCGGGTGCGTAGTAACTGAAGGAGGAGGGATGAGAGAACAGCAGGGCAATGATACCCAGAGAGGGAGAGAGGTATAGGAGCGAACAAAGTCAACCACATCCAAATACTGGTGATCTTGGAACTAAAGACAAGCATGACTCAATCTGCCCCGTCCCCTTGCTCACCCTCCATACTACGCAGCTTCTTCCCTTGCTAGGGCTATGCCCTGAAGAGAATAATTAAGATTGTCTCTGCAGTAAGGCACCATGGAAACAGAAGACATGGTTGGAAAATCAGAGCTGATTTGTGGAATGAAAAGTTTAGGCTTCCAACTTCTCTTTCCCACCAAGATCATACGCACAGGCATAAACGTTTCAGATGTCGGATTTAAAAGATGATTCTCTGGAAAACTGAATAATAAGAAAAAATGTAACAGGCCTCATACAACAAATATTCATAATAATCTTGTCTACAAAAAGGCCAGGCAGATCATACAGCTACTAAGCTAGGGGTGTCAGGGGGAATATCCCATTATACCCAAAGATTGGGTTTGGCATTTGGTGTACTCCTACACCAAATGTGGGAGCAATCATCTGAAGAAGTTACCTAAGAAAGAAATATAGATATGAAGGAAAAGATTTAGAACAATCATATGCCAAAGGAAAAGACTGCCTTTCCTGAAGATAAATTTTGAAAAATATTTACCCTGAGAAAGAACACATGAAAAGAAGAATGGACACTTAGGCACACTGATTAATGCATTTAGTCCCCAGACTCTTTCCTGTTACCCTATTCAAATGAAGAATCCTTAAACCTCGTCCTAAATAATTTTAACATATGTCACCTAAAAATGTGATTTTACCAACAAATAGTACATTTCACAGTTAATACCAAATTCTATATTATTTTTGCCTCCCATACGCTCATTAGTCCATGAGTGATTTTTACTAATGATTCACTCGTACTCTATGTCACTATCAGATTTCATGGTCTGCATTTTGTATCTGTGTCTTTTTGCACTAAATGTAGAATAGCCCTTTTGTGTATTTTGTCCACATTATGTTTAGTGTGGTAGTTTGAATGAGTGTCTCCATTGTCTCATGCATTTGATCACTTGATCCCCAGTACGGGGTACTGCTTGATGAGATTTAAGTAGTGCAGTGTTGCTGGGAAATTATGTCCCTGAGGACTGCTTTGAGAGTTTCAGTTTGGTCTCCCTGTGTCTTACTTACAGTTAAGAATGTGAGTTCTCAGCTTCCTACTGCGGCCTGCATGCCATGCCTGCCACTTGCTGCCGCCACACCTGGTTTTCCACAGGGGCACTGGGGATCAAACTCACTCAGGTCCCCATGGGTACAGAACAGGGACTTTATCAACTGATCTCTCAAGCACTCATAAAACCACCTTTAATATTCATTGAGACAATTTCAAGTCAATAGCATTAATTTTTCTTTAAAACAACAGTAACGTGTTAAAGGGCATTGGGATATTTTCCCTTAATTCTAATACTAAAGGCAGAGTTAGATGAGCCACTGTCAGTACAAGGTCAGTTTGGTCTACATAAGGAAGTTCCAGGTAAACCAGGAGTGCAATGTGAAACTGTCAACAATAAACAAAAGCTTATGTAGCAGATTTAGGTAGCACATTATCTGAAAAATTTTGTACTCCTTAATCTTTTAATAAACTTGAAATAAGTAAAACAAAAGATTCAAAAAAAGCTAACAAATAAATACAGGCATATATAAATCTCTGAGACAAATAGCAAATAACAATCTCTCATTAGTCCCAAACTGTAAAACTCTTTGATGTTTCTTTTACCTTGAATATAAGTTTTTACAATGTTTAGCATGTTTTTCTTCCTATATCAGCTTAAACCCATAGATGAACTGTGCACATCGTTCTGAGCTGTGCGGTGGGAATCAGACGTTTTCAATCTACAGAATTCCTCATCCAGTAAATCCTGTAGGCTGCTTGCATTTATTCTGCTTCTGGTGCTACAGAATATTTATGAGCATAGAGGGCTTCAGGTATTTCTCTTTCATTTATATCCTAGCCAGTACGGTAAGCAAAAGAGAAAATGTAAAAAAAAAAAACCAAAAAACTCTTGTCTTTTACATATTTTTCCTTTTCAGATTTACTCATCATTTTTTTTTATTTTAAGCATATGGGTGTTTTGCCTGTACATATATCTATCCATTATGAGTGTGCCACAGAGGTCAGAAGAGGGCATTGGATCCTCTGAGACTGGAGTTACAGTAGGTTGTCAGCCACTATAAGGGTGGGGAATTGAACCCAGGCCCTGTATGAGAGCAACAAATGTTCTTTCCTGCTGAGCCAATTCCAGTCCCCACAACTAGCTGTCTTGAATTTTCTTCTGTTCAAATATTTTTTTTGTGACTAATGCACACAGAGGGACCCCAAGTTTCTGAAGTTTCATGCCACCAACTCCTAGAGGCCTCCTCGTATGCAGCATTGAGTGTGATACTTTATGACTGTGCCAATAATTTCAATTATCTGGCAAATAGTCCTGGTAAGAATTCTATTTTGCAAGGATATCGTAATCACAATCTCCTTTCCACTTGTCTGTATAAAGGTGATCTGCTTAAGCTCTCTATTTCTATGAAGATTAACTTTGGTAAATGATTCTTTCTCAGGAAAGTGTTCCTATCCGTTAGGCGTACATACGTACTGCAGCAGAGATGTCTAATGTGTTTATGTGCAGCTAAACCTAGAACACCTTGCCTGTGAAGGCCTCATTTCCCTTTTGCTAATAGTCAGTAGTTTTGAAATGTTTTCTTTTGCTTACCGTACTGGCTAGGATATAAATGAAGGAGAAATACCTGAAGCCCTCTATGCTCATAAATATTCTGTAGCACCAGGAACAGAAGAAATACAAGCAGCCTACAGGATTTACTGGATGAGGAATTCTGTAGATTGAAAACGTGTGACTCCCACCGCACAGCTCAGAACGATGTGCACAGAAGCTCTCTCCACTTTCATCTATGGGACCTGACAAGACAAGGAGTATGTGTGTAACCTATCAATAATTGAATAAAAATGACTAATTATGAATTGAGAAATTTACTGCCAAGAAGGATCAACTGCCACTGGCAAAGGCAGGATGAACTCACTACTCTTGTCCTTGAAGAAGAAGCTCTCTGCTCATATGTGTTCTTGAAGCAAGCACAGTCAAATAAATATGAATAGTGGTGGGCTAACGAGACAGACTACCTATGTCTGTATTTTTTGGTCTGTTCCTGAGGTCCATGAGTTTTAAAAATTAGCGCTTTCTCTGCTCATTCCTGATGTTTGTGTTTTGATTCCTATAATTCCCTTATAGATGACTGCAATGGTGAAGAACAGGTAACTCCAGCCTCCTTGAGGCTCCACAGGTATATTAATCCTGGACACTGTCTAGACCTAGGATACTGCTCTAGACAGTGACAGAGAAACAGAAGGAGGTGGGGAGAGAGAGTTTGCACACTCAATTTATTCCAGAGTGGGTGTGACAATGAAGACTGACATAAACACAGAAAAAATAAAATAAATTTGAAAGAATATCTTATAAAACTTGGGAACTGCTGGGCGATGGTGGCACACGCCTTTAATCCCAGCACTCGGGAGGCAGAAGCAGGCAAATCTCTACAAATTCGAGACCAACCTGGTCTACAAGAGCTAGTTCCGGGAGAGCTAGGACTGTTACTCAGAGAAACCCTGTCAAAACAAACAAACAAACAAACAAACTTGAGAACTAATGTAAGACCTAAACCAGTGTTGTTTGTTTACAAAATACGTTTCTAAAACTAAATCAAAGTAAAGTAAGAAAACAGAAGTATATCAGTACCGGAAAAGCTTTATTAGTTATATATAGATGTCTGTCAGGTAAGGAATCAGAAAGCAAAGGCTCCACAGCTCAGCCCCAGGGGGATGTGATGAGCAGAGGACTCTGGGGAAAGCAGAGAGCAGGAAAAAGATGCAGTGCATAGGCAAAAGGCACAGGAATACTGTGTTTGAAATGAAAACCTGCTAAAGATGGTATAAATTATTTTTCATCATTAAGTGAATGTGACTTCATTCTAATTAGGGCTTTAGAAGAAAGTCCACAGAAATCAAAATCACAACCCAACCATTAGGTACTGCATGCCCTGGGAATTAGAGAAAGGTTCGGTTTCAAAGAATCAAAAATGTGTAGCTCTGGGATAGAAATTATTATGTCAGTAAACTTCAAAGTGAATTTTAAGGGGTGTGTGTGTGTGTGTGTGTGTGTGTGTGTGTGTCTCATAGAAGCATTTTATTGAACTTGTTTATATATTTTATCCAATCTGAGAATCTCCATCTATTGATTCCTCAACTCATTCATTTATTTATATGGTTTGTATCTAACCACTGCCTAGAATGTCTTATATCTTATGTAATTCAATTCAATTAATTTCCTTATTCTTCCTGTCTAGCAAGTACATTACACTTTTATTATTTTAAATATTATATAATCCTTACCTCTGCTGTGGGCTTAATTTTTGAGTTCCCACAGTTCACTTAATTAAGTCCTAACCTCTAAGGTTACTGTGCTTGAAGGCAGAATCTTTGAATGGTTAAGGTGAAAGGAAGATTTAAGGAGTGGACCTCAGTGACAGAAGTAGTGGTCTTATAAGAAAAGGGAGATATTCATTCTCTCCTCCCATCTCAGTCCTGCCCTCCTTTCTTTCCCATTCCTTTCTCTGCACTCTGTGTACGCTGTTGCCCTCTCCCCAACCCTATCAAGGAATATTCACCCAGGACTGGAAGCACACAGGAAGAGAGCAGCCATTGACATGACATTGCTGAGACGTGAGTGCTGACGTGCTGGCCTGGGACTTCCAGTCTCTAGAACTATGAGAAAAACCATTTCCATCAGTTAAGCCAGCCAGCCATTCTGTCATTTTTGGTTCAGCACCTCAAGCTGACGGCTACAAAGTGTTTCCCCCGCAATCATATACGACACTTGGGAGAAGGAGCTGCGATGAAATGGACATAAAATATTCACAACCGATTTCTTTCAAATTTTCTACTTCTGTAGCTTGTTTTCAACCACCAACTTTCTGCCAAGTTCTGGTGTAGTGATCCTGAAATAGTGCCTGATATTTTTGTACTTCCCTTGACCTCAGGCTGTTGTGTTTCCCCCAACATCTATGTTATGATGCCAGGCTTGTGACAAACTGTGTGTGTTTGAGGCAAGATAGGAGGTGGCACATCACGGAGATGCTCTTTCTCCTGGGCTGAGAGCCAGACTTCAGAACAAGCCAAGAAAATCTGAGTACATGTGACTCCTGCCATCACCCAGTTATTAAGACGTTACTGATTTCTGTGTTTCCACAAACCCACAATCAAAACGTTTTCCTGTGTTAGTTTTGGGAGGACAATAGTTTCTATGTATGTTGAGGAAAAGGTAAAACACCTTGTAATTTTATCTCCTTTGTAACATGGAGTTCAGAAGAGCTCATCCCCAGGTCATAGACAGAAGGTGCCAGCGCCTTCATCTATTTCAGGACCCATAGGTTGCTGTGGGCCTCACTTCTCCCCAGCTGAGTTTATAATCCCCAGAAACTGACTGATCAACCCTAGAGATTTTTCAAAATAAGGGAGAGGAAGACCAGCTGATGGAACCTTCTTGTTTCTGTCTGGTGTGAGCAACACTGAATGGATAAATATGTAGCTGAGTTTCTTACTGACTATATAGATACTATACACAATAATTCTCTATTACTTTTAAATGAAAAGTATTCTGTCTCAGGAAAACTAGCTGGAAAGCCATATTGTATACACTCAAATGCTCTTCAAATAAAGTCTTTTCAATAAAATTTTCTTTGTGATCTGTTTCCATTCATCTAATGATGACATTAGAACTGTCTTTGCCTTTAGCCGTTTTTAACCAAAATTGTCCTTCTTAATTGTAATGACAGTATCTCCTTCACACTATTTTTCCTTTCTACAAAAATAGGCAACTGAATGCAAAATGATTAAAATACCAATTTTTAAAAGAATTTTTGTGGGGTTTCCCTTGTCCTTCATAAAAGAATTATAAGCATCGTGAGTATTATGAATATCAAATTTGTAACTGAAAACTAAAACAGAAAAGTCTATTTGTTTCTAGATGGAAGAATTACCACTCTTCTGTGTGGTGTGTGAATTTTTTAGAAAGATAAAAAAAAATGAGAAATGTGTTGAGTGCTCATAGCCTCTAAACCCAGCAGATTTTTTTGGTCTGGCTCTATAAATACAAGCTTAATATAATCAACATTTATTTTAATGCAGAATTTGGTTTGATACCAGGTGATATCTGGCAATTTAAGAATTTATCATGCAGTGTTCCAGGACTCCTAAGTTTCCATTATCAGCCATAGGTGCAGGCAAGGTGCTCTGGCCACTCTTACCCCATCTAATCAGAGGTTTAAATGGATAGAAATATTCAAGAGGAATAATAGTGGCACCAGGAAAGCCCTTTATTCTTTTTGTTGTCTCCTAAGAATACAGATCAGAGCCTTGTTTGAAAGCGTGAAGTCAGGGTTCATAGAAAGTTCATGATACTTACATTCTCCGCAGTCTAGTCATGTGAGTCTCCTCCATAAACACTCCGGCATCTATGAGACATGAATGACTATAGACTCTCGGATTTCACTAGTAAGAAGAAACTACTTCTAAAATAACCCCTTACAGAGTTGACAGGTGTCTCCGTTACTGTTCTATGGCTGTGAGAAGACACCATGACCAAGGCAACTTGAAAAGGAAGAGTTTATTGGGGGTTAGCTTACAGTTCCGAGGATTATCCTATAAACATCATGGTGAGGGACATGGTGGCTGACAGGCGTGGCTCTGAAGCCATAGCTAAGAGAGTTCACCTTGAGACAACTACTACAAAGCAGAGGGAGAAAGAGCTAATGGCAATAACATGGGCTTTGGAAACCTAACCCCACACACCAGTGACACAACTCCTTTAGCAAAGTCATGCCTCCTGAGCCTTCCCAAACATTTTCACAAGCTGGGGACCAAGCATTCAAATATATGAACCAATTAGGGTCATTATCATTCAAACCACCACAATTTGACAGCTACCTCATGGCAACATTGGTGATGGCCGTTGGTGAGGAAGTTTCACCCAATTGTACATTTCTAAAAGAGGTCAGAAGTAAAAAAATTACTGACTTGTCAATAATTCACATTAACTTGTGACTTTCTGGATCATGATTGTTTTTCTTCCTTTCCCAGTTTATTAGAAAAATCACTTTCTGAACTTTTAGATGGTTATCAATTCAGAAAATTAGGGGTAGGCTGGCTTGCAAGTCATGTCCCATAGATAGAGAAGAAAATGTAAGGTTGCTTAGGGGGATACTAAATATTCCATGAAATAAAAGACAGACTCATAGATATAGGAAATGCAGAGATGGCTTAGATAAAATTTGTCTTATTTAAACAGAGGTATGAATAATTAGTATATAGGAGTTGATATATTCAATATTATTTAGTGTTTGTGTATATGTGAACATGTCAGTCTCCCTGGTGAATTTCAACAAGATAGCTACCTATACAGACATAGTATTGGTGTTACGGGCATAACTTCCTAATGTACCAAAATAATGTAGTAAAAGATAAAAATTAAGTTGTGAAAATGTTTAACTTAACATAATTATTTTACTTCTTAAAAGAGATCTTAGCTGGGGATGGCTCGTTATAGAACAGAGTGTATTTCATGTTGAAACTCAAACACGCAGAAATACTAAGTACATCAGGGTATCAGCTCATTTATACCAAGCATAAACTGATCCTTTTATTTTTATCATCATACCCCCATATTCATGCATCTCTTAATCCTCATCAGAGAAGCGACTTTTGCTGTTGATGGCAACTAATATAGAAATCTACAGCTGGTCAACACACAGACAATAAAAGACATTGGAGTGCCCGTTTCTAAATGGGAGACCAAAATCACACTCATTCCTCACAAGGCTCAGGGACCTTCACAGAAAAGAGCTGTGGAGATATTAGAGTCCAGAAATACTGAGCATCTGGAGCAAGAGACAGTGTTTGCTAGACACAACAGGGTCTTCTCACAAATGGATTCAAAACAGTTATGGCTGTGTGCATAACACCAAGATGGAGAAGGGAAACACAAAGCCTCACATTTTATATATGTATATATATATATATATATATATATATATGTAAAATTTTCAATAACATTTAGCTTGTATTTAAGTGGTCTGAACTAATTTTAAGAATAGATAGTAAAAGGCTCAAATACAAAGTTACTATTTTTATATTTATTTCTTTTTAGGCTATAGATATAAATTAATTATATTTGATGATTTTAGGGTCATACCTTTGTATCTCGTAATGCTTTGAGGCAACATCAAAGATATAAAATGAGCCCGTGATGGAAGAGTACGCAGGATACAATTGACAAGGAGAACTTTTCTACCTAAATGTCAGAGTAATTTCTGAATTGCTTCAAGCTAATCTTTTTTTCCCTCAAAGAGTAAATTTGTTTCACATTTGCCGAGTTTTGTTAGCTGGAGATAATCATTCACTCTAATGGAAATTTGTCACTTTCCTCATGGATCAGCAATCTTAGGAAAAAGTCAGCACTGTGACAAAGACAGCGGATCTGTGATTGTTCCCTGTGTGACACATGGCGCTTCTGCCCTATGTACCCATCAAAGATTCTGAGCTTGGGCCAACGCCGTGTGAAACTCTTAGTACAGGGAAGAAGTTTTGGAATGTACATGTGACCTCGCCTTTGTGCACAGGAGCTACTCAAGAATATTTCATTTTTTGAAGCTCAGGGGTGCTTTCTTGGGAGTTCTGATGAAGTCTGCCTGGAAATGAGTTTCATTCCTATGTAAGAGAATCAAGCACATAAAGAAATCGCTGCCTCGAGCCTTCTAATGAGAGGAGATAATAGTCCCCACTTGATGCCAGAGGTAAACCTCCTTCATATTTATCACTGAATACCAAAGAGCTCTGTTTCATTGGCCAGTGATTTCTTTTTACATTCTGAATCCAAAAGAGTTTTGAGTTGTGGAGATGCGCCAGTCAGTATAGACCTTACCAATCATGATCCCCAACACTGGTGTAGAAGCTGGGCAGAGTGGCAATAGTTTGGAACCCCAGAGTTGGAGGACATAAACAGATGGGGTATCCAGAGCTCAATGGACAGCTAACCAAGCTGAAATGATGAGCTCCGAATTCACTGAGAGACTGTGTCTCAAGACAAAGTGGTAGAGAGCAGCTGAGGAAGGCATTCAATGTCTCCCTTTTGTCTTCATGCACACACACAAATAATAATAATTATTTTAGTATAATGTTTTGAGATCTTTCTTTTATCTTCTCCATATTCTCTCTGAACATGTCATTTGAATGAGCCATGCTCACCACCTGAATTTTAGCTAATCACATCATAAGACAGGCTTTCATCTTTCCCGTTACTTCTGCTTCATTCTGGTCCTCCAAACTGCCTAAATATCAAACCAAAGCAACCACTTGTAAGTGGTCTATCTGATTAAAATCTACATTACCCCTTGAGGGTTTTGCTAAATATGGTTATGTTTCTCAAAGAGTGTGCATTCATTGTAAAAACATCTTTGTGCGATCTCGTTCCATGTTTTGTATTTTCTTCCCAGTTTAGCATTCTCTATGTCTAGTCAATCGAGTATTTTACATCATTTTCATTTTTCAACAAACAACTTAAAAAGTCAGTCACTGATACAAGCCAGACGCCAGTGCATTAATAAGTTTACACGGTCAAATTTATATTCACTCTCTTTCCATCCCTACCTCTGGTCTTATGCTCCATTAGTTTATTTGGTCATTTTCAACTAATAAAATTACTCATTGCTGCTTTTATTAAAGTATGTGCTTTCCTGTAAGAAGATTTAAAAATAGAAAAGAAAACTTCTAGTGACAACAGGGATAAGCAGATTTGGGGTAGCTATATCAGTATCAATATCTGCATTTATTAGATTAGATCAGAAACCCTCTTCCTATACGAGCACTTGCAGTAATCATCTACCTAATCACATATGCGTTTGGACTCTACTCATACAAGTAGCGAGGGCCATGGTGATGGAAGAAGCTGGGAAGAAAAAAATGAATCTTTCGATGTAAATGTTTTATTTTGCCATTGTTATTACCACTGCAAATCTAATCTTTCACCTCCAAGTCTAGTTCCAACAGCTAAAATTCCAAGTAGCAAATGGGATGTTCAATTTTTACATTCTTCAACCTTTACCACACAGAGAGAGTAGAAACCCCACTTTGTGTGCCCAAGAAAAGAGGGTAAAAGTACAAGAAGAACAGCGTTATTCTGTAAATGTCTGAGGGCACGGTATTTGCTTATAGACACGGGGCAGGAACAATTGAAAGGAGGATGAAGATATTTTGTCTCTCAGTTTCAAAGGGTTTATTCCAAGGGTCTTTTGGTCCCATGGATTTTAGTAAAGAATCATGATGTCAAGAGCTTAAGGCAGAGGGGATTCTCAATTCATACCGAACATGAAACGGGGTAGACATTACTGTAAGGGATCAAGAAAAAATACGGATCCCTCAGTGACCTACTTCCTCCAACTATGTCCCACTCTCCAAGAGATTTCACACATATCAAAATAGAGTTATCAGCTGGGATCAAGAGTTCAACTAAAAGTTCATGAATCATAAAATGCTCCTAGAGCCAAAAAATTTTGTCTAGATTTTCTGGATGTAGCAAAGGAAATCGAATGCGGAAACTACCAAAATACCTGACATGCAGATTAGACATGATTTTCCGCACTGAATGACCCAGAGAAATATGATGCTGATGGTGCAGAAAATAATCCCCATGTGCTCCTGGGATCCACTCAGAACCGTGAAGTAGATGCATCAGAAATGGTGAGATGGAAGCAGCAATAAAGAGCACCCCACCTCCAAAGAACCCAATCCCAGGTGGACTCATAGCAGAATTTTCTGAAGAATTAAAACTAAGGCCTCCCAAATCATTTTTTTATTAAAAATTTTCCACCTCCTCCCCTCTTCCCACTTTCCTCCCCTTCCTTCCCCCCACTTCTCCTCCCCCTCCTTCTCCAGGCCAAAGAGCAGTCAGGGTTCCCCACCCCATGGGAAGTCCAAGGTCCCCCCCTTTCCCCCCAGGTTCAGGAAGGTGAGTATCCAAACAGACAAGGCTCCCACAAAGCCCGTCCATGCAGTAGAATCAAAGCCCAGGGCCATTGTCCTTGGCTTCTCAGTCAGCCGTCACCGTCAGCCACATTCAGAGAGTCCGATTTGATCACATGCTCCATCAGTCCCATTCCAACTGGCCTTAGTGATCTCCCATTAGATCTGTCCCACGATCTCAGTGGGTGAATGCACTATTTGTAATAGCCAGAACCTAGAAACAACCTAGGTGCCCCTCAATAGAAGAATGGATAAAGAAGGTTTGGCACAAATACACTTTAGAGTACTACTCAGTGGTAAAAACCAATGACATCTTGAATTTTGCATGCAAATGGATGGAAATAGAAGATACTTTACTGAGTGAGGTAACCCGGACCCAAAAAGAGGAATATGGTATGTACTCACTCATAAGTGGATTCTAGCCATAAATAAAGGACATTGAGCATATAATTCGTGATCCTAGAGAAGCTAAATAAGAAGGTGAACCTAAAGAAAAACATATAGTTATCCTCCTGGATATCGGAAGTTGACAAAATTGCTAGGCGGGGGTTCGGAGCACGGGGCTGGGGGTGAGGTGGGGATATGGGGAGATGGGGGAGAGAAGGAAGAAGGGGAGGATGGGGAGAGCGTGAGGGAATGGGATGGTTGGGATAAAGGAGGGGTGGATGTGGGAGCAGGGAAGTATATATCTTAATTAAGGGAGCCATTTTAGGGTTGACAAGAGACTTGATTCTAGAGGGGTTCCCAGGTGTTCAAGGAGATTTCCCCAGCTTGTTCCTTAAGCAGCAGAGGAAAGGGTGCCTGAACTGGCCTTCTTCTATAGCCACACTGATGAATATCTTGCATATTACCATAGAACCTTCATCTGGTGATGAATGGAGATAGAGACAGAGACCCACATTGGAGCACCGGACTGAGCTCCCAAGGTCCTAATGAGGAGCAGAAGGAGGGAGAACATGAGCAAGGAAGTCAGGACTCCCAAATCATTTTATAAAATACAAAAGGAAGGAATGTGTCCGCATGCTTTTGTGCAGCCAACGTTACACTAATAGCTAAACTAGATGAAACACAACATAAAGAGAATGATAGACCAATGCCCAGAGTAAACACAGATACAAACATGCTCAATAAAGTACATGTGAACACATCAAGATCTTCCAGCACACTCAGATGCCCTACATCCTAGAGATGCAGAATCTTGCTGCAAAGCTTTGACTGGCCTGGAAGTCATTATGTAGAGAAGGTTGGTTTCAAAGCATCAGTCTCCTGTTTCTGTCTGTGAAGTGTTAGGCGTATAGGCCTGAACTATCTCTTGTTACGTACAATTCTGATCATCATTACCATCCGTTTTACCATGCGATTCCCCCCTTAAGCAATAGGCAATAATTAACTGTAATGGAATAAACATGGTCAAATGAAAGAATTAGACACTCGAGAGAGTTCTGTGAGTATGTGATTCTCACAAATACGGCTTCTGGAGTTGGTGGTGTGCCGTTCAGTCTCGGGTCAGGCTAACAGAAATGTTTTATAACTTCATGCAGGAAAGGATCAGTCCCCTGTTGCCTGAACTAACCAGTTCCCGTCTGCAAACTCTGCATTTCAGGCAAATCAGGAACAGCTTGTTTCTCAGAGGACAGTGACTTGACAACAGTACCTTCTGGAAGCCGTGCCACATAGGGAACAGACAAAGAAAACACAAGTCTGACTGCGGATCATGGTTCAGCTCTCAGGAAGTCCTTTCTACTTGTTTTCAGAAGGATTGTGAAGTGGAAAGGAGGTGCCTGTCCATTTGATGTTCCAAAGAGCAAGGACACACACACACAAAAAAAAGAGCTTCGTAGCAATGTATGTAGGGTAACGCACGCCTCCTCACTCACGATGGTGGTGGTGGTAGCGGGTACGTGCAAAGTTTCCCAGGCTGGGTTTCCCAGCAGAGGCTCCATGACCATCTGTTAAAGATGCAGCCAAGAGAACTTCTACACCAGGTGGGAGAATCCAGGAATGGATCCCAGATTCCTTTCCAGAGGCAAACGCTCTGCTTCTAATTGGGCCAAAGACATATGGCCTCATTTTACCTTCTTCCAGAATTGTAGAAACAACACTTTGTGAGAGGGAGAAAGAAAAATTGACTTTTTCCCAAACAAAGAAAAAGGAGGAGGAGGAGAGAGCCAAGGAGAATGGAGAAGAAGAAAAAGAAAAAGGAAAAGAAAGAGAAGGAGAAGAAAAGGAGAGAGAGTGAGTCGTTATATGATGGCATGTTCTTGAACTGGCTTGAATTTCTCCTCAGATTCTGTTTTGTTTTCTCTTATTTTCTTTTTGTTTGTTTGTTTTCTGACAGAAAAAATTTGATCTTGAAATTCTCAAGCCTTCATAATGACAAATACAGGGGAAATCCCACTTGGATACAACATGTAACCATTATTTCTCTGCAAGGGAGAATTTTGGGCAGGATTAATACAGTAGTATGTTGGTACACTCCATTTTTTAGCAGCTTAGTAGTTACCTGTGTATTAGGGTGTATCTTCTCTTCTGGGCATGCCTACACCACTCTCAAAAACTAGAATCTGAAATTTCTTGGTGAACATGGTATGTTGAATACATTTCCAATATCTTTATAAGTGTATGTTTTCTCTTTTTTAAGATGTAAAAGTCTACAAATTCCTCCAAACACTCCATTTTGTGCCTAAACTGGCAGGAAATTTTTCCTTCCTTTTGGCAAATATCCTTGTCACTGGGATTCATAGAGAACTAAAGCCAGACTTCCTCAGTGTGGCGAGCTTGTGTTTGTGCAACAAGCTTATCATTCACAATGAACACATGGCTTTTAGGCACAGAAATTAATCAGTGCTGGAGAGACATCCTGGCACAGGTTCCGGGATGCCTGCTTGCATAAGCCTACATTTGGGAACCATTATACAGAACCGGAGCCAGAGCTACAGAACACAGAAACCTAAACACAGTTATCTGTCAGCCTCAAGCTTTTTATGAAGTACATAGCAGCTTGCAGGAAAATAGAAATATGGGGGGTTAAAATTGGGTTAGTGATGAAACTTTTCATGGGCTTTACAGGAGAATCAAAGAGAATGTCAAATATGAAAATTAATAATATGCGTCCTGTCTTATTTTTAAAAATAATTTGAAGTGGTTTATAGTGAAATGTAAACCTGGGAAGACACGAAACATTTAAAGTAAAGGAGTCTAAAATAGTATAGATACCAAATGTGAGTACTATGATCTTGGCTGTTGGTTTTTAATGAAATTATATATAGTCAATTATTTTTCATTTGACATGAAAAGACATCCAGTCAGTTCAGTCACACATACTGTTTGTATGATTAGCTGGACAGGAGAAGCAGTTTGCCCATAGATTGTGGAGATAGGAGCTCTTTTCTCTGGATATCCCAAAACAGAATACTCCCTGTCATGCTGAATAGGCTATCTATCTCGGTAACTTACTTTAGAGTCTGACCAGGTTGCACTGTGATATAGTCAATATAAATCTGAAAGTAATTCTCTGTTGGGTAGACTTCTACAGACTGAAGTGTGCCAGGATGAATGAATCGGCTATTGGCTACTGGCAAACCACTTTACAAATTGTAATGCATTGTACAGATGCAAGTGACAGTAAATTTAATCATCATTATGGCTTTACAAGCCAGGTGGTTAAAAAGGAGACTTAACAGAATCACAACAGCAAAAATAAAATACATACAAGTCTAAGGAAAATCTGATTTTCATTTTGTTGGGAAACAGTCCTCTTCCCAAACATATATGTTTCTCTATATTCATATCCAAACTGGGAAAGAAAACATTGAAACAGCCTTTAAGCTAAGCATGCCTATTACTGTTAGCCAGACTTTCACAGGTAAGAGACAGATAAGGAAATACCACTGATTTGTGCAGCAGAAACCCAAATAGGAAAACTCAAACTACTGAGCACATTATCTGTATATTTAAGTGTGAGTTTTTGTGATATTTTAGAAAACACTAGCTTTCTAAATTCAAATCCATATCTCCTTGCAAGGACATAAAAACAGACCTCTGTCATTAGAATTCTTTTTTTTTAACAAGAATTTTGAAAATTTTCCTTGTGTGGAATTTAACTCAAGATGTACTTATTTAACTGGAGCATCTATCTTCTGTAAAGATATGATCCATTTTACTATCGTGTTTCATAGGAAAAAAGGGAATGGCTCTGCTTTTTGTGTTCTGTTTTCTTTTTAATTTAAAATGGCTCCCTCAAAAACTAATGAAATGATCTTCATTGCTACTGAATAAAAACAGAAAAAAAAAGTTTGTTTATTAAATATTTTTTCAGGCTCTGCAACGAATCAGGCATTAAGTAGAAAACATCCATCTCTGTCTTCAAAAAAAAAATAACAATGCTGACAGCAGAAAATCTGTCTGGTTCTATTTACTCAGCAAAGCATCACTCTTCATCTGCATCACTAAACCTTACCAGCCAGGTAAACCCACAAAATAGTCATTGTCATTTCCACTCATCAGATGTTAAAATTAATACAGAGAGGACAATAACCATCTGAAAGTCAGAGAACTGGCTGCAAAGCTAACAATAAAGGACTCTTGAGCCCAAGTTTTAAATAATATCAAATTGGGTGCTTCTATCTTCTTAGCAGAAGCTCATCCTTAGAGTGAAAGTGATATGTGGAAATGCCCTTTTATCCTATCACTTGCATTACTTTTAATAAAATGCTGATTGGCCAGGCAAAAAGTAGAGGTGGGGCAACAAGAACAGGAGAATTCTGAGAAGAGGAAAGAGTCAGTTGGCAGTCACCACCGAGATGCAGAGGAAGCAAGATGAGAATGCCTTGCTGATAACAGGTACCAAGCCATGTGGCTAACACAGACAAGAATTATGGGCTAATGTAAGTTATAAGAGTTAATAAGAAGCCTGAGCTAATAGGCCAATCAGTTTATAATTAATGTGGACTTCTGTGTGTTTTCTTTAGGACTAAACAGAAGTGGGAACTGGTGGGACAGAAATCTCTGTCAACAGAATGGCACTGTTATGGACAACTGCATCCACATAAACTCTGAGAGAGCTTGTGAAGTAATTCTAGACAGAATAGAGTTAAGCACAGCTTATTGATAGCAGCACAAGTGCTAGAGACAAGTGCATCTTATTTAAGAGAGGCTTCCTGACTCAACTTTAGCTGTGAAACCTTGCAGCTCTTTTAAGAGGCCCTGCCACCAAACACTTAAATGGTGTTTATGAATAGCTGACAGCATGCGTTTTGGTGATGGCAGGGACCTTGAAATGCCATAAAGTTGTGGCAATAAACACAGCTCTGGTCAGTAACTCTGCCATGAGGCTACACTCTCAGAAAGCTAAGGAATGGGGTGAATCCAGCCATCAAAGCCACAGTTTTAATCCTAGTTATATTGCTTAGCAAGTTAAAGACCCATGTGATCAGAAAAAGAGAGGTATACAGTAAAGATAGATTTAAAGATGAAGGAAACATCTAAATGATTTACAGTGTGTTTTAAAATATATGTAGGTTGGAAGAGAAAAAAAGGATAAAGTCCTTAAATAAAACAGAAAGAAAAAAGGTAGTTGGATGTGGTAACAGACGCCTTTAATTCCAAACTTGTGGGCAGAGGCAGGTGGATCTCTGAGTTCAAGGACAACCTGGTCTACAGAATGAGTGCCAGGACAGCCAAAGATACACAGAGAAAGCTAGTCTCAGAAATCCAAAAATTAAAAATAAAAATAAAAGAATAGAATTTAAAATAAAGCCTTGTAAAAAGGGAAAACACACAAAGAAACTGGAAATTGTATGTTATTATGATCTCTTTGAACTGTTTGAATGCTGAGGAAAGAACAACAGTTGTAAAAGACATTTGATTATAAATATTGTTGGATTAATCCAACATATATATTTTGAAAATGCTTTGACTTCAAAATTTAAATCAAAAGATTTTGTTTCCACAGGAAATGAGAGGCTGTGGATTCATTCTGAAATAAGAAAAATAAGGTTTGATCAAGGAAGACCCCCCTGAGAGATTTCTGATAGGAGTAGATGGCCCAGATGTCTGAAATCTACATCTAGAACAACCTCAAGACGGCTGGATGAAATGATCAAGCCTCACAGAATATTCCAGCCAAGACTTGACCATAATTCTAAATTTTCTTTAGGTACCCATAAGATTATCAGCACCCCCAATCAGTAGGAAGTAGTTTGAAAAACTATACCCACTTTCCCCAAAAATGAATAGTGGATATTTATCTTTGTTTAAAGTATTGGTTACACTATGTTATGGATAATGATCTGGACAAAAAGCTAAACAAAGTATATTAGATTCAGAGTTCTTGGGTTTTTTTTTTTTGGACAATAGTCTTTTATCCTATCACTTGTATTATTTTTAATAAAATACTGATTGGCCATTTTCCAGGAAAGAAGTATAGGTAGAGCAACCAAGCAGGAAGTAGAGGTACGGTGACAAGAACAGGAGAATTCTAGGAAGAAGTAAGAGTCAGTCTGCAATCCTTACCCAGATGCAGAAGAAGCAAGATGAGAATGTCTTGCTGATAGCAGGTACCAAGCCATGTGGCTAACACAGACAAGAGTTATGGGCTAATGTAAGTTATAAGAGTTAATAAGAAGCCTGAGCTAATAGGTCAATCAGTTTATAATTAATTTGGGACCTCTGTGTGTTTTCTTTGGGGCTAAATGGCTGTGGGATATGGTGGGACAGAAACCTCTGTCAACATGGTAGGACAAAAGGTAGGGAATGAAAAAGCGTAAGAGACCATGCTGTTTTGAAGTAGAAAACAAGTTAAGTATCTCTGGAGCATGAGAAGACATTGTGAAGGTGAGTTAAACTGAGTCTCTTAGATCATGTGAGATTGAGTCTGGTGGAGGAGGAGGGAGGGAAAAAAGAAAGAAAGAAGTATTCCAGAAAGGGCAGACAGTGTGGTTCCTCCCCGCCGATGGGCTAGATGTAAATTCAACAGAAGATACAGAAGAGGAGATGTTCGTGAGAGAAAGACTCCACTGTGTATAAAGAAAAGCCATACACCACCAGCATGAACACTGGAAACAAAACAAGAATCCATTAGTGAGAAAAACAAGATGGCGTTTGATTACACTGAGATCTGGAGGTGTAAATCATATTGAATTGTTGTTCTCTCCCACAATGTTTAATAGACAGTTCTGGATTCTATGCACAGCTTAAAGTGCCGTCAAGGACTTTCTCACCTCCACCAGCTTATCCTCCAGCTTTATTTAGTCATCTTATCCAGTGACACTTGAAATATTGTCCTAATTAAAGCTCTGGCACTTTAGGGGTGCTGTGAAAAGTCTCCTGGAAGCATGCCCTCCTGTCTTTCTCATCATGGAACCAGGGAGAGGGTTGAGAGACTCATCATGCTTTGAATCTTTTTAAAGCCTCTGGCAACTCCTAGCGTCCTCTTTCCCGTGAGTGATTGTCAGATCCGAGGTGAAGGATCACCGCGCAAGACACAAAGGTCAGCTTCTGCGGCATTTTTATGCTTTTCAGAATTTCCATAAGAAGATAAACGCTGAAGGATCGGTGATCTAAACAGCTTGGACACCCACTGCTGCCTCACAGGCGTGTGAAATGCCTCCGTCTGACTCATGATTAGAGATGTAAAATTGTCATCCTGCTCAGGATTAGAGCTTGACATTAAAAGTATTTATAACGCTTGTGAGCAGAAACTGTGGGTTTGGTGAAGCTTTGCTGGGAAACCAGAATTCTTAAAAAGAAATTCCTGCAGGTTAAAAGGGTTCTGGGCAAAATGTGTAAATATGGAGGAAATAGTCTAACTACTGTGACACCTGCTGATTATTTACATATATTATTTAAAAGCAGATAATACCTTATAATCTTATTTAGCCAAGAAAATTATCCCATATTTTTTCTCTTCCTGGTTTGTGGCATGAGAAGCTATTTCTACTTTTTCTCTAACTAGCAATCTTGTAAATATATTGACATATACCATGAATTTGTTTACTCATTTTAGAGATATTTATGAAATGCTTATAGACAAACTACTAAAATTAAGGATCCAACCCTGTGAAAATGTGTTTTTATAAAATGATAAGCAAATAACAAAGACTCTGAAATGGGGCAAATACTGTTGTACCCCAAAACGTGCAAGGAATCCCATATCCTTTTTTCATAAGTATAGGGGAGGTTGATGTGTAATAAATTCCACATAGCCACAGTGAGAGCTTAGCCTTTCAGTTGCAACAGACGAGATGCAACACAACCTGGCAATTAGGATAGACAGTTTCATCATTCTTTTTTTTTTGAGAAAAAAACAGCAAGAAGTCCCATCAAATGCTGGTGGTTTTACAGAAATGTTTTTATTCAATTGTGTTTAAAGTTTGACTTTTGCTTAAAATTAATTTGATACTTTTAAAAACACAGTTAAGTTTTCCATTTAATATCATGCAATATGCTGGGTGAGATGTCTTTCCTGATGTGGCAGTTGGATCCGTTTTCATGAAGGGTTTCTGCTCAGTATTTGCTGACTGATAATGGCAGGTAATATAGTTTTCCTTTCCAGCATCAGGATTTAATTTGATCAAAAAAGGCAATTTCAAGAAAACAATCACTGCTTCTACCACTTCATTAAATAAAAACATGGCTACTAATTTAGGGAAAAAAATGAATTCAGAATCTTTAAATGGGAAAAATTTAATTTTATGGAAAGCTAATCAAATATCCTTGCATTTCTTGCTCATTTTTGTTAAAAACCTTTCCAACATTTGCCATTGGCCAGGAAACCAGCATTTGGTATTCACTAAACAGATCATTCCCTAGGAATCCAGTTGCTGCCTGGCACTTCTTAGTATGTTGCAGGAGAAAGCAGAGTTTGGTTACTAGAGGTATTGGTGTGGTTTTCTATTTGGATTAGGTGAATCTTTTTTTTTAACTATGCTTACCACTTCCCATGATGAACATTACATAAATCATATATGTATGCTCAATGTGCATATACATAAGATGGTAAAGAGGGTATTTTTTCTAAAACTTTTATTTGGAACACAACTTTGTCTTATTGAGTAGGCACTCGCATGCCAGTCCAAGCCAGATGAGTCTTCATTCTCTTATACCTAGATACAACAAGAATATGTTAGAATAGAAATGTCCTGGTTTATTGGCAATTAAAGAAAGATAACCTTGTTTCATTGTTCAGAGTGAGACATGCTTTCGGCTAATTTATCATAGGTGGGAGTTCTAGGTTGCCAACAGGTTGCTAGCTACTTGGTTCAGTGATGGATGTGTGTGCACAGTATATGCAGGAGAGTCTTAAAATATAAAAGAAATAACCCAAACCAAGTGGAGTGTCAAGTTTATAAGCTATTCCATATGCTTGCCTGCCTCCCCAATGCTCAGGAGACTGGACAAGAAGATCTCAAGCTTGATATCAGTCTGTATTACACAGTAAGACCCAGGTACTCTGAGATGCATGGCAATGCCCTCTCTCAATTGAGGAATGAAACAAACAAGAATGTTGTGGGATAGCTGTACACTGTGTGAAAATATATTTCTGTGATTGGTGTCATAAAAAGTTGAATGGCCAATAGCTAGAAGGGACACATAGGTGGGATTTCCAGAGAGAGAAAACAAATATAAGGAGATAACCTAGGTGCAGAGGAGATACAAAAGATATGGAGGGAGTCAGACATAGAGAATGAAAGAAAGGTAAAAGGCCACAAGACAAAACATGGATCAATATAAATGGGTTAATTTAAGTTATAAGAGCTAGTGGGAAAAGCCTAACCTAAGGTCAAACTTTCATAACAAGTCTCTATGTTATTATTTGGGAGCTGGCTGGCAGAACAGAGAAAGACTCACTTCACATGGTACCCAATGTATGGTACATATACAGAGCCCACTGCTCATAGCATACAGAGACATAGTTCTTTTAAGTGGTCCTGCTATGCAGCAAAGCACTTGAGCAGCTAATACATTAGGTAAAAAAAAAAAAATGCCTGCCAGTCAGAATCAGCAAATTCCCAGAGCTGAGAATTTAGGGAGCAAAGCTAGCAGCTAGAAACTCTGTGGCTGCTTAGCAGTTTAAAATTTGGTTCAGGTGTCAGAGAAACTGCAAGTGCATGGCTGTATGCACTTAGTAAAGTCAGGATCAGATGGAGAAAATCTATGAATACATATGGTATGTATGAATTGCCTAGATGCTGAAAAAAGAAAGGAAAATAGGCATAGAGCATCATAGAAGAAACACACAGTATAAAAATAAAGTCTTTAAAGAAAAAATAAAGTAATATAAAAAGAATAAGTCATGTAGAGATAAGAAATACACAGGATGTCTGGATCCTTTTGTAGCACTTTTTTGACTGAATTCTTTAGATGCTTATGTACAAAAAACAATAGCAGTTAAGAAACATTGGATTACAGAAACTTCTAAATTAAACCAACCTATGTATTTTAAAAATGTCTTTACTTCAAGATGTAAGTCAAAAGGTATGTTGTGTTGGGGGAGAGGTTATGTCTTTGTTTCTACAGAAAACAAAAAATTATGGTTCTCTTCAAAGTTAATAAAGATCAGATTTGATTGGTGGAGACCACCTGAAAATCTTGGCTACATACAAGAAGATAGAAACTAAGAAAAACTACAGGACAGGTAAAGTATATGCCAATTCCTCAACTATGGGAACAACTCTGAAACTGGATTAGACATAATAATTCTTGTTTCCAGATGTCTTTTACCTGCTCAAACATAGAACAAAAAAAAAATCATCTTTAGCTGACTTGTGCACACTCCATGTTTGTGTTCATGCAGACATATACAATACTTTGGAAAGTTTATGTGTTTTCAGAAAAAGAAGGACCAGACACCAATAAAGACAAGTACCCCAGGTGATCTATCATCTCAGAATGCCTCTATTGAAGTTTCTTCAAAATTCTTCACCCAGAACAACTTCAAAGCTGTTAACTGAGAGGATCCAGCCTCACAGACTACTCTAACCAAAACTTCAGTAAAACCCTGCACTTTCCCATTAAAGAGAGACTAGACAACAAACATTACAGCTAGTTTTCTCAGAACTTGACCATTATACCTATTTTTCTCAGGGTTCACTAAAGATGCCATTGCCCCCAAACAACAAGAAAGAGTCTGGAGAACATGATACCCACATTCTTTTATTTATTTATTTATTTGTTTGTTTGCTTGTTTGTTAGTTTAGTATATAGTATTCTGCTTACATATATGCCTGTAGACCAGAAGAGGGCCGCAGATCTCGTTATAGATGGTTGTGGGCCACCATATGATTGCTAGGAATTGATCTCAGGACCTCTGGAAGAGCAGCCAGTGCTCTTAACCTCTGAGTCATCTCTCTGCCTACATTCTTGAGAGGTAGGATGGGAGGTTATTGGTCATTTGGTGAATTATGAATGTTTTTCATCACTTAGGTCTTGGTTACAAGTTGTTATTGGTCACAGTCAGGAAAAAAAAAGCTAAACAAAGGAGATTAGATTCAGGCATCTCTTTATGAAAAGCAAAAGGGGGGATATAGTATAGAAATGATGGAATAAAACAGTAGATTGTTGTGTTTACTTTTGAACAACCACTAGTTTTAAATATCTTACATTGATATGGATTTTTGTTATTGATACAAATTAAGGTTACTTTGGTTAGAACATACTCTATATATGTTTCTACTCTTGTTTAAGACATATTTGTATATTGACACAAATTTAAAGTTACTTTTGTTATATTGTTTATGTTTTTATTTTAGTTTAAGGTATTATACCTACACAGTTCATTTAAAAATACAACATATAATTAAGAAATACAGGTTAGTAGTTAGTCATACGTAATAAACTTGTAGTCGTGTTAAATATACCTTCAAGATTAAACAAACATATTTTAGATAGGTCAATGATCTTCAGTTATTTCAGAGACCTACAGAATATGGCATTTAAGATGTTTAATAGCCTAAGGCTTTTCATAATAGTGAGACACGTCTACTCATGGCAGCAATGACCTATTTTATAAAGGGATGATAGGCATCAATAAAAACCTCCATATGGAGATTTCTTTCATTGAGGTAAAGTCAGATATTTGGGCAAGAAATTGCCCTTGCTACAACTGCTGACAGTATACTGTCTCAACTGAATAAACAAAACATAAAAGAAAGTGACTCTTGAACTCTGGGAGGACAGTTCTTCAAAAAATCCTGCTTCACAGAAAAGCCTATCAGATATTCTAGATCCCTAGGATGAAGATAAATGCCCCAGAATTACAGAAAAACCTTGGGTGACTGTCCAGGCAGCCAGACATCTTTGTCAGTTCTATAGTTTTGGAAATTGCTTGCTCCATATTTCTGTTTACTGAGATAATATTATATCCTTCTCAAGTCTCTGAGGGAGTTGAAGGTGCAATAGTTACAGCTACAGTTTTCCTTGTTACCAAATTTAAAAAAACTTATAAAAATGCTAATTTTATAATGTTAAAAAGAAACATGAAAACTTAAACTGTTTATTTAAGAAAATATTTTGAGATCTAAAAAAATAGTTTTAGGATTGCAAAACTAGTTATGATAGAAAATGGTTTAGGTATAAAACTTTTAATTCATCAAGATAAGATAGATAATAGAGTAATATTTCCAAGTTTGACAAATACAAACAGACTGGATATTGTGAATGCAATTCTTAATTAATAATTGTTCTTATTGTGTATAATTTTACTGTATTAGAATTAAAAACTTTTTCTTTTATTTAGATAAAAGGGGGAATGTGATGGGATATTTGTATACTATGTGAAGTGATATAATAAAGAACTGAATTACCAATAACTTGACAGGAGGTATAAGCAGGATTTCTGGGGAGAGAAAGGAAGTAGAAAGAGATAATCAAGGCACAGAGGAGATACCAAGGAGACATGGTGGAATTTGAACATACAGAATGGAAGAAAGGCAAAAGGCCATGAATCAAAATGTAGGTTAATACAAATGGTTAATTCAAGTTATAAGGGCTAGTGGGACAAGCCTAAGTTAAGGCCAAACTTCATAACTGACAAGTCTCCATGTCATTTTTTTTTTTTTTAGGGAGCTGGGTAGCTGCACAATAAACATCTTGTTAGACATAGCAAAACAGGCTTCAGGTATAAATTCTCTTTACTACGTTCTAAAATGTAGTTCCAGTGATGAACTAGGAGCTTAATTCGTCAGTAGGAATGCTTTGAGAATGGGTGGATGTGGGGTCTTGATTCACTGCCCCTTGTAAGAGAGTTCTGAAGAAGCAGCAGAAGAGGGCTACAATTAGGAAGTTAAACTGAAAGGCAGGAGAATGCACTTTGAGAATGTTGGAGTCAAAAGCAAGTCCTTGCCTTGAAATGCCTGGAATTCCATAGATGTGCTGGGGCTCACAGAGGGCAAATCCTCAGGCTCAGTAGGCACAAAGACACAGAGGAAGGGGCAGGGTTGTATGACAGAGACCCTGTGGATCTCATAGCTGGAGAACTTCTCTGTTTTCCCAACCCTGTGTTTACTGAATGACACCCAGTGTCTCTTACCAGCAATGCGCATACACTGAGAGGCATTTCAGCCACTTTACTGTTATTAAGAAGGCTAAACATCCTATTATCTTTTGTTCCAACGAAGAAACTATCCAAAGTTTTACTTTTTCCGATTTTATGAAGTGATACTGAGCAGTGCAGTATTTCTGTCCTCTCTAGAGTTCTCAGCTCCAAAACCCACCTTGGTGGAAAAGGAAGGCCTCCAACACCAGTGTGCACAATGGTTCCTTTTCTCCATAAACCAAAGATTTCTTTCTCTGGATTTTCTCTATTCTCCTTCTCAAAATTCTCTTTTTTAGATATCTCAGCTCCATACAATACTTTATTTTCTCTCCTATTTTTCTTTTCTTGCCTATTTGATTTATTCAATTGGAGAGTTTTCGTAACAAAATTTGTAAATATTCTAACATTTTATTTTTGGAAAACTAAAAAAAAATGTATTTCAACAAAATTTTTAATCCTTACTATTGTACCTATGGTCATTTATCACCAGTGGGCATTAAAAATGGCTCAGGACCAAATTAGGGTATTCTATATTATTATATTCTGATTCAAACTCTTGCTTTGAATAAATTCCTTGAATTCTATGTTTGGCATTGTATTCTTTTTTCATGGATCCAGTTGCTGGCGTTTGTGCTGTTTTTGTCTTTGCAAATAAATGATAGTTTTGTAACCTTCACAAAAACTAAGTGAGAATCATGCTTCTGGGATCCCCTTCTCTCTCCTGTCCTGAGCAGGAGTTTAGGGGCAACAGATATGCTACCATGGATCTCCTGGGTGCACTTGGCAGCTGGTCACAGCAAGTCCAGTTTCTATTAGCTGTCTTTTTAGCAAGTGCTTTAAGTCCTGGAAGAGCCATAGTTCTGTGCCTGGTCAAAGGAGCCAGTGTTGCTGAGGGTAAGGTATCATTGAGAGATGAAATGACATCATTGTCATGAGCCACTTTTGGGGGTGACTTCTACCATGATCCTAGCTGCAGTAGGTTCATACCTTCCAGGGTAGGGTTGTGAGGATTAGAAATGTTAGGTTCGAGGAACAAAGATGAAAAAGAAATACAAAGACACAGGATAGTAATTATTATATTAGGGGGCCTCATCTCAGTCCCTTGCACCCATCTTTGGAATGGAGCAGGAAACTCCATTTCAAGCCCTCTCCCCTGGGAGTTGCCTTGGTCCAGACTTAACCTCTGGAAAAGCCTTCCAAGCGGTGACTCCTTCCCAGGGAGGGTGAGGACCACTCCCACAGGCTATTTAGGCTGACCCCCCAAAAGAATGAACATGTGGTCTACGGGTTTTGCATGTTCTCCCTTTCTCTTTCTTCCCCTCGCCATGCTTTCCCGGTGCCTGGGAGTACTGCATTAAACTTGGGCATCTTTTATTTGGTCTGATTTGGTCTGATTGGAATTATTTGCATCAACAGAGAGGCTCGTCTAAGAAATATTCCTAACAGTAATGGGACAGCAACTCAGCAAATACTGGATGCTGAGTTCTGAGTTGTGATTTTGCCCATGTTTAATTTTCCATACACTTTTATACCCCAATACAAAAGGTGAAAGAAGCAAAAAAAGACTACTTTAGTATGATACAAAGGACAACCAGAACAGTTACTTGCTCCAATACTTGAGACATTAAGTCATTCATTCCTGGGAAAAGCATTTGAAATTTGAGACAGTGAATATACCCTAGACCAAGTATCCTGATGGCAGCCACTCCCTATGTCAAACCTCCTATTTCAAAAGAAGGAACAGAAGTGTGCTTGAATTTTCTGACCTTTGGTCAGCGTGGAGCGAATATACCTCTGTGGGCCATCTTAATCTCCAAAACACCAAGTAAGCACACCCTAGGCCCGGATATCTTGTTTTGTAGCCACACTTGTTGTCAACAACTTTGAGAGGGGAAAAATAAGCTCAAACTCTCTGACAAGAGAGAATAGGCTCACACTTTTGGGTCTCCACACATCGTGCCATCCAGTATGCTGTAGGTTACACCTTTCCCTTATGGTCTTGGTTGTTTTTCACGTCTCACTCAGCTCTTCCTCCAAATTTCCATGATTCACCATGGCCACCAAATACAGAGACTACAGCCACAAAAAATAAAAAATAAAAAAGATGTGGATGTACATCCACAGACAAACACAAACACACAGGCACACACACAAGCAATGGGAGGCAAACATATAAAACAATTTAATGCCTGTCACAGCTTGTAGGAAACAAAAATAAACAAAAATAAATAAATAAACATTTGACAAGGGAACTTCGCACAATTTTGATTATATTGTTATAAATTTGACTTGTGCGTGCTTGGAGCAACATTAATATACATAAAAAACCCTTTATGTGCTAATATCACAGTGTTAAAATAGGAATTAATTCACCTAATTTAGTCATGACAATGATTCATGAATTGACACCCACAGGTAGAAGATGAACTGAAGAGATACAATAAGATAAATAACAGGGAAATGAAGACACTTCATTCTGCTGTTGATTGTAATAGAAGCTGGGAATCAATGCGTGTGAAGTTAGTGTTTCCAGGACAAATTTGTTTCTGCTTCTCAGTGTCTCCCATGTTTACACACAGCAGTGATGGTGTCTGTCCAATACCTTGTTTCTCCCAATCCCACACCAACCGACAGCTGCATGGGAATGGATTCCTTCGTTGGAAGTTGTGACGGTCACCGCTTGGCAGTTCCTGGCAGACAGAGCTGACTGCAGCTGTCCTGCTCCAACCGGACTATTCCCTTGTTCCCTGTGGACAGGGGGATCCTGACAGCATACGCTGCAACAATGCTCCTTTTCATACTAATCAAGAAGAAGTGGGAAAGTTAGAAATACTACACACTGATGAGCAAGGGTTTTTAGAGCAGAGAGAGAAGCTTCTATGAGCCGTCAACAGTACACATTTCAAACTCCTTTGCATCGTCTGTGCTTTGGCAAATAATAAAAATAGAGCCTAAATGATAAGGAACAAATATTTTCAAAAAATGAAGTAGTAGTTGACTACACCTGGGAACTGTAGCAGAATTATACAAGAAAACAACTGAGGAATCCTGTACCTACCCAAATCATTAGTCAAGAGTAAAAAGGAGGGATCCTTTGAGGTGTGAAACTTATAAAATTAATTTTTTTCATTAATCCTTTCTTTGGAAGATACTCATATGTACATTTATGAACTCAGAAAAGACAGAGAAATGAGCTGTCAAACAGAATGAACTGAGCGCAGGAGGGTGGGGAAGACGGCATCTATAATTCAGGCCAGGACGGATGGGACCAGAAAGGCAGAGGAAACTAATTGAGAATATTGGCACAGCATAGCCTGTTGGTGTTCTAAATTAAACACCGAAAAGCTCAACAATAAATTTGCAGCAACGGTGGCATGGCGTATTAAAAGCCCAGACTGCCCTGGAGAACTTACGCCAATAGAAAGCATTTGAATTATTGATTAGCGTCAGAATGTTGTATAGAAAGGAAAACATATCTGCCTGACTGTCTACCTAAGTCCAGCCCAGTGATGGAGGACTAAATGGGCCTTGTAAAGAATGGGGCACTTCTAGATTTCTTGATTTAAAATAATAACCAGCATGAACTAGAAATATCAATAACAGCAAAAAAGATCCCTTTGAAAATATAATTTGGATATAGCTTGAGTGGCGATCACTTAATGGTTCCCTTCCAACATATGATGTTTGGGAAGAGAAAAGGTGAAATCTTCAACATAGGCAGAGCAAGGACAATAGACATGCCAAAGTGAACAGGGGAAAGCCTGTGAGCTCAACCTATGCAAAGAACTACAGGCAGTTAAGGAATGCTGAGGAGGAGGAAGAGACTGCATTCCACAGGGAAGAGCCCGCCAATTGGTTATGCAGTTCCAAATGTTAGCCCTAGAAACATACATTTGATAATATTATATTAACTGAGTAGATCGTGTTTAATAAAGTATTTGTATATACATGCATACATGTAATGATGATTAATGAGAAAGAGCAAGGAGAGATCTACAGGAGGGATTGGAAGGAGGAAAGGGAAGGGGGAAAGTAATGTAATTTGATTATAAACCCCTCAAAGAGTTCAGGAGGTAAATCAGAGGATCTATGGGAAAAATCACACCATGTGCATGTAAGCATAGAGATTATATATAAATATATATATATGTGTGTGTATACATATACATACATACATACATACATACATACATGCATGCATGCATAATGTGATATGCATGTTTGATATTTTTAAAAACCAATCTGGCACCTGGTGTGATGATTCAGTGGGTCAAAGTGCTCACTGCCCCAGTGTGAGAATTCAAGTTTTAATGCCCAGAAACAATGCAAATCCAGGCATGTTAGCCTGCCTGTAACTTCAGTGTACCTACGGCAAGACAAAAAGTGAAGACAGGGGAATTCCCAGAAATTCGAAGGCTTACTGGCCTGGGTATAGATGGAGCTGAATAAGAAACTCTGACTCAGGCTGGGAAGATAGCTAACAGCTAAGGGGCTGGCTGGGCAGTCCTGAGGACCAGAGATTGAACTATTAGTACCACATTTAAAAAAAAAAAACAACTTGGTGTGTAATCCCATGTGCAGTAGGAAATAAACTCTGCTTAAAAACAGTCAGAGGGTCCCTGGGGCTTGGTGGTCACCAGGCTAGCTCCAAGTTCAGTGAAGGAGCCTGTCTAAAGGGAATAAGACTGTCAGTGAAGAAGGATGGCATCCGAGACCTTCTTCTGTCCTCACTGACACACAATCACCACACCTGCATGTATGTGTGCACAAACCACGTGCCTGCACTGTCTGTACAAAGGGACCCTGCCTCAAGGACTCTGGAAGGTGAGGGCCCACACTTGAAGTTGTCCTCTGACCTCTATGCTTGTACCATGACAAGTATGTACTAACAGTCTCACACACATGGCCATGCACACACAAATACACACACAGATACATACACATGCACAGACATCATATGTCAATACACACACAGTCATCTGAGAATTTTCTCTAATTATAAGCCATTTCCATAGTATGTTTATTTTATGCCTTCATTTTTCTGATCAATTTTTTCAAGATACCTCACCCACAGCATCCATTTCTCAAACCTTCACCTTGCCATCTGTTCTATACTTGATTGACTAGTAGAACTCTTGAAAACATAATAGCTCTCTCTCATCTTCCAGTCACTCAAGAAGTAATCCCTGTGCTTGCCAAGCAAAGCTGTTTAGTTCGATGACCTCTCCAGCCTGAGGAGGAGCAGCCTATACTACCCGCCTCTTCCCTACCTGCAGGCAGGAAAAACAAACTCTCCTTCTGACTGTCTCCGCCCACTGATCAATCTGTTTGCCTTTGCTTCTCTGAGATGAGAGCAGCCAGAGTTCTTCACTGTAACCGGATCGTGTTCATGAAGTAATTCAGCATCTCTCAGTTGAGGACTCGCTGCTCAAGGTTCCAGTGAAAAGTGATTGACTAGAGTCCTACAACTGTAGCCAATTAAGTCACAGTCTAAAGTCTCAATTGTCCTTTTTTTATTTTTTTTTTATTTTCCCATTCAAAAATTTACACTTCCTTCCCTCCTCCTAATCCCCTTCCGCTCTCCCACTCACCCTCCATCCTCCCCTTCCCTGCTTGAGAGAGGGCAAGGAACCCTGCCCTGTGGGAAGTCCAAGCTCCCTTCCCCCACCTCCAGGCCTAGGGAACTGTGCATCCATATAGACTAGGGTCCCAAAAAAGCCAGAACATGCCTTAAAAACAAGTCCCAGTGCCTTTATCAATGGCTTCTCAGTCAGCCCTCATTGTCATCCACAAACAGAGAGTCTGGTTTGATCACGTGCTCGTTCAGTTCCAGTCCAGCTGGATTTGCTGAGCTCCCATTAGAACAGGCACATTAGAGTACTACTCAGCGGGGGGGGGGGGGGGACAAACAAACAAACAAACAAAAAAACCAATGACATCTTGAATTTTGCATGCAAATGGATGGAAATAGAAAGCACTATCCTGAGTGAGATAACCCAGACCCAAAAAGATGAATATGGTATGTACTCACTCATTAGTGGACTCTAGCCATAAATCAAGGACATTAAGCCTATAGTTCATAAGCCGAGAGAAACCAAATAACAAGGTGAACCCAAAGAAAAACGTATATAGATCTGCCTGGAAATTGGAAGCAAACAAGATTGCCGGGCAAAAGTTGGGAGCATGGGGGTGGGGGTTGGGGTGGGGGTGAGGTTGGAGGAAGAGGAGAGGGGGAGAAGGAAGGGAGAAGGGAAAGACTGGCAAGAGCTTGGGGGAGTGGGAGGGTAGAGATGGAGGAAGGACGGATATAGGAACAGGGAAGAAGATATCTACATTAAGGGAGCCATTTTAGGGTTGGCAAGAGACTTGACTCTATGGGGGATCCCAGGTGTCCACGGGGATGTCCCCAGCTAGGTCCTTGGTCAGCAGAGCAGAACTCTCCTTGCCCCACTATCACACTGATGATTATCTCGAATGTCACCTTAGAATCTTCGTCCAGCTACGGATGGAGATAGAGACAGAGACCCTCATGAGAGCAAAGGACTGAGCTCCCAAGGTTCAGTTGAAGAGCAGAAGAAGGGAGAAGATGAGCAAGGAAGTCAGGACCGCGTGGGGTTGGTCCATCAATTGTCCTTTTTGAGGGATTCAATTCTCTTGCTTCTCTGTTAAGTCTCAAGGGCAGCAGTAAGTCGATATTCAGTTCTAAGACACTAAATCATTTCACAGTTAAGTGGATTTCTGCTTATAATTCTGATTTGTGTAAAGCTGAGGACTTATTCCCACTGATGGCAAAAGCAAGTAATCTGAACTTTGATTCCATGGTGCGACCATGTAGACACTCCTGGCACGTAGCAGACGGCAGGGTTTGGTCTTTATTTGGTAACCGATGTCTGGGAGTTTGGAGAGCAGTATTTATGCTTACCCTGAAAATCCTACAAACTGATATTTGGAAATGCGGGGATGAAAGTCGTAAGTAATTGGCCCTAACATTCATAAATGGAATCTGTTTTTCTGTGCTTTGTTTGCACAAACTTTATTTCTGTATTTTCAAAAAATCAAAACTTGTTTCCTCCTCTCTAAAACTAAACTTTAATTTCTAATGTAAATTTCTATATTTGAAAAACAAATTGTCTTTGTCCTTTCCCAGCCCAAACTTGGTCTTCTGATTTTGTAATTACAGATAGAGTAGTTAAAAAGAAGTTAAAACTGGAATTTCAAGACTGACTAAAACAAGAAAGAGAAAGGAAAAGACGTGACCGCTCCTAGGCATGGTGGGGGAGAAACTTTACCGTAAATACATGGGCGAGCATAGCCAGAGTCAGGAATATCTGAAAGAGTCCAGGATATTTGAGAGTGGACAGGAGAAGGCTGAGCTGGACCATGTGGGAAGAAGAGGGGAGAAAGGAGGAGGAGAGAAGAAAAGGGAGAGAGGGGAACAAGGTGCCAACAGCAGGAGGTTAAGGTACAGGAGGGGAAAGTAGCCAAAATGTCTGGATTATATAGGGAAGAGCCTCTGGGGGAAGCGCAGCCCATGTTCAAACGTTTCCAGGAACACATTTTGTTGCCTCTTCACAGGTACCCAGGAAAAGAACGGCTGCATCAGATGGTAGCTGTGTGCTTCCCTCTATATACTGATCAGCTGTTTCCTAACTCCAGTGAACTTTTTGCACATGTTTTACTTAGAAGTTTAATTTATTTAGGTTTTGCATTTAATGCTATGGTACAATTTGAATTGGATTTTATATATCGTAAGATGTATATGTAAAGATCATTTTCCTTTCAGATACGGGTATCTGGCTGTACTAGAAACACTGCTTTGAAAGAACGTATTTTCTTATTAAATTTTATTGGCCTCTTTTCTTGGAAATCAGATATACATGCATGTGTGGGTGTGTTTCTTGGCTCTCTGTTTGGCTCTATTTTTCTATGTTTGCACCAACAACACATGGTTTCATCGGCTGTATCTCTATAATAAGTCTTGAAATCAGATAATGTTAATCCTTCTATTGATTCTCACTTTTTTTTTTCAGTTCTTTTGGATACTCCGAGTCTTTTGTTTGTCCGTGTGACTTTTAAGATGGCTACCCATTGCAACAAGAAGATGTCTCCTGGGATTTTGCCTGGCACTGTGTGGCAATAACTTCACAAGAGCAGTAATTTTGTCTCTTGATTCATATGCAGTATATCCTTCCACCTTGCGCAGTATTTTTTAGTTTGTTTCAGCTGTGTAATACAGTATGCTGTTCACAAGTCTTTTAACATTTTTTTGTTTGACTGACCACTAAGTATGTCATGTTTTTGTTGTTATTTTAAAGGTTGCTTTTCTAATTCAAAGCGTTTTATGTGTCCATCAAACTGCTGTCCTTGCCTCCCAATTTATCATTACTACCAGAAAAGTAAATATGAATTTCAGAATATGAACATTATTTCTGCTTCCAGAGTCCTTATTCTTAATCTATTTTCTTCTAAGCCTTTCTGATTCATTATTTATTGTAATGATGTACAAATCTATACTTTATATGAGTATGTTATAAAGTATGGATAGACTACTATGCTAATAAGCTAAATAAACAGTTTATTTAATGAATATCAATATGAAGTATTTTCTTTAATGCTTTATAGATAAGTTCAGACAGATATGCTCAGTATATACAATACTTACCTTTGCAATATCTTTTTAATGCTAAAATATTAGATAGTTAATTCTAATAGTATTTTAAAGAATATTTTGTAATATATTCTTATGATGTATAAGTTATTTCCAACAAGAATTACTTTGAAACAGAAGGAAATTGATATAATAATTCTTGCCTTACTCCTCAGCTTTTTTTTTTTTATTAATTTGGGGCTCTTTCTTTTCTTTTTTCTTTATTTTCGACAAAGATCTCATGTAATACAAACTAGCCAAGAATTCACCATGCGGCTGAGGTAGACTTTGAACTTATGATCAGCATGCTTCTACCTCATGAGTACTGGGATTACAGGCATGCACCATCACTCCTGACTCTGTAGCATCTCTTTCAGATCTGTAGCTATGTAACCTGTATTATACTTGAAGATAAAGTCTGTAACACTCTGAACTTCTCTGTCCCCTGATAAAACTTTGAGACAGACAAAATTCCACACAGTACCAGCCAAAGCCCCAGGAGACACCTTTGTTGTTGTAACTGACAGGCATCTCAAAAGTCACATGGAAACACAAAAGCCTTGGGGCATCAAATGTACTCTGAAAAATAAAACTGGTACCAGAGTGTCTGTAGGAGAACATAACACAAACACAGACATTTAAGGTTAGCTATCTAAGTGACTGTTGGGCTGCTATTAGGAAATGGCACATCCTTGTAACATGAGGGCCAGCTTGTTGGGCTATCTATCCCACCCAATACCCCACAGCCAGCAAGCCCAAAGGAAATCACACACAGGACTCCATAAGATTATAAACTGATTGGCCCATTAGGTCAGGCTTCTTATTAGTCCTTGTAACTTATATTAATCCATTATCATTATCTATGTTAGCCGCATGGCTCAGTACCTTTCTCAGCTGGGTAGCTTACATCTTTCCTCTCCAGTGGTCTGGGCAGAATTGTGGAGGGAGCTTCCTGCTTTCCAGAATACTCCCAGTCTCTTTGCTCCACCTCTACTTCCTGTCTGGCTTTCCCGCCTATACTGCCTACCTGGCCAATCAGCGTTTTATTAAAATATGATTGACAGAATACAGGCAATTCTCCCACACCATTTCCATCTTTTTTTTTAAACAAAGGAAAATACCCATAGTCCATTTGTTGGGAATGTGGGCGTAGTATTTCAGGCTATTTCCTGCCGGTTGGGGGGGCGCTGATGATCTTATGGGGACCTAAAGAAAATTTAGAGTTATAATCAAGTCCTGACTGGAGTATCTTGTGAGTCTTGATCATCTCAGGCAGCAGTCTTGAATCTGTTCTGGATGTAGAACTCTGCCATCTAGGCCATCTGTTCTTATTGGAGATTTCTCAGGTGGTCTTCCTTTTTTGGACCTGATTTTTCTTAACTCAGAATGAATCCACAGCCTCTCATTTTCTGTGGAAACAAAAGCAAAATCTCTTCTCCAAAGTAACATACCTTTTGACTTCAATTTTGAAGCCAAGGTATTTTCAAAATTCATATCTTGGGTTAGTTCAGCAGCATTTATAAACAAAAGTCTTTTAGCAGCTGTTGCTCCTTCCTCAGCATTCAAACAATTCAAAGAGAGCATAACAACACACAGTATCAAGATTCTCTGTGTATTTTCCATCTTTATGCGGCTTTATTTTAACCTCCATTTCTGTTATTTTTACTTTTAACTTTTGGCTTTTTGAGACAGGTTCTCTGTATATATCTTTGTCATGAAATAACTCTGTAGACCAGGGTGTCCTTGAACTCACAGAGATCCCTCCATCTCTGCCTCCCCAGTGCTAGGCTAAAAGGTGTATGCTACCACACCTTAAACTCACAGAGATCTGTCTGTCTCTGCCTCCCAGGCATTGGGATTAAAGGCGTGTGCTACCACATCTTGAAGTCACAGCGATCAATTTACCTCTGCCTCCCAGGCATTGGGATTAAAGGTGTGTACCACCACACCCTACTTCTCTCTCTCTCTCTCTCTCTCTCTCTCTCTCTCTCTCTCTCTCTCTCTTTTATTTTAATTTTAATGACTTTAACCTTTAGCCTGCATATATTTTTAACACGCTATAAAACATTTAGAGGTTTTCTTCAACTTTGAATCTCTCTTTACTGTATATCTCTCCTTTTCTGACCACATGAGTCTTCAATGGATAGGACTAAAGCCCGTAGCTTTGACAGCTAGATCCAGCCCATTCCTTAGCTTTCCAGCCTCATGGCTGAGATACCAGCCAAAGCTGTGTTCACTGCCACAACTCTATGGCGTTTCAAGGACCTTGCCAGCAAGCAAGCAGCAGCATTCTGCTCATAGACCACACTCAATTGGACTGCCTGCCTGAAAGAGTCAGAGTTTGCCCTGGCAGGACGGCCCAGAAAGTCGGCATTTTAAAACAGCACAGCTTTTTTTCTGCTATGGCTGAAAACCCGAAAAGCATGCATTCAGTTTTTCATCAACACCGTTTAAGTGTTTTGTGACAAGACCTCTTAAAAGAGCTGCAGGGTTTTGCAGCTAAAGCTGAGTCAGGAAGCCTCTCTTAGATGAGAGTGCTTGCTTGCCTCTAGCAAGTGGCACAGATCTGAGAAATTGCTGCCACCAAGAAAACATGATTTACTCTTTTCTTTCCCAAGCTTTCTCAAGCTTTCTGTGGATTCAGTTATTCACGTCTGGGCGCCATATGTAACATGAAGGCTGGCTTGTTGGGGTATCTGTCCCGCCCAGTACCCCACAACCGGCAAGCTCATAGAAAATCATTCACAGGACTCCATAAGACTATAAACTGATTGGCCCATTAGGTCAGGCTTCTTATTAGTCCTTGTAACTTATATTAATCCATTATCATTATCTATGTTAGCCGCATGGCTCAGTATCTTTCTCTGCTGGGCAGCTTACATCTTTCCTCTCCGGTAGTCTGGGCAGAACTGTGGAGGGAGCTTCCTGCTTTCCAGAATACTCCCAGTTTCTTTGCTCCACCTCTACTTCCTGTCTGACTTTTCCGCCTATACTGCCTGCCTGGCCAATCAGCGTTTTATTAAAATATGATTGACAGAATACAGACAATTCTCCCACACCACATCCTCAATTTGTGGAAGTCAGGAATAAAACTGTTATTATCACATATCAAGTCCTAATAAGTGGCAAAGCTAAGGAGTTAATGCCATATCATTTTCAACAAGGGAGAACTAGCATTTAAACAGCAGCCTTTACCAGCTGCTTCTGTGTGTGTTTGTGTGTGTGTGTGTGTGTGTGTGTGTGTGTGTGTGTGTTATGTAGTGTCTATGTGTCTGAGTACACATGTGCCATGCAGGCTGGCAGTTAACCTTGAGTATCTTCTCTCTCTCTCCACCTTATGCATTGAGGTAGGGTCTCACTTAACTTGGAGCTCATTGCCTGGGCTGTAAGACTAACTAGAGAGCTCTTGGGAGACTCCTGGGATTGCAGGCATCTACCATTGTGCCTGGTTCTTACATGGATCCTGGAATCCTAACAGAGGTCTTCATGTTTTTTGGCAAGCTCTTTATCAACTGAGCTGTGTGCCCAGGCGTATTAACCTTCTACAAAAACTGTGGATCTTACAGGAACAAATGGTGAAGTTGTAGCAAATAGTCTTGCATCTATTTCTTTTTCAAGAAGGAATTTGAGCATATATTCTCTTTTGAAAAATGTATTTTTAATTGAAAAAGAATTACATCACTTCCCCCCTCCTATTTTCTCTTCCCACCCCTTCTAGCTATGCTACTCTGTTGAATACCTGCATGGCACCCCACTCTCAAGTTGATAGCCTCTTTTTTATTATCATTGTATATATAAATATATACATATGTTTGTGTGTGTGCATATATGTATGCACAAATATATATAAATACAACCTACTGAGGCCTTTTTTTTGTTGTTTGTGTATATATGGTTTGGTAGCAGATATACTTGTGGATCTATTTTTAAAAATGTTCTACAGAGAAAATTCTGGGCCAGAACAGCTTTACTTCTAACTGCCGCACACCGTGACCCAGGTCTGTGCTCTATGCTAGACCCCAGTTCATGAGTTTCGGGAAAGGGACTGGAGGTTGAGAATACTCATGCAGAGACAGACCGACACACAGACCTTCAATCACTGGTACCAAAAGCCGTCTTTTAATAGTACCATGGAGGCTTAAATACACTGCAGTCAATGGCCAACAGGTGAAAATCCTATCCTCTGATCCTCTAGGCAAAACACAGCTTTTAGTCACTTCAATTAGAAGGCTCTAGTAGGGAAGAGCAGTTGAAGGCCAGGAACCCAATTGGTCCCAACATCTCCCCCCCACTAAATTTTTTATAGAATTTTTTATAGAAGACCTCCTGTCTTAGGTCATCTCAGAAGAGTAAACCCTTACCTGTCTTTGGGAGGCCCCTTCCCTGTCTTAGGCGGGCCCTCTTCTGTAGAAGTTGCCCGTCTACGGAGGAATCTTCATTGCTGGTGCAGTATTTGCAACCAAATCTTACTGGCCAACAGGCTCAGAAGGACTTGCTAAATGACCATATTCTGCATTCTCATGGGTTGTCTGATCTTACACAGGATTCAGAGATGAATGCCCATGGCAACAGGCGTTAAGATTGCCAGCAATAGGGTTCCCAGTTACCACCGGACCCAGTCTCCCATTTGGGCTATGGTATGATACCAACCCTTTGGCTAAAACAGTTACAATCTGGTGTGCTAACTGTACCATTTCAAGGGCTATTCAAGTAACCATTGAGTTGTTTCATAAGAGGCATTAGCAATATTAACAGATGTCACACAAATGGAATGATAAAAGTGTGAACAAGACATTTGTTGTACTAGCCATAAGTCCATCTGCTCCTACAATAGGGTAGTCTCTTGATTTAAATTCAAAAGTCCAAATTTAATGTGGACATTCAGGGCATTCTGAGTCTGGAGAACATCGTTGACTTGTCTCACCAGTTTATCCACAGTGTCTGACACCAACGATATTTGTGCTATTGCCAGTCCTGCAACCATGGCTGCAGCAGCAGACACCGCAATGACAGCATCCACTGCAGCTATCTCTCCAAAATCTCGTTTCTCTCAATACAGGCTCATCTCAGTCTGCTTAGCCTTTGTGGTGATTGGCAGTGGTATGATGACTGGTACCCGAACCAAGAAGGCAGCACTGGAGTGGTCATCCCAGCAGACGCTCAGGCCACAGTTTCTGAAAGAACAACCAAGGATATCTTTTCCCCCAAAGGTGCTATTCCATACTACAAAAAGGAAAAGAAAAAAGAAAGAAAACTAAAATAGTGCCTGGACTCTCAGAGAAATATTCCAAAAAAAGAAAGATAGGAACTACACTCACTTGTATAGGAGTCCTCTTAAAGTAATATTCTTAGCCCCCCCAAAAAAATGTAACAAAGCATAAAGCATTCACAAAGGAAAAGGTTTGATTAATAGAAGCCTGCTCTATCACCATATTGTTTAAAGCAGTTCCAGCAGTATAGTTTGAGGAATAAAAAGATGAATAGATGAATACAAGAACTAGCTTGATTCACTGACCAGTAAAAGGGGGTTCCTTACTGGGCTTCACACAGTGCTTTCCGCTTGATTGGGATTCACCAGAAGACTCAAGAGAATGACAGGTGTCATTCTCAGGCTCCTCACAGGATCCTTTCACAACATTGTCTCAACATTCCCGCGATCGGGAAAGCCAGCACTGGAGCGCAGACGTGCCCGCCATGAGGGAGATTGTGTGCATCCAGGCGGTACAGTGCGGGAACCAGATCGGTACCAAGTTTTGGGAGACTTTGTGGGCGACTCAGAGCTGCAGCTGGAGCAGATCAGCCTCTACTACAATGAGTCATCCTCTCCGAAGTATATGCCCAGGGCTGCCTTGGTGGTGGACTTGGAGCCAGGCACCATGGACAATGTGAGATCTGGGCCTTTTGGGCAGCTCTTCCGGCCTGACAACTTCATCGTCGGTCAGACAGGCACTGGGAACAACTGGGCCAAGGGCCACTACACAGAGGGCGCGGAGCTGGTGGACTCGGTGCTAGACGTAGTGCGCAAGGAGTGTGAGCACTGCGACTGTCTGCAGGGCTTCCAGCTCACACACTCGCTGGGCGGTGGCACAGGCTCAGGCATGGGCACCCTGCTCATCAGCAAGATCCAGGAGGAGTACCCGGACCGCATCATGAACACCTTCAGTGTGATGCCATCGCCTAAGGTCTCAGACACGGTGGTGGAGCCTTACAATGCCACGCTGGCCTTGCACCAGCTGGTGGAGCACACTGATGAGACCTACTGCATTGACAAGGAAGCCCTCTACAACATCTGCTTCCGCACGCTCAAGCTGACCACGCCCACTTACGGGGACCTTAACCACCTGGTGTCTGCCACCATGAGCGGCTTCACCACATCGCTGCATTTTCCAGGTCAGCTTAATGCCGACCTGCGCAAGCAGGCTGTGAACATGGTGCCCTTCCCACGCCTGCACTTCTTCATGCCCAGCTTTGCGCCACTCACAGCCCGGGACAGTCAGCAGTACCTTGCCCTGACAGTGCCCGAGCTCACACAGATGTTCGACGCCAAGAACATGATGGCTGCTTGTGACCCGCTCCACGGGCACTACCTGACCGTCGCCACTGTCTTCCGGGGCCTCATGTCCATGAAGGAGGTGGATGAGCAGATGCTGGCCATCCAGAACAAGAACAGCAGCTACTTTGTGGAGTGGATCCCCAACAACGTCAAAGAGGCCGTGTGTGACATCCCACCACGGGGCCTGAAGATGGCTTCCACCTTCATTGGCAACAGCACCGCCATCCAGGAGCTGTTCAAGCGCATCTCGGAGCAGTTCTCGGCTATGTTTTCCCGCAAGGCCTTCCTGCACTGGTTCACCGGTGAGGGCATGAAAGAGATGGAGTCCACCGAGGCTGAGAGTAACATGAATGACCTGGTGTCTGAGTATCAGCAGTATCAGGACGCCACGGTTAACGACGAGGAAGAGACTTTTGAAGATGAGGATGAAAAAGAGATCAACGAATAGGGAGCCTTAAGATCCTAGAGTGTACACTTGCTCTTTTCTTAGCCCTGATGGTAGGGGCACGCTGCCCTGATCTACACATGTCACAGGCCCCTCTCAAACACTGCACTGTTTCCCAGGTTATCTGGAACAAGCACTTTCCTCTGCTGGAGAGTTAGCAGTCCCATCAGACCAGGGGGCTTTTGTACAGAAATACTGAAAGCAAATTAAGGGGCTGTACAGGGCTAAAGATAGCAACCACCTTTCATTAAGTGCCAGCCATCAGAGTTAACAGGGGAGTTAGAATAAGGATTTGTTTTTCATCCTTGGTGTTTAAAAACTAAAGCCACACAGTTTTGCCTTAATTGAATACACAAAATGGAACTTGGTGACAATCCATTCGTAATAAAATGCTAAACGTGAAAAAAATGTGACAAAGCATAAAGCATTCACAAAGGAAAAGGTTTGATTACTAGAAGCCTGTTCTATCGCCATATTGCTTAAAGCAGTTCCAGCAGTATAGTTTGAGGAATAAAAAGATGAATAGATGAATACAAAGAACTAGCTTGGCTCACTGACCAATACAAGGGGGTTCCTTACCGGGCTTCACACAGTGCTTTCCGCTTGATTGGGACTCACCAGAAGGCTCATCGAGAGAATGACAGGTGTCATTCTCAGGCTCCTCACAGGATCCTTTCCCATCATTTTCCACAGCCTGAACATATCGTTCTGGTAGCCAAATGGGCTTATCTGTTCCTGGAGGAAAAACACAAACAGCTCCTCTCACCCTAGCCAACATTGGCGTGGGCTCCCTTTACCGTCCTGTAATAAGGTCTTTCCATCGTACCCATCCTAAGGACTGAGAATTTGGGGAATCAACACTAATTGTGCTATCTGCCCGCCTTGAGGAATTACCACCACCTCCTGTTGGACAAATGTCATAACCTTAATCTCTTCTTTATAGTCTGCATCTACTATCCCAGGATGTATCTGGATCACCTTTAAAAGGGTACTGCTTCTGCCTAATATTAATCCCATGGTTCCCGGTGGTAAGGGCTCATATGCTCCTGTAGGAGTGCTTGCACTCCCATTTGTGGAGTTAAGACTGCTCTGGCAGAGGTACAGAGGTCCAATCCTGAGCTCCCTGGTGTGGCTCCAACAAGGTCTGCAATGCGAAAGGATTGCTCTGCGGAAGGAACTGGACATAGCCTCTGCTGGGGTACCGTCCCTGCGGTCCCGCGGTCATTGCTCCATACACTGAGGTTTTGGGGCTCTGGAGCAGGGCCCTCTGCCAGGTTCCCTGCTGTTGATTAATGGTATGTGGCAGAGGTTTCCCATCTATATCTGTTTTAGAGAAGAAATCTTTAGCCCAATGTGCTCCCCTTCTGCATTTGGGGCACAAACCAGATTTCCTCCTTCCCTTCATTATCAGCTGTGTGCATTCCTTTTGAAAATGACCAGGAGTTCTGCAATTAAAACAATTACAGCCTCCGGCCCTCTCTCCCAGTCCTCTTATGTTTCTCCGAGGTTGAATAGCTGCCGCTATAACCTGGCCTTTAATGAAATTTCCATCTATATATCTGCATATCCTGATATATTCATTTAAACTCTTTGTTTTGTGAGGGCGTAATGCTTCCTTACAATATCTATTGGAATTTTCAAATACAAGTTGTTTTATCATAGGCATGGCTGTTGTCTCATCTCCAAACAGTCTACCTGCTACTTGTAACAGTCTATCTACATAATCTTGGAATGGTTCAGATGGTCCTTATAAAACTCTTGATAATTGATCCCCAGCTGCTTTGTTAGGCAGGGCCTTCCAAGCTTTAGTGGCAGCTGCAGCTATTTGGGCGAATACTCCTGAATCATAAAGAATTTGTTGCTGCAAATCAGCATAGGTCCCAGCCCCAGTTAACATATCTAAATTACATTGAGTTTGACCCGCTAGAGCATTTAACTGGGCCGTTTGCTTACAATTTTCCTGATATTCCCCTTGCCATAGGAGATAATCTCCCCTAGACAAGACAGCACGACATAACTGCTGCCAATCACTTGGTGTTAAATTCATAGCAGAGAAAGATTCTACCATGGTCAACGTGAAGGGTGCTTCAGCCCCATATGCAGCTACAGCTTCCTTTAATTGTTTCATTTCTTTAAATTTTATTGCAAAATGTTTTATTTGCAATAAACATTTGCCCTGGATTGTTGGTGTCTGGCACCTCCATCACCGGTGCAACCATGTGTACAGGACGAAAACAAACTCCTTTGTTTTGTTCAGTGCCAGAGCCCCTACTCAACTGAGACCACCAACCTTCATTATTATAAGCCCGTGGAGCTGAGGGAGTTGGATGTGAGTCTTTTTGTACTCTACATTTTCTCAGGTTTCTATAGAGGTTTCTTATTTCCTTGCATATGATTTTCTCTTCTGATGAATCCTCCTCACTATCTTCCACTAGCTCTAAATCATCAAACTCTTCCCTATTGTCCGACTCTTTTCTGAACCAAGAAAAGATACCTCCCATCTTTACTCCTCAATATGTCTCAATATGCCAGGAACGACGCTGTCCACTTCCCTCTCTCAGAGGGGCTTTCAAGGGCGGTCTCTCAGCGTTCCCTTTCCCGATATCTCGGATGGACCTCCAATTGCTGCGCTCTATGCGCTAGACCCCAGTTCGCGAGCTTCGGGAAAGGGGCTGGAGGCTGAGAATACTCACACAGAGACACACAGACACACAGACTTTCTATCATTGGTACCAAAAGCCCTCCTTTAATAGCACCATGGAGGCTTAAATACACTGCAGTCAATGGCCAACAGGTTATAATCCCATCCTCTGATCCTCTAAACTAGGCCCAATTTCTAGTAACTTTAATTAGAGGGTTCTAGGAGGGAAGAGCAGCTGAAGGCCAGAACTCATTAGTTCCAACATCCAGCTGAAGGCCAGGACTCATTAATCCCAACATCTAACCTTTAAGCAAACGTTCAAAGAAGTAATAACACCATTTCTACACAAAGATTTCCAAAAGCAAAGAAAAGAGGACTGCTTTTCACTTCAGATTGGTATTCTCCTAGACACAGACTCCACCCAGACAGACTAGATCCTGCAACAGAGGAAAACTATACAACAGTATGCTCCATGTCCATAGATTCTGTGTTAACTGAGGTTTCTCTCCCGCCCATTCCCACAATCATTAAGTTCCAAAAAAATCACACAGAGGTCTATATTACTTATAAACTGACTGGCCCATTAGTTCAGGCTTCTTATTAACTCTTACGACTTATATTAGCCCATTATTCTTATCTGTGTTAGCCACATGGCTCAGTACCTTATTCAGCAGGGCAGTCACACCTTGCTTCTTCTGTGTCTGGGCCAGGACTGCAGAGGACTGGGCTTCCTTCTTCCCAAAATTCTCCTGTTCTCATTGGCCCACCTCTACTTCCTATCTGGCTGTCCCACCTATATTTCCTGCCCAATCAATGTTTATTTAAAATATAATTGACAGAATACAGATCATTGTCCCACATCAATTCTGAACTGGCTTTTGCAGATTAAGTCCAAACATGTAGAATATATAATCATTTATGATCTAGGTGAGCTTATTTCAGAAACAAAAGGTCAATATAATATGCAAATTTTAACCATTACAATTCAAAACACTAGCACATTAAAATAAGGTAGTTACAATAAACGTAAAAGAAAACATTGAGAAGATCCAGCAACTATTCTTAATATAAACCTCAAGAAACAAGAAATATAAGAGCAAAAAATCCCCTCCTCCCCAAGTGGGGGGGGGGTCTACCCTGTTGGAATCTGTAGCCTGTATCTCTACAAAACTTCCATGTTTCATCAGTTTCTCATTAAGCAGACAAGGGCTGTGAACACAACTTTTAACCCAGTTTTCCTTCTCTTTTTCTGACCTGCATTTGCTGTCTAGCAACTCCCTTTCCAATGAGAGCAGGAAGAGTGAACATAGACATGTTACGTTGTTCCTGGTCTTAAAGGCGTGGGTGTAGAAGCACACTGAGGCCCGGGATGCTCTCTACTAAACAAGAGGAAACAAAAACAAACACCAAGCCAGGCGAGTAAAATGAGAACAAAGTAGATTTCTGGAGCCCCTGGGTGTTTATCAAATAGTTTAGTTGTAGATGACCTTTGCCTTTTCCTTTAGACACTAAGGTAGAAAGGAAAACTCCACCTCCTCTCCTAGGTGAGGCAAGGCAAACCTCAAGGAGGCACTAGGCAAGTGTTCTATTGCTACCCTGTATCTCCAGGCCTAATGATGAATTTTATAGCAGTAAATTTCTTGATACATGAAAAAATAATCTCCTTACCTTGTCTTTAGCCCTGCAAATTATTTTGGCCATTGTCTGAACTTCTCCCGTCATCATCTTCTTTGTTTACATTTAAAGTCCAGCCACATTCCAGAAAGAAATCCTTATACGGATAGATATCTTCATAATACTCTGTTTCCCTGCCTAGAACGTAGTATGACTCTTTAATTATTTTGAGTTTCTTAAATTGTGTTTTAAAAATATGAAACCTACTCTATCAAATTAATGATGCAATATTTATGTTGTAATGGGTATTTTCTTTTACCCGTGTTTGTAATTTATTATTTTTCCTGTGCGAAAAATGCTCTTATTTGCTCTGCTTCTTATCTTTTCTCTTACTTTTGAACCGGGCTCTCTTTATGTTGCCCTGTCTGTCCTGAAGCTTCATATTTAGACCAGGCTGGCCTCAAACTCACAGAGACCCTTCTGCCTCTGCCTCCTGGGTGCTGAGATTATAGGAGTGTGTCACCATGCCTGGCTGTTCTACTATTTCTGATGAAATTTCCCAGATTATCTTTAGTTTTATATGGCGATACTCTGATTGATTTAAAATAATGGTGAATGGATAAAAGTCTAAATTTTTCTGTTAGTATTAAATTGTATTGTTATTATTATAACTATATTTATCAAACACATACTCAGATGAGAAGATCCCTTTACTTTTATTATTTGAAACATGTGATTTTATTATGTTTAAAGATGGTCGTATCTTTAACTTGAATATAGTCTTTAGCTTAAGTCCCAGCTGATCTTGAAACCCTCAATCGCTTTTCTCATTTTATGGAAAATAGTAGTTGAGCTGTGCAGATTCTCAACAATTTACCATAGTGTGTGCATATTAACAGCCACACACACATATCAAATTAGGTGTGCAAGCATAATTTAGTTTCTCATGTTTTTGGCTTGTCGTAAAGAGTCATGCTTATTTGGATTCTAAATTTGCTTTACTGATGAATGCCTTAAGAGTGAGTGCCACCCATCTTCTTTGTTCATTATGTTTTATTATCTGTGATTATATAAAGCAATTTCTGACTGTTGTACTAGTAACAGACTGCATAATTATTTTCATATATATATGAAATGCCTTATATATAATATGCACACATACATATACATTTACATGTATATGTATGTTCACCCATATGTATGAAAACAATATACATGTTATGGTTTGTAATAATTGAAGAATACAGTTACTTGACTGAGTGCTATGCATTGGACATCTATATATTCAGCATAAGCAATCGGATATTGAATCGAGACTCAGAGAGAAAATCCCAGTTCTGTGTGTGAATTTGACAACATGGCTAAAAGTAGAGATCTTCAAGGGAATGAGAAGACAAAGTTAAACCTGTTTTTGTTTCAGTGTTAGGACATTAGGGGAGCCAATGGTAAAGCAGATACTGGTGGAAAACAAAGAAAATGGTAACAAATAGATGACTGTGATGTTCTAAAAGACAAGTCTCAAAATGCAATCAATAATTAATTAATGTTAATGGGAACTCAAAGAGGTGAAGATCATCATTGAAGCTTACCCTTCACATCTGGCAGTGCTGAGGTGTTTACGGCAATGACAATTTGCAAAGGACTGAAGTGAAAGCCTAACTGAAATGTGCTTTTAGAAACTTAAAGGGCTGGGCTGGGGAGACAGCGCAGCAGTTAAAGGTGTTTGGTCCCAAGCCGATGACCTGAGTTTGATTGAGGCATTTTGTATATGTTTCATAAATATCCTAATGATAATAATATCATTTCCTTTTCTTTCTTGTTTCCACTATTAGTCTTCAGCTAACACACTCAAGTTGCTTGAGAATTTTCTTTGCATTCACTCCCCCCCCATTGGTTGAATGGCTCCAGAAAAATGTTCTTTTTAGTAATTCTTCACAATCCATAATCTCTTATGATTTCCATGATTTTTATTTACAGGCATCTTTCAAGCTGATTACTATTCTATAAAATATTACCTATACATGAATATTTATAAGATCTGATCTTAACTGTCCCTCCTTAGGTAATTTTTTTAAATTTTAATATATTTTAGTAATATTAATAATATATCAATTTGATGTTAAAATACTTCATTTTCCCCCTTCCTTTTCATCCCTCCAAACCTTCCCATGCCACCACCCTCATGTCATCTGTCTTTGATGATAGAAGAGAGATAGACAGACAGACAGATAGAAATACAGATGAACAATATATAAATACTGCTTACTGAGTCTACTTTTGCTGTGATTTCAGGGATAACGACTTTGTACTGAGTACCACTTTGTGGTCTCATTCCTAGAAGCAGCTAATTCATCCTTTCTCAATAGTTATTTGTTGCCTGTGGCTCGTTGTCTGGGGGTTGGACCCAGTAAGATTTTTTTGCCCTGTGTAGCTGTCACCCCTCATCAAAGAAGCTCTTTCAAGGCAAATGGAGGATGCCACAGAAAACCGCAACTGAACACAAATCAAAAGCCAACCAATCATGATGAGCCAAGTCCCGAGGGCTACATTACAACACAGTGCCTGAACCTAAGGCTCTGGGAAAGACACAAAAAAGGGCAGAAAGATGGTAAGAGCCAGAGGACAGTTAAGTTTGCTGTAAGAACCTCATAGAAATGGCCTAGACCTGCACAATTGGTTACTTTTTAAAGGAGTAGATTCAGAATCATTATGTTTAGAAAATATTTAGGTCCATGTCTTCCACTAATGGTGGAAAACATTTGATCTCCAGGTACTAACTCAGTATATTCTTTCTCAATTTTTTAAAATAAATTCTTCACTCACAAATACATCCTTGCCATAATTTCCTCTCCCTCCACTCTTTCCAGATCCCCTCAACTCCCCTTTTCCCCAGATCCACTCCACCTCAGTTCCCTTCAGAAAACAACAGGCCACCAAGAGACAACAACCAAACAGGACAAAACACACATAATTAGACGGGGTAAAGTCCATCATATTAAGGCTGGACAAGGCAACTCAAGAGAAGGAAAAGAGCCCCAAGAGCAGGCAAAAGAGTCCGAGACACACCCACTTCCACTATTAGAAGTCCCCTAAGAAGACCAAGCTAGCAACTGTAACATGCACACAGAGGACCTGGTGTAGACCTGTGCAAACCCCATGCATGCAGCTTCAGACTGTGAGCCCTGCTTAGTTGACACAGTGAGCCATGTTCTCCTGGTGTCCTCCATCCTCTCTGATTCCAACAATTTTCCTTATAAATAATTAAAAGAGATATGAAAGCTTGCTATTTTTTTAACTAGAATTTATTGTCAGATATTTTCTTCCTAAGTATCTTCCATTTTACCAATTTTCTTTTTAGTTGTATCTACTCGGTCACCGAAACTATGTTTCATTGCTTTTAGTTATCTGTTTTATTTTTAATTCTAAGAATCTCATTCTTACCATGTCTCTTTGTTTACCACGTCTTAAGACTTGGAATTTGAAATCTTTTACATTTTAGTGAATAACATAGTCATACATATGCCATATTTCATACCGGCATATGTGAGTTCACAAGTCTGGTTTCTCCATCTGCTGCTTCTGCTGTACTGTGCTTATACTGAATCTTCTTTACATGCCTCAGAATTTTGGACAACAAGAACATATTCTCAACAAGTTTTTTTAAGGAATTCCTTGACTCTCATGGGTTTATACATACACAAAAGACTTTTGCCTGAAATATACTCGTGCCTCGAGGCGGTTTCTAATGTCACAAATAATGGACATTGAAATGGTGAACACGTATGTCTAAGAATTTATAAGGATGGTGCTTTTCTCCAGCCTCCTAACCTCCTCCAACGTTGCCATCAGTTTTCACTGCACCACTTTCAGGAGCCACATTCATTTGTACTTCCCCTGAGGGTATGGCAGTTGGAGGTCCAGTATTATTTAGGAGGATTGACTGTTAGAATGTCCATCAGAAAAAGGAAAAAAAAAGCTCTGAATTGTTCGCTCAGGAAAATTATTGAGGATGATAACTGCTAAAATTCCATTTCACTAGACACATGTTTCTACAGCAAATAAATAAATGCAGGTGTCTGTTCCTTGCTTATTCAGGAGGTTTTAAAATTCTTGGTTTGGGTTTCTCACCAATAGTCTAGCTCACTGATGATTTGCAATACTTTTTAAACAAATGCTTTATCTAGCAAGAGTTTGGTCCGCATATCCAGGCATAGATCATAAGACAGAAGTACAGACTAGATTTGAAAGTACTGGCAGAAATAATTTAAGAGTGTTACTCAATTATTTAGTTATTGATTCAGCTGTGATGAAAAATATCCTTCATGAATTATTGATTCCTCCAGATATTTTCATTTTGTTAGCAGGGAGGTGTTCATAATGTTGCCATATTATTTTAAATAGTTATAACATCTCAAATTCTTTCACTTTTCGATAGCAACACACTATGTGTCTTCTCCGTTACTATGATGATAAGGGATGCCTTAGCTCCAACATCCTTCACTAGTATTATGTGCATCTTTAGAAGTTGTTGTTTAACTCCTTCTAGTGTCCTTCTTTATTCTTATTTCTTAACCGATGCTAAATTTAAAGTCATTCCTTTGGGAAAAAAAAACCCTATCTGTTCTTACATCTTCTGTCATCAGTGAACAGTGGTGAATATGACCACAAACATGGTACACATGTATACATGTATGGCATTGTCTAAAGTTGAATGGGACAATAGGTTCACATTCCTATGGCTATGCTTCTGTAAAATACACTAAATTGTGTGAATTGAAAAACCACATGTTATGTGAACTAGTTGTCTGCAAAGATTTTATTACAAAAAGGCTGATGTTCATGACTATTGCAGTATTTCTTAGACTAGACTATTCTCAAGTACCCCATCACAAAGTCTGTGATAACCACTGGTATATGAGGAAGCTATAAGTAAATTATCAATCAGAATACATAGGCGTTACACTCAATGTTTAATATGTAGATCTTATAATTGTATAAACATAATAAAAAAGAGTAGAAACTCTACATCTGATAGTGGAAGGCAAGAGAGAAACAATGTTGAGCTATTTTACAAATGATTGCCAAGAAAGACTGTGTGAGAGAGAGCTAGTGAGAGAGAGACAGACAGACAGAGACAGAAAGGCAGAAAGAGAGAGAGAGAGACAGACAGACAGGGGTTAATCGATGATTCTCAAATGGAAATGTGAAATGAGAGGACCGTAGAATTGCAGAAGAAGCATACCCGTGGACATGACTCTGTTGTCACACAAAACAAGCATTTTGACACACACACAAGAATTGTGCTTCATAATCTGTGGGAGAAGACCACTCCACATTTCTCCCTTTCAACCTTGTTTATTTTTCAAGATTAAAATATCAGATCCTTAGTTAATTCAATCATTGACTTTACTAGAGTGGCTTAATTGTTTCAGATAGTTATAATTTGGAATGGACTCATGGATTTACTCTATGTTTCCAAATATATGGAGAAGAGAAAGGATTCGCCTCTTGTTCACGGGCTTACCAGTCTTCACACCTCTTTCCAAATTCGTGTGACCTAGAGATCTTCTTCAAAATATAGTCTAAGTTAAGCCATACGACTTATTAAAGTGTAAGCGTCACTCCCGTAAGTTTCCAAATGAATGCTGAGGCCCTCCTAGACTCACGTGTCCCTCCTTCATGGAAACTATTGCAGTTTCACGGTGATGTGTTCTTCAAGCCTGGCCTCTGTGCAATAGGACATGTGTTTCATTATTATGTCTGCCTGCCATCCACACGCACTGACCTTTAATATGAACATGATGAAACGCCAACAGAAGTGAAGAAAGAGATCCAGTGTTTAAAATTTTATTCTCAGAGAATCTTTACTATCATGTTACATAATTTCTGCCAAATTTTGTGCTGAAAGGGGTTCCTTCTTCCTATCTCAGAATCATATATATAAAGCCACCTTATACTCCATTGTTATGGATTTGACAACTCTCAAGGCTTGTGTCCCGTTAGGATATCTTCCCTGATGTAAAATTTCTAACAAACGCACGTTTCTTCTACTCCAGTGTGTATTAAGCCTCATGATTTCTCTGTTTTCATTTCTTCAAACAGTCCCATCTCAGGGTCTCTGTGTGACGTGTCCCTGTGTATTGGACTTCACGGATGTAGCTATTCATCCATGCTCCAAGGCGAGAGACAAGAAGAGCTTTCTCCAGCTGCTTTCTTCATTGTGACTAGCCACTTTCCTTTCCTTTTCAACAATGTTCCCTCTCAATTGCTCATCTCAGACAATGCTCTACACAGCTGTGAGTCCTTGATGTCTGACCGAAAGGTGCACTATTTTCAGATTGAAGGGTTCGCTTTTTAAAGGCATCAAAGTATGCCTAAAAGGAAATACAATTCCCTCATCTGCAGACTGGCAGAGTGCTTTATCCTTTGTTAGTTGTGCGATTACTGAACAGCGATTCAGCGCTGATCTTTGTTTATTAGCTGGAAGCTGTTGAGAATAATATTGAATTCACAAATTAACTGAAATTAAAACATTTGAGGCTGAGCAGTTGTTCAGTGAACCTTACTTATCCTCACTTATGAATTATGTAGACTTCGCTATGTCAAAACACCAGACAAGGTTGAAAATTCAAGTTTCGTATGGAATGATAGGAATCATTATTTCCCACACTGTGCTCAGTCAATAGGTTCTTTTTTCAACTTCCCAGCTCTCTGCTGAGGAAATTCCTAATGAGCATGTTTTAGTTATCGCAAACGCAAATCTAACTGACACCATCAGCCCTTAATCTAATGTGATTCAATAAGCATGCTTTGAGAACCCATTAAGGTTAAGGCACTGGACTAAGTACTGGGAAGCAACACACGGGAGTACCAGTCCCTGCCCTTCAGTGAGGCTTACAGTGAGCCACTGTCGGGCCAAAATGGAAGACGGATGCCGACAGAGCCATTGCAAAAGCACTGTAATCACATCCAAGCACACCAAAGAGATGGTGAAAGCATGCAGAAGAGAGAAAGAGGGATGTGTCAGGATGCTGGGAACCTTCCACACAGGGCTTTATGGGTTTCCATGGAAACAGTAGACTTGAATGCATGGATGCATAAGGCCTTCTTACCAGGAGTCCCTTATTGGTTTGGTGGACAGAAAATTACATTTCCATGACAGTTACAGATTAGCTGAGCAAGCGGCTTTCTAGCGTGATGCACTTGCAAAAAGAAATAAAGAAAAAAAGAAAGAAAAACTGGCACTGCCCAGAGCAAAATATTTATATTTTCTTGTGACAGATGAATAATTAGACCTCCCTCCAGAAAGTCCCAGATTGTAGTTTGTACTTGCTGACCATTTAACTCAACGTAGCAAGACCTTCAACACAGCAATCATTTTCCGGCAGGGTGAGTTTCATAATACACAGGCAGACATTAGGAGAGAAATTCATAATACGTAGGCAGACATTAGGAGACAAATTGAAAATGAGAAAAATACGGCCCAAAGGGAACCATGTAGATTATTTAAAGGTTACTAAAATAAGTACCGGAGTACAAAGGTGTGTGCACGTAAGAAGTTATGAAATATTTCAAATGGCATGAGAGGTCAAATGTGCAGCTGTGCCATGAAGCAAGGCTTTCTGCTGCGATTTGGGACTTAAGGCACAAAATCCAGCCATCTAGCCCAGATCAAAGAGGTGACACAGAAATCAAAATAGACAGGGTAACATAAAGAACATAATAATGGGACTATAGCCTAAGTTAGGAAAACATAGATACATATAGTGCTATCTTCTAGGCGTACACTGTTATATACATGTTGATATTCAACTTTTAACGTAACATATTGATAACTCATATACAAAGAATTAACTCTGAGATGATTGTGCTGTTTGTTGAACCTTGGTAGAGAAGATAAAAGTGTTTACAGGCAGCAGGTACCTCCAAAGAACGTTCAATACACAGGACTAGGGAGATGACTCAGTTCTTAAGCTGCCTACCATCAGGTATGAGGACCTGAGTTTGACCTCTGGAATCTATGTAAAAACTGGGCATAATGGTATCTATCCAGTACTAGAGAGAGAGGGACAGGAGGGGCCTAGGTATTTGCAAGTCAGTCAGCTTAACAACATCGGCAAACTCCGGGTTCAATGAGAAATCCTGTCTTAGAAACGAAGGTCAAGAGTGGTAAAAAAAAAAGCTCCAAATTTTCCTTTTGACCTCCCAACACATGTGCACACACGTGTGTATGAAAAAGCACATCCAAATACAGGCATACACCCAAACACAGATCTCAGTGCTTTCGAATGTCACAGTTCCTGGGCTGTGCGGCTTGAAGGATTCTGAATAGCTTGAGAAATCTTTTGAAGGGAGTTGAATGGAGTCATATGTCACAGATGTGATTGGCCTTGGGGTGTTACATGAAGACAGAGGCCACATCAATGTGTGTAAATACTGAATTCAGTCAAACGCGAGTCTTAAACTTTGAACAGACTCTGAAAGAAGGCAGCATAGCTGAAGGGAAGCAACAGCAGCAAGGCTGGGGTCATGTCCCTCCCTGGAGATGCAGTCCAAGCGTTCACCACAGCAGGTAGCTTGCTGCCTCCGTGGGGTGTGTTCTCCAACCCGTGCCTTCCAGTCCCTGGTACCAATGTGCCAGCAAGAGGTGGAGGTACTGGATGCAAGAACGATGATGTAGAGAAAAATCAGTGCTGAGCAAAGTAGTGGGGGTACTGGATACAGAAACAAGGATGCAGAGGATAACCAATCAGTGCTGAGCAAAGTGGTGGAAGGCCTGGATGCAGGAACGATGATGTAGAAGGTAACCAATCAGTGCTGAGCAAAGCGGTGGGGGTACTGGGTGCAGGAACGATGATGTAGAAGGTAACCAATCAGTGCTGAGCAAAGCGGTGGGGGTACTGGGTGCAGGAACGATGATGTAGAAGGTAACCAATCAGTGCTGAGCAAAGCGGTGGGGGTACTGGGTGCAGGAACGATGATGCAGAGGGTAACCAGTGCTGAGTGTTCTGGAGCTTTAGAAGAACAGACTTCCTTGCAGAAGTCACCTCGCTACAAACGTATAAAATAGAGAAATATAAGAAAGAAGGTTAAACATTCCAATGCTTTATGCAATTCGTGGGAATTTTGCATATTTTCCTTTCCCTTTCGTTATTTTTAAGAGCTTCACACTGCCTGTTGTTGGAGAAAATCCATGTGTGGGAAACCAACAAGATAATCTGAAACTATGCTTGCCTTTAAGGACTGAGGAAGAGGCAGCATACACAAGCCTGATGTCAATCATCAAAAGAGTAAAGGGGCCATCATCAGGATCCCTGTCTCTGAATGTGTTACATTACAGGCATGTGTAACTGACTACTGACTCCTATGCTTACTAAATAAGGAACCTTTACCAACCTATTTAATATTAATGAAGCAAAACTTTCTTAAATGTAAGGTGAAGACAATAATACAAAACTTAGAAGGTTCTGATGAGAATAAGCTAACTTCATGCAGTTTGTTTAGTTATTTACCTCAGCAGTGACTAAAAATTAATAATAGTTTTGTAAAGTATTAGATCCAAGGCCACAGGTGGAAAACATAAGAAGCTGAAACTACCTGTCTTAATAAGATCAAATTGAAATTATCTAGAAGTCAAATGTATCACACTCCCGTGTCTATTGTGGCACTCTTCCCAACTGTTGGCAGATGCCAACAACTTATGTGTCCATCAGCTTCTGAAGAGACTTACGTGGTGCATAGACACAGGGGAGTAACATTCATCCATTGAAATGAAATCCTGAGAGTTGATACCACATGGATTGACATAATACACATTCTTCACAGAAGTTCATGCGGTGTGTCAAAAAACTGATCAGACATTAACATATAAAGGTAGTCTCGGTAAGTACAGAAAAATTAAAATTACTATCATATAAAACCACAAGAATATAAAGTGAAAAAATACAAAAAAAATACGACACTCTTGAAGATTAAATATCAAACTGTGAGACAATGACTGAGTCATTGAAGAAATCAAAAAAAAAAAAGAAGAACTTTCTAGAATCAAATGGAAATGAAAACAGCGTATCAAAACCTGTGGGAGACAATGAAGTCCTAAAAGGGAAATTTATACCTCTAGTCTCATATTATAAAGTCAGGGAGACAGTAAATAAATAATACGCTATTTCTCAAGGAGCTGGGGAAACAAAAACAAAACAAATGTCACACTAGTAGATAAAATTATTTAAGAACAGGGTAGAAATCAATGAAATAGAAAATTTTAAACCAATAATATGAAGAGTGGATTCTCTGGAAAAAAAATAAAGGAGATTAAACAAAACCTCTTAGCCAAATCGTCAACAACAAAAAAGATGGGAAATGCCCAAATCAATCTGATTAGAGATGGTAAAGGATATATCACAATAGATACCAATGAAATCTGGAGAATCATCAGTACATACTTTAAAAACCTACATCCCACTAAATTGGAAATTTTTAAAGGGGAGGAGTTGAATCCCTAAATGCGTATGAGATTCCAAAGTTAAAGCAAAAGAAAAAAATAAAAATATTAAGCAGATATATAAGCAACAAGACTGAAGTAGCAAAAACAAACCAACCAACCAACAAACAAACAAAAAAAAAAAAACAAATTTTCCTGTTCAAGAAAACCTTAAGTTTACAACCCATTACACAATTTTTATGAGCTTTTTAAACTGATGCTCCTTAAATTCTTCCAGGTAATAGACAAGTAAATAATTCCTCTACATGGCTTTTACAAAGTCCTCATTACACTGAGAACTAAACCAGCTCCTAGAATCTTATTTGGAAAGTCCTTACCTATGTCTAAACTTTTCTGTGTATTTCCTACTTTTTGATCTAGAAGTTTCAGAGTTGTTATGTTCAGTTTGAATATATTTTATTGAGAATAACAACACTGAACCTTCTAGATCAAAAAGTAAGAAATACACAGAAAAGTTTGGACATAGGTAGGGACTTCCCAAATAAGATTCCGGTAGCTCAGAAAATAAGACTGACAGTTAACAAATGGCACTTCATGAAGTTAAAATGTTTCTATACATCAGAGACAACTGTCAATGGGATGATAATGGAATGGAATGTTAAGGAAATGGTCAGAATATAAAATGGAAAAAATATTTGCCTCCTAGACATACAATGGAGGATTAGCATCGAGAATTAAAAAAAAACTCAGAAAACTAAACGTAAAGATAGAAAACATCCCAATCAAAGCCTATAGATAGTTCTCAAAATAAGAAATATTAATTTCTAATAAACACTTTTTAAAGCACTCGACATCCAGGGAAAGGCAAACAAACATATTTTGATATTCTATATCAGCATAGTCATAATGGTTATTATAGAAAAATATCAAAGATAGCAGATGCTGGTGAGGTATAGGACAAAGGAGAATTTTAGTTTCTGTTACTAAGAGTGTAGACTAGTGTCCCTACTATAGAAATGAGTGTGGAGGATCCTTAAAATGGTAGACATATAGCCAATGAATGATCCAACTATACTTCCCCTGTGTTTGTAATGAAAAGAGCCTATATTTTACTATGAAGACAGGTTCTCATCCAACAACTATGATATAGAATCAGCCTAGATGTTTATCAGCAACTAAGTGGACAATGATAATGTACTTATACACAAAGGAATTTTAATTGACTGTAAAGAAAAATGAAATTATAAAATGTTCAGGTAAACAAATGGAAATGGGCAGTAAATACAGTATATTGTTGGTGAGGTAATAGAAGCTCAGAGAGACAAATGTCACATATTTTCTCTCATGTATTTATCCTATCTTTGTGTTAGTTTTATGTGTTTAACTTGGATTAGAAGCCAGGAAACCAGAAAGGCCCCATTAAGAAATGATGTTGTGAGGGAGGGAAGCTAGTAGAACATAGATGATAAAGGAGTGGGGATGGGGAGATGTTGAGGGTAGAAAGTGCTGCCCAGTTGGGAACGCTACCATGACAACCCTCAAGATAAGGAATGTCCTCTGGTGCAACCGTTGTGGCATGGTTGTTATGGCAGCAATCAACTGTGTGGATCTGAGGCTGGATTGGATTTGAGACCAGATTCACAGGCGACAGCATATGCATGGCACTAGGGCCAAGTCAGAGATCCATAGCTGGTGAGGTCATAAGTTCTGCGGGGAGTGGGAGCCCCAATGCCCCAATGCTGTTGTCTTGTTCAATCAAAGCGGCATCAAACTGTAGTCTAAATATTTGTGTTACACCCATAGGTAAATGCTACTCTCAACCTTAATCAGAGAAGATTATCTCTAGAGTGAATAGCGTCGAATGCTGATTAGTGACTACTCAAGGGGCTTAGAATACCCACCCTTTCTATTTCTGGCGTGTGTAGTGAATTCTGGGTATCACATTCCCTTCCCTCTCTTTTCTCCTTCCCTCCTCGTCACCCCCACCTTCTCCCTAAAGGCACCTTTTCCACAGTCAAGCCTTTTTGTTTTGTGTCATGATCCATTGATTCTGTGTGTGTGTCTTTTTTTATTATTGATTTTATTGAGCTCTACATTTTTCTGTGCTCTACTCCCTGCCTCTCCCCTCCCCTTCAGCCCTCTCCCATGGTCCTCATGTTCCCAATTTATTCAGGAGATCTTGTCTTTTTCTACTTCCCATGTAGATTGGATCCATGTATGTCTCTCTTAAGGTTCTCATTATTGTCTAGGTTCTCTGGATTGTGATTTGTAGGTTGGTTTTCTTTGCTTTATGTCTAAAAGCCACTTATGAGTGAGTACATATAATATTTGTCTTTCTGGGTCTGGGTTACCTCACTCAAAATGATGTTTTCTAGCTCCATCCACTTGCCTGAAAATTTCAAGATGTTATTTTTCTCTGCTTTGTAGTACTCCATTGTGTAAATGTACCAATTCTTTGATCAAGGGGCATTTAGGTTGTTTTCAAGTTCAGGATATGACAAACAACGCTGCTATGAACATAGTTGAGCACATGTCCTTGTGGTGTGATTAAGCATCTTCTGGGTATATACCCGAAAGTGGTATTGCTGGGTCTTGAGGAAGGTTGTTTTCTATTTTTCTCAGAAATCACCATATTGATAGTCAAATGTACCAGTTTGTACTCCCACCAGCAATGCAGGAGTGTTCCCTTTACTGCACATTCTCACCAGCATAAGTTGTCATCAGTGTTTTTGATCTTGGCCATTCTGACAGGTGTAAAATGGAATCTCAGGATTGTTTTGATTTGCATTTCTCTGATGGCTTAGAATATTGAACATTTCCTTAAGTGTCTTTCAGTCATTTTAGATTACTCTGTTGACAGTTCTCTGTTTAGGTCTGTACTCCATTTTTTATTGGATTATTTTGGATATCAACATGTAGAAGAATGAAAATAGATCCATATCTACCACCATGCACAAAACTCAAGTCCAAATGAATCAAAGACCTCAACATAAAGCCAGCCACACTGAACCTCATAGAAGAGGAAGTGGGAAGTACACTTGAACACATTGGCACAGGGAACCACTTCCTAAATATAACCCCAGCAGCACAGACATTGAGAGAAACAATTAATAAATGGGACCTCCTGAAACTGAAAAGCTTCTGTAAAGCAAAGGACATGGTCAACAAGACAAAACAGCAGCCTACAGAATGGATAAAGATCTTCACTAACCCCACATCAGACAGAGGTCTGACCTCCAAAATATACAAAGAACTCACTCAAGAAATTGGTCATCAAAAAAAAAAAAAACAAACAAAAAAACAAAAAACAAAAAACGAATGATCCAATGATTTTTAACCTGTATCTTCTGTGTGGCCACAGGTTTGACACTATCCATTGGAACCTGGTAATGCACAATTAGTGGTACACAAGGCTGGGGAATCACTGTAGAGAGGGAACAGAAGATAGACAGAAGGAAACTGAAATGCTGTCTTTAGGGAATAATACAGCATTACAGATCAGACAACAGATAAGTTTGCCTGTACTAGGCCCCCATAAGACTGAGCCTATCAAGAGTCAAACAGACTAGAGAAAACTCAAGGGATACTCACCCACCCTGTTGACCTAATGGTCTGATGAAATGGGGTAAAACATTGCTTTCGGTTGTAGGGGTGGCAGGGGTGGGAAGGAGAAAAGAGAGGTATGGTTGTGCTATACAGAATCCACTAAACATGTCAATGAAATTGTCAAAGAACAAATTTAATAAACAGAAAAGGCAAGGAAAAGTAAATTCTTGAGAACTGAAAAGATGGCTGGGCAGTTTAGAACACTTGCTGTTCTTGCAGAGGACCTGGGTTTGATGCTGGAAACCAAACGTGTCACATGGCTGCTGACAGCTTTGTGTAACTCCAGATCCTGAGGCTGGGATTCCGTCTTCTGACCTGGGTGATCACCAGGCATGCATAAGGTGCATACACATACATGCAGGCAATGCATTCAGATGCACAAAATAAAAATAAATAAGTTCTTTAAGAAAGTAAATCCCTTTAAAAATGAAGAAAAAGTAAAAATTAAAAAATCAGTTGGCATGTTGGTAGATTTAAAAATAAATAATGGATACTTCCATATGCTTTCTATCCTTTGAATTTCTGACAAATTTGTGGTTAGATTCAGAGACCAAGCACTACATGTTTGTTCCTTGTGATTCATATCAGGAAGCTTTTAAGTCTGAGTGTTCTGTATTCATGATATTAACAACTGCTTCTGGTCAATGCTTACATTCAATAATCCTCTAGGGTTGAAATCAGTTGATACTATACTTTTGTAATTAGTTTTTATCTATTAATTAAAACAGTTTATAAAGAGATGTTTATCCTAATCTGACTGCATAGTATAAAGTTTGCTTGAGGGAAAGGAAAGATAACTATGTTAATGTTTGCTTTATTTACAGTTTCCAAGGTAATGAGTCATTTTTCTGTAGGCACCAAAGGCTATCAATCAAAATTTTAATTGTATTGTGAACTCATGTATTTAAACATGAGGATAAATTGGTATAATTCCTTTTGAGAAGCTAGTATTATCTCTGGCCAGTGGGAACCTATCCAAAGGAAATTAAATTATAATAAAAATAATTTGTATTTCATGATGCAAAGTCGGGCCTAACTACACTAAGGACAAAATAAATTACATGATTTTTCTAATTACATGTGGAGTCTCTGCACCAAATTTCTAAAACTGTCTAATGACGTAGAATTCTTTTTAAACAGTAAATTATTTTTTTGTTATAGTTACTCTATTCATAGTTTGTAACAGTAGACTCTTTCTTCTTCTCCTAGGTATCAGCATTTAAAGATATTCAGTCCAATACCCTTAACCACTTTTAAATGCAAAAAGCACAGAAAATTTTATCATGACAAAAACTACCGTAGAAAATATACTCTAAAACTGCACACTTTTCTTATTGGAAACTGCCCACTTAGCTGAAACGTACACATTAGTTCCATTTAAATATCTTGTGGCTACCTTTTCAGTATGACTCCTGACCATCATGGTGGCTGTCAGCATGGGGCTGGGGTCCCATCTCCACTCCCTCGGGTGGATTCAGAAAAAACACGGCAGGACACCAGCCCTTGTGAAGTTTGACTGCTCAATACAGCAGGCATATTTTAGGTCATTTTTGCTTCACATTTTGTGGATTCCAAAGCAAAGAACTACCATTGTGTGAGAACCCAGTGAGAGACTATGGGAAGTGAGCTCATTCCTTTCTGTGGACATGAGTTTGTGAGCCTTGCTGTGTGTGCTGGAGTACACCTACATTATTTAAAAAAAAAAAAATGGAGTGGGGAGAAAAAAAGAAACACAGAAATCACTATAAATAAACACACACACAAAAAAAGGTTTTTCCTGAAGATTTCTGGTGATGTCTCCCTGACCCTCAGGTCATGGTCTTATACTGTCTAATGCTGAAGATTCACACTTTGGTTTTCCTAAGTTCTGTACTCTTTGGTCAGTTTTTGTGGGATGTCCCAGTGCTGGGCAGTACAGTCTCATGACAATTTCATCCTTGAAGTGATGATTGTTTTTTTCACAACTTACTAGGGTAAGGGGGTCACACATTTTACAAACTGAAAAGACTAAAAACAATAGAAAAATTGGAACAAATTGGTATATCTAAAAGTGTCAGATTATTTGTACCAATGAGAATGCTTATCATTGCCATGTAACTTTAAATTATTTTAATAATCCAATTTTGTATATACCTTTAATTTCATTCCTTCTTATCTTACTGCTTTTGTTTGCAGATTTTCTTCTTTCTGTCTGTCAACCCACTCATCAAAACCTCCATATCACACCCAAGAAGATTCATATCTCAGTGGTTCTGAAGTTGGGATATTGCCTAATATTGCCTTGGTGTGTTGATTTTGTGGTATTTATATGTATACTGAATTGCATATGGTAAATTAGAGTGGATCTCTGAGCAGAGCTCTGAATGTATAGAAACGTTGAAATAACTACTTCTTATACTGTATCTGACTATTCTCGTATATAGAATATGTATGCATTTGGATTATGACTGAGTAGGAGAAGACCCACGTAGCTGCCCAGGGCTGTTTGCCATGGACAGGGAGGAGAAATATGAGCCTGCCCCGAGCTGCAAGTTCAGCACTATTAAGGTGAACAAATATATGGTGGGGTATGGAAGAGAGACAGAATGGCTCATGTCCTGTGGAGAGAGGCAGATCTAAGGAGGTGAAAGAGTGGAGGTGTAGGCTGAGGTGGGTGCCCTGATTGCTGCCTGGGGCCGTGTGATGCCCAGGCGTGGGCTGCTGCCAAGGACCATGGCGAGGTCCATGACCCAACTGCACCCGTGATCTATGCTCTGTTACCACCGAAGACTGAGAGGGTATGGCTGCACAGAGCTGGCCCCACCCCTCATCTGCCATATGGTGGCATGAGCAAGGGAGAGATGCTCTACCCCTCCCCCGCATCCCTCACCTCTGTGGCAGGCGGGAGAATTGGTCCTGCCCCTCACCAACTGCCGCACTCAGGAGACCAGGCACTGCACTTCACCTGGGCAGCACAGGAAAGCTGATCATATTGGCTGGGACGTGGGTGAGCCAGCTCTGAGGGCCACGAGTGGGACGGCTGGCCCCACCCTCCTTGTCTGCCACATGATGGTGAGGACTAGGGAGAGATGCCTTCTCTCCTCCGCCACCTGTGGCGGACAAGAGAGCCGACCCTGCCCCTCACCAGCTGCAGCTCTTAGGAAAGTGGGCCCTGTACCTCACCTGGGCAGCACAGTAGAACTGACCCTGTTGACTGGACCTCTGAAGAGCTGGCCCCCAAGATCATGAACATGAGAGACCCGACTGGGCACCTCATCTGTCATACGGTGGCGTGAACTAGGGAAAAGACCAGTCTCTCCCCACCCCAGGCTCTCACCGCTTTTGGTCCTGAGGTCAGGAGAGCAATAGAGTTGGCCCTGCTTCTCACCAGATGCAGCTCTAGAGAAGAGTAGCCCCTACACCTTGCCTGGGCAACACAGAACAGCTGCCTTGCCAGTGATGTTGGTGTGGGTGAGGACCCTAAAGACAAGAAAGTAGGAAAACCGACCCCAATCCTTGCTGCTTAGGGTGAGCTAGCAAGGGCAGCGCAGGAGAGCTCATCTGGTAGTGAGGAAGATAGAGAGCTGGCCGGCTGATCAATCCAGCATCCACCAGGGCTAGGAGTTGGCCTATCCCAACATCCACCCCATCCACTATCTGGGGTAGTCCTGCAGACCCAAAACTGCAGGATCTCCATAACACAGGACAACAGCAGGATATCAGAGAGGAGTCCCAGTGAGGGCCCAGTATCCATAGTGTAGCAGAAACCAGAAGCCTCAAACCAGACCAATTTCACTCATTGCAGTGAAAACTTGCAAGTAAAGATGCATGAACCAAAGGGCACACTCTGTGCCTCACTGTGTCCCATCACACTACAGCTTCCATGATGATATTTCTTTTCTTTTCTTTTCTTTTCTTTCTTTTTATCTTTTAATTTAATTTTATTTTATCTTGGGGGGGGTTCCAAGGAAAGAGGGTGGTGGATACAAAGGGACAGGGAGGTGAATGGGTTTGAGATGTATGATGTGAAATAGACAAATAATCAATAAAAATCAAATTAGAAACAAAATCCTTGCATGTGAAGCCCTTTCCCCATATGAGTACATATAATTGTATAGTAACATTGATGTTTGTGAAAAGGAATCTTCATGTAAGTGCATGTATGTATATACTCAGGTATTGCACATAGGTATAGGTTCTCTATGGTTTTTCACATTTCAATCACACCCACATAAATAATGTACCTTTGTACATAAAATTCAAAAGCACTTTTTATATATACTATTTGGTTGTTATCTTGTGTTTCTCATGGGTCTGTTTTAAGATTACATGACCAATTATGTCTGAATTTATTTTGGGCCTGTTTACAGATCGATTTCTATATTGTATCTGCATCTCATATTCTTATCTCAAAGTGGGTCACCTGACTATTGCTGGTACTGGACAGTCAGTAAATACCTGATGACATAATTGGTATGTATTTAGGAAGTAAAAGTGTGGGCACTCCAGGTTGTGTGTGTGTGTCAGGGTGGGGGGAGATAACTGAAAGCTTCTCATAAATGTGAAAAAGACAACTTCCTAGAATTACAATGAGAAAAGGTGGGGGACATTGTAGGAACTAAAAGAGGTACTGCAAAGCATCAGCTGAGGTCTTAATAAAGTAAATAGACTCTATGTAGAATATGATGAGTTCTTTGCTAAGATACGCTACTTCTTGAGAGACTTTATTGAACCTAACATTTTAAGAGATTTATTTGTTTTCCTTTTATGGATATGGGGTGTTTTACTTGTATGTGAGTAAGGTCAACCTTTGTGTGAGATGCCCAAAGATCCTGAAAGGGGGCATCAGATCCCCCGGAACTGGAGTTATAGCCAGTTGTGAGCTGCCCTCTGGGTGCTGGGATCTGAACTCATGTCCTCTCCAAGAACAGCCAGTGCTCTTAACTTCAACCCAGCTTACTCTTTATTCTTTCCATTGCTATTATAAATGGAGCATCTGTCTTAAATTTTTCCTTAACATATTTACACAATCAAAAATTATAACATTGGCAACATCTGTTTTGTCATATTTTTCTATGTCTCTTAAGATGAGCCCACAGTTTTCTATTATCTTTACTCAAGGAATTGCATTTGTAAATATTCTTGCTAGTATTGTCAGACGTAGTTGTGTATTTTGGGAGTCACTGGGGTTCTGTGGCTGCTATTTATTTAAGACTTTAGCAATTTTTAGACAAATAAGCTATAAATTTTATTTTGGTGTGTTTAGGAATATTTCTTTCAGAGATTATTACATGGTGTCTCAGCACAAGCACTTCTAACATTTTGTGGCTGAAACTCCATCGTTGTCATAATTGCTCATCCTAAATTTCTCTTCTCACATTTATCATAAAGACTCAAAATAGCTGAGCTTCCACCAGCAGCACCATTACTATCATGGGAAAGGAATAAGCATTCATTATCTAGTAAAGACTTTTCCTAGGACTGACAAAAGTCACGTCCACCTTATTCATTAGAAAAATCAAATCAGATGCCCAAGGTATTATCAAAGACCAGTAGAATATCAATCATCTCAGTTTGTAGAAGAAGAGGAACTAATGGATTATATGTATCTCCAATGACACCAGAGTATACATTTCTGATTAGAAAACAGTTTTTTGTCCTCCTTACATAAGAAATATGACTTCCCTCTCTAATAAAGTGTTTAATTCAAAAGTTTATTCCAGTCATGAACTCAATTTCATAGGTTTAGGGTTAGACAGCTAAGGAATGGAGGTAGATTTGTGCACTGTCCATATATTTGTGGACCCTGGCTTGAAGATCTATGAACTGTTCCAAGGCCCAACAGTGAAACCAGACAATGCACTGAATATCTAGAAGACAAACTGGATATTCTGCTCACTAAACAAAGACATTTCTACCACAATTTTTAGAAGTTTTGGAAATACATTCTAAGGCCTACCCACTTTCTGAGAATTGGTAGAGAATTATTTTTAAGAGACTCTGACTAGAAATAAGTAACTTGTTCACTCTCTGGGTCCACAGTTGTTGCAACTCTTCCTTTTGGAAAGGAGTCTCTACAACTGTATCTGATTGGACATCAGCAAGATGTTCCTGGAACGTGAGCAACTCCCTTCTTGATTGGAGATACTTACAGGCTCAAGATTCTTTTTAAGACTCACATAGTTACAATGTATATTAGTCTGTGTTGTGTTCTGGAATATTTGTTTAGCTATTAAAGATGTGTTCCATTTGTTTAATTATGTAAAGATGTGTGACTGTTTTACCTTGCCTGCCTGATTGGTATAATAAAAAGTTGACTAACTGGAGAGATGGCTTAACAATTAAGAGTACTGGCTGCTCTTCCAGAGGTCTTACGTTCAATTCACACCAACCACATTGTGGTTTACAACTGTCTGTAGTGGGATCTGATGCCCTCCTCTGGCATAAAGTCACACATGAAGATAAAGCACTCTATGTATAAAAAATAAATTTAAAAATCTTTTTAAAAAGCTGAACAGTTAATAGTGAGGAAGGGGGTATAGCTGGAACTTCTGGGCACAAAGAATAAGTAGGAGGAGGAATTTAGGCTAAGGAAAGAAAAAAGAGAGAGAAAGAGACTCACAAAGACTCCTGGGACCAGTAAGTCAGATAGAGAGGAAACAGAAAAGTTGGACATACAGAATGAAAGAAAGGTAAAAAAGACCCAAGGCAAAGCGTGGATGAAGAGAAACAGGCTAAATTAAGTTAAAAGAATTGGTGGAATGATAGGGGAGTTCAGCCAATCACATTCTGTTCATGGGGCGTGTTGCCCTTAGGCTAAAGTTTACCTGTAAACCTGGCGAGTGCACTTCCGCTCTCTCTTGCTTGGCTCCTGCATCCAGATGGATCATTTGGATTCTGGTGTAAGCTGGTGTAAGTCTTCCTTCTGTTTATTAAAGTTGTATATTTTGTATTAAGATAGTCTGGGGACTTTTCATTACTGATAGCCCTGCAGCAGCATCTGGTGCCCAACGTGGGGCTTTTTCCCCCCTCGTGGCGAGGGCCTAGCAGCCTGAGCGAGCACCTGGGGTCTCTTTGTAGCCCCAGGGCTTTTACCCTGACTAGCCAGTTCCTAGCTTAAGTGTGAACCGCATTCGTGGGGCCGCGCACCTAATCTGTGAATTTAACCTCTGGATTTGAGTGTATATATTTTAGAGTTTGCTTCCTGGTTTGACTCCATTGCCACGTGGATTCAGGTGCACCCCCACCACCACATGGTTGCTGGGAATTGAACTTAGGACCTTTGGAAGAGCAGGCAATGCTCTTAACCTCTGAGCCATTTCTCCAGCCCCCCTTGTAACTTATTGAGCACCATCTGTAGAAGGAGTGGCAGGCTGCTTTTCATCCCATTGGGTTCCTGGCCGCCTGGCTAGCTTTGCTCCCAAAATAATTACATGGAAACTGTATTCTTTTAAACACTGCTTAGCCCATTAGTTCCAGCCTCTTATTGGCTAACTCTCACATCTTGATTAACCCATTTCTATTAATGTCTGTAGCACCACGAGGTGGTGGCTTACCAGGAAGGATCTTAACCTGTGTCCATCTTGGAGAGGAGAGCTATAGCGTCTGCCTCATTGCCTTCTTCCCAGCATTCTGTTCTGTCTACTCGACCCACCTATGTTCTGACCTATCAGGTCAAGCAGTTTCTTTATTAATTAGCCAATGAAAGCAACAGAAATATAGGAGCCTCTCCTACATCAGTGGAATAAGCCTACACTAAGGCCAAACATTCATAATTAATAACTTTCCATGTCTTTAATAGGGAGCTGGTGGCCCTAAGAAAATTCCAAGTAGTGTTTGTTGCTTTTTGTTTGTTTTGTTTTGATTTGCTTTTACAGCACAATGTCACAATTCTCTTCTACATATTTCTGATTTCCTTGTTTGCTGTCAACCCTGTGAGCAATGATTTCTGACCCATGTCTTTTTTCATTTGAGTCATTATATCTCTTTGCTTTCTCTCCCTTCTTCTCATTCTTGCTTTCTCCAATGGGCACCTCTATAAAAACCTGGAACCTTTGTGAATTTAGCCATTATATAACAAGAACTTATTCTTACCCTGCCTGTCTTTTCTCTTTGCCATATAACTCATTAAGCAGTTAATATACACTTTTAAGGCTGTTTTAAGTAGTTTGCCATGTAAAGTTGCTAGTAGCTGAAGCAGAAGAATGGGCTAGATTTTACCATGTAATCAATAATCCCCATGTGTTAGTAGTTTGTAACAGCAGACTTCTGTCTTAGGATTTGAGGTTGATAATTTCTCTTCTCTATGTAATTATTTCAGAAATATGGGCTTATGGAGTCTGGATTCATTCAGTCATTAGGAAACATGGAGGGAACACTAACGACTGTATGTCACGTCCTGGCTCCTAAGAGCTTCCATTCTCAAGTAAGCAGCCAAAGTAAACCATAAGTATGACTAACTGCAACACAGTCTGAAGAATCTTAGTGCATGTCTGGAGGACAGGGAAAACACATGAGAAGTTACCGTGATTCCACCTGGCTACATATATCACAAATGTGGGGGTATAGGATTTGGGTGGGTTTTTCTGCTGCCGAGATGTGAAGAAGAATTAGACCCAGGGCTCACTGAGCTGCTGTCACTCTAATAGTGCTAAACCACATGCTACGGTGATAGGTGGGGTCAATGCACAGATGGGGATAGATGGGATAGATGGGCCCACTGCACAGATGGGGATAGATGGGCCCACTGCACAGATGGGGATAGATGGACCCACTGCACAGATAGAGATAGATGGGATAGATGGGTCCACTGCACAGATGGGGATAGATGGGCCCACTGCACAGATGGGGATAGATGGGCCCACTGCACAGATAGGGATAGATGGGATAGATGGACCCACTGCACAGATGGGGATAGATGGGCCCACTGCACAGATAGGGATAGATGGGATAGATGGGCCCACTGCACAGATGGGGATAGATGGGCCCACTGCACAGATAGGGATAGATGGGATAGATGGGCCCACTGCACAGATAGAGATAGATGGGATATATGGGCCCACTGCACAGATGGGGATAGATGGGCCCACTGCACAGATGGGGATAGATGGGCCCACTGCACAGATGGGGATAGATGGGCCCACTGCACAGATGGAGATAGATGGGCCCACTGCACAGATAGGGATAGATGGGATATATGGACCCACTGCACAGATAGGGATAGAGGGGATAAATGGGCCCACTGCACAGATAGGGATAGATGGGATAGATGGGCCCTCTGCACAGATGGGAATATATGGGCCCACTGCACAGATGGAGATAGATGGGCCCACTGCACAGATAGGGATAGATGGGATATATGGACCCACTGCACAGATAGGGATAGAGGGGATAAATGGGCCCACTGCACAGATAGGGATAGATGGGATAGATGGGCCCTCTGCACAGATGGGAATATATGGGCCCACTGCACAGATGGAGATAGATGGGCCCACTGCACAGATGGAGATAGATGGGCCCACTGCACAGATAGGGATAGATGGGATATATGGACCCACTGCACAGATAGGGATAGAGGGGATAAATGGGCCCACTGCACAGATAGAGATAGATGGGCCCTCTGCACAGATGGGAATATATGGGCCCACTGCACAGATGTGGATAGATGGGCCCACTGCACAGATAGAGGCATTGATGTTTATGGTCTGCATCAGAAAACATTCTCCACATCACAGAAACTCATTTGATTCTGATTCATGATCATCCAATTTATCTTCTAATAAATCATTCTTCTGTGCAGCCTATTCACAAAACAAAATATGCAGTAAATAGAGAACTATCCACATTTTCCCACTATGATCATAATTCGTAGTGAAATTCACTGATTCACAGATTCATATACTGTGTAAGATTTATCCCTTTGAGATGTCACCAAATCAGATCAAGCCTACTGCACAGACATGACCATAAAAGAAAAAACCCTGAAGTAAATGTCTGGTAGAAAATGCAGAGGCAAGAGCTTCAGTGTGGCTCACTTCTTGCTATTGTTTTACTTATTCATTTTATTTTACATTACATTATTTTTCTGATACGAAGCCTCATTATCCAGCCTACAGGTTATTCTGGAATTCACTGCCATCTGGGCTACCCTTCAACTAGAAATTCTCTCTCTGTCTTTCAAGTACTGGGATGGTAAACATGTGTGATAAGGCCCAGCTCAATGCCTTTACTTTTTATGTGTCAACCACCTGTGACTATTTCCCTATGCTGCAAAAACAACAGTGTGAAATTGCATGTGTCTTTGTTTTCTTCAAAGGATGTATAAAAGTTGTGACAATAGGAGACCAGGAAAGGGCAATAAGATCAAAGACAGTATTTCCCTGTTCTCTACTACCGATTCATAATAGGATCAGGGCCAGATACAGTTTTCAGGGGTCACTAAGAGTCTGAAAATAAAGTCAGGAGGTGGGAGCACATGCCTTTAATCCCAGCATTCAGGAGGCAGAGGCAGACAGATCTCTGAGTTCAATACCAACCTAGTCTGCAGAACAAGTTCCAGGACAGCCAGAGCTACTCAGAGAGACTGTCTTGAAAAACAGAAAGAGAGAGAGAGAGAGAGAGAGAGAGAGAGAGAGAGAGAGAGAGAGAGAGACTGAATATATATAGATATTGACCAAAGCAAGACTCCTAGATGTGAATACAATGAAAATTAGACCTAGTGATGGAAGATTCCCAGTGAGAACACAGGAACACAGGAGGTGCTATAGCGAATGGCAGCTAGGAAAGAGGACATTCCACTGTTCCCCTTGCTACCCTCTTCGTCAGTCCCCTGTACACAAGGGCTTTCTCAGCCAAGCAGACTTTTAATTAACTGTGACCTCTACAAAAACATATTCTCACCAACTCTTAAACTGAAGTATAAATTTGACCATGGGGTGAGAAATGAGGAGGAGACGTGAAGTTCTGCTGTGCTGAAAAGTCGCCAGGGACTTTTGGACCCCCAAGAGCAACAGTAGTGTACTAAAATAGATTGTGGATGTTATGACTGTGGATGGCGGCACTCGTCACACCTTGACTCCAAGAACAAGCCAGTTGTTGAGCTCTTCAAGGCACAATACACTGGCAGAGGAAGCAGAGGGAAAACACAGAGACCTGCTGGAAACATATTTGGAAAGAAAGAGAGAGGCGGCGAAGAAAAGAAAAGAAAGAGCGAAGAAAGAAAAAGAGAAGAAATAAGAGACTGATACAACGTAAAATATAAAACAGTATCCAAGAGGCAGGATGTCTGAATTTGCTGATCTGGATCAAGCTATGCTAAGTCAGTGCTAACCCTTCAGATGAGATGTGATTGGCTAACTTTCCTGCATCCCAGGCATTTCATGCCTGTGATTGGGTAGATTTCCTGCATCACACTAGCTGCCATGCTTTCTAGGCAGGGTCTTTCCTCTAGAGCAGGATCGGGATCTGGAACATTGTGAAAGAAACTCTGTTCAGAGACAGCAGGAGGATCAAACACATCAGGCTTCCCTGTCCACCACTTCTGACTTTTTTTTTTCTTTGAGACAGGGCTTCTCTGTGTAGCTTTGGAGCCTGTCCTGGAATTCGTTCTGCAGACCAGGCTGACCTCGAACTCACAGAGATCCTCCTGTCTCTGCCTCTCGAGTGCTGGGACTAAAGGCGTGCGCCACCACCACTCTGCTGCTTCTGACTTTTTATAGCTATCTCTCATAAAGATGTATCCTCACTTAAGATGTACTCAAACAGAAGAAGGAGGAGGAGGAGGAGGAGGAGGAGGAGGAGGAGGAGGAGAAGGAGAAGAAGAAGAAGAAGAAGAAGAAGAAGAAGAAGAAGAAGAAGAAGAAGAAGAAGAAGAAGAAGAAGAGGAGGAGGAGGAGGAGGAAGAAATAGATTAATTTTGGGTATATCAGACTCACCTTAAATGGTAATTAAAAAAAGAAATATGCTTCATAAATGAAATATGTTTCTAGGCATTTTAACAGTACAAATCAGCAGCCTTTACAAATGAAAGAGAATATGATCCAGTGAAATTGAGAAAATAACTGAAAAATAATAAACAAAGGAAATGGCCAGCTCAGATAAGGAGAATCTGAGCAATGCTGTTCACACATTAACCAACTGATTAATGTGTGAACACTTCCACTTCTCACTTCCGAAGCTCAGTGAGAAGCAGGTGAAGATGCTGTACCATAAAGGGCCAGCTTGATTCCATCTGGAAAATGGAAAGAGGTGTTATGGAAATCATAACTGATAAAATAAAACGCAGATTAGGAAAATGAAATGGGAAAGAAAACCATTACAAAGAAGGAAGAAGTCCTACAGAAAACAGGGACAACAGAAATGGGGGGGGAGGTTGTAGGCACAGAGCTACTTAAATGGGGAAACAACATATTAAAGAAGAGGCTCTTAAAATATAGGAAACCTTACTCACTCTACAGATGAAAGGGACCTCGAGGCACTTGGAAAATGTCAATAGAAACCCTTGGAAAGCCCTCTAAAACAATCCTGGGTTCCTAAAAAGGAGAAACTAGCAGGTCTCCTGAGAAACTGGAAAGAAGGGAGACGGTTGGAGCAGCGCCCTCTGGAGGCTCACACAGACAGTACAAGTGTTCCGTCCCTGGCCAAGCAATCATGACCGCAGGGAAGCAGTAAAGAGACATTTTTGAAAATTCATGTACTCAGATAATGCAGCATCCAAAAATAGTTAGAAAACTGGTGGAAAATATTTAAAATTAAATTCCTTGTTACCACAAGATAAATTATTAAATTGGAGGAAATCAGAGATGAATGCTGAGCATATTTAAACATAAAACCAAGTATGACACTGTAGGGACATTTGTTATAGGAACAAAATATAAACATGAATGATGGCAAGACATAAAAATGAAGAGAAGATTCTCGTTAGCATTATTTGGAGCTGTTAGGTTTATAATTAACTTTTAAAATATGTTTTCTTTCATTTTTGAGATATAATTACCTCATTTCTTCCTTCACTTTTCTCTTCAACCTCTCCCGTATAGCTCTCTTTTCTCACTTGAATTGGTGGCCTCTTTTTTGCTGTAACATACATCATACATGTATAATATATGTGTACACATATAATATATATTTTTAAATACAAGTGGCTCAGTCTGTATATTGTCACTCATAAGGCTAATTTTAGAACTGACTATTTGGTGTTGGGTAATCAATTGATGTGCTCTTCTCAAGGGAAGCCTATTTCTCTCACTCCCAGCAATTTTCAGTTGCCTGTAACTCTTGGTGTAATTTGAAGTCTCAGGATTTTCCCATCCACTTTGGGATCTTCCCTGCTTAGTGCTTGTTTAGCTTAGGCATTGGTGTCTTCTGTGCTTAGTTCATGTTTGGGCTGTCATGTTGCTGATATTTTATGGGTGTAGCTTTTGACATTACTAAAAGACACAATCTCACAGCAAAGTCCCTGGTTCTCTGCCCCTCACAACCTTCCTAAACCCTCTCCCTCAATTATTCCTCAGCATTAGCTGAGTACTGCCCAGTGCTAATGAAGCCATGCATCTTAGAGGAGAACCTATAACCACTTTACTAAAACAGTGCAGTTCCTAAGAAAAATCTAAACATTGGTCCTTAAACCCACACATGAGTGTAGTCCTCAGTCCTGATCAAGGAAACTTTTCTTTGCAACAAAAACCATTGCAGAAAACTACAACCAATCCAAAGGCAGAGTTGTGGAGCCCCGTCCCAATATAGGCAGCTACAGAATACAATTCTCTTTCTAAAGTATAGCTGAAATATTGTTAAAAGTTCATTGTACATACTTTTGCTGTTCTTCATCTTTCCATCTTCTATTGCTTTTGTTTATGGTGACAGATATTCTCCAAGTGACTGTACATGGTGTTATGAATTCAGGCCCCTGTCAGACAGAAAAGGGTCTGTCCTGAATCCTGTGTTTCAAATGTGAGGGCCTTCCCAAGCCCTTGGTTCATGATTTGATGTTTCTCTTGGATATCCAGAGGCTAATTTTTGATATGTGCACTCAGCCCTCTCTTTCTCTTTTTCCCCTTACTATTAACATGTTGCACATTGTCTTTTACCAAATTTAAGACCAAACCAGTAACTTCTAACCTGCTCTTAAAACTTATATCACAAAACTTTCACTTCAGATAGTGATACTACAATTTTAAGATCTAGAGTTTTTCTTTTTCTCTTTATGAGGCATTAATTTTATTACTGATAATTGTAATTTTATACACAAATAACTTTTTCAGTTTTAAGTCTTCAGATGTTTATATTGCACTAAGATCTTTGTTGTCTCATCAAACATGTGTGTTTTCAGTTTTGCCTATTACCAATAGTGTTTTCTTTGGGATAAAGGTTGCTTTTCTTCTATTTCTTCATTTAGCAATGTTATTGACTATTGTTACTGTTGTGACCATTTTTTTTTACTTTGTTTTGTTTTGTTTGTTGTTGGAGTGTGTTGGTTTTGGTTCTAGCAGGCAGTGGGTTAACTAGACTCAATCTCTTTGCTGCCGTGAATCGTGGCTGTCTAAACTAATCTGTTGTTTTTGCTTGACTAGTTGTTTGTAATCCCCATCCTCAAGTAAAACTCTTTGGTGAGCTAGTCGCACACATTTTAAGGTGGTTCCTTCATTTGCTAAGGTTTTCCCTCATTTTCCAATAGATGAAGCATAGCCACATTCTTTGCTTCCTGTCAGCTAAGCCAGTGAGGGGTGGGGCTTTCAACCTGAATTCTAGTTGCCCTGTGCTAAGGCTGCTGGGAACACCCCACACCTGTGAAAACGTGCTAATGCAAGGCATCTTTCATGTCTAACTCAATTCTGGTTACTATGTTTGCCTTTTGAGTGTTGGACAGAATATTTTGTCCAAAATATGTGCTCATCTCCTGAGGGAGTGCTAAGATGATTCAGGCTACTTTACCATAACTGGAACCAATATCTAAATACACAGTTTTAAAAGTACACTATATTACTATCATGCAAAATGACTGCATGATTTATCATCGTCTTTTTTTTCCTATCACACAATCCATAAAACAGTGGCATAAATGGTTTTTAAACCGAACAAAAAGACCTGAACGAAATTGCTGCTCAAATATTTCTTAATGCTCTCAATCCAATTGTTCCCAGCACGGCTCTTCCTTCAACAATGGAACATCCCTGTGAACTACAGAAGAGTACTCCAAAGTGACTGACCATCTTTGATCTTGGTAAATGACATTCTACCTCTGTCTGGATTGTATTTTAATGTTTTAGCAGCATTCATTAATTGCGCATAATACTGGGTCACACTACAATATAGTCGTACGTGTATATATTGTATTTTCATCACATTTACCCCTTTTAGGCTCTTTTGTATCCTTCTGTGTGAGTCCTTTGCCTTGCCTAACTACCCAGTTCCAGTTTCATGGTGCCTGGGAACATATCTCTCAGTGATTTTCATCGGGGTCTTCACAGGAGGAGTGAGGGCTAGTTTACAGGAACCCATATATCTTACCAGTACTTTTGGATGATCTAATAAATATATATCTCCTAATTGTTCATATTCTAAATATGTACGATAAAATAATTATTGGTAGCATTTTGTCTATATTTGATGTAATTTATGTATGTTGGAATGAATATTAAAAACTTATTCATATTATTCATCTTTAGATAAGCAATTATTAGGATGGAAAGACTGGCTCAAAGGAATATAGTAAATAGGAAATATATATGTATATATCTACATACATAACACAGGTAGGTGCATATATACATTTATAATCTATATACTTAGTGAAAGAAAACGTTTTATGTTTTTGGGATGAGATTTCTAAGCTAAGTTCTAAACTAACTTATTTATAACAGAACTATCTTTATGCTTTTCTTCTTTGTGGAAAAAAAATGATTTTTATTGAATCAGTTTCCTGAAAAGTAACATATAATTTTAAAGCGCTGTGAGGTGGCCGCTGTTGATCTGGGGCAAATCAAGTAAAAGTTCACGTCCCTAGTGTGAGTGATTTCGTAACTGAGCTGACAGTCAAGGTCATATTGTCTTTCCTTTAACTTATTTCTAAGTTTATAGTAATGTTTTTAAAAGCCTGCAGTCTTTGTCATAAAAGTAACCTCTAAATAGTATTTGATTTACATAAGTGGTAGTAAAATATGAATCACTGAATCCATTTATTCTCACTCCACATTGTGTCTTTCTGCATTAGAAAGTTAAGCAGATATATAGCCGGATCTCACGATGTTGTTATGTTGTATTCCACTGGATGATCTCACCAGGTGTGGAATCATAGTCGGGGAGCAAGAGAGCTCAGGAAAGGGTCAGAAAACTCCCTGACACGACGCAGCGAGGTCAACAAAGAACATATTGTGAGGGCCACCTATATAAGATGGCAAAATATCTCTGTAGTTGGTGTGCTTCTGAGTGTTGTAGGTGATAAAAGAACATGGAGCATTGAAAACTGATCCTAGGGAAATTATTCAGGGCCAGAGAAATGCTCACTCTCCTGTTACATACAACATGGAACATTTGTAAGATTAAGCTAATGTTAAACATTGACTGATGATCAGGCAAGTGATAGTACATCAAGCATTGGTTATCCATTAGAAACTATGTTAGAAAGAACTGTATCAATGGATCAGTTGCATATAGAACACAGTGCATCATTGAAAAATTAGCCTAAAAAGACTAGTTTTTCAAGAATGTGAATATCATGAAGATATACAAAACTGCTTGAAGCATACATAATGAATCAGGTGTTGAAAAGATCAAACATAATTGGCTCCTTTTCCTGTTTATGTTATGTGACAATATAATTATTTGTAGAAATACAATTAAAATAATCCGTAGTTCTGTGGTGAACAGAATGACCTAAATTAAAATTTTAAGTGCAAATATTATTGAAAATATATCATGACTTCACTGGATTCTATCTATCTATCTATCTATCTATCTATCTATCTATCTATCTATCTCTATCTATCTATTTTTTTAGTTTTTCGGTACAAGGTTTCTTTGACTAGATCAGGCCGGCCTTGAAATCAGCCACCTACCTCTGCCTCCCAAGTGCTTAGATTAAAGGCATATGCCAGCAAAACACGATTTTAATTATATTTTAAACATGAATTTTGTTCTACAAAAATTGAAGTTAGATACATTATCCTCCCTGATATATTTTATCCATGTTATTTAGAGGTGATTCCAGAGCAGCTTTTGTGTCAGGATAGAATGGATGTGATTAATTAGAACCCTGGGTAGTGCGTTGGAGATGAAGGTTACACAACCAGAATATTACTATAGTAAGAATTCTCCATGTTCAGCTCCTTTTCTACAAATTCATATTCAGTTAAAACCAACATGTAAAGAGAAGTCTCTTATCCTGACCACATGATGGTTCCATTTTGACTCTGCTGATTAGACCATTGAGATTCAAATTAAATTATTTTGGCCATTACCACACATAACCAACCAGTGCAGCTCCATCAGCTCATGACAAGTTTTCTTGCACTTGTGTAATGTCATTCGTGGAAATCATGGTTACCAACCAAAGTAGTATTAGAAGGATATCATCTTAGAGCTTTAGAAAACTGAAAAAACACAATTTGGACAAGTATCAGGATCATCCATTTTTACTTACTGTAGATTTTATTTAGAACTGAAGAAAACTTCCCTCCTCGAGGAAGTGATATCCAAAGACACCATATCAGGATACAAGTACATAGATTTCCAGTTTTATCCTTTTTCTACCCCAGAAACATCTCAATGACTTTTTTCATAAGGTAAGTCAAAATTACTTTCCACATACAAATTACATCATTTTTGTTATTTCCTTTGGTTGAAAATTATGTCACGAAATGCTACATTAAAAATAGGAACACATTATAAAAATCACCTCTTGAGTTTGGGTTGTGACACCATTAAACCACTTCTAATACATGCAGTTTCTTTTCCCTTCTGTTCCTTTTCACAACCTATATATGCATTCTGGTTAATGGAGAAGTTCTTACTAATTTGAACCAGAATGACTATTCAGTAAGGAGAGTCCACCACATTCAGAATATTTGTTTTGTAAAATGTTTGGTTTCCATTGCTCATAGGAACTAAACAAAAAATGGGCAAAAGACATGGAACATTTCTTTTGTGAGACAGGAGAAATCTAGCAACAATCAGTCACATGCTACTGTCTTCAGAATTCCCAGGCTTTGGCATAGATAAAATTAAAAAAAAATCATAGCTGGCTTGGTGACTTCAACAGAAAGAATAAAGAAAAAAAGCTGCGAAGAGAAAACACTAGAGAGAATCCTCTGCACTTCCACCAAGCATCAATCAGCACACACATAAAGGGAAACTCTAACCACAATGAAACACTGAGGAGACTAAGAGGTGAGATGTTCAGTGCTCACACAATACAGAGAACAATGCCTGCCCCATCATCCAGACTGTGAATTAATAACGTTGAAATCTGATTTTATAATCACCATAAGTTAATATTTTGCCATGTCAGTTTTCTGTTACTCTTAAATTAACGCGATACTGGCTGAGTAATTTACAGGGTAGAGACTTTCACAGTTTAGATTGTCAGGTGTATGACATTAGCATTGTCTCTACCTTGATGAGGGTCTCGTGGCAGATGGCATTCTGGTAAGAACGTGTGTAAAAAAGAGAGATCACAGAGAGAGATGGGAATCCAGAGAAGAATTTACAAATCTGGCTCATTCTTTTTTAGCAACTACCTAAATAAAGCTCTCCTATGTCCAAAGAGGAGCATATCAGCACTGGGAGTGGTACCTTCAGTGATTTCCCACCAGTCCACAGCTCTTAGGGCTCCCACATTTAACATCATCATGTTGAGATCCTTTCAGTAGATGAACTCTTAAGGGACCAAAATCAAACCTCAAATAAATTACAGCAAATATATTACCTACAGCATCAGAGTATACACTTCATTACATAGCACCCAGGTTTACAATGATGGACAGTCTTATGGATTTGATTTATGCCACACATGTTCTCTGATAACAAGGAAATAAAAAACAAATATCAGAAAGATATCTGAGGAATCCTAAAGTTTTGGAAGTTACATCATTCTTTGCTAAAGGAAGAAATCAAATGAGAAATTAGAAAACATTATGAATGAAATTAAAATGTATTTTAAAAAGATACATCAACATTTGTGAGACACCACTTAAACAGGACCTACTGGCAAAGGGAGGAGTGTGTGGCTATCCATCTGGACAATAGTTTAAGAAAATATTAAATAAGTGGCCTCAGTTGGATGTTAAGACTCTTAAAAGAGAGCAAATTAAACCCACATAAGAGACAAACAGGAAATAAAAACAAGTAGCAATCAATAAAACAGAAAGCACATAAATAAGAAAAATCAATAAATCCAAACCTAGTTTTCAGAGCAATTAGTTCAATAAGCCACTACCCATGGTTTTCAGGGAAAAAAAAATATTTGAAATGAGTTGAAGAAAGAGTGGGTGCAGTACTATTTCCAATTGATCTTAATAATAATAATAATAATAAACCTGGAGTCTTATTAGGGAATTAGATATTAGGGAATGAAAGCTGAAAGATCAGAGAAGCAAAGCAGTCAGCCATTAGTTCTTGCCTCTTTGAAACCCTCAGACCCTAATGGGGTATCCTGTCTCTCAGGTCCTCAGACTGAATGTTCCTAGACCCTGTCTCAACCCACCTTATATTCCTGTCCTCACATCCTAGTGGTGGGTTTAAGGGACTGAGCCTCTACTGCTTGGCTCTGTTTCTTTTTTAGATTGATTCAATCTCCTGTTGCCCAGGATGGCCTTGAAGTTCTGATCTTTCTGCTTCATCCTTCCAAGTGCTGGTATTAAAGTGTGTGCCACCACTGCCTGACCTCTATGGTTAACTAGTGGCTAGCTCCACCCTCTGATCTTTAGGCAAGCTTTATATGTCAGAAACAAACAAAATATCGCTACAAGTGGGAAATGGGTGTGATCAAAATACAAAAAATGCAGGTGTGAAATTCACAAATAATTAATAAAAATAGTTTTTTTAAGTGTGAGGGAACAGAAACATCACAAATGAAGGAAGTGACATCCCTGAAGAGTTTGTGGATATTATATGGGTGATAATATTTCTTACAATTTTACCAGCAAAACGCAAGTCATTTTGATTAAGAAGATAAAAATCTTTGAAAGGCTTTAAATGCTAAAGCGCAAAGAAATAACATTTCAAACTCTACTGTATAAATTGAGTTTGTGCTAATGAAACAAAACAACAAAACCCTTCTTTCAACTAAGATCTAGAAAGTTTTAATGACGAAGTCAACCAACACTTTGGAAGACACAGCACCCAGGCTGTCCAAACATTTCGAAAAATCAAACTAGAATGAACCCATGCTCATACTCTGCCTTGGCTATGCTCCTGAATATAGCCGGGGTAGGGTGAACAATAGGTATTTATTTCCCACAGTTCTGAAGGGTGGGAATTTTGAGATCAAAGTGTCAGAAAGCACATTTCATCCTCAAGTATCTCCTCTTGACTTATCCACTTCCCTCTGTGTATTTAGAGAAAATGGATGATCCTAAGGACCACCAGAAGCCTCATCCCAAATACTATCCCATGTGCACTTAGACTTCTTCAGGTGGTTTTGTAGATATAGCATCTTTCAATAGATAGATAGTCCCAAAGTGATTCCATAGTAATAGCATTAGAGAAATGACACAGTGGGTAAAGGTGCTGACTGCCAGACCTGATATAGATCCATGGACTGCGCATGGTGGGGAGAATTGCCTCTTGCAAGTCATTCTCTGTCCTCTAGACACATTCCCTGGTTTATAGACACACACACACACACACACACACACACACACACACACACACACACATCAAATAAATAAACAAATGTAATTTTTAAATTAAAAATAATAGCACTGGGAGCTAGGAAGATGGCTCAGTAGGTAAATCCCCTGTCACACAGGCATAAGGACCAGAATTTGGATATGCAGCATCCTCAAAAATCCTGGGCAGACTGTACACTTTGTTTTGCTTCTTTGAAGGTAGAGATAGATGATTTTGGAGTAAACTGGCAACTTGACTCCATGAATGATCTTGAGTCAAGTTATAGACCCTGCCTCAATATGTAGAGGTGAATAGCAATTGACATCAACTTCTGGCCTCCATATATACTCACACGTGCAATCATAAATATCCACACACTCACAAACTATGCACATGCACACACCACACATACACACAAAATCAGTGTATGAATAACATTACCTGATTCCAATATAAATAAAACATTACAAAAAATGTCAGTGTGGCTCCTTCATAAACATAAATGCAAGAAACTAAAGAATTAAAGAAAGGTCCATTAAATTAAATTTAAAATATACAAATATATATTTTATATACATTTAACATATATTATATTTGTATATTATATATTGTGTATTGGGTAGATGGGTAGATGGATGGATGGATGGATGGATTAGATAGATGATAGATAGATAGATAGATAGATAGATAGATAGATAGATAGATAGACAAAATTGAGAGTGAGAAAGTGGGAGCATTAGAGAGAGTTGGAGGGAGGTATTAATGGAAGGATATAATCCACATACATTATATAAATATATAGCACTTTCAAAACATAAAATAATACTTTAAAAATTTTAATCCTTATGACACTGGGACCTGTTTCCTCTACATATACTGGATTTTGGGGATCCAGTCTGTTTGGACACTCACCTTCCTGGACCTGGAGGGAGGGGGAAGGAACTGGAACTTCCCACAGGGCAGGAAACCCTGACTGCCCTGGGGGACGAAGAGGGAGGAGGAGGGGGAGTGGGGGGAGTGGGAGGGTGTTGGGAGGGGGGGCGGAAATGGAAACTTTTATATTTTAATAAAATTTACTTAAAAAAAAATTTAATCTTAAAAGTTTACAACTATTTTATGGTCATGTTTTAAATTATTGCGGAACTATCTTCTGCTGCTAAAATTTATATAAATGCACCTTTAATATTTTGCTTTGTCTAAGTTATACCTCAATGAGCACATAAAAGCTCATGACAAATCTCCTATGTGGAATGTCCTCTTACGTTAAAATGCATCATATGGCCAACACTTAATATATTTCACTGACAGAGATCACACATACACAAACAATTAATGAAATTATATTAATCAATGAAGTTAAATACAAACATACATACATGAATGACTTCATTTTAAATAAAAGAGATCATAACAAATAATTCCTTCCATCCAGAATACAGGAATCCATCTAAAACATCCAAAGACTTTTATTCTATTGTCCTCAGTGAGATTTCTAGTCAAAATTCATCATATTTGATTATATCAGACCTGTTTCAATTTTATAAACTTTCATATATCAAAAGTATTATGACAACATGTTTCTACACTTAACCCGCATTTTTCTTCCTAATGATTTCATTTCTTCCACTTAATGAATATCTCTGGTTACTTACATTGATAATCTCCTGGATAGTTTCACATGCTCTGTTTTCCTCTGCCTCAGCACATTCACCAGCAAGAGTGTTTGTCAGTGTTATGTTAATCTATTGCCAGGTAAACTAAAAGTCTTCCTGTTATTTCCATCTGCTTCTGGGTGACACGGTGAAGAGATCTCAATATGGAGAGTAGATTAACTGTGCCTTTTAATGCGACACAAACTAAAGGAGCCAAAAATATCTTCACAAAATATGTAAACAAGATTATAGAATGTGGTTCCAAAGCCAGAAGAACAGTAAAGTGACAGTTGAGGAGGATTGGGTACACAAACCAGGAACTAGGGGTTGAGAACAAGATCAACAAGATTAAAGTTTTAGGATTGATACATCAATTACTGAAACCATCATAATCGTTCGTAGGAATGGAGAAGATCCATTTACAGGGGTGAGTTTTGGCAAAGTAGCCTATATAAAAATGCTGTTTGTAGATAATTGCCCCCAAGGTACTATGCCAGTTTGAGGGAATACTCATTCTTGCTGGCCTGAACCCACACAAGTACTGCTATTCTGAATCTGGAAGTCTTTCTGTGAACAGAGAGCTGAAATGAAGGGGAGAGTGTCAGATAGTTGAAATAAGAAATAAGAGTTTGAATATCTGACTAGCTAACCATCAATGTTCAAGCCAGATCTTTTTTTTTTTTCCATTCAAGTCTTGGTTTTCACCCTACCGTGTTTTTATCATGTCCTTGAATTGTTCTCGGTAGCTCTCTGTAAGACCCACTCTTTGTTCTTACGTGTCTGTTTTTCTGATTTAGTTCTGTGTACATTTAAAAAGGTACCTGCAATATTGTCTGTCTCTGGCATCATGCTCTGTCAAGATCCTATCTTACAGCAGCAGCAGTAATCACATGCCAGTGAGATGTATTATTTGGAAGACTTTGAGAGAGGGTTTGATAGAGGTTGTCTCGGTTGCTGATACTATTGTGCATGAAGCAGTGATGTTTACATCCTTTCCTGGGTCCACATGCATACCTTTTAGGCAACAAGACTGAGGAACCTTGTTGAACCTAGCTTAGGTTCACGACCTCAAAATCAAGAGCTGCTCACGACCACTTTTCTTGCTTTTAACAGATTTATCACTTGAATAAAATGAAACCTTGATCACAGCAGGATAGTCTCAGTTAGGACAGGGAGAGAAATTCTACTTTGTGGGAATTGTATAGACTCTACAAAAGCTGAGGAGACATATTTTTCTGAGTTCATTGCATAAACCCCAAACACATTCCACAATATAACTGGAAACCGCTTATAATGCCATCTTCTACCTTGCCAATAGCATTCCAAGATTTGTGAGTTTTGTCACCCTATGAACTGTTTAGATTTTAACCTATTATAGAATCCATCAGCTATTAGGTTGTTCCTTAGAAGGGCACTCCTTTGTGGGTGAATTCTTGGCTGATGCCGCCATTCTGAACTGAACTTCAGCTGTCCTGACCTCTTGTGAGCGTTCCCTTTGTGCAGAAACAGACACACCTGACCCTCTTCCTTGATTTCAGCTCCCTCAGTAACTGCAGTCGCTATGTCTGGGAATTGTACATTTTCAGTGAAGGAGAGATGCTTGTATTAGTTAATCCTGTTGCTGTGCTGAAACACCATGACCCAAGCAATTTGGAGAGGAAGGGTTTTATTTACCATGTGCTTCCATATCACAATTCATGATGAAAAGGAAGTCAGGACAGAAACTCAATCAGGGCAGGAACCTAGAGGCAGAAGCTGATTTAGTGGCCATGGAGGGGTGCTGCTTACTGGCTTGCTCCCCATGGCTTGCTCAACCTGCTTTCCTGTAGAACCCAGGGCCACCAGCCCAGGGATGGTGCCACTCACAATGAGCTGGACCCTTCCCATCAGTAACTAGCTAAGAAAATCCCCTACAATCAGAGCTTATGGAAGTATTTTCTTAGCTGATGATCCCTCCTCTCAAATGACACTATCTGCATCAAGTTGACCTAAAACGATCCAGCACAGCATTTTTTTCTTACTCTTCTCCACATCCTTAAGCATGCTCAGTGTTCCTAATGACTGGAGGACAGGACTTGGTAGCATAGAAAGCACAGATGTATCAGGACACAGAGGTCATGTTCGATACCCAGTGTGATTCATGGAGTGTTAGTCACAAGAGGTCCTATGTCCATTACGATGGATTTGTATATAGTTTTACTTAGTTATATAGATTTGTTTTAATTGAGTGTATGCATGATAGGTGTGGGGCACTTGTGCCACTACTGGTGTGGAGGTCAGAGGGCAACTTTGTAGAGTCGGTTCTTCACTTCCACTCTTACCTGGGTTCTGGGGAATTGAACTCAGGAGGCCAGCCTTCTATGGAGAGGACTATGCTCTCTTAACAGTCCTTGTTTTATTCTTAAAATAATGAGCATATGCAATTATATAGTGAACTAGAAAGTGTACTTGAAAGAATAAGTTTTTCTACATTTCAGATGGGAAAAATGAAAGAAAGAAACAAGAAGAAAACCCACCCAGGAAGCCATAATATTGTCCCTACCTCTTAATCCTCCATGTGGAATGAGGCCATCATGGAGCAACTCTGTTTGAAAGGAAGAGAATAGGGAAGACTCGTGCAGAGAGAGGTGTTTTATCCTCCAAAAGAAAAAGAAGCCACTGTCAAACCTAAAATGGTTTTCCCATTTGTATCTAGAATAAATATCTGCAGTCTGGTGTGGACAGACAAACAGAATGGAGACTCCCGCTGCAAAGTTCCCGGCTGCCATCTTTCTTCCTCTGTTCTTTTTACAAGAAGCTATGGTGTTCCTATGTCACAACCCTCACAGATGGTTCCAGATGGAGTGTTGGGGAAGATATTTGAGTCTAAGTCTTGCCTGCCTCCCCCGCCCTCCCTCCCTGAGGATCGCTGCAAAATGGAGCCTGTGATTAGAGGATAGAGTTCACCAGCCATTCTTCCAGCTTATGTTATTAATTAGGAGCACTTTACACACAAACAAGATGTGCAGAGGAGCCTGTGATTAACATAACAAAGACATCTTTTCAGTGTCTGCCATCTTCACACACACTGGTTCCCAGGCATTCCCGGAAACTCTTAGTAAAATCCAATTGTTGAGTGCACACGGTCAGATCTTTCTCATTTCCCATCTTCGGTATAGAGCATCCTGGAAGAAGTTGCTGAAGGGGAGTTTAAGAACAAGACTATTACTGGTTTGTACAGTTGGGTGGAGTGTCTAACAGCTTGCAAAGCACATGCATCCGCTGCCTCATTAATCTTCGCAGCCATATGAGACATATTACTAATATTATTGCCACTTTGCAAACATGAGGAAACCTAGCAAACTCAAGCAACTTGCCAAGGCTTCGTGCTTATTAAACAGTGGAGCTGGGAATACACATGGCATTTTCAATTGTTTGAGGGATTGTCTGCAGCAAACTAAAACACAGCCCGCAAGTTTCAAAATAGAAAAATACCAATCTATAATTAAGCACAGCCCTTTCAGGACACCGTAGTCTACCTTTACTGAGTGCCATATATCCTTGCAAGCCATGAATGGTGATTCTTACATCATTGCTGTTTAGGCCTCATTCACCTAAAGCCATTATGTCTTGCGTGTGACCAGTCTCCAGTAAGACAAGAGGCCAAATGGGGAATGAGCATTTGACAGAGTGACTTAGTTTCTGTGGAATATTTGTTTTAATGGGGAATTATTTTTTTAAAATGTTGTTCTTAAAAAGTAATTGCGTACCTTTTCGAGTCTATTGAATGTATAGTGAAATGCGCTGCAACAGATCAGGGCGAGAGATGACCCCACTCTTGATTTGTATAGGAAGCATACTCCCTCCATAAGAGGCTTTCTCTGCCCCATTCTACAGGACATTCTCAGCAGCTTCTCCAGAACCTCCCCTCACCCCCAAGTTTGATTTTGCATGGACTATCTCTAATGACTTCCTTTGCATTGTTTTCTGAAGGAAACCTGGTTTGGATTAACAAGTCCTTCGGAGTCTAAAACACCAGTTTCTAATTGCTACATACTCACGGAAGAGAGGCACTGTTTTTTTCCCTCTTTTTTTCTCTTTTTTCCCCCCACCTCGACCCCACCTCCAGGATTTTCAAGGCACAGAAGGCAGGCAGTCTGTCTGTCATTCACTCCGTGTTTACCGGCTTCAAAGCTAAAGCTCTGTTTGAGGTGCCCGCCCATGTTCTCGTTGGTTATTGGCAGAACTCAGTTTCTTGTACTGTAGTTCTGAAGTTCCCAGATTCTGTCTTGTAGTGGATGCACCTAGTTTCTAAAGGCTGTCCTCAGGCGGGAGCCAAGAAGTCATTGGCCAGCGTGCTTCCTTCAAAACCAGTAAGAGAGGGACGACTCTACAATTTCATCTTCCTTGAAAAGAATAGTCTGATTAGGTTGTTCCTCCAGAGGGTACCCTTCTTGTAGCTGGACTCAAAGTTGACTGATTCATAGCTTTGTCTCTGTATTGATTTCTTGGTGTTTCCATCACTTCCAACTATTACGCTGGGGTCAGAATTTAGGCCATGTTTTAGAATTCTGAGTAGCATCGTGGTCAACACATGACCCAAGAAGACAGAGAAAGTAATGCATTGGTCCATGGCGCTGTCTTTAACTATTTCCCTGGAATATTATTAATTAAATCTATAAAGTGATCTTTATAAGGAACAGTACCGGCTCTGGGCATTCTGCTCCCAGTTCCACAGAAGGAAGAAGCATCTGTCTTCAGAAGCATCCAGACATCTCTAAAGCCTTTCTGTAGCAAATGCAGAACCCCAGGTGTAGCCTTATGTGGCTTCTGACCACTGGTGGAATTGTACATTACAGACAGAGGTTCTGAGTGTGGACCTGTGACTGGAACACGAGGAATCAGGGCAAAGTCAGGACAAACAGGCTCTGCAGTGTACAGCGGAGACACAGAGTAAAGTCCACTGGAGCAACTGTTACTTTCTCTTAGTACACACTCTCAGATATTTCCTTCTGAAACCAAATACAATGATCAGAATCCATACAAAAATCAACACATATAAAATAAGATGTCACCAGTGGGAATTCATCACAGTTTTGTCACCAGGTAGTGAAAGCAATCGAAACTTGGGATGCTGAAAACGGTAAGAAACTGAAAATCACATCTACACATTCTACCTGCTTTGTGAAAATAAAGTCCAGGAAGCTTTAAACTGTTGCTTTAAAAAGAAAAGAAAACAACAACAAAAAACAATGATCATAATGGTTGGTGATTATACCCACAATCGAAAAGTAGATCATTGAAAGTTCATGACTTTCATCTTAAGACCATTCAGTTCTGTTCAGTAAAGGACATTTACAAGGTGCTTTAAAAAAGAATATTTCATAATTTCATTGATATTCTTTTACTTTTCAAAACCTAATCTTAAAAGTCTCAACTTTCTCTTTGTGGTTTGTTTCATCAATTAGGTTGTCCTACAGGGGGGAAAGTGGCAGAAACTCCGAAGCAGAAAAAGGAGGGCTTCTTCACAAATGTGCCAAAGGAAAAGAGTATAAACCTCATAGACATTGATTAAAATGCATCAGTGTTGTGTTCATTTCGTTAACAGATGAGGCAAATAGTGAAGGTTAGGACAGCCTCAAAGAGGAATTCAGTGCATCACACACTTACAGACCTGTGGATAACGCTGAGATGTACACAAATGGATATAAAATCAACCAAACGGTTTTAAAAAACTGATATTCACAGACTGACGCTCAGTTGCAAACATCAGACACCATTTGAATTTCACTGTTGCCGTTGCTATTGTCCTTGTGCTGGGGAGGGAATGTCAAACACACACTCTACTACTGCCCATTCCCACAGTGGGAAAGAATGATTGGTATCACACTTAATTTTCTACAAATTCATTCACGTAGAATTGTGAAAGAATCAAGTTTAAAACAAGATATAAAACAAAGTCCTTCCAGGAGCAAGCAATCCTTGGGGACATTATCATTTTATTGGCGTAATCTCTACCAATCTCTGTGGCCCACTTAAGACTCCTGCTTGAGTATTCAGAAAGCCGTTCTAACAGAAAAGGGGGTGCCGAATGACAGCCCATCTCCACAAACCTGGAACAGCGTGCAGTATTAAACTCAGGAGAGCTTTTGTCTGCATGCTGTTTCGCACGCTTGCTGAGAAAGAGCCGAACAGAGGCTGACTTTGCCTTCATCTCAGGTCTAAACAGGAGGCACTGGTGGTGAGCCATTGACTGCTTTTAAATCTAAATCTTCTATTTCAAAAGGCCAGTTCGATAAAAGATGTCTCCGTTTCAAGTCAGAACAACGCAATCCACTTCCTAGAGTACAAGAACTTTGAAAACGATGAAATGAATTCCAGTTTGAGCATGATGAAACTGAACTTGTCTGTGCTCCACAAATAAAAGTGTTACTAATTAGTGAGATGAATCCCTTAGCACCAATGCAGACTATCACATGGTGGAATTAGTCACAGCCAGAGACCGGGAGGATAAAGATAGGGCTATTTTTGCTAGGTTAGTGATTTTATGGGCAATACATTGAAACTGTCTGCCTGCTTCTCGAATGGACATCATTCTGTGAGTCCAGTTTAACTTGACTTTAGTATATCCTGCCCCAAATCACTAAATCTTGTAACACAACCTTTCCTTGGCAAAGACAGACCGCCTAATCCAGATTTGCTAACAGAAGGGGACACTGTGGAAACATCTTGATAATTGAGACATCGTTAGTCTAATTACTTACATTACACCCCTGCTTCACCTTCGCCCTCCCCAATTTCTTACAGAAGCATCTGCTAAATGTCAGTCGTTAAGATGTGTCAGACAGAATCCAGAGCTGCATAGCTGAATTCACTGGGAGGCAGCCAGTGAAGAGAAGAGGGAGAAAAATATTTCCCATAAATTCTCTTTTCTGTTGTCCTGTTGGTTGCCCTACAAAGAGAGAAATGAGCTCCCCAAAAAATAAATTCATGATATTTGTGTGTGTGTGTGTGTGTGTGTGTGTGTGTGTGTGAAAGAGGGGGGGATGGGGAGTGGGTGTGGGTGAGATTTACCAGTCAAGCAAGGGTAAAAGTATACACATGCGGGAAGAAACATGACATCATTGACATGATTCATGTGCCTGTTGATAAATTAATGGCTCCCTGAACAGGGCAGAGAAGAGAACACATAAAATTCAGTACAGCACTTATGCCCTGACGGATCAGACCTTAAAGCGTGACTATTGAACTAGATGCCTGTTCTCTGTATGTCTATTTAGGGATGATACTGAGCAATACCTGGTCATGAAAAAAGAAAGTATAAATGGTGTGTATAAATTCGAAATAGAGAAAAGCTGTAGATCTCACTTCCAATGACTCTCTCGCAGAGCCCCATCATGTGCGGAAGAGTGTTCTCACTAACAGGAACACAGGAGCCCTGTCATCATTTAATCCTTCAAGGGGCTACTTAACAGGAGTTAAGGTGGTGTATCAGGGTCCGTGAAGGCTTAAATCATTTAGGCAAAGAAAAGGTGTGTCCACTCCAACCCTACTTCGCAAAGAACTGCACCGTGTGCAAGCTCTCGAATGTATCTTCAGCTTCCTGGACTATCTTATTACGAACTGTCCCTGGGTGACATAATTCCACTGCTGACCTGCTATGTTAGAACAGTCAAAGAAGGCAGTTGGGTTGTTTGGTTGGTTGGTTGGTTGGTTGTTGTTGTTTTTGTTGTTTGGTTGGTTTGATTTGTGTGGATCAATAGCTGATTTTCAAATCTTCACTGCTATAGGGAAGATGCGTCCATCTCATTGGCTGTCAAGCCCATCTGATCAGCCTTTTGACGGGAATACGCGTGTATACCCAGGAATGAGTTCATGAAATAGGCAGGGAATCACCAAAAATTAGTATAAGAACAACTTAATGACACCTCATCCTTATCCTATGGAAAGACCAAGGAAAGGCATATATGCAACTAAGTCCTTCTTTACCATCTACTGAAACACAGGGTGTTTAGCTTACCACGTATCCCTCCTCCCAGCCTAGGCCGTGAGGGCAGACGCTGCTGTGGTCCTTCAATGTCCTTTCAGCCCATGAGGCACTGAGTATGAGCCTCAGTATTTGTTACATGAGAAACTTATAATCTGTAACCTCACTGCCTCTGACATAATCCTTTGGGGTCTTTATATTGTGCAGGTTTTTTCCTCTGAAGGCTTCACTATTCTAGCTAATGACTGCAACACAATGCCTTTTAGGTTTCCTGCTTCCATGCCTGTTACAAAGGCCTCATGGGAGTTAGCTCTACTCCACAGAGCCCATTCCATTGTTTCTAAAGTCCACTTCGCCTCTGGGTTCTTTAGTGAGGGAAGAGTTGCACAAATTAATAATTTTTACTTCAAAATCTGAATTTTGTTTAGAGGAGTCAGTAATAAAATGGAGAGGGATAAAGATAAAATGGAAAAACAAATTTGTTCTCATTTCTTTCCCATTGGTAAATCTTTTTATAAAAACAGAAAGAAAGAGAGAGAGACAGAGAGAGGGTAGGAGGGAGGGGAGAGGAAGGGAGGGAGGGAGGGAGGGAGAAGAAAGAAAGAAAGAAAGAAAGAAAGGAAGGAAGGAAGGAAGGAAGGAAGGAAGGAAGGAAGGAAGAAAGAAAGAAAGAAAGAAAGAAAGAAAGAAAGAAAGAAAGAAAGAAAGAAAGAAAAAGAAAGAAAGAAAAAAGAAAGAAATTTCTGAATATATATTAGGACCATGGAGTAATTCACTTTGCTCTTCCATCTGTAGCAGACATTAACCAAAACGGGAGTTTTTCTCACTGCTCTGGTTCCTTTAATTTACCATTTGGCTCAAGCTTTGGCTGAAACTGTTCTGAATTATTAAAGTGAACACTGTGTTTTCCTTCCCCTGAAAATTTTACAACATTTAATAAAAGAAGCATAGTTGTTCTCGTAAAGTTATTTATTGGGCAACTATCTCCAGGGACTGGGCATTTAAGCCGTGTAAGACATGGTGTCTGGACACTTTGCCGAGGAATGAATACAGATGCTGCAAAAGAAACTACCAGTGGGAAGGGAGATGCATTTCTAAGAGTGCGAAGAAAGGATCGCAAAACGTATTGGTTGACTCTTGAAAGATCACTGAAAACTAAGCTCGACCTGGAGATTTGCTAGGATGTGTATGCTGGAGATGATCAAGAAATAAGGCAAGTTAGGTGAGAGCCTCAGACATGAAGCTAAAATACAGGAAGACGGTATGGAAACTCGAGTTCGGTACATCTAGAAAACAAGTATGGAAAGAAGCTAAATGAAACAGGAAGGGTAGACAAGTAAAAATAAGTAACCAGATAGCAACAGAGTTTATAAATAGGCCCAGGTGGCAAAGGTGGGATAATTCAGAATGAGAAAAGCTACTTCTGTTTTTCTGGTTGATTAAGACTAGCTATCTAAGGTGAAAAATAGACTTCAGCTATAAATATAAATGCTGCATAACACAGACATGTTGTCATAAGCATACACTAAAAAGAATGAATAAATAAATCAATAAACTTTCCCTAACCAAGTCCAAAATTAAATATATATATTCATATTTATTTATTTATTTATTTATTTATATACATTTGTTTAGATATTAACATATATTTATACTTGGGCTGGAAAGATGGCTGGGTGCTTAAGAGCACTGCCTGCTCTTCCAAAGGTTCTGAATTCAAGTCCCAGCTACCACATGGTGGCTCACAACCATCTGTAATGAGATCTGGTGCCCTCTTGAGGATGAGACTTGGTCAGTCATCCTCATAAACTTAGACCATGAAACCTAATATGGATAAGTTCAACAGAACTGCCATATACGGGCTGCTCCCTCAAATATATTTTTATATTAAATATTTATTTAATATATATTCAATATATATACATACACTAAAACACAAACTTTATTTTCCATTTATCATTTTGGCAAAGGTTTCAGTGCTTGGTCAAAACTATTTTGGAAACAATATGAGAGAAGAACATTACATAAACTTCCAATTAATATGCAAATATACTCAAACTTAAAGAGATATTAGAAACATTTATGAAAATGCTAACTCTTATCTTCTTTGACTCAACTGTTATATCTGGGAATATGTCCAAAGTTAGTGAGTACATATGCATGCTAATATATGGATAACTCACAGATAAATCATTTTAGTGTTACTTATAATATTATGGAGACTAGAAACAATTTGAATGTTCATCACTACGAGATATACTCAATATAGTGCAGGCATTCACTATGGTTTTCCTAAACAATTCTAGTTCATGGCTTTGTCTTATCGTAATTACAGGTAGTCCATCAGCCCAGTCTTTTACTGTTGAATTACCTTTTCTTGAAAATTGAATTGTGGGATCAATCTAAGCAATATATTTTAGCCAATATGTTTTTGTATTTTCTGTATAATGACAGAAGCCTGTCTTACCTGACATTAGATGTCTTATATGACATCCAAGTGTAAAGTTGACTATAATATGCAACTACTACTACATTTATTAAAATATACATACAAATGTGTACTTAGATCTATGTCGATATTTACTAATATAATAATTATAATAATTTTTCCTCGTAGAAGTCAGGAAAAATTGGTTCATTTTTTATATTTCTACAACTTAAACTTTCATCATTAGCATGTGTTATGAAAATAATGAAGTTGTTTTCATTTGGAAAGAAAATCAAGTCCTGAGCATGAATGTTTCAAGAAAATTAGATACTATGCTTTAAAAGACTGACACAGCCCCTATGTCCATTAGATGGTAAAACATTTGGTTTCAATGCAAAAGATCTAAAGACCATATTTATGAAAAAATTCTAAGATTATAGAATACAATAAAATTTAACTTTATTACTAATATTGAGTTAGTAGATACAAGGCAGATAATGGTTGGATGGATGGATGGATGGATGGATGGATGGATGGATGGATGGATGAACATATGTAGAAACAGAAATGTACAGGAATGAAAGTGAATCGATCATTTCATCAAAGAACGATGTGACCACTATTTTAGAGTTTTTATTGTGTTATTTCATAGCTCAGTATTAGGCCAACACTAAATATCAAGAGCTACTAGGTTAACATTAGATTAAGCTGCATTTACACTTCTACAGTTAAGTCACAGAATAGTAGAAAATGTCAGTAACCAAGAGTGAGCCGGGCAACGACTCAGCTGCGTCTAAATTGCTGCTTCTCTGCTTTGTGCTGTCAGCATTTTTAAACTGTCAACAAGAAGGAATTCCTTTAACTGGTTTTACAGCATGTATAGCTTCTCCTTCCTCTAATTTTCTCTGGCTCCATCTACTAGATTTTAAATTTTACTTTATAGAAAGCAAATGTTAAAACAGAAAAATAGATGCAGAAACAAAGCCAAGGCCAGGGCCCTGGCTTAGTTTATCTTTGACTATAATTTTTAAAATTTTATTTGCTGCTGTTAAGCATTATTTGGAAGAGCCATCAGTGCTCAAGGACAGCCGCAAGGTCACAGGATGGTCTGCAGAATCAGGAAGATTCGGGTGCCTTATTAAACAGCTTTATGCAATTTACAAGTTTCTTCTTGAAAACTTGATATTCAATTGTATGAAGCAATGACATCTTCAAGTAACTCAATGGTCACTAGTCTATTTTAAAATTTAAGTCAGGAACGGGATAGCTTAAGAAAATTTAAAATTATTCTGTTAGTTTAAGATGTATATTAAAATTACATATTAAATAATATAAACAAGAAATAGATTTTTTTCTTTTGTAACTTAGCACATTGTGATACTAAATGATACTTTTGCAGTGCCAGTTTTTAATGTTCTGTTTTTCTCTCGTTTCAATGAAAGAAGGAGGATTAGTAAGCCAATCCTATTTGCTGTACTATATCCATTCTTGTCCTAAAGTGTTCTGATTGAATGGCTCTGTGTCAAAGTAGTCTTATTTTTGCACATAGTTATTACTTGGTGCAAAAGAAAACAAACATGCATCATATTTCTTTTTAGATTTATTCATTTTATTTTATTTGTTTGATTTTTTTCTTTATGTGTGTGCATCACGTGTGTGTCTGGTGTCCACAGAGGTCAGAACAGAACATCAAATTCCCTGGAACTGGAGTTTTGAATGGTCATGAGCCCAAACTGTATTGAATGGTTGTGAACCACTCCTGTGTTGGGAACCAGACCTGAGTCCTTTGCAGGAACAGTGCTGTTACCTCTGAGCTATGTCTCCAGCCTCTTGCATCATAATTTAACCCTGTTTAACACCTGGCTGGTGTACAGTGGATGTACCTGCGTTTCTGCTTCCAGGATAAATGGAGAGAAAACATGACTTCCTTAAGCAGAGGCATCCAAGCTGACCAGTAGAAAGATAACACCAGCCTCTATAATAAAGGATGATGATCAATGAATCAATATCTGTAGCTTTTTAATGCTCCACCTGTGGTGCTTTATTTTCTAACTTAATCCTCACATTTGTATTAAACTGGTGCTCAGAACTTAGTGCTTGAGATAATAAACAGAAGTCTTAAAATGATCCTTTTGACTGCAGCACTCAGAACCCATAGACTTGACCCTTCCCTGAAAACATGGATTGCTTCTCTTTCTACTATGCACAGGAAATCATGAGGAGCAGCATAGAAGTGCACATCACAGAGAATCCAAGAGCACAGACGGCACCCATAATTCCCATATACAGCGAAAAATATAATCTGTGACTACAGTCCTTAAACTGATGAGAAGAATAAAATGATTTTTTTGTTCTGCAGACTCCTTAGCATGCTGCCATTGTATTTATTTCCTTGAACCAGTAATCTCCAGGAAGCCAGTCATACAGGCCCTGATCTCAGGAGGGCTCCATAACTTCAGATATTTGAATGCGCTTCCCTACCTTATCCCACCAAAGTCTTCATCAGCTCATGAAATTCAGTTCCTGAGAAACAGTCTGGAAGTCAGGGGAAGGTGGACAGCAGCAATGAACTGGGACAGGGAGTGGTCGGAGATGACCCATCAGAAATGAAGTGTGAGGCTGTGTGCAAATTATTTACTGAGAAACACTGTCCTTTCTGTATTTTTTTTTTTTTTTTGAGATGATGGGGATCCTAAAAAGAAAAGTGATAAGAGACTAAAAGGAGGAGGCAGATTCCAGGGCTTAAGTACCTGGTGATGTCTGGCTCTTCCACTGTTGGTCTCAGAAGGCTTTTCAACCTCCTTCCTTTTAGCCTTTCTGATAAGGGAGAAAATGAGAGCATACGACTCAAAGGGATTGGCAGGCTAACTAAATAAAAATACAGGAAGCACTTGGAAAACCGCCTGGAATATAGTCAATGCTGCTTGCGAGGCAGATAGCATTACCGTGAGATTAGGCAAGGTGCTCCTAATGGAGTCATCCATCCTTTGCCCCCAGCTATGACAAGAAATGGGGATTTCATTTTCTCTTTCAGATGTGATAAAAATGAGGCAAAACAATTTGTTTTTCAAAAATAATTTAATCTCTATATAAGAGAATGGCAGATTTACAAAACAGCAACTTCTACATTCTATAAAAACACTGATTTTTTTTTAAAGTGCATTTTAACCAAAAGATGTAGAACAGCCTCCAACAATTTGTGCAATCAAGGAAAAAAAAAGAGAGACCAAGCTGGTTTTAATTATCTGAAATTCAAAAGAAAATTTCTGCTGTTGGATCAGCAAGGAAAGTCCACAGAAAGCACCGACTAGCTCAGCGATATAACAAGGTGCAGGGATGAAGGAAAGGAACCTTCTCAGAGGTACTGTCAAAACAGCTGGAGAGAAAAACAAAAATGCTCTTTGGCTGCAATCAGGAAAATAGAATCCACAACATTCCAGATAAACCAGAGCAAGACAAAGGCAAAGAGAGCATAGGACTGTAACAGGAAATGAGACCAAGTAAGCAGGATGCAGCGTAAAAGCCTCAGTCAGACCTAATTAAGCAAAGGATAATATAATCCACAAGTAACACTGAACTAGTAAAGGGTATTTATTAGCAAGAGTTAAGTAGGAAAATTTGCATGAAAATGAAGCTGTACTAACACAGGCTGATGTTAGTTTTATGAAAATAAACCAACACTCAGATCCATAAGACTTGTCTTACAGTTATGAGCAAACTATATACGCAAAGCCCTTATGCTTATGTATAAGATAAACTTATATATACTTAAAACCAAAAAGAAATACTTATATATAACTAACTTACCAAAAAAAGTAAAAGGTAAAAATAGAAAATCTGACTGTACTCACTCTAGCTTCCTGAAGCAAAAATGTGAGACAAGAAAGCAAATTCCGTGGGCAGAAAGATGCAACTAAACTTGAAAATAATTAAAGGAGTATTAAAAATTCAGCAAAAAGGTGAGCACTACTGTATGGCTACTCAAGCTACTTTAACCTCTGTTAATATATCAAAACTACTCAAGACTGAGCCATTTACAAGGGAGAGAAGTTGATTCTTGGCCTACAGTTGTAGAGGCTAAAAATCCTAAGATCAGGGGTTATTTGGTCAACATGATACCCAGGGCTTCTGATGCCTTTTAGTGCATCCAGAAGACCAAAATGGAATGAGGCAGCAGAAATTACCTTCTCAAAAACAAAAACAAACAAACAAACAAACAAAAAAACGAACAAACAAACACACAAAAAAGTCTCCTTAGAACAAACCCAAAGACATTGAAGAAAGACTTTAATCCTGTTTACTGGCCAAACCACCTCTATCTAAATTTAAAGTTTGTTTAAGAATTAGTGCATAAGATATTAGAAGCTATTGTGCAATGTTTTAACAAGGCATGTTTTAGCAGAATTCTCACAGCGACCTCTTCTATCTTCACCCTCCTAGATCCCCTTGTAACCTCTTCCCCAAATCCCATGTTCATGTTCCTTGTGACCTTTTGCTCTCTCCCTGCCCTTCCTCAATACCGATTTTCACTCTTTGTTGGTCTCCTTTTTAGTTTTAGGGTTTATTCACATTTACATCCGTGTATGTATGTGTGTCTTACGACTTGGAAGCCACGCACAAGCAAGGATATGTGGTATTTGATTTACTAGGCCTGGGCTACCTTGCTCAATATAATTTTTCTGCCTCCATCAGTAATCCATAATTTTATTTTATTTCCAGTTGAATTAAATTCCATGTGAACAGTATGATATTTGCTTTCTCATTCATCTGTTGACGGGCATTTATAGTGATTCAATTTCCTAGTTACCGTGGATAGATCAGCAATGTACACAGATGTACAAAATCTCTGTAGTAGGATACAGAATTCTTTGGGTATGTGCCCAGGAGTGGTATAGCTGGATCATCTGTAGTTCTATTTCTGGATTTTTGAGGAAGTTCCAGACTGCTTTTCAAAGTGACTGTACTACTTTACACTCCCACTAGCAGTGTGGAAAGTTGCCTTCTCCACATCCTCTTCAGCATGCGCTGTCATTGGTGTTCCTGATAATGGTCACTCTGACAAGGGTGAGTTGGGAGTGTAAAGTAGTTTCAATATGCATTTCATAGCTTATAAGGATGCTGAGCATTTTAAAAAATATTCATTGGTCACTTGTGTTTCTTCTTTTGAGAACTATCTGTCCAGTTCATTAGCCCATTTGATGATGGGCAGTTTGTCTTCCAATGACAGTCAAATTTCAACTTGAGTTTCAAAAATGAAAAATCACAGTACTAATATGATGTTACTTTAACCACACCAATATGGTTAAATTTTAACACACACTAACAAATACTTTATATAACCCAGGACAATTGGTCCTGGATTTTGATTTGGACATGACTTGGCATTACCTTACCTCTTCTTACTATCAACTCTGCTTTACAGAGAGAGATCCCAAAGTTTTATGTTAGGCAATTAAGGAATTCTGAGAGCAGGAGGAATGATCTTCCTTGGGGAAGAACACACCAGTGGGTTACCCCAAAACAAATGGTCAGCCTTGAAAGTATATATACAACCAACACTGCAGAGACTGAGCAGTATGAATATGTGTGTGTGTTCACGTGCACGCACATGTGTACGGATGGATTATATATATATGAATATATAAAATAGATATTGTAAATATTATTTTACAAACAAAAGTTGTGGTAAACAAAGATTATCATGAGCGATAGTTAATAACTTGGAAAATAATTTTATATTGCTGTTAGGAGTATTTCTTAGATAAGCCTCTTCACCAATACAAATAATTCCAGTCAAACCAAATCAGATTGAATAAAAGATGCCCATGTTTAATGTGATACCCCCGGACGTCACTGGGAAAGCATGGTGAGGGGAAGGGAGAGAGGGGAGACCACACAAACCCCGGAGACCATGTGTTCATTCTCTTGGGGGCAGCCTAAGTAGCCTGTGGGAGTGCTCCTGACCCTCCCTGAGGAGGGGTCACCCCTTGGCAGGCTTTCCAGAAGGTGGAGTCTGGACCAAAGCACCTCCTAGGGGAGGGGGCTTGAAATGGAGTTTCTGCCCAGTATTCCAAAGTTGGGTGCCAGGGGCTGGAACAAGGCTCCCAAATATAATATTCCAGACACTTTGTATAAAGGAGAGTTAGAGAGCGAGGGTGATGCTTTCGACCAAACAATTGCATCAAGCCTTAAAAAATAATCAAGACACTCTAGAATAATAACTCCTAAATAACTTTTGTCATTTTCCCTTTTATTGAAAATAGATTTTTTCACATATTATACCTTGATTATTGTTCCCCCACCCTCTATTCTCAGTTCCTCTTCACTTCCCCTCCCATCTGGATCCACCCTTTCTCGTTAGAAAACAGACTCCTAAAGGATAAAAGTAAAGTAAGACAAAACAAAACTAACACCTTGAAATAGGATAGGAAAAAAAAACAGAAAGAAAAGAGCCCCCCCCCCCGCAAAGTGCAAGAAACAAGTATAAACAGATACCCACACATTAACACACTCAGGAATTCCATTAACACACTAAACTGGAAGGCTTAATAGATGAAGAACTTGCAGAGTGAAAAGAGATGAAAATATATAAATAAAAGAAAATTTAAATAAAAAGGTGAGACAAAACTTAAAAATAAGAAAAGCTCTGGCGTGCCATTATGAGGCAAGGACCCACCAAAGATGCTGGGTTCATTTTCTGTTGCAGGAAATACACACAGCCTACCTACCCTTAAGATTAGTTTGTTTCCCCAGTGAGACTCCCTTGGAGGAAACTAAATTTTGACTTGTAAGTAGTTATCAGTTGGGTTAGGGATAGGGGCATGTATCCAGTTCTGCTTTCAGCTCTAAGACCTCATCTGGTACAAACCTGTGCATGCTGCCTCCATCTCTGAGTTTATGCGTGCCTCAGACTGTTGAGGCCTTGTTTTCTTGGTGTCCTCCATCCCCTCTGGCTCTACACTCTTTCTGCTTCCTCTTCCTTATGATTCCCTTCACCTGAGTGGAGGGATTTGATGGCGATGTCCCATCTAGAGCTGAGTGTTCCAAGGTCTCTCACTGTCTGCACAATGTCTGACTGTCTTGTGTGGGTCTCTGAGTTAGCTCCCTTCCCCTGGAGGAGCAGGTTTCTCTGATAGTGGCTAAGCAAAGCACTGAGCTCTGAGTACGGCAGTATGTCATTAGAAGTCGTTTTATTGCTACATTCTTCTAGTAGAACAATAGTATTTGGCTTTACGCTTGGTCCCTGGGCTATCTAGTTTCAGGTTCTTGGGCACCTAACTCTTATAATAAATAATACCATCAGAATCCAAATTATAAGTGATGGAATGCCTGGATAAGGAGAAAAAGACTGTGTCTTCTTTACTATGCCCAGGTTCCTTGCAGCCTTGCCTTGGGAATTAGCCAGCTCTTCCTGCAATGTGTCCACGTCTCCTTCCAGGTCAGTGATTGATTATGCGACTTCATTATCTAGGCAATTCATGAACAGAATGTGGGATAGACTCAGCAGCCAATGAGGGAAGCAGGAAAACAAAATTGTGATTTGGGCCATGGTGGAATTTAGGTAGGAGCTGTGTTTAAACAGCAACTGTGGGGGTCCAAAAAACGTGAGCCAATGTCCACCTTGTCTGGAAGGTCAGAGAGTTTGAGGTTACTCACAATTGTTGACAACCCCCAGAGCCACACATCCTGGCCTAGGGTGTGGTTGCTTGTTTCTTTGGACATTAAGATGACCCATACAGTTGAATCCACTCCACCCTGATCAATGGTCAGGATATTCAAGTGTAATTCTGCTCCTTCTTTTTGAAATAGAAGGTTTGACCTTGGGAGTGGCTGCCTTTAGGATACTTGGTCTAGGGAGGGTTTACTGCCTAAACAGCAGAATGTTAATGACTTGATGTCTCAAAGTGTTGAAGCAAGTAACTCTTCTAATTGTCCTTTGCATCTTGTTAAAGTAGTCTTTTGCCTTATCCCCTTGCTGTATTGGGGTACAAAAGTGTATGGATATTGAGAGCAGCAATTTCAGAATTCACTGGAACTCCTTCCCAGTACCATCCTGTGTTTTTTGTTTGTTATTTTCACTAGCATCTTCATATTCTTTCCTAAGTCTTCTAATCCCCACGACCCTACTCTGGTAAGTGGTATTTTTGTCAAAACTGGTCTCTGACAAACAGCATGCTAAATTCTATGATAATCCCATTTGGCTGTCAGTGTGTGTGTGTGTGTGTGTGTGTGTGTGTGTGTGTGTGTGTGTGTGTCCTTTCACAGCGAAATGAAAATGCCCTTGAAAAATGAATGGTTTTAATTAACATATAAATATTTTCTTTCTGTATTTTGGAACATTGCAATTCTGGAGCGGGGAGGAACATTCAGGTCATTCAGGTCCAGTCAGCACGGACTCTTAGAACTCATCTTGAAACAGATTATTTTATTATCACAGAACAAGAAGAAACTGTAGTTTTCCAAACTTATTTGCAACCCCAGTCGTAGGTTTGTAGGACCATTCACCCCCTCAAGGCCAGCTTGCTCTACTAGGAACAATGGCTGTAGGAAAGAGAGATTTGGTTGTGAAGAGGCAGCAAGCTGGGGCTTCACTCCTCTTCCCCAGAAATATTAACTGGGAAAGTGGGAGAGAAGCTCAGGGTGTGTTGGTGGAAGAGAAAAATGGATGGAAAGCCAGAATAAAATTTGAGAGATGGGAATTACTGCAGGTGAATAACTATCTTTGTTGTTCTGTTGCTTTAATTTCTATGGAGCGTCATTTCAAAAAAAAAGTAGAAAAATAAATGATAAATTGAAGAAATCTCATCAGGTTGGCAAACCCTGGCTCTCTGAGGGCCTTTTCTTCTGCCTTATTATGTGTTCCCTTGTCTTTCCCTTAGAGATAATCTGCCAGCAAATTCACTGGAGACCCCAAACTTCCGTTTAAATAAAGTTAAATAAATGTTTGTCTGTATGCAAGCATTTGTTTCACAGTAAACAAAAGTACTAGAGTACTTTTATGCAAATTGTTCAAAGAAAAGTCTTCCCAGACCTGTCATAAATGTCATTATTTGCTAAATTTCAAGATAATGTAGCCTTTTTAAATGTTTCAGAATATTTGTTACACTGTAAAGATATATCTTTGCCTAGATGCCTTTTGGTTGGTTTAATAAAGAGTTGAATGGCCAATAGCTAGATAAGAGGAAGTTAGGTGGGACTTCTAGGGACAAAGAGGACCCTGGGAAGAAGGCAGGTGGAGATGCCAGGAGATACAGAGCAAGCAGGATGTTCAGGAGGAGCAGTAACAGCTACAAACCACATGGTAAGTGTAGATTAATATAAATATAAATTAATATAAATTAAAGTTATAGGAACTAGTTAGAAACAAGCCTAAGCTATAGGCTGAGATTTCATAAAATAAGAAGTCTCTGTGTCATTATTTGGGAGCTGGCTGGTGGGCCAGAGAAAGACATATTACAGTTAAACATCATTATTTTGATTTTAAAACTTCATTCTGAAATTTGTTATTTAAGCTGCTCTCCAAGTTCTATGTCATATACCAACTTAGAAACTGTGTTTTCTAAGCATTTATTCATGCCATTGATAGAATATAAAAAAGAAAATAAAAATAGAAGTCAACAACATTGTGTTAGAAATGCCCCAGCATACAGAAAGTGGAAAATGGTAAACACCTCTGGAGTGGTTGTGTGATAATCTGCTGAACCACCCAGATTGTTTCAGTGTATAATTGACCATGAAGTAAGGGAAACCTTTGTCTCAATGACAGGTAGAAGCCATTACACCCAGCACGTCATCCCTATCTTTTAAAAGACAATATATTTTAATGTATTATTAATCATTAAGCCCAACATCCCCCATAGCCACATAAGCTTTTCTATAGGCTCAAAAAATAGTTATTAAGGGGCAGCCTGCCTGCCCGGGAAGAGAGCACAGCCCCCCCCCAGCTTCTGCAGCAAGGTCTTCGGTGTTCCAAGGGACCCCTCCCCTCCCCCCCACTGCTGCGGGCCCTTTGCCTCCAGGGTCCTGGGAAGACCAGCTAGCCCTGTTGCACTGCTTAGGAGTTCTTCCCAGAGAGGTGAGTGGGTGCTCACCTGGGCAGCCTGCCTGCCCGGGAAGAGAGCACAGCCCCCGCCCAGCTTCTGCAGCAGGGTCTTCGGTGTTCCAAGGGACCCCTCCCCTCCCCCCACTGCTGCAGGCCCTTTGTCTCCCGGGTCCTGGGAAGACCAGCTAGCCCTGTTGCACTGCTGAGGAGTTCTTCCCAGAGAGGGCTGAGGAGCTCTATCCAGAGAATGCTGTGAAGTCCTACCCAGAGAGTGCTGAGGAGTTCTATCCAGAAAGTGCTGAGGAGTTTCATCCAGAGTGGAGGAGATGGGCAGGCGTCAATGCAAGAATTCCTCCAACAACCTGAAAGGCAACATGACATCGCCAGAATCCAGGGAGCTCGAAACTAGAAGAATTGAACACCCTACTCCAGAAGAAATAGAAGAAATCGACTCTAAGCGCTTCTTTATGAAAATAATAGAGGAACTTAAACAGGAGGTGAAAATCTGCCGTAAAGAAATGGAAGATAAGTATAACAAAAAAATTGAGGAAATGAGTAAAGAAATGGAAGAGAAATATACCAAAAAGTTTGAAGAAATGAGTAAATCCGTAAATGAAATTCTGGGAAACCAAGAAAAAACAATCAAACAGGTAATAGAAACAGTTCAAGATTTGAAAACTGAAATGGAGTCAATGAAGAAATCACAAACAGAGGGCCGGCTGGCTATGGAAAATCTGGGTAAACGAACAGAGACTTCAGAAACAAGCTTAACCAATAGAATACAAGAGATAGAAGAAAGAATCTCAGACTCTGAGGACACCATAGAGAAATTAAACACTCTGACCAAAGAAAACAGCAAATCCAACAAATTCTCATCACAAAACATTCAGGAACTGTGGGACACAATAAAAAAACCAAATCTAAGAATAATAGGAGTAGAAGAAGGAGAAGAATTGCATTTCAAAGGTCCAGAAAATATACTCAACAAAATTATAGAAGAAAACTTTCCCATCCTAAAGAACGATATTCCTATGAAGGTTCAAGAAGCATACAGAACACCGAATAGATTGGATCAGAAAAAAACATCCCCTCGTCATATAATAATCAAAACACAAAGCATTCAGACTAAAGAAAGGATATTGAGAGCTGCAAAGGAAAAAGGTCAAGTAACTTATAAAGGTAAACCTATCAGACTTACACCAGACTTCTCGATGGAAACAATGAAAGCCAGAAGGTTCTGGATAGAGGTACTGCAGAAACTAAGAGACAATGGATGCAAGCCCAGACTACTTTACCCAGCCAAGCTATTGTTCACTATCAACGGAGAAAACAAAATATTCCAGGATAAAAACAAATTTAAACAATACGTAGCTACTAATCCAGCCTTACAGAGAATACTAGAAGGAAAATCACAACCCAAGGAATCCAACATTCCCAACACTGCCTACATTAACTCAGACATCTAGCGACCCTTCACAAGCACAACTCAAAGAAGGAAAACACATACACTCTACTACCCAAAAAAATGACTGGAGTCATCGATCACTGGTCATTAATATCACTTAATATCAATGGTCTCAACTCACCTATAAAGAGGCACAGACTTAGAGATTGGATACAAAAACAGGATCCAACATTCTGCTGTCTACAAGAAACACACCTCAACCACAAAGACAGACACCAACTCAGAGTAAAGGGTTGGAAAAAGGTTTTCCAAGCAAATGGACCTAAGAAACAAGCGGGTGTGGCCATTCTAATATCTAACAAAATCGACTTCAAACTAAAATCAATCAGAAGAGATGGAAATGGACATTTCATACTCATAACAGGAACAATTCATCAGGAAGAAGTCTCAATCTTGAATATCTATGCCCCTAATATAAAGGCACCCACATATGTAAAAGAAACTCTTCTAGAACTCAAGGCAGTCATCAAACCACACACACTAATAGTAGGAGACTTCAACACTCCTCTCTCACCAATGGACAGGTCAATCAGACAGAAACCTAACAGAGAAATAAGAGATTTATTGGAGGTACTGAATCAAATGGACTTAACAGACATCTATAGAACACTCCACCCAAATAGGAAAGAGTATACCTTCTTCTCTGCAGCTCATGGAACTTTCTCGAAAATTGACCACATACTTGGTAACAAAGCAAACTTCCACAGATACAAAAAATATTAGTAACCACCTGTGTCTTGTCAGATCACCATGGATTAAAATTAGAATTCAACAACAATGGTACCCCCAGGAAGCCAACAAACTCATGGAAGTTGAACAGTCAACTACTAAATCACCCCTGGGTCAAGGAAGAAATAAAGAAAGAAATTAAAGTCTTCCTTGAATATAATGAAAACAAAGACACAACGTATTCAAACCTATGGGACACAATGAAAACAGTGCTAGGAGGAAAGTTCATAGCACTAAGTGCCCACCTAAAGAAAACGGAGAAAGCACACATTGGAGACTTAACAACACACTTGAAAGCTCTAGAAAAAAAAGAAGCTGATTTACCCAGGAGGAGTAGAAGACTGGAAATAATAATAATAATTTATTATTAATAATAATATAATATAATTAATATATAATTAATATAATATATATATATTTTATATATTATTATATTATATATTATAATATATATTATATTATATATATTATATATATATTATATTATATATAATATATAATATATAATTAATATATAATTAATATAATTAATAATATAATTAATAATAATAATAATTTGAGGGCTGAAATCAACAAAATAGAAACACAGAAAACAATTCAAAGAATCAATGAAGCAAAAAGCTGGTTCTTGGAGAAAATTAACAAGATTGACAAACCCCTATTCAAACTAATCAAACGGCAGAGAGAGAACTTGCAAATTAATAGGATCAGAAATGAAAAGGGAAACATAACCACAGACACAGAGGAAATTAAGAGAATCATTAGATCTTACTACGAAAGTTTATATGCCACAAAGTTGGAAAATGTAAAAGAAATGGACATTTTTTTAGATAAGTACCACATACCAAAGTTGAACCAAGACCAGGTGAACAATCTAAATAGACCTGTTAGTCGTGAAGAACTAGAAGCTGTTATCAAAAATCTCCCTACCAAAAAAAGCCCAGGACCAGATGGTTTCAATGCAGAATTCTACCAGAACTTCTAGGAAGAGCTAATACCTATACTCCTTAATGTATTCCACAATATAGAAAAAGAAAAGTCATTGCCAAACTCCTTTTATGAAGCTACAGTCACCCTAATACCAAAACCACACAAAGACACAACCAAGAAAGAGAATTACAGGCCAATCTCACTCATGAACATCGATGCGAAAATTCTCAATAAAATACTGGCAAACCGAATCCAAGAACACATTAGAAAAATTATCCATTATGATCAAGTAGGCTTCATCCCAGAGATGCAGGGATGGTTCAACATACGCAAATCTATCAATGTAATCCATCATATAAATAAACTGAAAGAAAAAAACCATATGATCATTTCATTGGATGCTGAAAAAGCATTTGACAAAATTCAACACCCATTTATGATAAAGGTGTTGGAGAGACTGGGGGTACAAGGATCATACCTAAATATAATAAAAGCAATATACAACAAGCCGACAGCTAACATCAAATTGAATGGAGAGAAACTCAAAGCCTTTCCACTAAAATCAGGAACACGACAAGGCTGTCCACTCTCTCCATACCTCTTCAATATAGTGCTTGAAGTTCTAGCAATAGCAATAAGACAACATAAGGGGATCAAGGGGATTTGAATTGGAAAGGATGAAGTTAAACTTTCGTTATTTGCTGACGATATGATAGTGTACATAAGCGACCCCAAAAACTCTACCAAAGAACTCCTACAGCTGATAAACACCTTTAGTAACGTGGCAGGATACAAGATCAACTCCAAAAAATCAGTGGCACTCCTATACACAAAGGATAAAGAAACGGAGAGGGAAATCAGAGAAACATCACCTTTCACGATAGCCACAAACAGCATAAAATATCTTGGGGTTACTCTAACCAAGGATGTGAAAGACCTATTTGACAAGAACTTTAAGCCTTTGAAAAGAGAAATTGAGGAGGATACCAGAAAATGGAAAGACCTCCCCTGCTCTTGGATTGGGAGAATCAACATAGTAAAAATGGCATTTCTACCAAAAGCAATCTACAGATTCAATGCAATCCCCATCAAAATCCCATCAAACTTCTTCACAGACCTTGAGAGAACAATAATCAAGTTTATATGGAAAAACAAAAAACCCAGGATAGCCAAAACAATCTTATACAATAAAGGAACTTCTGGAGGCATTACTATCCCTGACTTCAAACTCTATTACAGAGCTACAGTATTGAAAACAGCTTGGCATTGGCATAAGAACAGAGAAGTCGACCTATGGAATCGAATAGAAGACCCAGATACTAACCCTCAATCCTATGAACACCTAATTTTTGACAAGGGAGCTAAAGGTATACAATGGAAGAAGGAAAGCGTCTTTAACAAATGGTGCTGGCATAACTGGATGTCAACCTGTAGAAGAATGAAAATAGATCCATATCTATCACCATGCACAAAACTCAAGTCCAAATGGATTAAAGACATCAACATCAATCTATCCACTTTGAACCTGATAGAAGAGAAAGTGGGAAGTAGTCTACAAGATATAGGCACAGGAGGCCACTTCCTAAGTAGGACCCCAGTAGCACAGACAATAAGAGAAACAATGAATAAATGGGACCTGCTGAAACTGAGAAGCTTCTGTAAAGCAAAGGACACTGTCAGTAAGACAAAAAGGCTGCCTTCTGACTGGGAGAAGATCTTCACCAACCCCTCATCAGACAAAGGTCTGATCTCCAGAATATACAAAGAACTCAAGAAACTAGACACTAAAACTCTAATTAACCCAATTAAAAAATGGGGTACTGATCTGAACAGAGAATTCACAACAGATGAACTTCGAATGGCCAGAAGACACTTAAGGTCATGCTCAACCTCCTTAGCGATCAGGGAAATGCAAATCAAAACCACTTTGAGATACCATCTTACACCTGTCAGAATAGCTAAAGTCAAAAACACCAATGATAGCCTATGCTGGAGAGGATGTGGGGTGAGGGGAACACTCATCCATTGTTGGTGGGAATGCAAACTTGTGCAGCCACTGTGGAAATCAGTGTGGCGGTTTCTCAGGAAACTGGGAGTCAACCTCCCTCAGGACCCAGCAATTCCTCTCTTGGGAATATACCCTAGAGATTCCCTAGCATACTACAAAAGCGTTTGTTCAACTATGTTCATAGCAGCACTATTTGTAATAGCCAGAACCTGGAAACAGCCTAGGTGCCCCTCAATAGAAGAATGGTTAAAAAAGGTGTGGAACATATACACATTAGAGTTTTACTCAGCGGTAAAAAATAATGACATCTTGAATTTTGCATGCAAATGGATGGACATAGAAAACGCTTTACTGAGTGAGGTAAGCCAGACCCAAAAAGAGGAACACGGTATGTATTCACTCATAAGTGGATTCTAACCATAATTAAAGGTCTTTGAGCCTATTATTCGTGATCCTAGAGAAGCTAAATAAGAAGACGAACCTGATGAAGATTATTTAGCTATCCGCCAGGAGGTAGGAAATAGTCAAGAGTCCCAGGTAACCTTGGGTGCATTGGGGGGGAGGGTTGTTGGAAGGGGAGAGGGTTAGAGAGAAGGGAGTAGGGGAGGAATGGAGAAAGCTCGGTTGACCGGGATGGGGGGAAGGGAGGAAGGATGAATATGGGATCAGGGAAGAATATATTTCAACTAAGGGAGTCATTTTAGGGTTTACAGGAAACTTGATTATATATGGGATCCCAGGTCCAAGGAGAGATCCCCAGATTGTTCTCTGGACAGAGGAGAGGGTGCCTGAAGCGGCCTTGGCCCATAGCCATACTGATGAATATTTTGCTTGTCACCATAGATCCTTCATCTGGCATTGGATGGCGATGCAGACGGGGACCCACGTTGGAGCACCGGACTGAGCCCCCCAAGATCCAAATGAGGAGCAGAAGGAGGAAGAAAATGACAAAGGACTGCGAGGGATGCTGTCACCCACTGATACAAGGGGTCGGATCTAATGAGAGTTTACCAAGGCCAGTTGGACTGGAACTGAACGAGCATGTGATCCAACCAGATTCTCTGAATGTGGTCAGATTCTCTGAATGTGGCTGGCCTGGAGTCTTTCTGAGAAGCCATTGACAATGACACTGGGACTGGTTTCCTCTGCATGTGCTGGATTTTTGGGATCCAGTCTGTTTGGATGCTCACCTTCCTGGACCTGGAGGGAGGGGGGAGGAACTTGAACTTCCCACGGGGCAGGAGACCCTGACTGCCCTTAGGGACAAAGAGGGAGGAGGAGAGGGAGGGGGGAGTGGGAGGGTGTTGGGAAGAGGGGCGTAGGTGGAAAGTTTTATAATTTAATAAAATTACTTTAAAAAAATAGTTATTAAGACATCCTTGGGTATTTATTCCAGGGAATCCATGTCAGTGTACTTGGGGCATTTTCTCCATTTCCTATAATGAAAAGCCATGAAGTTGTTCCCCGGGGTGCTGTTTCTTTCTTTCTTCTTCTTTTTTTCTTTTTTTCTTTTTTTTTTTTTAGTATTGTTCATTTTTCTCAACCCTGGCCATTTCATAGGTTTCATAATTCCGGCTACCTACACTGTGTATATCTGTTATTTTGGAACTGTTGTCATTGTGTTGTGAACAACATAGCAGTGTTTGGGAACCGGAAGGTAGGCTAAGTGTGAACGTTGCATAGAAATGGGTTGAGTTTCTTAATATTGTCAAGACAGCTTGGAATTTGGAAGACAGTTTGTCCTTCCCAATGTTTCTGCTAGCTGGCCTTACTGGCTTGACTATTCGAAAATACTAACTCAGCATCTTGCACCATTTAGCTTGTTTAAAACTCTGTGTCTCCTCTTACATATACAGGTTTAAAAATGTTTCCGGCTAAAAATTGTGGGTTTGAATAGCATTCTTGAAGCTTTAACTTTAGTTTCAGCAAACCTAGGTTTGGTCAAATTCTCATTTTATATTTTATGATTTCGTTGATTTTAATCACACTTACTTTAGCTATTTCAGCCTGCCTTTGACTAGGAATTAACCTTCTCTCACCCTTCCCTGGATCTTCCTCAGGTGTGCTGCCCAAGGCTCAGGTATGTTGACCACCAGGTATCCAGAAAGCCTTCTTACAGCAAGGATGACACACTGATGGCTCTGTCCTCTGTAGCTTCGCCACACAAGGGGCATGCTTTCGCTGCAGTTCCTTCAGAGTCCACAGGATGGTGGCCTTGTCTCCACAAACCAGATTTCAAGTCCTGTGTTAGGACTTTATTGGACTCAGTTTCAAGTTTGGCTCTCAAAGCAGCTGTCAGCTTGTCAAAGTTCCTTGAAATGGGAGCTTATGGGCCTGGGCTCCCTCCACCACCTGTGGCTGTGATGCAGGCATTGTGAGTTGCCGGGTGCTTGCAGTGAGCAGAAGAATATCCAATGACTTTCTGACTTTCTTCTTCTTCTTCTTCTTCTTCTTCTTCTTCTTCTTCTTCTTCTTCTTCTTCTTCTTCTTCTTCTTCTTCTTCCTCTTCTTCTAATGTATACTAGTGTGTTTTGTTTCTGAGTTTTACTTTTCTATTGGTTTATTTTAGTCCAGTTGAAATTTTGAGGATGGTAGATAAAAATTCACAGCGAGGACTTAAGTAAGAAATAACATTCTGTTCTGTTTGTTCATTGTCCTCTTAATCATTTGCCTCAAGAGTATTGTTTTCCAACATAGAAGCCAACGTGTGGATTCTGAGTACCTAAGGCCAATTCCAAATTGATATCTATGTGAAGTGAAAACACATGTGAGGTTTCAAAAATCCAATACCAAAGGCATAATGCAAAAAGTTTTTTATGCTCTGATTGACACAAAAATGTTTTTAATATCTTAAGTTGAAATATTTTATTACATCTGATTTTGTTTGTTATTTCTTAATAATATTTACCAGAAATTTTGAAATTGCATGTAATTTTTTTCCAGTTCACAAGAGTGCTGTCGTACTGAGTTTTTGTTGAAGAAATCTAGATAGCGCTTATTGAGCACCAAGAGAGAGTTCTAGTATTTCATCATGACAGTTCCTCATTCCCTGATAACTTAGCAGGTTAGTTGTCAAGCCTTCCCTGGAATCTGGATCCTAGGGAAGCAGGTGAGACTTTGATGTGACTATGGCTTGGGTAGATCTTACAGGGTTCTAAAGAAGAACTGAGTAATTGCACTAGACCATCAGAATAACAGGCGACTAAATGAAGCATACTCTCTTCCTATAGATGTGCTGATTTAAAAAACATACTATAGATTGTAATTTTATATGTATTTTTCCTTTCTTTTTCTTTTCCTATCCATCCCATTATGTGAGAGATATGGGGGCTCAACAAGAGAAGACGGAGGAGCACCACACTCCGTCATAGCCTAAAACTGTATTGACGGACCAGAGGGCAGCACGCTCAATGTGATAATCAGTACACGAATGCCAGTCAACAGAATCTGGGGGCTAGGGCACAGATAGCCATTTATCTAAATGATGTAAAATTCGAAGCATGATTTGACTCTTCTGGAGGCATTTGCTGTGTTACAAAATCAATACATATTAGGTGCACTCTCTACTGGAGTGCCAACAGGTTCTTCCCACCGCTACTTAAATGCCCCGTTTTTATTTTTGCAATGATAAATCATTGTTTCAAATAAACATGTTGTTTTAGGGTGAAAACGGGACATCAGAATGCATTAGTAACCAGAAGACTTTGGTGGGCTTGTGAATGGTAAATACCTATGGAAGATTGGTGCCACAGTTCATGAAGAAATTAAAATTTGAGAGAGTTAATTAAGTTATCACTTCACTTAAATATTCACATACAGTTGCTCTTTCCCCTTCATGTGTGCTCATCCTATGTTGTATGTTAGAAATAAAGCAAAGAAGAAAAGGGAGTCACAGACTCTCCCATTGCAAAATGGTCTTTATTCAAAGGTTTCCACTTGCCTATTGCTAATAAGAAATTAATTTCCATATAAAAGGCCATTTGTTGGCTTCACGTTTTACTTCTTCTAAAAACAGATTTATATGTGAAGGCATTGTACACGTGGGTGCTTGTAGGGGCCAGAAGATGGCTTTGGGTCCCCTGGACTGGAGATCCACGAGATTATGAGCCACCCATGTGAGCACTGGGAAGAGCTCTCTTAGCTGCTGAGTCATTTCTCCTGCCCAAACTTCCCTTCACCTGGCTTTGTGCTCAGGCTTCGTGCTCTATTTTGTTAAGCTACCACCACTGTGTCTGGATACATATGTGCTCAATTGCTGGAAACGTCCAAAAGATTATTTACCATTAAAGCCTACGAAAATGATTGAACTTCTGAATGATTGCAAATTCTCATCACTGGTTTAGAAACTGCATGTGGCTTAGTTTACACAGGAATTTTATGTGTCCCTTGATATGTAAGCTCTTCAAGGACATTTTATCTACTTTGTTTAATGCTCTACCCCAAGATTGAGAAGAGTCCCTGGCATACAGTAGGTATACAAAAAATACATAAATAAATATATGAATAAATGGTAATATTAGATTAAAGTGATCGTTATACCTGAACTCTAAGAATCAGACTTCACAGCTACGTCACATGTTTGGACTAGGCCAATGCATAGACCTTTCAGGATTTCTGAAGCACAGTCAGAAGGGAAGCTGAGGCCCCACATCCATTTTTTCTGTAGAACGGTCGGATGTCTGGAATTGTTCCCAGCAAAGTGGATAGCCTGGTTTCTGTGAGAACAATGGTGCTGAGGGTTACGCAGTTGCATGAAATTACCCAAGACAAGGAAAGCATGAGCACCTCAGTGAGAGCCACAGCAAAATCAGTGGCGTGGCAGGAACGGTCTCACCGGCAGAGGCTTGGAGTATCGAATGTTTGCTTTCTAAGGCGCTAACGAGGGATAGCCTAATGAAGGCCCGCTCAGTCTACATAGGTAGAAAGATCTGGGTTTGGTGAACACAGGAACGACTGAAATGATTCAATTACCAAGTGGAGTGATTAGTTAGCTGAACAAGGAACGCAGTGGCACAAGGCCCAGCTGTGTCAGGTAAAGGGGTATATGTCATAATGACAGGGCCGAGGAATTCAAATCAGCCAGCAATGGAAAGTAAAAGGCAGTTGCAGGAGAAGATTAACAGCGTAGCACCTCCCCGGAACCTTGATTATAGACTATTCGACTCTCAGAAATGAACGCGTATTGTGTAGGGCACCAAGACTATAATAATTTATTGCTGCAGCCTGAGCAAAGTGGGCAACAGAGGTCACCCTTTGTTCTTTGAGACAGTCCAAAGTAGAGAGGCAGGTGGCCTAATCACTTGACAATATGTCAGGATGCTCCTCAAAGAGAAAGAAAATACATTTTAAGCCATACAATTCAACTTTATTTCTTGCATAGGAAAAACTTCAGGAGTTTTGTCTAGAAAATCCAGAGGATAAATTCACTTTATGCGAGTTCTATCCAACTAATCAAAATATTGATAGAAGCATCAAGTTTCTTGTGTATACAATGCCCAGACATTTTATTTCTTAGTAATACCAGCTGAAGCCAATATGTATCAGAGGATCATATAAAATGTTTCTGCTACACAACAAGGTGAAAGAGAAGAATAGATCTTTTTTTTTCTACACGTTCTTCATCTCTGGCCTCTAAAATTTATCTACTCTAATGTGGCCTACAGTCAGCAAGAGCATAGTCAGGTACTTCAAGATGACTCTTGCTTCGTTCACATGCTCTCCGTGGACTCCACGGTACTGTAAGGACTGCCGTTCCAGTTTAGAAGGTTTTCTATAGAAACCTCATTCCCTTCCTGACTTACCACCTTAAGGTCATTCTCTTCCCTCCAATCTCATACAGTGTAAAGGGAGGCTTCTTTCAAGAAGTTGTTATAGTTTCTTTCACTGTCCCCTGGCTGGGAATGAGGTTTCCTGGTGGTTTAATTTTGCTGTGCCTCCTCCTTGAGTTTAGTTCTATCCATCACGATGGTATCAGAGTAAAGAACCACATATTACTGTGAAAATGAGCTATGTTACTATAAAGCAGACGATGCTTTCACTAATTCAATTCAGAACACTGTCTACTCTGAGAGTTTTCATGACCTGATATCAACTGGAGGAACTTTGGAAACAGGTACAAAATACAAAAGTATCACTTGGGAAGGTCAGGCTGTACACTAGAAATTATCTCACTGAGCAACATGACATCGGCTAGTGTTCTTTGGCTCACAGATCCCCAGTTGGCACAAAGAATGAATTGGCATAATAATTTTAGTCAACCATGACAGAGTGGACTCGCATTGAGCATGCTGTAGAGCTGAAATTTAAAATCGTAGTCTCTGTGAATTAATTCGTAGAGATGAAATTAACTGTATTTGGGGCTCAGTTGATTGTTGTTTTGTTTTGTTTTAAACTTTTTTGGCTCTTTTCTCTTTATCTCTTACGGGGCCCACCACCCAGCTCCCAAATAAATTACACAAAGGCTTATTCTTTCTTATGAATGCCCAGCCTTAGCTTGACTTGTTTCTTGCCAGCTTTTCTAACTTAAATTATCCTGTCTACCTTTTGCCTTTTACCTTTCTCTATTTTTTGTATATCTTTTCTTTCCTTTCTATTCCGTGCCTGGCTGTGTGCTTTCGTGGCTGGCCCCTTCTTTTCTCACTCTTGATCTTCTCTTCCCAGATTTCTCCTCCAATTTATTCTGTCTGCCAGCCCCGCCTAGTCTTTCTCCTGCCTAGCTATTGGCCATTCAGTTCTTTATTAGACCAATCAGGTGTTTCAGGCAGGCAAAGTAACACAACTTCACAGGGTTAAACAAATGCAACATAAAGAATGCAACACATCTTTGCATCATTAAACAACTATTCCACAACATAATCAACTATTAACACACTTTAAAATAATATTCTACAACATTTGATGCTGACAGTAACATGGCATTGCTTTTCTTCTTATGTGGAGACCTAAACATGACAAGAGTAGCCTTAAGGTTGGTAATGTCGAGCCAGACAATACAAATACAAACACCCCTCTCTAAATATGTTCACACTTAGATTGCCCTGTGGGTAGCTGCTGTCCCTCTTCCCCTATGCCAACCATCCTTTCTCATTCTTTGCTCCCAGCTCTGAAGTTAGCCATTTGGATTAGTTACCTTTCTTGCTGTGACCAAATTCCTGATAAATGCAACTGTAGGAAGGAAGGGATTACTTTAGTTTACAGTTTAGTAAGAGGTGGAGTCTCACTGCAGCAGGAGGCTAAGGCAGCTAGTTACACTGAGTCTGTGGTGGGGGAGCAGATGGGGATGAATGTGGGTTCTCAGGTCTCAGTTCTTTGACTTTTCTAGTCTGGTTCCTCAGTCCACCGTGTGGTGCTGATCATTTTCAGGGTGGGGACTTGCCTCTTCAGCTAAACTTTTTAGGAAGCCTGAAGAGATACACCTTGTTGCAGGTCCCTTTAGTTCCAGGAAGATGACAATGAAGACTCCTCATCACACCATCTCTTTTCCTCTCCCAACTCCTAGTATCTAAGGTCTCGTCTGTGTTTGAAAGCTTTGCGAAAGAAGTCTTATTCCTTTTAATCAGTTCTTTTAATCTAAGAGCCACTGTTCTTTTTAAATGAACTTTACATGTATCCTCTGGGACACTGATTTTATGATCACTTTTATAAAGCAATCTCATCTTAAAGCGTATTTGTTAATGTTTCGAAGCTATAAGTGCATTTTTGTCTTTTAATATGATGTATTAATTGTATATCAAAATAAATGTATCATATATAACATGTGCTGTGCTTGGATCTGTATTATATATGTAATGTGTGCTATATGTCAATATGATGTATATGATGTGTAAGTATATAGTATGTGATGTATATATGATTTGTATGTGTATGTATGTATGTGTATATGTGTATATATGATATATTCATAATGTGTAGAATGAGGCAAAGCACAAAAACCAAAAATATATACTGCAATTATTTTTTCTAATTAAATAAAAAAATACATTTGCCAAATCAATAGCTGTCTACAGCATAGCAGAGGCATCATTAACCAGTCCTTCCAATGGTACCAGGACTGGCACAACTTCTTTATATGGAGGCCTTTGAAGTATGCATTAGCTTTGCATTGGTGGTCTTTATTACCAACTCAACTCCAAGGGGTCCTTTGCTTTTTTAATTAAACATATTGATTTCATTGGAATGGCAGCTTCAAGAGTTCCTTTTGATAGCTTTTTCTTTCCACCAATGGCCCAGCCTGTCAGATATTCAAATTACTAAGCATATACATTCCAGTTAAACATTCTGGAACTAAGACTATTTGGGGATGACAGGGTCTGTAGACAGGATTGACCATCTGTGACCTGGATGTTCTCTAGGGCACATTTCTTACTTGTTCCTGCAGACCTCCACTTCTGCAGACAGTCATGATGGTATTTGGCATCGTCTCCACACAGTAGGTATCCTTTCTCTAGTAGACAGTAGCCAGCAAATGTCCAGAGACACACTTGGGGAAGGGCCAAAGAGACCACTGTCATATTTCATTGCCATACTGTGTCAAGGACTTTCCCTTTATTGAATTCAACATCTTTCCAGTAATTTGGTTGTAAATATATATAGCTTGAAATTAAAACCTGAGCAGCAAATTATAGCTATTTTAGGGGACAAACACCAGGCTCTCCTTCTGTCTCCACTTTTCCCTAGCTCTAAATATCCAGGGTCATAGTCACCAGTTGCTTTGTCCACTGCTCTGTTTTCGTGTCTAACTAGGATAACTGATCTAAGGGTTCCACTAACCATTTCTAAATTATCTGACAGTCCAGTCTATTTGGCCATCCTTCAGCTCCCATGATTGCTAAGGTAATTGAAGTTCTTTAAATTGAGCACTTTTAAAGATCAGTGCTCACTGAATTCCTTACTGAATTATCCTTACCCTTCAGGCAGTGGTTTCCTGGTGACCCAGTGGTCTTAGGCAATAGTGTGTCCTTGGACTAACAGGGCAGCAAGATCATCTCAGGAGTTTTAGGTTTTCAGATTGACTACTCCCCTACGATTGATGATGTTTTGCTTTAACCTCTGATTCGAACTCTCCAGACTTTTTACCTAGCTCTAAAACTCCTTGTTTTCTGTGGTCTTCTAAAAACACAAAACATATTCTTCTTTATCAGGTGTTAAATTTATATTCTTTATAACTGAAAATCTTATTAGTGAATTATTTTGACCACCATTGGAGCACAGTACCATATAAAGACTATTGTTTCTAGCCACACAATATGCCCTAAGAATGACACACAGAATGCAAGATCCAGTTAAAATTTCCATTTCTCTCCAAATAATTTGTTTGTATAGGAATGTTCCACACACCATTTGTGACATACTTATACTAAAATGCTCACTCATTAATTGAAATTTACCTGTGAATCTTGCATTTTTTTTCTTTATTCTTCTAGCTCCTTACATGTTCTAGAATACACTGCTGACACTACACAGAGGTACTACTCAGCTTCTCAAAGTTTAGCTTTGCTCTTTAAAAAGGTTTTTCCATCTTGTGCTGTTCTACACACCTCCAGGCAGTGTTCCTATGTTGGGTCCAGTGGATCCTGTGGTCATTTATCTATTAAAACTAAGTGGGTTTTCATTGTTGTTGTTGCTGTTTATTTGTTTGTGTCTTTTGCTGTGAGATGTGTCCTAAATTTAATAGACTAGTTCTTAGGTCAGCAATAAATGGAACACTCTCTGAGCCAATACATAAAAGGGTAGCATAGAAGATGAATGCACATCTAAAGTGTGAAGTCATTTACATACTAATAGCTTGGCAATATTCTCTAGAATATTTCATTCAGGTTCAATCAGAGTGTAGATTTCAGCATTGCTCTATATGTATTCATGGGGAAAAATACATGGAAGAAAGTATAAAAATGTACTATGAATTACCTCAAGAAACTTTTCCTGAGTTATTAAATATTTCTTAACATGCTTTTATATTATTAAATTCATATAAAAGAAATGAAAAGAGACACTTCATTGTAACTCTAATTCATGTTTGCAGCTCTTGATATGTAGTTTATTTTGTTCTCCTAGGCTACAATTATTGCATTAACCTAATGAAACACTAATAATTGCTATTTAATATAATAAAAGTTCCAAGGCTCCTGTTTCATCGTTGATGCAGAACTCTGTGACTTAGCTAGGGGAAAGCATATTTATTTTCATACAGCACTGATGGAGCTAAAATAGCCAGTTTTCTCCCTTGTAAGGAAGACTGATAAACCACAGTAGCATGCACAGTACTTGTGGACTTGTCATTGATTGAAATGACAGTTTCCTCCCACAGTAGACGAGTACCATTACAACGCACTGCCTCTCTCGGTAGCTCGCCTTACTTAATTTGTTAATAACGAGACAGAGATTTTCTAAACAAAAATTTTGTTTTCTCAGTATAAAGATAGTAGTACTTTAATATAATTGGAGTCATTAATAATCAAATCTATCTTTAATTTAATAGGCAGTATTCTGTTAAGGACATACGTTACTCCAGATAGTCAAAGAGGTTTATAAAATAAACAAAAAATGTTAGGAATATTTTTTCTGCATTAGATTCTGTCTTTAGTCTTCTTCACTCTTTTGTATATCCCTACAGCCTCTAAGTTGGCCCATCTATTAGTTTTCACCAGGAGGCTCGAGAATTTGGTGCCAAAGGCAATTGCTAATACTTTATGAATGAGTAAGATTTTGTACTTCGCGTCCTTTTCCCTCTGTGTGTTCACTCTCTTTCATCCATTTTGATTCTATGAAAATGAACTCCCCTTCCTCAGCGACCACTTGAAAATAAAGGGGGCTGGCTTCAGAAGGTTGCATCTAGAAACAAAGGTTATGTGTTCACGAGAGATTCTAAAGAAAGGAAGAAGGTATTTGAAGACGAAACAGCTGCAGAGGGTAAGACCAGCGCAGTAGGAAGAACTGATAACAGCGTGGAGAACACGTGAACGGAGCTCAGACTGCCTGACCTTGGGAGTCCCAGGAAGAAATGAAAACGTGTGTTGAAATGTGACATAGTGAACTAGGAAACCACAGTTGTACAGTCAAGCAGAATGTGGAGTCCTGGCCTGGAGAACGGGATTGCACCACATCGCTCTGTGCAGCTCTGGCAAGGTATTCAAGCAAGGCTGCACGCAGGGTGGTGATGGTGTGCCAGGGTGCTGATGAAGATGGTCAGGGAGGGGAAACCAAACCCTTGTTTTAAAGAGACTGCACTTCTGGGATGACTACAAACTAATTAGCTGAGGACGGGAGACATTTTGAAGTAAATTCAAGACTTTATCTCTGGTATCAAAGCCCAGGTCTTGTTCTTGGTCCTAGGTTTGAGGTGTATACGAGAGAAACAAAATAAATGTGATCCGAACGTTTGTTATTTTACCAGATGGTACTAAATAACGGAGCACAAAGTGGTTAGTGAAGGCTACAATGGGATTTGATCTGTGGAGGGGGATGTGGGCAGTGAACCTCACTGGTTAGGTGAGAGCATCCATTCCCCTCTTCGGGAAGCCATCACTCTCTATGACACCAGGTCTCTGACGCCTGAGGTACCAGGTTATTGTGAAGTCGGATCTCTTGAGATCAGAAGAAAGCAGTATTGCAGCAATAACAGAAGAGGGAAAAATCAAGAGAGAAAATAATTGGGCAGCCAGAAGCAAATACGAGGCAGATCCAAATGACCTTTTTTATTTCTAGGTTGAAAAAATTTCCCTGATTTGCTAAATTAATTCCCACTTTAACTATTTCATTGATCAAGCTGATGGTATAAGCCACTTCCAGGTGGCAAACTAAAATTCCGTCTGTGGAAATGCTGTCTTTTACTTGGGATGCTCCTCAAACTACAGATGACTCTTTATTGCCCACCAACCACCTTTCTTTGCATTCAACTTGAATATAGTTGGAACTCATGCAAATGCATAACTTCTAAAATTTCTTTTAAAAATCTAATATTTCAATCAATTAAAATGCATATCATCTTAATGCATTCTGACATTCCCTTTGTGTTTCTGAGAAGTGAATCCCTCTTTGGAGAATTCTTTCCCTTCATTTCCGCGTGATTCTGATAGGCCGTCAATAAGAGGACCACAAGCTTTAACAATAAAGGAACTATTTGACCCTTACTAAAGAGCATCCCACACCAAGACTTGAATTGATTGGAATTAATCATGTTAATAGTTATTAATATGTTTGATCCTGCATCTTTCAGAATTCTCGTTCCTCTAGCCTTCTATAACTCAGTTCCCTGAGCTGCTGAATAAAGTTCTAAGAAAAATTTTCTCTCTCACACACAGCTTTAAAATAGAAGCTTTTATTATCTGTGACTAACGAATACTGACTTTTGCAGAATCTGGTGCTTACAGACCTCCAGGGACCACTGGAGTATGGAGAATTTATTATTGTGCTAAGGTCATAAAAAATGAGATCAACATTACTCTTAGACTAGTAATATATATTGGAGAATTCTGGGATGCCTGGGTTATTGAGAATGGAATTTATAAGAATATGGAAGAATTATACATTTAATGCTAATTTTTTTACCTTCAGAGCCTTCCTGTGACCATACCTAAGGATCTCTTTTGACTAGTTGCCATGCAACATTGATTAATGAGTCAAAATGAGAAATGTATCATGCAGCTTATTAAATTAGACTAGGCCAACTGAGGGTGTTCTCTGTCCCGCGCTACCGTCTCGCCAGCAAGAACCACGCGGGACACATAGGATCCTTCTGCAGTAAAGCTTTATGTCTCTTGGGAGCTAGAGCATAAGCCACATGGCGGAGACCCAGATAAGATGGAACCCATCCCTTATAAAGGAAACAGATCCTGCTCTGGACGTGTCTCTCCTGGATTGGTCAACTGCTCCCAGTCCCAGGTGAAACCTTGGGAGTAGTGGAAAATACCAACACATGTGAGCTTTCTAGCTCACCTGGCGGTGCAGCGCCATCTATGGTGGAGAGTGTGGTTGCGGCCCTCTACATCTCCCCCTAATTTTACTTCTTTGCAGAAAGGCAACTCCCTAGGAAGGTAAAGATAGAGGTCGCACTTCCCAAAATGAAAACATTAAAATGGGCTTACACGGAATCTGTTCCTAGGCTCATGACACCTGGAACCTATCCGGCCTGCCCTCTGCCAATTTTCTGGGAAAGGGAATATACGGCAGGAAACCCTTAAGCAGAGCGACTTATCTCTCAGAGAGGGCCATTCTCTGTGCGATGCTCTTCAGCTCGACAACCTTCAGGGCTAGCTAAGCCAAGCACTCCACCCTGTGCAATGGACCATTGTCCTAGGGGTGCAGGAGCTGGTTGGCTTAAACCTTACTGCTTTAACATAAATAACCACATATCAGTAGAGGCCCCCTGTTCCAGGGCAGCCAGCGCTGTGCAAAAACCACTTTGTCCCTACGATTTTGGGATTTGAGTCAGCAGACCATCCAGAGGAAAAAACACTAATCCATAGCATAGGACTGTTCCAAAACACTCCCACCCCCACCCATTCTTTGAAGTAGGGGATGAAGGACACGATCCAGGACTGGAATCCTTTGGCCAGGCTTATGTCCACTCGCGTGGAGTTGATTGTCACGATGGACCATCTCAAGGAGGACAGCAAATCATCAAAATTCTCCTGCAAGATACAAAGACAATTCTCGGGACAAGTTAGCCACTTTTATAAAGTTCTCATATGGTACACTGGTCACACATAAGGCTGGAGTTTTCCATTCACAGCCCAATTGGGCAAGCTGTCATAAGATATCCACCTGTTCTTGTACTAGGTTAATTATTTGATTAAGAACCATTATTTCACCTCTAATAGATGTATCTATGGTAGCCTGCTGATCTAGGGCTGTAGCCACTGTGGTAGATAACTGATTGAGGGTCTTTGTTTTTCATGGTATAGGCCGTGCTGTCCCAGTGGCGCCTAGGAAAAACCCAGGCCCTGTTTGTTGATATAAGGTTTAAGATTTATTGGCTCCCGTATTCCTTGCCAGTACGGTGGCCTCGGGCTCCAGAGCCCGCCCGTCATCCAAGGGCTGTGTGCGGCCCTGGACCTGCTCGCTGCGCGGCTCCCCGTGTCCCGCTGTGCGGCTCCGCCTGTCCCAGGCCAGGAAGTGGCGGCTCCACCCCCAGGCGCCCCTGCCTTCCCCGCGGGGCTAGCCTAGTTCTCTGAGGCTGTGTTGGTGGCGGAGTGTGGCGGGAGCCGACACTCAGACCGTGGCGGCACAGGCAGCAACATCTCAAGGTCCGCGCCAGAGCCGCTGCGGCTCAAGGGGCCAATGGGAGAGGCGGCGAACAGGGCCGCTTTCCTACTAGCCAACTCTCAACACCTGTGCCACAGCAAAAGCAGCTGTAAACAAACTCTCACAGACCCAGCCAACGACCCAATCACTTTAAAAATCTAAGGGCTTTTTGCATCTACCTCCCTGTGGATCCTGAAACATTAGATTTAAAACCAAATAGTTGTAAGCTGCCATGTGGTCACTGGGGAATTGAACTCACGACCCTTGGAAGAGCAGGCAGCATTCTTAACCCCTATACTATCTCTTCAGTTCCTTATTCAGATGGAAAATCTCTCGGGCTAGTAGCCAGCATTGTTCGCCCCGCCCGTTGCCCCAGGCTATGCCTTTGTTACCTAGGATCAGCACAGCTCAGCTCAGCCAAGCGGAACAGAAGCCACTCCAGCCTCAGAGCCCCTCACAGTTTCAGGCACATTGCAAGCCTTCTGACCTGGCAGCTTGTGGCACCGTTCTCATTCTCGGTACTGCTGTGATACCCTCCAGGCCAGGCACCAACTGAGCCTGTGCAATGTGCTCCCCACCATAGCCACAGAGCAAAGCTCCGCTCCAGCCGCCCTCCAGCCCCAGCTGCACCCACTCCGAGCCCAAACCGGTGCACGGAGCAAAGCGGAACTCAGAGAAGCAGGCTTGCTGCTCTGCAAGGACCTCATTTAATCTTTTAGGGAATTTGGGCGTCGTTTAGTCTCTTTGGCTGCTTCCTGCTGTTATTGGGCCGCTGCATTTTAGGGGTATACATTACAACATTTCAGGAGGTCTCGGTGATTCAAACCACGTAAATCCCAAGTACACCCTTAGGCTCTCCCCCTCCGTGGAGATGAAAACAGAACCTCCCTCCCAAAACACCACATCCTCAGCAGTCTCCAAGTTCAAATATCCCTCTCCCATCCAGTACACAAAAGACAACATGAACAACACAACATAAAGCTTTTGACCCTGCAAATCAGCCCTCTCCCCCATCCTCACTCTCTTTTAAAATCACTGGGGGGTCCTTTTTAACTTATTTTCTTTTCTGTCTCCCCCATTCTTTACCGGAGGGTCCTTTTTAACTTATCTGGGTGCGCGCACAACCTCCCACTGCTGCTCAGTTTCTGATATGCTCTCTGGACTTTAGAGCGTACCTTTCTGAGCACGCATGCCTGCAGTTCTGAATCCTCCTTGTGTCCAAGGGGTCTCCGGTGGTGCAAAGTTCTTCTTTTTCTTCCCGGGTATCAGCACCAGATGTCCCGCGCTACCGTCTCGCCAGCAAGAACCACGCGGGACACATAGGATCCTTCTGCAGTAAAGCTTTATGTCTCTTGGGAGCTAGAGCATAAGCCACATGGCGGAGACCCAGATAAGATGGAACCCATCCCTTATAAAGGAAACAGATCCTGCTCTGGATGTGTCTCTCCTGGATTGGTCAACTGCTCCCAGTCCCAGGTGAAACCTTGGGAGTAGTGGAAAATACCAACACATGTGAGCTTTCTAGCTCACCTGGCGGTGCAGCGCCATCTATGGTGGAGAGTGTGGTTGCGGCCCTCTACAGTTCTCCACCTATCTTATATGAATTTTGAGGAAAATATTGGGCATGAGATTCCAGGTTTATAATTGAGCATTTGAAACCCTCAAGCAAATCCCAACTTCGAAGTCTCTTGCCCTTGTTCATCTTCTGTTTCCTTTGCTTGGGGAAATGGGGTCCCTCACAAGAGAACCAAACGACTCTTTCAGTCTTGGACGTCATTGGTACACAACTCATTATCCTTGTTTTCTAACCTCTTGGACCTTCTCCTTTTGCTTACATTGCTTTATCTACTGATTCCTCACTTCTCCTGGAATTTTCTGGAAACTCCCATCTAAGAACTTTTGCGCTGACTGCCCTTTGTCTTTGCTCAATTCCGTCTCAAGGTCATGGTGAGATTTGGTCACCTCTCTAGGTTGTTCCCTTGACTAGCAAGTCTGCCTTCTTCTTCTCTATTTACTCTACTTTCTCTCTCTCTCTCTCTCTTTCTCTTTCTCTCTCTCTCTCTCTCTCTCTCTCTCTCTCTATATATATATATATATATATATATATACATATATATATATCCACTTCATCCAAGAATTTGCCCCCAGTAGCCTATGATTCTAGATTAACTCTCTTATATAGTTCTGTCCTTAAAATATGGGCTTCTCTTTTGAGTCCTTTCATTTAACCATTCTATTTTGGCTTAAAAGGTGGTCAGATCCTGGGTTGAAGCCTATGAAAGCTTGGTGGTTTTCAGTTTTGAACTTCGAAGTGCTTTGTGAGGCCATGTAAAAAGACTGGTCATCTTGATGGACATGCTTTTTGGAAAAAATGATGTATGGAAAATATGAAGTACTGAAACCACCTCCACATCCAGTATCAGACTTCAATAGTCTGTCTCTTTCTGTAAGAAGTCACATGAATGTGACTCAGATTAGCATCATGTGGCACAAAGTCTCATGGAACAATGGGGAAAATCATGATGTGAGACGACAAGACACGACCACACCTTGACACATCCATTTTATGCTGTGCAGCATCATTCAGTGTGCCTTTCCCCCATAGGAGTATCAATTTCCTGAACACCAAGATGTCATTTTGTTCTTTGTTGAACTCCCAACATCTGTAACAGTGCTGAACATGTCCTAACAATGTGGAACAAATGAACGCATGAATTATTATTAATGAATATAAGTTAGGGTAGCCTATGGGGAGAAATGTATGATCCATGCTTAGAAGCAGAAGCACACCCAAGAAGATTTTCAAGAATTAATCTGTATAGTTAACCAATATTCTTATTTGCTCAAAAAGACTTTGGAAGCACACTTCTTAAAAGAAAATGATCTCATTTTGAACTTGGCTAGATTTCTCGGCTGGGATGTGCTTATTGAAAAGTGTGAATTCAACTTTACACCTAAGGTTAAGTTTCTTTATTAAATGATTGAAAACTCTGGTTAAATGCCACTCAAAGCAATTGATTTAGCTTGTTATACATCTTTTAATTGGAGAGGGAAGGACTCAAACATTTCAAACATTAGAGGATAAATCAGGGCGGTAGCATGAACCCAGCCCTCTTTCCTTCTAATGCTCAAAATAGCTATTTTATTTTATCTCTTTTGATCCTGGTTATAAGATTGGTAAACTTCTAATATAAACTAGTAAGAAATGCAATTATAACCTTTTCTCTTGTCATCTAGACTACTTGAAATCTAGAATTCTGGAAAAGCCACAAAGGCTTAGATTAATACAAGCTGAGCAGGAAAAGAAGAACTTCCATTTCTCAGGCGAAGGGAAGGCAAGCTGCTTGCTGAGATAGCTCACCTCCTAACCTGAAACAGAGGTCACACAATGAAAGTTTCCCTTTGCTTGTTAAAAATAGTCCTTCATTTCATGGAGCATGGAGAATGCCAACACTTTGTGTGATTCAAGGGGTTGCCAATCCCTCAACCCCTATATACTATAATTGTCTAAAACATTTCTAAAATCAAGCTGATATGAGTTCACAATTTGAACAGAACATGTATCCTTGGCATATGGTACACCATGGGAGTTAGATGTGCAAATCAAAAGATGTTTGTGGGAAATGAGGGCAGCCTGACAGCACTCAACAGACCTTATCTATCACACGTGCCCAGAGTTAAGAGATCTAGAGTTCTCCTCCATAGGGCAAATTAGATAATTCTTTTGAAAACCTTTACTTCTTACTATATGAACTCTCAATGTTTCACTGATATGTCCTCCTCATACACAAACTGTATATTTTCCAAAGAGTGTTTTTGAATAATACTAATTCATTATCATTAGGTAGAACATACTTGACTTGGTGAGCACCATGATAGATAATTGATAGGTAGGTAGGTAGGTAGGTAGGTAGGTAGACAGACAGACAGACAGACAGACAGACAGACAGACAGACAGATAGATAGATAGCACATCTATCTGTTCCCTTTACTTGATTGCCATGTTGTTTCTTCTTCTCTCTAGAATGCAGTCCAGTACTACATACTTAGACATAATACTCAATTTGTGATGTTGGCAACTTTTAAACACGGGTCCAGTAATTCTGAGCCCCTGAAAATAAGATTAATGTCCACATATCTGCTGGTAATACTGTTTCTTGGGAATGAAAATGACAATATACGAACAATTGTTGATCATATGTTCAAGTTTCCGTTCATTTTTTCATAGTTAATTTTCATGAGCCCTCAAGACCTGGAATTTGTGACAACATTTGTCCTATAGTAGATAATAGATTAGATATTTTATATACCTGACATTAGAGAGATAGCTTGTTATATTACAATTCATTTGTGTTTTAATGTCAACTTGTGCAGCACTTGGAGAGTCCCATCTTCCCTGTTTACTTGTATCTTCAGTGACAATTCAAACAGTTTCCTCGTGGAAAGGTGGAGCCTTGCTCGCTATGAGCAGATCCCACACTTGTCCACTGATGCACTGACATGTAAGTACCAGGAAGCTTGCTGTGGGGAATTCAAGGTAAGCCCCAATAGAAGATTCAAAGATATGCATTTGCATCTGAGAGAATCCTCTGTTTCAGCTGCAGGCCTACCACACATCGGCTGTCACACTCAGAGGAGCAGCAGATCAAGAGGATATTTCATAAAGGGTCACAATGTAACCAAAGGCAACCTTTGTTTCTCCTATGTATGAAGAAAGAGGAAGGGAGGGAAGAAGGGCAGTGGAAAAGGACTGAGGTAAACACAAATAGACAGAGAAAGAGAGAGAGAGAGAGAGAGAGAGAGAGAGAGAGAGAGAGAGAGAGAGAGAGAGAGAGAGAGAGAAAGATCTAACAGGTGCCAAAAGCTTAATTCTAGAGGTACAGCTGAGATTTATGCCTTTTCATCCACTATTTTACTTATTTTTTTCCCTTGGGAAATGCTCAGAGATAAATTCGCTGTCATGTTCCTCTCCAACAGAAATAACAAGATGTGAAGTCGTTCATGTTTTTACAGTGACTCTCTTCAGACCAGGGGGTAACAGTATCAAATCTTCAGGATCACCTGGAAAGTTGCAGGATCTCCCTGCAACTTACTGAGCAGGGAGCCTCTCTGTGCCATGGGAAGTTGTATTTTTACCAGGGTTTAGGCAAAGCTGTGTTGTCTCTTCCCAAATATAGGGTGGAAATCACTTTAAGAGTTTGAGGAACTGAAGTTGGTTTCCTTACCTTTCTCTTCCCATCTTTCAGGAACAATGAACACTGAAATGTCACTGATAAAAATGGGGTCACTTGAGGAGAGGACACTTTCTCGACACTCTAGCCAGTGAGTGGCAGTCTGCTATTTTCTTATTTGTGAGCACCATTGGTTTGGTTAACCGTTTCAGACACCAGTTCAGTGCTTCTGTGCGCTTAACATCTTAAGATGTTCAAAGTTCTCAAGACTTACAGAGAGTTGAATGTCACACCAGGTGTGAGGGTGATTAAGATTGTGACCCCATTTTCTTCTCGCAGTGAATTGGGGAGTTGTTATAAATATGCTGAGAGACATAGTTGACACGGCAGGGAACCCTGCCTACTTAGATTCCAGCCTTGTCCTGTGGCTAACGGAGCACATCACGGTTATTTACAGGATTGCCTTTCCCTTGCGACATTCTGGTCTAGTTCACCTTAATTCATCTTTGATTCATGGCCGACTGCTTTGCTTGCGTGATGATGACTGATGGTGTTAGTCTGGAGTCTAACAAATGTGGCTGCAGAGTCTTTCATTTCCACTGTCAAAACCCCACTTGAGACACTGCCTTTCTATCCCTGCGTCCATCCATCCCCATGAGTACCTGTTCCTATTAAGGCCGGCACATAAAAGGACGACATTTTCTATCCGTGTTTCTGTCAGTTGGGCGTTACACGGCACTCTGATTTTATTAAGCACCAATATTTAAGATGCTTACAAGTTCATCCTTTTTAAATTCCCCACTGGCAGCTGGCTTTGACTTAGGGCTGAAATGGACGTTTCAGCTTCCCAAGCTCAGGTGGAGTCTTAGACAAGATGGCCTGCAAGGCTTAGCTGTGAATGCCTTTGGCTGCATGCCACAGCCAGGTGTGATTAGCTATTTTGTGGCTAGTCCACAATGTGCAGGGCTACAGTCTATGAAAATGGGGTAGACAGATATTTGCTCATCAAATTTGAATATCTTAGGATGGGTGATGACTCTGTCGAGACTTTGTACCATAGTCTGGAGCTTTCCAGTGTCTTTGTTTCTCTGAGAGGGAGAAACCTGGGCTTGTTTACTCAAGATTTACACTTTAATGTCAACTGAGGAAGGAACCCTCAATCTCTTTGGCATTTGCGGTATAGGACAGACTGCAAACTCTTGCTTCTGGAAACTGTCGGTTTATTTGCGTTTTGTCCGTATCAAGCTTACCCCGAACTCATTCAATAGATGAACCTTCCTCTCTTGCATTAAACACTAATTTGAAGCTTTATTGAAATTTGTTGAATTCCATCATGAATTACTCAACACTGATACAGTCAAGAATCTTTTATCTCAAATATTTGGAATGACGGATATCATATTTGAATTTTTAATTTTATAATTTGTCTACACACAATGAGGTGCCTAAGGAATGGGATCTGGCACTAAACACTGACTTGTTTCCTATGCGCCTTGTACACAGAATCCCAGGTAAGTTTATGCAATACTTCTGTGTTCTTGCATTTTGACTCTGAGTCTTCCTTGGGGGTCAAGGTTAGAATTTTCCATGTGTGAAGTCAGGTCTGTACACAAAACTGTTGGGTATTTAGCACACACCAGATTTGATGTTTAGGGGTGTTCAGCCTGTACACCTTACTAAAACACAAAAGAAAAAAAAGAAGGAAAAACACTTTAGTAACGTTTGTGCTTGTGAGGATTTTAACTAGCTTGCGTGATGGACTTTCACAGTATGGCTGACAAAGAGAGAATTACAATATGAAATTATTGCACACAAAGTACCTTTTATTCAGTATCACTTTGCTTTATTTTTCCTAGATTCTCTTTCCTCAGATGGAAAAATAATTTCATCAAGAAAACAAATGTTTCTGCCAAAGTGAAAGAATTCCATGTTTTAATGCTTTTAAAAAAAAAAAACAGAAATCACCGTGAACTACATTATTGTTTTGCCTTTCTCCTTCTCTCAATTTGTTAATTTAAAAAAAAAATCCACTAGCAGAAAGCAATGCATTTCTCTCCAATAGAATGATTATATTTTATTGCTGCTTTGTTTAGTATATATTTTTCTCAATTGGGGAAAAAAAGTCTAGGTGAAAATCTATCTAGCAAGAGAACTAGTTTACACGGTTGTAGCATTTAAATTGCTGCCTGGGGTGGGGGAAGTAAAAAAAAATTAAAGAAAAAAGATTTAAAGGTGAAACATCATAGAACATCAAAAAAAACTTACCTCAATTGCCTACCCCCTATCACAAAGTTTCTAAACGGTATTACAGTCCTTTATTATAAGCCCCTAGTGGTACTATGGCATACGTTTTTTTTAAAAAAAAAAACAAAAAACAAAAAACAAAACGCTACTACAAAAAAAAGTCTTTTCTCTGCTTTTTTTCTATCGTGTACTTAAGCTACAGATAACTGTTGAATAAAAAGACTACAGTAGGTATAAATGTAATAGTTAACTAATCCTGCTTGCTGATGTTCTTTTCCTGGCCCACGGAAGGTGGCATCTTTTAATCCAGCATCTTCTCCTGCTTCTTGCCTTCCTTTTTCTTCTTCTTTGATTCTGCTGCAATTTAAAAGAGAGAGAGAGAGAGAGAGAACAGCATCAGGGTACTAAGCTGTGAGAGGGACGCCAGTTTTCTTATAATTGGCCAAGATCAGCACACAAGGTGTTGGCTCTTGTTAAGTTGCCAGTGTGTGTGCATGAGCACAAACGAGAGCCGGAGGAACATCTAGGAAAACAGGCAAGAACACAGCCCACCTATGTGCACCGCTAAACACGCTTGTTATTGTGTTGCTTGCTTCCATTTGGAATGTCAACTATTGTTTGAGGGTCCTGCTTAGAAAATATATGCGGCAGGCTGGCCTCTCTTGGGAGTGAACCAGATCTCTTCCTGATGGAAGGCTTCAGCAGCCTTGTTTAGCTCCAGTGCTTCTCAGAGTCCCTTCGACTGAAAATGTTCATTAGCCTTCTTTTATTTTTTCCTTCTGAGCAAACAGTTCCTAAGTGCTTCTAGTCTGGCTCTCCAGCTGCTGAAACATTCAGGCAGCTCCTTTTATAGGAGAACAATGGACCATGTGGTATGTAGTCCATCTAAAGGGTCATATAGAGTTGGCTGAAACACACAGAGGGTATCGACCTGCCTTATACTAGACCCACTCATTAGCCCATTAGGATTTGTGCCAAATGGCTCCATCTTTCTCTATTCAATCTTCTTACATCTCTCTTTGACTGATAGGAGAACATAGAGGGTCACATTTAGAAGGTAAACATTGTTTTCTCACTTTTAAGAGCAAAGCCTGAATTAACTCTGTGGAGAAAGCCGGTTTCATTTCAGGAATCTTTCAAAGACAGACAAAAGTTTGGTATGAGCCTGAGGGTCCCCACTTGACCTAGGGCAGAACTTCACTTGGTGAAGCCAAGTGCTTTATCGTGGTCACGCAGTGTCCACTCTCCAAAGCATTGAGAGTCAGGAGGACCCAGACACTGATGTGTAACAGTAGAGCACTTTAGTTCACACTGAACAGAACCAAGTGGCATGGCGTGCCAAACGTTAACTCAAACCCCAGGCTCTCCATCACTTTCTCTCTCCTGGACTAAGACTGTAGAGTGGACATTGCTTGCTAGGAAATGAGCAACTGTGACATGTGACATGTGAAGGAAAGGGCTCCCTGCTGGGGGAATGTCTGCTTGCTCCTCCAGTGATACCTAAGGGACATCCCAGCTCCAGATGTTTTACACGTAACATGGCTCATGTAGACAACATAGAGACATACACCCATCACAGCAGCACACTGATGTTTCAGTCCCCTGGGTTTGCAAACACTCATCCTTTCCTTGGCCTATGACTAAGTTCATAGAGGAGAGTTCGTGGTTGGGATACAGACACAAGATGGTCCTCACTCTGTAAAAGGTTGCACCATTGGATTAGAGTTGCCACTGTGTTTATAATATGTTAGAAAGTGTTTCTAAAGTCTTTAGAAGGTCCTTAGTTTCTTAGAAGGTCTAAGTTACCTTCTAACAAAATAGGTAAGATTTCAAACACCTTCTATTGCTATGAATTATGTTTATAAGCTCTATCGTTATGATGGTCTCCAAGAACCAACAGAACTATTGCAAAGTGTAGCAACTATCAGTTGTGGGATATTTGTCCACCATATGGAGATGTATTGCTGTGATTGGTGTGATAGAGAACGGGATGGTCAATAGCTAGGTAGGAGAGGATAGGTGGAATTCCCAGGGAGAGAGAGAAAGGGGAGGAGTCATCTAGACACGAGGAATGCACCAGGGAGATGCAGAGGATGACAGGATGTGCAGTACGAAGACGAGCTAATAAGTCACGTGACAGAACCTTAGACTTAAAAATATGGGTCACAAGAGCTAGTTAAAACCAATCCCAGCCAAAGGCTAAGCTTTCACAATTAATAATAAGTCTCTTTGCTGTTATTTGTGAGCTGACGGTCTGAAAAGAAAGTCAAACTACAACTGCCAATAGGAAAGACAAAGGACATGAGAAGGATAGGGAGGGTGAGTCATATAATAGCACATCCCATTTTCTTCATGCAGAAACCTGAAGACTTTTGTGAAGAGCTTACTAAAAAGCCAGTGCCAACTTGAAGTGACATATGCTTCATGTCACTCCCTGACACATATCAGCCCTGTGTTCGGGAAATCAGTCAGCCTGCCAAGTGGCAAGAACAAAACCTGCATCCTCCTGGAGGGATACTGGGATTGAGACCTGTCTGAGAGGATGGGCTCTGAGATCCACTTCACTACAACTGCCTCCCAAGCATTTATTTCTTCAGTGAGAAATACAGATGCACGCCATCTCCACTACCTACCAGATGCAGCTTGCAATGGTAGAAGGAACAAAACTGCATCTTCAAAGAGCTGGTATTACAAAAAGTTTTAGAAAGAAATGTTTTCAAGATTGTTCTATGTGCACATTTCAAATTTTAAAATATTTAAAGGCCACACTTATGTTGAAGATCATACCAGGGTTTTAATGGCTTTGGGACCAATTTTTCTTGCTGATTTACTGCAAATACATTATAGATTTCTGTGACATAAAATAGTGACCATCGACAAGGAAAATAAGTTAATTAGAAGAAAAGTGTTTATAAATACTAGGCAGTATGAAAAAAAAGATAATTTCTCCCCTCTGGGTTATTTTATCATTCTTGGAAATATTAATAACTTTTCTGTTTCTAAATGTAGCATGAGCTCATGTAGACAATATAGAAACATTTTTACATGTTAACAGGAGTTGTCCATCATTTTACATATGAAATATGTAAAACAAATATGGAAACAAAATGATTATTGGTAACTTCTATTTATATTTCTTCCTATTGTTTTTATTAGGGATGCGCTGAAAACGGTTGAGTACTAGAGAGATGGTACAGTGGTTCAAGCATTGGCTGCTCCAAGAATGGACCTGGGTTTTGCTCCCAGCACCCACATGGAGCTCACAACCATCCATTGGTCCAGGGGATCTGATGCCCTCTTCTGAACTCTCTGGGCACCAGGCACTGACTTGGTTCACAGACGTACAGGCAGACAAAACACACATACACATTAAATAAAAATAAATAAATCTTTAAAAAATCTGTTAAGTCTACTTTAACAATAAAAAATAGTAATGTATAATATGCTAAATGTTATATAAAGTGGTACAATACAGGTATATTATTTATTGCAACCAAATATAGCCAAGTTAACAGAAGTTCCTAAAAAGTATTTTCCAAAGGAACTCAAGCACCTATCAATAAACTGTTGTAAATAAATAAACAAATAGCCATAAATAAAGTGAATAGGCAATAATGACAGCTAAATAATGTAAACCAAGTTTATTTGTCTTTCTACAAGCATCCCAGTCTCTTTTCCCTTCCAGCTTCCCACTTTCTTCTTGTGTATGGGGGGGGGGGCGTATGAGGTCTTCTTTGCTTTCTCAGCAATTTCATAATGTACTTTCTATGTACAGCTGACATGAAAGAAAAAACAGCCATATATTGGTGTGTAAGGGTCACTGACTGACTTGACACTTGCATATACAAGGTAGAAAATGGACATGTTATATTATTAGGTTACTAACATAGCTGAACAATCCTAATATTCTAACACTTATTCACATACTTAGATGAGAAATCAATATTTGTCTTTCTTTTTTTCTGCAAAAATCTCTTCTTTTTCCTGAGTCGATGGGCCACTGTCATGACCTTGCACTCAGCATGACTTTCCTGCTGACATCTTCCACACTGGGGCAATATGGATGACATCTAAATATTTAATATATTATTTCTGAAATGAGAAACATTTGCTGTATTATAAATGATAAGCAATTATATTGATGGGATCTGTTAGAAATGTCACATTTCCACTTAGCTCATTAATGTTTTCTGCTGTCATACCCAATAATACCTTAATATATGAACAGCATCAGTAAAATACCAAATCATGATTCACAAAATGATGAGAAGTGTGAACTTCAGGATGTAAAGATTTTTTTACATCCTAAGGTATAACCCTGTGAATTGTTCCTTGCTTGCTTCCATATGAATTTTTCAAATGGGGTTCAAAAAATGATAGACATGGAGGAAATGAGGTTAAATATATTCCCCCAAGTACATGCTAAAACCCCAATCCATATATATTGTGGGGTCAATATATCTGCAGTAATTCAGCCAAAATGAAGTCTCAATCTGGTGACTGATATCCTCAGAAACATGAGGACACTGGAAGAAAATAGCCATTACAAGCTAAATAGAGGGACAGCAGAAGACACCAGCCTACACAGACCTCAGTCTCTTACTTGTAGCTTCCAGAATCATGAAGCAATGCCTATGTGTTGTTAAGGTATTGAATCTAGGGTGCTTTGTACAGTAGCTCTAGTAAACGAATACATCACTGAATTTGTGTCTGACCAGTTCATGTATGTATGTCCTTCAGATCTGCTCTAGAAGGTCAAAACACGTGTTCTTGCTTTTTTCATTTGTCCTACAAAAGAAGAGAATGTGTTTTAAATGTATCTTATTAACATTGAGGACAAAGAAGCTAGGGCTGAGGAGGTGAATCGGTAGGCAAGGTGCTTGTGGCAAGAGTATGAGGACTTGAGCTTGAATCCTAAGAACCTATGTAAAAGGACAAGCTTTTCTAGGATGGGTTCTGCAGTGCGTGTCTGCAACCCCAGCTTAGGTAATGAGAGAAAGACAGGCAAAATAGAGAGGGTCATTACCCAGCCAGCCTAGCCAAATCGGTGATTCTGATTCAGTGAGTGATCTTATCTCAACAGGCAAGGTGGAGAAGCTAATGAAGAAGACAGCCAACTTCAACCCCCATCACCACATGCACACACACACACACGTATGTGCACACATACACACGTTAAAATATAAAGAAGCTGGGGAATGAGAACCATTGCACATATTCTGTCACAGGTAGAATCTAGATCTGTACTTGGTGTATGACACATGACGTAAAAGAAAAAAGGAGACTCTCTGGGAGAGGAAGGTGACCAGAAAGGTGGAAAAGGGACACAGGAGAGTGATGAGAGGTAAGGTCAGCAAAGTATGTATGAAAATGTCACAGCCACATTCATTATCTGACTATAAATGTCAACACTAGAAAACTTATGTCTGATTTTATGTTCGATGATGGTCACACAAACACACACACACAGATAAATCTGTACTTGGTGTATGACACATGACGTAAAAGAAAAAAGGAGACTCTCTGGGAGAGGAAGGTGACCAGAAAGGTGGAAAAGGGACACAGGAGAGTGATGAGAGGTAAGGTCAGCAAAGTATGTATGAAAATGTCACAGCCACATTCATTATCTGACTATAAATGTCAACACTAGAAAACTTATGTCTGATTTTATGTTCGATGATGGTCACACAAACACACACACACAGATACACACACACACACATACACACACACTCACACACACACACATACACACACACTCACACACACACACACACATACACACACACTCACACACACACACACATACACACACACACACACCATTAGTCCTGCCCCCATATCTCCATGCTGGTGCTCTGTCTTCCAAGCAGTAGAGACTCGGGTACCCATCTGTAGCAGTCAGTGACAGACCTTCATCGCTCTCCCTCAGTCTTTCACAGTCTGCCAGTAGCTTTCATAGCAGCTGAATTTATTATTCTTGTGTCTAAATGAAAGCTACAGAATAAGGAACTCCTATTTTCTTTTTTATAAAAATAAATAAATTTTGAAAGTCTCCTAAGACTGAATACTAGAACCACTTTAATCCGTGAAAATTTTCTCCAGACTTAGCCTGTGTGCCTAAGCAGGAGCCTAGGAACACTTTTACCTGCGCCCAGCCTTTGGATTTCTGATGAGTTTTCCTATGAATATTGCTTATTCTTCTAGAAAAAGGCTTTGTTTATTTTCCTTCCTTTCACTGCCTCTGCGCTCTGAGCCCCAGCCAGCGTGCTTTGATTTCCCTGTGGGCGCCCGCCAGCTTTGCATCAGTGCAGAACTGAGCAGGACTGCTGGGTGCAGGGACAAGTCCCTCCTGACAACGCTTGTTACCTGGACCGCTGTGCCTCTGACACAGAGAGGCACCAGAGCCTCTACGATGCTCAAAGCAGAATCAAGATGATCTGGTTCTGTCTGGGAGGCCACTGGTAACGGTAGGGTGATTTGATCTACTATTCCTCACTTTAAAAAACTGTGCCCTTACTGTACGACCTTAGTTGGATAAATACAGTACTAAAAGCTGTCATTTGGTTTCAATGCAATTACTATACAAAGAGAAACTTAAGCCAGGAATTGTCTAATGGGACTCATCCATAAAAGACCCCACATATATTTATATTACTGGATGTTTTAAATTATCACAAAAAAAACAAAAACAAACCATCAATTTTATTTTTACAATTCATATGCTCTTCTGGAAGTCTTTGGTATAGAAATATCAATCTCTGTTTCCAGCTTGGCCATTTACTGGCAGGGTGAACTTTTATGAATTGTAATTCCTAGACTGTAAAAGGTGGTCAAACACCTATAAGTTGTTGCAAGGATTAAGGGAAACAAGCTATGCCAATAAATTAGCACAAGGCCAAATAACAAGTATCCAATAAATAAACTACTATTATGATGCTCGAGAGATGATAATAACTACAGAAAACACAAGAAGTAATTCTTGATTGAGGAATTAGAAGGCAGAATCACAAAGACTTCCTGGAAGGGAAAACCCAGAATCTCCAGCCCAAAAAGTAATCAGTGCAAATGTTTTGCTGACTTCCTTAGCACTAATTATTATAGAGCTGTGCTCTGTGTGAGCAGCTAATGAGCCTCCGAAGTGTGGAATTTACCCAGGGAGATGAAAGCAGACATAAAGTGAGGTAAGTCCCACAAATATTTATAGTTCCTCATTCTTAAGTCTGCCTTGGCAGTAGGATGAGAAGTTCTTGACTAAGGACAAGATCTAAACACCCAAGAAATTCTTCCTGGTGAGCCTTAACGAGAACCCAGTAGATAAAGGAACTCAGTGTAGGAGCAGCAAGCCCCATTGAGCCAGGCAAGAGAGTGTAACTTGATAGATCATCCATTCTTGTGCCCATTCACTCCAACCAGGTCCCATTCACCCAGCTCCTGAAGTTTGGATGCTTGGCTTCACTGGTGTAGAGCGCATGGACAATGTGTAGAGCAGAGACCAGGTAAAGTCCAGGCTGGATGATTCTCCTGAAGGCTGGTAAAGATTCAGGATGAGTCTGAAATTCATTAACTTCCTTACATAGGATCCATGACATCTATATCTACATGGACAAAGACTGTATGTGATGCAGAAGATCCAGACTCGGACTGCAGCCACGTGTCTAAGTCCACGACTCTGCTTGTTAGGATGGACTCCTACCTGAGTGCCCAGCTTCTCTAAAGCTTTGGCTTCCAATCTATGAAACCAGAAGATGCAGGACATACTTCAGAGCTTTCTGCCTGTTTTGTGGTAGCGTGTATACACTACGCTAAGCTGTGAAGTGTGCAAGTAATTCATAGCTAGTTCCTACTGCAATCACCACAGGTCTTCTTCTCTCAGAGGTGTGAATACCTACCTCAACATTGGCCATGGTGGTGCACATTGGTGGTGCACATGTAATACTGCTGTTAAGAAAGCTGAGGCAGGAGAATTGTGCATTCAGCACCAACCTGAGCTATGCCATGACTTCTAAGCCAGCCTAACCTTCAGTGTGGGAACCTGCTTAAAACAGAAAAAAGGAAGGAAAAAGAAAGAGGAGAGGAAGAAAGGAAGGAAGGAAGGAAGGAAGGAAGGAAGGAAGGAAGGAAGGAAGGAAGGAAGGAAGGAACAGGACAAAAACAGTAAAAATGCCTACATCAACAGGATGTAGAAAACAGGAAAATAGTCTCAAATTTCTTGCACATTTATCAAGCACATTACCTATGGTCATCATTTTCATTTTTCTTTATTAGTAATATTCTTCATTTCTTTGGGGGGAATTTCATATACATGCACAATGAGTCTCCATTTCATCTTAACAACAACACTCTGTTGTATTTACTGTCAGCAGTTTGGAAGGCAAAACACTCACTTTGACTCTAAAGGAACAGAGTCAGAACTTGCTTTGGGTGCAATATTATAAATAGGAAATAAAAATATAGGTGCTATCAAACATTTCCCCAAGCAGAATAGCAACAGATGAAACTCTGAGTGCAATCTGAGAAAGAGGACTTCTCTCTAACCAAGAAGCATGGAGGTCCTCCTGTGTACCCCATGCTGCCTCGCCTACAGTCCAAATGGAAGAACAAAAGTCATCAGCACCCCCTTTATCCAGTCAGAGTCTCAGTGGTTGAGGCAGGTCCTGAGCCATTCTGCAGAGATTCTGCCCTATTATAATCTCTCCACGTGGTTAAAAGTCCAGAGCCTAGGAAAGTCTGTATGCCCTTTGCAGCTATGCCTCTTCCTGTTGGATGACAGAACCTCTCCCCCCTCCCCATCCAAATTGGGGGAAAATGTTGAAGAACTCCTTTTATCTTCAAAAGAACAAACAAAAGAAATCCATTTAGTGGAAAGAGAATGGAGAATGCTGGGACTATCACTTTACTGACCCATTTTCCCATTCAATAGTCAGCTGCCAAAAGCTGCACACTGCACACAGCGGAGCCTGGCTCTTTGACTGTGGCCATTCTTTTGATCTGTAAAGATGAATCATCAAACCTAAGAGAAAGCTAGGCAGCTGTCCCAGACAGAGCAATGAGATTAAAAAAAAAAAAACTTTTAGAAACAGCTAGAAAAAAGAATGGGTATTATCGTGAGTGGAGAAATTCAACAAGCACCTGGTCGCCGACTGTAGATTGGAACAGAGCTAGTAGACTAACGCTCATTCATTTCCTCAGTTACCTGCAGGACAGACATCTAACTTCATGCTCCCGTCATGAACCATCCCAGGCACACTTTGGACAAGCTCCAGGTGCCAGACAAATTCAAAAGTCAATGATCACCCTGCCAACTAAGCAAACGCTAAATGAACTTCAAGATACCACGAATGCTTCTAATTTTAAAAGCAGCTGCCGTTTCAGACAAAATTCAGAAAACCCATAGCTCACTAAAGTTTCCACATAAATCCCATTTCCAGGCCCCACGTGCATGTCTGTGCTAGTTAGAGAATGATGCCTGTGTCGCGGGCTGAACCGCTCACAAAGATGAGACTGGTGGTAGGACCATAGGACCATGATTCCCCACAGTGGGTCCCTCCCAGGTCCCTTGCCCATCCCAGTCATTTTCTTATTTCCCAGTGACCCGATCATTTAAGGGGCCCCTTGAAACATAAGATTCAGGAAATTTCCTGAGGTCTTTGCTGTGGTTCTTTCTACAGAACCATCTGCATAGGGGGACTCTAATTTTCCTCACTGTTAAAACAGCTCAATTAGCTCCATGTAGAAAAATAATGATTGTTTCGAGAAGAGACCTAACTCTATTGTAAATATGTCCATTGTCTTGAATAAAACCTCTCTAGGCAATGCTGTATTCTTGGAATTGTAGCAATACCTCCTCTACTACACGAAGAGAACGGTTCCAGCTAATTATATATGCCCTAACACATTGCAACACTCCTTCCCTAGCTGAAAGATCAGTCCACTAAATACTAAATCAAGACTCTTGCAGCAGGCTGTCCTGTGCTGACAGATAGAATCTAAAAAGCCAAATATATTTCCCAGACTCCCTTGCATCAAGATTTTGAGTTAGATCTAATATTTATCAAGCAAGTATGTTCAAATGAGATATGGAGGTATAAACGATACACGAGAAACACACAATAGGCACCAAATTTGGAAATATTGGATGCTTACAAACACATACACACACACACACACACACACACACACACGAGTGGAGGAGGTAGAAGGGTATGATTTGGTAAACAAGCTACTCAGATATTTTCAGTCTTTGAGTCATTACATTGCATGCACTGAGTAGGGGGTACTTTCAGTGGAAGGTTTTTGCTAGAACAATTCCTTATGGGGTAGTTAGATATTGTTACCGGATCTGTTGCCTTTGGCTGTATTGTTACTGGCCTTACACAGTCCAGGTCAGATCCACTGGGCTCCTGGAGAGTCTTTGAACTATATAATACCCTTGAATAAACTTCCTTCTGCTTAGCCAACTGGCGTGGATCTTAATACACCTACAATCAGTAGCCAATACAGGGTTTTCCTGATTAAATTAAACTTGATTAAAACTCTTTTTTTTCCTAAGCAAATAAAAGTTGTAGTCTCCAATACATTTATTCCCTTAATTGTCACTGCTCGGCTGGCAATAATTAAGTAAGTTCTGATTTTATCTGCCCGTCTTCAGAGCAACACTGCCTGGATGGAACCCTAGGAAAACTATACCCACTTAATGTACCAAATATATCCCTTTGTTACCCCTCTCTTCTGAGTATACAATGCTGACGCTCTCTTTGGATTAAGAGTGTTTCCCACAGGCAAATGTGGAAATCCACATTTAAGAGATTTAAAAGGACATCCTATGTCATTGATTGTGGGCTTAGCCAGAAGGGTAGAATTTGCATAATATTGACAAAGCAGCAGCAAGTACCCATTCTACGTTTTAAAAGGCTGTGTTGACAGAATGTACTGGAAGGAATTTGAACACAATTTTTGCCTGAGTGGGCTAGTTACCAGTTTTGCAATTGTTTAGTTAGGAACTCTAGACACTATAGGTTCCTTTTTTTCCTTATTAGCTACTCTAATCTTTTACCCTATCAGCAGCAGTCAAGTCTCTAAGACATTTTCCAGTTTTCTTCAAATTAGTAGTGAATATTCAAAGTTCTACCAACAACCATATTCCATTCTGAAATTTATTTACACGGTCTTCATATTAACCTGAATATTTTTTGAACTAAACTTTAAAAAAAATAAAGAAAGAAAGAAAAAAGAAAGAAAAAGAAAGGAAGAAAAGAAGAAAGAGGGAGAAAGAAAGGAAGAAGAAAAAAGAAGTTTCTAAAAAAGAAAAACAAACTAAACCTTAAAAATTGCTCTGACCATGTGTTTGATGAAAGAACTACTGACTGGGAGAACGAAGAATCAAGCTATAATCGCAGAGACTCAAGTATTTGAAGTAATTAAATGTGTTTTAATGATTGTTGGTTTTCCTCAAGACCACAATATCATACGTTATTTATTTTGGAAAGTCTGAGAGCTATTAAAAAGTCCCTTTCAGGTTGGTATCATGTATAAACAAAGAAAAGAAAATGTATCCAGAAGACAAGAGCAAAGCTAGACCTCAGGCTATTCTTTTATACACCAGGCTTCCACACATGGCTGTGGCTGAGCCATCAAATTATTGCTGTTTTCATTTGTTACACCAAGGCTAAATCAGATACTAGGCAATTTCCCAGAAGCTCTGCCATTTAACGTGTCTAGACAGAAGAACAAAATACATCACATGATAAAAGTTTTATGAGTTGACAAGATGGAGGTAGCATGAAGCAATATCTCCCATGTCCATCTGAGAAAGGCCTGATTGCCTGCTCTGTGGCTTACAAGCCATAGAAACAATGTCTGTGTGTGGACGGGCAGATACCGACTCCCATTTAGCCCACTGACACGGGGCTTTACAAAGCTCCAGAGCTTAGTTTATATTAACGTAGTTTCTATAATGTATGTGCAGGCAGAAAAGGGAGTTATGAATGCAGAGCCTGCCAAATCTTGACTATGTCTTTCCTGAGAGATACACCACCAGCCAAGCGCAGTATCCAGTATTTGCCTCCTCTCTAATGAGGTTGCATGGGCCCTATGACATAATGTCTGTACAGTACAAAGGGCAACGTGAGGGAGAAAACAAAAGCATGACAATGGCCACGGAGGTTCTCACTTGGTACCACCTGCTTTTCCACCAACCTGAAACAAATGAGCTGCCTCAAGGCTGAAGATGTGCAGAAGGAAGCTGTAGTATCTGTGCACTACTATTTGAAAAACAGTATGGAAATAGATGCAACTTCCAAGTGTCCCTAGTTGCATTTCATGTAAACAAAGAAAGACACATCACAGAATGTGCTTCCGTATCCCATTTTTTTAAAAGTCTCCAGTCTGACACATCTCCCCGGCTCATCTACAGTAACATTTATTCTTTGTGCAGAAGAATGTGTGGTACAAAAATAATATTTATAAAATCTTTTACTGCTTTAGATGGACAGGATTGGACTTTTAGCAAAGGCCTCTTCAATGCAAGGGGAAGATTATATTTGAGTGACCTATGATCTATAAAGTGCCTAAAAGGTATTCTGAAGTATGAGACTCACTCAGGGTAAGCCATTTTAAATAACTTACATGCCTTCATTATTTAATATGAATAAATGTTATAGACCATCCACTTGAAGTATTTTCAGCACCAGATTGAAAGTTGAATGTGAGAAACATATCTAGTCATCAACTGTCACTAAATAGCAAAAGGAAAGTAACCTAAAGATTCAACAGTAAAAAGAGAACTTCTTGTATTGTGTTTATTGAATGCCCTTAAGAGTCTTTTTCAATTGTGGACTATTAAGGTTTTTGACAGTTTTTATATCCACCAAGGTCACCATCACCCTGGACTCCTTCTCACCTCTTCTCCCCATTTATCACACTTTATCTCCCCTCCTCCACTGCCACAAGGAGATGTGTGTAGCACATCTTCTCTGGCCAATGGATTTCACACTAAACAGGGGTACTTTCAATTTCGACACTGTAACAAAATCTTCTAAGGATCATTCATCCTGTTGGAACTACCAGGTGTAATCTGGTAGGTCTGACAAAGTTGGGGCAGTGGGAATTTTCATGGCTCCCTCAGAAAGCTCTTGCGTACAGTTCAGGCAGAGAACCCTAGGGGATGCCTAACGTTTTTTCTCCCTTGCAATTCTCTATGGATGCTGTAGCTTTGAGTTCAATTACCACTTTGAAATAAGTCAGTCTGAAGACTGAATCTATGAACTCCCTTTCTGAAAATGGCTCCTGTTTTTGTTTGTTTGTTTGTTTGTTTTTAAAGCTGGTCTTGTCTAGATAGGCAACCGGTAGGGAGTTGGTAGACACTCCCCTGGAAGGCAGTCAAACCTCAACTCCAGCATCTAAGGTCCTAGAGTACCCAGATGTCCTGAACTTGGAGGTAGCCCTTGCCATTGCCAACTGCATCAGACGATGAAAATCTTGGCACATGGAAAGAACCCTCTCTGGCCATCAGAATAAAGCACCAGCCGTCTTTGGTTTCTGGGGGATTTCTTTTTTCTTATTTTGGCTAATCACCAGCATTTATCTGGATTTCTCCAATGAATCCAGCGGGATGAATTTTCAAGTGTATTTTTGAGAGTCAAGGAGAGGTCAAGGGGGTATTTTCCTTTGGATTTCATTGAAGCTTGCAGCATGAATTGTCTGTGGGAGCCGCATGAAGCACCGCGGCACAGGCAGCTTACATAATAGGCATGTACTCTCTCACCATTCTGAGGACTGGAAGCCTGAGATCAAAGTGTTGGACCGACCTGGTTTTCTGAGAGACTTCTCTCTGTGGCTGGCACTCCCCACCTCCCACCACGTCCTCACATGGCCCTCCCTCTCTATGTGTCTGTTTCCTAATCTCTTCTTATTAGAACATCGACCATATTGGATTTGATCCCATTCCTATGACCTCATTTGAACTTACTTCCCTCTTGAAAGTCCATACTTCTGAGTATAGTCACATTCTGAGATACTGGGGCGGGGGGTAAGACTTGGAAATACAGATTTGGAGTAGACAGAATTCAATCCATCTACCCATGAAATGAAAGGATTTACCACCTCCTGGGCTCCCTCCGGCTGGCCTTCCATTTGCATGGAACCATGGCTATATTACCATCTCCATCATTAATGCAGAGCCTGGCATTCTGGGAACAAGTAACTCTGCATAGTTTTAAAATACTGTGATGAACGGGTGTGAAAGCTAAAAACACCTCAAGCATGTAAAGGTTCTGAAATAAGTCCAAGACATATAAAGGCCATCATCTCACGTAGTAGAGGGAAGGAGTAGGTACCGTGTCTTTTCTGATTCTGTGAAACTTATATTGTAGGTAATCTGAGAGAGGCCTGATTGAAAGTTCTCTGCATTACGAACTCTGTGAGTTTCTTTATCTTGTCTCAATTTGAAAACTGAGACAGATGCTAGCCATGCAACAGCCATCCTAACTGCCATGCTTTGCTAAGGTATTCAGTTGTATTTCTGTTCAGTCCCTAACCCCCGAGGTGCTCACATCTGCAGAGAATGTCAATTTGATCTCAGAGACCGCTTACGGAGAGTATGCTGTGGAGCTGGCGAGTGGGCATTTGTCAGTCACTATCCTAACATTCTCTCCTGGAAGATTTGGGCTTCATCTGCCTCTCCCTGTCTATTAAAGCTGTCTGGGTGGCAGCCTCTTACCTTGAGGCTTGGGCTTGGTGAGTTTGCCGCAGGGCTTGGAGATGGTGACTGTCTTCTGGCAGTCGGCGTTGTGAAGAGCTCGCTTCAGACTTCCGGTTCTGGTCTTCAAGGCGGTATTCAGGTCACATTCTCCCCAGGCCTGGAACTGGTATTTGCACTCAGCTAAAGAGCATGATAAGATGAAAGAAAAATCATTAAGAGAGCTTATTGAGGGGATAATAAAAGTGCAATTTTGTTGCTCAGTTTTTGGATTTAAGCCATTGGACATTCATTCCTAGGCAGTTATAAGAAACAACACAGGGACATTCCATACGCTCCTCACCCAATCCACCCCCGCCCCGGTTTTGGCATTTTTAATAACTGGGAGCCTATTCTGTAAAATGGGAATTGATGCATTTTCAAGAGTGTAGGCAGATTTCACCATTTTCATATGCATGAACATGTCTAGCTCTATTGGTGGAAATGCACGTGATAAGCACCATCAATGGGTGTACAAACAGTCCCAGCGCAAGGGGCCCATGGTCACCTCATATATAGTCACAGTCCTCTTAGCTCCTACATTTCTTACAATCACAAGTCTCTTCTCCAGCTCATCTCATTCTGTAGAGGAGCTTTGGAGCTGTGTAAACTGGTGTGTTTGGCTACTCTGGCATCCACAGAAGTTAGAAGATGGTGTACAAGCCTCTAGAACTAGAATCGCTAATGGTTGTGAGCCACCGTACATACGGCGGTGGTGGGAAATGAACCCAGGTCACTGCAAGAACAACTGGTGCTCCTAACAACTGAGCATCTCTCTGGCTCTGAGACTGGCTATTTCTTTACTTAGCATACGTTTCTGGCGATCAACTCAAGTGAATAGTATCTTCTTATACACAGCTGAGTAACCTTCTATGACACAGATATATCAAAGTTTGTTTATCCCTTCACAAGATGAAAGATGCCCGAACTGCTTCTATATTTTAGCCAAAATATGCATACCTAGGCAAATTTTATATATTCATAGAAGGGGTTTTGTGAAAATGTTTTCCCCCCTCTGGAATAAAAAGCCCAAGCAACTGCTGAGTTACATGGTAAGCGCAACTCATGTTTAATTTCATACAAACATAGAGCAAGCAACACCTCTGAAAACTAATGTTATTTTTTTTTTAGGATGGCTGTGCCATTCTTCATTTCCACTGACAGTAAAGACAGGTCCTAGCATCTCTGCATCTTCACTGGCATTTGGTATCATAATGTTCTATTCCAGCCATTCTGAGGGGCACATAGTAACATGTCACCAGGGTTTCAATCTCTCGTCCCTTGATGGGACAGAAAAATGGACTATTTTTCCGGGTGTCTATTCATTGCTGTGTAGTCTCCTCAGAAAACATGTGTGTTGATATTTACTAACTGTCTTCCTGGATAGTTCGGGCTGTTTGTTTGCTTGTTTTGATTCTATATTGATTTTTGAGATTTAAATAGATGTTCACGATATGAATCCTTTAAGATACACCCCGCAAACTTTTTATAAGTGAGTCTTAGCAGTGGCCCATATTAATTAAAGTCTAATTTATGTGAACTCTATTGCCATCATGACAGTTAATTCCATTCATAAAAACGTGCTCCAAAGTTACAGAAATCAGGGCCGCGTGCGTACACATTCATCCTCCGTCTTTACTTGTGTTTCAGCCCTGGTGTGTTTCTGTCAGGCACAGGTAGGACACCATGGTCATTATGACCCACGGCAGTCAGGAAAAACACAAAGTGTGTGATGCCGAAGAGAAAGCCATTTGCATTTTTAAATTGGCATAGGAACACTGTGAAGAAAACTCAGTGGATAAAGGGCTTGCTTCATACACACATGAGAACCAGAGTCTCGGCCCCAGAACCCACATACAAAGCTGGGCAGATGTGGCAATCCAGCTGTAATCCCAGTGTTCTGGAGTCAGAGACAGGGATCTCCGTGGCAAGCTGGCTACCTCGATTAGTGGAATCGCTGAGTTCCAGATTCAACAAGAGACCGAGCCTCAGAAAATGCAGGTAAAAGCAACAGAGCGTCAGCCCGTGGTGTTCACACATATAACGCGGACATAGATGCACTCACAAACACACAAGTGCACATGAACACTACACAATACAAAACACACACATGCGTGTAGATGGATGTGTGTGGTTAAAGATGGAAATGCTGAACAATGGGTTAAGGATGGAAATACTGAATATTGAAATAAAGCTGAAAGTGTTGCGAGAACTTACCTCAAGTAGGCATATCAGAACACCAAAAAGGGAAAGTAGAAAGTGAAGTGGAGGAGATGACGGAACAGGAACATTTTTGGGAGGGCACCAGGGCATGTTTTATGCCCGTATAAGCAGATTATTAACTAAATACAAACAGTTTTGACTACCAAATGACAATTTGCTAGTTTTTCTGTATTATGGTTAAAAAAAAAACAAACTGGTAGATGACAAGGATGTTGCTAGTTATCCTATGATGTACAGGAGAAACACACAAAAACAGCCAAAATCCATCTCCTAATATGGCTAGTGATGAATCTGAGAGGCAAGTTCTCTGGTCACCTTGTGTCTAAGAAAATAACGTATTTAATTTAACTTAAACGTGAACTGGCCTTGGAAATAACTTTGATAGAAATATTCCAAAAGACTTTCAGACTGGCGGACTAAAGCGATAGGCGCGCAGGGTGAGACTGACCTCCAAACTGTTTCTTCCAGTTGCAAGGGATCTTACATCTCTGCGTCTTCATGGTCTGCTTGCACTCGGCGCCAGTGCGAGTGCCCTCGCGGGTGCCCAGGCCGCAGTCGCCGCTGGTGGGGACGCACACGCTCCACTGCCATTCTCCACAGTCGGATTTTTTCACCTTTTTCTCTGCAAGGAAGGACACAAAAGCAGTCCCCAATGCAGACATGTCCTGAACTCCTCTGCCCCACGACTGTGCAGTCTATGAGTTTTGTCTTTCTCTGCATTGTCCAGGAAGACAATGGGAATATGACAGATGTCTTCTCAATGATAAAGTCAACGCATGGTTAAGAGGAGAGAGAAAGAAAACATGGGGGTGGGGGCAAAACTAAAACGACTAAATCATGTGTGTGATGGAGACTGTTCTAAGTGAATGGCTAACATTTCCTTTTAGAAACAAATGCTTCTCAGTTGAAGGCATTGCCTTCTTGCCTGCTTCCTGACCACCATGCTGTGTGCTGTGACAGACCAACACCTCTGAAGCCCTAAGTGAAATAAAGACATCTTCCTCTTGACCTCATGTCTCAAGTGTTTGAATGCAGCAATGAGCTGCTAACTAACACACTTGTGCCAGATACAATCTGAAGATTTGTGTAATTTTGATGAAAATATTCGAGAGTATGAAATTTTGCAAAAGGAAGAAAATATTTTTGTAAAGTTTATAAAAAGTTTGAAAAGTGAAGAGGAAAGGTCTGTTAGAGGTACTAGCAGTCAGACTAACAATTTCACTGATGATCTGGTTTTGTTCTGTAGATAAAAAGGCATAATGGAAATGTGGTATGATTCCATTATACACCCCAGTATCACAGCCCACTCATGACTATGCAAGGCTTATGCATTCAGGAGTAAAATGGGGCAACATAAAACAAGTCTCACGTAGGGTTTCCCTAAATAATGAAAAGGAATTTAGAAATGGTGGGAAGGACTAGAAGCAGGTGGCTGGGCTGCGCGGTTACCATCGCGAAGAATCTCTCTGCAACTCCACTTCTTACCTGGCTTCTCTTTCTTCCCAGCCTCAGCAGTGTCCACAGCTGCCAAGATGAAGATGAATGCCAAGAAGGCGGCTGCGAATTTTCGACGTTGCTGCTGGTACTGTTGGGACGACATTTCTGGGCAGGAGGAGAAAAAGAAAGAAGGCGATTTCAACCTACGTCAGGATGAAGATTCAGCGCTGTGATGAAGCACCTTACGCGAAGTGTCTGGAGCACTGGGATTTAGGAAACTTGGATTGATTATTGCAAGTGGAATTTTATCGTTTCCCCCAACAGCTACAAAAAGCAACAAGTCTCATGGCCATTGACAATATTCAACCACTCACCATATCAGATTTCACAGCCATTTGTTATGTATGCCCCTGGGTAATGTAAACAAGAGGATCTTAAAGACTCATTGTGAGCAGATTCCTACACTCCATCTTGGTGCTTGCATCGCTTGGTAATAACAACTACAGTCATGTTCAGGATGCTTGGAAGTTCCTGGAAGCATCCATGGCATTGCAGTCACAGGGCCCTTCAAAGTGGCCGTGGCAAATGATAGCGCAAATAATGTACTGACTGGTTTTTATGTATAGATACGTTTGTCAGTGAGCAGCATCTCTGATTCTTCTCTATCCATGTTCGTTTCAAACATAATATCATCCCATTATTTTTTAGAGTGAAACACAGAAACAGAGCAGGCATGCTATGATACTAAAAAGTTATAATTGGACTTTACTCAAGAACCACTAAACCCTCAGACCTAGGGAATGGCGATTATACTTGCTCAGAAATTGAAATACCCCTCATTTCACATAAACCAAAATCCCTAGATAGCACTAGAAAGACCCCTGTTATACTTAAAGACACTTTTGGTAACCTTCTGCCAAGATGTTCATATTGCTGAAGCACCCTTGAGGAAGCCACTGGCTACAGAAACTTGCTTGATAGTCATTTACTTCCATTTGCTGTTAATGGTGTTGTATAGATCAAATGAAAGTGTAGAAATAATCTTTGGTTATTATTAGTGTGTACTATTTTCTTTTCTCCCAAAACTAGCAAGAGATTAGTTTTTAATGATTTTACAATCTCTTCAGTGAATAAGACTAATTCTGGATACGTGCGCTCATGTGTGTTCATGTGCATAAAGTGTGTGTGAATGTGTACGCACCTGTGTGTTGGCGATCACTCTATCATGCAACTTGCTTTTCTAATTCATAAATATCTAAAAATTGATACCATGTTTACTAAGTTTGTGTCAATTTTCATGACGTTAGAATTGTCACTTACTAGTGTTGCATTTTCCTTGCTGTCGATGACTGGTTTCGATAGTATGAATAAGCATATTTTAACTACAAACAAAAATTAACATTTTTATTACTTAGTCTTTTCAAACATGAACTCTATTGCCATGCACAACACTCAAGCCCAAATGGATCAAAGACCTCAACATAAAACCAACTACACTGAAATCGGTAGAAGAGAAAGTGGGAAGCAGCCTTGAACACATTGGCACAAGAGACTACTTCTTAAATATAACCCCAGTACCACAGACACTGACAGCAACAACTAATGAAACCTCCTGAAACTGAGAAGCTTCTGCAAAGCAAAGAACACAGTCAACAAAACAAAACAGTAACCTACAGAATGGGAAAATATCTTCACCAACCCCACATAAGACAGAGGACTGATCTCCAAAATATACAAAGAACTCAAGAAACTAAACATCAAAAAAACAAACAATCCAATAAAAAATGGGGTACAGACCTAAACAGAGAACTCTGAACAGAGGAATCTCAAATGGCCAAATGACACTTAAGGAAACACTCAACATCCTTAGCCATCAGAAAATTGCAAATCAAAACAACTCTGAGATTCCATCTCACACCTGTAAGAATGGCCAAGATCAAAAACATTGATGACAACTTAGGCTGGAGAGGTTGTAGAGTAAGGGGAAACACTCCTCTATTGTTGGTGGGAGTACAAACTTGTACAACGCTGCTTTGGAATTAAGTATGGCAGTTTCTCAGAAAATTATGAATCAATCTACCTCAAGACCCAGTAATACCACTCTTAGAAATATGCCAAAGGATGCTCAAACATACCACAAAGATATTTGCTTGACTATGTTCATAGCAACATTGTCCGTAATAGTCAGAATGTGAAAACAGTCTAGATGTCTCTCAACTAAAGAAATGGATAAAGAAATTTTGGTACATTTACAAATGGAATACTACTCAGTCGTAAAAAAAATGACCTCTTGAAATTTGCAGACAAATTGACAGAACTATAAAAAACATACTAAGTACATACTAAGTGAGATAATGCATACTTAGAAAGACAAACATAATATGTACTCACTTCCAAGTGGCTTTTAGCCTACAGTCCACAACCCCAGAGAACCTAGATAACAAAGATGACCCTAAGAGAGACACACATGGATGCAACAGGAAGGAGAAAAAAACAAGATCTTCTGAGCAAATTGGGAGTGTGGGGTGTAGGAGAGGAGGGTGGAAGGAGAGAGGAGATGAAGGAACGGGAGTGGGGAAAATGTGTAGCTCAATTGAAAACAATAAAGTATATAAAAAAGAGATGAACTCTGACTATCTACTCAACACCATTCCCATCCCCATCTATAATCCAGTGTTGGCAGCTTTGCTCTTCCTAAGGCTGCATTCTCATGATGGTCTCACTGAAATGTCCCTGGCAAATCTGAGGTGAGTCCTCATCTCGTGATTGGATATAGGAAACCAACCTAGACTCACTGGTTTGCAAGCTTGTCGGAGTTCTCAGAGATGAGTCCCCTAGGCACCTATGTGATGTACTTTTTCCTAAGACAAATACCATTTAAAATGATTAGGCATAAAGGACTACAACCCCTGCTTTTTCCAAAGGCTGACTAACTATCTTCTTTAAGTCCCTAAGAACTGTGGTGAAACTTGAGAATTCATAAAATTTTAATAAAGAGTTCATTTCTCTTTCAATCAGGATTTTCAATTTTGACTTAAACATAGATTTTGCTTTGATGTGTGAAAATTGCCTGCAAATTACCCTTTTTTTTCAGTTTTTCAAGATAGGGTTTCTTTGTGTAGCTTTGGAGCCTGACCTGGCACTCACTCTGTAGACCAGGCTGGCCTTAAACTCACAGAGATCCACCTGTCTCTACCTCCCCAGTGCTGGGATTAAAGGCACGAACCACCACCACTCAGCCATCACCTGTAAATTATCTTAACTATCTTGTTATGATGTAAATTACTGTGAGAATCTGAGCATTCCCAGTAAGAAAACACAACTCTGAAGAAAACTTTCTGACTAAGCAATGGGGTGGTGATGCCCCGGGTAAGGTCAGATGTCATTCTGATTAAACCAATATTTTAATATCTCAGTTTGTATGGGACTATAAAAAGAGTAAAGGTTTAAAAGAAGAGAAAGAAATGTAGTGATTGAAATTACCCAATTGCACCAAACAGTATTTAACACCATTTGAGTGCTCCAAACAACACTCAGTTAACTTTCTGGCACCTCCCTGGTCCAATAAATATGTGAGTGATATATATGTGTGCAGATAGCAGCTTCCATGGGGTATCATAATATTTGCCTATTTATCCTCAGCATCAAAGAAAAGTTCAAGCTTTCCATGCATATAGTTTAATTTTGCTTGTTCTCCAACATGCTGGGTACCAGATGAACATAGAAGTAAGAACAAGCCCCCCTCAGACACACATAGCAATTAGGGAAGTGGCTAATTATTCTTCACACTGAGAAAAAGAAACAATGGAAGAATAAAACTTACTAAATTGGCTGAGTTCTTTTGAGGAATTTCTTTATTTCTTACCACCTTCTGCCATCTTTATTGTATTTGACCTGACAGACATAATTCACTGGGTTTAACAAATTGGAAACTACCATAAATGGATTCTGGGATATAGTGCATACTGTTGAGTTATCTCAAAGATGCCTGAAATTCAATAACAACTAAAGGAACTAACCAGAGAAAAGCATTCACTTGTTATACTTCAGGGCTGGCTAGAATGTGTAGGAAATTCCTCCTTCCTAAACCATTGGAGTAGGGTCTAAGATTTTGAAAGCAGCAACACGTGGAGTAAATACAGACAAGAATCCTGGAAACTGTCCCTGCTTGTCCTATTTAGAAAGACTAATATAGTCTCTGGAGGCAAAATTTTTTATTCAAACTTTAATACTACCACTGATATTTTTTCTTTGAACAAAATCAGAACATCACAACCCCTTGAACTGGTTTTGCTATCAAAAGAGTGGGAGTGAGTTGTAGGGCTGATAAACTGCTAGAGACACTTCTCCTAACAGCCACAGGATGCAGACATAAAGATAATACAGAATAATAGGAATTACATTTTCAGCTTGGCTTACCTCCACCACTCTGTGGTTTGCATAGAAAGTGTCCTTTGAGAACTAGAAGCTTGATCCCCTAATCTAGCAAGTCAGGCTTTGAAGAAGTGAGTGGACTCTTAGAAGGACTCCACCTTTATTAGTCATTGAATTCAGGGATAAATTAGAAATCTGAACAGAGTATTAGAGACAGAAGAGCTGTAGAAGATGGAGGCTGGCTGAGGCAGTAGGTCACTGAGGGCGTGTCTTTGAAGGCCATGTCTCACCCCACCCCCTTTTGTTACTTCTGTCTGCTTCCCCAACCTCTGTGAGATGAACATGCTCCGACAATATTCTGGGTCACCTTGGCCTCAAAACAGTGGAGTCAGCCAACACAGACTAAACTAGTTGATACTGAGAGCCAATAGAAAGCTTCTTTAAAGTCTTGGACTGTTTTTCAGTGTTGAAAAGTTTGGCAACACAAATTTTTTTTATTGAAAAAAATATAATAAACGTCAAACTTGGCGTTTTTGTTTTATATCAAAGCAAGATGTCACAAGACAGAGAAATTATTTAATTAAAAATCAGCTAAAGGCTCTATTAGCCTTTTCATTCTGCCTTTACTTTTGGAAGCATAATACAAATTCAAGAAACAACTCACAGTATATCCTTTGAGTCCTGAGCTGAGCATTGAAAATTAGTGATTATGTCAATGCAATTCAACTGTGTGAAGTGAGTAAAATCACCTCTGTTTACAACTATATTCTGTGCCCTTCCACATGGAAAAATATCCTCTTCCTTCTTTTTATTTGAAGTAGCTAAGACAAAGAGAGCCCCCATGCTTAGAAGTTGCTCCTCAAACTTTGATCTTGAAAAAGCCACAGAAATATAGCTTAAAATGGAAAAAAATAAGCTAAAATAATATCTTAGCCGTTTGAACCACAGGACATATAATACATTGACAATGGGCTGGAAACAATCATTGCTCTCTCCAGAAGTGTACCATAAGGAAAACTGATCATCATGTCTAAAAATGCATCTGTATCCATTCACAACACTAGAACATACTAGACATTTTGTGCTTTACTTTCGTTAGTGCCTATGAAATAGTATTTTTTTCGATCCACATGTGCTCAACTATGTTCATAGCAGCATTGTTTGTCATAGCCAGAACCTGGAAACAACCCAAATGCCCGTCCACTGAAAATAGATGAGGAAAATGTCGCACAGTTATACAATGGAGTACTACACAGCAGAGAAAAGTAATGACATCTTGAAATTTGCAGGCAAATGGACGGAGCTAGCAAGCATCATATTGAGTGAGCTAACCCAAACCCAGAAAGACAATTATCATATGTACTCACTCACAAGTGGTTTTTAAACATAAAGTAAAGAAAACCAACCTACAAATCACAATCCCAGAGAACCTTGACAGCAATGAGGACCCTACATATATAGATCTAATCTACATGGGAAGTAGTAAAAGACAAGATCTCCTGAGTAAATTGGGAGCATGGGGACCATGGGAGAATGTTGAAGAGGAGGGGAGAGGCAGGAAGGGGAAGAGAGAAAAAAAAATGTATAGCTCAATAAAATCAATAAAAAATAAAACAAAATAAATAGTATTTTTTAACCTTGTAAAATGAAACATAAGACGTTGAAAATCATGCAAAGACACAGAACATCTGAGTGAATATTTATAAAAATAGAGGCTTTGTCAAGGGACTTTGCACATTCCTTGTCCCAGCTACAGCTTGTCTCTCAACAAGTAACTCACAGAGAAATTTTTTTCTTGTATTTTTGAGGGTTTTATTTAAATGTGTTTTAGACTTACCTACTTAAAAACATCTGAATGCTTTTTTGCTTGCTTTTAACATACATAATAACCATTCACTGACTTCTAGTTTTTGCTTTTTACATTTTTAGAAAATACAAATCATTTAATCAACATACCCCACATTCTGGATTTTGGTAATTATATATTTAGGTAGAATTCACTATTCCTCTGTCCAGCTGAAAATTAGCAACTGGATATAGAGCCCTTCCCAGAATGACTTCTACAATTCAGTAATTAGCCATTTATGTCTCCTGTTTGACCTTGTTCTTCTGACTCTACTGAAATCTCTGAATCACTCAGTTTCTTTTAGTTTAACATCAATTACTTAGTTCACTAGTAGACAACTAGTCAAACATAAAAAACTTAACAATTCAAAATTAAACAAAACTTAATATTCATCTAAGTAATATTTACCTTCCTAACAAAAAAGTAAGGACAACCATGTACTTATTGATACAAAGTACCCCAGGGGTTTCTCTGATGTGTTCTGGCTTGGTAAAAAAAAATCTGTTTTGGTGAAATATAGTTCTGGCCCTTATCAAACTTTACAAAGTGTGTAAGTTTCTTGAAAATTTCTGTCTCTGTCACCTTGAGCTCTCAGTACACAGAACCATGCAAGAATAAGGAAGGGAAAACAAGTTCTCTACAAGAACTCAAGACAAATGAGTATATTAGATAATATTTGCTATTTCCTTTATAACATGACTGGTATCTAGATGTACTTGTTAATTAGTGGTAGATCAAACTAGTTAAATGGCTCAAATTATCTGCATTATTTCTTTACTGCTTTAATTTATATAATCAAAACAAATTAGAAATTTAATTTCAAGGTTATAGAATTTTCTAGTTTCTTCATGAGCATTTTAATGGTTACCTACTGCAATTAAGAACAAGAGCAATTAATAGCACAGAGCAGTGGCGCTCAATCTTCCTAAAGCAGCGACCCTTTAATATGGTTCCTCATGTTGTAGTGACCCCTACCAAAACATTATTTCATTGTTACATCATAACTGTAATGTACTATTATGAATAGTAATGTAAATATCCAATGCACATGTGATTCTCAAAGGAGTCATGACCCACAGGTTGAGAACTGCTGTTCTAAAGGGAGGACAAACAGTCCATTCTGCAGAGAATATCCTCAAGCTCAAAAAGTAAACAATTAAAAGGTTTCAGGAAGTCCCTGAAACTGACAAGGCACACTAGACTCTACCCTCACCAAGTCCTTATAAGCAGTAAGTGCTGGGGGCAGTGAACCCCCAGATCCTGAATTTCTTGTAAGCAATTTGTTTTCCTCTGCTCTGAGACAGCCTGCAGCTGCTCTGAGTACAAGACCCTCAGGAGTTCCTGATGGCAGGAGAGTGGTTTCTGGTGGGTTTGGCTGGGGCGTGGCTATCAGTTAAGGATCCCTATATAAGCGGCTCTGGTACACAATAAAGGGGGCATTCTTGGGGCATTCCTGTTTCAAGGATGACCCGTGTCTCTGTCTGTGAGTCTTTGTGCATCTCAATCTCCAGCCCCTTGCCCGGTTCACGATTTGTATGGTAGCGCAGATGGGCGTGGTGCGCTACTTTTAAGGACAGCTGGAAAAACACTCTTTGAGTGAGACCAGCCACGCCCCCTGAAGGAAACAGAGACCTGCAGTGCTGACTTAGAAGCCTCCAAAACAAGCTGAGATGCCTGGATGAGGTAAATCAGTCCAGTTGCTTAGAAGAGGCTCAGGTCAATCTAAGTAACTTGAAATGACTGTCTCAAGCTTATTGAGTTATCTATAAAGCTACATTGTGCAGTCCAGATTTCCTGTCTTCACCGGGAAAACTTTCGGTTTGTCTTTGAACACATTTTTGCTCCTGTCAGCAAAAGCTCACCCATACTCCTGTAAGTTATCCCAATTAAGTTTAACTGGTTCGCCAAGCTGACTTTGCCAGTATTCTTACGTGAATCTGTCGTTGGCTCCCTGTCTGGAGTAGCAGACATTTATTCTTGTCTCCTGATAGTGTCACGCAATACTCAGCACACGGCAGACCCACAGTATCTCTCTCCTCTGTATTCTTCTGTGTTACATACACGGCAATCTTCTCGCCAGTTTGTCTTTAGCTGACTCTGTCAGCAGGCTTCTGCTGTAACGAATACTGAATGCCTGGCCGGGATGGCAATGCACACTCCTCTATCCTGTCTCCTGAATCCCTCCTACCTCTCTGGCTTTCTTTGACTCTAGCTTCCTCTGAAACCAAGTTTTCCAGGCCAGCTCTAAAGCTTCTTTCTTGAGAGTGCCTCTCACGTTGTCCTCTCTCACCTTACCGATCTATGCTTCTTTAGCCACAAAGAAATATTATACTTCTAACTCTGAAATGTTTTAATCCACCTATGTGAGTTTGTGCTGCTCCATGTGGTAGGAAATCTTCCCCCAAATCTCTCTATCTGGCCAAATTTTATCTACTTGGATGGTCGAATCCAACAATTTTACGTCTCTGAAGACTTGGCCAAGATCATCTTGTTTTTTTTTCTCCATGCCCAGTCTAGAGACTCTGATCACAAGCAACCCCGGAATGCCACAGTCACGTTTTATAAATTCAGTGAAATGGAAGAGGAAAAACTGGTAAGAAAATGCCAGGATCTTTCATGACTATTCAATTTAGAAAGCAACACATTTAGGTAAACAGAATGCAACTTATAAATAAAATACGTAATGTAGGAAAAAAAATTAGCTACCTGCTGTGACAACTGATCATGCATCTATACACACACACACACACACACACACACACACACACGTTTCCTCATTCTCACCTGGACACCTGGATTTGTTTTTCTACAGTACAGAAATAAACTTTTTGGCTGTACTAAAACTTTATTCTTGGTTGCTAATTATATGTTTGTATACAGAGGCCATGCTGTGTAGAATTATAACACATGCTGGCCATGGAAATCACACTGAAGTCTGCAGATAGAAGTATACAGAAACGTAGGGACACATCTCAGGGGATGTGCAGACAACAGATTTTTTTTCTACTAGTGGAGCTAAAATATATGCAATTTTAGATATATTTTTGTCTTTTTAAAAGCCAAAGAACCTGTTTTTTTTAAAAAAATTAATTCCTTTTTCCTCACTGTGCTTAGGAAGTGCAGAATCTTGTTGGGTCTGGCTTATTCTAAGTCAAAGATCTCTTTGACAAATACAGCACCCTTTTTTTTTTCAACCTTTATGCTTTCCGAATTTTCTGAACAATAGTGATTTTGTGGTTTTCTATTTTATATATGAGAATTGGTTCCTAAAGGAGATTTTCGTAGTTCAAGTTGTTTTTTTCTTATTCTTTGATTACTTTTCTTCCTATATTTTTAATTAAAAAACTTTTATTTTTATTTTAAATAACTTCACACTGTCCTAATGTAAAAAGATCTGGCCATTTCCTTGGAGTCATAGCATCTCATAAAGCCACATATCCGGCTTATAATATTACTAAGTCATCACTTACTCCAACCTTCTTGGAATTAAGTCTTGAAAGAAAGTGTCCAAAGTATGAGCACAAAACACACAGCATAGGGATGAGTCCAACAGTCAATGCCCACTGTAATTGTGAGCAGACCAATTATACTGATAAAAGAGGGCATTCATTTAATTTTATATGACCCATGTCCTAACAACATGCAACTCTCAGACATAACCATCTTAATGGCATAGTTACAGCTGCCAGAGCGTGTGATAGTTTGGACACTTCCAGTTCTCATAACCTCTATGTAAAGTGGTTGTGTGCTATGGGAGATATGAACAGTGACTATGAGGCAGAGTCCTCTTAAGTAGTCCTGAAGGTGGGGAGAAAAAAAGAAGTGAATGAGTGTGGTGTTCCCCAGTAGTAAATGTATGAACGTCCTCTCTGAGTACCCTGGCCCAAATAGTCACCTTGCTCAGGAGAATGGAGGGCGGGAGAGAATTAGGACATGTTTTGTTTATCGATTTACATATTTACTTACATACTTAATTTGGAAAACTGTAGACGTTTCAACCTTCTTCATGAAGAAGGAAGGAAATGAGGAAAACTTGCAGCAGAAGGGCCACAGAATCAATGCATAAAGATGTCGTTTGCAAGATGATTAGCCATGTAGGGTAGAGAGCGGCACACAGCAGAGACTAGGCCGCCTAAAGGAGGCTGACGCAATGACTAAAACGGATATAAAAGTGCTTTTAGAAAATCAAGTGCTTATGACTTTAAAAATCTAGTTTGTTATTGTCTCATTGTGGGAGATTGGAATGACCTTTCTTATTTGGGGGGCATTAAAAAGCAAAGGAACGTATTGACCAACTGAATCATGATCTGGATGTAAGAATCGCTATTAGTAACAAGTCGTGAATAAATGTCCTCGGTTGGCTGCAAACCTGACTCTGTACGTGTGCAGCCCAGCTCAGTAAAAGAGCGTACCCCAAACCATGTTACCTTGGCTACAAATGGAAAGGATTAGTGCCAGGAGTGTTACTGTGCTTTCATGTTGTTCTAAAACAATTCACTGTGGCTTTACAAACTACTGTGTTCAGACAACATGTCTAATATCCGGTGGCTTTGCTCATTCAGGCGGAGTGACTCAATTAAAAAACATAATTAACAAAACAGCATGCAGATTTTCAAGTTCACTGGCATGCCGCTAAGCAAAGGAATAGCGCCACACACTGTGGGGAAAGATTAAGAATACATATTGTGGATCTGATCTCAGTGATGTGTGTGAGGCAGGGAGTTCTCCAGGCAGCATCAGTCTCCGGTGCAGAGGAAAAGCACCTGTGCATCTGCTACCACTAAATAGGATCGATAACTACTAAAAATGATCCATGTGAAAAGAATTTTACAAAGGAATCTGATCAGTTGATATGAAATATTCCATTAATTCAGAAAGGTAAAGGGTAAAAAAGGGTAAGATACAGGATGGGCTTTGGAAATCACTTATTCTCTCTTATTCATAGTTCTAGGATAGCTGTCGGATGTGCTAGTAATACTACATCCTGAGACAAGGAAGAACTGATCAAAAGGAGACAGACTCTGATCCCATTCCTCCTAGAACACAAGGCCCTGTAATACATTAGCCTGGAGAGCCCAGTTGTCTAGGAGACCCTGGGTAGAGTGATCTTTATAAAGGAACCCTCGGGTGCAGCAAAGTGTGGATTGCACATAGACAAGACCGTGTCTCTCTGAAAAAGTGTCACAAGCTTTGTGGGGCTGGCTAACCATGAATTCTAAGCCTTTGCTATCCTTTGGTGCCCATCTGTGAGTAAGAAGGTTGCTCTTTGTAACCCATGAGGATGTTCTACCTGGAGCCTGCTGGCTGATACTGAAGTATACAGGTGGTATATTTAGATTCTTCTAGAATGCACACAGATGCACGGTAAACTTGATTTGCAGTTATTATTCAAGCTAGCAAAGAAAGTTTTCCTTAGAATGTGAAGACACATCTACACTATGATCAATAACTCACCGTAATAACTTGGTATTTCTCTATAAAAAAAAATATAAACAGGTCTACCCTTGGACAGAAATGATTTTAGTAGCTTGCTTTATTTAACTGAAAACCTTGAGAAAATTTTCCTGTAAGCATTTATGGATGGCATTTGTGTCTGTGTGCATGTAAAGTCACGTGAATGAAGCACGTGACAGCCAAGGTGAGCATGTAGAAGTCAGAGAGTAATTCTTGGGAACTGGTTCTCTCTGATTGAGCTGAGGTTATTAGGATCGCATGCAAGCACCTCTATCCACTGAGCCATCTTGGTGAACCTGTGAAGCATTCTGTAGACCTCGATACACATCTATCCAATTCCTCTTTGAATCATTGGCAGAAACAGGAAGTCACTTTCTTCTCCTTCATTATGGTAAAAGCATTATTACATCTTTTCTCAGTGCTTCCTAAAAGACAGGCTTGAAGTTTTCTTTAGTTTTAGTGACAGGAGCTCCCTTAGTGGCACTTTGTCCCCTTGACTCTGGGCAACCTTTTTTTCTTATACCTTTTCAGTTCTCAGAGACCTCCCAGATGCCACATTGACTATGTTCTAGGTTCTTCTACCACTGTGACTCAGCCATGTCACACACAGCACCCAGAATCCAAGAAGCACTTTCTAAACTGATACTATCTTTCTGTCTATACTGCCAAATATAATGTCTAGAAGTTGGCCTATGCTTAGTTAAATAAAGCAGGAAATATTAGAGCCTCTACCCTTCTCTGCCCTGGACCCCGCCACACACAAGTGCTGCAAACTCCTTCCCAGGCAGTTCCTATATTACTCAAAAGGTTTCTGATGGGTACTGAGGCACCACAAGGTAAGGCTAAAATGTGTATTTCCTTGGTTTATCCAGCAAATACTGGGTTATGAATGCCTGGTTCCATACCAGGAACAAAACCTTAGACTAAATGAACTGTTGCCCAGGGAGCCGTTTGGACTGAAGCTGGCCTCTGCTTCGAGAGCGGAAGAGCTGAACCTTGCCATTCTTGATTTGCATGCCTTTCAGCTACTATTTCAAGTTGATTCAGTTCATACAACTCTAGCTTTCATTTAAGGCCGAGCTCATTGACTACAAGAAAATAAAGAACTAGAGAGGAAGGACAGGATGCAAGGAAAGGCTTCATTGATTATGCGGTGCTGCTTTGGGAAAGGGGAAGATCTTGTTAGAAATCTGGCAAACTTACTTCATTAGGGACCTACTGACATCTGTAGTCAGAGTGTGTAAGGCAGTTTAAAACTTGGATTGTCCCAGTAGCTTGGTGGGGGTGCTGGATCCCCAGCCACTGTCTCAACCACATTCTCTGAATTCCTCCTCATGCTTTGAGCAATGGCAGAGAAAAGTGGCAATTCAGTAAGGTATGCTGAAGAGAAATGAGGTGCATTAGAGACTAGACACTTGACAAATGAGGATGGCGAGTCGAATTACTGACCCCATTCCCTAGAAAGCAGATTTCTGCCTTCTGCATACATGGTCACATGGACCTCATGTCCTCGCCCTCCTTTCTCCCATACACAGCCACACTCAGTCTCCTTTCCCCAAAGGATCTGCTGTGTGCCGAGTTGGTGGACCGATTTGAGAGTTACCATCTGCTCTTATGTAGTATGGGAGAGTCAGCTACTTCCTGACCCTTGCAGAGACTCTGAAGAAGGGCAGCTTCCACATTATTGAAAGGGCTTGAGTCCTTTTCATTCTTTCTTTGGAAGTATCAAATGTTCCCATCTACTGGCCTCCATTCCTCCCTAGAAATAATCAAGCTGAGGGATAAAATGACCATTGAAAATTAGTGAAGAATGATCAAACTAGTTCATTCATAGGAAAACAAACCTTGGTTGTGTGGGAATATGTCTAAATTACAAAGACTGCATTGCTTCTGGGTGTCTTGGTTTGGAGAAATAGCTGGAAAAGTGTTCTCAACATATACATCTAGGAGTAACAGTTAAGTCTGTGTGTATATATATAATATATATTATACATATATATTATACACAGAGACTTAATGTATATATATTATACATATATTATATATATATATAACTGTAACTATAATTAAGCTTAGATTACTCCATTCTAGAGAAATAAACTTGAGGTTAATGGAGATTAATCTGTTCTGTAAAGAATACTATTAATAATCAGAATGACAGCATAAGAAGAGTTCTGGTTCAGTGTGCAGGTAATAGATATTGGGATAAATCTGGAATCACATTGACAATAGAATCAAGAGTAATAGTGTTCCGAGTGGTGTACAGCTTTGACCTGAAATAAATCAATCAGAGGTTAACAAGGTAACGATAAAATGTTGCAACTAAACACATTTAAATTGATAAATCTAATCAACTTGTTTACAACAGCTCACAAGGAGCAGGGAAGGGCTTTCTTGAGCCCATGCTTAATGTGCACAATGGGAAATGTGAGTGGAAAACAGAACAAATGCATGACCCAGTCGCTGGCATGTCTGGGGAGTGCAAACTGCCAGGAAGGTCTTCCTTACGTTGAACTGGAATCTGAAATTTTCATTTGCTGCTTTTCAGAGAGGAATGAGGCTGCCTTCCTGCCAAGTCACAAAAGATGGTGGGATGCAGAATTGGTCCCAGTTATAACATGTCTGATGTGACTGGGACAGCAGGGAACCACCTACTAATGGATTAGAGATTATATACCCTGCAGGTACTAATTCCAGCTCAATTCAAAGGTGTAATAGTCACTAACCTGAAACTTATAACCATAAGATAATGTTTTTTTAAATGGGATCTAATAAGCCTTGCAACATGTAGGTAAGAAGCAACGTTCTATGTAATCTTTCTAGTCCTACTGCCAGGAGAGCACCTAAGTAATTGACAATCACTGAATAGATGAATGGATGAAATTTGAAAGACTGACTGGCCAAACCCAATGCAACAATAGCACATGACTGATACTCTTAGGTTATTCATAACCAACAGAATACATGTGTAAATTCTGTAGTGTGACTGTCAATTTTCAAGTAAGTAATAAATTTAAATAAAAATGGATAACACACCCAAGGATGCTGGTGTCTGAATAAAATGAAAAGGAAATTATTCTTTAAAATGATAGATACTCCCAATAACTCCCGACAAACTCCCCTTTGTCCTGAAAGGATCGTCTACTACCTGCACAATACTGTCATCCCCGTGTCAGCTGAGATCAAGGAACACACTTAATGAGTCATTGTATAATTGACAAGACAAGAAAGTTCGCACACTCTACATTGATAAAACAAACTTACAATAAAATTGCTGGAAACCTTAGTACTCAACGACATAAGCTCTCTGTACACTACACCAACCATAGTATGTATGACTCCTGAAGTTTTGCCTCCATTGCAGTTCTGGGGTCTCCAACAGCAGCCTCTTTGGAGATCATCTTTAGGAGAATTCTTACTCTTACCTCAATGCTCATGACAACTCAGAGTGGTAGCAAGATATGTTCCATTTGTAGGAAAGTAAATGAAATTAACACAAAAGAGGCAAAACAAAACCATCTACCCTTCAAAAGCAAAAGTCTTGTTTTTTCACAAAGCCATTTATAATCATGAAATCACTAGTATAAATGTAAATTAATGCATCGAGTAATGGAAATATAGATCAATTGTGACTCTTTTGAGAAAGTCAGATACAAGTATGTAAAGGAAGAGTTTCTTAATGTGTTAACAATTGGAAGATCTGATGTGTCTTAAATACTATAAATGTGACTTAATTTTCTTTTCAAAACTGTGGCTCCATATTTCATAGAAACAAATGATCAATAGCTATTTCTATTCACTAAAATTATCTTATTTTACCTTGCTTACCTTGCTCAATTCCCCAATAGAGAGATAAACATGATGAACATTGCTAATATTCAGTCACCTAACTATGAGATTAAATGTGGAGTAGATTGAGAGACTTAAACCATACACAGCTAGGTAATAGTGAAGACAGACAGGGAGTTAACTTTACTAGAATCCTAATTAATAATTATTTCTTATCCCAGCCTGGTAAGGTGTTTACAAAGCAATATATTGAACAAGTTAGGTTTTGCCCCTGAATGGTAAGCAAAATTTGTTGCTTTGCTAGTTAAACTTTTCTGTCTGCCATCTTGGACTTCCGCATACAGAATTCCCTCCACTTAGCAGTGCTCCTTTGAACTGACCTTTTCCAGAGGACTTGTACAAATTGACTTACAAATAACCATGTAGGGCATATATCCCTTAGCCCACGCTTAATTACAGTATCCCAATCCCCTTACAGCTATTGTTGGGGTGACATGAATACGACCCTTTTTGCTAGGTCATCTGAGACTAGATCTAAGATAAAACAGAATGTATAGATTTCCCCCCAAAGACTTTAGAGAGAAAAGTGACCCTAAATTGATCCTTAAGCTTCTAACCTATCAATTAGAAGTTGTTTCATGATGTCATTCAAATGGCTTTACAGACATATTAAATTTTTATGTAACACAAATATTTCATACTAACTTGTAAAGGCAGCTATGGTAAGGGAGAGAAAATACTACACTGAATTAAAAGCTTTACATGATCCATGTTCACACAATGTTTACAATGTAGCCAATTTTAAAGACAGGGTCCATCAAATTGCTTCTCTTTTTTAGTATTTTCCATATTATTAACGATATATATGACAATTAATGTCAACTGTTTATCCTTTCTAGAAGGTTGGGTTGATTATGTGAAGCCATTTCTTTTAAACATAATTGAAGTCAGAACCTGACCTCCCTGCCTGTTACGTAAGGATGACATTAAAGGATGTTTACATAGTTGGAAACTCTCACCTCCATGGTGTAAATTGGATTTTTTAAAGCAGGACAGAGATTAGAGTTTGGTAAAATTTAGAACCTAATGATTGATCGAAGAGAAGTCTTTGAAATGTGTCTTGATAACCGAGTTGTCATTTAATAACTAAGAAATTGATTGTTGTAATGAGAAAGCAATTTGTCTGTTAGAGGTATTGGCTGTCAGCAATTTTGGGAAAAACAAACACAAGCTTTAATGCCCCATCTTCCCAGCTGACTATTCCCAGAGAAGAAACGGAGAGCCCCTGCTGGGCATCAAACTCATCTCTTTTCTAGGTGTTGCAGGTGACATGTAACACGGTGGTATTACCAGCTTCTTCTGCACTGTGAGACATGATCTGTCATTACTGTTACTGCCTTCAAAGACATCTGACCATGTTCTAGGAACATGCAATTGAAAACGCATACACCTTCCTTGTCAAATATACTCTTTTAATTTTATCTGAAGCAAGAAGTGGTTGAAAATTCGGTGCTGAAACATAATAACGAAAAATACGCATCTGCACGAATACGGAAGGTGCTGCTTCTTTGGAGGAAGCAAAGCCTCCCTGTAGCATTTGGAAACTTTGGACCTCTCAGTGCCAAAGAAAACTAAAACAATATGTAATATATTCTTTAATGGAATTTTCAGTGAAGTACTAAAAGAAAAGCTAGCCTGTCACCTGGACTGAGAGTTATTTAAAAGGCCAACAGAAGAAAATAAGGGAAATCTGATGATGACGTGAGCCTCCCCATGACGACACAAACATTACTATGTGCTTTTGCAGTATAGGCAGGTGCTGCTCTAGGACTGAGTATATAATGCTTTTTTAACAACTACGAAAAGCTTACAAGACAGGTAATGTATCACCTTTTTATAGGAAGAAAAGAGTCAACCAGGTACACTCATTGCTCAGCTCATGCACAGGGCGGGTGGTAAAATTGAGTTCTGAAGCTGGCTTCGCTGTTTCTTAAGTCTGGACTCTGAAGACTAATAAGGCAGGGGACAGAGTGATTGCACTAGAATTAGAATTTTTGAGTCGAAATGTTTTCTCTACACTCCTTCGACCTTGAGCATCTGGGTGACTTTTATACAAGATGATCTCTTCTCTTCGGAGGGAACAAGCAGGGCTGTGAGTCACTTCCAGGTAGGTAGTACATAGAATTCTGTCTCTCCAAACACTTAATCTTCCCCTGTCATTTAGTAAGCCACTAACATAAGAGCTGCTGTCGGTTATTCACAGTCAGAGTCAGGGTCCCAAATCTTTCAGTTTTAAACTAGGTAAGAAGATCTGAGTGGACCTTACTCAAACTCAAAAAGTTGTTCCATCTGAATCTTGTGACCAGCAACAGGGTAACTCAAAATTCAAAACGTGAGAGACATTTGGCCATAGGCTGTGATATAAAGGGGGAAATCCAGAAATGTGCTCTATCTATCTATCTATCTATCTATCTATCTATCTATCTATCTATCTATCTACCTACCTACCTATCTACCTATTTCTATTGATGTCCTCCAGGTGAGAGTCAGTGGGGGAAAAATCCTCAATCAACGTCTTCAAGAAACTCGATACCAGTCAATCTGAGGTATTAGTGTTACTGTTTGAATGTGACAAATCTCCATAGGCTTATGCTTCGTGCCTGGGGCCCAGTAGCTGGCAATAGTGACCAGTGACTGGGGGCTGATGGTGTTTTTATCAAAAGACTAGCTCATTTAATTGGTAACGGAATGGACTACTGGGAGCTGAGCCCTACTTTAAGGAAGTAAGTCATGTGGTCAGCCTTTGAAAGGTGCATCTTGCCCTGTTTTCTTCATCTCTACCTTTCCTTTTCGTTTGTCCCTGAGGTGGACAGCCTCTTCTGTCACGTGCTCCTACCGCCATGATATTCAACCCCATCATACACCCACGGCTAAGACCTAGCTCACTATGGACTAAAAACTCTGAAAGACTGCATCAAAATCAACCATTTTCCCCTTAAACTGTTTTTCTCTGGTGTTTTGTTTTGTTGACAAGAACTGAATGATCTAGAAAAAGATTATTCCCTATAAACTCCAGAAACCACAACAACCAAAACCCAAGCCAAGAACCCAACCAACCTTTGACCAAATGTTTAATCTACAGAAAAGTAAGCTAATAAAGGGGCATTTGCTTTAAACAACCAACTTTCATAGTAATTGATTACACAGTAATAGCAGAAAGGGGGGGGGTTTCAAAATATATTCACAGAACAACAGTATTAAGCCAAGATTAGGATTTAAAGAAGTTTCTGCAAGCAGATTGCTAAATGATACTAATGAGGTGGAAATCAGTGGCAGCTCCATTAAACTGCTCTGGTCATCAGATCATGTGACCCTCTAGGAAAACAACGGTAATCTGGTTAATAAGGATACACTGCTTCAATGTGTTCAGTGTGCTTCTACAAGTGTTCACCACTTGAGCCTTGTTATAACTCAATGCAGTAGAAAGCCAAATATTATCATCTTTCCTGACAGTGTAAGACAGAGGTTCTCAACCTTCCTAATGCTGCAACCCTTTAATACAGTTCCTCATGTTGTGGTAACCCCCCAATCATAAAATTCTTTCATTGCTACTTCTTAGCTGTAATTTTGCTACTGTTAGGAATTGTCTTGTAAATATCTGATATGCAGGATATCTGATGTGAGACCCCTAAAGAGGTGTCGACCCAAAGGTTGAGAATCACTGGCATAAGACCTGCATGCATGAATGGCTAAGAACAGCCACAGGGCTCTGCAGTGAGATGGGGTGAGCTGGAGATGACAATTAAGATATTTTAATTTCTCTTAAAAATCACATTTCACTTTCAAAGCCAACAATACTTTAATAAAACATGGAATTATGGTCCTCTTTCTTTCTCTCTGCCTATTTCAATAAAAAATAACTGTTTATTAGAAAGTAATATATATATACTATAATAGAAAATATAATTGAAATACTTAGAATAAATATTTCATCCCCATGTCAAACATTACTACCACTTAAAAATATAGAAGACTTTAAATATTCCTTTAAAAAATTAAACTGGTGTTGTAAAAGTTTGAAACAACTCAAAAATGATTGAAAATCATGAAAAATTTCCTACTGCCAATAAGGAATTAATTAAAACACTTGAAAGATGAAATTCCATGTAGCTATTAAAATGCAATCTATAGTTATCACATCACACTATAGTTCATGTTTATCAAAATGAGAATTTATGAATTCCATGAGTACAATACAATACGTTTTGTTAGAAAGGTCTACACTTGCACACACATTCATTCACACATACAATATTTAATCTTTTGCTTGGAGTGGGGAACATTTTGTTTTTCTTTGAATACTTTTATAAACTTTCCGCATTTTAAAGAATACTTTTAAAATATTTTATCTTTTTAAACTTTATGCATATTACTGGTGATTTTTGTCTTTGCACCATACAGTGCATGCCTGGTGCCCACAGAGACCAGAAAAAAGTGTAGAATCTCCTGGAAATTGAGTTACAAATAGTTGTGTGGGGGCTGGGAATCAAACCCAGGTCCTCTGGAAGAGCAACAAGTGCTCTTAATCACTGATTCCTCTCTCTTTTTTTTAAAAAAAAAAAAGATTTATTATTTATTTATTTTGTATAGGACATTCTGCCTCCATGTATGCCTGCACGCCAGAAGAGGGTGCCAGATCTCATTACAGATGGTTTTGAACCACCATGTGGTTTCTGGGAATTGAACTCAGGACCTCTGGAAGAGCAGCCAGTGCTCTTAACCTCTGAGCCATCTCTCCAGCCCCACTGATTCCCCTCTTTAGCACAAATTTTATTCTCTAATATAAAACATTGATTATCAATAAAATAACCCTGAAATTGATTTTATTTTTTACAGTAGCCTGGCTGAAACTGTTCTTAGGTCCTATAGCAAGGAAACGGGACTACTATTAAATGTCTAAGAGTCTCTGTAAAAGTTGAAGGTTAAATACCCCTACTCTGTAAGGATCTCATTGCAAATCACTCCTTGTCCTCAGTAACACAGCTGGGCATTTCTGCACCTTACATCTTCAGTTCATCAGCCAAAGCCACAGCTGTCTTGATATTCCTGACCACCTGTTTGACGTCAGTAGCAAGTGCTAATTAATGTCCCTAACAGCACCCCAGACTTGATCAGGTATTACTTGAGCTGAAGAAAGACCCAGGAAACCGTTGTCTTCTCTATAAGTATAGTTGTCGTTTTTCCAAAACTCTGCCTGAAAAAAGTTGAGGTAGATTGTCCTTTGTTTTCTCTGGAGGAGTGTGAAAATGCCAGTCTCCTGTCATTGTCACCTTTAAATTTGTAGCAAAGGTAGTGAGATAAAAACGGTTGGGATTCCTTTGACACACTTCCAAATCTAGCCCCCTTACTCAGGCCATGTGCTGAAGCTCCACCTCTATGTGGTTCACTCTCTTCCATCCTTCAGGTCTAAAGACCAAAAGTGGGATTCCCAGTAAGCCAGAGAAACCTCGGTCTGCCCTGAACAGTTCAATAAATATGAACGTTCTTACTTCTGTCTGCTGTCATGGGCGGGAACTGTTCTATTTAGGAGACTGTTCGTTTTAGAGCCTGTGGGTGGTGATTCTGATACAGTGTAATCGTCTTCCAAAACAACAAAAACTATTCATCAAAATGTGAAATAACAAGATCCATTTAAAGAAAGGAAGGAGTCCTTTGGTCTAATCCTGTCAAAATAATTCGATTATTTCGGTCCTGAACTTACAGGCACACTTACACATTTTGACAGAGATGTCATTTACAATCCCATCTTGCATTCTTCTTCTCAAAATGTAACAAACCATGAAATCTCTTCCCACACTTCCATTTAGTGTCTTGATTTATGCTTTTTTTAAATAACCAAGTGAGTGTTTTTTAATAGTGCAAAGCTTAAAACCATTTCTTTTACTGCACTGATGGAAAAATGGAAAAAATAAAAATCATGTGAAAAATTTAAGAACCCTTAATGGCAAGAACCTATTGCTATGCTAAGCATTAAGCAAGATTAGTGTCTGAAAAAAAAAAACATGGGAAGAATGTCTGTGTGTAGATGGAGTAGGAAATACTGGGGTATTTTGGAGTTTTACTTACCCAAGGTTCCTATAAAATAAAATAGCCTTTTTCCAACTACTTGGAAGGAAAAATTAATGTTCAGGTCCATAGATTTAATTTGAAACACTAATTTACACTGAATTTAATAACATTAAACTGACAAGAAGAAAAGAAGAAATAAAGTAGCAGTTATTTTTGAAGACTTAAAATATTCTGAATAAAAAAATATCAAAATCTTGCCAAAGTCCTGTCAGAACCAGTAACAGCATCTGAGGTGTACTGAACAAGATATCGACATATAAAGTAGCTTAATATTCCATTATTAAATAAAATGAAATTAATCCCTGAAACCATTTATCACAAAATTCAATATATTTGCATAAAATTAATGAACACTATTCCAACATTCTACAAAGAAATAAATGAAATATTGTTGGAAAAAATACAAGGGAAATGCAAATGTTATCCCTACCCCTACTCATATGCATAGGTCAACACGCTCAATACCATGAATGACTCTCAAAACTACTTAGTAATTGTATGCCGTATCAATTTTTTTTTGTAATATGATAAGGTGATTCTAACATGTACTTGTAATTTCAAAAAGCCAAAGAAAACTAAGAAGGTCAAGCATCAGTAATTGAATCAAGATTATAATAGCATTCAACAAAAAGTACAAATGTAAATATCCTTGATACAAAATAATAAGCAAAAATGCGTATGTAAAGCCCTTAAGAAACAAAACTGAGGCCCAAGGAAGAAATTCACATAAAACACATCAGAGTGAATGTCTACAATTAGGTGGACTAGCAAACAGTAAATGAAGAGGACATTTTGAATTGCGGGACTGCCTGGGCTGAATTGTCAGACTGACAGTCTAGAATATTCCAACCAAGTAGATACATCCCATATCCATAGGTCAGTTATGTCTTCCCCACTGCACCAACTCCTAAGTAAGAATGTTTTAGTCTCATAGTTAGGTCAAGCCTGTCAGTGGCAACTCCATACCAGCAGCCTTGCTGGTTCTACCAGTATCTCAAAGGCTGTTTCCACCTCCTGTAAGGCTGCTTTCCTTGCTGAGAGTTCTATCTGGTCTTGCAAATAGTTCAAACTGTAGAGGTGCTGTGATGGAGCCAGCAGAAGATGGAGTTGAGGGACAAGTGAGAGGGGAAAGTACCCATAAATAGATGGAGTGGAAAAAGGGAACTTGTATGCGTGTGTGCTGGTGTGAGCATCTTCCCTGCATAACCAGTGTAACAACTGAAGAGGAATCAGAGGGTAATCATCTCTAAGTATATTTATAAGCCAACATCATACAACTAATAAAGTTCCCAACAGACATCTTTAAGACACTAGTCTATTTGCGTGGAAATGGTTGTGGAGGAGTGCTGAGAAAAAAATGTTATCTCGGGAGGTAAAGGTTTGAATGATTCTCCCAAACACAGGATCAGGCATATGGTAGAGTGATTACCTGTCCTTGCTCATTATTTTACAGAATTTCCTCAGGACAAGTTCAGGTTCACAGCAAAACTGAGAAGAAAACACAGAAATGTCACATTCATCCCCTCCAACTCCCCATACATAGCCTCCTCCATTAGCCACATGCCTCACTACAAAGGTTCATTTGCAGCAAACCATGAACCTACATCCTCACACCATTATCACCCATTGTCTACACTTTACATTGAGAGTCATTCTTGGTATCATATTGTAGAAAGATATGGATAAAATCATGGTAATATGTATCCACCATTCTATTATCACATGGCATGGTTTTACTACCTTAAAGATCTTTTGTGCCCTGTCTGATCTGACTTTTTAATGGACCAGTTTATTACAGGCAGGAGACAATGGTGAGAAAGGGCAAAATACTGGATCTTACTGAATTACTTCTAATAATGTTGCTTACGACTATATTGTTCAAAAGCTTTCAGCATTGCCAAGAAAAATAACAAAATGCCTACAATTTGCTCTAAAATACTAAAAGTTTTGGCATACCATGTAAGGTATATCGACCAAATTCCACGCACACCACGATCCTGTTCCTGAATACACACTTGCACACTTACAGGTGGTACTGACTTCTATTTTTGTTTGTTTGGGTTTTGTTTTCATTTTCTTTAACTTCCCTATAAAGAAACCAAATGTAGGCAGACATTAAAGGAGGCATAAAGAGGCTTCTTGGATTAGTGCTACATCTATCTCTTCGTTGCTGTTGTGTTGGTTGGTTTCCACAGCACAGTGAAGGGAGCTTCTGTTCGCTTTAGCTGAGATATTGAACCCAATCAACTTAGGTTCTAGAAAGAACTGTTGAGTCCATGGAGGTGCCCTGTACAGAATTTAAGGTGGTAGTTCTTCCTCCAACCCAGTGTTTCTCAACCTATGTGTTGCAACCCCTTTTGGGGTCAACTGACCCTTTCACAGGGGTCACCTAAAACCATCAGAAAGCACAGATATTTGCATTATGATTCATAACAGTAGCAAAATCACAGTTGTGAAGCAGCAACGAAAATAATGTTTTGGTTGGGAGTCACCAGAACCTGAGGAACTGTATTAAGGAAACTGTATTAAGTGATCACATTTTGAGGATTGAGAGTCATTGCTCCAAGTGAATCTAAGCCTACTCTCGGGTCCACTGGCTGTGCCGTTCTTTGCCCTCTCCCGTTGGGTTGGGTATGGTTCCTTTGGAATCACAGTGTCCGCCAGGCCTGTCCCTGAGTATGACTTTCCTTTGTAAAGTTAATAGCTGGCTACTTTGCTTGGCAGTCAAGTATTTCACCAAATGCCAACTCAGGATCACTTGTTTCCCATTGGGACATCTCATGCCCCACCAAGAGCATTTGGCCTATTTCTGCATTTCACTGTTACCTACCCCAGCCATCAGAAAGCTGGCCAAGTTGTAATTACTGAAAAGTCCATTATTTATTGTCGTTGACTTTCCCTTCTTAGTGCTTCTAGGTATAGGAAGAGTGGCAAAGAAAAAAACACATTTGTAACATCTTCTAGAGGATTTGGCAAGCAATAAAAAAGAAATTTCCGTGGGATATCAAGCTGGTGATGTATGTTGATGTCTTTGTTAGCTTTGCAACCTAACAATCTTGATAATTTTTGTCTCACAAGCTCATCTCTGGCCACTTGTAGCTAGTAAGTTCACAAAAGTGAGTAGGGAAAACTGGAGTGAAGGACACATCAGATGTGGATTTAGTGAGCACAAAAGAGAATGCAGAAAATACCCCCAATACAGTTACTTATTCAATCAACAATGGACTCATTTATTCAAGGATCAGCCATAGTGAAGAGGTGAGTACGTACAGTTTATACTTTAATGGAGCCTAAATACAAATAGATAAAATTCAAATTTTCATTCCTCTATGAAACTGGGCCTTTTCACACAAGTACTATGAGATAGATAGATAGATAGATAGATAGATAGATAGATAGATATAGTATATATATATATATATATATTTCTCAAATATGTGTGTGTGTGTGTGTGTGTATTCCTCAAAGTAGCCTGACTCATTGCTTAGCACCTCACTGTGTAATAAAATAGCCACTAGTCCTATGTGATTGTCAACACTTAAAATGTACAAAATCTGAACTGAGACATGAGGTAATCAACCAACTTCCAAGGATACTGTAATACGAATGATTCCCTATTATCTCGTTTGTATTCCTTTGTGTTTTAAGAAGTTTAAACTTGAGAAGGGCTCATGAAATGAGCCGATCAGTACTCTTCTGCGTGCCTGAATTAGAATCAAAGATGAAATAGTTACAGGCTATCACTGGCTTATGAGTGTTGTCTGCAGTTATTGTTGTAATTCCAAAGTGGTATAGTAAATACATTATTTTATGTATTGAATTCATGGTGAAATACATCATTATAACACATTATTAAAGTTAACTGCGCCTGTTCTTTTTGGGTATGGTTACAAGAAAAAACAAACAAGATCACACGTGGGATTTATGTTGTTGTGTCATCTTTTTCCGTTCAGCCAGTGTTTAACCACACGGAAGGGGGCTTTGCCTGCTCAAAACAAAACAAAACAAAAAGCAAAAACAAAACAAAACACTGTGGCACAAATGGATGAAGGAATTTGGGGAGTTTTAAGCTACCTCAGCTCCTCTCCTATCCCTTCTTTTCTATTCTAGAGGGGTCACTTGTATCTTGAGCTACAAGCATAGGTACCATGATGCTATGGAGGGATGGCAGAGGTTAAGCAGAAAGACAGATCCTTCTGGCCACAGGATCCTCACTTACTGAAACATGAAGAGGGAAAAAAAAGAGAGAGAAATCCTGCAGAATTACTATCTCCTTAGACAGAAATACAAAACTGATCTGCTTCAGATAATACTGTGTTGTCAAGGTCAATATGTGCAACCAAGGCCTGCGGTCACCCTTGTCGCCATTACCATTTGTAATAATCACTATGATAACTACTTCCATAAGTCACCCAAAATGGCGAAAATTATCAAAATTCCATAATTCCGGGGAAATTCTAACACCAATGGCAGCTCAAAGAGAAATTGAAAACTAATGAAAAACAATCACAAGGCTGACAAAGAAAGAAGAGAGTCGACAAAGGAATTTCTAGATATGTTCACCTGTAGGAGCAATATGTAAAAGTGTGGGGGCACTTTCGCTTATCTCTTCCCATCTCCCTCAGTTGTCTGATACTAAGGATTATTTTGATATCGACTGTTATAAGAGTTGTTAAGACACCGGTGATTGAAAGCAAAGCCCTCACCTTGCCTGTGCCGCAGCTGGTGGCTCCAGTGCATCTCTGGTGACAGTGAGGGGGAGGGACTTGTGGATGCTGAACAGAGAGACTCTGTGTAGCCTCTGGCTGAGCAATACCAGGCACCACACCGTGTAGCGCACAATGACATACCATGGAAGCATAGAGACGTGATTATTCTCCTGACTATCTGAGGATCCCGACATTGCTGGCCTCCATCCGACACTGAAAACCAATGCAGATCAGAGGCCCTGGGACAGCCTTCTTTGGTTCTGTTTGTCGTCCTATAGGAAGGTGGCTATAGTGTAGGAAGTTGCGTAGTTTCTCTGCTGTCTAAAATGTACAGAGCATACCACAAGTGTCCCAAAGCAGCACTGATTCCCACCAGCACAGATATTTCCCAATGCAAACAGAAGTACATACCTCAGGAAAGGACACAGAATGGAAAGAAGTTCCTTGACTGCTGGAAGCTTCCATGAGATACAGTCATACAGAAAAATGACAAAGAGTAAAGTCATTAGTTGAAATGAGTTCATTACAAAACAGTGATGTTCAGGGCCCACATCCCAAGAATCCACTATCACCTCCCTTGGTGAACGTACTTCGGCTTGGCTTTCCAATGGCTTTGTGGGATGCAAAGTCATGAGTGTTGCACAGGAGAAGGTGACCAAAGCGCAAAAGATTTTTAAGAAGTGAATGAACACTGGTCTGAAGGTCTGAATCGACTGAAAGTTTCCTGGCTAATAGTAGTTTACGAAGAAGGGTTTGGCGAAGAGCAGTTGGTGTGTTCCAGTGCCATCGTTGAGCTTTTGGTTGGCGTAGCGCTCAAAACCACGTGGAAAGAAGGAAGTGTGACTGAAAAGAGATATGTGAGTGAGTGGACCAAGCAGAGCAACAGTGAAAAGTCTGATGGCCTTTAAGTCTAAGGTGGAAGCAGACCATTGAGAGAAGCTAGACAGAGGATGCGTGAGGAGAGGGCAGCCTGTCGCACAGCCTTGGAGCTCAGAATCGTTGACTGCTAAATAGCAGCTCAGATTTACCTATTTCCAACTTCTGTTGTCCCCTTCACTAGCCAAGGCCAAGCAGAAGCCAGTGGGCAAAGGAAGCTGCTCTTGTCTTCAGCTTCCTGATACTCAGAGCAGCACAGAGAAAGGGAGCAACTAGAGTTTGGGATGCATCAGAATATGCTGAGTAGAGCTAAGCCCTATGGAAAAGCCACTGTTGGACTAGAAGGGCCGGGGTAGGGTAAACACCACCTGTGCCCTCACCAGCTTGTTCTGAGACTCAGTCTCCCATCGCCTCCATGAGAAAAGCTCGCGCTGTGGAGGACAGAGAACCATCTCAAGCATCCATGATAGAGAACTGCAGCAAGAAATGTCTAAAGCGAGGACTAGCAACAGAGATAGGGAAGACGCAGTACAGGCAGCTTTAGGGGAACCTAAGAGTCCATCGTCAGCAAAACATTGTTGTTTGTAACCAAGACTTTCCAAAATCCTGAAATTTGGCCTAATCCAATTTTCGATTAAATTTTGATTGAACTAATCCTCAACTCTGTATTTATTAGATGAGCAAAAGAGGCTTTAGATTTTTTTTCTAACTTAGCCATATATTAACCTGAGCTATTCAAAAGTTTACCGAGCCTCTGATTAGCCATTAACCAGAAGAATATGTCCCAGCCGTTTACTATAAATTCTTAAATGTGGGGCTTTTTCCCCAAAATTTTCTGATTCTTACAGAGGTTTTGATATGAAAATGTTGGTAATTAAGGAGTAATACACTTTTTATATAACTGAAGTTTCAAAATCTATGTCTGGCCCTGTGAGACACACTGTGCCCCACCCTGCAACCCTGCCCACAAAGGAATTAGAAACAACTTGCAGGGGGGGAGGGGCACTCAACACACCATATTGAGCACAGATTGTTGCCAGGGTCACTCTGCCCTGGTGGCCTTCAGCTGAGAAGGAAGATTATTTCTGGCTTTTCTACCTAGCCTAGCAGGAAGCAACCAACATCTTCACCTCCCTGCAGGGGCTTGAGTTTTCTGAAAGGAATTTAAGAAAGGACAGAACAAAAGATTTGTTAATGTTCCTTATCAAAAACTCAGCCAGTGAGCAAAGATGGGAGGCAGAATCAATATTGTTTCCTGGGAATCAAGGAAATATCAAGGCTGGAAGTGTAGTTAGGAACACCAGACCGGCCTGTCTCTCCTGCATGCTACCTCCTAGGTTCAAATCCAGGGAAGGCTTGAACTTCAGACTGCTAAGAAGAAATTAGGGACATCTAAAGGGGGTCTTATTAAACTCTGAGTGTAGACAGGAGCTCCCTGACCCTGGAGTTAATGAAAAGTTCTTTGTTACTTTCCTACATGCTTCTTCAATGGGGCTGTACTGCCTTCATGTAAGGGCTCCCAGCCAGAACACTGTTCATCAACTGTAGATTCGGCTCTCTCCGTTCTTTAGTAGCCCCAACACTATTCGGTGTAGACGTTCAGTACCAACTCTACCTGCTTTTAAACTGTAAGAAAACTTTCAACTACATTCTTAATATGAGCTGCCATTCACTGAATTTTGGTTGTTATTTTTGCTTTTCTTTTTCTCTTGGCTGCTGTCATAATGCTAAATGTTTTGTTTATATGCCTCTACTTCATCTAATCTTTATCAGACGCCCTTCAGGAGGTAAATGTCAAAGCTCAATCACAAACAGAGGAGCCGAGTTTTTAAGAGATCATCCTATTATAGAAGGGTTATAAGAAACAGTACCAAAATTGTACACAGTTACACTGTGGTCCATCACACAAAGGACACAGAAGGGCAGTGTGCTGAATGAAGGGGAGATACCCAGACAGCACAGTGCTTGCTGGGCAAGCCTAACGACCTGAGTTCAAATTCCCAGCACTCACATTAAGGCTGGTGCAGTTTCAAATCTAAACTCTGTAACAGGGTTAGGAGTGCGCAGATGCAAACTGATCTCTGGAGATTCCTGGCTAGACAGGCTAGTGATCTCAGCAACCTGTCAGTCAATCAGTCAACCTGTGTTCTCCATATGCATGCAAAGAATGGTTTAAAGATTAATTTAAAATGTAAACCATAAAAGCATAGCACATTTAGCAAACTACTAGAATAACACACACACACACACACACACACACACACCTATCAAGAGATCGCCAAACATGGTAAGCAATTATCTCCAAAGTGGAAGGAGAAATTTGTCAATATGACCAGAGCTATGCCCTGGTGTGTAGACATAACCCCATCACATCTGTAACCTTTATCTTCAGTGAGAATCTGCTCTGACTCCTGGTTTCCATGGCTACTCCATGGGAGGGAAGGGGCACCCCAGGAGCACACGTCTGTGATCCACTCTCTGCCTGAGAATCAGCCCTCAGGAACATCAGCTGACATTTCCTAGAGACGATGAAAGGGCTGGAGAACCACGGCGGCCCCTGAGTAAAGAGTATAGCTTATTAAACAGGCCACGAAAGCCCCATATGAGTGCCCCATAAACAAAATTTCCAAACCCTTTCCAGTGAATCTAAGCTTTAAGATCCTGTCATGGAGCACCTGTGGTTTTTTGTAGCAAGACTTCTAAAGAATGTGCCCCAAAGCAAAAGTTAGGGCTGAGGTACCTGCTAGCTCCACGTAAGCAATGTTGACTCTCTTTCCTCAGTAGATGGAAGCTAGGTAAACACATAGGCAGATGTAGAGATAGATAGTTACATCTATAGATAGAGAGATTTACAGATAGACACGAAAACTCAGAATTTCCTGTCCTCTGAAGTCAACAGAGGTGTGCTTGGCTCAGCTTTCTTTTAAACTTCATATCATAATGAACAAATATATGACGAGAGGTGAGAACTAAAGTCTAACAAGGCGGAGATAGCAACAAGCCTCTTTACACCTATATGTATAAATTGGAAGTAATTCAGGGAAATAATTATAAAGTGTGTCAGTGTGTGTGTGTGTGTGTGTGTTCTTGTAACTTGCTGGCTGTGTTATAGTTACATTTTAAATTAAAGTTTAAACCATTCTTTTAAAGAAAGGAATTATATTGTTTTTGCTGTTTTATTTTTCTGTTCCGGGTTTTGCGACAAGTTCTCATATAAGCCCCGCTGGCCTTGCATCCACTGCACAGTTGAGTCTGGCCATAAACTGCTGATCCTGTCGTGCTTCAGGCACGCATCTCTACACCTGGCTTGAAAATGGGTATCCCGTTGTTTGGAAAATATAAATGCCAAGGAGACATACGAGAACTCAGTATAAGAAATTATACCTCGTGGTTTACATAAGCAACCAGAGAGTGCGCACATTTCCATATTTGACCCCAAGCGTTCCATGACACAAGCAAGCTGATTGGTATTATTCCCATTTTCTAGAGGCAGAACCTCATCCTCAAAGAAGCTGAATGCCATCGTGACATTGACCCAGATAATGAGAAACCATGCAAGGGCAACAAACGACGCCCTCTGATTCTTAGTTGCCAGACTGCTGGGATGTGTCTATGAGGAAGCGTGGTGTTTAACTGCTAAAAAGAGAAAAAAACATCTGTTGCTTTTCAAGTCAAAATGAAGAGGTTTAACAATCAGGTGCAATTCAATGGGAGAAAAATACAGAAAGTTAGAAGCGATGAAGGGAAACAAGGCAATCTGAAGCAGAGGCGAAGGAATTGAACTTGACACTAACTTACACGGAGCACCTGCTGACACCTGCCTGGACCATCAGCCCCCTCCTGTCTAGCCTAGGTTAACATTTCTTAAAGACGTGTCCAACAATGTAGTTGCTGTCATTACCAAGACTCTGGGAAAGCAGAATATAATATCGGTCCCCATCGTACTTAACCTGGTTGGTGCCTCTATCAGGACTCCTGTTATAATGATCTCATTGTATTGTTTGGAGGGCCTTAGGATAGAGAAGTTGCTATTTAATGGTGGCCGACACTTTGCAGAAATAGCTCAGAATAGCTCAAATTGTATCCACTCCGCTCTGCTTTTCCAACTCTTTAAATAAACGATGCAGTTTAGATCCTTCATGAAACAATAACTACTGCTTGTATGGCATCAGTGAATAAGTATTTGATGTCTGTGCCTATTCATTGCATTGTATTTATTGTAATAATGTCAATAAGGCAGTGTTTCTATGGGCCAGCTGCAGGGGGCATGGAAATGACTTTGTTTCATAACACCCACACTGTATGTTGTTGTTTTGCTATGGTGGTAGTTTGTTGGACGTGGCTCTGGTTCTACTAAATGCTTTTGATTTGAAGGGTTTATTCACAAGATTTATTCCTTCTTTACATTGCCTTTTCTGCGGCTGCAGTTTCTTAAATCACTCATATTGAGGTTCGCTGTTGCAGAGTCCATGAAGGGAAAATTCTGTTTCCAGGACAATTCTAATGAGCTACTTGACTTTAAAACGGCTGCTTAGGCACCATGTTTCTATTTCATTACAGACTCAGTCTGGACCTTGCATTTTAATAAAGGAATCAGATTATTATTTTATTGGTAGAATTAAAATATTTCCCCAAATAAAATAAGAAGTCCCACGAAAATGTTGCAGTAGATTCTGGGGTGTACAAAGTTACTTGGGCTATCTTTAACAAAGAATTTGTAGTGGGATTATTTCTAAGGCATCAAATAATTCCCCCAAATAGAGAGAGCACTTAAGATGCCTGTAAGAAAGTTTTAAATATATCTTATTCATCATTCATTCTTTCTACATGCACTTGTGGGACACTGCAGGCCATTGTGCTATGAATAGAAAGAAAAATAAAATGGACACCAAGTGCTTCAAAATTCTTTAGAAAAACTATATTTGATCTTGATATTAATTCATTCCTTACCAAAATTATATTAAAATAGCACATACAAGTCAAAAGCAAGTACGTTCCGTTCTCTGATTATTTTGATAGAATTTCTTGCATTTTAACCAGGAGACACAAAACCAGCAAGCTTAAATGCAAATATATTATACCCAGGGGCTGCATCCCGCTGAGTCTTATAAACTCACTAAGAAGTGATGAAGAATCTCACACAGCACAAGCCTGTCTCACAAGATGGCTTTAACACTGAACAAGAGTTTACCACGTACATCGCTTTAAATAAAGTTGTCTCTAGAGGGAAAGCTTTATTTGTGCGCATGGACTGCACAATGTAGGCCAAATCCGGCCTCTGAGAAGATACAGAGAGCTTTCCAGCACAATGCCTCCCATATAAAGTCTTCAGAGACCATCTGAAAACACAGCAGAGAATAGAACCTGACCCTGGCTTTGGAGTCCTCCCCTTTTCTCTGATCTTTTCCTCCTTTTTCCCCTCCCTCCCTTTGTAGTTTGCCTTTGGAGAGACAAGTATTTGCCCAGTGTCTTTGGGTTACAATATGTTATCCCTAGTGGAAATCAGAGGCTTGAATTCAAAAGGTGATCACTCTTGACCTTTGACCCCGGTGCCTCCCACCCTGCAGTTCTGTCTCCATGGAAGTGAATAGTGAAGTGGAAAAATGGGAGCAGGCAGAGTCTATAGCTATTCACAGACCACCTCACCCCACCCCCCAAAGAGAGAGAGAAGATGAATGAATCCCATTCATCAATAAGCAGGAGATGCAGAAGAATGGTCGGTTGGCTGAAAAGCAAGCTAAAGGATGGCAAAAAAGAGAAGGGATGTCAGGGCAAGAGAGGCAGGGGAGTAATGAGGTTAGGGAGGAGTGCAAGTTGCAAATTCTCAAAAGCCAAAACTCAAGATAAAAAGTTGTATCACAGATTTCCCCCAGGAGGAGTATCTGTAAGGAGACAGCAGTTTCAGGCAGTTTCAGACGTGAAAGTTTGGGATTCAGTGCACCACCCACCCCCTCTTTTTTTTTTTAAAAAAAAAAAAGCAACACATCTCAAGGAGACATCAGAAGAAAATTCAGGGAATCTGGTATGAACTGGCAGGCACTGGACGGAGGTATGGGCTGAGGAAGTCAGGGCTGGAAGCGGAGGAAGTCCAAAATTGCTACCAAGAAGCATTTCTACACATCCAATAGTCAGTTACAGTAGCTAAAGCAATCTGACTGCCACCCAGCATGGCTGAATGTCTCAGTATGTCTTAAACCCAAAGATAACAGGAGAAAATCACCCAAATCTGACTGTCCAGATAAAGGGTTGCTGAGAGCTCAGGGCCCGACAGAAAGACAAAGCATTGCATTTCAGTTGAAGAGTGTTGGAACTGCGGTGAAGACTCCAGCATTAAATCAGAAGGCACTCAAATCTAAGGAGAATCCAATAATTAATTGTCCAGGTATGACTACGATTCCACTTCTTCCTCCACGTGATATAAATATCCCTGAATGTATTCATTATGCATCTAAAAGCCCGTTTTTTTTATTCTGATTTGATTTGTTCTGTTTATCATGTGAGGGCTACCTCCAAAAATCTTAAATACTCTAAAGAGTTTTTCCTTCTTTGCAAGTCAACACAGTCGCCATGGGCTCCAGATAAAGTGCATTACAGCGAGAAGTTATTTTTGCCTCTTCTCAGTCGATCCTCCCGCACCAAAAAGACAGCACTTACATCATGGTGGGCGGTTGGGGATTATGCTCGCAGGAAACATGTCCTCCTGCTTCCTCACTGACATATTCCAGCCACGTTCACAGAGAATTCTAAAATTATTTAGCAAGAAATTTGGCACTGGTCCTAAATGTCTGTTTGCACATTCCCTTTCTTCCCCCTTCATCTCTCTTGACACTTCTCTGACTGCGTTTTTCTAGAACTGTCAGATCTCAAGCATAAGAATATAAATGAAGGCAGTGATGGATTCTGATTGGAGTGGGGGAAAATAAAGAGGCTGACGGGCAACTTTGGAAATTCACAGAAGCTGAACTCAAGTAGAGACCTCACTGAATTCTTGGGTACACATATACTTATGTTGGCCAGGGGCAGGGAAACTGGATACTACGGACGTTACAAAAGGGGACAGAGCCATGCGTGTGGGAGAATGCACCACAGTAGGAGCCATCGGAGGCTCTGTCCATTGTCCCACGCTAAGAAAGAGCCTGAGATGAACATATAGCCATGACTTGTGATTACCCCTGCCTATACTGCTTCCTTGGCTCCTTCCTTCTGCTCTGGAGATTCCCAGGAACAACACCAAAATGGGGGCGCAAATGCACAGCCAAGTAGACTCAATTCCTCTTGGGCCTCTGCCAGATTCTCATTAGGTCCTGGACGTGTGAGCCAGTGCTGATTTCCATAGCTGATCTAGCTTAAATCTGCCCTTCCTGAAACACTAGCTTTTGTCCCTCCCTTGCCGTATTTAAATGGGGATCTGGGGGGAGCACTACCAAAGGCACCCTTATTGTTCATTCTTGTGAAATGGATGGGTTCTAAGTCTTCCTCACTGAAAGCTCTGACAGGGATGTCGGAATCCTTGCTTGCTTTCCATGGCAATTCTGCTTCAGGACAAGAGCCGGCGTTCGCAGGGAGGGGATAATGCAAAATAAAGGAAGAGTGTTTTTCCTCAACTTCACCTCACTTCATGTGGGAGTGAGAGGCCATCCGTACTCAGGAAAGGCTAATTACATAAATCAGATGCCCTGGCTGAGTTTCCCATCCCCTGGGAGCAGGGAGAGCAAGGAATAAATGAGGTCTTCTAGGAAATGAAAGAGGCCCTTTGAAAACAATGCCAAAGCCAATACAGCTTAGCTTGCTTTTTTATTTATTTATTTATTTATTTTAATAGAAGCAGGAAAATCTGGACCAAGGATAACAAAAGTAGCTGACTTTTTGTCTTCCAGAAAATTTGGAAATGCATGCACAATTTATTTACCTCTTTCTTGATGGATACTTAGCTTTTCTTGGCTCCACAACTCCTTGACTGTTCAGATATCTCAATACCTCCTTGAAATGAAATCTGGTTTACGGTTTCACAAGACCATCTTTGTGAACAGAATGTCCCAGTGATAAGCAGACTTATCAGTCCCAGGAACGTGGTGGGGGAAAAGTCCCCAAAACTGAGACGTGGGAAGATTCACCATTAATTAGATCTACCTTGCCAGTCACTAGCACAAAGTTTTGGATGAAGCATCTTGCTTTCTGGGGCCTTTAACTTCTCATATGAAAACACAGGTCTGACAAACACTAGGAATAACAACCCACAGTGACTGATTCTAGTTTTCCATGCTTGTCACAAGCAGTCGGCCCTCAGATGACAACCTGAAATTCAGTGTAAGTCTCATTGGCCCGTGAGCCAGCAATTTGGAATGTCAAACTTGAACGTTGAGCCTTGATGCAGTTTTGTTTTTAAATACCTTCCGCATGGAGGGTCTCAGCCCCGAGAGAGCGCATTCCTGATCTTATCCCTCCTTGTTGGCTTTGTCTCAGATTGAACCTCTGGGGTGCAATTTTGGAGAGCCCCATAATTCCTCAGATATAAGTCTCCTTGGGGAACAGGAAAGCTCTTTATTCATAATGTAGCAATAAATGCATCCCTAGATTCTCAAACTAGGGATCTGGCTCATTGAGTACTTTTGTGTTTGAGAAAAATCACTGAACAAACGTATGGAAGACCTTTCCAAGAACACCTAGATGGAAAACTTACTTAATTACACTGATAGCTTTTTATTTTCAAAAGTTTTTTCCCCTCTCATTTCTGATTAAAAGCAACATATTAAAATTTCTTCTTGTGTGATCAAGAACCCAGACTAAACACACTTGGTGCTTTCTGTGTGCCCTGGCTTGTTACCCTGCAGTTAGTCCTCAAAGTATACACGGGTATGCCCCATGCACAGCAATGCTTCCCAATAGAGAGAGCCTAAAGCCACTGATGAACAGCAGAGTAAAGGATAGAGCACACTCATGAACTTCTCTCCTCCTCTCCTGCATAACTTCCCTACCCTGGCTGCTCTATGTGGATGGCGGAGTGTTGGGGTGGGAGGCTGTTGCTGTGTCCTTGGCAGTAGGAAACAGCTTCACCTAAGCCCTGAATCTAAATCCCCTAGTGTTATACAGTCTGTTCCCTTTTATCCCAAGGAGTGTTGTAGGGCTCTTACTCTGGGACCCAGCAATGCCTTTGTAATTTTTCTCCCTCTGACCTGTTGTTCCTACTGTTATAAAAATTTTATCTCATCCACCGGGAGGAAGAGCTACCTCTTACTGAGCCAATTCTTTGTTTATTGTCATGAATTTTATGCCCTGAGTCCTTCATATCTCTGGAAACTCCAAAATTTATTACTATTTAAAAATCATGAATTTCAGTCTCATTGGGCAATAACCACCCCCCTTTTCAAGGTTATATTATCTTTTCCCCTAGCTGCTCAAAAGAAGGAAAGTAAAAGAAACCATTGACAAAGAGCAACAAGAAAAGATAGCACAGAACTAATCTTGCTCCTTCACACAGCTGTGTCACAGAATTGTGCACATGTAAACCAAAACACACATGCATCCACACCCATATCCCACCAGTAGTGAGGACTTTCTCAAATCACCTGACCTAGACCCACCAAAGTTTCTCAAAGGATTGATCATCTGTTTCATTCCTGTTTCCATGGGAGCTTATACCAGGCTGCTTCCAGGTGCTGGAATTTGGAGATCAATAAAGTTTTAAATATATATATACGTACATATATATACATATATATGTACGTATATATATATCAATAAAGTTTTAAATATATGTGTGTGTATATATATATATAAACAGAGCGTGATATATACCACATTGGGTTGGTCTAGTCACAATTAGCATCTATCGCACTAAGATGGGGTGACTGTGTGGTCTTCTGTGGAAGGCAGATAATGATCAAACATAAGATCATTTTATCATGACTCAGGTTCATCTCTTATCACTCTCCAATACAATGACTCTCGGTGAGTATCCGGAAACAAAAACAGGACTTAAAGCCCAAGAAGGTGCACCCTACTGAAGGTCTCTAAACGCAATGCCTCTTTCTGACACTGGCATTCTGACACCTGACTGGCTCAAAGGAAGATCATGTCAATGCTGGACCAAGAGGTCTCCATAATGTGTCCGCTTAAAAAGCCACATTAAGTTAGGACTGGGGGAGAGAAAAAAAAAAAGGAGAGAACCAAAAGCAGACACTGAAACGGAGCCAGGAACAGAGAACGAAATGGAGATACTGTACAGTTTCATGCAACCTGGAGGCCTGGGATGCCTGGGGAGCAGGTTTCATGTCATTATCACACAAAGAGAAAGGGGTCATGTTTTAAAATAGCGCTATTGCTGAGGGCAGCAAGCATCAGTGGTCTTATCCAGTGTAAGATCCTGCGTGCTGCAGTATGGCCCTGGTCAGGCACCATATGCCCACTAGTGGAATAGAGTCAAGATGCTTGTGGGGGTGACCAGCTGTTTTCTGATTGGAAAGAAGGCCTACTTCACAGAAGTGACTCCTGCCTGGTACTGTAAACTGGTCAGAAGCCCATGACTAAGAGATCATAGGCTCCAGAATTAATAGACATTGCCACTAATAATAGTCAGAGTTAATAGACATTGCCACTAAAGCAAATTAATTACCTTTTTAACTTCTTACATGGGATTGGTATGGGAAACAATTTGACAGGGATGTTTAATATGTCATAAAAATGCTTTGAGGAACTTCACTACTATACTTTGGAAAACCTATCTTTTTTTTTTTTTTCATTTCATTTGGCTCCCCTTTCCTCACCCATCTTGCAGACACCAAACTAACTTGGCAGGCCACAGTCCCCACATGTCTACAGAAACAATTTTTTTCTGATAACCTTTAGACTTCTGCCTTCCCAAGGTAACCAGGTGTGATGGTTAAGATTGTCTGCCAATTTGGCTGCATCTAAAATCACCTAGGAATCAAGTCACTCGATGTAACTATGATAAATTATCTAGTTAACTGTGGTTGAGAGACCCAAATTAAATGTGGGCAGAATAATTCTAGGAACAATTCCATCCCCTACTCAAATCCTCAAGGATGGGACCATCTACAGAGGACATTTCTGTATGCATTTTTTAGTGCATCTGTCCCTACTCTTTCCCTTATAAAATTCTGCTCTCAGCCAAATTTCTCATAACTGTCAAAGGGTGAAATAGATTTCAGCTCCTTTCTGCATTAACAATTCTGATCATTAGTGTGACAAGATTTTCTCCGTGGCCAACACAGTTATAAGATCTGATGTGCTACAGATCACCTGTTTGCTGGGGTGAGGGCTTTGTTTAGCCCACTGGGAATTCAGGAAGACCCTGCACCCTCTTGGAATAGACTCTGCCCTCTGTATAGCCACCCCGGGCTGAGCAGCCCTGGCTGCTGCTTATTACCTAGCCCCTTTCAGTTGGCTGCTGGATTAGGAGCTGAAGCCAAGGAAACACATTTGGAAAGCAGGGGGGGGAAATGATCCCTTATTTTAGCTGTTACTTTATTTTTATCTGGTGTCGTGTTATTCCACAGTCTGAACAGGATGAAGAAATCTCATTAGAATAGGGGGAAAAAACATATCTATGGAAGCTCAGCTTAAAGTCGTGAATCACAACCAAAATGTTCAGGAGGCCACATAATGCCCTAAATAACACAATCCCAGGACCAGCTTTCCTGCAGTGGACTGTGCGCAAGCATTCTGTTAACTAAAGCAGATTCAGCAATATATCATGGCTCATTACTGCATTCCGTGTGTATTGTGATACGTTTCATAGGCCCCAAGGCACCTGGCAGAGGTGAATGAGAGTCTCCAGTGCCATGCCTGCATTCCATAGAACCCAGACAAAATTTTTGTAGCACATTTGAAGGTGTACGTGGTGAAGTAAAATGAGCTGTAAGAATGGCCTCTGTCTTGGGATGTTGAATAAGCTTAAAAGTCAAGGCAAGCGGTCTGGGTCCAAGCGCATCCTACTCTGAGCTACTTTGTGATTTTTCAGTAGTGGTAGTGGTAGTGTTTGTCCTGTGTGTAACTGAGAACTTGGCACATTGCTAACTCTAATATATGTTCATCCTCTGTTCGAATGCTACGATTTATTTCTTGGCTGGTGCTGATAGAAATGTTGATAGCGTGGATCAGGGATCCGACTCTCAGTCTGCTGTTCTTTTGACTGGGCAACCTAGTGAAAACCACTTGACACCAGAAAAGAGGGTGCTGGTAACTGTGCAAGGAAACGGCATCGCTGTGAGACAGATGCTCGCCTGTGGGTAACGGAGCTCACCGGCCTAAGGAAGGGAGTGCTTGGAGAATAGATGGCCGTTGTCCGTTAGGAAGGGGATGAAGGGTAGGAGAACAATGGAACCGTAACAGAAGAAAGTGACAAGGCCAAGATAAAAACCTCTCAAGTCACAGAAGAAAACCAAGACAGTCACCAGAGAGAGGGCTCTCCATTGCTCGTAACTTCGGGCTAAAAATGCCCAAAATCAAAGAGTGAGTGTGAGTGTGTGTGTGTGTGTGTGTGTGTGTGTGTGTGTGTGTGTGTTGCAAAATTACAACAATAGACAGTAAATTTAGTTTCAACAAATCCTCATGAACAGGGTAGGAATCTGTATGAGATGGAAGATGAAGATCTCGGTGCTCGGAAAGGCTATGCTAACTGAATCCAGACTGAGACAGAAGTGTGAAATCTCTAGGCTCCTTTGAGTTTCCTTTTGGTTCCCTTTACTCCCAACCTACCACAGTCAGGCGACAAAGAAAACAAACACGTGAAGGACCTCCCCCTCATTGCTGTGTTCCCCCAAGAGACCTCTTCGGAGCAGAGGAGTCTACGGAATGGAGCCAGTGAGTCGCTCCGTCAAACGATTCCTTACAATCCTTCCTGTTTTAAAGGCAGATAATTCTGACATTCTCATTCCACACCTCAAGCTTCCATCCCCCAAAGCTGCACTTTCTGGAAGCTCTGAGTCTGCACTGCCTCAGCTTCGCTGTCTTTCTCGTCACTACTGTGTTAGGACAGAGCATGCGCTTCCGCTTCTACCCCTGAGATTTGGAAGACGGGACCACCCTAAATATTAAGGGAGCATAAATCTAGGAAAACCCATTAGGGGACAAATAATAATATCTAAGAAATTCAGCAAAGCAGTTTTCATGATCACATATGTTACATGACATCACTAAAGAGAATTTTACTAAGACAAATGGAGGTCTCCTTTCACTAATAACAGTTACCTGTCTGCCTTTTAAACAAGAGAAGGTTGCTTCAGAAATGACCAAGGTATGGTATCAGAAGACAGCAACAACACTCTCTCTCTCTCTCTCTCTCTCTCTCTCTCTCTCTCTCTCTCTCTCTCTCTCTCTGTGTGTGTGTGTGTGTGTGTGTGTGTGTTTGTGTGTGTGTAATGCCTGTGTGCACTTGCCCACACATGTGTAGAGACTGGAGGTAGCCATCAGATTCTTCTCCCACCTTATTCTCTGTGGAGACAGGGTCTTTCATTAGATCTGGCACTTGCCGGTTCAGCTGGACTGACAGGCCAGCGTACTCCAGGGATCCCCCGGTCTCCACATCATGGTGCTGGGATCGCAGCAGTGCCTTTTATACTCACCAAGCTGGTATTTCAGACTCAGGTCCTCGTGCTTCCTCAGCAAGCACTTAACCCCCAGAGCCAACTCCCCAGCCTCAGACAGCACTTTTATTGTGGCCAAACTGTCCAAGCTTTGAATGGAACTAAGGAGGGGGACTGGAGCCCTCCTGGGGAGCCCTGCCTTGCACACTGGACCACTTAAAGAATTACCTTTCCTGCAGATTAGCCGGCTGCCAAATCTGGTAAATGTCATAAATCTCCAAGAACAGGGCTGCACTCATGAGAAACCCCAGGTGTTTGACCATGTAGGGTGCTGAAATATGCAGGGCCAGCCCTGCTAGTGCCAAATGGGTCACAGCCACCCCTCTGTGCTTGAGTTTCCCAGGCCCCTTAGTGGAACTGCTCACAATTAGCTGCTTTGTCTGTCCCCGAGCCGAGCCTCTCTGTTGGTTGTGGGACTGCTCTCAGGTTGCCTCTCTCTCTCTCTCTCTCTCTCTCTCTCTCTCTCTCTCTCTCTCTCTCTCTCTCCAACCCCATTTCTATACATGCATGGCAATCTTAATCAGAAGCACATTCATACCCTACAGTTGTTCTAAGGGTGTCAGTGAATCCTCGAGGGTGAGAGGCAGGATGAGCAGAGACCTGGAGAAGCAGGGAATGCAGAAGCTAGGTGTGCCTTCTTCTCCGGCTTGGCTTTGCCTCCTCTTCTAGCCTCCAGACGTTCATTATTCTGTCCCTCCGTCTCCTCGATGCAGGAGTCAGAATATGATCTTGTTTGTTTCTCCCCTGTGGACTTTGTGATTTATATTTCAACAAGAATCTTTTAAATGTCCAGGTACTTCTAAATCCAAATTTCTTTTTCAAGCTGTCCTAGCTGGGCTGTGGGCGTGAGCATGTGGATAGCATGGGAATCTCAGAGGCCCCCGTGTCGTAATCCCCATATCTCAGGTCATCTGCTTACATACCTAGGGGCCCCTATTGGAGAGATCCCGGAAACTTGGAAACTTTACTCACTTGCTCTTTATTTTAGAAACCACAAAATATTTCAGTCCCACATTGATACGAGCGCGAACAGGTTGCTGGTGCCTTCATTTTGTTTTCTCTTTGTCTGTGGATTTCACAGTCTTCTTGAAAGAAAATCGTAATTAAATACAGTAAAAACAATTACATGTAGGACTTCAATATGTCAACCAGACAGTGGTAAAGGGTGCTATTGGGGAAATGGAATAAACTCCTGAGAGTATAAAGTCCACCATGAAGCTCCACAGTTTCCAAACGGCTAGCCTAACAGTACCGAAGACCACTGAGAAGTATATACAAGTTGGGTCTGGTTAATTTTGGTGTGTGATGTTTATTTTATTTGCAAGGCTTTTAAAGTAAAGTTTCTAAAGTGTGTTTTTAAGAAATAAAGTCCTTGTATAGAATAAATTACCCCCTTTGCTGAAAGAAAATGAATGAAGTGAGACCCTGGTTACCACAGAACGAGATTGGCATGAATCAGTGCCCTGGGAACTCTAGCAGTTACAGGTAAAGGGACCTGCGGTGTGTAAAGAAATTCCTGATGAGTCGGACCCTTCCTTAAGGAAGTCAGTGGGTGACTGAAGCTCATGGTGGAGGAAGTGAGAAAAGTGCTTGAGTAACCTCTCCTTCTTTTACTCCTGATGCTCAGTCAGTGATTCTCAACATTTCCAAAGCCAGGAAAGTCAGATATGGTAGGTACTATGTGGTACTTTATCTCTGTGACTGTAGATGTTGACATTTGTAAATACTTCAAGCCCGTCATTTTTTCTTCTTCTTTCTTTTCTTTTCTTTTTTTTTATTAATTTTAAGGCAACAAATGGTAGGTTTTTCATCTCCTTTTAACTTTGCATTCCTAGGCTTTTCAGAGACGGACCGTGTGTGTGTGTGTGTGTGTGTGTGTGTGTGTGTGTGTGTGTAGTGAGTTAACGAACAACTGGACAAATTGACCACAGGCTTTTCTGGGTGGTGGGAACTTGTCCTTTCCCAAGGGTACTGACACTCATTTGTCATGAAGTTATTAGTACCATGGATCTTAGGGACAGACACCTTGAATTCAGCTTTGGCCTTTGCTAGTAACTAACTGAAGGTTTTGAGAAATGAGTTTAACTTAAACAAAACAAAACTCTTGAATTCCTTGTAAAAACAGAGCAATCATGTTTCAAGAAAGATAAAGTCCATCATCAGAAAAGCAGTCAAGATGCTCACAAAGAGAAGTGACCCATCCCCAGTGAGCACCCAAGTTTCCTTGTTTGCTTGCTGCCTGGCATTTGAACTGCAGGTGTCAGCCCCCCCCCATTTTGATATTCCTATAGAATTGCTCTTACACTCCCTGGCCACTGTTTTTCACTCAGCAGTTCACCCCAATCATAACTGAGCTCTCTTTTTCTTCTGACTTCATGTAAAGAGCTACCGCATGACTTCTAGAGCAGCTTTAATATTTTCTCAGTGGAGGTTGTATTTTAAGACCTGCAGTTTCCTTAACACTGTTAAGTGTCAATGTGTGCATCTCTGACACGGGGGTCATTAATTTCCATGCTTTCCTAAGTTCCTGTGGGAACAACCGAATGATATATATGAAATATTTATCCGAACTTCTGCTCCCCGATGTTCAGTATTACAGAGAGAGACCCTGATTCCCTTCCATTGGTTGTCAAGACTCCAGAGATAGCATTATGTAGATCTTTGGGGGTGGAGCTTAAAATATGACAATGAATCAAGATGAATGAAGGACTGGAAGCAAATGTCTCAATCATTTTCCCAAGACCTCTGTACCTTCATGCTTGCCCTTTACTGTTCAATATCTATATCCATATCATCTATATCTATATATCCACATATGTGTGCATGCATGTATATGTATATACGTATATGTATGCTATATATATATTTGACTCTTCCACCCTCTGGTTGTAGCAACTGAATTAGAAAACCCAGAATTTCTCCCCTGGGGGAAGGGGTTGCGCTGTCATTTCATCAGAACCTGACTGAGGCTCACGCTGTCTCTTGGTATCCACAAAGGATATTCAAACCTGCATGGATGAGAATAAGGACGTTGCCGAGAGCTGGTGACTGGGACTGAAGGGAGGGGAAGGCTGCAGACAAGACCTGTTGCCATCTGCCCAAATAGGCATGTGGCCTGTTCCCTGCTGTGAGGACACCTGTTTTGCCAACACTCACGGCAGCATTTAAATAGTGGGTTGGTAAGTGATCTAGGCACTGTTCAGTCTACCCTCTCAACTACTGACCTCTCTGGTCTACCCCATTTAAACACATTTCACTACCTAAGTGTCCTCATGCCTGTGTCCCGTGACATTTCAAAAACAAAAAACAATGGCCTATAGCTTTATTAACCATACAATCCCTTAGCATAGTCTGCATATGCCTGTGATGTTCCTGCTGCTTTGGTAAACATAAACATAAGTATAATACATCAATATTTAACCAAACACTCAGCAGCATCGATTGAATTGCTACGATTTATACCGTAGGAAGATAAAAACAATGCGAAACAATCTTACCTTTTCTCTTTCTCCATGTTTTTCACTGAAACTTGCCTGCACACTACAATGGACTCCTTCCCCTAAACCATTTAGAGACAATAAAAGGCACAGCGAGAAGAGGGTAGCTCTGACATCTCAGGACGAAGCAGCACAGCTCAGCCCCGCGTCGTTAATGAGCAGTCTATTCTCTAACTACTCGATCTGCTGTGTTGCAGCTGTAACTGCACCTTCCCGCACTCCTATGAACCAGCATTGCTGATTTTTTTGCGTGGCTAAAAACATACGGGCATCAAACTTAAATCAATGGCTGAGAGAAGTTCTAAAAGGCAGGGGGCAACTTCAAAGGTGTTTAGATAGAAGAGGGCCAACACTGTTGGGAAATATGACTGTGGACACGGCATAGAGAAAAATAAACTTCTCTGTAGGCTCGCCTTCATTTTCAACTTTGCGTTCTACACTTTCTGCTGGCTTTCTGACGTTCGCTTGGCAACTGAATTGCAATCCTAACAGCCGTTGCCTTTCACGAACCAGCTCTCTGCTTTGTCTGACCACGCAACTCACTTGTTATCCTCCCCATATGCCCCAAGGTGGTCATTCTTCTTGCAGAGCAAGCTGGGCTTGGGGAACATTCCCTGCCATGAGGTGCTTGTCTTCTAATGGGTCTTCATCCCACAATGTATTTTGTGACCACAGGTGTCCCATTCAGAGCACCCAGGCTAACGAACATCTGTTAGGACTCGCGTCCTATAGTGTCAGTTACGCTACCCTGCTCCCCGTGGTGGTGAATTATACAACCCGTGCACAGCTAAGCACAGCTGAACATGCAAAGCATCTTCGAGGTCCCCTCCTGCTGTCAGCCCCAAACTTGGAGGTTAATACCATTTATCAAACTCTCTTAAGGCCAAGCTTTCTACCTGCTCTTGGCTAGGAGTCAAAGAGATGTTTGCTTTGTAAGAATAACATCTTCTCAATCAAATACGGATTGGGTTCCTCTGTGGTTTTCAAACTGTTTTTGTTTTTGTTCGGCAAAACACATATATTTTACTTGCTCGGAGGTCCTATTCCATATATAACCACCCAGAATGGTAAATCATTGTCTCCGCTCATCTCCAGATGCTAATTATAAAACAAATAACCAGCAGGGATGAAATTTCTGCAGACATTACTAGTGTCCATCATGGATGCCGACTTCTCAGATGGTTAGGGATAACGGATATTCTGCATGTGAATTTAAAATTTATCTGTACCAATGCTGTATTCTTGCACATTGACTACTGTATAAGTGACCTTTGTCAATTTTATCAAAATCAAAACATTTCTCTTCTCATCTCAATTATGTCTAAGATTGACATCTTGGTGAAACTATAACCATATCTTTTGGTACAAACATAGGAATCTAGATTTAAATATATGAAAATGGCAATAATAAAAGACTGCTTTAATGCTTAAATTATGAAGAAGTTATCATAATCTTAAAGTTCAAGTTATAAATTAATTGTTTTTTAAAGTTTTACTCAAAATAAGCCATAGGTGAGTAGAATAAATGGAATGATATATTGAACATTAACAGATATTTCTTTGTCATAAAAATATTTTCATAAAAATCCAAAATAAGAAGTTTAAGCTTCCATGTTGAAATAATATGAAGTTAACACTTGTAGGTTTGTTTGTTTTGCTTTGCTTTGCTTTGCTTTCTTCATTCCAGAAATGGAAGCATGTTGGACTGGGTCTGAGGAACCTCTCCACACCCTCATTCCTCACCCTCTTCTCTCCTCACATACACCGGCCCTCGGTTTCTTTGTTCTCTTTTCTTCTCCACGGCCCTTCACACTGGCCAATTTTGTGCATGCTTGCCTTTCATGTACAAAGAATGAAGGTGGGCGCCTTCCATATTTCTACCCGTGTGTTTTTGAGGCTTGGAAGAGCATATTCCATAAATAGCTTGTGGGTAGATAAATGGCTGGACATGTTCTGCTGGTGGCCTCTGAACTCTATTTTAAAACTATAAAACCTAACTCAATCTGCTTCTTTTCAGGAGTGGCATATGGACAGACCCACCGCAGGAAGCTGTTAATATTCAAGGTTACATGGGAGAGTAGAGGTGAGATTCAACCAGACACCATGGAAATCAACTGGGGAAATTACAACTGATCTGTGACCTATTAAAAATTGTATCCGATCACTAAAATCCCTCTTACTACTACCTGTAAAAGAATAGAGAAGCTAAGATACAGGAGAAGCTAGCATCTCTTTACTCTGCTGTCATAAAACACAAACAGTGAGATTTGAAGGTTTGAGAAAATTTAACAAGAATGATCAGAGTAGATTACTTTCTTGCTCTTGTGGGAAAATTTGTAGCATGCAACAGTTGCTTTTTCTTTCCTTGGAAAACTATCAGACACCTTTCTAGGTTTGAATTAGCTTCTAACATTTCAGTGTTTAGGACCTAAAATCCCATTAAAGTAATTTTTGCTGCTAGCTTCAGTCCCATTGGGTAAAGCGTCTCCTTTTGTCAGGCCTGCGTTCCACATTTACAAGGATTAGTTTGTCTTCTGTCTTTGTGAAGTGTGCTTGCTGCACACAGAGGGTCTCTCAGACAGACACAGTGCCTATGTTCTCACACTTAATCTTACTCCATTTGTGGTTTGAGTTCCACCTCCTGTTAAATTCCTTCCCCTTTCTTGTTTGCACTTCTTTTTCTGTTGGCCAGTGTCTTCGGATTACCCGTTTCTGAAAAGATGTCTCATAAGTTTATTACTGGGCAATAGGAAGACAAGCACGCCACATGCCGTGGGTTCTGGGCCCAACGTGAATTAAAGATGCATATTTGGGGAAATGGGCGTGTTACCTTTCGTCCATACACTAAAGCATGAGCTATGTTGTTAGACAACTACTGTCAATTAATTCCGCCGTGTAATGGATCCAAGCAAAGTGAAGACTTCCCGTAACTAAAAATTTCACTTCTCCTCAAAGTTTCCAAGTGACCCTTATCCCTTTATATGTGGGATAAGCTACTTTAGAAACAAGGAAAATTGGTTCTGAGGCTTGGAAGTGACTTTTGGGAAGGAAAGATGAACTTTCTTCCTGCCATTCCCTAATATACACAGCATCAGCCTTCACTCACTTAGAATTGGGACTTAGAATCAGAATTAGCTTAGAATTAGGACGGCAAACTGGGCAGGATGGATAGAGAATGAGGGCATTAACTAGGCAGGATTGAGGGTTTAAACCACCAGTTTTTAATCTTCTCACAAACTAACGCCTTGAGGACTAACCAAAACAAGGCTTTCTGGTCCCACCTTCAGAGATTGGGATGCTATCTGAGAATTTGAATTTCTAATGAGCTCCTAGGTGGCCCAGCATCACACGAGGGGGCCACAGTTGAGACCCTCTGTTTTAGACACAGAGAGGAATTCTAGGGGACAGGAAAAGGAGAATCAGCGCGCCTGAAACAAGAGCTTGGCTGGGAATCAAAGAGCTTCAAGTGACCTGGAAGTCTCACCTAGCTCCATAATTTCCTCAGAGAAGACGAAGAGGCTTGGAAAGTTAGAACCTGGTGAAGTCTAATCTAAACCTGTGGTGTCCTTCACGTCATTCTGGAACACTGTTCATATTGTAATTGGCCCTATTTTTAATACAAATATATGTTGAACATATAATGTGCATTCCTACAACAGGTTCTCAAATATTGCTATAGAAGAATTATCTTTTAACAATAAACACAAGTATTTTTACATAACAACAATGAAAAAGAGTCCATGAATTTGAAAGAGAGCAAAGAAGGGTTAGATGAGGTTTAGAGAGAGAGAAGGAGAAAGGGTGTAATTATATTACAATCTGAAAAATAAGATAAATCATTTTAATATGAATATTCTTAAGCCCTTACTTTTAGTAAAATTGATTTTATAGTGATAAACGCCAGGAGATCTTACTTTAAGCAAACTACTCTTTCTTCCTCTTTTTTTTCCTTTCTTCCTTTCTTTCTTTCTTTTTTCCTTCCTTCCTTCCTTTCTTTTTTACTTCCTTTCTTTCTTTTTTCCTTTCTTTCTTTGTTTTGGGGATTATTATGTTCTTTTGTGGTTGTTTTATTTGCTTCTTTTTTTTTTTTGTTTTGTTTTGTTTTTGAGACATGGTCTCTCTACATAGCCCTGACTATCCTGGGCCTCACTATATAGCCCAGGCTAGCCTCCACCTCACAGAGATTTGTCTTGCCTTTGCCTCTGTCTCCTGAGTGCTGGGATCAAAGGCAATGCCACCATGCCCAGCTAAACTGCTCTTTACAAAACAGTGTTTTGGGGCTAGGTAGGTGGCTCAATGATTAAGGTGCTTGCTACCAGGTAACACGGACTCGATGATCCAAGTTCAGTCCTTGGAACCCAAGTACAGGTAGGAAGAGAAAACTAGCTCCACAGAGTTGTCTTCTGCCTACACATGCACACGCGCGCGCACACACACACACACACACACACACACACACACACACGCACGCACACAGTACACACACAGTACACACACACAAATAATAAATCTTTTAAAGAATGGTAATGAACTATGTCAGCAATGTTTTGAGTCACACCCTCTCTATAGACGATCATAATGACTCCCAGAAGAGCCTATGAAGCAGGTGAGACAACCGCCAAACTCCCTTTTTCACACTCGCTCGGCATGGACTTCCTGCCTTGTCAGAACCTCACTATTCTAATGCACAGAGAAGACAACCATAATCGGGCTCCTCTCACAGACACTGCCAAGGAGGATAAGGAAGCAAGATGTAGGAAAGCAATATTCCCAACGGCCCCATCGTGCATTGTTATTAGCTGTGACTGTCATCAAAGAAAAGTCTAAATAAAGTTTAAACTTCTCTTTAAAATATCAACCGGGGGGGGGGCGGGCGGGGGTCACTATAGATAGAAGACTCACAATCAGACTCTAGTGTGCTCCCTCTGGAGGAAGTTACCTTATTCAAAGAAACCAAGGAGGGGGGCAACCCTTCAATGAAATCTATTATTTTACCCTCTTGGACCAGAAATTGTGGATTAAAGGCTTTCATCTGCAATCACACTAAATATAACAGATTCCAAGCTAAATGGCTTCCTTACAAAATGCCTTGTCTAATCTGGCTCCCCGGGACACTTCCTGCCCCTCCTGAATCCCGATTAACTTGAGGCTTGGCATCCAGACAATTTTTACTTCCCGAGCTTTCTTCCCATTTAACCAAACTGGACAAATACATTTTAAGGAAGGAAAATAAAATCGATCTGTGTCCCTGTCTTCCTGCTCTCACAGAGAGGGAAGAACCTGGAATGGGATGAAGAAAGTGGGAGAAAGGAAGGGAACATCTTGGGTTCCCCACAGGGCATGCAGAGGAGCCAATGTCTACCACAAAACAGGGACTGTGTTGTTGAAAATCCTCACAAGACAGGAGCCCTTCATCCAAGAGCGTGAGGGCTGCCGCCTCTGCCTTTGATTAGAGCCCCAAACAGTGTTTATCACGCACACTGTGGTAAGTACTTACTGATCCTAACAGAATTATCTGACTCTCTTTCCCACGCTGATTGCGGAAGTAATGACTCTGCCCATGACCAGCAGAAGAAAATTCCTCTGACACCGGAAAATGAACAGTATCAGGGGAGATGAAAATCTCCATGAGAGATTCAGTGAGCACTTGGCGGGTGGGCATTGGAATGACAGATGATTTTCCTATCTCACTTGATTTTTTTTCCCTAGAAGATTTCATATTCATCTGACATCAAGACCTGACTGTAGGGTTTTCTTAAAAGCTCATGGATCCAAAGGACCCCTACATGAAAAGCAACATCATACAACACATCTTCCAGAGAGTAAAAATCGTTCGCGTGGTTTTCTCACATTTCAGAGAATATGTTACTAGAGCTTCTAAGGAAGAAGTCGCAATTATGACCTTGGGAAGTTAGAATATAGTTGGCAGCCAGACTACCACCAACCAGGGGTGGCAAGTCTGAGACTGGTTCCTCCTGAAACTCCCAGGCATCAAGAACACCGAAGAAGCTCAGAAACACCTGGGAAGCCAGTGCCCAGCTCCTCCTGCTCAGTTCCGGTGATAATCCTGCCTGAAACCAGGAACACTCACTTCTCCAAATGAACTTTCCTTAAAGATTCCCTTTTCCAACAATGGCACTAGAATTCCCAAGTTGATGGACTTCACACCTCATCTGGATTAACCTCTCACTCCCTAACATTCCGTCGGGGTACTTACATTTCAGATTATTTTTCATTTCACAATGCCTGGTGAAAGGATCCATCCTAATTCCCCACTGACACCCAGGCCTTGGCCATTCATCCCATTGTCCGCTCACTCATACAACCAATTGAGATCATGGAAAACATTAACCTTAAAAGACAAATTAAGTAGGGAGGATCAATTAAAGTAATGGCTTCCGGAAAAGAATGAATTAAGCATTCACAACACCATTTCTACCTTAAATATGCTCACCTCAATATTCTTTAATCACAAGTCAAAGGATACTTTCTTCTGGAAGCCTGCTTTGATTCATACTATTAACTTAAATATCTTTCTTATATGCCTTCAATATGCATATCTAGACCACACCACTGATGAATTATTGATATGCCAGCCTGCTGACCTATGACTAGATTATATAATCTGGGGACTGGGAATCAATATATTTATGTCACCATTCCTGATACTTAATAAAGAGCCTGATTATATGCTTAATACATAGAAAGGAGGAAGGAAGGGACAGAGGGGGACGGGGGAAGGAGGGCCATGGAGAGATGGAGTGAGGTCATACTAAATAGAAAACATAAAGCCAAAGCGAGTTTTGGGGCAAAATAGATAGTAATCCTTTCACCAGGACAATAAAGACAGTTTTAATGGAAAAATATGACAATTAGGCTAGGGCCTGAAGTGGGAACAATATTTCCAAAGTCTGCAAAGTCAACCGTTTGGAGGGTGATGCCCAAAGCACTGCCATTCCTAAGCTATGTGTCTGTTCTACCTCCACTGTACCTTCTCCGGAAACAATCTTCCCTGTATAATACTTTGACCAAGTGCCTCCCTTGGAAAGGACATTCAGTGCTTCCTTGACATCTGACCCAAGTTTAGCCTGCACTGAAAAGGCCATACTATAATTTTCAACATGGGGCTCTCAAAAACCACCTCAAGTGGCCTATGTCCCCCCAGCTAGGCCCTGTGCCTAAAGGCCCCACAATCTCTCCAAACAGTCCCACCAGCCAAGGACCAGGTGTTCAAATGTACGAGTCTCTAGGGGACATTTCACAGACAAATCATAGCACTTGGTGCCATTTCCTTCTTCTGCCCCCGACTTTCTGTTGTATACAATTCAACTCTGCTTTCTGTTTTAAATATTGCCCCTGCCTCAACTTCCCTTTTCTTGCAGAGAAGGTGGATCTTCGTCCTCTGAAAACCTTCATTAAATGGCTCTAGGTTTTTATTTTCTAATTTCAAATGTTCCTTTTTTCTTTTGAGGTCTCCACTAGGCATTCACAGAGTATAGTAACAGGTGAGATCTTGTTGTAACAGGGACAATAGCTTGGACAAATATTCTGAATGCTGAAAATCCTTTTGACTGAAGCATTCCTCTCAGGAGTTCTGTTCTTCAAACAGATACTTGGTTATACAACTTCTAGGAGAAAGGGGTGCTTATGGTAGATTTCAGATTTAATTCCATGACAAGAATGAAAATGCAACTGTCATTGTATCTAGAAACCACTGACTTTACCTATGATGTGAAATAAAGCCTCCCACTGTCCATTCTGACGAGCTCCTGCCCAATGCGGGGAGAATTGAGCACAACAAAGTTATCTATTTGTTTCAAAAATTGAGGATAAAGGAACTTGAATGCTTCCACCATAAAAAAGGGTATTTGAAGAGCTAAGTATGTCGAACCTGAATTCAACATTGCTCACTGCATCTGTGTACCAAAACATCACATGGAGCCTTGTATGTGTGTGTGTCGTTTTTATGTTTCAGCCAAAACGTAAATCTCAATTTACAGATACTTCCCACTTCCTTGTTCTATTGATTGAAATAAGGCTCTGGCTCTTCAGCTCTTCCATGCAGTCAGATTAATGATGCCATTAGCTGTGTAGTCCTGCCCTTTGTGGAGGGTATATCATTTTCAATGCCTCTGCTCTCTTTCCTGTCGTCCTGGGGTTTCCTCCCAGTCGCCAGCCCGCCACGCTTCGCCCTTCTTCCAACCTCATTAATAATAGTCTCCAACCCAAACCATAAAAGACATTTGGAGGGAGAGAGCCCCGATGCTTCCTGTAACAGAGTGACCTCACTGCACACAACAGGCTGTAGGGCGTGGAGAACCCATCGCCTAACCTTTCCCAGCCTCCGTCCGTCCGTGCCCCACTGTTGGATGTCCAAGCTCGACAGTGAATGCTTTCCAATGGGAAACTGTAGCAGGATTTTTTTTTCTCCCATCCTTTGGTCCCCATTGTATGTTCAGCTGCTCTGTAGCTTGCTGCTAAGCAAATCCAGGGGCTCTCCTACACAAACAAGCACAGCATCGTGGCTGGAATACAGCAGTCCGACAACTGAGTCAGGTGATAGCGGGCTAGGGGATCAAACAGCAGCTGCCGGACACGCTCCTACACCAGTCCCAGATGAGCCCTCTCTTCAACACGGTCATGTTGAAACCACCATGCCAGGCAAATGGATGCTTGGGAAAACAGGTAGACATGAAACCGGATGCCATAATATGCAATTAGGGAGGTCTGGGCTAACAGCAACATTCATTATCCTGTACTGTGTTCTACAAACCTTAATGAGTTAGAAATAAATTAACAGGGTGAGAGCCTTTTTATTGGATCTGGCTTTGAAGCCGAAGGGAATACTGAGCGAAAATACTTCAAATATCTGTCATTAAACGGGAGATGGAAGCAGAAGAGTGGAATTGAATGTCTTTGTGTTAGGCGGACTTAGACTACAATGTCAGTTGCATATCCTACCGCCTTCTATGGAATGGTCAACCTGAGATTGGGCTCCTTTATTTGAGAGTTGTCTTTATCCCACAGGGCTACTGGGAGAATTTGGCCCAGAACTTAATGCAAAGATTAAATAATGTGCCACCCGCAATAGAGAAATCACTCAGTAAGTACTGCTTGTAACTGCTGCTGCTAAAGAGGGCTCAAAAGAGAACAAAGATAGAAAGCAAGAAGAAAAAAAGTTAAGGTGTTAAGAATTATCTGGTGGTAAGAGACAAAATCCACTCCTGCCTCAGCAGTGCCAAGGAGCAATGCCTCAAAGGCAGTGGTGGGCCCTCCGCTCCCGCCTCTATTTATTACCGCATGACTTTGAGCACAGCGAAAAAAACAGGGGTGGCAGCGGCCAGAGTGAAGGCCAGACACCATTATCTGTACTCAGTGGTAGGAGGCTGGGCTCTGGGTGAGGGCAGCATAGGCACTAGAACTGTCCTTAAAGCACAGAGGATAAAACAGGAGAGAAAAATCTTAGGTGCCAAGAAAATAAGCACCCTTGCCACAGTGTTCAGTCTAAGCAGCCAGAGATGAGTGAAGAGGGGAGGCAGAAGCTACGTAGAGGGCTGATCCTCTGCCCTTCTAATAGCGAGCATAGACTGAGTGTCGATTTCCTTCTAGTTCAGGCTGGGATCTACTGAAAGCCGTCCAACACATGTTGCTAACCATGCGGTAGATATAACGCAATGTGGCTTTAGAACACATAGCCACCGGGACTTGTACTTAGTAGAGTGGCTTCCTTAAATACAAATATCTAGTATCTAAGACAATCTAATAACGTTTGAAAGTGCTTCGTATGGAAACCTCCAAGTGGAACTAATTTCATTTAGGGGCTGCGTCACGGGATATATTTCAAGATCTGTGAATTTGCTTTAGCGAACATCAAGTCATGTTTCTACGCTCTGTCTTTCTAGTGGAGACCTTGATTGACTCTCAGCTGCACAGGACCCTCCTTAGTTTTTCTGTCATCTGCAGTTCAGTAAAAGTCAAATGTACCTGATAAACCAGTTTCATCCTTTCTCCACGTACACCCTGAAGAAACTTTACTACTAGTTTTCAAAACCTTCCTGAGAAATATATATGTGCAGTATGTGTGTATGTATACATATATATCATATATATATATATATATATATGATATTTTTTCTCTAAGTCTCCAATCCCATTTTAGGTTATGAACTTCTCCAGTACAAGTGCCATGTTATGATGCAGGCTACATATGAATATTCTAATATTCTCAACAAAGTGTGATTTTGTTTTAAAAGCTACCAAAGATCAAGTTAAGCCATCCCCTGTCAAGTTTCAAGGGCAACAACATCCATTCCTGTTTGAGATGGACAGCCTCTAACTCTTAGGGTGATATTCCTTGCTAAAGAAGAAAACTCACATCCTCTTTCTTGAACCCCTCTCCAGTTGCTGGTGCCTAAGGTCTATGGATGATAATCCAAAAAGTCGCTATGCCTTGGCATAGATTTTTGATATCAGATGAGGAAGGAGGCAACTTGAAATGAAAAGGTGAAAGAGATCTATTTTTCGTATGGCTTTTCATATTTGTATTTGAATTTTTGATAAACTGTCCAAGCATAAACTTATGAGTAGACAGAAAATAGCACTATGTACTACATTTGGTGTATACAAATCAAGGCATACAACAAAGCCAGAAAGATAATAGATACATGTACATCTGAGCCTTGGGCTGAAGGGGACCCCCTCTGTGCTACAGCTCAGGGAAGGAGATCCCCACTCTTCTTTCACATAATTACCCACTAGTGAGGGTCTGGGGGTACACAGAAGGTTGAAAAAGATGAGAAGGGGAGGAGCTTCAAGAGCCAGTTCTGGGCCCTGCCCCTAGGACGTGCATGTCCTGATTAAAGCAGGGATCTTACAGGCAGAGCTGACACTATTTCGAAACTCCTTCTGGGAAGATCAAGGAAAGGACAGGGCTGCTCCCCAGTGTGAGCCTGGCTTCATGGAACTGTCATAGCAAGAGGTATCTGGAACCAGGAGATTGAAAAAATGAGCAAAACAAGCCAGCACCGGAGCAATTTCCCAACAAACACCACCACAGCAGACAGACCCAGAGGGCACAATGGCATGTTCCAGGTCACTTGTCTGATGTGGAAGAACCTTCAACACTCTTTAAATGGAATTTTTCTGAGTTCTAAAGTTCCTTTCTACAGGTTTAAAGCTGACCTCTCTTCCACTCTGGGATGTTCCCCCTTAGACCTCTGCTCAAATTCACTTTTCTTTCTTTCTTTCTTTGTGAGTATGTGTGTGCGTGTCTTCTTTTGAGCAGTTTTTGAAGTCAATGGCTCCCATTTAGCCTCTTGCAAGAGGATGAATCATTAGAAACCCACAGAGCCAAGCTACACATGGGAAATGTCTGTTTAAGAAGAAATTGGTAGGAATCCACATCTACCCATTTATTCTGCTGACCTGTTTTTGTTCTACATCTCCAAGCCAAATTCATTTATGACAGCCTTGAAGTCCATCTTCAAATCCACAGGCATCAAATATCAGAAGGGAAACCATCTTTTCCTCACCAGCAGAACAACATTCTACTTACAAAGAGTGGAAGCCACTGGGGCTGTAGTTGGTGGGAATCCTAATACTGGCTTAGACTAGAAAGGCATTTGACTTTCACCCCTTGTCTGTGATCAACAATGTGGTTGTCAAATCCCAATTTGATCCAATTCACTTTCAACTAGAGCCAATTGTCCATTAGTCACTCCGAATAATAACAGAGCAAATAAATAACTCCCCTGAAGGCTGCCAAGCCCTGGAGGGACAGGCATCAAAGAGGTCTGCTGGACTTGGAGCCTACCCACCTGCAGTGAACTAGACCCACCCTGGAACCCTGGAGCAGCTCAGAAGTTTCCCAGGCTCCAGGGACCAGCTGAGGAATTAGATGAGTCCTGGGAAGGACCATGCAGCTGTGTCTTCCCTAGGGCGACTTTCTGTCTTAGCTACAGGGAAAGGGTCCTTCCGGTAAAAATGGAACACAGTGTTTATGCAGCTTGACTGTGAATTGGTACATGCTAATTCTTCAAAATCATTCATTCCCATCTAAAAAAAACCTATCCTGGTCCAAGACAGGGACTCTTCTTGTTTACCACATCAGATTTTTTACTTGAATTTTTCTATTTCCATCATTTTAATAGGAATCCATAACTCACTAAGCAATTTTGCAATTCCAATTTACCCATATCAAGCTAAATAAATTGAATTTCCATCTTAATTAGCTCATTTGGTGGAAACAAATGTACATGTTAATGGATATATACATATTAAAATATTGCATGAATCAATTACAGTGTTGAAAGAAATGAAGGGCACACAATTATGTGTATAACTGTTTTTAAGTCACACCAGAAGCACTGCAAAGTTTATCAGAGTGATAATACATGGTACATGTTCAAAGAATATAAGTTTTTCTCATAAAGTTTGATCACCCTGCTACATGAACATGCTCTTCTAGAAGAATAAACATATTTCTTTAGGCATATCTGTTTTTCTGATAAGATGTATAGTGGAAGCCAGGCGGTGGTGGTGCACGCCTTTAATCCCAGCACTCGGGAGGCAGGGGCAGGCAGATCTCTGTGAGTTTGAGGACAGCCTGGTCTACAGAGCGAGTGCCAGGACAGGCTCCAAAGCTACAAAGTAAGCCCTGTCTCGAAAGAAAACAAAATTTAAAATATATATATATATACTGGAAACTTATTTCATATGGTTTAAATTAATCAACTCACAAATTTGATCTACACTGGGTGCTACTTGATGGTTCACATATTCTCCGACACAATTCAATAATTAAATATCTAGGGTAAACTCAGAAAGAAAAGAGAAAAGGAAGACAGAATTTATGATATTCTTCCAAGACTTAAACATGCATTTTGGGTTGAAACTAAAGAGTTGCCTATCCTCTTGCTTACAGAACCATCAGACTTCCTCATTCGAAGAGCCTCTAAGGAACTATGGTACCCATAGGAACGGAGTTTGAGTTTTTTGTTTTATGGTAAGGTTTCTTTTCTTCTTTTTTAGAAAAATTGTGAAAATTTAAATCAGATTCCCTAGAGTTTTAGGGTGTTCTTATTTTTAGGCCAAAAATTCTAATCATGGTTTATAGGGCACACTTGGTCAGTTGTTCACTAAGCGCACATACAGACACTATATGTTAGACTCGATGTTAAAAGAATGCTTTTGCAATCGGAAGCAAAACCCTGTGACTAGCACATATCACTGTCCACATTCTCAGCACCCGAGTGAAGTAGGCTATTCTGAAGACATTATTCTAAGTCTTTGGAAAATTTCCATTTGTTTTATCTGAAAAGATTTTCTCTGTTTCATGGGATTATTACCAAATTATATTCACTATTGATTTGAATCTGAGCTGCCTTTTCTCGGGCATCTGAAACTCTCTTAGGAATGTCACACACAAAGATGATTTCTGCCCTTCGTCTATTATGATACAGTAGAGAACAGGAGAATGGTGTGCTAGATGTCCAAATCCAGATGAGAATAACACTAAGAAAGTCTGTTACTCTCAATAGTAAGGGCAAAGTCAACCAAATGCTTGTAGTAAGTTTTCAAGGAAAATCTGGGAGATGACACTTGAATCCTTTTCTTCCTCTACAGAGGACTCTACCGGAAGCAGCAATCAGGAGAAGCCCTGTGCATGCGGCCAGGCCACTAGGACAGTACAGGAGCTTCAGCCGATGTAATATCAGATCATACGATAGCTTTTAAGACGCAATCAAACACTGAAAGCATCTGGCCATGAACAGACAGACACAAGCACGTTTTGCATGTAGCAAGAAGGTTCCCCCAAGGATCCTCATGGGTTTTATTAAGCTATCGATGCCATATGCAGAAAGTTATGAGAAAAGAGCCATTTGTCACACAAACCTAGATACCTTGTCACTTAAAGTATGATCCCCAGGCCAAAGAACTGCTGTCGCCCAGAAGTCCTTCGATATGTACAGTTCCTAAGGAAAATTAGGGCATCAGAACCTTCATTCCGGAGAAATTCTTGGACAATGGCCTGAATATGAAAATTAGGTGGTACATGTACTGTGCCAAAACTCTAAAGACCTTAATGTGGCGAAAATAACCAATTGAACATCTAGTGTGTGCCCTTCCAGACTCTTATGAAGGATCTAGAACCCCAGCATTTGATACAAAACACCATGCCTGCTTCACTTTAGCTTCTTTGGGGATTGTCTTTCCACTTTTTTTTTAAGACTATGACTCAGATTTCCCTTTCTTGTTTCCTGTCACACATTCTTCCTCCTCCTCACTTCACTGGATCAAACTTACCTTCTGGCGTCTTTAGCAATCTCTAGGTGTCCTGGGAAAATGACAATGACAGCAGCAAATAAGGGACATGGCAAAGACAGGATTTGTTTGTGTGGGTTTTAATAGCATGAGCTCGTGTTTAGCAGGATGGTTTACAGTTTGTGAGAGCTACGCTCACTGAGGAAGCAAAGTGTGTCATCAGCATCCCCTCCCCCACTCCGATCTTCCCCTCGTCCCCTCAAAAAAAGTCTCAAAAAGCCTGGTAATGCATTCATCAGCACACACTGGGCAATATACAAGATGGGAGTCAACTACCGGCCTCTGAATCAGAGGCTCTGCTTTTGATTAGGAGTCCCCTGTATGAAAAATGCTCGCCAAAAGTGGATGGGAAAAGTCACTATCTTTGGAGATCTCAGTTGCCAAATCTCCCAGGCCTTGAGCATGATCAATTTTTGCCCTGCATGTAGTGAGAAAAGACAGCGATCGAGGGAAAGAAAAAGGCGTATTCTTTGGAGAAGCAGGAAGCGTCATGTTGGGAGTGCTGGAGAACAGACCATGAAAGATGAGAAGAGGGAAGGAATCAGCAGAGAGGGAGGCCTGCATTTGATACTGTCCATTACCAGACTCCCCATCATATACTCTGGTTGTATGAGTCTATCTCTGGGATGGACCGCAGAAATCGGGATGCTCACACATGAAGTTAATCTGATGAACACTGAAAACAAGGACTGGCCGGGCGGTGGTGGCACACGCCTTTAATCTCAGCACTCGGGAGGCAGAGGCAGGCAGATCTCTGTGAGTTGTGAGTTGGAGGCCAGCCTGGTCTACAAGAGCTAGTTCTGGGACAGGCACCAAAACTACAGAGAAACCCTGTCTCAAAAAAAAAAAAAAAGAAAAAAGAAAAAAAAAAGAAAGAAAAAAGAAAAATGTTCTCAGTTATTTGACCTCATATATATTGAACTTTAGGTCTGATTTGAGAGAATAATGGGAAATAAATTCAATTAATTAAACAAAAGGAGATATGGTCATATGTGAAAAAACTCTAAACTAGGAGTTTAAGATATTTGTTTTGTTGCAGATACATTTTTTAAAAACATATGTATACAGTGTTCTGCCTGCATGCCAGAAGAGGGCACCAGATCTCATTGTAGATGGTTGTGAGCCACCATGTGGTTGCTGGGAATTGAACACAAGACCTATGGAAGGGCAGCCTGTGCTCTTGAGCTCCTCTGAGCCAACTTTCTAGCCCACAGATACATTCTTGAAAGGAGCCATATTGCTTCCACTAAGCACACCCTATTCAGGCTACATGAATAAATTGTTACAAAAATACAGGGGGCAAGTAGACTTCTGAAATTCTGAGAAGCAATGGCCTCACAGCTAGACTCGAGTTGTGATGGGAATTGTACACTGAGTTGTGCTAGAAGAGCAGGAATTTTCTCCCCATGCTAGGAGCAGTTGAGAGTCGGAAGCCAGGGCAATGTAAAGCACAAAGGAAGGTGAAGTGGGATGCGGGCTGGACCCGCAGATTTGGAGGTGTTCCCTCTGGAAGCCAGAGGGTATCGGCAGCAACACAGAATGCTTGTTGTGAGGCCTGGGGAATGGGTCAAGGACATCATGGGATTGGATCCACATTTAGAAGTAGAGATGAAGGGAGAAGCAGAGGAGAGAAGAGAGAGAAGACTTTAAATGTCCACATTTGGAAACTGACGGAGTCGGGAGGGAATCAAAGAGAAGGCGAGAAGGTAAGTATCCAAAGAAGTTGGGGGGAAAGTTGCCTACTGATGCATCATGGGGATCACAAGAGAGGGTATCAGAAGAGGGCGGGGCTAGCAGACCATGCTGGTGTGTGTTAAGCACAAAGAAAGGCAGTTTGCCACGGGACGAAATCACCTACGGCTTTAAAACATTGTTTTCCCCAGAGTCAGGTGAGGGTATAATGGATTGTGATTGCTTGGAATCTGTTTTAGATGAATTTCTAATAAAGCATCTCACAAGTTAACCCTGTTTAGCAGATGGGTGTGTGAACCAAAGGCTAGAGCATGTGAATGTGTGAGTTGATAAAACTAGGGCCCGATGGTCAGTACCAGGACTCGTGTTGTTCAAACTTAATACAGAGTAGACAATTTTTGTTGCAATTGTTCTATTTGTGGAGTTGAAGAATCTAAGGCTTCTACTCTTGGGAATCTCACCTTTCCTTTTCCTATTTGAGATGGGAACTTACCTAAAAGTCACTACAATAACAAGACTCTAAACACAAAAAGCACTAAGAAAAATTAAATTGTATAACTCAAAATGTCTCAGGCATGAACTATTGACTATGCTATGTTGTTCCTGCCCATCCTTAACCCATGGGGACTCACAGTGAGTGTGAGCCTCATAACTCCCAAGCGCTACCATAATTACAATCTCCTTCAATAGTGCTTGCTCACAGCTACCCTTTAACCAAAAGCACCTCTAACCAAAAGCACCTCCCATTGTCATAAAAGGCAGGTTACAGTTATTGATATAGAAAGATTGTAACAACAGCATGCAAACTGTTATCTACAAGTCTGGCTTGTAGCACCTACAAAAAAAATGGCCCAACAAATGCTAACTCAGACAGGCCCTGAACACCAAGAATAGAAAGACTTCCCCATGAAAAGCCAGGGCCCAAATTCTCCTCAAGCTAATTGACCCTGGGTGGAAAAAGCAGGCCCAGCTCCCAAAGAAGAGGCGATAGCTCACACGTGCGCTCTTTCGCCCTTGCTCCCAGGGAGAAAGGGTGGCCTGTGCCAGATGACACAAAAGCATTTTCATTTGTGTATCCGACGGACCTCCAGAGGAGAAAACGTTCCTCCTCCAGCTCAGTGTTACCTGCAAAGCACAGTTAGAAACGGCTCAGAGCTCCGCCTTGGACGATTCAGTGTAAACCAGACTGAAGGTAAGTCAGGGGAGCTGGGGTGTGGAGCTGGCTTTCTGTCCCACGGTCCTGAGTAGTCTCAGTCCGGCCTTACCATCAGTTCAAGGGTCAAGGACAAGCCCCTTGTCACCACCATGTTGCCATATTAAGAATGTAAGTGTTTGGGAAGCTGTCATTTATAACCTTAATTCTGACTTCAGCCTACTGCTGACTTCACACCATGCCATCTAGATCAGGCAAACCCCGTGTTCCAGGGAACACACTGAGGAGCAATAGACTCAGCATCCTACAGATGCTGAATGGAAATGCCGCTAACATGAGAAATCCAGAGTATTTCCAAGAGAAAGGAAAAACTGGAAACCTAAAGTATTTGATTTCTAAGATTAATTTTGTTGATATACGCAAATTATTCAGGGGTCTTGTGTTATTTTTGGTGACGAGGTCTTGTTAAAATGCAAGCTAGATCATTGAATTGCAAAAATAAATAAATAAATAAATAAATAAATAAATAAATAAATAAATAAATAAATGGAAAATCAGATATTATTACATGTTGCTGTTTGTAAAGACCAAATAAGAACTGTGAAAGCTGCCAGGTGGTGGTGGCACATGCCTTTGATCCCTGCATTCAGGAGGCAGAGGCAGGTAGATCTCTGTGAGTTCAAGGCCAACCTGGTCTACAGAGCAAATTCCAGAACAACCAGGGTGACACAGAGAAACCATATCTCAAGAAGAAAAGAAAAGAAAAAGTTTGACTAAATGATTTTGTTTTTGGTGTCCAGTGTTATAAAAAAAAAAGGAGTCCATGAAGACAGACGATTACATATTATATAGTTACATGGCACACACAATACGCAATACAATATGTGGTCAAATATATTCCCTTCTCATCCCCTATGGGATATCATTTAGGAATCAGATGGCTAAGCTATCATGTAGACAGAAGGTCTGTTTCTCTCACAGCTCTGCCTCTGAAAACATAAGGTGCTTGAGCCACAAACAAACCCCTTGAATCCAGAATCTAGAGGAGCTACAGTTTGCATAAAGGCGGGGTGAGGGTGAAGAAAGCACTGCCAGCCTTAGGCAGACAGTCCACCAAGGGAGAAAGCTGTCTTGATCTGGGTCCGTGAGTAGCACCAGAAAGATTGCCTACTTCTAAAGACTTAAATTTTAATCAGAGAATTTAAATTTCAAAGTTTCTTATAGTTAGAAAGAAAAGTATTGGGGTTTTAAAATAAAATGGTTTAAAAACCACATCCTCTAATTTCAATGACAAACAACCACTGTTGGCAGTCTGAAATAACTCAGGTCCCAAAGAGGAGTGGGGGACCACATTCACCCTAATTTCCCTTGAATTTAAGTGGACTATAAGTGTTTCTAATGACTTGGCCTTGAAGGCACATAATTTACTTTAAAGCGGACATAATGAACCCGGAAAGTACCAGCCTTCTGTTCTGTGTTGGCCGACTACTCTTCTGTTTCATTCTCATTACCTTTTAATATTCCCACGAAACAATTCATTCCCAGACGATCAAAGGGCTAAAGTGGGCTCCGCTGTTTCATCAGCTCCACATTTGCCTGGGATCATGAAAGTGCTCCATTATGCTGCTAGTTCAAAAGCTTTGCTTTGGTAGTTCCTGAAGTGCCTCCCAGGCCCTTCCCTCCTTCCCTCCAACACATGCGTGCAGGCACGCGCGCGCGCGCGCGCACACACACACACACACACACACACACAGAGAGAGAGAGAGAGAGAGAGAGAGAGAGAGAGAGAGAGAGAGAGATGCAAACACTTTCTTAAAAATACTGGACAAAAAAAAAAAATCCTTGGTAGTCCCAGGCGGAAAGATGCTGAACAAGAACTTTCTTACTTTGTTCTCCCCTCAAGTGTTCATTGCCTCCTTTCAGGAGTCACCCACCCTATTTCCAGGGCCTCACTCTGCCCCTACACCTCTAAAGTCCCTGTTAAAGGGAAGACAGGAAGGAGTGAGCTCTCTGTATATAATCAAAAGTGTACTCTTGCATTTGCGTGCCACAGCATATTCCATAGAAGTGTGTAAGCGCACACACGCATGTGTAAGAGGAGAGGAGAGCCTGTGTTTTGTGCACAAAGGAAGTGAACACATTCTTCTCAAAATACATTATGATAACTTAATTGAAACATCACCTCAGAGATTCTGGGTATTTGCCAAACTAGTCTTGATCACATCCCTGGGTTATTTGGATGAAACTGAAAATGTGAGTGCCCATGTGCCGGTTCGTTAGTATAACTGGCACTCCCAAGAAAAGGCAGAATCCAAAGCATGTCTTTGAAACTTTGGACTGAACAGTTTCTAGAACCGTTTTTGAGCTGGCAACTGGCAGGTAGGATAGGGAGAGATGCTCTTCTGTCAGCAGACACAGGAGGGGCAGGCCGCCGCGCTGTACCACACCTAAGCGGCAGCAGTTGGCAGTTGGCAAGCTTGGGGCAACCTGAGAAGTGGAGGTAGGAAAATGAGAGCTGTTTGATGGAGCGCACTCTCTCTCTCTCTCTCTCTCTCTCTCTCTCTCTCTCTCTCTCTCTCTCTCTCTCTCTCTCTCCTACTGTACTGGGCCAGACACACCCACCAAAGCTCCAGGTTTTACAAAGAGCACAAATGCATCCTCTCCCCCGCTTTGCCTGCTCCAGCAGGTAGCAGGAACGCCATCCCCACGCACTCTCCACAACACAAAAGCTGTTTTCTTGCCTCTCATCCGAGCACACCCTCACTGGTCGAACTTGGTCGTCGTGCCCCCCCCCCCCCCCCCACACACACACCCAATTTCCCTCCGTTAGTTTGCCTTCTGGAGCAAGTCCGTTTTGAAAATCAGTCCCATTAGCCGACTCCAGGCAGCTCCTCTCAGGCTCCAACCCCCACGGACTGCAGACTGCCAGGAAAGTGGCCTGGGGGGTAGGCACACTTCACCAGAGACCCTTCGGAGAAATCTACAGGGTGCCTTGCACTTACTTTGGCTTGCAGATGTCCTTGCTGACTTGCAGGCTGCCTTTGTTGCACGGAGCAGGGCGAGGTTTCTGCAGCGGACTCCAGGTACTGCTGGCTGCTGCTCCTGCCTGGGCGGCTGCGCTCTCCCCCCCTTCTGGATGAATGACTCAGTGCTTTCTTTCTTCCCCTCGCTCCACTTTGGATTTTCTTATGCTCTGGGGCTTCCTTGGCGGGATTTTTGGACGGGAAGGCGGGGAACCTGATCCTGCCTTGACTCAATTACACCCTGCCAAGGAGGGAAACGGAGAATGGGAGGGTTGAGAGGAGCCGACAGGGAGAAGAAGCAGACTGTGCGAGGGAGGGGGAGTGCTTTGCCCCCGAAATCTGATTGGGAAGCTTATGAAAAGCAGGCTACTCTGGGGGCAGTCTTTCCCCCAAACGAATTTGCACGGAAAGACGAGGGAGTATAAAACTGTTTGTTCTTAACATCCACCCGGCACGGTATTTGTTTAACGAATTCCCAAGCACCATCATTTTTTTCTCTCATGGCTCCATACCTCGACTTATCAAGTCAGGTATCTTAATTGGAAAACCGATGGCATTTTAGACTACAGTTTTGGTCCCACGCCTTATTTTTCTTTTTTAAAGCATGATAGTCGGATGGTAGGGGGAGTTAAGTGCGAAGGCAGCTGCCCCTTGCTCTCTCTCGATCCCCAAAGTCCATCCCCGCAGGGAGTCCAGCTAACTTCTGCTGCCAGCCGCAGCCCACCTGCAGTCACTAACCTGCAGAAAACCTTTCCTGGATTGTCACTGGGAGTGACAGACCTTTGAAAATTCCCAATTAAATGTCACTTTCCTTTAGGGGATTTTTGGCTTCTTTGATGCCTCTAGAGACCCATTTTTTTTTTTTGACACGTTTTTGGCAAAGAACATGGGATAATCCGTGTGGCTCAAACTCGGGGGTTTGTAACGCTCAGAGGGTGAACTTCCCAGCTTCCTGCGACCTTTGAACCAAGAAGAGGATAAAGTGACAATCAGCGTTGAGTCTCACATAGAAACTTACCGCAAAACGATGAAGGAGTAAAACTCAAATTGACCCAAATATGTTCAAATTGTAAAATGGACTCCAGTTTCTCCCAGTTCTGGCATTACACCCCTTCGACTCAACTTAATTAGTAAGTCTTATGGGATCCCATGACCTTTGGAACCCTCATGTCTTACGACCACTCCGATCCTGCAATTAGAGCCTTTAGTTTATGGCAAGTTGTTTTAAGAATGAGGTGGGGGCTCTTCTGTTGACTGCTTACTGCACCAAGGCCCAAGAGTCCTCTGGGAACAAAAGAGGTGACCCTGCAGGAGAGAGCTTTTAATGCATTGGTTTTGTATTTGTTTTTTTTTTTCAAAGGAGGAAACAACAGAACTTTGTTTGCACACCCAAGTCTATCTCCCTAACAGACTATTCTTCAACTGCCTTTCCTCACACAAACCACACAAACCACCGCGTCTTCCTGGAGTCAGACTCCCAGTGACTCGGTTTCCTTTCCTAGTCTTCATTTTCACCAGGGAGCCCCCAGCCCATTTCCACCAGACTTCACCTGAATGCATTATGAACGACTCCCAAGATTTGTTTTTGCCAGTCCCTTTACTGTAACGCGTGCCTCAACGTTTTCTACTGTTCTGTAGTGATGGAATTCTAAGACTATTCCAGAAAGCTTGTCCTTCTTATTACCCCTTCATTTTATCTTTACGTTCAGCATAGGCTGCTGTCAGTTCAGTAAACCATGTTGGACTAATTATGGCACCTTTTGGATTCTCATGATGGCAACTCTGTTTCATTTATCACTTCAAAATATAACATGTTGCTAAAGAGGCACATGTGAAACTTAGTTATATCTGTGGTTCTCAAAGGGGAGAACCTCTAAGAGACACTTAGTAATGTCTGGAGGCATTTGTAATTATCACAATTTGGAGGAAGAGATGATCTATCTATTCTATCTAGTGAGCCCTCTAGGGAGCAGAGGTCAAGAATGTTACACGTACATCTTACAGGGCTGTCTCTCTGGCCTAGTGATTCAAGTGTTTTCTGTGCAAATGTAAGACTGTAGTCTGGATCCCTTGTGTCCAACTTGTAGCCTATAATCCCAGCACTTGGGAGGCAGAAACAAGGATCTTGGAACAAAGCGATTAGCTAGACTAACCAAATCATAAACTCTGGGTTCAGCAAGACACCCTGCCTTAGTAAAGAAAGTGGGGATTTGAGTGAAGCCTACACAGGCAAACATACACATATGCATGCATGAGCATGTATGTGGGTTTACACATATGTAAGCATGTGTTTACTTATGAACAACACACACGCACACACACACACAAATTAGTTGTTCCAAAATATAAACAGGGTCAAAACTGAGAAATGGTAATGACATTATTTACCATGATGTTTTTAAAATGTAAAAGAGTGAAGAGTGTATTTTTTCCATAAGTCGAAATCTTTTAAAAGGCAATAAGCTGCATTTTAAATCAACCAATACTTTCACTAAAGCCTAAGTAAAACACTATTAATGCATCGGAGATGCTCGACCTTGGAGATGCCCGAACTCAAATCTACACATCCTGGGAAGACTGGTGCCAGTTTTCTAGTCATTGCACTCACCTGACCACCTTTGGGGAGCCCCTAAGTGTTTGACTGGATAGAATCACAAAGAAAAATGTTAAAAACGTTGACATCCAGAAAGCATGTGTGTTTGCTCTTCATTAACAAATTAAAATTGGGGGAGGGGATGATGCGATGAGTGACATGAAAATAAAAATGCTGATTTGGGAAGAAAACTTCAGAGAGATAAATTTGAGCGATGACCTAAACAATACAGAAGAAAATTGACCTGGGAAGCCTGAAGAGCCTCCACACAAGGCCATCAGCAGAAAGGGCACCGTCTGAGCTTGGCTGGAGGTTTGGCAGAACCATAGAGCTCAGTGGTGGGAGCTCCCAGCTAGCGGGTTGGGCATTCAAGTCAGCTCGTGGCAGCCTGTGTCCACCACAAGTAACTACAGTTTGCTCCAAATGACCCAAGTGCCACTGAGAATGAAACCCCCGACTGGTTTCACAAGGGTCGCTAAGCTGTGGTGCAGACACCACAGCAGAGGGAGAGTAGACACAGAGCCCCCAGCAGGAGGTTCTGCAATCTCCTTGACTGAATGTTTCCCCCTCGACCCCTCCCCAATTGCTAGGAGAATAACTCCAAATGCTTTTGTTCTCTGAAGCTCCTATCAGCAGTTAGGGTTTCTCCGCTCCTGTTCAACCTCTCCAATGGCCCCCGGCACTCTTGTTACGAGACTAATAAGCAATTAATGCAAGGTGATTTGAAATCAGGAAAACTCTAACATGGCCCACGGTTGTTTTGAAAATGAGGCCACTGATTCCTCGGGGACAAATACAAAGAGGTGAGTCACTGGCAGGATCTCTGAAAATGTGGAAAAAGCAGATGAAAAATTGGGTAACACATCTCCTACTTGTCTACTTGGCAGGGTGTTTGGATTCTTGGTCACCACTCTCTAGTTCTCCCATTTCCCTAGAATGCAGAGAACAATCCATCAGAATATCTGTCACAGCTTGAGAGCAACCCCAGGAACACATCTAGAGAAATGCATTCTAGGAAGCATGCCTAGGTCCTTCCCAAATCCTGCCTCTTCCTTTTGCTAGCATTGTTCATGTGATTTAGGAGACCAGGTAAGCAAATTGTATGCATCAGACTTTGGCCTGTAACAAAATTAACTACTTAAGATACTTAACTACTTAATTAACTGGAATTAACTACTTAAAAAAGATTTAGTAGTAGTAGTAGTAGTAGTAGTAGTAGTAGTAGTAGTAGAAGAAGAAGAAGAAGAAGAAGAAGAAGAAGAAGAAGAAGAAGAAGAAGAAGAAGAAGAAGAAGAAGAAGAGAGACAAAGAGGAGGAGGAAAGATTAGATTTAGTCTATATTTCATAGATTTAAGTCATATCAGTACCTGCTGAATTTAAGTATCTTCAGTTCATGCCCCTCTAGCCTGCCCTTCTTGATAAAAATCTGTCAACACAAGGTTCCAGATTGTCAAAACAACCATAGACAAATAGGATGTTGTTAGGGGCAACACTAAGACCTACAGAAAAAAATCAGGCCCTAACACCCAACGTGTGTGTGTGAAGTTTTTACCTCGATTTTAGATAGAAAGCACCCACTTTCACTATGACTAAACATTGCCCTTGTTAGGAGGCAAAAACTTCACCTTTTACTAGTTTCATATAATTTTGTACTAGTAATTCTAGCCAACTAAGTCTTATAAGGACCAAAAAGCATCAAAGAGAGTAGAACTGGCTTTACCAGTGGAAGTCTATCAGGAGGACACAGATAATCTAACCCCACGGACTAAGTAACCTGTAGTAGTGACCTTTCTCATCAGCATGACAAAGTACCGGACAAAAGCATCTTAAGTGAGGAGACTTTCTCTGGCCCACGGTTTGGGGGATTTTAGTCCATTATGGCAGGAAAGGCACGGCAAAGCAGTTCAGCCTTTGCCACCAGGAATGTGAGGCAACTGTCAGCACATTTTCTGGTAGGCAGAAAGCAGGAAACGTTCAGGGTGCAGCATTTTCTACTTATGCAGTGACATTCAAGACACAAGAAACCAACCTATTGCTCATCAGTCAGGGAGGCCCCAGAGGTCTCTAAAACAACAAAAGCTAATGCCATTGCCCTTGGTTATTCATCATGACTACGGAGCAAAACACCAATGATAAAGATATCACATACTCTGGCTACAGGACCTAGAGAAAGAAACCAGCCTCAAAACAACCAGGAAACTTGCTCCCCTTGGCTAGCTTTCATAGTACCTGAAGGTGCTGGGTGAGTTGTTGGAGGAGAAAAGACATCAATGGTCTTCCGTAGTCCAGGGTTGTACATACACCATATCAGCTTATCAGTCAAGTGAAACCCACAGGTACAATGACAGTAGAACTATTATGGAGTAGCTGTTTTCTGGCCGGGTTTGAGACCTGATCCACAATAGGGAATCTCATGCCTGGTATTGTCAACCTAATCAAAGCCCATGGCTGTAGAGGTCAGAGACCCTAAGGCAGAACCTGCCACTACCATTTTGCTAGATGGTTATGTTGTCAAAATCCCATCTAAACATTTTTGTGGATACCCATAGACCTGGGCTACTCTTAGCCTTGGTCAGAGAAGCAGGTTTTGGTCATGGGCAACAGTCATCAGAAAGACACAATTAGTCAAAGTGCTGAGAACTCTAGATAGGGTAATCAGCCCTGAACAAGACATCTGTAACAAATACCCAAAGTTCAAGAAATATCACAGAAGAGGAGGCGCAGAAGAATGACAGAAGAGGAGAATGGGTAGGAAGGCTGTGGAATGATGCTGTCCTCTGGGCATGGAATGGCTGCTGCACTCAAACTCACAGCAGCTGGGGTGATCCACACAGGGTGGAATTAACCCAGGCAAAACTCTGACACAGGTGGGGTAGAGAACCTCTGAGGAGCTAGTAGCCATTGGCAGTTCCTGGGAAAGTATCAGTCTTCTTTAAAGGATGTGGCAGCCCAAAGGATTCCATATATATTTGGAAAAAATATATACATACATATATATATACACACACATGCATACACACACGTGTGTGTGTATATATACAGGAAATATATACGTGTGTGTGTGTGTGTGTGTGTGTGTGTGTGTGTAAAAACCTCGGACTAAATTTAGGGAAATATACCCAAAGCTCATACACCACAAAGACCCAAAATTTATAAGGACAGTTTTTGCATATTTAAGAAAAAAAAAGAGAGTTTCCATGCTTCAAAACAAAAATTTAGGATTCTTTCCATGCTTAGATTCAAGACAATCAAAACAAAATTCAAATGTGCTCTGTGTGGGGGAGGATGTGTCATGTGCAGGTGTGCTTGCGTGCGTGAGGGTGGAAGCCGGAAGTCAACCCCAGCTGCTGCTCCTCAACAGTCACCCACGGTCGTTAAGGAGACAGGATCTTTCATTGGGACTTGGGGCTTTCCAGTTCAGTTAGACGGCTTGGCCAATGACGACAGAGATTCTCCTACTTCTTCCTCAGCACTGGAGTGACAAGTGCTTGCCACTGTAGCATGAATAATTAAAACCCATAGACAGATCTTGGGGTTCAAGCTGACGATCAGAAGAGCAAGGCAGTCAAGTCGCTAAAGAGCTCTTACCTCTATGAAATCTTCAGACTGAAGGGAGAGAGAATTCCTGTCTCATCCGCTTTATATCCCTCTCTAGTGCGGGCCTTAAAGGCGTGCACCACCACTGCCCAGCTTCTATGGCTAACTAGTGTGTCTGCTGGGATTAAAGGTGTGTGCCACCACTGCCTGGCCTGTATTACTGACTAGTGTGGCTAGCTTTGCACTCTGATTATCAGGGAAGCTTTATTCATTAAAACACAAATAAAGTATCACTATACGCCACCATGACTAACTTTCATGTGAGGGCAGAAACTGCTCACTTCTCTATCTTTTCGTGACGACCAATTCTCCATCTGAGCTATCTTCTTGGGCCCCCACTGTATATTTTAATAGAAAGTGATAACCTAATACCAAAATGTGTGTGGAAGGACAAAGAAAATAGAATAGACACAATTTATTTAGATTGAAACAAGATTTAAAGATTCACACTCAGGGCTGTAGAGATGGCTCAGTGGTTAAGAGCACCCTCAGCCCTTCATAAGGACCCGGGTTCAATCCCCAGCACCCACATGGCAGCACACAACTGTCTGTAACAATAATTACAGGGGATCTGGCATCCTCACACATACATGCAGACAAAACACCAATGTAGCACATAAAATAAAAATAAATATTAAAAAATGATTCACACTCCTTGGTCTTGCTACAAAATTGAAATAATCATTAGTATAAAAGTAGATCAATGAAGAAGAATAATCAATGTTCACATGTAATAAACATATATAAACATATAAACATATATAAACAGTTTGATGACAGAGGGGAAGTATTTGCAACAAATTTTACTCAAAGAACTGGATACACATCTGGGAAGAGGGATGATTTGATACCGGAAAGAAAAATTTATTCAAAATAGACCATGAGGGGTGCTAGGGAGAGGGCTGAGTGGTAAATAGCACTTGTTACTCTTTCAGAGGACCCAGGTTCCCTTTCCAGCACCTGCATGGTGGCTCATACCCATCTGTAGCTCTAGTTCCAGGGGATCTGATGTCTTCTGAAATCTGTAGGCATCATACGTGCACGTAATGCTTGCATATACATACGGGAAAAATATCTCTACACATTACAAACTACCATTAAAAATAAAGCAATTCTGGAAGGATAAGCAAATGTTCTCAAAATACACATGTGGCAAAAATTGAAACCTGAAATTTTCCAAATATCTCATCAAATTTGGTAATCAGAAGCCATTCAATCCTATAAAAACCGGGCAAAGAATTGGGTACTTTTAAAAGGAAAATAGATGAATGCCCATAAGTGCCTGAAAAAAATTCTTAAGTTTATTGAAACCTCTCAGAAATGCAAACTACAACCTCAATGATGCAAACTAAAACCTCAGCGAGCTAGCACTGTACTCACCAGCAAAGAGCTAAAATTTAAAGACTGCCAACGCTAAGAGTTGGTGGGCGTCCAAACCCGTATAACCAACCCTGAGAGACGGTGTGGCAGCTTCTCATAAATTAAGCATGAATCTAGCATGCCGTCAGGCTGTTCTAGACACACCAGACTCTACACTGTTAGGTAGCTGCTCAAGAGAGGAATACGTCCCATGGTAAGATTTGTGTATAAATGTCCATAGCATCTTTATTCATCAGCGCTCAAAACAAGAAGCTGATGAATGTCTCATTAAAATGCAGTAGATCCATTAAATATTACTCTATGGTAAACAGCTAACACATGCAACAAAAGGAATTAATTTTAAGAATGTAATGAATGAAAGACTTTCAACACTTAACACATGCAATGTGACTCTAATGTCTGATATTCTACAAGAAGAAAATTCAACCTATGTGGCTAAAATAGACACAAGGGTTTGCTTGGGCCTGCTGGATAGAACTGAAGAGAAATGATCAGAATAGCAAATAGTCTACTGATGGGGTGGCTACATAGGACATTTGTCAAAATGTCATCAAGCTGAAAAGTTAAAATAGATTCACTTGATTATACGTGGTTAAGTATAATAAAGAGGTTGTTTTTCTTTTCTTTTTTTGTTTGTTTTGTTTTTTAATTATCACATTAAATTCTGGGTCAAATACTGCATTAAGTGAGGACTTGCATCTGAAAAATACACATTATCAAGAAACTTGTCCTGTAAGATTCAAACAACTCTATTTTAACTTCACAGCTTAATGACTTTTGTCAAATGTCCTATGTAGTCACCACGTCAGTGGACTTTTGGCTAATTCTGAATCATTTCTCCTCAGTCCCAGCTGGAAGGCCCAAGCAAACACTCATGTCACATTGCCTGTGCTAAGTGTTGGACTTCTTTCATTTGATATGCTTTGAGGTTAATTCATTTTAGGGACTTACATTCTCCTTTAAAAAAAAAAACCTGTGTTCTATTGCTTTCAAAAGCAGCTAACAATTCACTCTTATTTATTCCTTTCAAACACTGGATTTTAATGTCTATCATTTAACAGCTAGTCAATTGAGAGTCACCCAGGAAGAGTGTTACCCTAGGTTTCCCTTTTGTTGCTGTGGTAAAATGCTCACCAAAACCAACTTGGAAGAGGAAAGGGTTTGTTTCAGCGTATGTGCTACAGTCTCTCGCTGAGGGAAGCACAGAGGAACTCAAGGCAGGAACCTGCAGTCAGGAACTGAAACAGAGGATTCCTTGGCCTTGAACCAGAGTCCACGGAGGCGTGCAGCTTCTCCGACCTGCCTTCTTCTACTACTCACTACCACTGACCCAGGTGTAGCAATGACTGCAGTGGGCTGAGTCCTCTCACATCAATCAGTAATCAAGAAAAGACTCTACAGAACTGCCACAGGCCAAACCGATGGAAATGTTTTCTCAATTAAAATTTTCTCCTCCACAGAGGCAATGACCCACACCGGAGCACTGGGCTGAACTCCCAAGATCCAGTTGAAGAGTGGAAGGAGTGAGAGTATGAGCAAGGAGTTCAAGACCATGAGGGGGTCATCCACTGAGACAGTTTGCTTGAGCTAGTGGGAGCTCACCAACTCCAACTGGACTGGGAGTGAACGAGCATGGGAACAACCAAGTCCCTAGGAAGGGGGTTGACAGCTGGGGCAGACTGAGGGGCCACTGATAGTGACACTGAAATGTGTCTCTACTGCATATACCAGCTTCATGGGATCCTATTCTCTTTGGATGTAAACCTTGCTCAACCTAGACGTAGTAGGGAGGGCCTTGGACTTTCCACAGGGTGGGGTGCATGGCACTCCCTTAGGGTTGGAGGGGTGGGGGGAGGGTCTGTGGAGGGGAGGGAGTGGGAATTTGGATTGGTATTTTTTTAAGTAATAAAAAAGGGGAAAAATCAAAATAAAATAAAATAAAATTTTCTCCTCCGAAATGATATGGACTTTCATCACGTTGACAAAAGTCAACTAAGCATAGATATCAAGTCTACAGGTACCTGACTGTCAGACTTCAGATTGTGTCCCAGAACTAGCTTATCCTGGATTACGGACCCTATTTGCTACCAGATTACACAAATAGCGTTACTAACAAATGCTTAGGAGTTTAAGACAAAGAATGCTTCATCGGTTAAAAAGCGGGGCAGGGGAGCCATTCACACGGGAGCTTAGGAAAAGCAAAAGGAGACTGGTTCCATCCAAACAGAGAGTGCCTATGAAGGTGCGAACTTGGATTATCATGAAGTCCACTTTGCAGTGGGTCCTGAAATTGCCTTTACTATTGGTAGGGTAAAGACCCGGGAACACTACAAACTTCAGGTGGACTTAATGCAAATCATATTTAGAAAGACAGATTTGGCAAATGTATAAAACATGGAGACAGCCTCAAAGGATGAAAATGCAAGCAGTGGCTGCTACCCTGCCAGCCTTCCATGTGTGAATCTAAGCTTCTAGAGCATCAGGAAAATGCATTTGGAAAGCACCATCTAAAATTTGGTCCTTCCTAATGTACCTATTTCTTTCCAGCCCCCAGTGTAGTATGTCTGTCAAAACTGGTAGCAATTCCCTGTGACCTGTGAACACAGCATGCTTTTCAGGACTCCTTGGTTCTTGCTGCTTTCTGTAGCCATAGATCTTTCCAGACCTAAACACTGCCTTCAGACAAACTCCTCACTCACCATGGCATAGATGACCCAGCTCCATAGAGCGGCCTCAATACTAGTGCTGCTTCTCCTCAAGGTCAATATTTTTTGACTCAAGCAAACCGTTGCCAATTGGAAGGAATGCAGACACGAGAACAAGAGGCCCCAAATGAGCAGTCAGTTGCCTTGCTCCGCTGCTGGAACATGCTCCGACTTTGGGTAGAATACCAATGACTCTTGGCCTTCATTTTTATCTCACATATGAGACTAGCGATTTTTACCTTGCCACTGATATGGCAAGATTACGGAGATTTCGTAATTGTAGGAGTTTTGAAGCCTTTAGAGAAGATGTATCCACAAGAGTGCAGTTTTCTTTGATTGTCAACCCTGCCACACTGGACCAAGTGCAGGAGCAACTCTGTTTACCAGCATAATGGAAATCTTCAAAGTTTCCACCATATATTTGTCATTCAGCATAGAGCACATCATGACTCCTATAAGGATGGTCACCATTCTCCCCACTTCAAAAGAAGCTGAGCTGGAATCATCTAATGAGGACAGTGGGAACTTATCATCAAGGCAACTGATTTTTATCTGTGTATTTTTATTTGACTTCCTCCACCTCTACACTGGTGCCAAAAAATACCATGCCCACGTTAACTGGTTCTACACACTAATGGCAATTTCGCAATATAATGAAAACAGGCAAGATTATGATATGTACTGAGTTCTGACCTACTCTAAGTCAATAATTGTTTTCTTGTACCAAAGCATATTTAGGTGAATCAGGCAAATAAATGAAAAACTTAGTCCTTTGGCTATGGTATGCTGGAGCTCTGTGATTCATTTTCAAATCAGTTGCTGGCTAGTGTTGTCCCAATTTTATTTTAGATATGATTTCTAGTTTCCACTCGAGATGAATGTTTAAGACCATATTATTATTTGAAACCAAACCTTATCCTATGATACTAAACACAACATTCTCCAAGATTTGAACAGAATATGAATCTAGGATGTCATTGTATGAATGGATCCTGCAATGCAAGGGATCAAGAACTCTCTAAACTGTATTACATGTGATCTTTTGAAAAGGCTACACACACACACGCGCGCACACACACACGTACACACACACACACACAGAGGGACTGAAGAAAATGTGCCCACAAATTTTGTTCACCAAATTATTTTTTGAGATGAAATTTCAGAATAGTTATTAATTTATTAAAGAAAAAGAATGTGAAAGAGAGGAAATTGGAAGGCAAGCAGAGAAGGGGGAAAGGGCCAAATATACTGACTTCTTTGTTTATTCAAGGTTAGCATAGTTTCTTATGTCTATAAAGCAATTTTTCTTTCAAGGACACCCCACACTATCCATTTCCTGATAAATGTGCATAATAAAATACATACAGATGTTGTATAAGTGAGTTCGAAATGGACAATTTCCTTAGTCCTAGGGAACTCAAGAGCTCAGAGTTGCAGCAATTTCTGCTTCTATCCCCCACCCCACATGGGTTTGGGTTGTGCATGAAAAGGGAGATTCTGTGACTAATATCAATGAGACAAAGAAATGAAAGTTCTCTAATCCCTGGGCCAGGCGCCAGCCTTTCCACTGTAAGGGGCCATTGGCCAGAAATCCCACTGTATGCTGGGCTCAAGGCCAACCAGGACTGGATACAATGAGCTTCACAGCCACCTTTTCAGAGCTGACAGCAAATGTTGGGGCACCAACAGCCTTTGATAAGAGCTCCAACTTTCTCTCTGACATATCTACCCCATAATAATACAGCTTTTCTTTCTTTTTTTTCTCTTTTTAATTTATAAGGCGGTCCTCTCTTGAAGATTGCTTAGCGCTTTGAGAGACTCACTCTCATTCATCTCAGTACTTATGGTGAGAAGAGGTGGGGCTGGTGGCCAAGACGAGGAAATCAATATTCTCTTCCTGTTTTGAATGAGAGAGAGGAGGGCAGAGAACAACACAGCACTTTATGCAGCCGTCCATTCTGTTGCTGAAGTCTCTAGACGGTCTCACATGAATATTCTTCCTTAGATGGGAGTGAGCTCCCTTTGAGCTCAGCAAACCTGGCCATTTGGTTCCTAATGAGTTGTTTACTTAGTACATCTTCTGTCCTCTTCAGACCCGGCACTTCTGAAAGGCTGACCGCATACACGAACCTGTTAATACCGGTGCCCCTTGTTGAACTTTCTGACTGTTTCACATTTGGATATTGATTTTCACTCATTCCCTCCCTCTCCCTATCTTTTTACAGTGGATACAGATGCCTAGGAAGCTAGAAACTTCATGCCAGGCTAGCCCCCAGGAGAATATGAGCACCATTAAAATATTTTATTTTAATCTCATGCTTTACTGTTATTCTCTACAAGCCTTGAACTGCTAGCTGAATATTGGATAACGCTCATCCACAGGGAAGACATTGGATCTGACTTCCATTAGAGACACTGAATTATTTAGTGGGAACAAGAGCGCCAATCAGTTATCTGCTGAATGGGTTGTTCCTTGTGTCCATTCATAAATCTTCTTAAAAAGAGAGTACACGTAACTTATAACTAGATAATTTTCGTATAGAATAGTTTGGGGAATGGGCTTGCTTTCCACGGATTAGGTTGGATATAGCACACGATGTTAGAGTACTGAAAGATACAGAAACTTTGAAGGACTCATCTAAACACAACATTATTTGATTTCCAATGTGGGATGCCCTTCTGTATGCTGTGAATATGTTTCATTATCATTGGTTAATAAAGAAGCTGCTTGACCCATGACAGGGCAGAATATAGCAAGGTGGGAAATCAAAGCAGAGATAGAGGAGAAAAGAAGGTGGAGTCAGAGAGATGCCTTGTAGCTGCCCAGAAGCAAGATGTAAGCTAACAAACCACGAGCCTCATGGTAAAATATGAAATAATAGAAATGGGTTAATTTAAGACATTAAGAGCTAGCTAGAAATATGCCTGAGCCATCGGCCATACACTGTTGTAATTAATATTATTTCTGTGTGATTATTTGGGTCTGGGCGGCAGGAAAAGTGAAAGCACAGTCTCTGTTTACAGATTTCAAATCTTGTCATGATGTAATCTGGAAAACTATTTTCCGACTTTGCATGTTTAAAACTTTAAGTGGATATTAATTATTTTTAGAACTCAGGTTTCTACTACTCCTGCCAGTTTGCTAATGAACTGGTGGACATTGACATCTTGGACCAATGCTGAAGATACCTACAGTGGAATGTTATACTGAGTGATGACCCAGACCTAGAAAGACGATGCCACATGTCCTTCCTTGCCTGTGAGTCTCAGCTCCCAACTTTCAGGAGTGAGTACACCACCTGGTAGAAGAGCTATTTCTCTCCTGCTGAGCTGATCTTTAGACCAGTTAGAGAGCTGCTGAGTGCCACTGTTGTTCCCCAAAGCTCTTGAGCCATGGTGGCTGTCACTGTGCTTCAGAGTCATTACAACTCTAAATGCAACAGAAATCGGAAAAGTCAAAAGGGGATCTTGAGGGGGAGCACTGGACACAGAAATAGTGGGGTGCAAATGATTTGAAGGGGGAAATGGGTAAAATGGGAGGATTTAATTAGTGAGGGAGAAGGGAGGTCAATACAGCTGGAGAGAGAGGAGGGTAAAATAACACCACGGATGTCTGGAAAAGCCCAAGGAATCATTATTTATGTAAAATTAAGTACTATATAACTTAGTTATATTATTTATACATATTATATATATTACATATATATATGTATATATATATATATATACATGTTTATACACATAGATAGCTTAAATGAAGTTCTACCACTTGGGCTAATACTGTTCTGCCAAGATTCAAAGACTATCTAACAAAAACACCATAACCAGGAGACTCCACAAACAATGCATGCTATTGCTGCTGCTTCTGGTTGCCTCCCAGAGACTGAGGTTAATGCCTATTTCTGGAGGCACCAGATACTCTAGACTCAAGATGAAACCTCCTTCCTGAGGATGAGGTTTCATAGTACCAGGTTTTAGGCTTTCCTTCCTAACAGAAGGTGCTATGCAAGCTTCCAAGACGGGGAAGCAATCAGTAGTTCTAATCAGCTGTGCGACCTATGAACTACAATGACAGACAGCAAGGCACGAGAACTCTAATGTACAATAGCAGCACTCCCATCAGCTCTCTAATTGACCTAAAGGCCATCTCACAGGAGAGAGATTCTGCCTAGTAGTGGAAACCTAGTCAACTTCCCAGGACTAGTGAGGTCATGGATCTTAGAGGAGAACGTAAAACCATCACTTTACTAAACAAGCATAATCCCCAACAGCACTGTAAATATTTATCCTTATACACACAAGTAAATGTGGTTCTCACCCCTCATCAAGGAAACCTCTCTTTGCAAGAGATGGAGACCATTACAGAAAATCTTGACCACAACTGGTCAAGATGCAGAGAACAAGTGACAGTAGAGCAGCCAGCCTCACATTAATCCATCTCAAGCCCAAGTCCTGCACCTGAGACTTAGAAAACGTCATAGAAGTGGGGGAAGAAAGCTTGGAAGGGCCCAAGGAACAGGAAACTTGTTGTGAGAATGTGTCTTCTAGAACTGACAGGAAAGCTTCACACATGGTAGCTCAACAATATGGCTATCGAAGTAAGACCTGAAGACGTATGTCAAAAGACATGCTAGCATGAAAACCTCATGTGTCCTGATGCACAGATAAAGAGCTACAGGCAACTGCAGAATGCTGAGAGCACAGCAGGAGAGACAGTCTTCCCCAGACATGAGTCTTCATAGTTGATTCTCTAATACCAAGTGGCCACCCCTAAAATCATAGGCATATAAGTAGCACTAAATAGACTGAGCATGTTATATTTATAGTTTAAGCAAGCGTGTATGTACCCATATGTAATTAAAGAAGGCATGATTTTGTACATGCCTTTAATATCAACACTCGGGAGGCAGAGGCAGGTGGATCTCTGTTAGTTTGAGACCAGCCTGGTCTACAAAGTGAGTTCCAAAACAGCTAGGGCTACACAGAGAAATTGTCTCAAAAACTAAATAAACAAACAACAGCAAAAAAAAAAAAAAAAGCAAAAAACAGAGGCCATGATTTTAAGAGCGAACCAGGGGAGCTGGTACATAGGAAGGATTAGCATGAGGAAAGGAAGGGGGGAAATGATGTAATTTGAAAAAAAAATTGAAATTAATAATAAAAGAATTAAAAGGTTGAGTTGAAGAGTTAACTATATACATATATACATATAAAGTATACATGTGTGTACATATATGTGCTTAAATAGATCCCATTTTATCTTGGAACATATGCAAAAGAGAAATCAAAACTGAAACAATGCACTAGGCCTCTATATACAGATGCTCCATTGTTTGCATAGCTTTCTTAGAAAGAAATTGTAGGACGTGGATTTGAATAGATGAACATGGATCAGCTCTGTGGCCTTGCCAGCATCATTAAGGATGTTGTCTCTACAGTAATGTTAGTGGCATAACAAATTCTAAGCTGTGAAGCATCATATATCAGATTTTCATTTTTAAATTTTTCCACTCTGGGCTAGCAAGATGGATCAATAGGTAAAGGAACATGCCGCCAAGACTGATGACCTGAGTTCCATACCAGGGACTGTAACATGAAGGGGCCGGCTTGTTGGTGTATCTGTCCCACCTGGCATCCCACAGCCGGCATACCCCCAAAAATCATACACAGGACTCCATAAGATCATAAACTGATTGGCCCATTAGCTCAGCCTTCTTATTAACTAATTCTTACATCTTACGGCAACCCATAATTCTTGTCTGTGTAAGCCATGTGGCTCAGTACCTTTTCCAGTGGGGCAGGTTACATCTTGCTTCTTTGTGGTCTGGGCAGGAATGGCGGAGGGAGGGAGATTCCTGCTTCCCAGAATACTCCCGTTCTCTTTGGTCCACTTCTACTTCCTGTCTGGTTTTCCTGCCTATACTTCCTGCCTGGCCAATCAGCATTTATTTAAAATATGATTGACAGAATACAGACAATTCTCTGGCACCAAGGGACCCACATGGTAAAAGGAAAGAATGAACCCCATCAAGCTACCCTATAACCTATATCCATATTGACAAGCACAGTAATACACCTGCACACACATACCCACACACATTTTAAAAAGTCCTACTCTGGTGTGCTGTACTTAAAATAAAAGATGCAGTATGTACCCACTGAGATAATTCTCATGGGAAATAATAGCAGTCTAAGTCAGTAAACAAAAACTAAGGGATGCCAGATTAGGGAGCACAGAACTGATTAGAAGCAGCAGTCAGTTGGCTATGAGTGGGAAAGTATCAAATGAACAAGAATAGTCCATGACGCTCCAGCTTCACAGATGAGAACACTGGACTTTGAGTTAAGGAGCAGAAGTGGAGTATTAGAAACAAGTCCACCCTCAGTAATCTCCAGCTGGGGGGTCTATGAAAGATCCCAGTGGTGGAGAAAGCATTGTCCAGCAACAGTTAACAGACCTATACCACAGCACAAACTGGCAGCTAAAGATTCCACTTCACGTGTAAGTTCACTGAATGATTCAAAAACTAAGGGCCAATTAGTAGTCCACTCACAATGTTCCTAAATCAGCTCCTTTTCCTGTAAGAAGCTCTCAACAGTGTAATAAAACCATCTTTAAACTGCTGTTCGCCCTTTTTAATGGAGTAAAAATAAGAAACTTGCTAAAGGCTGACTTTTAATTACTTCCCTACTGTCCTAGTTTGGCTTTCTGTTGCTGTGATACAAGACTGACCAAGAACAACTTAAGGCAGAAAAGGATTTGTGACTGTTTATGGTTTGTTGTCAGTCGTGAAGAGAAGTCAGGGCAGAAAACCTGGCTGAGGAATGTATACAGAAACCACAGAAGAAAACTGCTTTCTCCCTGTGGCTTTATCAGTCTGCTTTCTTTCTCTCTCTTTCTTTCTTTCTTTCTTTCTTTCTTTCTTTCTTTCTTTCTTTCTTTTTTCTTTCTTCCTTCCTTCCTTTCTTTCTTTCTGGGTTTTTTTTTTTTTTTTTTTTTTGAGACAGGGTTTCCTCTGTAGCTTTGGAGCTTGTCCTGGAACTAGCTCTTATAGACCAGGTTGGCCTCGAACTCACAGACATCCACCTGCCTCTGCCTCTCGAGTGCTGGGATTTAAGGCATGCACCCCAACTACCCAGCCAGTCTGCTTTCTCATATAATCTAGTGCGCCCAACTTTTTTGTGACACAAATTCACAAAAATGCTAATTTTTAGGAATCAGAACCCAAACCTAGCTAAACTAAAGCTCCCAGCTCCTGTGTGCCCCAACTTAGCTGCCATGGAAAGATGGAAAATACACAGCAAATCTGGATACTTTATGTTATTGTATTGTCTTTGACTACTGAGGAAGGAGCAACAGCTGCAAAAAGACATTTGATTATGGAGGCTGCTGTATTAATCCAACTTATATATTTTGAAAATGCCTTGACTTCAAAATTTAATTCAAAAGATATGTGACTTTGGAAAAGAGGTTTTGCTTTCGTTTCCATAGGAAGTGAGAGGCTGTGGATTCATTCTGGATTCAGAAAAATAGGTTTGCTCAAAATGCCTTGACTTCAAAATTTAAGTCAAAAGATATGTTACTATGGAGAAATTTTACTTTTGTTTCCACAGGAAATGAGAGTCTGTGGATTCATTGCTGGTTAAGAAAAAGAAGGTTTGATCAAGGAAGATCCCCCCCTGAAAAATTTCCGATGGGAACAGATGACCCAGATGATCCAACATTTTAGAGTACATTTGTTGCAGTTTCCTCTGAGTTCTACATCCAGAACAGCTTCAAGATGGCTTGATGAAACAATCCAGCCACACAAAATACTCCAATAAGGACTTGACCATAACCCTAAATTTTCTTTGGGTCCCCATAATAATATTAGTGCCCCCAATCAGCAGGAAGTAGCCTAGAAAACTATGCCCACATTCCCCCAAAGTGGATTATGAATGTTTTCTTTGGTTAATATATTGGCTACAAATTGTTATAGATAATGGTCAGAAAAAAAGCTAAACAAAGAAAATTAGATTCAAGGTTCTTGTTTGAAAAAAAGAAAAGGCCTGGTGGTGGTGGCACAAGCCTTTAATCCCAGCACTTACGAGGCAGAAGCAGATGGATCTCTGTGAGTTCAAGGTCAACCTGGTCTATAGAATAAGTTCCAGGATGGGCTCCAAAGCTACTAAAAAATCCTGTCTTTAAAAACAAAAGAGAGAGAGAGAGAGAGAGAGAGAGAGAGAGAGAGAGAGAGAGAGAGAGAGAATGAAAGGAAAAGAAAAGGGGGATATAAATATGATAAGATAGAAAGGTAGATTATCAAATCTACTCTGAAAAGAAAAAGGGAGGATGTAGATATGATAAAATAAAATGGTATATTATTGAATCTACTTTTAAAAAACAACTATTAGTTTTAAATGTTTTACATTGGTTTTTGCCTTGTATATTTTACACAAATTTTGTATATTGACACAAATTTGAAATTAATTTTGTTCAAATATATTACACATACATTTCCAATCTTGTTCAAGGTATTGTACCTATACAGATCACTTAACAATGTAATGCAAATTTCTAGTACTTGAAAATTATTATTATCAACTGTTTAGCACAATAATGAAATATAAGTTAGTAGTCAATAACTTAGAACTTATAGTTTACATTAGGTATGTTTTTAAGGTCAAGTAAAGATATAATTTGGATAGACAGGTCATCTTCAAATACTTCAGAGATCTATAGAACATGGCATTTAAAATGTCTTACTAACCTAGGTTCTTCTTTCTTATGACAATAATTCATATCTGCTCCTGGAAGCACCAATCTACTTTGGAGAAGATAATGGGTTTGAAGTTTGAAGAAACTCTACATAGAGTTTACTTTTTTTGTGGCTAACATAAGCCACTGAGAAAGAAAACGCCCCTGCCTTGACTGCTGACAGTATGTTCTCCTAATTAGACAAGCAGGGCACAAAATATTCTGCTTCACAGAAAAGTCTGTCGAATATGCTAGGCCTGAAAGCTGAAGATGGATGCCCCAATGTTGCAGAGAAACTGTGGGTGACTGTCTAGGTAGCCAGCTGTTTCTGTCATTACTCACATTTTTTGGAAGTCACTTTGTGCACTTCCTGCTTATTCAGTTAATATTATTTCCTTCTTGGGTCTCTGAGGGAATTGAAGATTAGATAGCTATAGTTTTAGTTTACCAGACACAGAAAGCAAGTTATGATAGAAAGCAAATTAGGTATAAGACTTTGGACTCACCATGATAGGATAGATATGAAATATTCTCTCTGAGTTTGTCAAATGCAAATGGACTAGACATTGTTGATGTATTTATTACCTGTATATATTTTATTAGTCATTGTACCTATTGGATATAGCTTTCTTTTTTTTGTTTTGTTTTTTTGTTTTTTTTTTTGAAAGTAATTTTATTAAATTATAAAAGTTTCCATTTACGCCCCTCTTCCCAACACCCTCCCACTGCCCCCCTCCCTCTCCTCCTCCCTCTTTGTCCCTAAGGGCAGTCAGGGTTTCCAGCCCTGCGGGAAGTTCAAGTTCGTCCCCCCTCCCTCCAGGTCCAGGAAGGTGAGTATCCAAACAGACTGGATCCCAAAACTCCAGTATATGCAGAGGAAACTAGTCCCAGTGTCATTGTCCATGGCTTCTCAGAAAGACTCCTGGCCAGCCACCTTCAGAGAATCCGGCCACATTCAGAGAATCTGGTTGGATCATGTGCTCATTCAGTCGCAGTCCAACTGCCCTTGGTAAACTCTCATTAGATCCGACCCCTTGTATCAGTGGGTGATAGCATCCCTCGCAGTCCTTCGTCATTTTCTTCGTCTTTCTGCTCCTCATTTGGACCTTGGGGGGCTCAGTCCGGTGCTCCAATGTGGGACTCCGTCTGTATCGCCATCCATCGCCAGATGAAGGATCTATGGTGATAAGCAAAATATTCATCAGTATGGTCATGGGCCAAGGCCGGTTCAGGCACCCTCTCCTCTGTCCAGAGAACAATCTGGGGATCTCTCCTTGGACCTGGGATCCCATATATAATCAAGTTTCCTATAAACCCTAAAATGACTCCCTTAGTTGAAATATATTCTTCCCTAATCCCATATTCATCCTTCCTCCCTTCCCCCCATCCCGGTCAACCAAGCTTTCTCCATTCCTCCCCTACTCCCTTCTCTCTAACCCTCTCCCCTTCCACCAACCCTCCCACCCCCCTCCATGCACCCAAGGTTACCTGGGACTCTTGACTATTTCCTACCTCCTGGCGGATAGCTAAATAATCTTCATCAGGTTCGTCTTCTTATTTAGCTTCTCTAGGATCACGAATAATAGGCTCAAAGACCTTTAAATTATGGTTAGAATCCACTTATGAGTGAATACATACCGTGTTCCTCTTTTTGGGTCTGGCTTACCTCACTCAGTAAAGCGTTTTCTATGTCCATCCATTGATATAGATATGAATAATTTGCATTGGTATGGATTTTAAGGTCAATTTTGTTATATGTGTATACATTTCTGATTTTGATTGTGTAGTTCATATAAAAATGCAATGTATAATTAAAAATATAGGCTGTTAATGGATAATCATCGATAATAGTCAAGCTTATAGTAATGTTAGTCTGGTTTTCTAAAAATGCATAGATATATTTCAGATAGACATTCATATCTTTCAAAGACTGCAGAACATGACATTTAATGTTTTAATAACTTAGGACTTTTCATGACAATGAGACACGTCTGCTCCTGGCAGCACCAATCTACTTCAAGAGGAAGATGGGCATCAAAGAGGCTCCTTATGAAGTTTGATAGCCATTTTGGGCAAGAAACTGCTCTTGCCTGGACTGTTATATAAACTGGACACAGAGAACCCGCAGAGAGAGGACTGCTGAACTTGCCTAAAGGTGAGATGATCCTTCGGGGTTCCTGATTCATGAAAGAGTCTGTGAGACATTCTGCAGGACACAGCAGATAGTGACTGAACTGCCTTTAAAATTTCCTGCTTTATGGAAATGTCTGCTGGATATTATGGGCCTAAAGGCCGAAAATGGATGCCCCAATGATACAGAGAAACTTTGGGTGACTGTCCAGGCAACGAGATGTCTCTGTCATTTCTAGAGTTTTGGAAGTTGCTTACTTCATGCTTACTTAGGTAATATATCCTTCTGGAGTCTTTGATGGAGTTAAAGAATGGATAGTCGTAGTTATAGTTTTCCATTATTATGATAAAGATATAGTTATAAATATTATGACTGTAATTCTTGCTTGATAACTGTTTTGTTATATGTAATTTTACTATGTTAAAATGAAAGCCTTTCTTTTTTGTTTAAACAGAAAAAGGGGAAATGATGGAGGAGGGTTATCTGTCTATTGTGTTATTTTCATTGGTCAATAAAGAGACTGCCTTGGCCCCTTGATAGGACAGAAAATTAGGTAGGCGGAGTAAACAGAACAAAATGCTGGGAAGAGGGCTATGAGCCAGAAGCCATGGAGCCAGCCACCAGGTCAGACATGCTGAATCTTTTCCGGTAAGCCACCACCTCGTGGAGCTACAAATTATTAAAAATGGGTTAATATCAAGATATGAGAGTTAGTCAGTACTAACTCTCTAGAGATAATGGACCAGACAGTGCTTAAATAAATACAATTTATGTGTTGTTATTTCTGGGACTAAGTTAACCATGCAAAAACTGGGTGAGGCGAAAAGCAGGCCTGCCCGCAGCCCCTCACTACAATCCATTTGCATGCAAAATTCAAGATGTCATTATTTTTTACCGCTGAGTAAAACTCTAATGTGTATATGTTCCACACCTTTTTTAACCATTCTTCTATTGAGGGGCACCTAGGCTGTTTCCAGGTTCTGGCTATTACAAATAGTGCTGCTATGAACATAGTTGAACAAATGCTTTTGTAGTATGCTAGGGAATCTCTAGGGTATATTCCCAAGAGTGGAATTGCTGGGTCCTGAGGGAGGTTGACTCCCAGTTTCCTGAGAAACCGCCACACTGATTTCCACAGTGGCTGCACAAGTTTGCATTCCCACCAACAATGGATGAGTGTTCCCCTCACCCCACATCCTCTCCAGCATAGGCTATCATTGGTGTTTTTGACTTTAGCTATTCTGACAGGTGTAAGATGGTATCTCAAAGTGGTTTTGATTTGCATTTCCCTGATCGCTAAGGAGGTTGAGCATGACCTTAAGTGTCTTCTAGCCATTCGAAGTTCATCTGTTGTGAATTCTCTGTTCAGTTCAGTACCCCATTTTTTAATTGGGTTAATTAGAGATTTAGTGCCTAGTTTCTTGAGTTCTTTGTATATTTTGGAGATCAGACCTTTGTCTGATGAGGGGTTGGTGAAGATCTTCTCCCAGTCAGAAGGCAGCCTTTTTGTCTTACTGACAGTGTCCTTTGCTTTACAGAAGCTTCTCAGTTTCAGTAGATCCCATTTATTCATTGTTTCTCTTATTGTCTGTGCTGCTGGGGCCCTACTTAGGAAGAGGCCTCCTGTGCCTATATCTTGTAGACTACTTCCCACTTTCTCTTCTATCAGGTTCAAAGTGGACGGATTAATGTTGGATATAGCTTTCTTATATTAGTTATAGTCTTTTAATTTTTTTAGACAAAAAGAAGAAATGTAGTGGCATTTAAAATGTATTTTAATAAATAATGTAGAACCAACAACCTAGGAGTCGAACCATCTACACTGGGCCACACCCTCCCACATCAAACATTAATCAAGAAAATGCCCCACAACCTTGCTTACAGGTCAAAATGGAGGTGTTTTTCTCAGTTGAGGTTTCCTCTTCCCAAGTGACTTTAACTTCTGTAAAACTGGTTAAAAAAATAAATAAAATCCAACACACCAACTTAGAGAGGCAACCACTCTTTGGTGATCCCTCATATCAAAGTGAACTGGAGAGAGAGAGAGAGAGAGAGAATCCATGTTGTGTTAAACAAACTATTTTGGTTATCTTCTATTTCGGGCTCAAAATTAATAGATTCACTTTGGCTTTCATATCAATTGCCCTGTATTCTCTTGCTCATCACACATGCACTTCCTTTAATAATCTTTATGACTAACAGTCACTTTCAGAGAGATGTTTTTCTGTGTTCAAGAGCTAAAGTTTCAGTGTTTTTAATTTTTCTGGGGTTTCGTTTTAATATATTGGCAATATTCTTTCCTGTTGCTTGAGTTTGGCTTGCTGCTTGTATGTGTAAGAAGGTGTGAATAAGAATGACCGCTATAAGCTCCCATATTTCAATGCTTGGCCATTAGGAAGTGATGTTACTAGAGAGGAATTAGGAGGTGTGGCCTTGTTGAAGGAAGTGTGTCACTGAGTGGTGGACTTTTGGAGTTTCAAAAGACCAAGGTAGATCCAGAGTCTCCCTCTTCCTACTTCCTTCCTGTAGATTCAGCTGTAGAATTTTCAGTTACCTCTCCAGCACCATGTTGTCTGTGTGCTTCCATGCTTTCCGCCTTGCTGATAATGGACTAAACCTCTGAAACTAGAGCAAGTTCCAGGTAAAAGCTTTTTTTCTATAAGAGTTTTTGTGGTCATGGTGTCTCTGCATAGCAATAGAACAATGACTCAGACAGAGGTCAGTGGTATCTTAATTGCTCCCCTACTTCCAGTGATTTACAATTATTCTGGTGTTGTTTTTACATGTGTATCACTGGTTTCCTACCTCTAATTTTATACTCCCATCCTGCGGTCTTTGTCCCGAAATTTCCTTATGTGTACTAATTTCTGTTTCATCTTCAAAGAATAGTATAATGAGAATGTTGACATATTCTCTGCCTAATTTAAATAACAAGTCAGAAAAAAAGCACCAATCAAAGTTATTTTAAGAAAGGAACAGATTCATGTATCTGTAAGGCAAATTCAAGCAAAGTCTGTTGAAACATTTGAAAACTAGAGCTATAGAGAAGGTTCAGTGATGAAGAACACTAGCTGATCTTCTAGAGGAGTTAGCTTCTATTCCCAACACCCACGGAAACTCACAACCATTAATTTCATTTTTAAGAGATCTGGTAGTCTCTTTAGGCCTTGCTGCGCTCTCTCTCTGTCTCTCTCTGTCTCTCTCTCTCTGTCTCTCTCTCTGTCTCTCTCTGTCCGTCTCTATCTCTGTCTCTCTCTGTCTCTTTCTCTCTCTTTCTCTCTCTCTCTCACACATACACACACATTAGCATGCAAAAACATTCATACCAATAAAGTAAAATAAATAAACCTAAAACAAAACAGAAAAACTTGAAACTGCAACTTTATGTCAAGATTGCTATAAAATTGAATGTTTATTTTGTCAATAAACTCAGGGATACAGCCGGGTGGTGGTGGCGCACACCCTTAATCCCAGCACTCAGGAGGCAGGGACAGGTGGATCTCTGTGAGTTCGAGGCCAGCCTGGTCTACAAGAGCTAGTTCCAGGACAGGCACCAAAGCTAAAGAGAAACCTTGTCTCAAAAAACCAAAAAATAAAAAATAAAAAAATAAAAAATAAACTCAGGAATATAAATAACAAGGAGTTGAAATTATCCTACTCTTTCAGGAACTGAGGAGTCAGTTTGCAGACGCCTCATGCTGCCCCCACAACATGCCTACAAAGTAAATGACCTTGTGGACCCGGGTTTCCAGATCGAGTCTCAAACCTCCAAGAGTGCACTTTGGTCCTTTTATGTATATGCCTTCCCAAATGTTTCGTTATATTTTTGCCTTGCCACCTAACATTTTGATCATAAAGATCATCTCTTAAGGAGAGACCTATTACTATTTTGTTGATAAATAGATATAATAGCAAGCCATGCTCCAAATGCTTATCTTTCTACCCATAGGTTACTGCATCTCTCAGTCCTAATCAGAGAACCTTCTTTTTGCAGTAGCTGCTTAATCTGGAGACTCATGACTTGCCATTGTGCAGAGAGCAAGAGAGCGGCATGCTCAGCTCTTAATGGGATATGTTTATCACACCCACACCCCTCAAGGGTCAGGGATCAACTTGGAAGAGGGAGCAGAGAAACTATAAGAGCTAGAGGCAGTAGCAGCTTGCTGGGAAACAATCTCCCAGATATAACAGGGCCAGTGTATATATGAACTCACAGTAGCTGTGACTGCATACACGAAACCTACAGAAGATCAATCCAATGAATATTCCCAGCTAAGGAGTGATCGACAGTTGGCTGGCTGCTGGAGAAGAAGCTTCTGTGTTCTTCAGAGATGTTACCCATGCTTCACTGGTGGATAGGCCTCTAGCCATGCACCTATCTGCAGCACCAGTTGGAATCAGTGGTTTAAAATAAGGAACACGTGAAGTTAACAGGGAGACTCAGTGAGGAGCATTCGGACAGCTGGATGGGAGGAACAACAGAGCTGATTTGATTAAAACACATTGATACATTTTTTAAAAAATGACTGACTTCAGATGACAGATGCATGCCCCAAGTGTGGCCACCATTTTTACAGATAGCTAGAAATGCGTCAGTTTTGTAATGTCTGATGTAACCTGACTAACAATATCTCATATAACAACGAGTTGCTGGCACTGGTTTGTTTTCTCAAGGATTTGCTTGCTATTCTGTATAGCTGTGAGATGCCTGGGGCAGGGGCAGGGCTGAAAGGTTTATCCTTCAATGTTTCCTTTTCTTATCAAAAGAAGGAATTTTTCTAGAACTTTCTGGAAGTATCCATCCATCCATAGATGCTATACAGCAACAACCGGGTCATGTGTGTTCTTGCCTTCAAAGACACTGAGTATGTTAAAGACGAATTTTTGCAGCCTCTGTAATGGAAAGAGGGCGAAGGCCATGTGCGCTGAAGGCTTTGGTGTGGTCCAAGCTCCACATCTGCTACAACTGGTGCAGGACACATGTATGCCTTCCCCCGCACGCAAAGTTATGCCTGTCTGCTAATCTCGTCCCAAAGACCACACTTCTCATTTCTTTTAACTTCAGGAGACTTAGTGAGCCGCTGTGACAACAGAGGCCAGGCCCAGGTAGGCTGCCTGCTTGTCGGTTCAGACTCTGTGAGCCCCTACGAACCCAGGTTATAAACTTTAACTTTTTCATCAGCTGAAAAGTGGAGTAAAAAGTGATAGACTATTCCGTGGGTTTGGCTCAAACCTCATCAACAAGCAGTTTGGGATTATAACTCCTCCTCTTCTCCGCAGCAGCTGACTGACTTCGTACAAGCGGCTCAACTTTTAGTGGCTTCAGCATTTATGTAGCGAAACTACTGACAACCATTCAGAAAGCTGTGATGAGAATGTATAATAGTGAAATAAACGTAGGTGCTAGGAAAAAGGCTCAGTGGGTAAAGTGTTAGCCACACCAGCTTGTGGACTGGCATTCAGTCCACCAGAACCCATGTATATTCAGGCACGGTACCGCCTATCTGTAATCCTAGCCTTCCCACAGGCAGATAGCAGGCAGAGACAGGAGAATTATCAGAAGCTCACAAGCCAGGCAGCCTGACATATACACTGCAGCAAACAGGAGATCTTATCAATGTGGAAGGCAAGAACGGGCACCCAAGATTGTTCTCTGACCTCCTACGACATACATGTGATGACATACATATGAACACATACACACAAAGAGAAACAAAGAAAAAGCAAATTAATTAATTAAACTAAATAAACATAGGATTTAAAGGACATCCAGTAAGTAGCCTTCTCCTTCTGTCCCTTGTAAAAAGATCTCAATGTAAGACATAATGCAACTAACATGCATTATGGTTTCACCATCTAAGGATAAATAGAAATAAAAGAAAAAAGCCAGTGGTGGTGGCACATACCTTTAATCCCAGCACTCAGGAGGCAGAGGCAGGCAGATCTCTGTGAGTTCAAGGACAGCCTGGGCTACAAAGCAAGTCCCAGGATAGTCAAGGCTATTCAGAGAAACCCTGTCTTGAAAACAACAACAAACGGTGTTGTTTGTATTGGAGGATAAAACTAAAATATTTTATACTGTTAAATAAATTTAGCTTTATATACACTGAATATTAGCCCAAACAAAAATCAAATGTAAATCCCTATTTTACATTTTAGTTTAGTTTACTCCAGGAAGAGAGAATATGGTTCATCTTACATCTCGATTTTGCGTCATTGGATTTACAACACATGAACCACTCGTCAAATTTTCAAACATATTTCATAGTCATGATTATTAAAATCATTCTCCTCACAGAGAGGATTTTGTCAGAGTCCTCTGTATTGAAAAAGCCTGTGATTTATTCCCATAATTTAGTTTCCTCATATTGCATGATATTGGTAGATAAGAGCACACTGAAAAATAGCTGTGATAGACTGGCCAGCCGACCAGGCGAGAGAGTGAAGACAGGTGGTAGTGTCAGAAACAGGACGCGGTTTGAGTGGAAATGAATTTGATTGGGCATTTGGTAACATATGGAAAATTCTACACCATGGCAACTTTCCTTCTTACTTCTGTGCCTCTTGGCTAATACATAGACTTGTATAAAGTTGCCCTTTAATATTACTGTGCTGTTACCTAAAGTGTATAGTCCTTTTGATGAAATATACCTTAAATATCAGTTTTAAACCTTAATAGTACATCATAAAAGTGGTCCTAGAATAAGAGAGGGAAGGAAAAAGGGTGAAGTATGAGACAAGATCGAGACAGACAGACAGACAGAAACACACAAATATAAGTGAAGAGAGAGGGGGGCATTCTCTGAAAATATAAGAGTAGCTTCCTATATCACCATGACATTAACAGAGCCTTCAATTTGAAGGTTACTGAGGTTTTGGAGTTTAATAGAGCCCTCAGTTCGAAGGTTACTGAGGTTTGGGGGAGCAACTGCCAGCACAGCTGCTGTTGATGAGGGGAAAATATATATACAATATACAATATATATACCTCACAGTTTCCTCTCAAACCTTGGTCATCAGATCATACTACACATGGAACTATGGATCTAGACGTTTAGATTAAAGAGTACAACAATTTCATGTTGAAACAGTGCTGAAAACCACTGATACCAACACGGCGGGTACTGGTGAAACCCACAGAACATGACTCATATGCCCAGGTTAACCTTTCTAGAGTTTAAGAGGCTGTAGGGGGTTGCTCTTTTTCTTCACTTTTTGAACTAGGGAGTTTGAAACCAGAATAAGTGCTGAGTGAGGACTTTCCAGTTCCGTCGTCCTGTGACTACACAGCGTAGCCGGAGCCCCTCCAACACCGCAGATTAAATTATCGGTTGAGTTAAGGAGTGTACTATGCCTTTAGCCTGCCCCACTAGCATGAAGGAATGAATCACAAACTGTCAACTTAGTTGGACTGTCTCCTTTCAGACAGTGAGAAGTTGATCCACTTACTATTGCTGCGTGACAGATTGATGGCTTTAAAAACCCGGAATCATGGTAATCCATCACTCAGGAGGCTGCAGTGGAGGATAATGACTCCAAGGCCAACCTGGACTATAGAGCGGCACCCTGTTTCTAACAACAAAAGTGTAAGACAAAAGAAAACACAATCTCTTTGTGATTGCGCATCGTGAACAAGGCTCACTGAAAGTGATTCCATGCCGCTGTGTGGTAGAACCTGAACACCCCATATGGCTTCTTCAATCACTTCTGTGACGAATGCCACAGCTAGGGTAGCAAGAACAGACGTGGGCTGGCCAGGCACCTTTCTCTCTCTGCACCTTTCTACGAGGCTGGCTTAAACTTCCTCATAATGGTACTGGGCTCCAACAAGGATGATATGAAAATGATCCATCAATAGCTTTGTACTAGCTCAAGTCCCATCACCAAAGAGGATAAACCCACAGTCAGGGAGGAAGGAGACAGCTCAGACTGTAATCTCAGGAAATCAGGGTTCAGTGATGTCTGTTATACTGATCTGTTTCTTCTGAGTGGGTAGCAAGCCCATGACCACCCTAGAGCAGTGGCAAGGGAATAAGTGAGGGAAAACTGCAGTTCTGGTTAGATCTATGATAACGGTAAGTGGGTTAGCGAGAGGGTCGCTATTGATTCCTCTTGCCCCATCCTGCGTGTAGCCTTGGGAGATCTTAGAGTCTGTAGGATTAGGTGGTTAGGAGGCAATGGAACTCCCATGTTTGAGCTTCTGTTAGGTTGTCACCTGTGCCAGGCTGGGACTTTGAAGGCGATGCAGCTAGCTGCTTTGGAGTCACCCACCATGCTATTTAGTGTGGTCATCTTGATAGAATCCAGAATGGCCTTGGAGATAGGACTCTGGACGTGTCCGTGGGGAACTGTCTTGATTGCAATTGAGGAGGGAAGATCTACCCACTGTGCACACGGCCGTCCTCAGGATGGGAGCCTGGACTGTGTGAGAGGAGAGGGGGTGAGCAGTGAGCACCTGATGCGCGCATGGCTCCTGATGCAGTTTTAACAGATGCTCCCAGCTCTGCTGCCCCGCCTAACCTCTCTCTCTCTCTTAACTTCCTTTTGTTAGAGCGTTTTATCACAGCACCAAGAAAAGAGACTAAAACACCCATGGTCCTCTAAGGAAGGCTTCATCCATACTTCTACAAATAACTTCAATACTTTGGAATCCTTCGATTTGCCATTGGTGCCCTGTTCGGGGTGGGTAGATTTTTTTTTTTTAACTTTTTTACATCTTCCCAGGAAAATCATGCAACAGAAACATAAAACAACCATTAACCAAACCCGCTCTTGTGAGGATGTGAGACTTCCATTCGTGCCACTGAGTGCCCTGTTCCAGTTTATAACACAGAATACTATAGCATCTGCTTATCTTGAGCACAGAAACAAATTATAAGATACTAAATAAATTTCTGAGAAACTCCTTCCCTCAAGTATACTTATTAAATCAAATGACTAACATACTCTTTTTCTATGACCCCCACGGATAGATAGTAATTAATAGTTATTGTTTATTCAGCATTTACTCCCTACTTCTTTCTGGATAAAAAAAAAAAAACACACAGAACGGAAAATATGAGTCTAAGTCAGGCCAGGGTTAGAAAATTCCCTTCTTTCAGCATCACTGTTCTGCTGGCAACTTAAGCAGGCGTTTTGCATTTGATGCTTACAGATGCAGTTTTTACCAGGGGTACAGAGAGTGGCTACAGCTTTCCACCCTGATTGCCTGTGTCAGAGGAACGAGTGTGTCACTGGAAGAGAGAAGGGCTGAAACCTCTACCCACAGTGAGCCAGCAGCTTGCTGAGCCGGAACAAACTGCCTTCTATTGATTTTTCTATGAAGATAATTGAAACCAGCCGTAAACTGTTTTTCAGACTGAGCAGTGGCGGCACCCAAAGGGTTTGGTTCTCATAGGCATACCATGATCCTCACGGTAAACCTTAGATTTGAGTTGAAGAAGCTCTCTTCCCACCACTTCGGTAAAAGCACCCCAAACTGTCAACCCAGAGGGGTCAGACCTCCCTCACTCAGAGTCCCTCTGAGGTGAGATTTGCAGCGACAGGAAAGGCGGGAGCTGAGCCAGCCCTGCGCAGGACAGGTGGGCAGAGTCATCCCAGCAAGGATAGGCATTTCCACTGAGAGAGAAGCGGTGCGACTGTAGCTTGATGTCCTCTGAAGTTGGAAATAGGGCCACGGATTTAACATAAGACAACTCTAAAATAAGCACATCCGGAGACTTTAAATTGTTAATGTGCATTGTAGGTACACAGGTTCCCCATTTTTCCTGAGGCGCTATGCAGGGCTGTTCTGCTTCCTGGTTCCACTGCATCAGCTTAAGGGTGTGGCATAGAACTGCCTTCTCCTGTTTTGTCAGTTTTGCCTACGGCCCAAAGGTGTAGCTTAGAAAGAACTCTCCCTTAACCGTTGTGGTAGTTCCACCTGCAAGCAAGGTTCTCGCCGCAGGCAAGGTTCCCGGGTCAGCTCGTCCCTGAACCTGAGCACGCCCACCTGGCTTCCTCTTTTCTCTGTTCAGCTGCTCTCCGACCTTGGGTGTGGGTCCCTGACTTCTCCTTTTCCTTGATCCTGGTGGGGGCTGGTGTCCCTTTACCCCACAGTATATATATCCGACTGATGCTTAATAAAGCTGCCATTTGCCACTGCTCCTTGGCAGATGAGCCAGGTCTCTTTGTGTGTGTGTCGTCTCTGTTCAAACCCCTAGGACAATTGTCCGTTCTCGTGGGCTCGGGTCAGGAAAGCGCGCGCCTGTTTCGAGGTTCGGGTGTCCACAGAAAAGTGCGGAAGACAACAGAGCATGGTGTGTGTCCGTTCCCCAGAGGCTAGCGCTGTGGCCTCCCTTCACATCTGCAGTGCCCACATACTGATGTCATAGGAACAAAGATTTAGAAGGAGCTGATAGTTTTCCATTTACATTTCAAAACTGGGAGGATGTTTATTCCACATGTTCTCTCTCTGTCTTCAGAATTGTAACCTTATTTGTCGCTGCCAAAGTTTACATGGCTTTAACTTTTGAAGAACCATTTTTTTTTTTTTTTTACAAGATAGTGAAACTAAAGTATTGAGGGTCTCAGTCAGATTACAGCTTTTATGCTTAAACACAGAGGATTACGTAAACTGACTCCAGAATAAAGGGAACCAGATCCCTTTCTCCTTGCCTCTCCTCAGACTGGCAACTCAGAAGAACAATGTTACATATGTGATCCACAGTTCACCAGTGAAACCCTTCCATAGTTACTTTATAGCTAGATTATTTTTGAGTGCTGTCTTCTTTAGGAATATTTTATTAATTCTTTGAGAATTTCATACTTGCATAAAAGTGCATTTATAGTCACCTCCTATTCTTTCTCCTAATTCCCCACATATTCATTCCTACCACCCTTACAATTCCATGTCCTCTCTGTCTCTCTATCTGTCTCTGTGTCTATCTGTTTCTCTCTCTGTGTGTCTGTCTCTCTCACACACACATCAAATCCAATTAGATACTCAATGGTGTGAGGACATTCACTAGATTCACTAGAGCAGCCTACCAAGGATCATACTCTGAAAAGAAAATTAACTCTTCCTTCCCCCAGCCACCAAGTATCAAGAGCTCCTCACCCAGGGATGGAGACTCATGAGTCTGCTCCACCTCCATTCTGGGATGCTGACTGGCTTACTCTATACAGGTCTTGTGCAAGCAACCACAGCAGCTGTGAATTCACTAGTGCAGGACTCCTGTCAAGTCTGGAAAGACACTGTTTGGGCCTAGTCCTCGTTGACTTCTGGCTCTTCGAACCTTCTCTAAAATGGTCCCTGAGTTTTGACGGAAAGGGGTACTACGATTTAGACGTCCTATTTATGGCTGAGCATTTCATTCACGTATGCTTACTCTCTGCACTTTGAGCAGTTGGGGATGTTTGCATTAACTACAGTCCACAGAGAAATTTCTCTGATGAGGCCCGAGGGCTTCATTATTTGTGGGTCTAGAGATGTGAATTTAGAGGACAATTGGGTATTATATCCATTTAGCCTATGAGCTCTCCAAGTAGGATTCTTGGCCATATTTACAGTGCTTTTCATCCTGTAAAGATACACCAATATCCAATCAGTAAGTAGTTGGTTACCGCCTGACAAATGTGTCATTATTGCACCTGCGGGCACATCTTGCCAAGCCCATTATTATTATTGATCACAATTTTTAGAGCTGGGTAAGACAGTTGGTGATTCACTCCTCCAACCCCTGGGACACTACATAGTAACTTCTAGTACTGTGAGAACTAACCAGGAAGGAGAAAACTTCCTGGTCAGTACTGACTTGATTCTCCTATTCCAGGCCCTGTGACTAACGAGTGTGGTGTCTTCAGCAATAGGATCTAACCACCAAGAACACTGACATAGCAAGTATTGTTTGGAGGATCACCAGAACCCCTCCCATGAACACCTGGAGGGGACATCCCACACCTGGCACTGTTATGTGCGTGGTTTGAATTTGGCAATCTGTGAGTGTAGGGCACTGATAAAATAAAAAGGGAAAGATGAATATGGATCAGGGACTTAAGTAGGGAAAGGCATGCAAGGGTAGGGGTGAGTGAGGAGGTGTGGGAATGACTAATAGTGAGAATGTTTGAAAAGCCATATGGAAGCCTACCGTTTTTAATAAGGATTATATATATGAGTTTAAATGGAATTACCCTACACAGAGTTAAGGCAAAGAGCTATATTCTATTTTTTTTTCACGCAATATCATGTAATGAGCACACCAACTCAATTTGATTGATGTCATTTTTTTTTCCTATTCCCAGAGGAGGAAACTGAGGCTCAGAAAGCAGAGTGGTATATGCCAAGTTCACTTAGATTACAACCGGCAACATAAGGGCCCACCTCAGAGCTGTCCATATTGATTTATTCAACGCCACGCTGAGAAGAAACCCCACTACGTAATTAGATTGCTCCTTGAAGGAGAAACATCCTTCCTTGTATCATTATCATATCCTTAATGTAGTTGTGAGACAGAGCAGCCATTGAACATCTGTGCTCTATGTAAGTTCCGGTCCTTTCCATCTGTATATGCAGACGCAAATTATCTTCATGCCTTTGAACCAATAGCTTGTAGTGCCAATAACCCAGCAACATTTGGCCCTGAAAATGAGCACATTTTTTTTTTTAAAGTTCTCAAGGATTTTGCAGTCAACAAAAAGTCAGGCTTCATGGCTTCGTTTCATACACATCTTATCTAAATGACATTAGCATTTAAAAAAACCAACCAATTATGAACACTATGTAGCAAATGCCATTCAAAAACTGTGCTCCAGATGGGGTTAGTGGAGACTTCAAAACTGAGGGCTTTCAGTGTGAGCATTTTGAAGCTCTTCCTGTCTTCATATGAACCCCATGTTCAAAGCTGACCTTCCAGAAGGGTCCCTGAGACTGTCTCACACCCCTACAGTCTTCCTCTGCAGATGTGGAAAGGAATGAGCATTCCTAGGTCCTGTGCACCAAGGTTGGTTTCCAGGTCCACCCTAGGCTGGGACAATCTGCTCTGCCATGCATCCCTCCTGGTTTCCTCTTGTGCCTGCAGGGGAACCCAAAGCCCCTGCACCTGGCATTGTGATGCAGGTGATTCCCTGTGCTTTGGGGACAAATCCCTATCACTCAGAGAATTTTAAACTCTTTGTAGTGCAGTTTTTTTCTTCTTGGTAAAACTGAAGGTGTTTGGCTTCGGTTGTGAGTGGAGTCTAACTTCAGTCTGTCGTGTTTATCAAATAGCTTCGCTTTTCACCAAGCACACAGGATCTTCTTTTCCTCAGTCCAGGCCTCTGGACTTCTCAATGCTAAATGATGCTGAATCCAGAATTTCAAAGACAGATAAAGCCCAAGAAAAGGAGAGCGCAGACATTTTCTGACATGCAAGGAGACAAGTCATCCCACTAGATCTTAGTTTAAGAAACGAATTTGTGGCTAGACTCTTAACAAATCAAAAACTAAGAAAATGATGGCGTTAAACTGCCAAGAAGAGAAAGCCTTCAGGTGGCTGCACAGCATTCCTGTGAAGTTCATTAAAATTAGAGGAATATCAAAATTCATGAGGATTTGAATATTGTTCTGTTTTGTTAGCTCGTTTTACACCTTAAGAACGTATCTTAGGCTTTCCCTTGTTTTAATACTGCCTAACCTGTCATGAAAATAACATCTAAAAAGATGAAAAACCAGTTTTGAGTGATTGAACTTTATATCATGGAAGAAAGTAAAACAGACATCTACAATCTAATACACAGGTTGACATCAAAGAATAAAATGATTACAACCATCTCCAAACTGATGCAAATTTTAGTTACCAGAAAACATTATCAAAATACTGGGTGTGGTGAGGGTACATGTGCAAGTTCCGGGGGAGACAACACGCTCCTGCATGCACAACGTGAAGGCTGAAGGAGGATGCTAGGAGTTTTGCTCTTTCCTCTTTCCCTGAAAACAGGGTCTCTCACTGAAACTGGAGGTAGGCTCGTGGCTGGCAAGCCCCCGTGAGCCTCCTACCCCACAGAGTAGAGAACTTAGGCCTATGCATAGCCACCCCAGGGTTCTTTGTAGATGTAGGGAATTGAGCTCAGAGTCTCATATGTATAGCAGCCCTCTAGTGAAATGTTGAGGGGAGCCTCTACAGGTCTGTGGAGTTCTCTGGTTTACTCTTTCTTTTCTGAAACTCCTCTGTCCAAGATCTAGTTTCCTTTATATCCTGACCTCTGAACCCTGTCTCTGAAGGCTGCCAGGTTCTGCCAGGTTCTGTCTCACTGCTGGAGACAATCTGCAGTCTGTAAGGTGGGGGTGATCAGGAATTGTGTCATTTGAGTCTCATTTTTTAGGGACCCAAGTCTTCAATACCTGAAGTTCAACATTTTAACAATGACTCTTTTTAGAACATGTTTTTATTGAGACCGGAAGGTAAGCATGACTTCATTAGTTTATTGTAAAAGCAGAAATTTAAGTTTTCAAAAATATTTCTCCCTTATTTAGGATCCTTTTTGCCAACTCTTTGTTTACCTTTTGATCTAAAAAAAAAATCTATTGAAACTAAAGCTAAGGTTAGTATTCTTTTCCGTTGTGTTGTGGACAAGAAAGAAAAGAAACAAACCAGTTATATTTCATTTTTATTCTGTACATTTCCACACAATTCACAATACAGAAAAAGTGTCCAAAAAGTAAGTATAACTAGTCAATTTCTTTTTCAGAGATTAATTCAGTCTCCCAAATTAATTCCATTGAAAATCTCTGTAGAGCAACACAGTGATCGAGATTCTTTATATAAATAGGAAATGCGAGAAAATTAGGGAAAAATACTTTATGACTTTATTACAAAAAAACTCCATTCTTCCCTTTCCCCAACCCACCCTTCCCTCCCACCCTCCCTCCACTTCATAGTATCTGGATCCCACTTTACCTGGAAATAAAATTTCCTCTTCTACTGCCATAGCTGCTACTACCGGGGGGATCCCACCCTGCAGCTGCCAGCTTTGCAGTGGCTATGGCTCTGGGATGGAATCAGACAGAATCAGAACACATGAACGAGCCCTTTAGAACATGACTAAACTCTTCATAAACATGGAGCCTCTGTGAGCGAGCCACACACAGCCAGGATGATCCTGGCATGCCTGAGGAGACTGTTCACTCCCGAAAATCAAGTTATGTCAAACACTTCCATCCTGATGGCAATACCAGCCACTTAATGATTCACAGGAAACACATCCTCACTTTCAAATAGCTGTGGGCCACGGAGTATCCTGCTTGTCCACTTAACCATTGGCAATTTGAAAAAATAAGCAAAAACAAAAACAAAACAAAACAAAACAAAACCAGCTGAGCTAACAAATATGAGGCTGATTTGAACCCCAGGGAGAAGTGTGGAGGCAGGGCGAGAAAGGAAAAATGTCGCCAGTAATAAAAGCCAAAGGTAAGGAGGCATTTGGACGCATTCAACAAGGTGCAGTATGTATCAGGTGAGAAAATGTTTTAAACACTATACATTGAAGAATGCATTTGTGAGAACTGTTCAGGAATTGAAACGAAAGACCAAATCAACGTAGGGCTGTCATTTCTCTGTGTTTTGCAATTTTTGTTTTGCTTTCATTTTAGTGGAGATTACTTGCAAACAGCTCATATCTGTCTTTCTTTTTTTTTTTTTAAGAGAAAAGACGAGGTTTGTATCCCCAAATAACAAAGCCTACTATCTGAAGAGTTAAGATGAAAGTGCATTTAAGTTTGTTAGTGAAATTCTTCATGTTGATCTTTTCCTTCGCAACTTTTATTATGGGCCAACGCAAATCTGTGAAGAGTCTAACCTGTGAGCAGTTGAAGAAATTCCCAAACAATATCCTATTCCTTTGGGAGTTCTACTCCGTAGATCCACCATTAGCTGCTCCCCATTCTCCCCCTAAATTCCACATCCAATCTAATTCTACTAAGCAGTGTAAACCGAAACTTCCAGCTAGCGTTCCTTGAAGCCACTCTGTAGACATTTCCTGCCTGTGCTGGTTTTTCTGAGGGAAATGTTGTTGAGTGTGTTTGTTGTGAGTTGCTGGGCTTTCTACGTTGGGTCTGTTGAGCGTGCAGGCTATCTGTGAATTGCCGTGAGAACCTACGCGAACACCAGAGTCATCTTATTGCACAACATCTGAGAATCTTTATAAAAGTTATTTTTATCTTTTATTATAGCTCTGCTCTTATTTTTCTTTCCCAAACCAAAAACAAGGAGTGGGGCAGGAGAGAAGAGAAAATAGGGTTGTAAAAGCTCCCTCAGAGAAGAACTCTGGATACTCTATGTTCCCTAGTTACCTGAACCCTGACACCCCACCCTACCCCAGCAGAAAACTAGGAAGTTGGAATCAGGCATTATCATTATGGGCAAAAAAGAAGATAGTCAATTAAGACTATAATCTCCTTAAATAAAAATATTATGGAAACACTAGCCAATTGATAGGCGTTTACATCTTATTTGGTCACAGAGGCGTAGAAAAGCCCAGAAACACATGGGTGTTTTCAGTTCTTTCTCAAAGCCCCAGCCCAAACCAAAGGGCAGCAAGGAGAAAAAGAAAAGAAAAAAAAATAACACCATATATATGTGTATATATGTTAATATATTAACTATATATAAACATCATATATATTAATATATATTAATTTTATGTCCTAAATTTGTGACTTTGGACCTCAAGTGAAATATGTATCTTTCTCAGACTTGGGAAATTGACCCTCTCTCCCTCTTTCTTTGTGTGTGTGTGTGTGTGTGTGAGAGAGAGAGAGAGAGAGAGAGAGAGAGAGAGAGAGAGAGAGAGAGAATGCACAAATATTTAAACTCACAAAGTGTCTGCTTCTAAAAGATGTGGGCTGTATTTATCATGAATAGTCCTTTTCAAAAATGCCTTTGATTTCTCTAAGAAGCTGCCCTCTAAATGTTAGGGACCCGGGAGTGAACGAGAGCTAAAGTTTACTTCAGCCTAAAATAACAGAAAACTAAACCTGGGAAACAGGATATCATGTTCCAAGTTCCCTCACAGTTAAGGATGGACTCTCTGATGATTCCTGAGCTGACTTTTTATCTTCACCTAAGTACGAGAAGAAACAGTTGAAAACACATGTTGTTTCTCGAGGAAGCCTAACTGATTTTTCAGAATGCAATGTTTAGAAATGAAAAACCTTACATAATATGGCTACCCGTGTTTTCTGCCTCTTTTCATCTGCTCAGTCCTTGGTTTAGAGGGGAGACTAAAGAGCATTATTTGTGCCTTAGAACATGGATCAGACAGCACCAAACAGCCAGTCTGCTTTGGATATTTGGACATTATTTATTCCTAACCTAACATTGCCTCTCTTCTTTTCTTCTTTTCTTTTCTTTTCTTCTTTCTCTTCCTTTCTTCCTTTCTTTCTTTCTTTCTTTCTTTCTTTCTTTCTTTCTTTCTTTCTTTCTTTCTTTCTCTCTTTTTTGGATCAAATATCCTACTCCAAATTCAACAGTCTGCCCATAGGCGATCCTGGAAGAATATGGGATCAGAATGGAAGAACATTATCTATTCTTTCCAGTTCAAGCTCAGCATGGTTTCTCATGTGTCTGAATGTCTACTATGTGATTGTGTAGGATGAACTTTGCACCCACACCCTCCCATAAACAGATCAATCATTCCCTGAGTGATAGGGCCATTCTCAACACCTTTTGGTACAGCATTCTGAAACAATATCAGCCTTCAAAGGATGTAAAAGAGTACTTTCATTTTTACACACACACACACACACAGGGAGGGGTGGGAATGAGAATCACAAATAGATGAGTCATCAACCCTCACCTCTAGTTTTTTTTTTCACAGAATTTATCACAGTATCTAAACTTTAAACACATTTGTATTTAAAGTATGTCCATACTGGCATGCCTCTTGATAAAAAAAAAATTCTAGAATTCTAATTTTAAGATCTCTCTTGGTTCTAGCTAACTTGGCCATGGAATATATATACACATATAAATACATATATATATATATATATATTTTCATGGAGAAATCTTTGTATTGTGGAAATCTGAACAACTGATATAAAGCTCCATTGAAGGGCAATGATGGAAGCTATTTTCCTAGCAAGCATCTATTTGAGGCATGCCTGTTTGTACTTTTAACAGATTCCTTATCTGGTGGGGGCCCTGTCACTCTGTGAATCTGTGCAGGCTAAATTCACTATGCTGGAACCCAGTTTAGAATATCTTACCTATGTTATCTCCCGCATCAAATTCTAATAGATATCAGAGTTCAGAGGTGTCAAAATACATCAAACTATCAAAGTTCTGACTTCAACAATTGTATGGAAGTTGTTAATAAACCATATTTGGATTGTTGTTTAATTGCGTTATACTGCAAACCACACTTGTGTCTCAATAAAGAGCTGAGACATGAGAGAGTCCCTATTGCTTCCACTACCAAAGGCAGCCAACTCAGATGCCATTGGTCTCCAGGTGCTAGAACATTGCAAACAAAGAGAAAACCCACTCCACTGTTTGTTCTGTATATCATGCCTTGCATTACCATGCTGGTACTAGAAACCAAGGGAGTTCCCACGTTGCCTTTCATGTACATTTACTTAGCTCCTAAATGTCCCTGAGGCAGAATTTCTTTCTGTGATTAGGTTACAGTTAATAATAAGAATCTCAAATCACAGCACTTTTTAAATATATATATATATATATATTGGAAGAATGGTAAGATTTCCAATAAGGCTTTACTTGGAAATGTCCACGAATATTCATCAACACCCAAAATGTTTTCAGAATTTTGAAATTTTATCTCCTTATGTGCTTTCCCTTTTTTTCCCCTTGAGTTCTTGAATCTGTGCTTAGTTGGTTTTAATTCTTTAAAATGAGAACTAAAGCCTACCCACTCCAACATTTTCAAGTTCCTTATGTATAAAGTGATGTTTTAATTAAGGAATCAAGGTTCCCATTAATTTTTAAGATCAAATGTTGCTATCAGACAAAGCCTTTCTCAAAGTGAGGCAAAGAAAATAACAATCTAATTTGCAGCCCCTTCAGATCACAAATCTCTCCTAGTGACATGCCTAAGAATGGCCAAATCCCCTCCATCTAAGTATTTCCAGATGTGGAAAGTCTGTAACTCTGTACAGATGCCCACTGCTCTATTTGGCAACTCAAACTTCATCTTCTTTATATTTAATCAAAACCCACTGAAAATTCTGCTTATTATTCCTGGTTTTGCTCTTGAGGACTGAGATACATAATTCTTAGCCCTTCTTCCTTAAGTAGGGTTTCGAAGTTTCATCTTAAAGTCAGAGTTTCAACTATATTTTTAAGAACTTTACCAGGATCCCAAGGAAATGGAAATATAAAATAATACTATTGCATTTGCTTACACAGAACAAAAATAATGCTAGCCAAAGAGTAACAAAAATAACATGATCCTGGTGAACTTTTAGGGCATTGCTGAGGTACCCTCAAGTCCAAACACATGGAACTTACAGAAGTTCAACTGTTCAGGTTTGTCTTTTGATCTCTGCCTGCCACTTCCTTGAAGTTATTTACCCCTTGCATTCTTAGATAGCTATGTTCTTACTGAATCTGCGTCACAGTGAGAGATAAATATTTTGAAAGAAATGTTGAAATACTTGCAAACATGATGGGTTTTTGAATACATTTTTGGATGATCATGATTGAATGTATAAGTACTTTCTGAAGGAACACATCATCCAACATCCAAGTTTCTACCTTAAGCTATTTACTTTAATAGCTTTATGATGATTCTCTGTTTCCTCTTTGGGACCAGAATAACGAATTTCAATGTTCTGGGTGAGTGGATTGTCCAGTGTGGTATCCTTTGCTTATTTCTGTTTTTAGGTTTCTCATTAAACTGCATTAACAACTTTTAAAAGAAACCACAGATGACTCTCGAGAGTATAACCCATATATAATCCTGTCCCCTGGGTGATTTTAAAAGCACACGTCACTTACACCCTTTCAAATGAAAGAACTATTTATGGTTGTGACCTCTCACGTGACTAGAACAAAAAATAAACTTAACCTCACAGACTGCTTCTAAGAATCAGTGTGCCATAATTCTGTCAGATAGCTGAGGTCAGGAGGCATGTGCCTATCCTTTGGGTGATATGGATACTTGACCCCGAGGGAAATTTCATGTTGATATATATTTCGATCATAACATCTGGGGAAGATTTAGGCAGCTGTGAAACAAAGTGGTAGGCAGTAGTGCCGGGAATGTTTCACAGCCAGAGAGCTGGGGGACAGAGAAGGAGCACTGACAGGGGCACAGGACGAGGACATGTGATCAGCTGAATGTGGAGTTCAGTGCTGAGAAGCACCGAGAGATTCAAAGGCAGCATGTTTGCGATGTGGGCAGAAGGGAGCTTATACTAAATACATATTACAGTGTGTTCAGAGAGCTAATTTAATACACGGTCTTTCTTTTCCTAACAGGAACATAATTTAGCTGCATAGAACAATTAGCAGTCTTAGTTGGTGGTTATGATGAGCCATTTTCACAAAGATCTATTTTTACTTTTAAAGAGCATAACTGAATAAAACACCATGCTGTGCTCAATGATTTAATTAGCTTCCCCTACTGGAAGACAAGCTGCTCCAACCCCCAGACCACACCCGAGTATCTATCCCCTTCCTGACAATAGCTTGCCCTAGTTAAATAGCATTAGGGAGCTTATCGACTCAGCGTTAGAGGAGTGAGGGGGTCATAAAGAAAGAATTCTCCTTTACTCCTCTGAGAGCCAAAAGTAGACAAGCCACAGGGCTAAGGTAGGTTTCATGCATCATGGGAGGCAACATATAAATAATCAGAAGACTTATTGGTCATGGACTTTATGACTCTGACAGTAGCCAATGCCAAGGGCAACTGCAGTGATGTAGGGGTAGAAGTAAGCTCAGGGATGGAGGGAATAGCAGCTAAATGAAAATTCTGTGTCATCACCTATGAGTGTTAACTATACACATGAAGATGATTGGCATGCTTTTAGAATGTCTTCTTGTCTAAACATATGCAATATGTGTGTATGGCATATATGCCCATATATGTATACAAATAAATACATTTCTATTTATGGATGGATGGATATGCATGTTCATGTACAGATATGTATGCATATGAGCAAGATATTTCTAACTTAACCTACAGGCTATCATGTTTGTCCACATTGACGGTGTCTCTTGCTGGGGACTGAGACACACCAGCCGAGGATGTCTTCACGCTGCATGTGACACTTCCCGTGGAGTTAGAGCTTGTATAAAATGCATGTGCTACTTCCACAACTAAAATGTGTGTTCATATCATTGTCATATGATCAAATGAAATTGCCACCCCTTGTTTTCTTAGACATGAATATTCTAGGAATTCTAGCAAATACATTTGAGAGACCCATTGAACAAAGGAGTTTCTACTAGGTTCCAGGGGAAAGTGGTGCCCTGTTGAGTACCTTAGAACCCAGACAAATCTGCCTGGGCAGTTTCTGGCAAGGCAGAAAGCAACATGACACAGGGGCCTTCTGCCAGTTCTTACTAATTTCACTGCTGCTGAATTCTGCTTTAGAACTCCCAACGGGTTTCAATTATCACCTCTATGGAGGTGACCAGAAATCTCAAAGCAAAAATCCCCAGTCATGCTGTTTAGCCTTCTAGGTTAATGAATCCTCCCCTGGTCTCTGTCACGTTAGTGAATGTGGTAGGGGCAAGGACTGGGCTAACGCTTCATGACCCGTGTAATAGGAGGTTACAAAAATGATTACCTTTACAACACTAGAATTCTGTCTTTCAATAACACTTCATTCTTCATCCTCCCACCAGCCTTACTTAAAGAGGGATTCCAAAGAAGACAGTTCTTCGACCCAAGGGACTGGATACAGGAGACTTGCTAGGTTGCCTGTTTCTTGCAACACAGCCCCAGCTTGCTGCATAAACACTTTTTCCATAGGTACATATTTTTATGTCTGAGAAACTTCATGGGGTCAGGATTGTACCGTTTTCCTCTGTACCTCCTATTGGCTCACTAAATGGGACACTATATACTTAAGCAACGACAGGCACTCCTGGACCACATGGCTTTAACTCTTTCTCATGCTCAGAACTACCACACACAACAAATAAATTTAAAAAAAAAAACCTACAGGAGGTAGACTTAACGATGAAATCATGAAATCTGCGGCGTCTCTGCTCACATTGTTTTGAAACACCAAGTCTTAGACGTGTTATTTTTCATGTACATCGCTCCTCAACAATAATGTAGGATCTAATTTTTTTCTCTTCTTGGGAAGGGAGGGGTGCAATTTCTACATGTACCAGGGCCCTTACAGTAGTTAGTACTGCATCTACTTTCATGCCAGGGTCTTATTGGTGTCTTTGTTGGAGTTATTGGGATTGGCCCATAGCTACCTCTATCCTAAATTTTCTCTGGGCTGTTTTGAAGCATTCTCAGAGAAATGTGAGATGGTGGTTAACGAAAATATAGTCCTGTGTCTCAGCACTGGCCAGCTGGATAACCAACTGCTTGGCCAAATGTTTGGCTCAATCTAGGAGCTAGAAGGCTCCATTCAAAGACAGGATCCAGTCCATTCTAGGGATTATATTTGTCATCACAATATTTCCTTGACAGCCCCAACAACTGAAAACCTCCTAACAGAAACCCAGTGACTTCAGCTCCTGGAAACAATCGACTCCAGACCCTCTGCTTCCCCTCCCTGTAAAATCTAAGAGAAAATTGCAGTTCTGAGAAGGATGCTGGGAAAACATTACTCTTAGCCACCCCCTCTTCCCCAGCTAGAAATGATGCCAAGTTTGGTCCTGAAATGACTATAGGGAGTCTCTGGTAATGAAGCCCCCACCCACTCAAAGTCTGCTTATACTTAATATGGTACATTATATCCATCTTTTCCAAATGATGATATGTGATTCTGATGAACAAATTGTCCCCATTAGACTGTGAGATTAAAGGTCACATGCAGAAACACAGAGGAAACATTTTTCCTGGGTTCAAGAGAAAAAGAAAAGGGAAGAAAGCCAAAAGAAAAGCCCTCAGATACACCACTTGTGCTTGTGACCCACACCTAACTTGGAGATTTTTGAGTAGAAAGCGGTTTTCCCCCTCCGCTTCATTACCTGATCCCTCCAGATCCGTGGCATGAAGAGAAGAGATGATCTCATAAAGCTGTTTCTACCACAGTGGTTTACATTAAGAAATTTGTGACAGGAGAAAATATAGTATGGAGCAGAGTTTAAAAAAAAACCCAATACATGGAAAAGAGGGCCATCAGACATGATTTCAGAACCTAAAATGTCATGAGTGAAGCACAGACGAGGAAGGGCCAGGCATCCTGAGAGTCTGACCACGGAACTGGTGAGATGAGACTTTGTCCTTGGGTCAAGCCTTCCTTGACATCCTGAAAACTGAACTCAGAAAAACAAAGCTGAACCCCCTCTCACCACTGTATCCACCAGCCTGCAGTCATTAGCCTCAGCCCAAAATGCCAAACGCTGTTTTCCTACTGAAGTATATTGTTGCGACACAATTGGCTACTTTTATTTTTGCTATTTTTTTCCCAAGCCAATTAGACTGCTTTCTCTTATCACTTTACAAAGCTTAGGACTAAACATTTGAAGGCTCCATTTCCTACAACCACTGTCCTAGACGGGCCCAACCTTGTCCCTGAAACAGCACTTAGAATCGCATGGCTCTGGAAACTAGCTATGGGTTTTCACCGACTCCTGGACACATCTTCCCTGCAGCAGAAGGCAGAGATGGCTACACATAGGCAGTACCGAGCTGTACAAACAGCCCAAGCTGAACCAGTCCTCTGATCACCAACAGCCCAGCGGCCTGGGATGACCCCTGGGCAATCTCTCTGCTGTACTTCAAGCACAGACAGCTCCCATGTGGCTCCGCCATACCTCAGAGACAGAGCACACACGTTGACGTTACCCCTGTGGCACCTCCCAGCTCCTGCGTGATGAAACCAGAGGGGGTAGGGGGCATGCAAAGCCACTAACTAGTCTTGGTATATTTAGTCTGCAAGGGGAAGTGATTTTACAGATATGTTTCCGCAAGACATCCGGGAGGGTTTCAAAAGACCTTCAGACAACCTTGTGGTTGGAAGACTGAAAGTAAAGAGAGGAGATAGTATATTTTCGAAATCGATGGGTGATTACAGTAGATTTATGTGGTACAAGGGAAAGATGAATGCAGAAAGGGAGGAGGGAGCAGTGCCATTTATGTGAACATCCTCAGAATCTTTGAAATAAATTAGACAGGTGAACGCAGAAGTTCATGCTACTTGCTGGAAGCAATAAGGATCAAATTTTGTGGAGCAGGTACTCCACAAATCTCCAGGTAGCCTGCCTCCTTCTCAATGGGCTATCATGTCCTGTTGTACATCCCGGTAGCCCTTAAAACCTGGTAGTGTGGTCTCAGACAGATCCTTGCAGGAGAGAGGCGGATATGAATTCCATTAGCTTCTTCCAGGGGAGCTGCCCAGTGGCCGGGAGGGCGTAGGTGATACGCTTGCTCGAGTTCTTTGGGCCTGTCAACCAGGGTCAAACAGCAGTTTCCAGGTCCTCGTGGCCAATGATCTTAAAGTTCTGTCGGCTTTCTAGATAAGCAGCCAAATCTGGATCCCCGGCCTGCTGTGCTCGTTCTTGGGGTGTCTTTCCCTATAGATAACAGAAGGAAAACAAATAGTTGGAGAGCGATGATGCCCGTAGGTACAGACTTGGACTAGCCAACAATGAGTCCCTCCAAAGAACCCTTCCATGCTGGATGCTTCAGAATTTACGAGAGGCTTCAAATCCATTTTCTTCTATAATCAGGGTCATATAAACATGTGCTGGTAAATTAAAGGGCGATGACAGAATATGCGTCTCAAGTAAACAGGACGTCATAGACTCTCCCTGAGCCTGTGGGGAGAAACCGTGTACAAGGAGTTTGAAAGCCAAGTGCTTTTCAGAAAGAGACAGGGGAAGTACTGGATAAAGCAGGGATTCTATTTCAGGATAATAATTCCGGGTTCCTTTTTACTAAACACGGTGAACGAAGTAACAGAAGCCAAGAGGAAGAGCAGTAACCCACAAAGCATCCAGGAGGGACTTCCTTGGCTTGTCCCAATACACATCTTCCCAAGAGTTTACTCCTTCAGTCTGCACCTAATGCTAAATCCCTAGTTTGAGGTTCCTATACTGCTTTTACACAACTATGGTAGCCCATCTTGCCTTTACTTTGATAATGATGAGGCTGACATCCCCACCTCACAAATATTCAGAAAAATAGGGTAAAGTGAACCCGAGTGGACTTGTAGTGAATTCTTGCCAAGAATGATCTCCGAGGATACTGCTTATATCCTAAAAATTCCGAGAGAAGTTCCATCCACAAGTTTGTTCAGCTTTAAACTAGCACCATGTTACAGAATGGTCAGATTAACGGATTCTAAAAAAGGAATGTCGCACAGATATATTACTGTGTGGTAAGATCTATAGAGCATAATTTTGAGTGAAAAGTTATGATGTTCAGTGGGATGCCAGGTATGACTCAGACTGGTTTTAAAAATGAGAACCAAGCAGACATACCTACATGGAAATAGAGATTAAATTTAATTATATTTATGTCTAAGGGAGGAGATTTCAAGTGACTTTTGCTTTTCTTGTAAGCTTTTCTGCATTTTAGTTTTCTGTGTACATTCATAAAAATCAAAGTTATTTATATTTTGAAAAAAAGGAATGCACTTATATAAACCCAAAATAGGAAGAAGTCTCAAATACCTTGAGTCCATTTATCTAAGAAACTTAGAGAACAGAAGACAACGGTTCCCAGGCCAGACCTCATGTTCACTTTGTCTCTCTGTTCCTTGTGTCTCTTTCCCATTTTGAAATAACTGAACTGTATACAGGACCAGCCTCTGTGTAAGAAGTAGGCAGCAACCATATTGGGGTATGAATTGCATCCATCAAGCCTGGTCTCCTGGGTGGGGCCTAGACTAACCCTGCCTATGAAGTATGAACTTCTGGATTCAGTTAAACATTAAAATATTTCAGTGAAACTTCATCCTGGGAGGATGGCACACTAAGCATCTATCTGTCATTCGAAACATGCTATCTGCTTCTCTAAACAGGTAAACAAATAGATTAGGTAGACACGAAGATAGAGTTCAGGTGTGTTTGATAAGGCTAGGGATGCCAAAGGGTTACCAAGGTATTCCATGTAATGTAACTCACTCGGAAGTGAATGAGAGGTCCATTCATTAAGGCAACTTATGTCACTGGGTTTGCTGTCCTTCGAGAAAAGTCCAGGGCCCAAACCGTAAGTATGTAGATTCTCATCATGAAATCAAAATAATGGAGTTTATAAATCCAATGATCAGACTTCCAAGTTCTGTGCGCGCATGCCATAGCTATAGTTACTGGCTCAAAACCTGTTCCTACTTAATGAAAGCCTTCAAATTCACCAAGACTTTAAAATTCTTCTTTGAAACAAAGAGATATAGTTAGTGATTGTCCTTTCTTACTATCTACTCAAAGTCCTTCAAAACTCCAAGTGCTTATCAGGACAGAAGGTTGACTCCTGAGATTCTCTCTCTCTCTCTCTCTCTCTCTCTCTCTGTGTGTGTGTGTGTGTGTGTGTGTGACTGTCTGTCTGTCTGTCTGTCTGCCTGCCTGCCTGCCTGCCTTCCTGTCTGTCTCTGTTCCTGTTTCTGTCTCTGTCCTTAGTCCACTTCCCTGAGTGGACAAGACCCCCATACTCCATCCATCCATTCATCAACTGCCTCTTGACAGGTCCCTGTGAATTGAACCTGCTGAGGATGGCACCAGATCCAGTTCTCCTAGACTGTTCCTGGTACACTCCCTCCATCTATGGGAACTTTCTGATAAAGGTGGCTTAGATGTTCTACCAACAGCCTCTGGTCTCAAGACCATCTTAATATGCTTATATGCTCTGCAGATTTAGAATCTGACCTAAGAACGGAACCATGTTTCAAACCTCATTGACATAAGTATCACTGTGGGGCAAAACACTGGGCAATTAAAATGATATAGGGCAGTGAACTCTGTTACTCTCGGTTGTCCTATTGAGGCAGTGGGATATTCTGTCATCAAATGAGGAGGGCTTGCTGGCTCAGTATCATGCTACAAGTCAACAGAGTTAATGATACAATAGCTATTTTTCCTCTGGTTTTCGGCTCCCACACCCATCAAGAGTAGTGGTTTGCATGCTAATGTAAGAAAACACATAATGTAAGACTTGGATGAATGTGTCACTTCAGTTCCAGGGAATCTGACCCCTCTTTTGGCCTCAATAGACTCTAGAATACATGGCGCATATCCATGTACTCGCACGCAGAAATATACACACATGCATTTAAAATCAAACAGATAGATACGGAATGATGTGGATCTATTACAGTTACAGCTGTTACCATCTCAAAGTGAGGTCCCCCCCATTTGTGGAGTCAACCAGTAGGCAAGCACTTTGGCACCCATGCATGGAGCAATACAAATCACAGATTTTTAAATGATATTAGATTTGGTGCTAAAGATGAACACGAAAGATACTTCCTAGTAGCTAGGCTAGGTCACTCACACCGCCTCATCCCCATCCTCTGGCTGTGGGTCTCCCTTGCCTGCTGGTGTTTCATCAGGACGCCTCGAGTCCCCCGTCTTTCTTTAGCATGTATAGAGGTCTATAAAGTACCACAGGCGAATGCACAGTCTCCCTTTGTGCTCCTCCATTTAAATTGCAGTTTCTCTAAATGAAGCACTCTATTTTTTCCTCCTTTTCCCAAAGCTCCAGGCCCTCCCATGAGCACAGAAAGGATGCCTGTACTGCGGGCACAAGTGGAGGCCATAGTGCCTGCGATCTCTCACAGTGGGAGGATGCTTGCACTCACTCATCCTGTTACCTTGGAGTCTGTCTGTCTCAGAGATGCTCCCGCGTCCACCAGAAGCTGGCACACGGCCCGGTTCCGTTGGCAGGCGGCCTTGTGCAGTGCGGTCTCGCCCCTAAATCAAAGATTAAGAAACCAGGCAAGGGTTGGAGACAGATGAAGTGATGGAGGCAGCAGAAGAATGAGGGGCTTATCCTGCCCAGTTGCTGACACTGTGTGCTCTTTAGCTTCCTTCACTGTAAGTAGTTGAGGCCCAGGACAGCAGAATACATGCATGCTAGGGAGGTGGCCTGGGGTGTCTACAGATACCTTGTTACTCTTTAACAGACGGAGCATCTAACTTTAGCTATTTCTCTAAACTGGGCATGGCTTGGTGGTAATTGTTTTGATCACTACTATTGGATTGTCCAATATATCCAAGCACTTGAAGCAGAGCATGGATGTATCTCCACGGAGTTTTGCACACTCCAGTCCTTCTGGCATGGTAGAAGTCATTTGACCTTCATGAGTTTGTCCTGCAAATTCAACTTTGAGGAGCCAGGTTGCCTTCTTCCCCTGCTATTCAGTCAATGTTGGATTACATCTATCAAGTGAGCGGCTGTCTGAGAGGCTGTAGTAGACTCCAGCAGAATCCAAAGGCCCAGATTCTCTTACATAGACAATATGCCTGAGACCAGTCTCTTAGCATGTAGGGGAGGGGCAAGGAAAAGTAGGTGGACGCTCATCTGTCTGTGAGGTGTGCTAAGTGAAGGATATTGCCATTCTGTGTCCCCGGGTATAGAGATGCTTAATGCCAACATGTTTCATGGGAAATCAAATGCCAACCACAAAGAAGCCAAACCAGGATGAATGGCAGCCCTACTAACAACCATGCCAGCACAACGTCCCTGTGGACCAGCAGCTCGTAGCTATGTCCTTTCTCACTTGCCCTCTATTCTATCTGTCCATTCTCACGTCTACGCCCTGACTATCAGCTCATTCCTCTCTAAACCTGCTCAGTTATCTTTATCCTTTGTCTGACTTCTTTGAAACTTCCTCGTGGTCCCCATATGGCTTTCAGAGTTAAGGATTCATCTCTTTCTTACTGCTGTTAGTGGAAAAGTGGTTATTCGCATGCCAGAAGAATGAGAATAATGGAAAAAACATTTTCAGCTTAGGGACCATCCCAGAGGTTATAACTGTTTGAGTAACCATGTTTCCAGTTCTCCAGGGGTGGCATGCCACTTGCTCATCACAGACTGGCTCATCACAGTCGTGCCATTACATGCAGCAGATGTCTTAAGACACGGATGCTTCATTTTCTCATAGACCCCAGATTTAACAACAACAACAAAAAAAACACTGCGTATGGTAGAGATAAAGATACATGTCCTTATTTACTGTCAGCAGTCCAAGTACCAGTGTAAATGTCTCTTGCTGGTAGGGTGCCTAGAGGCAATGACATTGCCTATGTAGGTAATCGTCACAAGACAAAGTATTGGTTTCTATTGTGTCTTTTATGCAGCCGATTACCTTTGCACCGCTGTGAATATGATTTAAAGGGGGCTTCCAATCAGTGAAGTTAAAACTGCTATGCCTCATGGACAAGCTATGCTCTGAGGACAACTGTTTAGACTTTATAACGAAATGCAATACTCACGTTTCACTGTCTGCCATATCCAACAATTCTGCAGGTCCTAAACGACAGCAAAAAAGAAGAAAAAAGCAAAGCAAGATGCTCAAAAATATATTACAAAACTAATTGTTGACAGAAAAATCGATAGGTGAATAATTTAAATGATGAGGAAAGGCGAACCGAAAAGATAAATTTGGTGACCAGGTTAATAATAAGACCAAATGAGGCTAAGAGGATTCTCCATCACCAGTTTTCCGTATGCCAGCTGTCAATATGCCTGATAGCTCAGTGGAAGAGAACACCCGCTGTAAAAACAAGAGGACCTAAGTGCAAATCTCCAGCACTCAAATTTTCATAAAGCTGGACATGGTCCTGTGAGCCTGTAACCTCAGCACAGGTGGGCAGAGAAAAGGAGACCCCAGGACGTTAATGACCAGCCAGCCTGTCTCAAGGAAATCATACAGAGAGCTGGAGGAAAAGACACCTGACATTGTCTTCTTATGTCCACAAGAGTGACTGCACCCACACGCATGTGTGGGTCCACCAAGCACATACGACAGACACAGACACATAGACGCACACACTGAAAAAAGATTATTTCTCAGTGAAGTTGAAGAAATCAATTGGAATACAATAACTGGAAAAATCATTGTATCAGTAGAGAGAAAGGGCTAAATGAATAAGCTTTGGGTCTTTTTCATTCCCAGCTACAGGAAGGGGCTTTCTATATTATAATGAGAAAAGTAGACACATATGTCATCTAAATGTCATATTTTGGAGATACTCTTTGAAAATTTTCATTTTCAAAATGGAATAACTGCCTTGCAAACATGTCAGATGATTATAGATGCCCCATTGCAAGATATTTCTTCTAAGTGGTAGAATATAGATGTACAATGAGTTGGCCTTTCTCTTCCTCAATGTCTGTTTACTAATTAATTCACTACTACAAACACTGGGATCTTCGCTAGTCTACCTCCTGACCACTACTTCCTTCCATGAACTCTCTCGTACTATTTACTCTGAAGGTATCAGTTAGACACATTTCTTCCACAGAGTGCCTTCTGTGCAGACACCACTCCCTACCTATATGATACCTACTCTTTATGTGTATATTCTATTGTCTTTCTTAAGTACTATAAATTGTAACACGATGGCTGGCTTGTTTTCTGTCCCTCTTGGTACCCCACAACCGGCAAGTTCCAAAGAAAATCACACACAGGACTCCATAAGATTATAAACTGATTGGCCCATTAGCTCAGTCTTCTTATTAACTAATCCTTACACCTTACGGTAACCCATAATTCTTGTCGGTGTTAGCCATGTGGCTCAGTACCTTTTCCAACTGTCAGCTCACATGTCGCTTCTTCGGTGATCTGGGCAGGAGTGGAGAGGGAGCTTCCTAGAATACTCCCGTTCTCTTTGCTCCACCTCTACTTCCTGTCTGGTTTTCCCACCTATATTTCCTTTCTGGCCAATCAGCATTTTATTAAAATACATGATTGACAGAATACAGATAATTCTCCCGCACCAATAAATTATCACCTAAACAGAAACTGTCCTAGCTCAGTGGGCATTGCTGATCACATTATTCAACATGACACTTGCCAAACTACTTTAATGTTGCCTGCTTAGTTGTTTTTCTGTCCCTTGAGACTCTAATAAACCTCTGGAAGTTTTGTACTTTGCTTTTTTTCATCACTGTGTCCTCCCTTGGTACTGATCATAGAGTCTGGTCCCAGGCAACTGCTTAAATGTTTGACTGGATTCATGAATAAACCTGCTTTGGAGTGCCGAACATGGTTCTGGTACAGAACAGTTCAGTCTTTAGAGATATAATCCGTGTGATTTCTGACCTATGTTGGTGGAGAGCATTATCACTGAAAGCTATTTATTACATATAATGTAAAAAGAAATGAAGAGAGGTTACAAGTACAGATTTCTAACCATAGCTGTCATCGGCAAGGAGATGGTTGAGATTCTCTAGAATCTTTACAACTCTCCTAGCCATCCAAGAGCTAAGTAGTCTCAAATCTTCATGTGGAATGCAGCCAGCATACAGAAACCTTTGCTTAAGAGACTGTTATGTATCACTAAGTTTTCATGCATCCCTTCTGTTACTGATCTTCAAGTGTTTAGATGATGCTCATGACCTTCCTCTTGGGACTCCTTAAAGTGTTGATACAGTTCTTACTCCTTAATGTGTTGATAAGGCTCCATCTTCTCACCTCAGCTAAACTAGCAATGGCCTACCTCACTATGTGTTTCTCAGGCTTTCCCCCACTCTAAGGGCCTTTCTCCCAAACTCCCTATCCATGATAAGCTTCCCTCTCCTGATCCTGTACCTAAAACTGAAATCTTCCTTAAAGTCCAACTATGGCAAGGTCTCCCAAAGAGACAACTGACAAAAGAAATTTAACCCTATGATGCTTACGGGTTCCACATTGTAGCATGTGTTTCCTTTTCAAATATATGTCTTGAATTACTCCAAATCTCTGAAATGTAAGAATCACTTTCTTCTTTCCACCTGCCTCTAAATTATATAAATATTATATCAATTATTGTATGGATTCATTAATGGTAACATTGACCCTCCACCTGGAGTTTCCATGAGTCAGTACAATCTAGAGTATTTAACAGCAGTTCCTGGCACCCCATAAGGACTTGATCAAATGTAGAATCACAACTGTAGTGCTTTGGGGCCCACTACAGCTGGCCACGTTAAGTCAAAACACTGTAACAGCAGTAAAGAAAAGTGACATAAAGGGGCCACTAACTCCCACTTGAGATCCATGCACTCCAGGCTTATTCAGTTTCTGAGAGGTTCAGGAGCACCTGAAGTTCCACCTAAAGAGACCCTGCTATCTGCGGAGAGCCTTTTAAGCCATTTATTTAGACATAAATTCCAGGAACACAGCAGTCCAGCTTCCCCCAGCTGCTGTATTCTCATCACCGCTCTTCTCTTCACAGTGACCAAGGCAACAAAGAGCTTCTGGAGTCTTCTTTCATCATGGCTGACCTTCAAAACTCTGAGTGGAACCCACAGTGAGTCCTAAGACTTGCTGGGTTGAAGGCTCTATGCTGGTAAGGATCCTTGAGTCATTTTGATTGGGCTAAGGCGGTAATAGTGCGACAATCAAAAGGGAAAGAAAGGGGGAAAAAGGACTTTGTTCTTCATGGTGCTGATCATGAGCACCACAGCCATAGCTTCAGAATATCCCACAGTGATGACCGGGTCTGATTTGGGCACGCCCCTGGCTACGCAGGGTTCCTCTGCAGCTGGCAGCTGGCACTCATGCTCTTCGATCACATCTAACGGGACTCCACTTCAGTCTCAGTAAAAGACTCAAAAGTGATTGATGTAATTAACCTAATGTCCCTGGTCCTCCATCAAGTAGACAGCCGGATGATGAAAGAACATTCCAAACACTGGCGAGCAAACAGCCAGTGCAGAAGAGGGAAGGGCAGCGGCCGGATGGCTCCAGGTGGGAACTGTGTTGAAGAGCGCAGACCCTGGGCTTGGGACTCCTTTCCTCCTACGGGGTTTCCTCGCCCAGCCTTGATATAAGGGTCTGTGCCTAGTTTTATTGTAATGCGTTATGCCATGTTCAGTTGATATCTCTGAACGACCTTTCCTTTTTTTTTTTTTTAAGGGAAAGGGAGGAGGAGTGGATCTGGGGAGACGGGAGGTGCAGGGGGGATAGGTGGAAGGAGTGGAGGAAGAAGCTGTAGTCAGGATGTAATGTATGAGAGCAGAACAGAAAAAAATGAATGCCAGCACATTTTACTTGTTGTTAAATCATTTAAAGTGTCAGCCCTTAAAGCGGTGGTTCTCAACCTGTGGGTCATGACCCCTTTGGGGATCCTACATCAGATATCTTGCCTATCAGATATTTATAGTACAATTCATAAACAATAGCAAAAAATACAGTTATGAGTAGCAATGAAATAACTTTATCGTGGTGGATCACCATGACATAAATGAGGAACTGTGTTAAAAGCTCTCGAAGGTTGAGAACCGCTGCCTTAACGAATTACGTTTGCACGGCAAAAGCACCTGGAGGGTAGATGACAAACACATCTGAGTTCAGGCCATCGTTCCCTCCTGGCTTGCACTGCAATGACCTGTGAGGAGCTATGCTTTAACATTGTGCGGAACTGTGCAGTGATCCTGATGTGCAACTTGGAAAATGGGTAGCCAAATAAATAAATAAAAATGATCGACAAAACTCACACTACCTTCTTTTGAAAAACAAAATGATTTTTTTTTTAAAAAGTAGCACCTACTTTTTTGTTAATAAAGGAAAGAAGAAAGACAAAAAGTAAACAGAACTGTGTTTTTCTAACGTGTCAGTGGTTGAAAGCAGGACTTGGGATTTGTTTTGTGTATATGAATATCCCCATTAGAGATGTTCTCCCCTTCCCCCCATGGAATTTGCAATAAGAGCTTTGAACCGCCAGTAGACAATTCATGCTTCTGCCCCTAAGCAGGAGTCTACAGTGGTATGAATGAGACTGCCCCCCCATTGTCTCAGGCATTTGACCTGAGACAACACCCAGTTGCTGGTGTTGTCCGGGGAGGCTCAGGCAGTACAGCTTCACTGGAGGAAGTCACTGGGGGCAGACTCTGAGATTTAAACAGCCTTTGCCACTTTGTTTGTTCTTTCTGCTTCCTACTCGCAGTTGGAGATATGAGCTCTCGGCTCCCTGGACCAGCTGCCATGCCTGCCTCGTGCACCGCCTCTCATCTCTACGATGAACTCTAGTCTACCGTCGTGAGCTCCCAAACTCTTTGCCTGGGTCAAGGTTTATGTCACAGCCACAGAAAAATACTTAACCCAGAATCCTCGCATCTCTAGGTTTGCTCTCTCACCCAGCTATCCTGCACCAGAAAATAAGCGTGAAGTCTTCATTGACGGACTAAGGTGCAAATTCGTCTATGAAATCTTTGCCTTTCTTCCAGGATCCTATGCATGCTGTCGTTGGAACTCAACAGAGGACACTAGCTTGGAGCTGCCATGGCGTGTGGCTTCTCACCTGGGCCTTGTGTTCATATGCCCTTGAATACAGAAGGCAGAAACCAAATCATACACATACATGAGTCTGGGAAGATAACTCCACCTCACAGTGACACAGTTTTAACTCCCTATCCAATGGAGATAGGAGAATTTACTGTGCAGAATTGTAAAAATTTACCTTTAATAATACATTTTATTGTTTCCTAGAACAATAGATGCTAACAACAATGGGTATATATTTTTTTTCTCAGAAGTGTCTGGAACACAAATATCACATTTTAAAAAATAAAATGTTGAGGGTGCTTTAAATCAATTTTGGATGCCAGTGTCAATACTAAGTGTTTTTCTTTTCCCTTCAGAGGAAGAGCCGTAGCTGAACCATGGATTCACAAAGCTGTAGGGTAGAGGGAAATGTCTAAAAACCGAGGAACAGTCACAAAATACATAACAGAAGCAAAGTTGGATAGAACCAAGGTAGGAAGAAGCTCACATTTCAGAGAGAACAGACCGTCATGGCAGGGAAGGCATGGCGGTGGGAGCAGCATGGTTCACGGCGATGGAGTTCCATAGAAGCCGTCAGAAGGCAGAGAGCTCTTCCTAGCACAAAGCTAAACTTTCACCATCAAGCCTCACTCTCCACTCCCTCCTAAGATCCACGGGTGCTCAAAACACCACAATCAGGTGCAGACCGTGAAAACTACAGGAGCCTGTGAAGAACAATTTATATTCATGCCGTAAAGGTGTGTGTGTGTGTGTGTGTGTGTGTGTGTATGTGTGTGTGTGTATGTGTGTGTGTATGTGTGTGTGTGTGTGTGTGTGTATGTGTGTGTGTGTGTGTGTGTGTGTACAATTCAGACTATGCTTAGGCAATGTAGCATGTAGCAAAATGTCCCAAAGCTCTATCTCTCAATGTGAGGAAGTGACTGTTGTGGTAAGTACTGGAACTTTCTGAAGTCCTGATGTTCTGAGAGTGGCCACTCCAGGTCACGTCCACGTGACTTTATTATCTACATTTCATATGCACTATAGAGTATGGGCCTTTTCATATATTGTTTAATTTGTCTCTCACCAATGCATCCAAATCTCTGCTATTCCTTCCAAGGCTCCACAGACTCCCTCCAGGACCTCATTTCCCATTAGTCTCCCTGACGCTGCCAGCAGACCATTCCAAATCCTCCCCTGCCACAGGACAAAGGCTGCACAGATGTGGCGAGAGCTGGCACTGGGAATGCTAACAGCACTGTCATCCTGTCTCAGCAGGACGGTAGTCCTTCTCACTGGGACCAGAGGCAGAAAAAAGTGGGGGTTAAAAAAAAAACCAGAAAAGAAAGACTGGGGTCAGAAAAAGAGAGAAGACAAAATAACCCATTGAAGTAAGAAGGAAATGCATGAGCCGGGTTTCTATCTGAGGCAACAGTAGGGGGCAGCCGGGGGGCACAGGGAGAATAAAGACAAAAGAGCAAAATGCTCTAGGGAGTAAAGGAAGGGGGAGGCAGCCAGTAAAAATGATGGTTGAAAGGAGCTGAAAAGCAGCAACCGCGGGGAGAGTCCCTGCTGGTGTCCCTGTATCCACGGACTCGGCCCTGTCTCTGGAATTGTTTCTTCTTTTCTTCCTCCCGTCGCTTCTCAGGCCTTGAAATAACCAGATTCCAGTTTTCTTTTCCCCCACTAAAAGAAAGCAGTGTTTCACACATCGGAGGGAAGTCCAAAGGAAGATGCCTCCTATGGCTTTCTCAGAACACGCTACATATTCCACATTCCACTCACAGCCCATGCTCCACGGTCGTCTTCAAAAGAGCCCTTGGAAGGAAATAGTATTGCGTGTGCTTGAGATAACTCATCTCTTGGGACTCTGGATCAGAAGGTGGTCCTCCTGATTGAGGATCAGCATCCAATGAAGGGACAAAGCAGACTGGAGCTCAGAGCAGAAAGGATGCTGTGAGGTGAGAGCCAACTTATGGAGCCATGCAGAATATGACGGAGGTACCTTGCAAAGTGCCCAGAAGTTCCTAATAATCATTGTCTGATTAATATATTATTTTATATTATTATAAAGGCTGAGAACAGACAGAAGATGAGAGGGTAAGCAGTGCAGAGGTTCCTCCATCTTGAATTCTTGCTGAGGCCAGTTCAGACTTAACTAGAATTTGAACAGCTTGATGGAGAATCCCATGGAAAATTACCCAACTCTATTCTAGGACCTGAGACCAAGATGCCCCAGGTAACTTAGCTTCTGTTAAACTGCTTGCTTGTGCAAACCTCTTGCTGCAGCTGCTGAGAGAGATTTTGAGATGTGGCTTTTGCCTTTAAAAGCCCCATTAGCCCAAATGCTTGGGGCTACATTTACATCCCAAAGACCTGAGTGCAGTCCCAGCTAGTTGGAATAAAGACTTTCAGTTGGCTCTAAATTATGTCTTAAGTCATTCCTGGTGGCACCCCCCATAAGAAGGTCTTTGAAAACCCTGTGGGATTTCTATTATCAAAAGCTATCAGAGAGATGTGAGCCAAGCTGTTATGTGCATATGCACATACATGAACGTCAAGAGATTTTCAGCATACATAAACATGTCTGTTATTCTCCAGTACACTAAGCATGAAGAGATTATGTTAGCCTGCAGAGAGCTCAAAAAGTACCAAGGACCAAGTATGCCCAAGGGAACGCCTCCCTTTTATCTCTACCTGACCTGAAGAACATCTATCTCACTAGAGGGCTTCCCATCATTTCAGAGAGGTGGATGATTCAAAGATAGTTTGTGATTTTGAAATGCACAAGTTAGCTGGGAATGACAGAGGACACCTCTCACCCCAGTACTTGGAAGACAGAAGAAGGAGGATTGCTACAAGTTTGAGGCCAACCTGCCCAAAGATTTCTAGGTTAGGCAGTCTCACGTCAGATGACCACCTTTTGGACTTTGTGAAAATCCTGAGGACTTTCTTTTCTTAGAAGGAAAAAGCCCCATAGATGAGGGTGACTTTAATTGGTGTCCACGTGCAATATTCCAAAATTTGCCTTTGCTCCTCATCAGCCTTTTGAAGAAACTGTCACAGAAAGGAGAAGAAACCCATGGCATATGTGTGCAGCAGGAATCCTGCCACTATTGAATTTGCAAGTCTCTCTCTGAAATGTAGTGGATGAATGGTCAGGAGAAGAGAAGGAATGATGCCCACAGCAGACTCAGCACCACAGCCCATCCTTCTAGGACAGGCGGGAGTGTAATCACCCGGTCTCCTGGGACAAAGCCATTCTCCAGCGCCCACCACTCTACCTTCACAGCCTTTCCTTCCAGCCCTTGAACCATAACTCTGGCCAAGAATTGAAGCAAAACTCTGCATAGTGAGAAAGATGAAGGAAGGAGAATCCCAAATGATTGGCAGCCTGCTTATGAGGTCTTGGCAAAGATTAAATTAAGTGGTGTGTTCTGGACAGGCATCTCACATAGTACTTGAAAAGTCGTAGCTGCGCTATCTGTGTGTGGCTTTATAGTAAGACCTAAAACATCCACATTCAATTGTGTTGGATTTATTTGCACACTAATTGTGGGGTTTTTTGGGTGGGGCCTGTTATTGCTAAAATTATTGGATGCATTTTCTTTTGGGTGCATTTTAAGTGTGTCAGCCTATAGCAGGCAGTTCCTGATAGACACACCATGTGGATTTGTCAAAAGAATGAGTGGAAAAATGCAAATGTCCCCAGTTGCATACCAAGAGAAGCAAAGGGATGGGAGGACTCATGAATCTGCTCAAATACCTGTGCAGAGGAAGTAAGTTCAAGGGGCTGGAGAGACAGCTTGGTGTCTGTGCGAAGTAAGCAGGCTCACAATTAGTGCTTCAAAGAAGTTGCTTAGGCTTTCTGTGGACCTGGGTCTCACTGACAGGCTCTTTCACTTATTCTTAAACACCTCCAAGAAAGGCATTTTTTTTCTTCCCACCTCCCCCTGCACTTCTCTATCTCTAGTCTCATTATAAATGCAAGAAGCTCTGTACTCCATTTTTTATTGGATTATTTGTTCTTTTTTTTTAAAAAAATGTTTTAAACTGGAAATTCTTTCTTTCTTTCTTTCTTTCTTTCTTTCTTTCTTTCTTTCTTTCTTTCTTTCTTTCTTTCTTTCTTTCTTTCGACAACATTCTGTCTCTATGTACACCTGCAGGTGAGAAGAGGGCACCAGATCCCATTACAGATGGTTGTGAGCCACCATGTGGTTGCTGGGAATTGAACTCAGGACCTTTGGAAGAGCCGGTAATGCTCTTAACTGCTGAGTCATCTCTCTAGCCCTTATTTGTTCTTTTGATGATCAATTTCTTGAGTTCTTTGTATATTTTGGAGATCAGACCTCTGTCTGATGTGGGGTTGGTAAAGATCTTTCCCAGTCAGTAGGCTGTCATTTTGTCTTGTTGACCATGCCCTTTGCTTTACAGAAGTTTTTCAGTTTCAGGAGGTCTCATTTGTTAATTGTTTCTTTCGGTATCTGTGCTGCTGGAGTTATATTTAAGAAGTGGTCTCCTGTGTCAATGTGTTAAGTGTACTTCCAACTTTCGCTTCTATGAGGTTCAATGTGGCTGGCTTTATGTTGAGGTATTTGATCCATTTGGACTTGATTTTTGTGCATGGTGATAGATATGGATCTATTTTCATTCTTCTACATGTTGACATCCAGTCATGCTAGCAACAGAGAACTCTCAACAGAGGAATCTAAAATGGCTGAAAGACACTTAAGGAAATGCTCAACATCCTTAGTCATCAGAGAAATGTGAATCAAAACAACTCTAAGATTTCATCTCACACCTGTAAGAATGGCCAATATCAAAAACACTGATGACAACTTATGCTGGAGAGGATGTGGGGTAAAGGGAACACTCCTGAATTGCTGGTGGGAGTGCAAGCTGGTACAACCCCTGTGGATATCAGTGTGGCGATTTCTCAGAAAATTAGGAAACAACCTTCCTCAAGGAAGAGTAATACCACTTTTGAGTATATATCCAAAGGATGGTCTATTGTGCCACAAGGACATATGTTCAACTATGTTCATAGCAGCTTTGTTTGTCATAGCCAGAACCTAGAAACAACCTAAATGCCCCTCGACTAAAGAATGGGTAAGGAAAATGTGGTACATTTACACAGTGGAGTATTATACAGCAGAAAAAATAACGACATCTTGAAATTTGCAGGCAAATGGATGGAGCTAGAAAACATCATTTTGAGTGAGATAACCCAGACCTAGTAAGACAATTATCATATGTACTCACTCACAAGTGGTTTTTAAACATAAAGCAAAGAAAACCAGCATAAAAGTCACAATCCCAGAGAACCTAGACAACAAATAGGACCCTAAGAGAGACATATGTAGATCTACATGAACATGTACAAGCTACATGGGAAGTAGAAAAAGACAAGCTCTCCTGAGTAAATTGGGAACATGGGAACCTTGGGAGAGGGTTGAAAGGAGAGGAGAGGCAGGGCGGGGTGCAGAGAAAAATATAGAGCTCAATTATATATAATGCAAGAAGCTGAGTGGCTTGTGTTCCACGTGTGTAATTATATTTCCACTGGGCTCTAGAATCAGATGTTAATCAATGAGCTCTCCATCTTGGGGATGATCTAAGCCCCAGCTTGAAGCCCAGTTGTTAGAACACAGTCCAGGACGTGCTCTCAGACAGCCACATGGTACATAGGACCGATTAGGACACACTCCAGGAGGTGAGACCTGGCAGCAACATGGGACATGGCGGCACCACGAATTTTTCCAGAGAACTAAATGTGAGTTGGGAGAAGAGACAAATGAGAGTCAACCAACAAAAACTAAGAAATTAGAAAAATGGGATAGAACAAATACAGGAATCTGCAGAAGAATCAACCACAAATACAGATTGACTAGCAGAGTCCAAACAGTTAACATATGAAAAGCTCTACAAGATAAAGACAGCTATGTCAGGCTGTTTTTGTTAATACAAGTTTTAGTTCATTAAATAAATTAATGTTAGGGACTGGAGAGAAAGCTCAGTGGTTAAGAGCACTGACTGCTCTTGCAGAGGACCCAGGTTCAAATCCCAGTACCCACACAGCGGTTCACAGCTGACTATAACTCTTTTTCCAGTGTATCTGATGCCCTCTTCTCACCTCCAGAAGGACCAGGCACACATGTGGCAAGCAGACATACATGCAAGCAAAACATTTATACAATAAAAGCAAAGATATACATTTTTAAAATAAATTAACTTTATTTAACTTTATTTAATTATTTATTTTTGAAACAGGGTCTTGTTATGCCACCTTAGCTGACCTATAACTCACTACATAGACCAGGCTTTCCTCAAACTCTTTTTTTTTTTTAAAGATTTATTTATTTATTATGTACACAACATTCCTTCCATGTATGCTTGCATGCCAGAAGAGGGCACCAGATCTCATTATAGATGGCTGTGAGCCACCATGTGGTTGCTGGGAATTGAACTCAGGACCTCTGGAAGAACAGTCAGTGCTCTTAACCTCTGAGCCATCTCTCCAGCCCCTCCTCAAACTCTTAAATTCATAGTAATCCACCTGCCTCTGCCTCCTGACGGCTGAGATTGAAGGTATTCATCACAGCACCCAGCAAATGAACTAATTTTAGAAAGCCTTTTGATTTTTAAATGAATTACTTTCCCAAAGCCTTCCCTTTCTAAATCTGGATATATAAAAAAAAGAAAGGTTTATTTTAATTGCGTGGTTAAGATGGCCCACCTGCATCAGCGGGTGTCAGAGAAACAATGGGTGAATATTCCCCCGTGGAGATCTCCTGGTTGAGTGTCAACACAGACAATGCTCTCTAGAATTCTGTAGGAAAGTGACCCCTGGTAGGTTTCCGACTCACCATGGTCAAGGATGTACTTCACAATCTCCCCATTGCCAGTTTTAGCTGCGTAGTGAAGGAGTGAACAGTGGTCTGGTCCCTGAATTAACAAGCTGCCTCCATTCTTATAGCTTTCTATGAGCTGAAAGGAAGAGACACAGGGAGAGAGAGTCAGCAGAGTCTAGAGCAGGGATAAAAGCCCCGAGGTCACACAGAAGAGTCAGTTAGTAAACCACACATGTGTTTAGCCTCAGAGGACACAGAGAAAAGTCAAAGTGATGAAGTACCATCCCTTCATCACTCACATAGATGGTTGATGCTTCACATGGTTCCGGAAAGGGTCTGTGGCATCAAATAGCTCAAGGAAATAGAAAAGATTTAAAATTAGCTTTCTTCCCCTCTTCCGAGCCCCAGATTCTGAGAAGAAAACTAAAATTTCCTGAGATCCATCCAACATACGTTATAACAGGAAGAACCTGGCTCTGACCCTCAAGGCTCCTTTCTTTTATCTTTAGTTGTTTTTGACTTGTCATGAACACAAATACCAAATGCTTCATCTTCCTGCACATAGCACTCATACACACACACGTGCACATGAATGTACATGTACACACACCTGGAGAGACGGTTCATTTTCACCCCGATACCTCTTGTGGATCAAGCAGTACATACCCAACATGGCTAGAGATGATCATGGAATAAAAAGGACCAAAATGATAGTGTGAATGTCATTGTTTCTCTACGAGAACAGGAAGTGATAAAAGCTAAAAACATAGCCACTAGAGAGTAAGGGGGTGGGGTGGGGGACAAATGAAGTTGTAGACCTAGTTCATGAGTATAAAAGTGTCACCATTATCCAAACTGTAGAGTATTAGGACAGGAGTAGCCTTGGTGAAGCTTCTCATAGATTATTATATTATGGAGACAATGAAGAATCTACCAACAGAGCAGGTCTCAAGAAATACAAACACATGAGCTATAAGAATGTGACTCAGTCAGCAGCCTCGGAGGCCTCCAAATCTCATAGGAAGAACAGAAATGTTGGTTACAGAGAGACAGTATGAGGCCAGCAGAGGGACACCAAGAGAAGTAGAGTTTTAGAAAGGAGTCACGGAAAAGTATCTAGAAACTCGACTAAGAAGACTGGGTGCTCTGAGGTGCTAGAAGGACCAGAGCATGGAAAGCTGTAGCCCCAAACTTGAGGGCAAGAGAACAGGAAGAAACAGTATGCCGATCCAAAGGAGAATCTTGTTGTGTTCCGCTATAAACGCCTTGTGTACAGATGCACCCAGACCAAGAAAGGATTGGCTATCCTGAACCTGCCTTTTGGGAAGGTTGAACACTATGTCTAGAAGTCAGCCCATTAGCAATTGAATTTAGGGAGTACATATCCTCAGTGCCTGGGCGCTCCTGGAGTCTGCTCGCCCACCTCCTCCTGCTACCCCTGCTTCATACAGCGCCTGTTTAATACTTGATATGTATTGTGCATTCTACACACAAGAGGGAAGCAAAAAGAAAATTGAGAGATGAGAGATAAATATACATACAAAGAGAAAGGATTGAAAAAGAAAGTTCTCCATTTTCTGTATCTCATCTCATAGTAAATAAAGTATTGCTGAGTCACTCCTCAGATGTCTAGGGAATAATTATAACGTAGATTGTGCCAGGATAACCAGCTAGATCTAGTGATTTCTCGTATTTTAAGCAATTCTCTGTAAAATATTTTAGGATGTGTAATAATACATCCATAATCTGGGGAGTTTTTGCCTATAATGAAAGCATGTGGAAAGAGCTTCAGATTGCAAACTGGATTACGAGTGTTGTGCAAGGGTTGTGCTTGCTTCCCACAGAATTCAAGGTAAGTGAGTCCTTATAGGATTGTATGCTGTGTTGGCTAGCCCACCGAAGGGAAATGACTCTGAACTTCCAGGAATTCTATTTAGGGATGAGGTTTCTCTTCTGAGCAACAGTCCCCTGGAACATTACAGGAGGAAACAGTACAGGCAACATGTAGCCAGAATCATATTAGTGAGCCTGAAATTGACCTATATGTAGGCAACTCTCTCAGTTTGTTTTCTGCTAGTGATGTGCTGAAGATATAGAACAGGCATTCTTTGGTTCATTCAATGGGAATTATTAAAACAGAAAGGAAAGAGGAGAAAAAGGAAAGGAAAGGAAAGGAAAGGAAAGGAAAGGAAAGAAAAGGAAAGGAAAGGAAAGGAAAGGAAAGGAAAGGAAAGGAAAGGAAAGAGAAAAAAGAAGAGAAAAGGAAAAGGGGAAGATACTAGACAGAAAAAAGAGAAGAGGAAAAAGTTAGTAATTTTCAGGGCTGGAGAGATGGCTCAGAGGTTAAGAGCACTGGTTGCTCTTCCAAAGGTCCTGAGTTTAATTCCCAGCAGCCACATGGTGGCTCACAACCATCCAAGATGAGATCTGGTGCCCTCTTCTGGTCTGCAGGCATATAGAACACTGTATACATAATAAATAAATCTTAAGAAAAAGAATTACAGTTACAATACTTTTTTTAAAAAAAGTTAGTAATTCTCACCTTCCTTCCTTTTACAGCCTTTGGTTTTCTCAGCCTGTACTGTTCATGGGCTGAGGGGAAAGGTATATCCCCGCACTGTGGCGGTTTGAAAGAAAATGGCTCCCAAAGGAAGTGGCACTATTAGGAAGTTTGGCCTTGTAGGAAGAAATTGGTCCCTGTGGGGACCAACTTTGATGTCTCTTTTGCTCAAACTTCCCTCAGTGTGTCAGTCAGTCAACTTCCCGTGGCCTTCACGATGCAGCATTCTCATGGTTCCTGCCCCATGTCTGTCTGCTTGCCGCCATGTTCCCCACCATAATGACAAAGGACTGAACCTCTGACCTGTAAGCCACCACCCTAACTACATGTTTTACTTTATAAGAGCTGTCATGGTCATGGTATCTCTTCACAACAATAAAACCCTAACTAAAATACCTCTTAGAGGCAACCAGTACTATTACACAACACACCAGCAAGTTACTCAGGGACTCAGGGGTAGTCATGAGACCCCAGCACAAATAACCCAAGAACAGTTAGATCGTTTAGAATACTCACAGAAAACATTCTGGCAAATATTTTAAATAGCTACTTTTTTTTTTTAAAAAAAAAAGGCAGATTAATACTGCATAGCAAGACTAAGCCAGTTAACATTTTAGGTACTTTTCAATGCAACATGAACAGTATGGGCAGCCTTATCATAGGATTACACCCAGTCCTCTGACAAACCAAGAAAGAAATAACACAGCTACTCTGTTGCACAGAGAAAGCAATCAAGGCACTGAGAAAATGTGCTAAAAGGTATAAAGCTGCACATAGAGTGAATGACAGAGGCAAGATCTGAAATCGGGCGATCTAACTTCAGAACTGACACTTGCTTTCAAGAAGATGGTGACCATTTCCTTCCTTGTGAACTAAAGTCCACAGAAAAAACAAGCACAAGTTGAAACACCCCAAATGGACGAGACTCTCTTTTTTCAGTTGGCTGTGACTTCTAAAGTAGACTACTATATCAACAGGTACCAGCTCTAAGCTGGTGCATGCATTTCTGGGTATCACTCAGGTCATTCTTATATATGTATTCATTCACAAACACATCTAACAGAAAAAGAAGCCTTCAAAGGTTCGTTTTAGAGAGCAGGGATTCTAGGTACCCTGAGCATTGCATCCTGGGAATACAGTCCTTTTGGTCTTTAACTAACCAAGGCGAGTCCAGGCAATTTTACCACACTCCCTTGATGTTAGGAGCTGCGGAACATGGTGAGGGCTCCTCTCATTCTCTCAGTTCATTTCTCAGAAGAGCATCTTTTCTCCTTCTACTCAGCCAGTGCAGGCAGGGCGATCGTGAAAATCTGGTTTTGGTAGGAGGATAGCTTACCTTCATAAGGTCACCGGTTATTACTGCCTGCAAAATTGCTGTGAAAGACAAAAGAGAGATGTCTCATTAGTAGAAGACCCTCTCAATGGGAAGTTGCAGATGAAATGGTTTCATATTTAGGAGACGTAATCTATTTTGGGGACAGGAACCAGGGATTCTTTGTTACACAGATAAAATTCCCGTCTTCAAGTCTTTTTCTACCCTAGCACCAATCACAGACACGACTACAGTACTTTCTTGACCCCGCCCCATCCTGATACCAAAAAGACAATGTGAAATTTGGAGTCTTGTTAGATTAAAATCTTGGCTCTGACCTTAAAAGGCGCGGAACACTGGATAAAACATTTAGATTCATGAGCCTCAGTTTTCACAACCGCCAAAGAGACAGTCTAGGCTTTCTGGGCTAGCTGAAAGAGTTAATCGCTCTGGGTGCTCTGTTCTGTCCTTCTGCTCATTCTCTAGAGATCCAGGATATCTCCAGCCCTTTCAGTTGGGAATCCATCTTACTCCATGGAGAAGAGATCAAGAGGATTAGAGACACAGAATGCAATCACCTTTCACTTGTGTTCTGGGGAGAATAATCACATTTGACCTTAAATTCAGAGGTGGTCGTGATGAGAAGAAGCCTAAAGGTCTTTTGTAACCTAACTTATTTGTAAGACACTTGCAGCTTTAGAAAGAAAAATTAAAATTTCTAATGGTGTATACATGTAGGGTATAGAAAATAAATAAGGAAATTGTGTTAATAAAACGAAAGCAGTACCTGCACATCTAATGACAATCGTGCTTCCTAAAGGGAGCTACCTGCATTGCTATAGAATGGATGCCTCCAGAAAAGGAAATGTATCAGTTTGGAAACTATTCAAAGAATGGACGCAGCCTGTCAAGTCACAGTGTTTTAGAGGACAAAAATAATCTAAGCTTATTTTACATTTACATTGTTCCATTTTTGTTCTTATTTAATTAATGTCACAACACGATGAAATTAAAGTCTAGTAGCATGTATCAAGAAACAAGGAGTAGAGTGCTGGCTCCGTAGCTCACTCATTACTCAAATGTTTGCTGGGCAAGCATGCATGAAGGCCTGAGTTTGATTCCCCAAGATCCACATAAAAAAAGATGGACATGGTGATTCTAGTGCAAGAGAGGGAAGACGATCAACTTTCTGGATCTTGTTGACCAGCAAGCCCAGCCTACTATGCAAGCTTCAGGTCCCAGTGAAATATCCTGCCTCAAAAACTAGGTGGATGGTTCCTGAAGAACCAGACCTGGTTTATCTCTGAATGCAAACAACACATGTATACACACCACCACCACCATAGAGAGAGAGAGAGCATCCTGGCTGCCACTTGACTCTCTAGTGAACATTTAAAAGTCCTGAGTAAGCAAAGGCGCTCAGCGCTACAAAGCAGAAGCTTTGAAAACCTACAGAGAAGAGGACATGGAAGAAAGGAAGAGGCAAGAAGGAGGAGGGGAGATGGTGTAGAACTGGAAGGACTAAGAGAAGGTATATAAGCAATGCATACTTAGCCTTGAGCCACCTGTCAACCCAGTCTCCCTTCACACAACACAGAGGCTCGTCCGTTTGTCCTTGAGCTGAATGAAAGGAAAGCAATGGGAAAACTCAGGGGGCTACATAGCCATACAAAAGGACATGACCGTGCAAAGGGACTAGTGGAAGGGGGAGACTGGAAGGTGGGAGGAAGAGGCAGAGGTGAGAGGAATGAGACTACATTGTCTAATGCATGAAATTATCAGACAGCTATTTCATAAAAAACAGAAGCAAGAAGTGGAGAGATGCTGAAACAACGGAAAGGGAATGGATATGTCTAAAGAACCCATGGAAATATTGTGGCTCAGTCTTTTATAAATAAGGATCCTGATATCGGCTGGGACTGAAGTGGCACTTGAGGCCCAGAACCTATCACGGTCTTGTAATGCATGCTCCTCCATCCAGGCCTCTGTCCACGGCTGCATTGAACTCATCCTGGGTGGAGCTCTACTAGGCCCCATGGCTTCCACAGAAGGTGGCAGAAAGCACTTGCTAAGTTTGTAATGCTGTGGAAACAGTGATAGACTAAGGCATAATTCTGTATGATTTGCTGAACATGAACATTTTAAGACATTTTTTTTCTCCTTGGCAAAGAAGGCTGATAGTTGTGATGGTTACCTCTATAGCAAGGGTTGAAGTTTTTTTAAAAGCTTTATAAATAGATAGAAGGGGTAGTTTTCAGTATGTCTGTGATTTCACATAAACACATACACACACATACACACACACACAGAGCGAGAGAGAGAGAGAGAGAGAGAGAGAGAGAGAGAGAGAGAGAGAGAGAGAATTCAGAAGGAAACTTCTACTAAGGGTAAACTTGGCCTTCGAAGTTGAACATGTGACATTCTGCTAACCCAGCATATTGCAGAATTAGGACAGAGGTGGGTGTTTTCCTTCAGGACAGAAACCCTATAACAGATCACAAGAAAGGGGAGGTTGAGAAAAACTATCTGCAACTTTAGCTTGAAGGAGCAAGTAAATTTGGATTTCCGTACTGAAGAATGCTCCCTTGGCTGCAGTAGACCGCTCTGACTGTGAAGTGAACCTTTAGACAGGCTTGTAACCCATGCTCAAGGTCAAACAGCAGCCCAGCTTTTGTTTCCAAGACCATATGGAACTTCTCTCTCAGAATATAAGTGATCACAAAAAGGAGAGAGAAAACTGTGTGAAATCAAACACGACACGTGTACACAATAAACCAAGACAACAGAGGAATCTCTAGGGCAATCAATCAAAAGGAGAGGGCAGCTAAGACCTGTGACTAGCAGTGTAGCTAAAGAAGATTTTGTGGATGATGGAAAATTTAAACCGACTATGCCTGATAAGTAAAACTATTTGACAAAGAAGATTTGGAAAGGCCTTATAAAGATGAGGGAAGAGTCTGAACAAAAACATGGAACTTGAAAACACAGTGCATGAGGGAAGCTGTAAAGAGGCAGCCACACTTCGCGTGTACTGTAGCTTCCCGGCCACTGGAGTGAGTGCCTGTATGCCAGGATTAGATTCTTGGATTGGCACTTCTTACCATCTTGCAGGTGGTAAGAAGCAACTGAAGAGTTAAAATCAAACCACAGGAGCATCCAAATGTCTTCCAGCAGGCCAGCCTGCTGCTCCCTTTCTGAAATCAGAATCATGACTTGCTCTTAGGTCCTTTACCTCCAATCTTCTAAATAAGGAATCTTTCAACTCTACCATATACTATTCATGGGCAATGCTATTTATTTCTGCGAATCTCCAACAGCCTCTCTGTTTGATATCCCAATCAATGAGTAGAAGATTGTAAAACAGAATCCTAACTATAAATATTTTCCATTGTGTTGGACACAGAAAATATGGGTACTTATTTTTATGCCAAGCAACACACCCAAGAGTAGATATTATGCAAACATTATTAGAAACAAGGCTCTTTTCTCTCCCCTGATTAATGTCCTTCCTTATGAACACTGTTGTTTAAGATCTCTTCTGCATAAAAAGAGCCTGAGTCCATTAATATTCAACTCCAGGAAATAACCTTGTGAAAGATCAGGCCTAAAAACAAAATAATGAGCTGTTATGATTACAACATTATTCTTTTTTTTCTTGAACTCTGAGTTTCTCTTTGGTTTTCATATAGATCCTTCATAATAAAAATGAATGCTTCAAATTTCCAGAAGAAATGGAACTTCAATTTTTAATATATCACAAAGGTTACTGAACAAATGACTAAGTTTCTTGGAAAAAAATAAATTGTATAAACTTAAATAGTGAGATGGGGAAGGAGTGGAAAGTATATTTAGAGATGATAAGTTGAATCCATCTATATGAAAAGGCTTATTTCCCTCACTATACTAGGCCTTCAAATAAATGGCTGCCCATGCTCATCCTAAGATAGAGCAAAAGGCTGCCTAGAGGGAATTTGTCTTTCTCACACACCATTCTCTGTGGACCTGGATGCTTAAAAGCTTAGATACACTGAGACATCCTCCATAGAAGAAACATATGACCTCTCCTACAGAGAACCCCCAAAGAGAAGATGATGCCTACAATTTGCAAGTTTTATCCCTCCAAAATTCATTTGATAGCCTCATCAACATTGTATAGGTGTATAGGAGGTGGTGAGTTCTCCAGCGAAGGATTAGGTTATGAACCTCTGCCTTTGTAAAAGACATTGATGCCTTATAAAAAGGGAGGTCAATGAGCTGCCCATCTTCTCTGTCATGGGCAGAGAAGAGAGCACACCTCTGTGTTGCTCTAGTGTGTCAGGATGCAGGAAGCAGTCACCCCCTTGAATAGAGAGGGAACCTTTACTAGATAGAAAATCTTCTGCACCTAGATCCTAGACTTCCCAAACTGTAGATCACCAGAAAGAATACTGTAATCTTAACAGCTCCTTATTGATGTCACCTGTAGTATTTTGTTAGAAAAGCAGTAGCCAATTTAATATCCTAATGTTCCCCTCATGCCAGGCCTTGTTTAAGAGTTCGAGGGTGTAGCAGTGTACAAAAACAAAATTTATTTTCTCCTGGAATTAATGTTGAATCCAAAAGGACAAACACAATCTGACTTTATACAGGAAAGCATAAACTTTAAATATGTTATGATTCAGGTAGCTCAGGTGTTAGTCTTATCTCTAGCTAGCTATAGTTCTGGTCAAATCAGCTTACCAAGGTTCAGTTCTCTCATGGAAAAATGAAAATTACAAACAGAATATTCTGATGCTGTGTTTTGCAAATTGCCATGGCTAGTCTGTCATGTAATCTTGTTATACACTAGAATCACGTGAGGAAAGTCTCAGCTGAGAAATTATCTTGGCAAATTTGCCCTGTGGATATGTCAGGAAGGTACTGGCTTGACTATTTATTAACTGACCCCACTCGCTGTGGTGGCACCATTTCATTAGCAGGACCTTACATTACATAAAAGTTGTGGAAGCTAGCTGAGCACATGCAGACAAGCAGCAAGAAGGCAGCACGGATGAACCCTGTCTCTGTGTTCTTGACTGTGGACATGGTGTGCCCAGATGTCTGAAACACTAAATATGGGTGTCCTGCAATGATGGAACTTCAAACCAAAGAAAGCCCCTCTTTCCTCCCCTATGTTGCTTTTGGCCAAAGTGTTTAACCCTAGCTACAGAATGAAACTTGAACAGAAATAAATGCGAGAAAAAAAGAATCTACAGAATGCAGAGGCATACTCATGTTTTCAATCCGGCCACAGAGAAAAGCATTTTCGATAAAGGAAAATTATAACCCAAGAATTTGGTGTATGGTTTCTTCTGAAGAAAAAGTTTAAGTTGTTTTTCTTGACTTTCCAACAAGAATAGTTAGGAATAAAAGGTTCAAATAATGTGGAAAAGGCACACATAAAATATGCTTGTAATTCTTTTTTATTTTTATTTTAATTATGCATATATGTGTATTGGCATGTACACACGAATGAAGTATCAACAGAAGAAGGCATCAGATCCCCCAGAATTAGAATTATAGGTGAATATGAGTCACTCAATATAGGTACAGGGAACCCAAAATGGCTGTTTTGGAAGAGCAGCCAGTACTCTCAACCTCTTAGTCATCTCTCTGTCCCTGATGTAATGCTTAACAAATCAAATACAGGGACTGCATATTATATATAAAATGTAAGCGAATGCAAATAGAGTTAATCCCACACTAGTTCAGAACTGAGTATAATAAAGGGTTCTTCACCTCACAGAAGAGAAATTGGAAAGTACACTTGAATGCATTGGCACAGGAGACCACTTCCTAAATATGATCCCAGCAGCACAGATACTGAGAGAAACAACTAATAAATGGGACCTCTTGAAACTGAAAAGCTTCTGTAAAGCAAAGGACGTGGTCAACAAGACAAAACGAGAGCCTACAGAATGGGAAAAGATCTTCACTAATCCCACATCAGACAGAGGTCTGATCTCCAAAATAAACAAAGAACTCAACAAATTGGTCATCAAAACAACAAATAATCCAATAAAAAATGGAGTACAGACCTACACAGAAAACTCTCAACAGAGGAATCTAAAATGGCTGAAAGACATTTAAGGAAATGCTCAACATCCTTAGTCATCAGAGAAATGTGAATCAAAACAACTCTGAGATTCCATCTCACACCTATAAGAACGGCCAAGATCAAAAACACTGATGACAACTTATGCTGGAGAGGATATGAGGTAAAGGGAACACTCCTGCATTGCTGGTGGGAATGCAAACTGGTACAACCCCTGTGGATGTCAGTGTGGTGATTTCTCAGAAAATTAGGAAACAACCTTCCTCAAGAAAAAGTAATACCACTTTTGGGTATACATCCAAAGAATGCGCAATTGTGCCAGAAGGACATGTTATCAATTATATTCATAGCAGCATTGTTAGTCATAGCCAGAAACCAGAAACAACCTAAATGCCCCTTGACCAAAGAATGAATAAGGAAAACATGATACATTTGCATAATGGAGTACTATACAGCAGAAAAAAATAATGACATCTTGAATTTTGCAGGCAAATGGATAGAGCTAGAAAACATCATTTTGAGTGAGGTAACCTAGACTCAGGAAGACAATTATCACATGTACTCACTCATAAGTGCTTTTTAAACATAAAGCAAAGAAAACCAGCCCACAAATCACAATCCCAGAAAACCTAGGCAACAACGAGGACCCTAAGAGAGACATACATAGATTTAATCTACATGGGTAGTAGAAAAAGACAAGCTATCCTGAGTAAATTGGTAGCATGGGGACTTTGGGAGAGGGTTGAAGGGGAAGGAACAGGCTGGGAAGTGAGCACAGAAAAATATAGAGCTCAATAAAAATCAATAAAAAAAGGATTTTTTTATTTAAGAGGTAGACTCACAGATTACAGTCTTTGCATGAGTGGAGAATAGGAACTGAATCCAGCAGTCAAGAGAAAGAGTGTGTGAAGACACACATTTTTGGTACCCAAGGCCACACCCAATCTGGTTCAGCATCTCAAAGGTCACTGGCTGAAGGAGGTTCCCCAGCACCTCTCCCCTTTGTCTAAATAAAAGAGCTCCAAACCCAATATAAAACTATATACAATAAGAACAGATATCAAGTATAAAAATTAGAATTATAACCAACATAAAAAATATTAAGCAAGAAACATATGATATGCTAAATGTTTAATAATTATTTTATTCTAAGGAGTCTAAGTCTTGCATTAGAAATGACTTGGCTAAGTCATGAGAGGAAAGTAACTACAATTATTTAACCCCATAGATGACCTGAGAAGGGAGATAATATTAGTTGAGTAGACAGGAAGTGCAATAAAGCAACTTCCAAAATGTGCAACAACTGGCAGACAACTGGCTATCTGGGCAACCACCCAAATTTTCATTTGCAATGTTGGAGCAACCAACTTTGACTAAGGTCTAGAGTAACTGACAGACCATTTTCAAAGGTAGGAAAACTTTTAAAACCGTCTTACCCTGTCTTGGCAAGGTTTGGCAGTCCCCCCCCTTTTTTTGTAGCCTGCTTGTCCAGTCTGGACACCATGCATTTGGTCAGTGGTCAAGGCATGGAAAGTTCCTTGCCCAAAGGCCAGTTTTGCCAAGAAGAAAACGAGCTCCAAGTGGAATGTCTTCAGTGCTCAACAGTCTTTTGGGAATAGATCAGTGCTGCCAGGAGATTTGTGACTCATGTCAACAGAACCCTAAGTTATTTAAATGCCATATTTTCCAAGTATATATATATTTTGAAGTGGTTGATGATTACCAATCTATACAGAATACAATCTCTATGTATCTAAAAAACCTGATTAGTCTAACTATAGTATGACAAACATGGATGACTATTGACCTATAATATTTAATACCTGTAAAACTTAAAGACTAAGACTTTATATTAGAATATCAAACAGTCTTTAAACGACTGTGCAGTAAAGGAAGATAATGACCTCAAAATGTAAACAGTATATAAGTATCTTGATTAGAGAGAGAAAAATGTATAGTGTAATATGATAAATATATTCTAAAATTGTATCAATATATGACATGTCTTAAGCAGAGGTAGAAGCATGCATGTATACAATATGACTTTACATAGGTGTACAAATATTGTAAACAGAAATAGAAGCATATTCAATATAATAAATATAATTTGAATTTTTATTAATATATAAGAATTTATACCAATGTAAATTGTCTATAAATAATAGCCCACAAGTATTTACTCTATTACTCACTGTTATTATTAGTGAAAGCTCACACTAATCTGCCCAAATTCCCAAATATTGTTTATGAATGCTTTTTTCATTTAAAGAAAAATATAATATGAGATAAATACTTTATAATGATTTAGATCTTGGTCTATTGATACAAATTTAAGGTCAATTTTGTTATATGTATTTCTGTTCTTGATTAAGGTATTGTATTTGTACAACTACCCATCTAAAAATGTAATGTATAATTAAAAGTACAGATTAATAGATAGTCATCTATAATAGTCAAGCTTGTAGCCATGTTAGTTAGGATTTCTAGATGTACAGAGTTATATTTCAGTTGGACAGTTATTCCTCAAACCTTTCAAAGACTAACAAAATATGACATTTAAAATTTTTAAAAACTTAAGATTTTTCATGATGAGACTCATCTGCTCTTGGAAGCACTAATCTACTTCAAGAGAATGATGGGCATCAAAGAGGTTCCTTATGGAGTTGGTTAGTCATTTGGGCAAGAAACTGCTCTTGCCTTTACTGCTTGGTGGTATGCTGTATAAACTGGACATACAGGATCCATAAAAAAAATGACTGCTAAAGTTGCCTAAAAAAGGTGAGACAGTCCTTTCAGTGTTCCTGCTTCATGAGAGAACTGACAAACATTTTACAGAACACAAAAAAAGCAACTAATAAACTTTGCCAGTACAAGGCAGAAGAGATCTTCAAGTTTCCTGCTTCACGAAAAAGTCTGCCAGATACTATGGGCCTGTAGGCTGAAGATGGATGCTGCAGTGATACAAAAGAACTTTGAGTGATTGTCCAGGCAGTGGGCTGTCTCTGTCAATTTTAGAGTTTTAAAAGTTGCTTACAATGCACTTCTGCTAACTTAGATAATATTATATCCTTCTGGGGTCTTTGATGGAGTTAAAAATAGGTAGTTATAGTTTTCCTTAGTTATAATAAAAGATAAAGTATATATAAATATTGTTAACTATATAATTATATATATATATATATATATACATATAATGATAATCTTCAGCTGGGGGTCATGAACCATTTTTCTCCTGAAGTTCTGGTTTACCCATAACCAAAGAAGGAAAAGTCAAGTTCACTGGGCAGAGCCACACTGCCAGGTGAGCGCACGGAAGACGGTGATGCTTGATAACTTTTTTATTATATGCAATTTTACTACATTAAAGTTAAAACCTTTCTTTTTATTTGGATAGAAAAAGGGAAATAGTACGGGAAGTTCTTCTGCAAATATGTTGCTTTTATTGGTTAATGAATAAAGACACTGCTTGGGTTTGTGGCACGGCCGAATAGAGCTAGGCAGGAAAACTAAACAGAATGCTGGGAGAAAGTAGGCAGAGTCAGAGACAGGTCAGGTAGCTATGGAAAGAGAAAGCCAGAACCTTACTGGTAAACCACAAACTACAAAATAATAGGAATGGATTAATTTAAGATGTAAGAGCTGGCTAAAAATATACTTAAGCTATTGGCCAAGCACTTCTGTATGATTATTTTGGGACTGGGCAGCCAGAAAACAAATGAGCAGCCTCCACCTACAATGAAACAAAATCAAAACTCTCCACACGAGAATATTTTTAAAAGACTAATATGTAAACCCTAATTATTGTTCAGTCTTAAAAGTAACATATAACTACCTGGCTCATTATCATATCCTCATGACAACAACCATTCAAATGCTTAAAAGTATTGTAGAAAAAAAAGGTATTATAGGAAAAAGTATGAACAAAGGACAATGTGTGGGAATCTCAAAGATAAGTTAGTTGATTCACTGAAATTCATAACCACAGATTTGGAAAGCTATGCATAGTTTTAAATCAACATTTCCTTGTCTGGAGCAAGAACCACAACCCCTAGTTCTTACATTCTACATCTGCCTGTCTCTGTCCACAATATAACTCTTATAACTCTTATTTCACAGGATGTAAAACAAAGGGCTTAGGATGTGAACTGTCATTTCCTGTGTCTCACAGATAGCAAAAGATCAAAGATACAGATAAGTTTCATTTTTATTATTTTCTGCCCCTCTCTCTCCTGAGGTCAACTGCTTTTCACCATAATAATCTGGTCGGTTTGGGTTCTACTTAGATCATGATGTCCCTAAATTAAAACAAAAGACGTATTAAACAGTAGAGTCAATAGGTAGTTCTAAGTCCAACCTTTTTTTTTTTTTGTATAAATGCAAAGACTGGATGATGGACAGACCCAAGGCAAATGTGAGGTACAGAGTTTGTTCAATTTGGCGAGAACTGAAATTTTCAGACACTCCCTGGTGTCTCTAGAGATTTCTCCACAGAGCTTTTCCTATGTTTACTTGATCAGAAATACGCTGTCCAGTTTTTCTGTTTGTGAGCAGATAGTCATAAAACATGAGCAACAAACTGTGAAAGCTTAGCTTGTGAAGATGGAATTTAATTTAAGAGTCAAACACAGCAAAGGTAATCTAACACATGCTTAATGGTACGGACAGCCACTGTGAATTATGCTAATTAGGCATAAATGGGAAGCAGCTCAGGAAAATGATTGCAATTAATATTATTTTACATAGACACACTGAACAAGTCCAAGATGGGGATGAGGAAAAGGAGAAATCAGATATTTCTAAAGACCTCTGCATTTTAATCTGGGCCTAAGGGAATGTCTGGCAATCAGAACAGGCTAGCAGACAAGTAGGTTTTTATAGTGAGAGCTAAAGTACAGAAGTTGCATTGAGAAAAGCAGATCTATTGAAACGGATTCCCGGCTTCTCTTATACTAACACGCAAGTCTGTAACAGCTATCACTGCACTGCAGGCCCTCTCAGAACATGGTGGTTTAAAACACAACTGTTTCTTTCGTTCAAATCCATGTGCCGTGCTATGGACAGAGGTTTCCAGGGCAAGTTTGCCTCGGCTCCACTGGACACTGAGCTGTCCCCTGTCTGTGTGACCACGCCCAGGGCTGTGACGTGGAGCTGACTTTATTGGAATCTGTGGTTGATCTCATTTGTCTTTACATAGGCTGTTGCACCTTCCTTAGGAAATGGTGACTGGTTCCAAAAGCCACTGTGGCGTGGATCCCAGACAAGGCTGATAATCTTCAGTTGGGGGCCATGAACCATTTTTCTCCTGAAGTTCTGGTTTACCCATAACCAAAGAAGGAAAAGTCAAGTTCACTGGGCAGAGCCACACTGCCAGGTGAGCGCACGGAAGACGGTGATGCTGATGACTTTGATCATCCCAAGCTTTCCCTTCACAGATCGGGATTGGGATATGCTTGGAGTCGGAGTGCTGATTTGGACTTGTGGTTAGTACTGAGAAATGACTCTGGCCCACAGAGTTGCCTGTGTCACTTGTGGGAACACAGTATGCATCTAATGTCATGTTTTTTATCATGTGTGCTTTGGCAGAAATAAAATTTAAAAGGCCGAGAAATGCATATTTGATAGTCATATGTTCTGGAGAGTAAAAGAAAGGCAATAATGAACAGATTCACTTTCCAAAAGTCATACTACAGCACCTTTCTCCCGACACATACGTCTTGCCATGTGGTTCTGACACTCTTCCTGGTGAGATCTGCAGGTTGTGCCGCTTGTCTCTTGAACACAAGCGAACAAGAATTTCAGTAAGAATGGTTCAGGATCGCCAAGGTATGGGAAGCTTCCTTCCATGGGTTCCCCACCACGATGGCTTTTGGAACCAGTCACCATTTCCCAAGGAAGCTGCAACAGCCTATGTAAAGACAAATGAGATCAACCACAGGTTCCAATAAAGTCAACTCCACGTCACAGCCCCGTGCGTGGTCACACAGACAGGGGACAGCTCAGTGTCCAGTGGAGCCGAGGCAAACTTGCCCTGGAAACCTCTGTCCATAGCACGGCACATGGATTTGAATGAAAGAAACAGTTGTGTTTTAAACCACCATGTTCTGAGAGGGCCTGCAGTGCAGTGAGAGCTGATACAGACCTGGGTGTTAGTGTAAGAGAAGCCGGGAATCTGTTTCAATAGATCTGCTTTTCTCTATGCAACTCCTGTACTTTAGCTCTCATTATAAAAACCTACTTGTCTGCTAGCCTGTTCTGATTGCCAGACATTCCCTTAGGCCCAGATTAAAATGCAGAGGTCTTTAGAAATATCTGATTTCTCCTTTTCCTCACCCCATCTTGGACTTGTTCCGTGTGTCTATGTAAAATAATATTAATTGCAATCATTTTCCTGAGCTGCTTCCCATTTATGCCTAATTAGCATAATTCACAGTGGCTGTCCATACCATTAAGCATGTGTCAGATGACCTTGCTGTGTTTGACTATTATACTAAATTCCATCTTCCCAAGCTAGTTTGTATTATGACTGTCTGCTCACAAACAGGAAAATTGGACAGCGTGTTTCTGACCAAGTAAATCTAGGAAAAGCTATGTGGAGAAATCTCTCTAGAGAAGCAGACTTTGGGGGAGCTGAGCATACAAACTTCTCATTGGCCAAACAGGATGCCACACTGATTAAGGGAACAGGGTGAAATATACTTGTGATCCAATTGAATCAAGTTTGATCTCAGCATTTGTCTTGAATTTGTCAATCATTCAGTGTTTTCGTTGACACAAAAGGAACTACTCTCTAAAACTGTATATTAATGTTTCTTAATTTTATATTTTGTAATTTCAAGATAGGTTAGAATACTTGTTGGCTGAATTAAAAATTCAGTTTAGGGTATGTTCTGGCCCTAGTGCCTCCTTAATCACCAGTGTGAGATAGGTCTTCTCTGATTTCCCCCTTCTCCAACAAAATTTCCATTCATTATAGTATAGTTCAGTGGTTCTCAACCTCCCTAATGTTGTGTCCCTTTAAATATCGTTCCTCATGTTGTGGTGGCCCACAACCATAAGATTATTTTTTATTGCTACTTCATAACTGTAATTTTGCTGTTATGAATCATAATGTAAATATCTTTATTTTCCGATGGTTTTAGGTACCCCCGTGAGAGGGTCATTCAGCTCCTAAAAGGCCTTGACCCACAGGTTGACAATCACTGGTTCGGTCCTTGTGCTGTGCTACCAGTGTGTACTCCAGCTGAAGAAACACTCTGAAAGATGTAGAGCACACATTTCACATCGCTCATCATCACCCACATTGTAGGAACTAAACATTAGCAGCATCTAATACTTCAGTGGTCTCATATCCAAGGCATGGCCTGTTCCATATCTACTTCAGAGTGTATAAGCATTTATGGGAGACAGAGACAGGCTTCGTTTCCTTCTAATGATACAGCTAATCCTCAAATTCAATTAGCTCTTAGTAATTGCATGCAGGAGTGTATATGGGTTCTTCCCATCTGCTGCAGCAATCCTTTTGAAGCTCCTATGAAAGTGGAAGAGGTTTTCTGTTTGGGCAGAAATAGAAATGCAAACATCTAGTGTTCCCTCCAGCAGAAAAACACTCTACCTTGCAGCCAGGGGACCAGAATGCGCCCTCTCCGGAAACCCATTCACTCCTTGAATTCACCACTGGAATTGGCTGCAAATAGTGCAGCGACCAGATGTTTCCTAGCAGCGTCTCATTTGGAGTTTTGTTGTTGTGAAAGTGTTAGTTGTTTCGTGTGTTTAAATTCCAGCACTGCAGTTAAACCAAAGGTGCACAGAACGTGCTTTGATAGCCCCTTACTGCAACGATGCTATAGCTTTCTCGAAATACTTCATGGTATGGGCAATTAATAAAGTACTGAGTATATATGGGGTTGATCCCATAGCCAAAGGTCCCCTTGGTTATCACTTCTCTTGGCTTTTCACTAGGGACAGTGGAGGATGTTACAGGGAATAAAAGAGAGGCCACCCAGGCTGGGAATTTAATGAAGCCTTAGTGTCCACGCTTAGCATGTGCAAGGCCCTGGGTTTGATCTCCAGTACCACAAAGGAAAAGGGAAAAGAAAGAGGGAGGGAGAGAGGCAGGGAGCCTCCTCCATGGGCATCTGTTTTTAACCAGCAAATCAATTTCCAAGTCCTAGAGATTTTCTACATCCCTTTAAAAATTTAATTGTGCTCCTTTTTTTTTTTTGGTGTACCCAAAGATTTCAAGACAGAAATATCTATATTAGGAATCAAACCAGAACACTCTATGAAGTCATGATGCATGCTACTTTGTTAGAACATGGGTAATAAGCCTTGGGTCCCGATTAACTTCAAAGTCACAGGTTAAATATTTTGCTTTAAGTGTTTAATTCCACAAAATCTCCAAAGGTTAAGGGGCCAATGGAGCGCAGACCCTTTATCCACTCATCCTGTGTTAGCCCCAGACAGCTGTGTAAAATGTCACAGCAATCGCAAGAGGGATCAACAAACAGGGTTTTTGAAAATACTGGCCAACCTCTACAACTTAACTTGTGAACTGGAAGCTTTCTCTAGGGATAAGTTGAAGGCATCATGCTTAGGTGCGATGGTCACTACATTTTTTTCTACGGTGCCACCATCTGATGTAATGCCCAACTACCCCTCAACTAGAGGAGAACATCTACTCCTGGCATCAATATCACAGAGTCCCATTAATTTTAAGCTTGCACAAACAGGGAAGGGCTTCTTTTTTTGTTTGTTCGTTTGTTTTGGTTTTTTTTTGTATTTTTAAAGGGCTTAACCTGATTATAATACCTGAAGAAACTCATGAACTCCAAGTAATTACAGCAGACAATAACACTCTTTTCTTTCTTAATATCTGAATGAAATAATGCACATTAGGATGCCAAGCATATTGGATACAATATGCAAAATAGAATACCAGTGTTCTCCAAAGTTCCTATACCCTCCCTTAATGTTGAGATTATAGGAGAAACTGATTCACAGTGTTTACTTTCTCTTCTCAGTCATTTGGATGGGAAAGCTAAAATCCTGTGAGTGAGGGTATTAAAACAAAGCCCTCTTCAGCGTCACTAATGAGAGGAAGGTGCCACCTAGCAGGGGAGGCCACCCTGGCCCACAGCACCTCTTGCCTCCCACAGAGCTGATAAGAAGCAGAACTGGGACTCGGCTTCATTCCTTCTCTCAGGCTGGCATGCCTTCTGTGATTGGCCTCCATGAGTTTGTTTGATCTATTTTGACAGCGCCCTTCAGGACCTCTAAAAGGAATTGGAGTTGAGAAAAGTACACACACAGGGCATTCAGAGCTAACTGCTGATGGAGTCCGAAAAGAATAGATGGTTTTTGGCTTTGACCATACAGCAACATGCAGGGGAAAGGAAATGGGACTTAAGGCCAGGATTCAAGTGAGAGTGTGTTCTAGAGTTCTGGAAGATTATAGGTTTATGGGTCAAATGGCTCTCAGGTTGTACACTAAGCGCCTTATTAGTCCCTAACACAACTGACCACTCTCTCTAAAATGAAATTAAAAAAAAAATAAAGTGCTAAAACCATCCCTTGCTGGAACCAAAAATGAAGCCAAGGAGGAGTAAAACCAGCAAAAGTTACTATTAGAAACAGGTGTTGGCAAAATGTATATAACAAAAATGTGTGAATTTCAAAAACCAGTAGTGTAAGGACAGAGGAGGTCATGTGTGCTTGCAATTGCTATAGAGAAACACATGCTTATCCCCAGGTAAGCACATGACAGTCACTGGAAGAGCAGAAAGACTTAGACTATCTGACCTGAGAAAAGTACAAATTAAAAATTGCTAACTCTCACTATACCTCATGACAAAGCAAAATCCACCAAGGAAGCAAGGGCAGTGGGACAAACCGTGAGCTCTGAGCATGCTCAGGAGAGAACTGTCAGCTAGATTTCAGAATAGCAGGAGTTCATCAATGGCGCGCACGAAGGGCTGGATTTTATAGCCCCGTCGTCATAAAGTGAAATAAAGACCCACAGGAATTCGAAGGTTCTTCAGAAAGAAACGACGAGGGAGAAAGGTAACCCCTAGATTCCCACACAGCCAAATGTGTCCACATTAGAGAAACAGTCAAACAATCGTGTAGAGCAGAGCTGCCTCCCAAGATGAAGAGGCTGCGAAGAAGGGAAAGTTTTCTCTAGTGGGAAAGATGGGAGAAAGAGAAGCTGGCACAGAAGCTTGGAGGAAGTGAATCACATGGAAAAGTGGGGGTTGAGGAAGAGTAGCATTGTGGGAGGCCCATCCTTCCTGAGGATGGGAGGGTAGAGTCCATGTGATGGGGGCGGGGGTAGGTACAGTGACTGGAGGGACGGGAGGGAAACAGCATAGTTGACGGGGACACTGTTGGTTTAGATTCTTTGTACGTGTTGAGACAACAGCTCTCTTAATTTTGGGCTCAACTGTCCAAACAGTTCCCTTCACTTGCTAGGGTGAGAGGTAGGAGAAATACCTGTCACCCAACGAGAAGTGAGCAGTCTATTAGAATACATATTATCCTTAAAAAAAAAAAAGCAAACAAGCTTTACTTGGTCTTGAGAAGGAATGGATATTGTTAACTTGCAGGGCGGAAGGACTGGTGGGGAATCGCCCTAGAGCATTTACACACTGACAGAGCTGGTCTGTCCCTCCGTGGTGACGCACTACAGTGGCATTGTGGCTTGCCATCATCAGCACAGGCATACCCCTGGCATTTGTATGCAGACATCCACACATGTAACTTAGGGGCCAGCACACAGGTGTCTGCACAACACTTCTGCCAATGTGTAGGCGTCATGTTGCTTTACCTTCATGTGTGTTACATGGCTGATAGTCTTCCCTGGCTCAGAGGCAAACACATACACAGAGCTGAAGGGGACTTTCTAGGCAGCCAGCGCAGCATGATCCATGGAGAAACCAAGAGCGAAGACAAATGCTTTGTTAAGGATGACTCAGCCCGTGAACAGCTCTTCCTTCTTTAGACCATGATAATTATCGCGGCCAGCCCTGCCTTCAAAGCTCAAGTGGCTAGCCATTACTTACAATGACAGAAGCCATCTTCTGCCTATTGGGTTGTCACCTGAAGGAAATTTCTAGTCCTGAGAAATCTGTAAAACAACAGGTTTTACTGATTAATTTTGAAAGTTCATATAAATAGCACATAGGGGTTATGCTTACAGATGAGTGTATTCCGATTTGGCTATTGAGCATTGATGGTCTCTCTTGTACTTTTTTATTTCTTTCTTTTAATATTTTCAGGCATTTTATTTGTTAGGCTTAGATTTAGAAGCCTCACCTTTGTTATCTAATCTAACACTCACTAATGCTGCCAGACATATGCATAATTATTATCCTCCCAGTTTCTAAGATGGAGTCATGGCCTTAAATGGGTTCAAGGTCACAGAGCTAATTAGAATAAAACCAGGGTTTATATCCAGGCTTACTAGAGAGCCTGGTTCCTCAGCAAAGCAATACTCGACCTCCATTATCTGGCTTCCCAGAGTGTCAAATACCACTACAGTATCATTAGAAGACGATACCTGGTCCTCCTAAACAGACATTTCCATGATTGGTCCAAGAAGTTAAAGATTTAGTAGCTTTCATATACCAAGTTTTTGATGCTTATGGAAACACAGAGAATCAAACTGCCTTTTGAAGTTAAAAAAGGGACATAACGATCCTAAGTATTTGATGCAGTGATGCTGACTGGCCAGGGGATGCTTTAGTATGCCAAAAAAAAAAAAAGACATCCTAAAATATACAACACCCAAACCAACCCAGAGGACTTGCGGGAGCATCATGGAAAACCATTGACGAAGTGTTTAGTGGATGTTATGATTCTGTTGCAGGCCTGGACGAATGAGTCTATCTCTAACTAAAACAGTTCAAGCCTAAATAGTTACAGTAGACCAGGCAGGTAAGAAAAACATAAACTGATTTAAAAAACAAACAGACAATGCTTCCAAGGCTGGATGTGGGGGCACGTACATACAATCCCAGCACTTAAGAGGTAAAAGCAAGATAATCAGGAGTAGAAGGTCCTCCTTAGCTATAGCAAGTCCTGGGATAGCCTGGGCTAGGTGGAACTCTCTATCAAAACAAAACGAATGCTTCCAAAGCACCAGGGCACGCTGGCTAGAGTAACATATCTATGAATGGCCTATTAGGAACTGACTGAAATAGTTGCACTTTCTAACATGTTGCAACTGATTATTGTTAAGCTTCAAAGCTGGGCAAATAGCTGAGGGTAACGTATCAAAGCGGACTTCAGCCTCCAGGTTCCCCCTGCATCCTTCAGTTCCTACCTGCACAGGGCCATCCTGGCTGGCAAACTCTGCCCCCTGCCATGACCTCTCCAGTCCAGGGGACTAGGCTACCCTTTCCTATATAACCCAACATTTTGGGTTATCCACTCTTTTTGTACCTTTGGGACTCCTGGCTGCTGCACCTGGATCCCCTCTCTCTCCTCTCCTCACCCCACTTTCCTCACATGGCACAGCTTGGTCTGGTCGTGTCCACTCTGGACTCTCCCAGATGCCCCTGCCTCTGACTATACTACTCTCCCACATGTCTATAGTAAACTTTCTTCCCCACCATCCCTAGGACCAGTCATGTCCTTTTCTTTCCTTTTTATCCCCCCCCACACACACTCAGTTATCATAATGATTCAGGAACCTTAGCCATTGCAAGAGGAATGAGTGAGTCAGCTTTAGGTAGAGCTGGAAATTTCACGGAGTATTAGGATTCCAATTACAAGGAAGAACAGAAACGGAACGACAGTGATTCTCACGCGACCACCACTGCCAGTGTGTCAACCCAGCACCACGGCTGTACTGGATATTAATAGGTCAAATCACACGTTTTCATACAATTAAAACCTTAAGCAGTTAGCTTCAATAGGTAACCACACTTTAATTCTCCATTTCTGGTCTCATAAATGAGTGGTCAGAATCCAAGGCTCAGAAGATCCATGCTTTCTTTAGAAAAGCCAGATTCACTTTTCTAGGGGAGTAGTGGACGCGACGGTAGCCACTGGCTGCCAGACACATCAATACATTTGATGGTCTTTGATTCTATCCTCCATGTAGACACAGTCCAGGAGGTTAGCTCTGCCCTTCCAAACTTTCCCTTTTCCTGCTTCTTTCTTATTTTCAGTATTTTCCAATCTGTCTTTCAGCTGTTCTTAGCTGCCAGGAGGCCATCTTCAGCCCTGCGGTGAGTCAGTCTCAGCAGAAAGAAGGCCCCTCCCACAGCACACTCAACAATCAGCCCTCACAGAGAGTCAGATAATTATCCCCAACAAAGCACTCCAAAGAACCCAAGAGGTTCAAAAGGATCATATGCTTACAATCAAGGGGAAGGAGAGGAGCACAGTGAGGTCAGAACACATACAAAATAACATTAGCCAGATTTGGGGAACCCTAGGGGGGGGGGTTTGTTTTGTTCCCTTGCTTTATTTTTAACCAGAAGTGGATAATCTATGTCCCAGGGATTCGGGAAAGAAGACTAATACGGGTGGGAGCGCTGTCATTTCTAGTTCCTCCTTTTCACACAGTCTTTGGGGGAGTGCCCATTGCAACGACTGCAAAAGGCTATCTTCTGAGTACATTAGTAACTGAATCTCTTTGGAAAAGGACCAGCGCTGACCTATCTTCTACCACAGGGAACAGCATTAATGAGGCTGCAATGGGACTCAAAGATGAGCCCTGGAAGTTTCTGTTTGCCAACACCACAGAGTGCGGCACATTTAACAGTAAGGCTTGAATAGAGGAATTCAGTTCCGTGCCAGGGCATTGCAGAGAACAGGGCAATGTCTCTATTCATTGGGCTGAGAGTCAATTAAGAGCAACACCGCTCAAGAGGAACTTATTTTTTTTTTAATGAATACATTTTTAAAAATCAGTAAGAGTAAGAAAGGAGGAAGCTTGTGCATTGAAACTGCCAGGGAAATTCATCTTTGTTTGTCCTTAGGCTCCTGGAGGTGGCTCCAACACACAAAGGAATTAATAAGTACAGAGGAGGGTGTAGAATAAAAGACAAAGAAGGTGGCCTGCCAGAGGAATGGTAGGAGGTGACGGAAGCTATATGGGTGAATGAGCCCAAGGGAGTTGGGATCCAGGGAGCGTCTGTAAGCAAGGGAATAGAAATTACTCATGAAAGCAACAGAAACTAAACTGGGATCAGCCCTAAATGCAAGGTCTAAAAAGTTTGAATCTAATTAGAAAACCAACGGGGGGTTAAAGGGTAAGAAACTGGATATGGGGGAAAAAATATCCTCTAGCAACTTGGCATTAGCTAGCCCAAAGTCATTGCAAGGCAACATACGGCGGAGGCCAATATTGCTGGCTTATTCCTAGCAGGCAATTAAAGGCTGCAGATGTTGCCATCTGTATCTCCACGCACCACATTTGACTAATAAGCAGCTCACGGGAAAGGGGAAGGCACCTTCCTTCCTCAGTTTATTCCACGCTTCTGGTCACAAGTCCCCTCTATTGCACCAGTTTCGGGAGGAAAAGCTACATGTCACCAGTTTTAAGGGTCACTGGCAGGAAACAGGGCTCCTGTTTCCCTAATTATGAAGTACGAGAATGGGCAAAGTGGATTTTCTTCCGTGTCAAGTACATTGAAGATGAGCGCGCCTTCATCTTTAAAGATCAGCTCCCACCAAACATGAACGTTGGCGCCCCAGGTTTGGAGACGGAATGGTGCCTGACAGGCAGTGGGCTCACATATAGTGTGCATAAATACATGAAGACAAAATATTCATGTACATAATATAAATAAGCCTTTTAAAAAGTAACAGACATATTGATCAATAAAACAAATGAGAAAATCTATTACAATATTGACATTTATTTCTTGTGAGTAACTAACAGTCATCTAATTAGACTTGAAATCTACTAAATATGAAGAAAGCCATGCCTGGTACTGTAAACCCAGCCAATTACCTGTGGCTGGTGAGATCATGAACCCTACAAGAAAACCTATGACTTGCTATGGTACCAAACCAGTATAAATTCCAAATGCATTCTTAATACTTAGCTCTCATTCTTCACCAAAGAAACTTCTCATTGCAACAGATGTAGACCGTTGCAAAACATCCACAACTAGTCAAAACGCAGAGAACAACTATCATGCCCAATTGATAGATCTATGACATGACCCCTACGGCTAAGGGAACATGGCAGAAAGAACAAAAGATTTGAAGAGCCAGAGGACTAAGCCCTCTGCTGCAATGTCTTCTGCATCCATAAAATCTCAACAATCCAGCTCCTAATAAAGACCCACAGAATGACAGCACTCACTGACAGGCCAACATGGATTGGGGGGGACTCTCAAAAAGCCCTACTTTTACATGAAGACCTACAGGCAACTGGCAGATGCTGAGAGAGAGAATCAGTCTTCTTCAAGGACAAAGATATCCACCACTGGATAGGTAAACTCACCCTAAACAGTCAGCTCTAAACACATAACAGTAAATAGACTCAGCAAGCTGTGTTCATATAATATATGTGCATGTGTACACATATACAATGTGTGTATTTATACACATGGAAACACACATACATAATAAAGAAAGAAAAGATTGTGAATTTGAGAGGGAGTGGAAGGGGAGAGGGAGGATTTGGGGATGGAGGAGGGATGAAAATGATGTAAATTTAGTATACATACATGGAATAGCCAACAAAATAATAAAGAAAAAAGATTTATGTTATAATGATAATTTCTCTGTGTTCAACTGAAAAGTATTCCACAATAACCAAGCCCTTTGATTATTATGATATATATAACCTTTTGCTCATATAATTTTATGTCATATTATCAACCCAATATTTACATTGGCTGATTTATAATTTTCTCTTTGAATTTTTCATAGATTTTACTTTAAAGTAGTATTTAAACCATATGTATGTGTGTAGTTTTGCTATATAAATTAGATAATCTTTATCTAATAAAAGTCATTCTACTTTTAAAAAGCAGGTAAGAACATGTAAATTGAAATAAAAAATAGAAAAGGGACAAGACAAGAAGAGAAAACAGGCTTTATAAACCAGTAAAGGAAGTAGACAATACATCAAATAGGTGTTCTACAGACCCCTCCCCCCATAGGCTGCCCATGCTCCAGTAGAAGGCCATGGACGTCCTGATAGCACTAAGTGGGCTCCCTGGGCTTTAAAATGAATATATGAATGTCCGAGAGAAATGTGGTGGTAGGGTTTTGGAGGAGTTGGAGAAGAGTGAGGTGGGTTGGATCAAAACACATATATGCTCATATGCATTCTCAAGCAATAAAAAACCAAGCAAAAGGGCATCTTTATTTCATATCAAACCACAAAATCAATAAAGGATGCAGCTATGATTTTTTTTAGCATGCAATAGGGATTTTAACTTTGTGTTATATAATTCTTTAAAACATGCCAAAGACATCAACTACAGGAAAATGCTAATAATTTGAAATATTTTAAATTAACGAACATCTGTCTATTGGATGAAACCCAAAGGAACTTCAAAATGTAACCCACAAGCTGAAGAAAATTTACAACAGAGAGAAGAAAAAATGTACTCATAATAGTCAAAACTATGTTTATGAAATCATTAAAATACAGACAAATCAAAGGGAGAGCAGTTGGGCCAATAGCAAAATGAAGCATTTCATAGACAAGCAAACACGAGAGGCCTATAACTATATGAAAAGATGCTCCACCAACATGTAAAACCTAAGCACAATATATAAGATACAAGGTCGCACTAACATCAGACTGGCAAATATTTTTCAATCCATTAATTTCAAACATCAACTGGGTGGATCAAAGGAAGCTCTTACCCGCTGAAGCTGAGAGTACACGCTTGAATGACCATTTTCTCCACTTACCTGAAAAGCTGAAGATGTGTACCACTTAGCCCCTAACTACGCCATTGCCATCAAGGGTTTTAAATGTTAGAGGAATTCTCACACAAGGACACCAGAAGAGTTGTGGAAAAGAACATCCATAGTGGTAGTATTTTCCAAAATCAAATTAAATACAATCATTTATCAATGGCAGATTATACTCATAAATTGCTATGTATTTGTACAGTAGAACACTAAACCACATGACAAATAAACAAGATAAATATGACACTCATCAAAAATGAATCACAAAAGTGTATGCAACCTGATTAAACTTATAAAACCCATGACTGGGAGATTATCGGGCCCTAGGGGTAATCTGTCATCACTGTCTTGTTAAGTGGTCTGGCTGTCTACAAATTTGTGTTTGTACTCTCAGATTGGGGTGCTCTCAATTTGGTGAGAGAAGCTTCCTTTGCAGAGGGTAGTGGTAGACAGAATCAAGGTGCTGAGTATGAGTGACCATGGATGAATCATCTCTATCAACCTTCTTCTTTCTGCCTAAGCCTCAGGAGACGTTGTGGAAGAAGGGGCAGAAAGAGTGTAGGGGCTGGAGGATGGGAAGGAGAGCTTGGAAACACGGTCTTCGGGAGACCACGTGGAGGTTGCACGTAATCGCTCATAGCAGCTGTGGTTACCTACACAAAATCTGCACAAGATCCAGCCAGTAAAGATACCATCCTTCATAGGGTAGGGAACTCCAAAACTCCACCCTTAACCCGTTAGCAGAGGATTTCTTGTCAGTTGGCGGCTTCTTCTAAGGAAAGAAGAGCATGGCTGTTCCCTTTATTCATATCTCACCAAATGGTTACACACCCACACACCTATGGCCAGCACTAACTAATGGCACTCAGGATTATTAATTATATTAATACCAATATAAAGAAAGAAGACATGAAGTTGGGAGGGGAACAGTGGCGAGCACCAGGAGGAGCTGGAAGGAAGTAGTGGTGAGTGGCTAAGCTCAAAACACACTGGATAAATGCATGCAAATTTCAAAGAGCAAATAAAACATTATTTTAAAAAAATGCAAAGGTTCAAACCAAATCACAGAAAAATGTACAGCCTGCTTCATTTTGTAGAGATTTAAAATAGGCAAAACTGCATCCCACACATACACATGTATGTACATACAATCACACATAAATTCACATGTGGAGTATGCATACATGTAGTAAAATAAAAAAGAAATGGCATGACTGACGAAGAGGAAAATGCAATTATTCTGAAAGGTAGGGAAGTTCATGTAGTCAGAAAGGCAGGCAGCCTGAAGATCTCAAGTTGGATGTTTTACTTTTTGATCTGGGAGATGTCTCACAGTGGTTATTTAGCTATTATTTGAAGTAAGTAGCTAGATTTTATTCATAATAACTATTTTAGTACGCAAACATATGTTTATATTCATGTTAGAAAAAGGATCAAGCCTAATAATACTTTCTTGGAATCCCAGTTGCTCAGGAAGCTGAGACAGGAGGACACAGATCATGCCTACCTGGGCTACAGGGTCAGCTCAAGGCCAACCTGGGTGAAATAGGACCTAGAAACAGGGCAGGGAATACAGTCTGTGACTGGGTACTTGTCTGGAATGCATAGAGGCCCTGCCTTCATTCACAATACCACACACTGAAGGAAAAGAAAGGTGGGTTAAGAACTGGTGAGATGGTCCAGCAGGCAGAGACATCTGTGGTCCAGCCTGACAACCTGAGTCCAGTCCCTGCAACCCAGAGTAGCAGAGAAGAGCTGACTCCTGCAATTGTTCTCTGGCCTCCATTTGCACCTTGAAGCACGCAGACACACAGACACACAGACACACAGACACACAGACACACAGACACACACACGCATGCATGCGCACACACACAATAAATGTAAAATTGAAAACAAAAAGCAAAGCCCTCAAAAATAAGTTAACAAGATTTTGTTATTTCATGTTCTCCTCCCTCCATCCTTCTCTGCTTCCCACTCCCCTTCTACCCTCCACCCCACACTCCCAATTTACTCAGGAGATCTTGTCTATTGCCTCTTCCCATGGAAGGACTCACCCTCTCTGAGGAGTGGATGGGAAGGTGAACGGAGTGGGAGGAGGGGAGTGAGAGGGAATTGGGTTTGGTCTGTAAAATAAAATAGACTGTTTTAAAAAAAAATAAAATAAATAATTTTGATATCTCAAGAAGTTCTGCACGATATAATAATGTGTTTTATTGCCAGTACTATAAAGTATAGTCAACTCCAAGTCTGACCCACTGACTTGATGCTTGTGACTACAGTCATTACATTTTCTAGATTGGTCACTGCCATTCTTCTCAACTATTTACTGTGTTAACAGAAACGTGAGACGACAGGGACTGTGCGTGCGTGCATGCGTGCGTGTGTAAAAGGGTGGCTACTCAGAGGCTGTTGGGGAATCAAACAGCTTACTGGTGTTCTTTTAACTGTCTAGCAACGCCTTTTATGATACACCTTTTCTTTTTCTCCTTTTGTGAATTCTCTGCTCAGGTCCCAGGCCCATTTTTTGAACGAGTCATTTCTTTCTTTCTTTTAAAAAATTCTTTGATAATCTTTCTAGCTCTTTATATACTCTGGATATTAATCCTCTGCCAGATGTATAGACGGCAAAGATTCTCTCCCACTCTACACCAGGACGGACGTTCACTGGAAAATGCCCTTCAGGATGCTCACGTGGGTGGTGGCTCTCAGGAACAGCACTCTGAGAGGCTTGGAAAATCAAGGAGCAAGAAAGGACCCAAGAGCTCAGAGCTTGAGAAGCTGCCTGGGCTGGAGGAGGTGACTCCAGCCTCTGAAATGATGAAGTGTGAGGCACTAAATGGAGGGAAACTCGGAGGACATGGCCATCAATCACTGGCAAGCTTATCTTCTGACAGAGTGGGGCTCCAGCTTCCAGATGTTGCATTAAAACATAATGCTCCCCCTGGGACGCACATGGCAGGCTTCCCTGAAGCCTCGGTTTCACTCAGCTAACTAATTATGAGAAAATGTGACATCGGTATTTCAGCTTTTTCTACTGGGACAAATCATTCCCAGCAGGAGGGAGAAGTTGTTATTTTTTATTCAGTTTTCCTTTGTCATTAAAAAGAAATTACTTACACAGCAGTAAATAAACTCTTGTTAGGCAGAAGGAACTTGCCTCCCCTCTCAATAATTCAGTCAATTTACCTTAATGCTGACAATCATTTCTTTGTTTTCCCAGCAATGTGCTGAAGTTAAAAAAAAAAATAAAAGCAAAGTTTGGATATTGAATCTGGGTTTAAATTAACTCTACCACTTAGTAGCCACGTGATATCAAGGCAGTTACGTAAAGACTCATTTTCCTGACTATAAAGTTAGGATGTCACATGCCCTGCAGGCTGTTACCTATTAACAATGAAACGGGATAATGCAGTTAAAGTTCTGAGTAAGTGTTCAATACATTTTATCTTCTCTTCTCAAAGACCGTGATACTGTGTTATGAACATAAAAATAACGTATGTGCCATCTATGCCTGGTGTCGGCAATCTTATATGAGCACTCACCCAATTCTGAACCCATTCATTCCTTGGGGACTACAAGACAAATTATGTATTAAGTATTTTGTTCTTTCTCAGTCTGATGTAAAAATAGAGGTTTCTAGTGAAAAGTTGATGTTTATAGAGAAAGTCAAAAGAGGCAGATCTATCGTTGACGACCATTATATTTTTAAACTTTTCTTGGTTTCTTTCTTTCTTTGTTTTGTTGAGAACACTCATTAAATTTCCTGTGCTGGCCCCCACATAGTAACTTTCCTGCCTCTGTCTCCCGAGTAGCTGGGATTGTGTGCACTTGCCAACACACCTAACCTCCATACTATATGGAGCAAACATCAGCCAGTCTACATCTCCTCTCACACTGCCTGCATGGAAGGACATAGCAACACAGTGTTTGAGAGCCTGTAACGCACCGGAAGGTCATTTCTGCAGAAGACACACGGAGCAGATACGAAGAGCCCTGATGCACGGACAAACCGAATCAGAGAGGAGTGGAGCGGCTGCACCCAAGTGATCTCTGAAGGGAACCTGTAAGGATGCGAAGCAGCAGAACGAGCGGACTTTCTAAGTTAGATTTCTCCAAGAATGAATCTTGTTTCAGAAATAACTGACGGGAGCAGCTGGTACTGAAGGAAATGGGATTGCTGGTGGGAAGGGAACAAAAGAGAACACGGAGAGGCACGGGCTTTTATATTCTGGCTTCGCAATCCACTTGCCAATGTGCCTCAGTTCTGTTAGAAACAGGAAAAGCCTGATTCACCTCTTTTAGGGGTGCACGGTAATGTCATTCCAGAGTGGCAGCGTGACACTGAAGATGATTTATGACAGCCACAGCAAATATTAATTCCTAAAACATATAAAGGTAAGGAGACATACAGTGTGTGCTAGATAGGAAATTATAGCGATAAAGAAATACAGTGATTCCCTAAGGATGCACAGACCGGTCGATGGTGAACACTTAGGCAACACAGGTAAATCAGCACGCATGTTTAAACTGTCTTTAGAAGTTGCAGGAGACTAAGAGGCATAAACATATAATGCATTTTTGAATTCACCAAAATAAATTACTCATTTAAATTTGCATAATCGTTCCTCAACTAATCACATTTAATCGTTAAAATACCAAGAGAAAGTTAGTTGGGCAGGGGCCACCTTTCAGATCTTCAAAGGATGCTGACACATGCTTAGAGACCCCCTCCTAGCCCCTAAAAGAAAGTCCTAGAACTTTAACTTAGAATCCTCCGCCCCTTGTGAATAGAGAATGTACTCTTATAGACAGGAAGACAAAAGCAACCAAAGGTTATTAGGGGTAAAAATAGCGCAAAATAAAGGCAAACACACATTTCTAATTTATCATTTGGACATGGAAGCTGAAGGACTTATAAATATACAATCAAAATCCTATTCATACCAGCAACAATCAGCAAAATAGCATGCAATAATGGTTTACCATTAGGTGGTTGATTACCTAATTCGGACTTAATGGGCCTCACACATAATTTTCCCCACAGTTCTTCAGAGAACATGACACACGTTGTTCCAATATTAGGACAGATTTCATAAGGTAGCAGCAGGAGAGGTGGTCTGAAACTCCCTCTCCATTTCCTTAATCCATTCACTTAATAAATACATTTTTTAATGTTTGCTTTTTGTTGGACACTATATCAAAGAAATTCAGTCTGAAGAGCTGGCTAAGAAAGGCATCAGAATCATGTGTCGCACTTAGGAAGGCACATGCCACAGTCGGTGGATCAGAAAGCTTTCAGTAAAGGTAAAATAACGGTGAGCAGAAACTAGTTACGTGACAGAAAGAAAGAGCCATTTCCTTCTAGGGAGCAGCAAGAATGAAAGCAGGAGATGCAAAAAATAAATAAAATGAAAAAAAAAAAAAGGCAGGGGATCCAGAAACTGGAATGTGGGTTATCGACAAGGGACTGGGGAAAGATGGAGGCTAAATCAATAACGGCAGAGGGAGATGAAGATTCCATCCTTAGAGCCTACCAGACCTTTGTAAAATACAACATCAAAAAGCCAACCACAATATTTGATCTGTTGCAAAGTGTCCATCCTATATGTGAAGGATGCTATGCACACTCAGTAAGCTGGAAAGTGATAAAGTACAGGTGTGGGTTATGTTTATGGAATAATCTCAAAGGTCTAAGAAAAAGCGACATCAACAAGAACTCAGCTAAACCTGAATACCAATGATATCTGTGAAGTATCATTCTGCGATCTGATGAACTACTGCAGCCACCCGACAGACAATTTTAGTGGCCGCTGGAATAAGTGAGCAAAGGTTAGAGATGACATAATTAGATGTTTTGTCCTTTGAGTGAAGCGGCTGCCTCTTAAAATAAGAATAGTTCACCCTGACTGAGTACCAGCTTGCTCACTGCCCGAGCAGCTCCCTTTCGGGATTAGAGCACCCTGCCAATGGCTGTGCAGAGATGCGGCCTCACCATCTGGAAGGGACGTGGGAGATATCTCCTCTAACACCCCGTTTTAGAGGTGAAAATCATGCTCATAGAAAATAAGTGCTTACCTAAAAATTTACGCAACATTTGTGATGGTTGAACAGAACCAGGCAGAAGATATTAAATAAAGATATTATTTCCAAAATGGTTATAAACGATTTGGAAATAATACCAAATACCAAACTCAGTTTCTGTGGATCAAGTTTTTAATAGTGTTTGACATTTCACACTAGAAAAACTACAGAGACAACATCTTAGAGACTTCCTTAATAATTTTCTGCTCTGACAGTGAGGAATCAGGACCAGGGACAAATTTTGACTGCATAATTTAGTATAAAAATGACATCTTCTTACCATGATCTTCTGAAGAGACTGGTGACCTAAAAAAGATAAGAGAAACATGGTGAGTATTTTATGAATGATAATGATAACAGTACATATAAATAATTTTACGGAAATTATAATGAAATTCAGTTAAGGTGCGGCTGGAGAGATAGATGGTTCAGTGGAAAAGAGCGCTTGCTATTCCTGCAGAGGACCTAGGTTTGGTACCCAGTATCCACATGGTGACTCACAGTCACCCTGAAACATAGTTCCAGATTATCTGACACCTTGTAGCCTCCATGGGTGCCAGGCACACGCATGGCACACATATATACACACAGGCAAAACACTCGAACACATACAATAAAAAGTAATAAATAAATCTTAAGAGAAAGTCAGTTAAGGAGAAGCTCAGCATATTAGTTGATGTAATTAATGCACTTGTTAAAGGCATATTCTAGTTCATACAATTTTCATGCTATCGCGATGGAGTTGAGTATTATGGGTTACTATAATGTCATGTCAGCAAGTTAGGCATGGTGGCATAGGGCTGCAACAAGCATGCTTCCTCTAGATATGCTGTATACTTTTCTCCTCATTGTTGGCCCAGCACAGTCATTAGGGTGGCAACCCATGGCAAGTGAAGATGTTGGCAAATGTAGCTAGGTAACCTACCACTGATATCACGAGCCATGAGAGAGAAACATTAAAGGGATGGATACTTGTTGAGGCAATTTTAAACAGCTTGAGGACGCAACTGCTTCCCTTGATCTACTGACGAGCAATAGAACCTTTTATTATGTGAGTACACAGCAATGGTTGCACACATGGTAGTAATGGAAAGAAAATGTCCACACCCATTAGCGCAAAGTGCTAACCCATTTCAGCCTCATGGGCCTTTTCAAGTAGAATTTTGCACATGAAAGACAGTCCCACATCTTGGCGGGGGGGGGGGGGGGAATGACTGTCCAAGAGGCAAATAAACTAGGTGAATGATGAGCAGAAACTGACAAATCACTACCCCAAGAAACAGTCAGCCTCCCCTGTTGGAGCTGATTTATGTGCCTCTTAGAGTTTCCCAGATTTTGGGCTGTCTACACACTGGTCCTTGTAGGTAATTACCTCCTGGCAATGTAGAAGCACATGGTACTTAGAAAAAGCAGGACTCTGCATCCCATTTGTTGAGTTGAAGGGATTTCAGTACCACCAGGCTGACGTTCAGAATCAGGTACATTTTAAGGGTCTTCAAACTTGATCGGTCCTATTACCTTCAACTGATCTTAAGACTTGTTGGCTTCAGAGCTATCTAGGAAAAAGGGAGCTTTGGAATGAGCACCGTCAAAGCCAAAAGATGCCCAAGACATCCAGCAATAGGGATACCCATATCGACTTTAGTTAGGGGAAAAAATAAGTGGGGGTGTGATGAACAGAAGGTAAAATGGAATTCAAAGATGATTCTAAAGCACCTAGATTGGAAATAATATACACTAATAAAGTTGCCTGGGGTGTGAGAGGTGAGTCAGCAACAAAGGAGCATCTTCACTTCTGATTTTATTTATGAAAACTAAGCAAAAATGTATTTACAATTAATTTCTGATAGAGAATGAGAACAAAGAGAAATCTATGCCCATGGCCTCCTGCATGTCCCAGGTGGGAGCCCCTGAGGCACAGTCTTTCCTGCCTTCCTGCAGAGCATTTAATACTAAATCTGAAAAAGTCCAGATGGCTCCATCAAAGTCCCGCGGGGATGCATTCTGAAGTATGTCCAGGCAGCGAGGACGAACTATCCGTCTCAGAGTGTTTTGCAAAGATTAGTCATGTTGAATTTCTGTGCCTGAACGTCTCCCACACCCCAGGACTTGTGGAATTTAAAGACATATGGACTATTTCAACCCTCACCCGACATTTCACCTTTCAGTGCAAACATCACTAGATTATCCTTCGGAGACAGGCACACCATCCATTTGGGCTGGAAACGGGCATACAAGGTTTCACGAAACTCAGCTCAGGAGAGAAGAAACATCCCACAATGAGCAGGGTATGTGGTTATTTTTAGCCTAGAGGCTGAATCTCAGGGAAGGATTGTCTTTATGACAGCCAACCCTGACAGCTGAGGCACACAGGAACCCTCTTTCCTCACTCTCCCACCATGCCTGAGAGCCATGGGCCTGAACTTGCTCAATTTCCATCCATGTACACAGTCTCAGATCTAGAAGACGATGTGAACTGTTGCTAACACTAACTCAACGTCCCTCTCTATATTTTCCTAATCACTAGTCTTTATGATGATCTACAGAATATATATGTTTTGGCTATGTTTTATTGCTTGCTTGGCACTATTTACATTCTTATTCCACTCAAATTCAGGGAATTGAAAAGAAAAGACAACAGCAAAACCAAAATAAGAAGTCAAAGACTATACTTAAAACTAATTATTCTGTTTCCTTAAACCTAAATTGTTATTATTCATGCTAAAGTCTTTTAATATGCATCGATTTATTGAGTGAGTCAAGGCCCCAAATGTTTGTCCCTCATGAAGTCATGAAGAAACAAAGGACAGTATTGGAAAAGTCATAATCTAGTGAAGAATAAAAAACCTGCTTATAACATAGTGGCATAACGCAGAAAAATAAATGCTTGCACCATTGTGAAAAGTATAACTGTAAAAAAAAAAAAAAAACGTAGGCAGGAAAAGGTTAACAGTGCAGAGAGTCATGTCCCTAAGAATAAAACAAACTCAGAAGGTCAAAAGCATCTGTCCCCAGCTTTAGGGAACCAATGAGAGCTCATTAAGTAAGTGAGAGAAAAATTCTAGACAGAAGCGATAGGTACATAAACCAGCCAGAACTGAAATCTCATAGACGTTATCAGAAACATAAATAACTCAGTACTGCTGAAATGCACAGGAACGACAAGCCCATGGCTGAGGGAGTTAAGGCCATTCCATATGGAGCCCATAAATCTATTTTCAACTGTCTGGAATTGACTTTCCAAAATAAATACCAAAAAAAAAAAAAAAGTTTGAAAGTCACATGCTCTGGCTTCCATTTTGGACTGATCTAAAGAGAACAGAGAGGAGATAAACTCAGGGTTACTGCTTCACTTCCATGTCAGGAAGGAAGAGTAAAAGTATTTTTTTGATTCTCTTTGACATCTATGAAAAATAATGAGGAAGACAGAAACCAATAAAAACATCTTTTAGTAATCTAGATGTTTATAAGTTAAAGCACCATACATGAAGAAGAGTCACCAAATAGAGTAAAAGCTGGACTACGTTTCAGGACAGTCATGATTATAATAACCTCTAAAGAATCAGCAGCATCATATACCACAAAGTCAGGGCAGAAAGCCCCACTCTGAGCTGAGATGTCCTGCTCTTGAGATGTTGGAGCAAACTCCAGAGGAGAGTGCTGATCCAAAAACGTCTGTAAATGAACAGCCCAAAGTCGAGCATCCTGCAATGATCTACCCCAAGCCAGAGTTCTGGAAAGAATTTACCCAGTGAAAATATCACAAGTAATCAAAAAGCCACCACAGACCCACAAAAAATCCAAGTGCCAATAGGAACATGCAGAAGAGATGAGGGCATGAAGTTCCGAATGGTTACTCAATCTGCATGACATTCGAAAATGGAAAAAGTGAAGAGAGCTGCGAGTTGGGAGGGAAACAGAGCCTTTGAGAATTGCAGAGAGGAATGTAATGACCAGGAAACCCATGTGGACAGAAGAGAGCACAGGTTTACCTGGCCTTTAACTAGTGCATTAGAGATAGAGAAGAGCCTGCCTGTTGCCATGGTAAAGAGAAAAGTAGCATAAGAGTTAAATAATATCAAATGTCAAAACATAAAACACTTTAAAAAGTGCTCCACTATTTCATTTATTTTTTAAAATTTTTATTTATACTTAAATTGGTGCAGACATAAGGATCCCAGAGTAAAAGATGTTTGGATTCTTTTTTGTTTGCTTGTTTGTTTTGAGACAGGGTTTCCCAGTAGCTTTGGAGCCTGTCCTGGAATGCACTCTGTAGACTAAACTGGCCTCGAACTCACAGAGAGCTGCCTGTCCCTGCCTCCCGAGTGCTGGGATTAAAGTAAAAATACTTTGAAGGCAGTTTTAGGCAATATCTCTAGATGTCTTAGGGACTGATTTTATTCTCTTGAAAAGAGGGATTTCTACAGAAAAGTGGTTTTATACAAAATTAATAGAAGAAAGGGAAGAAGGCACAACACATAGAAAGACATGCCATATTCATGGCAATTCAAGATTAGCTACTTATTAAATACAAAACAGAGTCATCTTTACATATATTGTAAAAACTATCTTAAAATTAATATAGAATCAAAAAGGACCTCAGGAAAGCAAGGCAATCTTGAGCAAAATGAACAAATCTGGAGGTATCACACCACCAGACTTTAAAATATACTACTCTCTCCTTGACATGGCTACATGACAAGACTGGACAAATAGCAATACCAATAGACACGCTATCTCTTCCAGCTGCTGGATTTGGTTCCTGTTCCCTGTTCATGCAGAGGACTGTGATTTGCAAGTCTATCTCTAAATAAATAACCCTTTATTATACTCAATTCTGAGCTAGTGTGGGATTTCTTTTTAGCATCCATCCTCAGTTATTTAACATAAACTGGTCTGACCTGAAACCATACACACAAACAACAAAAATAAACAAATTGTATTTATATATTTTTTTCATATATACACATATACATGTAACAATAGTAATAAAAAGAAGCTATCCATTTGACATAAAGGGAGGGACTGGTAGGTGTTGAGGGAGGAAAGGGATACAGTTAAGTGATATAATTCTACTTTAATTTAAATGTATAAAAATAAATTTAAGGAGAAAATACTCATTACAAAGAAATAGTAACCAAAACAGCATGTAATCTCTATATAAACAGATGTACAAACCCAGAAATGGAATAGAATAAGAATAAATATCATAAGTAAAGACAATTAATTCATCTCACTGATTTGCTACAAAGGCACCAAGAATACCCAATGAGAAAATGAGTCTTCAGCAAGTGACTCTGGGAGAACCAGAAATCTGCATGTAAAAGAATGAAATTAGATTATTTTCTTATATACAAGAGTCAACTCATTTCCATAAATGTACAACTAGTATGTGCTTAATTAAAAATGTATTTAAAAAAACCAACACTAATAGGTTAAAGACATATAAATTTAAGGTCCCCAAATCACAAAATTACTAGAAAAAGAATTAATAAAAGTGTCATGATAATGGCATGAACAACATTTTCTAGATAGACCTTGAAAGTGATAGAAACAGAAGCAAAGTCAGACAAATACAGTTCTATCACACTGAAAGATTCCTGCACAGCAAAGGAAGCAATCAACAGAGATAAAATATGCAATGTATAATGAAAAATAATAGCAAAAAAAGAATCAATCAAGCAAAAAATCTCAACCGACATTTCACAAAAGACACAAATGACAGGAAGGAAAGAAGGAAGGAAGGAAGGAAGGAAGGAGGGAAGGAAGGAGGGAAGGAAGGAAGGAAGGAAGGAAGGAAGGAAGGAAGGAAGGAAGAAAGAAAGGGCTCAGAATCATGTCATCCAGAAAATGGGAGCCCAAAGCCAAAACCACGTGCTTTGGGAAATACTCTTGTACACTGTAAAGATTTGCCATTCATATTGGTTTAATAAAACGCTGACTGGCCAGTAGCCAGGCATGAAGTACAGGTGGGGCAACCAGACGAAGAGAATTCTGGGAAGAGGAAAGGCTCAGTCTGCAGTTGCCACCCAGATGCAGAGGAAGCAAGGTGAAAATGCTGCATTGAAAAAAAGGTACCAAGCCACATAGCTAAACATAGATAAGAATTATGGATTAACTTAAGTTGCAAGCACTAGTTAATAATAAGCTTTAGCTAATAGGACAGTTTATAATTAAGATAAGCCTCTGTGTGTTTCTTTGAGACTGAATGATTGTGGGACCAGATGGAACAGAAACGTCCATTCACAACTATAAGATCTTACTCCTGTTAAAGTGGACATCATCACCAAAACATTCAAATAATAATAATGATGGCAAGAATGGAGGGAGAGAACCCTTGCAGGCTCTTGACTGGAATATCAGTTCATAAGGTCATAACCCACATCTATGGAGGTTACCAGACTGTTTGGAGAGATCCTGAGTAAAGAACATGATCCACAATTGGTCAACTACAAAGAATAATAACCGTGCGGTGCACAGCCCCACTGAGTACATCTATAATGCAACTTTTATACTGAAGGCTCAACAATGCAACTTCTATAATAAAGACTCAGGGACATTGCAGAAGAAGACTCAGAATAATTGCAAGGACCATAGGATCAGAACAATTTCTGCTGGTTAGTGCCTCTAGCCATGTCAGAGAAGATCCAGAGAAACAGCACTGTATTAGGTAGAGGATCAGGCCATTAAGTAGTACATCTTTTATTTTACTTTATATTTAAACTAACACAAACTAGGGATCCTAAAACAAAAGATGTTTGAATTCTTCAAGCAATCATAAAAAAAAACAAAAGCAAATCTGTGTTGAAGGCTGTAGGTAATATTAATAGACTTTGTTTGTTTGTTTGTTTGTTTTGAGACATTTTTGAGACAGGGTTTCTCTATGTAGCCCTGGCTGTCCTAGAACGAACTCTAGACTAAGCTGGCTTTGAACTCACAGAGATCCCCTACCTCTGCCTCTCAAGTGCTAGAATTAAAGGCTTGTGCCACCAGACATCTCTAGGCTTCTCGTGGACTTCATTTATTCACTGAAATCAAGGCTTTCACCGGGAGAGTGTGAATATATGAAATTATCTAACTATATCAGTGCTTCTCAATCTTCCCAAGGCTGAGATCCTTTAATACAGTTCCTCATGTTGTGGTGACTCCCAACCATAAAAGTATTTCTTTGCTACTTTATAACTGTAATTTTGCTATGAATTGTTATGAATCATAATGTAAATATCTAATATGCAATATATTTGATATGTGACCCCTGTGAAAGGGTCATTATACTCCCAAAGGGGTTGTGGCCCGCAGATTGAGAACCACTAAACTATATGCTTTTGTGATGTATCATTATACTAAATTCTATACAATTATTTTATACTATAAGAATCTGAGGGAAAGAGAGCTAAGACATGTACCGACTATGGGCTCCTGGACAGTGCTGTATCTAGACTCTGTCAGTCACCAGGCACAAGATCAAAGACCATTCTCAAACTGCCATCTATTTGCAATTTCCATTCACAACCTCCTGCCTTTCATGTAGGTCAGCCATAGGCCTAAGGACACTGAAAACTTCATGTCCAATTTCCTGCGAGCAAGGCGACAAGATGTAACAACAAAAGAGGGTGAAATTCATGAGGGTATATGTTCTTGAGAAGTGTGGTACCTCCTGTGCCCTTTCATCCCTTTCCATCAGTGAACTCAGAGTTGAAGGAATAGATGTCATGGCGATTCTTGTCTTTTAACCTTGCATAATGTTTTGCAATAGGCTTTGGAGATGTGCATTTGCGGTAGCTCCCACGAGTTGCTCTAAATCTGTAAGGTTTATAAAATTCTATATTTTAACAACACCATCTTAAGTCTGTTTTTAAGCCTCAAAATACTGTTCCACTTTCTTCTCATCTCATGGATTTCATTTAATGGCATCCACAGTTTTTCTTCTTGGTCCTCCTCAGGCTATTCTATCCTGAGAAACTGGATGTCAAAGAAGAAAGACTAGGTGAATACTAAGATCCTATCTATGCATTCTACTACTTTTTGAAAAGAATTATCTACAAAATAATTCTTGCCTTCCTTCCCAGCATTCCTAATATACATACTTAACCATCACAATGCTGGGAGACCATCAGAATGATGGGACCATCACACTGAGAGGAGCTTAAAAAAAACATGCAAGATAGGTATGAAGGCATGGTCTGAGTCACAGAGTGGAAATTATATCCTGAAAGTACTGAGATATTCTTCTAAGACAATAGACAGTAGAAGAACTCTGAGATATTTATAAGCACAGACGTCTCCAGTATGGCAGAATTATAACAGAAATGCAGCAGCCACTCTAGGTGAGCTGGCACCTGCACTGCCTCTACACACTGCTCAGCACACTGTGAGTAAATAAACCAGTCTTGGTGGTAAGAGTCTCACTGGGGAATAAAGCAGAGAATAGAACAGTACACATGCTCATGCAGCAAGAGCTATTGTGTGCATGGATTTTACTGATGTGCCTTTCTTGTGCATGCCTCTGTTCTTTACTTTCCAGCTGAGGACTATAGCTAACAAAGTAATTTCTGTAAGACGGGGGTGGGGGCAGTGGGTTACACATCCTATTCAGTGAACATCTTTATTCACATCACTCAGGAGATGGAGGGCAGATAGATCTCTGTGAGTTCCAGGACAGCCAGGGTGGTTACACAGAGAAACCCTATCTCAAAAAACTAATACATACATACATACATGCATACATACACATATGGAGAAGCATCTTGTCTGCCTTATCAACTCTTCATTTCCTGCCCAACCAATTATTTTTCTTCTTCTTTTTCCTGACTACAGTCCCTGAGAACTTCCTGGCCCCTCTTAATCTATACTATTCATACTTTGGTAGAACGTATTTTTTTTGGAGTAAAGCCCACCACATAGGAACACTCTGTTCCCATGGTGAATTTTCAGGCATATCTGGCCATGGTCACTCGGTGTCATGCTTAAGGGAGTATTCGGGTTCCTGGTGAGACACCTAAGAAGTCTCAAATGGAAACCAATTCCCCATGGGACACTCCTTCCAGGCACATTTTCAAGCTCCGTTTTACTGCTAGGGAAATACCATCTTTGTTTTCTCTGTTACCCTGTGAAAGGGTGCTGCACAGACAGACCCAGCAGTGTTCAGAGCCTGGGCAAGAATCTCCATTTAAATCCAGGAAACCTAGGTGTGGTTTGATGTGCTTTGAAAGTGGACTATAGATTCTTATCTCAAGGCAAACAGCTTTCCTCGCTTGAGCTTCTTCCATCAATCCCCGGAGCACAGTACTCCATGAGATCACACTGAGGACTTGGTGGGAAACAGTCAGGCAGTGGACCCAAGGGCAAACTTTGCCACCTTCACTCTGGTCCCAGAGCATCTATAATTAAGGAAAAGGAGACCAAAAGAATTTTTTGTGTGTGTGTTGAGAATCTCCACCGACTACATAAATCCCTCTTTGTTGGCTTTTGTTCCTTCTAATTATCTCATTTCTCTGAGACAATGAACAAAGCATAGACCATAAAAGAGCCTGGAGAAGGAGAGCAAGGATGAAAGCTAAGCACCACACAAAGTGGCATTGAGAGGAGAGAGACAAACACACTCTATTCAAGTGGCCACAAACCCCTTCAGGGACAGCCAGAGGCCTCAAAGGTAACATTCACTCCCAACTCAGGGGAAGGGCAGAGAGAAGGGTGGTGGGGTGGGGAGCACAGAGAGGGGCATTGTCGTGGAGGCAAAGTCCCAAGCTGGGCGTCACAAGCCCTGATGAGCCCTCCATCTGAAGTGAATATCCACTCCTTTGTGTCCCTTCTCATTACGACTCCATTTTTAAGACTGTGCAAATACGCCCAAGGATGGCCCCTGTGGGAGCTCTGTTTGAAATACAGTTTTATTTTTAAAATAGATTCTTGTGTTGACATATATTAAGCTTTTTTTTTTTTAAAAAAAATAGCAATTTCACCATTAGCTTGTACAATCTGCTTTTTCCTGCTGAATGCCATCCCTGTTCGTAGCGGGCCCTACGCCCTTTGAGTTGAAATGTTACTGCCACCTACCGTTCTTTTCCAGCAATGTAAACAAAATGAGAAAGGAGTTTCTTCAAAGTGAAGGGATGAAGAGGAGGAATGGAGGAAAGTGGGCCTTCAGCACAGGAAGCAATAGATAAAAGAAAGAGGCAGAGTTAGGTTTACCTGCTTATTCAATGTGGAAACCTGACCACCAGACAGCATGCGAGCATTTTAAATCGGTGAGGACTTAGCGCAAGAATCAATCTTTGCAAAAGAAGAGCATTTGTCAGAGCGCTTCTTAAAAGGGGGAAAATGAAACAGAAAAGATCCAACCAAAGGAGACACACCCACAGAAACCAGGGTCATAGCCTTCAGAAGCGCTTGGGAAGCCCTAACTAAGAGTTCAGGTTGAGACAAAATCCATTTCCATTTTGGAATATGTAACTTATTTTCAAATTGTATTACATTTATTTGGGTTGATGGGAGGTTGCTGCATACACGTAGAAGCAGAAGACAGCTTGGGTGAGTTGGTTTCCTCCTTGCACTGTGTGGGTTCCAGGGATAAAATTCAGGTCCTCAGGCTTGGCAGCATGAGCTTTGACCCAGTGAACTACCTCACTGGCCCTTGAGGAGTTTTTAAAACCACACATCATAACACCATGAAGCTCTGGTCTGTGAAGGCCAACTGAGGCCGTCAGGATTAGCACTTGAAGCTTCTAAGAAAGGCCAGTCATCTCACACACTCATGAGGAGGATGCTTCATATCTATGCTGGGGTGTCCAGTAATTGAGAAAGCCTCATCCAACGAACGATGGAGTTCCAGTAAAGACTCGGAACCCAGTTGTAAAATACAGAGCAAAAAAAATAATAGGTAAAACCGTTAAGTTTTGGTTCTCTTCCTAAAGAGTTCTCCTAGGAACTGAAGCTTCCTGCCCCACCCTCTCCTTAGGAGACAGTGTCCATTGGAGTGAGAATCCTGATCTCAGAAGGCACTACCTCTCCCCAGTCCTTCTATGTTCAAGAACGCCGAGGTCTCTCCATCATATACCACAACCATCCACAAAAGATAGAGGATGTTTTTGAGAAAATAAGTTAAAGACCCAAGAACCACAGTAATAATGACGGCAGGCAAGCAAAGTGCCCACAGATTCTCTGAGAAGAAATGGGTTGTTCGCCCCGCATTGTGAAGAACTTTCTAGGAACCTGAGGCGGGAATGAGACTGACTGCCCACCGAGAGAGGGAGAGGAAGGCAAGGCTGGGTACCAGCTGGCACACTGTGCGTTCTTGAGCGCACAGTATGTACTACGTGATGTGGAGTGTGGAGTGTGTACTGCGTGACATTGCGTGAGGAGTCAGATACTTAGAGAGAGAAGCACAGTCTCCATCTCCCTAGTTTCAAATTGGGCTGTCTCTCTCTTATACAGATAGCTTTCTCCCACTCTCTTCAAAATTGTGGGCTCAAGTATCACAAGCGTTCTCACCAGGAGTCCACTCTCTAAGCCCCTTCTTCCTATTTCCAGGAGTGACTCACACACCTCAACGTGTGTGTCCTGGCCCACACACCCGAATGTGTCCCCACCCCAAACATGCATCGCTGGGATGCACGGACAGTTATCTTAGACCTGTTTTGAAAATGACTGGCGATCCATTCTCTATATCCATTTGCTGCAATGTCTCCCAAGGGCAACTTAACAGAGAAAACCAGAGTTAGGGTAAAGTCTGACCAAGCCGCAGCTGGGCTAGTGGGTTATTTTGGAGTCAAGTGTGAGGGAGGAAGGAAGGTCATCAGAACTTTGAAACAGGCCTTAGTTTAGGAAATTCTGGACTCTGAGCACACAGGCAAACGGAAGGATGGGTGGGACACAGCTACACTGCGGTGCCTGAAGACCTGCCTGCTCCCCAGCATTGCTTTATCCACATGCCCTGAGGGATCGTCCCTTCTCTGTGGAGACAAAGCAGCGTAGAACTAGGCCAGCAGTGAGCTGGCTCCTCACTGACACTGAGGGGAGGGAAGGATGAAAGAAGCAGCTGGAAGGCTTCCTCCCAGCTCTGATTTGTTGCAGAAATACTTCATGGTACAGGCAGAGACAATAAAGTCACATTTGACACAGTTATGGCCCCTGTAGGATGATCAGAATTAGCCCCGATTCTGCGTGGTCATTCGTACATTCTCTTCTGTTGCCTGACAGTCTTGCTGCTATGTCCAGTGATGGGGTAGAAATCCCAAGGGTGTAGCTCTCAAAAGAATGAACTCAAAGCTGATTCAGTCCTGGGTTTTGTTCCCTTTCAGAGAACGAGAAATAACTGTTTTGGACCCCAGTGAAACGTGCTCACTTTTCTCATAGTATGGGTGCCGCCCCAGAATTCTCTAAAGAGTTATTAATAACCCCAACTAAAGAACTTAGCCCTTGGGAAGACAGCACTATCAGTTGGTAGAACTAGCATCCCTTGTATAGATGGTCACTTGTTTTAGTTTGGACATTATCTTCCCTAGGCTGCATTCCTACTCCATTTATCAAACTGATGAGAGCCAATATCATCCTGTCACAATGAGGTCCTTAGGGATGATCCAGCAACTGGATTAAAGAGAGGTGACTTACAAAAACCCAAGACACTACCGGCACAGGGCTGCTCCCAGAGATAAGACAGAATGTGTTCTCTCTCTCTCTCTCTCTCTCTCTCTCTCTCTCTCTCCTCTTTCCTCCCCCGCCCCCCCGTCTCTCCCTGTATTGGCCTAACAGCATTCCAGATTCTGCATGCAGGCAGAAGTTATCACCATCTAGTTTTAAGTGATACTGAAGCAGCTTCATCACACACACACACACAAATCTCTAACATTTTGCTTCTTGTAATGCTTGGAGGCAAACTGTTAAGGAAGACATTATCTCTGTTCTGATTTTATTCTTTATTTACGTTATTGAAATGTTTTTACTTATTTTTATTTTATGTGCATGAGTATTTGCTTGACTATATGTCTGTATGCTACATACATGTAGTGTCCACAGAAGGCGGATGATTTTTGAATCCCCTAGGACTGGAGTTACAGAAGGCTGTGAGCCACTATGTGGGCACTGGGCATGGACATTGGTCTTCTAGTAGTCTGAGCTCTTACCCAAAGGCCACCTCTCCCGCCCCTCTCCTTTGGTTTTGAAGGATAAACTTACCAGTCCTCTGGAGTGCCTGTCCACTATCCCCAGCCTACTTGGTAAGCTGAGAAGAAGCCTTGAGCTTTCTGCACGTAAGGGTCCCACGCTTTATCTTGCTCAGACGCTCCCTTGTCTCTTTTGGTTAGATCCACTTATAAGTCTGGGAGTCTGTGCATGCAGAATCTTTAGACAATAAGAATCCTATGTGCCAAATCATCTCTTTCTCCATTCAAAGAGTCCCTAAATGTCTTCAAGGACTAAAGAATTAAAAAAAAAAGCCCAAATACAGATGTGGAATAGAAAGCATCTCATGGTGTAGGCTGCTTGACAACTCTCTTTCTGGCTACTCTGCCTTTCCACTGAGCTCATCAGAATTGCCGATAACTCTTCGTACCTATCATCTGAACTTTCTACTTTTTAACCTGTGAAATACCGCCATCCCCTATAAGGAACGTGAGTACATCCTTATTATTTTACCATATACTCTTCCTAGATCAAATACATTTGCATTGAAGTTTGCAACATAAAAATGGATTGCACAGCCAGACAATGCACTCAGAATTCTCCCTATTACTTTGCCGCAATGTGATCAGGATTAGATCCTTCACAGCAGTACATTAGAGACCTGTCTATTTTCGTCTGATGCTGCACCATTGCTCTGAAGTCTAGTCGGGCCTTGAATTTGCAATCTTCTTGCTTCATCCTCCTGAGTAGCTGGGAAGGCAGGTCTGCACCACCAGGCCCAGCATGCCTTTTCGCTAACAGCCAACATTGATTCATTCTTCTTTCAAGCTTTACTACATGTTGCTATTCCAGATACAGCACACCATGTTGTAGGGACAGAATTAGCAACAATTTGACCAATTGGGGAATGCATATGATTTAAAGAAGCCTCTAGCTGATTTTTATGCATTCCAACTAGTGTTGCCCAGGTGAGAATAGGCAAAGCTACCAACTTTTACAAATGTAAAAAAAAAAAAAACCAAAAAAAACTGAACCACTTAACAGTTATAATATTCCCAGTGCTGTAATTGTTGGCAAAATTTGGAACTCGTCAAACTGGAAAGCCAGGATTTCCTGGCAGCATTTTCAATAAAATACATGTCTTAATGTCGGAACATATTCTCCTTGCCCCCTCCCCTGCCCTTTCCCTTGCAATGCCAGTCAAAGTAAGACCTGCTTACAAGGAATCTCTGATGGCTATTCTCCTAGGCGAACCTGGAAGCATGTCTTAATTTCCCCAAATGGAAAAGGTCTTCTTCATGAATAATTTTTTTAAGAAGTGGTCACAACGGTGGGAGATCACCAAGGCCAGTTGGAATGGGACTGATGGAGCATGTAATCAAACCGGACTCTCTGAATGTGGCTGACAGTGGAGGCTGACTGAGAAGTCAAGGACAATGGCACTAGGCTTTGATTCTACTGCATGGATGGGCTTTGTGGGAGCCTTGTCTGTTTTGATGCTCACCTTCCTGGACCTGGGGGAAGAGGGGAGGACCTTGGACTTCCCATAGGGTAGGTAACCCTGACTGCTCTTTGGCCTGGAGAAGTAGGGGGAGGGGGGAGGGAGAGGAGAGGAAAGGGGAGGGAAGTGGGAGGAGGTGGAAATTTTTAATAAAAAAATAAAAATAAAAAAAGAAGTGGTCACAAAAAGAAAATGAAAATATCTTATTAGGAATATTTTACACATATCACATATAAGGATAGGAGATTCTTGTGTGTTTGGCCCTCACAGGCAAGCACTCAAGGACGGCAAGGAGATAAAGGAGAGCAAAGGAAGGTGTGCTTTTTCTACACTTCTTCCAGCTGGGGTGATTAGACCAGCCAAAGGTGAGCAGGTAGGGTACTCAACTATCTCAGCCAAACACATGCCTGGGGCGATCTCTTTTCTGACAGCCCCTATTCCATCTTGCAGCCCAGTTAAACCCCACACCCCACTAAGAAGATTAATTTTCTTCTTATCTGACTGTGATGCGCTGAGTTTTTCCACCGCCCAAATCCTCACCCGATCATTCATCTCCCTTCCAGCAACCTCAAGCCTCGGCAGTAAGTGCAACCCCCATTTTCAGTAGGGTCGGGTCATAACCTAATGTTCCCGGTGGGGGGGAGGAGAAAACAGCTGACAGCCAGAGGGCATGAAGTTATTTCTCTTCCAGCCAAGAACATGTGAATTCTCAGAAATGAGGGAAGACGTAAGGGCTGTTATCTTGATATCATGACTGAATTTTAAGCTATGTGGAAAAGACGGATTTTGGGGTTTACAGCATGATGGTGTGTTTTGGTTAACCCTAAATGGTTTCTCGATTACAGATTTCTTTAAACATAGCCAGGCAAAGTGATGTTAATTATCACAGTGTTCTCTGAGGGACATTTCTATCACATAAAGAATAAGGTGGCATTTACCAGCCCATGTGTAATAGTACAGTACAGTAAAGCAGGCCTGAGAATCCTTTCAAAGAGTCCTGCTCTGAAGGCCATTACCACTAAATATTCATACTTTCCATACAAGAAAAAATAAAAAGTAGAGAATAAAGGAAAGAACAAATACTGGTTTCTAGTTTTCTCTCTGCAGACCTCCACGACGATGTGTATCAGTAGGAATTATAACCAATAGTTTCTATAAGATTTCCCCACTAAATGTAAGCTTTTCAAGGGTAATGGGTTTCTTACTTAAGCTTATATCTCCAGCACCTATCATGGCTACGGAAGGTGCCCAGTAGTGATTGGTTCAGCTGTCCAATTTGTTCCCTAGAAGTAAAATAAAATCATCAATCAGACTTGGCACACTGTAGCTCAAGCTTACTAACTGTGACTCTTGTCTGAGGATAAAATATTCTGCCAGCGCCAGAGATCCACCAGCCTTGATCAGTTCATGAGGCAACAGGTAAAGGCTTAGACACAGGCATCTCCATGTTTTCATAACTACTCAATTTCACTTCTTATGAGTGTCAGGTTTTGGCCTGTCCTGGGGGGCTGCTCACTACAATCTCACCCAGTATCCTAGACCAGGGCCAAAACAGTCCCTTCTTGTGTGATAGTCCTCCATCTTGGACCTTTCAGGCTCAGGATCTGGAGGTAATAATATATTATCATAATACAATATAACTATAATAAATAAATAGATGTGTGACATTCCATCAATTTAGAGACTCCCATAAGCCAAAAATTTGAAACTCACAAGATTATTATTACTCGAAAACTAAATCCACCTCTGGGTCTTGTGCCTGCTGACTTTCAATCGACCCAAATGTCAGTCTTCCTTGTTTTCAGAGTGCTCAGAGCACGCCAGAGTTTCCATCTCCTTTCTTATCTCATAGACACAGTGATGAGCACTCCAAATAGATTGCTTGATTAAATTTAATTAACTGGATCTTTTCTGGTCTTCCCTCCGAACAAAATACAGTCTCACTGAGGGCAATCGTAGAGCAATGAATGATAAGGACAAGGATGTTGCTCTATTTTCAAACAAGGTTATGATGCAGTAGCTAAGGATGATCTCATTCTTCTGATTCTGGTGCGGGAGAATTGTCTGTATTCTGTCAATCATGTTTTAAATAAACGCTGATTGGCCAGGTAGGAGGTATAGGCGGGAAAACCAGATAGGAAGTGGAAATGATGCAAGGAGAGCAGGAGAATTTGGGGGAGGAGGAAGTTGATTGCCCCCTCTCCTGCCCAGACCACCAAAGCAACAGGATGTGAGCTGCCCCACTGATAAAGGTACTGAGCCACATGGCTAAAATAGAACAGAATAATGGGTTAATCAAGATGAGAGAGTTAGCCAGTAAGAAGCCTGACCTAAAGGGCCAATCAGCATTATAACTTACGGAGATCTATGTGTGATTATTTTCTTTGGGGCTAAACAGCTGGGGAAACTGAGCAGGACAGAAAAACCCCCAACAAACAAGCCGTCCCCGCTCATGTTACATGATTCTCCTACCACAGCCCCTGGGTGCAAAGACACATTTTGATGAGGTGCTGCTATCGAACCCAGCCCTCTGTACGTGCTACACAGGCAGTCTACCCACTGGGCTCCAACTCTATCCAGTTACCATTTTAAGGAAACTTTCTTAGACATAGAAACCATTCTGTTAAACCTTAAGGCAAAGTCATTAGGATCCTGACAGGAAAATGTGTCAGTCATCTCTTGCCAATTTATATCAAAATCAGTTCTTCAAAGTTGCCCTTTACTCTGTGCCAGGTCTGAAGACAGCATACATATGTTACATACATGTTGTGTGTCCTTCAGAATCACAGACCCTCCTGGAGGAGGCATGTGCGTGTAAATGCATGTGCGTAGGCATGTACATATCTCTCTAGGAATTCTCATGATTCCAAGTGGGAACGGTATGACCTCAGCAAGACACAGCAGAGACAAAAGGAGAGTGCCTTCTCTTCACAGCTCCTTCTCGCCATTCTTGAAGAAGGATGGAGAATGATGCAGCGAGGAAGCTAAGTGTGGGCAAACAACGAGAAAACACTGAGAAGATCCAAGGGGGCTTGGGTGGGAAGAGCCTTGCAGTGACCTGACTGCTGAGGAGGAAGCCTGAGCTGGGGCAAACTGGGTATCAGTCTTCTCTCTTCCCGCACTGGGAGGGAAGATCTTTTTTCCCAGAATACGGCCTCTCTTATTTGTGTTCTCAGAGAATCAATTTTTTTCAATGTAATTGTTAGTCATTTATCTTGTTTTATTCTTTTTGCTACTGATTTATGTCTTTATCCTTATTGTTTCTCTTCCTATGTCTTTACTTTTTATTGAGGTCCTGCAATCAAATGAAATGCTTTGCATATTTGTATACAAATACTTTTTATCGATAAACGATTTAAAGTCATAAATCATTCGGTGAATGCTATTTATGATGTCAAAATTCTGATAAATGGTATTTTCAGTTCCGAGACTTTAAGGCTTTTGATTTGTTCTTCAGGTGTTTAGTATCGTCAAGATGTTGAAATTAAACCCATTTTGTCTCCACATTGTCTGAGGCTTAGGAATGGGATAACAGATGTCTGTCTCATTGCAATAATTCCTCATGCTCCTTCCATGTATTTATTCATAAATATTTCCACTGCAAAGATACTTTGCAATATTAAGAAACTGTGGAATATATATTATACACACACATATATATACATATATACTCTATATATATGATATATATCTATATATGTGATATATATCATATATATATCTCCATATATATATATATATATATATATATATATATGGGGAGAGAGGGAGAGAGTAGAGTACAGAAAGACATATTTATCAAGATGCTGCAACATGGAGAGGAAAGGCTTTATTAGGCTTATACTTCCAGGTCACAGTTTGTCATCAGGGATGTCAAGACAGAAACTCAAGCAGGGGCTTGAAGCACAAATGTTGCTCTCTGACTGACTTACTGACTTGTTCTCTGGTTTATACACTCAGTTAGCTTTCAACCCAAGCTCACCTGCCCAGGAATGGCACTACCTACCGCGGGCTGGGCCCTCCTACATCAATTAATAGAAAAGATACAACAGTGAGTGTTCTGTGTCCAGAGGATCCATAGATTCAACCAAGCAAAGATGAAGAGTATTTCAAAAATGTTGTTTGTAGAGAACACGTATGGCCCCTGTTATTCTTCCCTAAATAATACAGTACCTCAACTCCTTCTGTAGTGTTTGCCTTACACCAGGCAGCGCATAGAACTGGAAAGTGGATTATGGGTGAACACTGTATCACTTTCCATAGAGCCCTTTGGGATCTGCTGTGGTTCATAGAGACAGAGACAATTAAACGGTCCAAACAGAAACTGAGAGTTCGTTTCGGTCCAGGTTTAAGACTCTGGCTATTATGGAATGTGCTCTGTGCATTTGCAGTTTTTGGGAAGAATGTATACTACTTTAGAAACAATCACGTTATATGTTACAAAGCGTACATCAATATGCTCTCTAGAGAAAACTCTGACCACAGAGGACTAGATTGATAAAACAGCCCACTCTCTGGAAATCACATATATACGGAAACACTCGGATGCTCTGTCAAGGCTTAACATTTATTTGTGCAGATAATTAAAACTCTAATTTCCCAATAAGTCTGCCCACAGATAGATGGCCACTTATTTAGCCATTCACGGATGGCTGAGTCATCCCTGGTCACAAGCCCTAATACTGAACGAAAAGGAAATGGAAAAACACTCTGAATTGTAAGCAATCAAAATGCCACCCGAAACCAACAACACAGTTTAATTAAAAAGAGAAAATCCATAGCAATTCATTTTTTTTCCTTTCTCCTCTTCACATAAGAAAAGAAGAGGTAATCCAGAGAAGTAATTAAAATGAAGTCTCCTTTTGCCCTCAGGGTGTCTAAGTGGAACCTTTGCCAATGAAATAATTAGCCTGAGATTTCTCATTTTTCTCCCTTTGTCCTGGGGAAATTGCTTCCGGTCTTTCTTTAGAAACAATGGAGTGCCTTGCCTCTTCATTTAACTGCAGGCTTCTAAGATGTTTAGTAATCCTGTTATTCTGTGGAAAGGTAAGATTGAATGTTATAAAGCCAATGTCACTATTGGATTAGGACCCTGGCCTGAAAAAAAGAAAAAAACCCAGTTTCATAAACGACAGTGTATTTCTACAACCTCTGAGATAGAGTGATTGTCCTGTCATTAAAAGTGGGTGCAAATGAATGACCTCAGACTATAACCTCAGATTGCACCCTAGAATGTGTTCCGGTAGCAAACTATGAGCAGACAAGAGGATTCACTTAGCACCGAGTACCAACCGCTCTCCAAAATTCCAAATGCATGCTACTTTCCAACCGTGACCAGACCTAAAGAGAAAGGACGCCTACAATGCAGGCCTATTCGCAGGGGCTGTGTCTGTTCACCCACACATGCCACATCCACACACAAATAATACCCGCCTTGTCCCAGTTTCCTCTGCCATCTTAGAGAAGAAAGCATCAAATGTAGCTCCCAATTCCAGGCGACAGCCCATCATTGTGGGGAAGTCAAGGCGGGGCGGGGGGCATGGAAGCAGCTGTCACATCCCATCCACACCCAAGGGCAGAGAGAGGTTGACGAATGCATGCGTGCTGACTACGCTCAGCTAACTTGCTCCTCTTTAACAAAGTCCAGGATCCAAACGCAAGAAACGGCACCCACTGTTAGACAGGCTCTTCCCACATCACTTAACATAATTAAGATATTTCCTCAAAGGCAGACCTACAGGCCAACTTGGTCTAGACAATCCCACACTGAGATTCTAAATCATGTCAAGCTGGCAAAACTATCACACCATCATAGAAATGAAACGTACTGGGCAATACTTCACAAAGCACATGGGCATACATTCAGAAATGGAGATAAAGAAAGCGGCAAGTCCCAGGGGTCATGTAACGAAAGCCTGCGAGTCCTTTCCTAACTGTTCAAAAACTCTCATGCGTGACTTCTGAATGGAGTTTGCAAGGGATCTGACACACTCTTGTCTCCAGTAACAAACATACTAGTGAAGCTTAAAACGTTTACAGATGCACAGTCTCCAGGTAGCTCCCTAGGAAGACGACAGAAGATGGAGATCCATCATAACCTGTCCTGCAGATAACCCCAAACAAAGCGACCCACCAAGAGGGACAGGCACATGAGACAGCTTGGTCACTACGGAAAACAGCTCATGTTTCAGGCCTCCCTCACTCAGCAATCACGGTGACATAAATAAATCAGCAAGATCCAGTTTAGTGGCCTCTGGGTCCTCTGTCTGAAGTTCATGGTGCTTTAGCAATGGGAACTTACCTTAGTTTCCACCTCTGAGAAAGAATCAAGGGCAGTAACAATAGTCTATCATGTTTTAGAGTCTCTTGGGTAACCCTGGCAAACAAACAACACGAGAGGGCTTCTCAAGTCTAGTATGGAGGTTTTTGTTAGAGAGTCTGTGGCTTATGTAAGTATCGTTATTCAGCTGCACTGGTTACACACACACACACACACACACACACACACACACACACCAATAACAACAGCAACAATTAATGAAAAAGGAGGCCATGAACTTGAAAGAGAGCAAGGAGGTATATGGGAAAGTTCGGAGGGGGAAGAGGGACGAGAAAATGATGTAATAACATTATATTCTCAAAAAGATAATTATAAAATAGCAAGAGACTCACTGTAGCACTCTGGAGTGACTGAGATCTTGCATATCTGAGTCCTCATAGTGGGGTGTGATCATGCCCAGCCCGCTGTCGCTCAGCATGCGTTTCCTCAGGGCAGGATTCCACCAGTCAGACAGCCTGGGTTAAAAGTGGTACCAGAAAGTAATTGCACATCTTACTCTATTTTTTTTCTCATAATGATCTTGTTTTAAATCCATTTTTACTAGATACATCCTTCATATTCATCATTCAACAGTTCTGAGCTACCTGTATAATTTTGTTCTTTTTTCTATTGATGGGGGTTTCCTTTTGAAGATTAAGTCATTTTACTTTGCACGTGGCATGAACAAAGAATTAATGGAGCCAGGCACAGAAATTAACTTAGAAAATGAGAAAGCCCGACCTTGCTCTTAGTATCTTTGTTTCCGGTTTATTTCCACAAGGGACCGCTGCTAAGAAATAAGAAATCAAGGATGGATTGAAGGTCTGATGGCTCGTCAGGCCACTCTGTATTTGAATCTAAGTAACAAAACTATAACCCAGGCCAAAGCTGTCCCTACTTGGCATGGAAAGAATAAGAGAGAAATGTCCAAAGCCACCTTAACAAACGGTTCCACTCCTCATCAAATAAATGTAAGAGTCTTTATAACGTGGGGCAGACTCTAGGCAATAACAGCTGCCTCTTCGTAGTAGGATCATCAGATTGGATTCTCTCTGGTGAGTACATTCGCTTCTGCTTTGTGGTTATGGACACACAATCTCGGCTTGCTTTCAGTGTCTGTATGTGCTCTCTTGGGCATCCTGTATTTCAGCCGTTAGTCCCATATATCTGCAAGCCGCTGTCTCTGAAGCTTCCCAAGGACAGAGACATTTGTCTGCCTTTATTTTGGCACTCTTGGCTCTCACATATGGTTCACAATACTATCTGGTATAACAATTCCAAGTAAGCATTTTTGAATTGCTAAACATTTTTAAAATAACTTAGACATTTTACAAGATGACATTTTAGTAAACTCACCACAGACCAGGCGTTTGCGATTTTACTCTGAATGACGATAACAGTGCTGTCAATTGTTTTCAGAAACTTTTATGCTATGTGGGATGCGTTTTGGTATACTTTCCTACAGCTTTTCAGTTTGGACTCAGTCTCAAATATTTTTTAAGGATTTACTTTATTTTTTTATTTATGTGTATAGTGTGTATTCTTGTGTGGGTATGCACACATGTGAGCGTAAGTGCACACAATGCCCAGAAGAGGGCATCGGATTCCCTGAAGCTGGACTGTAGGTGGCATAGACACAAGAGGTGAATGCTGGGAACCGAACTCAGGTCCTTTGCAAGAGCAGTGCATGTTCTTACCTACTGAGCCATCTCTCCAGCCCCTCAAAGAGTGTTTTAGTACAGTCTTATGTGTAATTTTTCTTTACTGTTAATTAAATTTGGGGGGAATTTAACTGCTTATTTAAATTATATGCAAACAATCATTAATCACTTTAATATTAATAAAAACTGAGGAAACATATGTCTATAAAATGGAACAAGTTATATTAGCATATGAAAAATAAAAAATAAAATCTATTTTTGCTAAAATGAAATACAGGATCTGCATCAAAATGAATGTGGCTAAATGTCAGGTTTTATACTTATTTTATGTGCAAAATTAGGCAAGCAACTTAACTCTGAGTCTCAATTTTTTTATCTACAGATTTAGGATAATCACAGACCCCAACTGGTAGGGTCATTATAAAATGATTAGAATATGTAACGAATGTCTATCAAGAGACAAAAGTCCTTTTGCCTGTGTCAATGTATTTACTCTACAACTAGTTCTCGGAGTAGGTGATGTGCTGGCTGGTTTTATGTCAACTTTAAATAAGTTAGAGTCATCACAGAGGAAGGAGCCTCAGTTGAGGAAATGCCTCCATGAGATCCAGCTGTAAGGTATTTTTTTCAATTAGTGATCAATAGGGAAGGGTCCAGCCCATGGTGGATGGTGTCATCCCTAGGCTGGTGTCCTGGGTTCTATAAGACAGCAGGCTGAACAAGTCATGGGAAGAAAGCCAGGAAGCAGCACCCTTCCATGGCCTCTGCATCAGCTCCTGCTGCCAGGATCCTGCCCTGTTTGAGTTCCTGCCCTGACTTCATTCAGTGTTGAACAGAAATGCTGAATTGTAAGCCAAATAAACCCCTTCCTCCCCAACTTGCTTTTTGGTCATGGTGTTTCATCACACCAATAGAATCTTTGACTAAGAGCGGTATTTTTTCCACTCACAGATGTGGAAAAAGCTTAAGAGAATTAATTCTCTATGAAGGAAGAGAAATAACACAAGAGTGACAGGAAAAATCTAGATACTTTGTGTGGAGCAATTTAGAAACAAGGCAAAAAGAACAGCATTAAATCACCTATGCCAATGTTTCATCTAGATGACACACCAAATAAAACCCATATAGATGCACAGATGGGAGTTTCAGTGTTTCTAGCCCCATGAGGGAGAGGTTGTGTGACAGTATATAAGGTTCAGACAAGATAAGAGACTGGCTGGGCATGAGGGTTCCTACACAGCCATTCAGAAGATGGCCTTATAAAACTAGATGCATCTTACTTTAAGAAAACATCAGTAAATATTAATTCCAAATGTTTTATGGCATTAGACTATCAATTCCAAAGTCAAAGGAGATATAGAAGTCATACCACAGCCAGTGGATGCCAGCATCCACTGAGCAAGGAAAAACACACTCACCCTGAGGCCTGTTCAACCACCAGGTCAGGCATTCCTGGAGGGGTCCCTGCCTGCTGTGACACCACCATATCTGGGTCCAGAATAAAAATCTCATCATGAGAAATCTCCATCACAAAGTGCAAATGTTCCTAAGGAAGAAAACCAAGCCTGTCAGGGTGTTGACACCGCCACCATCAGAATAAGGGATGAACTGCGCAACACACCAAATAAGTCCACTGTTTCACCAAAACTTTGAGCATCTGCCATCGCTTTCTAAATTAATAAAGTAGCAGATAGAGGACAATGGCAGAGAAAAAGACCTTTCCCCTGCTTCTTGCCAGGTGCAGTAAGATGTGGCATCCGACAGGCTACCTGGTCCAGTACGAGCATACAACAGCTTGGACTTCTGCCCCAAAACTAAATGGCCGTGGTTAATAAACGACTGGTTTTCAATAAGTTCAACATTGTGGAAGTATTTTTCCAGGAAAATCTCAATAGTGGGGAGAGTTTTTAACCTTGGGTAAGCATAATTTTTCCTCATTATTAAATATGGGAGAGTATTAGAAAGCCAAATCTAAGTTGTCTACATATATCCTAGCTAAACAAAAATGCATCTAAAAAGTGCAAGCATTGCCTTGGCCAAATTATAAGTACCATGCAAATGAAAACTTAGAGTGTGATAATAATTATAATTCAAGTTATTATCTATTTTCATTAGCCATTTCATTGAGCTCATGAGTCATACAACACATGCAGACAAAAAGCACTGTGGCTTAGATTGTACACACTGTCCTACAATCTGGGAGCACTTTAATATTTTCATTAGCAAAATCTATGAGACTGACTACCAATATAGTGCACTGACTGAGAGACAATTCACTTTCATAACTAAGTTGGAAAGAACTTACCTGAGATCTGTCTATTCGATAAAAGCGGTCAGCGGAAGTCGCTAAGGGAGAGAAATGCACATGACATTTAGAGCCTTTTACACTTGTCATCAGATGTACACCTTTCCTTTCTGCTGCACAGTCGACAAAAACCTTTGTAACAAGCATGTTACGTCCGTGGCCAGTCCCTAAAATGATTAAAAACCATCACTTCCATGCTTTGGCCACTGCCATTCCAATCAATGATCCTAAGCCCTTCCAGCCACACTGTTATCTGAATCTCACTTTTTTGCTTTGTTTTGGTTTTGGTTTTTCAAGACAGAGTTTCTCTGTGTAACAGCTCTCCTAGCTGTACTGGAACTAGCTCTGTAGACCAAGCTGACCTCAAACTCACAGAGATCCTCCTGCCTCTGCCTCCCAAGTGCTGGGATTAAATATGTGCACCACCACCTCCCGGCTCACTTATCTTTAAACAATAACTCAAGGCTCCAGTCTCTGGGAAACAGTGACAGGGCAAGCAGTGCAGAGGTTCCTCCATCTTGAATTCTTGCTGAGGCCATTTCAGGCTTACCTAGAATTTGATCTCCATGAAGGCGAATCCCATGGAAAGTGACCCAACTCCATTCTAGAGACCCAAGGTCAAGATGCCCCAGTTAACTGATCTTAGCCACTATTAAATTGCCTTCTTGTGCAAACCACCCTCCCCCCCATCAACTGCTTATCTTTGCTTCTGCCAAACTACTTTCTTACCCAAAGTCCTACTCGCAACTGCAGATTGCGATGCCAAGATGTGGTTTTGGGCCTTCAAAAACCCTGTGCTCTGACACTCAGTGCTACAGTTAGGTCCCGAGTGCCTGAGTGTAGTCCAGCTGGCTGGAACAAAGCCTCTCAGTTGGCGACAAACAGTATCCGAGTGGTCATCTCTGGTGGGATCCCCATAACAAAACTTTCCTCCATCCCAAATGCCTACAGCCTAAAGTCTGTTGCTCCTAAACCCCATGTCCCCTGTCATTTTGCTTAAAACCTTCACAGAGACTGTCTTCAAAGAGGACTGTGGGACTGAAAACCCAGCATCTTTAAAGGGCTCTCTTTCACTTATTCTCTTACGTCTCTAGGAATAAGCACAGAACTGTAACAGAGCAGAGGGCATAATATTTTATTAAGTAAATAAACCTAGAAAAGAAATTACAGTTAAATAGATGTCCCAGGAATGTGACTCTCATTTTGGAAAACAACTTGAAGATGCAGGCCAGAGACCACATATGGCCCAAAAGAAATCATTTCCCTTCCATATTCTGCCCCTAGAGACATGCCTTAAGGAAGCCAAATGACAAAACAAAGATTAATGTTTAAGCAATCTTGAAATGGGGTTGGCCTGCAGCTGTGATTTGAAAAAGTAAACTTCTGAAGTAAATAAAACATACGGTGTCTTTGAAGTTATTTAATTCTTTTTAATAAAAAAGCAAAAAGCTGGGTATTTCTAACAGAGCCCAAATATGAGAGTTTTTACAAAACAGACCAAAAGCAATAAAAAGGTATAGAGTACAACAGAGAAAAGGATGCAAATATTTACTCATAATCACAAAATTTCAAAAACATAACTCTCTGGTTTCCTTCAGCAGCAGATGGGAGAGGAGAGGATACAGAGAACCAACCACAGCCAGACATCACGAAGACAGAGTCTAAATCGGAGGTCTCCATTCTCTCTCTCCTTGGAGCTCAGGGAATTCAGAAGAAGAGGGAGCAGAAGGATTGTATAACTTGGAGGAGATGGAGGATACCAGGAGACCATGGCCCACTGAGTCAGCTAAGCAAGGCTCATGTGGACTCATGGAGACTGAAATGACAAGCATAGGACTGCAGGGTTCTGCCCCATGTCCTCTGTGTATGTTATGGCCCGTAGCTTGGTGTTTTGTGGTGGTGTCTTTTTAACAATGGAAGTTTATTTCTCTTTTGCCTGTTCTTGGGTTGCTTTGTCTAGCTTCGATATGAGGGCTTTTGCCTTACCTTATTATATCTTGTTTTCCTGTGTTTGGTTGTTGTCTCTTGGAGGCCTGTTCTTTTCCGATGGGAGACGGAGGGGCAGTGGATCCAGGGGAGAGGTTAGGGTGTGGGGGAAGGGGAGGGATGGAGTAGGGGAAACCTAGTCTGGATGTATTGTATGAGATAGGAATATATTTTCAATTAAAAAGAAAAAAGTAACTAACTCTCTGAAGGAAACGGGACTCAGAAATGGGAGAATAAAAATCCTCCTTAAAAACCTAAGTATAAACTGGGCAGTGGTGGTGCATGCCTTCAAACCCGGCGCTCAAGAGGCAGAGGCAGGTGGATCTCTGTGAGTTCAAAGCCAGCCTGGTCTACAAGAGCTAGTTCCAGGACAGCTAGGATTGTTACACAGAGAAACCCTGTCTCAAAACGCCAAAAAAAAAAAAACAAAAACAAAAACAAAACTTAAGTCTAAAGCAATCTAGTCCCAGCAGGATTTATTCTTCTTCTCTGTTCTTTCAACTATGACTTCAGCCTTGGTATCAACCAAGAATTAGTCACAAAAGATTCTTAATACATAAACATATCATCTTGTATGCTAACTTAAAAATTAAAACAAATGTTCAAAATAATAAAGAAATGTTTACAATACAACTCTCATATAGCAAAGACAGTTTCATAGTTAAAACCATTATCCGTAATACAATTTTATCTAAGTGTATATATGGAACATAATGACTTGTGTAGATACCTTCTTGATTTTCTTAGATACATACTAGTTCTCTGTGCCTCTGGGAGTGAGAAATAATTGTTTCCCACTGCTGTGCATTAACAGGAATTGGAGGGAAGTCTTCAGTCAGCTGACTTGGGAATGAAAGCTATATCCTGGCTGATGTGTGCTGGATTTGGTAGATACAAAGTGCCCCTCTATACAACTAACCCATATCCACTCCACCCTCAGGCCCCTCCCCCACCAGCATCCTCTCAGACGGACACACTTGTAAACAAAAGGGCTATCATCGAGGAAGCTATATCTTCATGCAGACAATAGAAACGTCAGCTAGCTCAGAGGATGGTCGCAAGAATGTGTAGAGATGAAGATGCATTGCGGTGTAGATAATTAGGTGGGAAATTGAAATTCCACAACATCTAGGGAAGTGAAAACGCATGAGATGGCAAGCGGACTCATCAAACAACCACACAGTAACTACCCCATTAAAGGTCACCTTCAGCAGAAAAGTTAACAGATGCAAGTGAGACTCCCAGCTTCTCACAAAAGCATGCACTGTACGGACGTGACAGCCTTACAAAACTAATATGAATACTCCAAGGCGTGGAGATAATTCAGGAATTAGTGCCCATTTTGTGATTATAGACTCCGGTTTCTGGCCCACACTAATCTGGGGTGGGCACTCAAGAAGGTTAGGAAACGGATAATGGGTAATGATAAAATGGAAAATGTCAGTTTAAACAATTTGATGCTGAGGTGCTTCCAGTGACATCAGCAAGCCTATGTCATTGGGACGTCAATGCCAATCACAGCAAGGCTTTGGGAACCAACGTTGTGAGGAGCTGCTATAGCATCATACCTTGTCCTGCTGCCTCCCCAGCCCAGTCCCAGGCAGAGCCCCAAACACTCACCATCTAGGAAGCACCACCGAGGGGACAGCCTCTGAGCTGAGAGCGCCCTGGGGAAGGAGGTTTCTTGGTCCTAGGAATAGATACACAAGTTCTCATCGTTCCATTTGAATAAAAAAAAAGGGTTGCCCTCCCTCCTCTTCCTTCACCACATACTGGGGGTGAGCAGTCTTGTCTCAAGTCACTACTAGAGCAAAGAACAAACTCTCCCACAAAACTTTTAGGAGAGATTCCATGGTTGCATCTAGTATTGAGAAAGGACCTACGCAGAGGCTCACTACAACTGGAGAAGGTGCATTACTTTCTCGCCCTTAGTGAAGTGGAGAAGCTACCTGTGACTTATGTTTCCTTCCCTACGTCAGGAAAAGGGATAAACACAGATAAAATGGGAAAGGTTTGAACTTTCTCCACCAATCAGACAGGCGTTAGAGTGTGGAAGAGACAAGAGAAGCCATGTATAGGTAGTGCTAGACCTTCAGGGGACTTGAGGAGCAAGTACTACACAGAGAGGAATCCAAGTTCACGCTGTGTTGAGTCTGCCTCTGTCTTCAGCCCCGCCCATCCAAGATTGCAGGATGTAGGAAAGAATCACTGTGTCAGGCTGTCCTTTTGGAAACCCATCTGATCCCTGCTGACCCACTAGCAATGTGCATCTCTTCCTTAGTGTTCTCTGGGCTTCTCACTTCAAAGATAGCCAATACTTAATCTTACGTGAGCCAGAGGTCATCTCATATAAATGCATTCTTTCCTCTAGCTTGAGATGAAAAGACTTCCTCTCCAAAATTCAGAATTTTGCAATTACCCCCATACGCCCAAGAAACTTCCTCTCTGGAACATTATTAAAATCCACTCTGCTACTCTTGAACCCAAGTCTTTCTCTCTGCGCCGGTTTCCTCTACATATAAGCAATGTCCCTCAATCGATCCTATTTCATCTTCTGATGATTTTGTTAGTCATCCCTTCTTGTCCTGGCAAACTCCTGGAACATGCAGCCTGTCCCTCTCACCTTCAACTCCCAGGTACACATTGGATCATCCCTAGAAATAAATCCTTCAGATTCTCCCCAGAGAGTGATAAGAGTACCCCCCCCCCAAACTGGGTTAATATTCTGAGTTTTCGCAATTCCTTGGAGTCACTGAAGGCTTTGCTTTCTTTACTTTTTTTTATTTTTCAACATTAAAAGATAATAATGTCATTTCCCCTTCTCTCTTTTTTTTCTCCAACTGCTCCCATGTACCCCCCCCTCTCGGCTCTCTCTTAAATTCATGGCATCTAGCCTCTTTTTCTAACAAGCACATCATGTTACTTGTAGGTGTATAATTTCAGAGACAACCATTAGGGGGTAGATAACCAATATGGGGGCTGATACCCAGGGTAGACTACTTTTAGGCCCTCAGTGTTCTTTGACTGCGTGGAGTTCTTTGTTTATCCCTAATCCATTAGCGAGTCTGTTGGTGTCATCCAGGTGGAGATTAAACTACAGGGATGGAAGAGCACGCTGGGGCCTGGAAGGTGGAAGAGGGAGGATTGACTCCTCGTGTTTCCAAATGTATAAAAGTTAAGATGCACCCCTCTGACGAGGAACTCGCTGATGATTCCTGGGGTGGGGTGCTTATTGTTTACAACAACACATGACTCTTGGAGCCGTCTAACACTGGCTGGAGTAAAAGTGAACTCATTGACAGAAAAGGCACAAGTAAGGATGACCAGCTCTCCGTGGGAAGATACAGGGACCTTGACTATTATTGACAAGTTTTAAAAAGTTTCTGTTACAGGGATGCCCACAGAATGCAGATATGCTGAATATAAGGTAGACTTGGCAGTGGAAGCCATGTGTGTGGGTGGCCTGGTGTACACTGATGAGACAAGGAAGGAAAGCAGAAATAGCATAGGAGAAATGACAAGAACCAATCAGAGGCCATCTGGACTTCCTCCTGAGTTAGGCTCTCCTGCCACTGCCTTGCTCACTCTTCAGGCAAACTCACCGAGGAACAGCAAGCAGCACCAGTGGATGGCTGTCAGCATAGAGGCTGCAGCTCTGCAGAAAGCTGCAGGGGGTCCTGCAATCTGTTTAACATGTTGTTTGGATGAATCTGGTGCATGGCGAAGAGCCATGGGTCTTAGCTGGGCAAAGGAGATCCATCTTACTACTAGAAAACTTATCTAGACCGAGTGTTCTGCTCAAATAGATTGCACAAATCAAAGATTGATAGAGGAATGATTGGCCTCCCTCTGGGCTGTCACCAAAAAAATGTATCTTTATGCATCTGATTTGCTAAAGCTATAGAGGCACATCTTGAGCCGGCTTTGTCAACTTGCTGGCTGAGCTAAATGAAATCTCGGCAGTTGTTCAGTATCCATGTTTATGAGAACTGTGCTTAATGCTTTGAGAATTGTATTTTGACACATGCTATCTGGATCTATAGAAACTTAAGGTCTTTAATATATTTTTATAAAATGTGTTAGGCCACCAACACCTTGTAGATTTTCGTAAAAGAAAAAGATGACTATATGCCAAGAAATCTGAAATGATTTAAAATGTTTATTGGTAGCTGTGAAAAACTAATAAAGACATTAAGCAAAGATAACTGTCTCCTCAAAAAATAGAGTAGCTCAGATACCCAGTGTGCTTTCTGAATCTTAATACTATTTCTGTAAATAACATTCGACAGAAAACGTATAGACGAACTTGACTTACTATTTTTAAAATATAAGGATATGCAATGTGCTCCCCTCCCCCACCACACACTAAATACATGTTAAGAATGCTTGTGAAAATTTTGTGCTAATTTGTTAGACTCATGTGCACATGCATTTTCCAGGAGAGATGAACTCATTTTTCTACAGACTATCAGTGTAATCTCAGATTCCTGCATGGCTAAAATAATTCAAAATTCTTATTCAAATAATCCAAAATTTAGGTAAGAAGAAACTCAACACAATAAGGATATCTGGATCATTAGAAACACCTTAAAATATCCCAAGACTCAAAAGCAGGAACTGCTGCTCCAAAGTTGAAGGGAATTCAAGGTTGTGGCTATTCCCTTAGTGAGGACTCGATTCAGTTTCTCTCCTAGAAGGAGTCAATGGCCTCATCATGCATTCCCATCACAGTCCCTCCAATATATTTGCTTTTAGAGCCTTAAGCTCTCTATATTGTCATTAATGTTTTTAATTGCATCTATTGGCTTTCTATGTATGGGTGTTTTGCCTGCATGTATTTCTATGCGCCATGTGCATGCCTGGTGCCAATGGAGACCAGAAGAGGACTTTAGATCCCGTGAGACTGAAATTGCAACCAGTTGTGAGATGCTATATGGGTGCTAGGGATTATACTTGGTGGTCTTAAACACTAAGCCACCTCTCCAGTCTCTTTTATTGTCATTTTTTAAAGGAGGGAAGATTTAGATTGAGCACAACATAGCCTTAGTAAATGAAGTTGAATAGTACATCATTAATGACAATATAAAAATCTGTGTTAAAAAATCGATTTTCCTGAAAAGGAAATGAAATACTTGCTGAAGAATGAAGATTTGGCTGTAATTTTTGGAGGCTATTAATGAAACAAAGATAGAGACCTGACTTCTCTGGGATGCTACCTTGAAACAGATATGTGTTCTCTCCAAGTGAGCTCATCAAAGGACAGCTATGAGCATAATGAGGTCTTGTGCCATGTTGTTAGCATGTATGTTAGCATACAAAGAAAATGCAATTAATATATTCTTAGACATACTCTGAAATTAAACTACCTATTTTTTAAAGCATACATGTGAAGGGAAGAGGACAGAGCTCAATGGGCAAAACATTTGCCCTGCGAAGACAAGGACCCAAGTTCAGATCTTCAGCACCAGGGTAAAAGCTGGACGTCACAGTGTGTTCCTGTTACTGCGGCATGGAGGGGTGGAGACACATGTACTCTGGAGCTCACTAGCAGGCCAATCTTGCTGAAAAGGCAGGCTCTAGGTTCAGTGGGAAACCCTCCTTCCAAAATTAGGATGAAGAAGTGATAGAGGAAGACATCCTGCCATCATTCTCTGACCTACACCAATGACTACAAAGGAATCATACCTGCACACACACACACACACACACACACACACACACACACACTCATACATATGCCATATACACACAGAGAAAAATTTACAGATACAAAAAAAAAATGTGTAAAAGTTATAAAGTCTTATAACTGGGAGTGCTAGTACATGATGGTAATCCAAACACTTGGAAGGTGGAGGCAGGAGGATCAGAAATCAAGGCCAGACAGTTTTATGTAGTGAGTTGAACCCAGCCTAGGCTACGTGAGACCCTGGGTCAATAAAAATGTAAACAAACAAACAAGCAAAGCCATGAAATCGCAACAAAATTCTGTCCTTGACACACTGAGACAACAAAAGTTGGAACTTGCCTTAAGTTGTGTAAAATAATGTTTCAATGTAGTGGACCAACAAAATATAAAACATATGCAGGCGATCAACCAACAATCTATAAACAGAAAAGCAATGACAAAATGTATAGGTGCTGGGGCGACTTCTCATTAACCAAGGGAAACCTGGGGTGGCGGCTAAACTAGTCACTGGCATTTATTTGAGGTTGAATGACTGAGAAAAAATTATTTATGGTGGAGAACACTGCTTTCGAAAAGCTGTATGAACCCACCATCATTATCATAATCATTGCAAAAGAGTTAATGTAACAAAAAACCATTTCTGTCTTTGGGGTATTTAAATGTCACAGGGAGATGAACGAGGAGAGAGAGAGAAAGGCAAGAGACTCTGTCTATGATCCAACTTCAGTTGAGCAGCAAGATCTGAGAATCAGAACCCTGATCTCCAGAATGCCTGCTTTGAGGGTTTGACCAATCCCAGCTCTACCAACCACTAGCTGAGAGTATTTAGGGAGGGCTCTTAGCTAGTATGTGTCTTAAAGGCCTTGTTTGTACAATGGCCCCTGTAGCGTTTAATCCTGAAGTATTACGGAGAAATAAATGAAGTGTGTAAAACGTTTGATTGCTGTCAGCTCCACGCTCATATGTACTTGCAAACATCGGAGGCCATCAATGTCCACAGAGAAAAAATAAAATCCTGTCGCCTAAGGCAATTTCACCTTTCGTCATATGAGGAGCTCGTGGGACACTGGCTAGACTCCCAACCAGACCCTGTACATGGTGCTGCCTTGGCACACTGATGCCCCATTGCCGTCAATCTCAGGTGAAGAAAGATTCAAGGAAAAGCAAGAAATGCCTAGGAGAACACATGAACGAAGAATGGCATCAAACAAAGGCTGGAATCACGCTGCTTGTTGGCTTGGTTCTTGCGAGGCTTATCTTATCCAGCAAATGTGAATTACTCCAAAAGAGGGGGGGAGATTAATCTCCATGACAAATATCACCTACCACTAACTTTTCCGAACACCACCAACTCTTCCTCTTCCTCGTCACTCATAATTCTGCTTGCTGGATGCTTATTTTCACAAAAATCAAATTCTTATGTGCTAACACGGTTAACCAGTTGTTACACAGCTGTAACATGATTGTTGTGGTGATTGATTTTGTTTAAATGTTTAGTATTTAGATCCAGCAAAATTCAAGACATGTCATCCTGAAGCTGTAGAGTGAAGCTTGGCATACTATCCCCAACAGGGTGACCTCTAACCCACCTGACGCTCCCCTCATTCCTGTCTGTATCCACTTCGGGAATTCCTGTGTACCCAATATGCCAAGTTTCAGTTTCTTTTCCAAAAGCAAAGCCATTTTAATTATGGCTTTAACTTATTTCCTGGCTATTGCTACAAAGCCACCAATTTAGGGGGAACAATTTTTTTAAATCTGCAGCCAAAAGAATCAAGAGTCAGCAGAGGACATAAATTATGAGTGGAACAAAAGGCTTAGCTTCCATTTCATAAAGCCCTTCCCTTCCGAGGATGAAATGCATGGCTCAAGTCTTTGGTCTGAGGCAGCAGACTTCAAATAACTGTGGTGCAGATGGATGACTGAGCCGTGCCAACAGACACCATCCTGAACCATCTGGCCCTGTTCTACTGAGCTCACTGACAAGATGTCAAGGAGAACAGGCGGCTGTTGACTTTCTCTCTCCTTGATTCCTCCCTTCTTCTCTTTGTCTTCCACCTACAGCTTCTGCACTGACTCAACTCCATTACCTAGGACTGAAAGGAGAAACACAACAGCCATCTAGAAAACATTCAATAATCTCTGGAGAATTTCAGAGACTGGTAAAACTTATCTTCTTTTTGAAATTGCGAGTCTCTCCTTCCCCACTGCTCCCAATTACTTTTCTTTTTCCACAAACCTGGCCTTACATATATATCCTTTGATGACTATAAATGAAATAAAATGGAGGCTATTCATGGTCATTATTGGTCCATGTAAGGAATATTTTATAATGGGGAAATGATCTTTCAGCAATATGTGCATGAAGCTTTAAGTCTTAAAAAGCTACCCAACCTGGATTTACTTATCTGCTCCCATATTTTATTTGGAAATATAGGTAAATCTCACTAAATTGGTTGTTTTTGAAGCCATGACCTTAGGCTTCTGTGCCAGGTACTCCTTTGTTATGGAGAAGTTGACACAATCTTACCCCTACCTGCTTCCCCTGCCTTCATACTGCCACTCTTTCTTTCTTTTTTTTTTTTTTTTTTTTTTAGTAAATTTTATTAAATTATAAAAGTTTCCATTTCCGCCCCCCCTCCCAACACCCTCCCACTCCCCCCACTCCCCCCCTCCTTCCCCTCCGTCCCCCAGGGCAGTCAGGGTTTCCTGCCCTGTGGGAAGCTCCAGCTCCCTCCCCCTCCCTCCAGGTCCAGGAAGGCGAGCGTCCAAACAGACTGGATCCCCAAAAACCAGCATATGCAGAGGAAACAGGTCCCAGTGTCATAATCAATGGCTTTTCAGAAAGACCCCGGGCCAGCCACAGTCAGAGAATCCGGCCAAATTCCGAGAATCTGGCTAGATCACATCCTCGTTCAGTCTTTCTGAACCTCCATTTGTACCCAAGGTCAGACCAGCAATGAAGAACCGTGGTGTGAAGAACTGAAATATGTCAGGAATTACTCTTGGGATAATTTAAGTAAACTACTTACAGCTCTCTACTTAGCAAGAGATGGAGCCTAGAGACCTCTTTTGCCCGAGAGTTTGGGATCTTACAAGGTACTTTTTAGCTTCCTGGGGACATAGAGCTATTTGAGGTTTTAAAGGAGACTTGGGAAATGCCCTATCTGAAAGAGAACTCCCTAGACAGCTAAAGCAAAATCTGAAAGACAAAAAAAAAAAAAAAAAATCGAGAAGGAGCCTGATGGGAATGAAGATCTTCCTTCTACTACCACCTAAAGTTTTGCCAGATATTCAACCATTATCAACAGTCAACTTAATCTTCCTTGCTTCTTGTCAGACAAATCACTCCTGGTAAGAGCCTTCCCTCTCAAATTCTCCAGTCATGTTTCCTGTCCACTCTCTCCTCCATGGACACTGCTGCTTGAGAGCTGCATAGAATATGATGATCAATGGGCTCATAGAGGAAACATTCCCAGAAGCAAGGAACTGATCACACTCACTGAAAGAGCGTTCTGTCCACTATACTTCCTGGATACGTACTGTACTTGTATTCTGCTTAGGTCTTGTACAAGTATGGCCGATTTTAGCAAGTTTTTAACATGTGATTTGGCTAAATGTTAATCTTGATGTTTATCATAATACTTTTCACAAAACAATGTGACAACTGTCTATCACCTAAATGTTTATCCAGAGAGGGTAAAAATACATGATGAAAAGAAAAGAATGAGCTAGAAGTTCATTTATTATCAAGGTCTAACAGCAATGGTACACTATTATGAAAAGTAGGTCATCTGAAAAAATAGTTGTGGTATAATATGCATAGTGAGTGCTCAAGGAATGTAAATTTATTTTCTTTCAACAATAAACTTGCATGTGTATGGGTTTAAGCCTATATAAACAGAGGGAAAGCTAGGGAAGGTATCACACCAACAAAGTGCTATTCAAAGGACTACAGGGGGGAGGGAGGGAGGTAAAAGCTAAGCCCAGTTCTTGCTGTGTGTGTGATCTGCAAACTAACAGACGCCAAGATTATAAACGGTTGTAGACTGCACAACACGTATGGCTCACTTAGGAAGGCCCAGGGAACTATCAAACGAAGCTTGATGATATCAAAGACAAATATATATTGGAGGGTTAAAAAAGTAAGGCAAGAATGAGGGAAGCATGTTGCTAAAGGGGAATTTACAACCTAAGCCACGGTCCTGAAACGTTCTCTATTGGATGTTTTTAGTAAATGATGTACACGCCTTCTCTTCTACTTAGACAAGATCATCAGACTATGTGTGAGTGACAGCAATGCTAGAAGAGGGAGGACCATGAATAAACTGCAGCCTTGGCTTCATGCAACTCCCATGATCAGCCCATTGTGGGCAATGCATTTCCATCAGGTAATGCCTCACCAAGTGCCTGGCAGAGAGGAATCCTGCATTTGGGGCTATCCACCCATGCAATGTGGACAATGACTCCAATTGGAGCAAAATTAAAAATAAAGAAGAGAAAAAGCAATTCTCTTGGACTAGGTATTAGTTCTCAGGCAGGATTTAATGTCATAGAAAAGCATGTGTGTTCATGTGTTTCTGAAAGCCACCTAGAATTAATTAGATATAATTAAGATAGTTCTTCTCTGAACCACCACTTGGCAAGCATATGCAAAAACAGCTCTTAATTTATATTCAATTATGCACAACTAATGCACACAGCATCCCTATTATACACTCCAGTAGGTTATCCAATTAGGCAATAGTCACCTAGCATTTAACTGTTCCTTCAATGTGAATGAAATGTGTCTTTCACAAAACCTGAACGGAAGTCATCTGATCTGGGAATCACTGTCTCATTTAATAAGGTCCAGTCCAAGATCACCTTTCTCTTAAACATCTCTTACCCACCCACTCTTTACTCTCTGTACATTCCTCTCTGTGCATCTAGACACTCACCTTTCCGTTTTAAAAGTATTTTAAATTTATGTCTTTTAAATTTTGGTTGATTCTCCCAGCCCCTCTCCTGTCTCATCTCCTGATTCTCCTATTCCCCACTGTACCCTTTTGGCCTCAGGGCTCTATTTGCTCTACTGTTTCCTCCACTCCCTCCCCTCAGAATTCCCCCCACACCCATTTCTAGTTTCCTGGCCTTTACCCATGTTGATTCCTGCCCAGGAACACTGATTTAGCAATGAGAAATTAAGATCTACATATGAAGAAGAACAAACAGTATTTGTCTCTCTGCGCATGTGCTATCTTATGTAATAGAACGTTTCCCGGTTCCGCCTATTTTCCTGAACTTTTCGTCATTTTCTTTTAAGTTAGTTGATTCTTAATTAAAGGAATCTCCTGGATTAGTCCGTTTTGTACTTACTATTGAATGCTATAATCACTAAAATTTGTCAAGTGAAATTGATAGTATTCAAGGGTCCACCAAGCTCTTCTTGAAGAAATGTTGAGACTTAGGGCAGACATAATAATGCTTATTAAACAAGGTGAGTACCCTTGGCTTTCTTTAACATACCTGGCCGTAGTTATAGCTGCCTTTATTCTTCCTGGTTGTATTTTCTCCCAGTTCATTCTTTCTTCTTCTACTTTCCTCACCTAGACTTCACACCTCCCGCAAACCCTTAGCGTGTCCCAAACAAAATACAATGACGCAGAGATTCTGGGGCTCTAGACTACTGACATTAGTGGAGAGATAATACTTTGCTGTAGGAGACTTCGCTGTGTTACATTCATATATATTTAGTGATGCCATTGGCTTCCACTCAGTAGAGTCCAAGAAATACCTACAGGCATTTCCAGATGCCTTATATTGGGATCAGAGATCATCCTTAGTTAAGAATCATGACAATAGTTGAATGATCAATGCACATACTTGGTACATATACCCATATACAGGCATTCATACATGGACATGAAAAGAAAACAAACTTCAAACAGAAGTTCCTTCCCAAGCTCTGCCTTTTTTCTGGGCTAAGATAAATGAATTCTAACTTGCAAACTGATTTAGGCTTACACCAAAACAATCTATTCCCTCTTCACTTTATGATTTGGGGTTTAAATGGACAGTAATTCTGAAAAGAGAGAGAAAAAATAGAGCTATCTTATGGCAGATGGCTTCAGGAAGCATTGTTTATCAAATACAGTCTAATTTATTTATAAATTCCAGTTTATTTGCCAATCTGAAGAAGACACGAACCTACCCACCGTCTATTTGGCAGCTAGAAATTACACCAGATGCCATTAGCGTGAAAGGGCTTTTGCATTTTGGCATCAGAGAGGTGCATGCAGGAACTTGCAGCTTATTATAAACAGCCGGCAGATTCTCGTAGGGCCCATGCTGCCTTGTTAGGTTAATGCAAGGTGTCATTGCTGAGCCCCATGCATTGCTGGCAGTTGCAGCATTGGAAAAGGTAAACACGAAAGCAAGGAAACGGAGACACGTAAGCTGCAGGACCTGCCATGCGGCTCACTAACGGGGCATCTTGGGCACATGCACATTTTTGAGGGTTTGTTTTTTGTTTTGTTTTGTTTTCCTGACAAAACAAAAAACAAAACAAAACAAAACAAAACAGTTAACTAAATCCCACCTAACATCTTGGCTGCCAGGAATCTGCCAAGTTGCTCTAGCTTACTGATGTTTATTCAATCTCCCTCTCATACATAATAAAATTCATTAGAAAGTATTTAAGACATTTTGGCATCCTGTTTCCTAAAGTTTATTCTCCAACATCACCGCCTCCACTGAGACAGTCCAGAGATCCTGCTGTTACAGTTTCTGGGTTAGGAAACAAAAGTTAGTATTAAACTACCCATCGGGTGGTTTTGCCATATTCTACATGAAAAAGAGTGGCATCAACATCCGTGCATTTTATCTGCACTGTGGGAAGATGCGGAAATCAGCACACAGCTCAACACCTCACACTGTTGTGAGGTTCTCTGACCCTTGCTCTTCCAAGCAGTCTGGGCTTGGCTGTTGCATACCGCCTTCTCCTCACCGAGCACTCTGCTGCTAGGGTCGGCTTCATGGCTCTTTGTGACTGACCGTTCTCCCCACTTGTGCTCTGTCATGGCCGTTGAGGATATACAGAATGGCAGCAAGGCCCCTTCCGTATCTAGGCTAGCTCTACGTGATCTCCTCCAAGCCAGCATCGTGCATTTGCTCAGGACTTCCCACAGTTTTGATCTCCGAGCTGGGGATTTTGAGCGGACTTTTTAACTACTCATATTTCTAACTTACTGTTGTTCACCAAACCTCGTGGAGTCTTCCAGACTCATCAAGATCAATGGGGCCGAAAGCAGAAGTGTTTATTCATCATCCTTCTAACACATGCCTCCCCTGATAATCTCAATAAAATGTGGACATTTATTTCCTGTAGCCTCTTGCCTCCACCTGCTCACCCCTGCTATTGGGAGATCCCTCTTTGCACTAGGGTAATTCTAGAAAATTCTCTCTCTCTACATGTCTCTCTTTCTCTCTGTGTGTGTCTCTCTCTCTCTCATTCACACAGATGTACACATGTACATACACAGGAACACACGCTCACACCCGCGTGCACATGCACACACACATTTTCTCACACACACATGTACACACACACACACGTATGATAAGGAAAGATCCTAGGCCTCTTTATTACCCAAAGGTTGCCGACTACTCTCTCTGTTTCTTCATTTCAGCATGATAAGGGGGAGGTTGGTGATGCCCTGATAGGCATCCTTGATCAGCATCCTTATTATTCTCCATGCTTCATGCACAGAAGCGTTTGATGTCACAGATATATCATGGCAGGGCTGACACCAAGGTTTGAGTTGACTGGAACTGATCAAAAAGTACAAAAATACTTCCAGAAAAAAAAAGTCATCAATATTTTCCCATATTGTTACTACTTGACAGTAAACGAGACAAATATCCATATCATATTCTACAAGGATTCATCTTCCAATCCATGTGGCCACAAAGTGACATAAAGAAATTATGATTAAAAAAAACACCTGTGTTAAACACGCTTACATCATAATAACAGTCTACACGGCAGGCTAGTGTATCAGTACATGAGTTTCATAAACCTCTGCATCAGTGCTTAAAGTACTTTAGAGAAATTGTGAAAGTTCAAAATTTCCAAGAGGAAAAAGTGCAAACCTTCGTTACAACAATAGCTTTTTCTCCAGGGTAATTCCTGATGCCAACTGTTAGCTACCAGCTCCAGCCTATAAAAGCTGATAAATTTTCCCTTAAAATGTTGATATCAATCGTCCTAGAGTGAATCGCTGGTTCATTCTCTTACTGTCACCTTAAGTGAAGTCGCTTTCAGTCACAGCCAGATGTGACTGAACATTCTGGAATAGTAGAACATGTGTGAGACAGAAACACACAAACAAAACCACCGAGGCCACCCCTGCCCCTGAGTCTAAAGACAAGAGTGCTGCCTTGGGTGATGGTGTAGATCTCAAAAGGGAAACACTGCTACTCAGGCCACAAATTTCAAGGTCTTCTCTAGACTGTAGTCATTACTGTTCTTATAAAAAGACAGTGTACTAGAATTTTTTGAGTACAGAGAAACAGACATTTAAACCCAAGTGAGCTAAACGAGGGCTTGCCCAGCCACAGCTTGGCGTGACAGTGGTCAGCAAAGGACTGGATACACATGGTGGTCCCGGGGACTGTATCTCCTGGTGTCACTGGTGCCACACCATCATGTCTGTGCCCTCTGTGGTCGCCTCACAATTAAATGCATTGCTCGTAGCGTGTCCTCATTATGTGGCCAAGTTAACATGTAAGTCTCCTGTCGTGTGGAGACAGAAAATGACCTACAGAGATTTTATTTGGAGAAGTTGTTGGAAAGTTATAACTCCCGTACAGCCCTCCTGGCACGGAAAGGCCAATGATTTCTAAGATGGGAGCACAGCTGGAGAGGACTGTAAAATGGTGACTAAGCAGATGTGGGCAGCACAAGAAGGCTAGAGCGCAGGAAAGAGACTGCACTTCCAAAGTACAGTGGGCTGAAGACAGCCAAGGGCTCTCCTGGTGAAGAAGATAGGAGCCTCAAGAGTGGCCTATCAGGTTTCATGTAGCTGACAAGCACAGGAGAAGCCCGTTACATGTATAGAACTTTGGGTCAGCACTATGGCAAGCAGCGCATCTCTTCTCTGGGTTCAGAAACCCACCTGGGACCTCCATAGTCTCTAGGCCAGGGATAAACTTATTAGAAAAAGAGCAAATCAGAAATATGAGCAGGAAAACGGAGCACGAACCCTAATTGACTGATAAGTAAAACCCACTTGATCTAGTGTTGTGCTTATAAGACTCAATACGTACTTTCTTTGCTAAACTAACCTGAGTTGAGATTTCTGTACTAATATGTAAGATAGGTGTAACTAAAAGCACTTCACTTTTTATCGTATTTTTTTCCAAATTATCTGAGAGGATGTCTACAATCTACATGTGCACTAGACTACAACAGTATAAAATCAGGAAAATGCGCACTAATCAGAATAACAACATCATGGGGATCTTTATGGATTAAGCCGATCTGTGGGTAATATGGGGACTCTAAAGAGTACATGCAGTGAGAGAGGGCACTCGACTTTCTGGAAAAAAGGAAACAAGTAGAAGCAATTACGAGTTACCTGGTAATGAACTCTCTGTGACCCAGAAGAAACTGACTGCAAGTCCTAATGAAAAAAAATGAGGGGGAAAAAATCCATATCTTATAGTTAGTTTGAACACTCCCACCAACTCAATTCCCAATTTAATGTCACCATGCTTATCTGAAAAGTTTCTTAATTGATCAAGGTTGGCCCACGAAGTTCATGTCAGAAACAATAAAAGGATATTAACTTGGGTAATGAGAAGACGGATCATTTTGTGTTATAACTTAGGGTATTCATCGGCTAGTGATGTCCAACTGATAGTTTTGTCAGCATAAATGGGAAGCTGCCTTCATTTGTATCCTAACTCTCTGGCTTACAGAGAAATCTTCATGGGCAACCTTAAATGCCTAGAATTTATCTTGTACTGAATATACTTTACCACATACTTACAAGACGCTTGGCAAACAGGAGCTTTCATAAACCTCAGCCAGGAAAAAGCAAGCACTGGCCACGTCCACGTCATCACGAAGTGCAAGTTGACAGATGTGAAAGGAAATGGGCTTTGGCCAGCAGATTCTGAAGCCAGACTCCCTTTTACAAAGTTTTATAGCTAAGTCGTCACCACTGCCACAGGCCTCAGGCCTCCTTGCTAACAAGCATGCTGATGCTCTATACAGATGCCAGCAGTCCTGGGCACCTCTGTCCTCACACCTGCTTCCCCAAGGGTTTGTCACCCGGCTCTGTGCCCAAGCCACCTTTAAAACTTCTCTTTACTTATTGAGATCAGTTTTCTTTGTCTTCCTCATAAACCTGCTTTAGTTGAATATTAAGTGTGATAAGCATGCCAATATCTTGGTTAAGCTGATTTTTTTTTCAACAAAGCCAACCAATTAGCCATGCATTTTGCCACTGTGGAGTAATGCTGCAGTACTTTAGTATTATTTTTTTAATGAAAAGATGTAATATCGATTATGAGTCACTTTTGAAGATTTTATTTTATTTGTGTATATGTGTATGTGTTTGCATGTGCATGCATGTGTGTGCTTGTGAATACTAGAGAGGATATCAGATCTCTTGGATCTGATGCTATAAGTGATTGACAACCATACAACATGGATGCTGGGATCTGAACATGGTCCTTTGGAAGAGCAGCAAAGGTTCTTAACTGCTGAGTCAACTCCCCAGTCTATAAATTCCCCCTCTTTGTTTTGTTTGTTATGTTTTTGTTTTACTGAAGTTTAATGTATAATATTCCAGAATAAAATGGTAAAATGGAGCATTATTTTGAAAACTGAGATACTGCAGATTCTTTAAATTTAGATTAGGACCCAAACTGTATGCTAAAAAGTTCACAGATATTTTATTCTTTAAGTAATCACCCACACTAAAAATCGCTAAACAAAGCCACAACTACAAAATGTATTGATTTTCTCATTCATGCTGGTATTCAAATTTTGGCATTTATCCCTAAATACCTTTTGGTTCATAATTATATTTATACTCTTAAGAATTATAAGCATAAAATTAATTTTTAGAGCCATCAGTATGTGCTTCCTACCTAAACTCATTTCTAGTGAGATATAATGAAATGTACAAAGTGGCCACAAGTAACACGATTTAAAAACTACACACCAGCTTTATTTATAATTCATTTATGTTCATTCGGTCATTGTGTGCTGCATGGAACAGGGTTATTGCTCTAGGAGACCCCTTCAAATCACCTATCGGTTTCAAATATTTTAATCAGGGCCATTTGAAGAAAGAAACTGCAGTGTGAACAGGGGTCCTTCATCTGGAAGCCATGATGGAGAGGAATGTTTATGCTTCCGCCACTCCTGGGATGGAGAGAGCTGCCTGCCCCCACCTGCTATACCCACATATACACAACTTTGCCAAAACCATCATCTGTAATTGCAATGATGAGTTTGGGTCTCTTGACTTTCCTGGCTCAGGTCAAACCCATGAGAAGGTCATATATGAAATTTCCCCTTTCCCTTTTTTCGGTGACAAGACCACATTAAGGGAAAATTTACAGGTCAGAAAATGATCCACTTGGTTCTGATATATGTCCATGAATAAGAAGCTACTCTTTCCTGTGGAAGAAGTTTCATTAAAAAAAAAAATCTAGCTGTCTCTGACAGAAGTCTATGCTGGATACAAAACATCAGGTAGCCTCAAAACTCTAGGTTCTTTCATTATTTATCAGTTCTTTTGAAATTCTGAATAGCTAAAAACACACAGGTATGCAACCTGGCAAGTAGGTGGAATTTCCAAGCTACAGTGTAGCCGTGGGGCACACCAGGGCATCAGCACCTGTAGCTCACCCAGTAGGTCCTCTTCCATAGCAACGGGCAGAGGAAACCAACAGTAGAGATGAGAGGGTGGTGGATGCTTAAAGGACAGGCCACAAACGCCATTTCCTTTGCTTCTTCATCAGTTTAGATACACACACACACACACACACACACACACACATATATATATATATATATATATATGCACATATGTATATAGCTGGTAATTTCTTATTGAAGGGAACAGCTAGAGAGAATAAATAATAAATCAACTCACCTCCTGTAGGCGGTCTATGTACATACGGCAGGTCTCCAAATCACAGTCTCCACGAACAACGAGAATACCCAGAGGGATGGCTGAGGGAGGAGGAAAAAAAATCTAAAATAACATATCAGGTCTTTAGACTGACTTAAATGTGTTTCTCAAGAGTAAAAAGAAATCTTACAAACATTATGGGAATCTGGATACAACCATGAACAGAGGCAAGTGTATGCTCTATGAAGCTCCTCGGTGGCCACAGGGAGCTTCTTCTTCCCAGCAGGTGTCATATATTTACCTTGTTTAACTCGTGTTGTCCCTGCCACCGGGCTTTTTCCTCTGTGGCCCTGATATGAAGTATAATATCTAATATCGCAGTGATAATAGGACTGCAAAAATGGGCAGCGGCTCACCGCCAGCTGATAGTGAACACCCACATTTGCAGTAGACAGCAAGAAGACCTAGCCTGGGGAAGCAATGAAGCGTTCAGGATTCTGGACACCCACCCTTTCTCTGCCTGAACACACGAGCCTCGTCTTTCGGCCCATTGCGATAGCTTGCTATGTCTATGCCTGGAGCTGGTCAACTGCTGCTGCTGCCTGACGGGTGACAGCAGAATTAAATATCTAAAACTGAAGGAGGGAGGAGAGGAGGAGGGAGTCAGCATGAGGACATAGGAAGGAAGGATTCCTGAAGATAAGCCGTTATAAACCAAAGTCTTTAAACTGAATTTAACCCATGAAAGACTTGAAAAGAACAGGCACCACAGTGACCATCAACAAATGAAATCACAAAGATAAGTTTTTATATAACAGGATAATATACATTTTAACATAAAAATGTTTTAATAACTGTCAAAGTAGTAAAGGAATAAATAAATAGTCACTATGGCATAATTTATACTAAGGGTATTCTCTGAATCACACAAAGCCTCTTTGATCTTTTATCTGAAAAACAGGAATGATACCAAGAGAAATAAGTAGCCCCTTTCTCAACATTATTCCCTGGATTGATTTCCACTAGGGACAACAGATCAATACCTCTTCTTTTTTCCTGCAGGTTCATCAAGTCCTGCATATATCGATCTTTGGAGCATCCATCACCTGGCTGGACTATGTGAGCCTGTGGGTGAGTATGAATTCTCTCACATCAAGGATGAAGCTTTTTCAGCTTTACTCTCCATGCATGGTCAAGAAATGGTAAGTACTCAAAATGTGTGTATAAAAAGAAAGATGATGAGTTAGCATTCACTCACGTGAAAGAGAAAAGTGTGCCTTCACAACAACACACACCATTTTTATGGGGTAGACAAAAGTAGAAGCAGAGAAATAGAGAGCACACGTGGAGGGCCAACTCACTGTTGGTTAGAAGCTAAGCAGAAGCTTAGCTAAGCTTCACTTCTAGAAGCTAAGCAGAAGGTGAAGCTACCTCTGCACGCCATCTCTTTGGGAGAACAACCTCAAATGACTACAGCTTCCTTCTTTTTGACAATAAAGAGAAGCATTAAGGACTTGTAGAGTGACGCCCAGGCATTGTGGAAGGGAGTGGAAAGGAAGGGGAGTAAGTACCTCTGTAAGGTACTCGTTAAGGGGACCTGCTAGGTAGAGGGTGCAGTAACACCAGCGCCGCATAGGCTGAGTCATAAATTACAGCCCAGCCTGGGCTACATAATGAGATCCGGTGTGAGCCACAGGGTGAGACATTACTTTAAAACAAGCAATCAAACGACAAAAGGAGGAAAGTGCCGTCAGCTATACTATCAAATACATTTTGACTATGGTCATCCACCAAGCGAAGAGCTAAATGATATTTTAATAGTTGAAGAAGGTCGAGGAAAGCTAAAAGTTTTGGCCTAGGTATAGAAGTAAGCCAAAAGTTGTGGAAAGTGAATATAGCTATAATTCAGGCAGTTTATATGGAAACCTTGCTAATATGCAAAATACTTCCTCTTAATTTCAAATGTGGAGAAGTAAAATTCAATCAATAACTATCTATCTTCTTAAATTTGGAGATAGAAATTAAGAATACTCTTTCCAATACCTCTCATCTCCTTCAATTATCCATACCTGGAGTTAGTCTTGTCTGAATATAAACAAGCCAATGTACCCTAACTACAGGCATTTTAAACTAGAGTCAGACATGGCTGAGAATCCACCAGGAACAACCCGCCAAGCTGTTTTTCCAAGATGTGCAGCTCAATTCCCCTGCAGGTCTAACTGGCGGTTTTTGCCTTCTCCTGAAACAGGTGACTGAAAGAAACTGCATTTGACTAAGGAATGCTTAGCTGTTGGAGAAGAAGAACGATGACCTCTCTTGCCACTTCACTGCATGGTTGCACTCAGCAGTCATGTGCACTCTCGTACGCAGGAGATGTGTCCACAGCCATTCACCCACGGCCTCTACTCCCCACACTGTTTTGAACTTGAGAACCGCTCAGCTTAGCTCTTTGCTCTGCCTATCACATTACCGGGTCCCCTATAGCCTTGATTTGAAAGCCGCTGTGTTTAGAAAAGGTGTTTGCAGAATTTTGTGACGATGAAATTTCACGCCCTATTTAAAACTGAATCACTGAACCATCACTGTTGGTTCCCCTTCACTACCTTCTGGGCACCGTCCGTGAGAAATGGAGTCATTACACCACAAGGGTCAGCTAGTGTCAGGAGCTCCGCGGTTATAGCTCTGTTTAGTTCAAAGTCATTCCCACTCTTTCTGCAAATGGGGAAAAAAATAACTGTACTGCAAAAATGTCACAGTCACCTTGATTCGGGACTTATCTGGTGAGAAGAAACCAGAAACTTGCGGGAAATTAACACCTTCCTTTTGCATTATTGATAACCAGCTGCCAAACTTCATGTCAAAGTTTCCTCCATTTTAATTAAGAATAGTGGAAAGAATGTTTCTACCCTGAGCTTTAGTGTCCCTGTAGCTGCTTTGATTCATTTTCGGATCCTTTTAGAGACCCTGCCTTCAATAAACACTGCCAAATACTGACTCTACATAATGGGATATATATTAGTTAAAATTTACAGTTTCCAACTAAGCAAAAAAGAAAAACCCGCCTTCATGAGTAAAATGACAGATTTAGCACATTTACTTCTTTTTCTCAAAAATGTTACTGAATTATGGTAAAATTTCATTTTTTTAAAATGTATTAGCAAGGAAAATATGGAAGCAAGAAATGGGCCAAACGTTGGTAATGGAGTGAGCACACATCGGAGTCTATCCCTAAAAGTGTACAACAGATACAGAACATTGGAAATCTGCAGGAATAGGCAAGGGTGAGATCCCAGGCATATCCTGCATCCTCACCCACAGGAGACGGAATGCACCTGTAAGTAAATTTAAACAGGACTTCTAGCTGAATACAATCAGGAATTGAAGATTTCTCATAAGTAGTTGGATCTAATCCAATCAACCCATGATTTTTAGATTCCAAATAAAGTGTTGATAAGTTTCTGATGAAAGAATTTTTAATTTTTTTGCATATTTCCATACATTTAGCTGTATCCTCTGAGTTCAATTCTTATTTTCTTCTTCCATTAGTTTTCATTATGTAAATAAAATCTCCTAACAATTTTTAAAAAAAAATCAAAGAGAATGAAAAGCATGGTAGAAAACAGAGAAAGAAGTCAACTTTTGCTGGAAGCCCACATCATAGAGGTAAACAGCATATACAACAACCAAACTTCTCCTGCCTCCTGGGCATCTGACACTTTCCGTGCTTGCCTTTAGCTTTTTCTGAAGCTATTTGAAATGAAAGAAACACACAGAATGCTCTGGGCCTCCAAATTCCAGCATCTTATAAAAAGATTCTCTCTGTACCAAGAGACCCTAAAGCGTTACATCATAATGAAACCCCAGTGCAAGCATTGACACATCTAAAAAAGCTCTCAGCTCCAAGAAGTTTAGAATTCTCTCTGAAAAAGGGCAGGGAGGGAGAGGAAGGGGAGGAGAGGAGAGAGGAAGGGAGGAGAAAGAACAGGAGAAGCAAAGGAAGAGAAGACAATGATGGAGGAGGGTCATCTGTCTATGTATTACTTTCATTGGTTAATAAAGAAACTGCCTTGGCCCTTTGATAGGACAGAAAATTAGGTAGGCGGAGTAAACAGAACAGAATGCTGGGAAGAAGGAATGAGGCAGTCGCCATGACTCTCCTCTCTGAGACAGATGCAGGTTAGGATCTTACCCGGTAAGCCACCACCTCATGGTGCTACACAGATTACTAAATATGGGTTAAAGCAAGATGTGAGAATTAGCCAATAAGAGGCTGGAGGCAATGGGCCAGGCAGTATTTAAAAGAATACAGTTTCCGTGTAATTATTTCGGGTAAAGCTAGCGATGTGGGGGGAGGGGGAAGCAGCCCGCCGTTCATCCTACAAGGAAAGAGGAAATGAATGAAGCAACACACTTTACACTACAGAATCCTCCGTGGGCTTGCTCTAAGCCCCACAAGGACCGTGAGAAGTAGGGGAATAGAGCAGCTGAAGGTAGAGTGCTTTGTGTTGGGTGGAACTAGATCCCTGTACTCCTCATGCTAGGCACAGAAGATGGGGGATAACTGGCAATTTGCAGAGTACAATGACCTGGAACTTCATTGCCAAAATCTGGTATCAAGGAATCTACAGTCTTGGCATGAGGAAAGACTCCTTTGAAATCTGACAAACCCATGGGATAATGTGTTAACATGGCAGCAGGCCCACCCCCAATAGTTGTTAGGGCCCAAGGTGAGAATGGTACACTTGAATTTCATGTTCCTCCACAGGTACTAACATAAAGTTTCAAAACTGTGAGAGTAGGCATCACTTTCCTACTTTGTAAACAGACCTTTGCTGATGCCTGACGGAGGTGTCAGAATCAGAACTCTAGGAGTCAATGACATACTGGAACAAAGGACAGTGCCTGTGACTCAAAGCTAGAGACTCCTTCTCTTTTCACCCAGAACACGAAGACCCTGTATTTGCGGACAAACCAGACCACACCGCAGAACTCTCCAAAGTCCATGCAAACAGTTCCCTGTAACAGGGCGTGGTTGCATCCACACTATATACTGTCTCTTCAAAACTGTATTAGAGGAAAAGGCCTATAAACATCTAAAGAACAGACTTAGGGCTACCAAGAATTGTGAGACCATAAAGCCTAGTAAAGAAATGCAATAAGAGGTGAAGCCTTTCCCTCAGCACTGACATTCTCCAGGAAGCAGGGCTTAGCTGGGAAGGACCACAGCATGGTGTGCTAAAGTTGGGCTCTCCTCACATGAACCTAATGGCAGCACTGACTTGGAGTTCTCATGCATCAGTTTGCCTAGTTCACATAAAGAAGCTTGAAGTCCAAAACCTTTACCAAGAATCTCAGCATTCTTGGTCAGTTAAACATCTCTCACTCACATTTTAAAAATATATTTATTTTATTTTATTATGTATAGTGTTGTGTGTCTTTGCATGAGTATGTATACATGAATATGAGTGCTTGCAGAGGTAAACAGAGGTCATTGGATGCTCTGGAGGTAAAGTTGCAGCCTACCCATGGTATGTACTGGAAGTCAAACCCAGATCCTCCAAAAGCCACTGAGCCATCTCTCCAGCCTTGTCTCTCACTTTTAACAATGAGCAGAAATGTAAAATATGATCAGAAAACCGGGACATCCATCTAATACAAAACCTAGAGAGTAAAATAAAAGATGAAATAAAATGCAAAGTCTAAAAAAGAAAAAGCTCTAAAAATATTACCTTTTAACACAATTGCAAAGTTTTCAGAAAATGAATCCATCTGTGAAATCAAAGTACTATTTGATAATGTTAGAAGAAGAGGAAGAGTTTGAGAGGACAGGACCTCACACAGAAAATAACCAGACATACCAAATACTTTGAAAATTAAATTTTGATGGAATAAATACAGATCTCAGTCAAAAGGTCACGAGATAAAGTTGCGGAAAAAGGTAGGTAAAATATATGTATATGGAAAACATGACAGAAAAGTTGAAGACTAGGAAGTCCAGCATCCAATGTGGGAGTTGAACAAACATGAGAAAATAAGGAAATTGTCAGAAAATAAAACATTGGTTTCCAAACTGAAACACTCTACCAAGCATCCAGCACAGCAATATAGTGAATACACTCCACTACGAAATGTAAGAGCATCGGGGATGTATGTTTATACCTTCAGACAGATGCCATGCTCTGTCATGATCAGGGAAGCTTCTCTTTGCCTTCTACAGTGGGGAATGAGGAGAATCGCAGCTAGCCAAGGTCCCTAGAACAAGTGATGGTTGAGAGCTCAACCCTAAACATCCCCTCTGAAGCCCAGGGATGATCACCAAGGAGGGAGTAGAAAGAATGTAAGAGCAGAAAGAGGGAAAGCTGTCAAATGTGGTCTCCAGGGCCTGACCCAAAGATCGCAGTCTTACAATAATCTTACAAACCCTCCGAGGTTGCCTACACTGGGCTTTCACAAACTGAGCCTTTCAATAGCAATCACGAACTGGCATAGGACTCATGTGGCCCTATCCCTCCCTGCTGAACCATTAGAGACTTACAGATTCTGGGGAGGGACAGCCATTATCAATTCTGTACCCACTGGAGAGCCCAATGGGATCCAAGGGATAGTGGCACATCCACTGGAGATGGGCTCTGAGATTAAAAGCCTTGGGCTACTTCAGTTTACTGTCTCTATTTTGTACTTGATTGGAATGGGAGCTCTGCTCCCTGCTCCTGCCATGCCTGTCACTTGTGTTAGGCTTCTCCCCCACAGTGTCTATCCTTCGGGAACCATAAGCCAAAATCAACTCTGTCCCTTAGGTCTCCTTGGCCGTGGTGTTCATCACAGCCGCAGAAAGCAACTGCCTTACTTTGATTTCCATTGCCGTGATAAATACCAAGACCAAACTCAAGTTGGAGGAAAGGTTTGTTTCCCCCAGAAGATTATAGTTCATCATGAAGGGATGTCAGGACAGGAACTCAAGGCGGGAATTTGGAGGCAAGAAACAGAACCCATGGGGCATTCTTCTTCCTGACTTGTTCACCACGGTTATTCGGTGGGTTTTCTTATACAACCCAGGACCACTTGCCCAGGGAAGGCACCACTCTATCACACATCAATCATTAATCAAGAAAATGCCCTACACACTTTCCTACTGGCAATTTGACTGAGCCATTTTCTCAACTGAGGGTCCTTTTTTCATATAACTCTAGCTTGCATGAAGTTGGGGGAAAAAGATAGTAACTGTCTTAGTTAGGGTTTCTATTGCAATGAAGAGACACCATGACCATGGCAACAATGAAAAACATCTAATTGGGGCTAGCATACAGTTTCAGAGGTTTTGTCCATTATCATCATGGTGAGAAGCATGGTGGCATGCAGGCAGACATAGTGCTGGAGAAGGAGCTGAGAGTTCTGCATCTTGATCTACAGGCAGCCTAAGGAGACTGTGTACGGCACTGGACATAGCTTGAGCATAGGAAACCTCCAAGCCCACCTCCACAGTGACTAACACTTCCTCCAACAAGGTCACTTCTCCGAATAGTGTCCCTCCCTACAGGCCAAGCATTCAGACACATGAGCCTATGGGGGCCATAACTATTCAAACCACCACAGCAACTAATACAACAATTTTAAAACAAGAACACATAGGGCAAAGATTGTATGTACTTCAAGAGAGCAAACATCAGCTCATATATACAAGATCGGTATGAGAATGTTTTTACTTCTCAGCGGTAAATACTAGAAGGGGGAGCGATGAAGCAGCAGCTGGCAAAGGCCTGTCTAACTGTTGACACCGTAACAGGACAGAGCCACCTACAGAGTTCACGCTCAAGGACAGAGCAATCTGGTCCCAAACTAAAATAAAAACAACTCATAATTTTCAAGGTAATTTGTGACAGTGTTGGGCTACATTTTTATGGTTGTCCTGGGCTGCATGCCCACGTCATCAGTTGAGCAAACTTATAAGGCTTTGCTGCACAGTCTACACCATTAAACAAGTCCAAGCATGAACGAAAAACAAATGTGTTTTGGTGAGAAGCTTCTGGATTATTCACCCCAATAAAAGTTGAATTTTGTCATTGAATACAAATACGCATGCGATGGAAGAAATGAGATCTCCCGGGCCTGTCATTAGCCATGCCAGAGGAGCAGTGGGTGGCAACTGAAGCTCCAGGTGTCAGCCTACCAGAAGGGAACTCCGTTTAGGCAAAGCCACAGGACTGCAGACCCCGGAATATTTTTTGCCTCTGCTGTGTCTTTACATGTTTGCTGCGGCTCTCTTTCTCTGTGTCTAGCATGGTGTGAGTGGATGTGGGGAGATCTCCACTGCCTGTAATACAGTGTGTTTATCTCTTGGGAACATCCCGTTCTACTAGGCATTTTTACCTATGGATTGCCAAGAAGAAGACCTCTCCATAAGCTGTACTGTCTACATTGATAATATTAATGATAGCCTACACAGTGTTTGGATGAATTAAAAATAAATACAAGGATACGTTTCACAGCGAGGGCCCATGAATTTCACCTAAGGAGTTGCATAGATTGTAGCTCAAGTTAAAGATTAATAACTGAGTCCCAGTAGTCCAGCTAGTTTAAATTCTTTTAACCTTATTGTTGAGAGATGTTCACGGGTTTCAGAGTGCATCATAGCTTAAACAAAGCTTTGAAAATAAAGTTAGACTAAGATGTTTTTGTTAAATGGCTTTGAGGTTAAAAACCCAAGAAGACAATCTAAAGTTTTAGAGAGGCACATAGCTGAATGTGGAACTCTCTAAGGTCAGGGAACAAGAACAAAGCAGTCCAATTATCACTGGCTGATATACCTTCCTTGCTAGGATTGGTTGATGATCAAAGAGGATGATTAATTCCTTATGCCCATTTTTGCCCTCAATCTCCTGATATAAAAAAAAAAAACCTGTTGATGAGTTGATGAGTGGAGACATACCCTAAAGATTAAAAGCGGAGCTGACTGGTTCTTTTTCATATATAAAAGTTTAGGTTTGTGATTCCTTTAAGATTCCTTATAAGACTACCTTTCAAGATAAATAATAAATAATTGGTCCTCTCTTTGTAAAAAATTTTTTTCTCCGCAAAACGCAGCCTGCCAGTAAAAGACCTGACAAGAACACCTTGCTTGCCCACATATTAATCTACAAGTTGCTTGGGTATGGATGTACGTGGGTTCTTGGGTTAATTTGCTTTTCACCTGTGTATGTAAATGTTTAATCATGCAAGGGATATGGAAAACATGCTGTTCTTTACTGTTTGTTTTTCATTCACTTGAAAAACAGAATGTAACCACATTGTGATTCCTGAAAAACTTTGTTGGAGTAGATGAACAGTAGGAAAAATATATACAGAAAGAACAGAACATGCGAGAACAGAGAATAAAAAAGGAAGCCATCAAGAGAGTGTGTGAGTGTTTCTTTTCCTAAACCCTCCTCAGATAGAAAAGCTCTAGTTTGTGCCGACTCCGTGGATTCCTCCCAAAGTCCTGCTGTACTGCTGGAGGCTGCCCCCTACCTGCCCCGCCCCCACAACAGAGATAAAGGTCCAAGGATGTGAGCAAAGGGGATCTCCCTGTGCTGGCTAGAAGATCCCAGGACAAGAGCGTCCAGAGATAGATGCGCACAAAATGGTCATCACTACGATTGTCATATCCCTCACAGAGCTAGCTTTCAAACCAATGGTAGGAGGTGGGAAAGCCTACACCAACTAGGTGTGTGTGTGTGTGTGTGTGTGTGTGTGTGTGTGTGTGTGTGTGCGTGTGTGCGTGTGTGTGTGTGTGTGTGTAAATATAGACATTAAAAAACAACACTAGTATTTCCAGATGAGCACTTCCTTAACCCACTCCTGAGAACAAGAGTTAGATCACAATAAATCAGAATAATTGCAAACTTACTCTTCCTAACAGAGTTTCCATTTACTAGGACAAGCCATCCTAGCACCTGCCAGATGCTTCCCAGAACTTATTTATCATGGTGCCCCCCATTGATCCTCTCAGAATGTACATTATGTGCTTTTTGGAAGGTGAAGCCAGACAGTGGCCAGAGATTCTCTGCAGCAGTCTCAGAAGCCTTCTTCTAAAATTTGGAGTAGGTGGGCCTTCTGTCTATGTGTTACTTTCATTGGTTAATAAAGAAACTGCCTTGGCTTTTTGATAGGGCAGAATTCAGATAGGTGGAGAAGACTGAACAGAATGCTGGGAGAAAGAAAGCAGAGGCAGGCAGAGGCAGAGAGCCGCCTGCCATGAAGCTGCCAGGTCAGACATGCTGAATCTTTCCCAGTAAGCCACGACCTCGTGGTGAGATATAGATTATTAGAAATGGGTTGAGTCAAGATGTGAGAGTTAGCCAATAAGAGGCTAGAACTATCGGGCCAGGCAGTGTTTAAATGAATACAGTTTCTGTGATTATTTCGGGGGTAAGCTAGCCGGGATCCGGGCGGGAATGCAGCCCACCGCTCCTTCTACAAAAATTGCCATCAATTTCCATTCATTTATTTTTTTCCTCTACAGAGAGGATTCAGTTTGCTGGTCCAGTCATTATCTGATTTAGGGATGTATATATTTAGAGAATGGTCTTTCAAAACCCAGCACAACAGTTATCCTGACAGAGAAGGCAGGAGGGAGTGCATGCTCTGCAAAAACAAACAAACAAACAAAAACAGTATGTGACAGATACATTACTACTTCAGTACTAATCTTAAAAGCTCTCCACTTTTACATACATAGCACTATGGTACGTTCTGCCTGCAAGTTAGATTGAGTTGAGGGATGCCCCTGTGAGTGGTGATGCTGTTTTCTGGCTGTGAGAGTGCCCAGAAGAGATGGACAGTGTATCAGTTGACTAAATAAACAAGATCCACTTTTACCAGTGTGATGGGCAGCATCTAGTCTTTGGAGTGCCAAAAGACAACAAAAGAGCATCCTCTCTCCTCTCCTCCCCTCCCCTCTTCCATTCTCCTCTACTCTCGCCCCTCTCTCTAAACTGGGATGTCCTTCTCTGGCCACCAGATGTCACAGCTCTTCAGTTCCCTAGTCTTTGGACTGCAGACTATCGGAGCAGCATGTACTCCCATACCAGCTCCTGGGCTGGCACCTCCAGCTGTGGTCCACCACTGCTCCTGTGCGTCTCATGTCTCCTCCGAAGAGCGGCTGACTACACCACGGGCTTTCCTGTCACTGGCTTGCAGGTGACACTGGGTGGGACTTGCCCCCGTAACTGCACAAGTTAGTCCCATTTCCTAATAAATCCCTCATAGAGCTACGTTCCCTGATGGCTCTGTTTCTCCCATGGCTCCTCATTAATATCCACAAATGTGAGGACTGGGAGAGAAGTCAGTCAGGTGCAAACCAGCGAAAGAGCCTCCAGGCAATGGTGGAGCTTTGGCAAATTCAGGTCTAGAAACTAGAGAGAAACTGTGCAGAAACTGGTGATCCTCGCTCTGAGGAAATTATACCACCAATTACATACTTCTAGTCAAATGAGCCCTGCTCTGGCCCCCCTCTCAGACTTCACCCTAAACTCCATTAACCCCTTTCCATGTTGCCACTTGTTTAAATTGCTCATAATCTGGAATGTGATTAACTTAGTGAGCTGAGAAATCCATCACCCATTTCACGAGTGCGTGCGCTGTATTTTACGTGTGGAATAAAATGTCAACAGGTCACACTAATTAAATTTTTTCTTCTACGTTTGAAGTTAGGATTATTTGAACTCATTATTCAAATTTATGCCAAATGGTGCATATATTAGCACTAGTCCTCCTTGGTAAATTCGAATCTTGCAGCAATCAATCTACAAGAATACTCTTTTATCAACAAGAAACTTCTAAGCTTCTCTATTCACGAAAATCAAACATGTCAAGATGATTTCTAAAATGTACATCTCCCCACAAATGCCAAACAGGGCCAGGGAATAGAAGTAGCTTCAACATCTGCCAAAGGAGTTAAATTGTTCAAACTAGTGAAAACCAAAGTTGGTAAAGGTTATACTAGAAGGTCCTTGAAGGCTTAAGGAAACTTGAAAACCATTTTCCGAAGATCAAGAGATACGATGCAAAAACAATCAAATAAACTTGTCAGGTTTTTTAAATGAATTTTTTGATTGTGGGATTATGAATTTCCTTGCCCATGTGCTGCCCTTTCCCAGGGTCTCTGAATGCATTGTTGTTCTGGTGTAACCCGAGTGTGTGCTGAGCCTTGAGAAAGCCCATGAGAATTCACAAGAGATGGAAACCTACACTTATGGCTCACGTAAGCTTTGTGAGTCCCGGATGCTGGGCTAAGCTAGGCACATGCCTCCACCCAGCTGTAGTGCTATGAGCCCAGGTCTACCTGATCAGAGAATAGCGCTGGGAGGAAAAAGCCAGGTATCTGGCGTCATTCATTGTCCTACATGAGTAAGTGGTCGTTCTCCTGGCTAGCACGGACAACCAGGCTAGAACAGAATTTCTACGAACATGCACTCTGGAAGCATGATATAATGTGTGCTATATTAAAGGTACATTGTATATTCTCTGTAATCGTGTTATAAGGGCTTGGATCTATATCATGACATGATACCGTTTACATGAGTCTTGGGGCAGATAGTATAAAACTGAATTAATAAGATACTGATAGGAAAGATCATATGCCAGGAGAAGGAGGGACAGGAAATACAGAGGAGGGAGGAGGAAGAGCAAAGGAAAGGAAAAGATGGCAAAGAAGAGGCAGAAGGGAAAAATAACTGTGATTAATGTAAAAATATCTATTTTGGGTTTTTTTTTTTTTTGGCTATAATGCTGAGAAGTGGAAGCCATCATTGTCAGAGTGATTAGGTCACACACCCTCAATGGTACAACTCCCACACGGAGCAAGGTAGTGCTTGTACCATGTGCCTTTGACTCCTAGTGGTCATGCATTTGTAGGAACTGTGTAATTACAGAAGTAATATATAAATATAGGGAAAACAAGCTTTGAAAGACAGACTCTCATTAATTCCAATACTGAGCTCAGGAGAGTGAAGGCGGAAATGAGGGACAGAGAGGACAGGGACAAGTATAGGCCCAGTCTGTCACCCAGTAAGCCTTCCAAGGGAAAAGCCGTGAGTGTGCAGGGCCAAGTGCCAGCCCAAGGCTGCCTGCCCATCAGAGCAGGACCAGGGGCTACAAAAGCGATCAGTAAAGCCACATGCTTCTGAGTAAACATACTCGGCCCATGTAGCGGCCCTTTCGAAGCTGCCTGATTTCCCACAGGCCACACGAATGAAGCTTGCTAGGCCGAGCTAACCCTCCTCGGAATTCAGCGTGGGGGGAACTTAAGTGAGTGTGGCTGACTTTATTAAAGAGATGCAGGTGCTACCAATTTTGAAGGCCACAGATGCAGTAAAAGTGCAGCGGACTTTAATGAGATTTGGGATGGGCAATCTCACAAGTTGGTGTATTATTAAAACCCTTGCATCTGAATTCCTAACAGGAACTGAAAAGCCGACTGAAAGTTAAGATATTCTAAACAGGAAAGACATCCCGCACTCTCCTTCAAGTGTGGAAAGTAGAATAGTTCAGATAGACAAGATATTCAAAGTGTTTTCCGGAGATTTTTTTTTTTGAATGAACATTTACTTAACATTTGTTTATAACTGTTCTCTGTTGGACAGCAGTGCTGTGATAGGTTTCACATACCATTTTGGTGACGAATTATCGCTGGCAAATGGCTATACTAAGAAAACAGCAATAATTATAGACCCGGTGAACTTAGCTTGCCTTTCATTCTTCCGCAGCGTGATAGTCCAGTGTAATGAATAAGGTCATGATGCCCACCTCCACTTTACCATGAAGATTAAGTAGTGCCTGCAAAGCACTTAGAGATAGCAAATCCACCCTGTATTCTCCTTTCAGACTTCCTAGAGGCTTTTCTCCTAATTCTATTCTCAGCATATACTAGGCACTGATAAAATACTTGAAGCGAAATTCAGCAGGGCATACGTGAGGTCTTTGATAACAGATCATGGGCGGCACCGAAGTGCATCTAAACTAAGTAAAAGAATGCATCGGATCTATACGGAAAGGAGGGACCTACAGTTGGCAGCCCCGCGATCTAAGCAATGATCCTTGGGAACAGGGCAAGAAAGAGTTGCCTCTGACACCCAGCCTCCACGAAACTGACAACAGTACTAATAAAATGGAAGAAACCGACAGCTGCTAATTCACTCTCCACAAGGTACTGTGCTGTGTTCAACAAAGTGTCAGTGTGGAAATAAAGGTATTAGCATGTTTGAAATAAACACAGGATTTAATCATCTGACCCTTCTGCTATTACTGATACACCACTTGTAAAACAAAATTGCAGCTAACAATTTTGTTGTTGAAGATGCAGTAAAACAAGCATCTTCAGAGGATCCTGGGAAGACCATGTGACTCCTAAGCGAAAGGCTTCTCAAAATCTGCACAGGGTTTACCTTCTAAATATGCAGACAAAGACTCTAGAGGCCGTCCAGGCTTTTCAAAAGATTGTCCCTGTGATGGGTGACTCTAGTTGTCAACGTGACATGCTCTAGACTCAGCTGGGAAGAGAATCTCAATGACACACTGTCTAGATCAGGTTGGCCTGTGGGTACGTCTGTGGCAGACTGTCATGCACATGCTAATTGAAGTAGGAAAACCCAGAGTTAAAGGGGGTACCACATTTGCTTGAGCTGGGCCCCGGACTGTGTGAGAGAAATCAAACTGAGTGTAAACATTCACACACTCAGTCTCTCTCTGCTCTTGACAGTGCACCGGATGTGACTGTGCACGGAATGTGACTGGCTGTCTGAAGTTCCAGCAAGTGTGACTTCCCTACAATAACCGATTGCAACCTGGGATGGTAAACTAAATTAAAACACAACTTTTTCTCTCCTAAGTTGCATTTGTCAGGGTTAGGCAAAGGCAAGTAAAACTAAGACATCAGTTTCATGAGTATAGGTTAGGTTCATGAGGCTCCTCCCCTCCCTGAGGAGCTTTACCATATTTCATATGTTTTATCATATAAAGTTAAATATAGTCTTAGCATGCATTCCAGCATCATTTCTTTGCAATGAACAAAATGTTCTGTCTACACAAAAATGTACACATGGATGTCTATAGCATCATTTAGAAAATAATTTCCAAAATGTGGATACAGCCATGATGTTCCTCAGTAGGGCAAACAGATAAACCAATACCTGTATGTTCATACAGTGGAATGAATTTTTAATACATGCTGCTAAGTGGCAGACATGAATCTGAAAGACTGCCTACTATACAGTTCTAATTGTATAATATTTTGTTAACAAGAAAAATTATGGAAGATGGGTAATGGGAATGAAGGCTATGAAATACTGTATTATGGGCACAATCTGCCCATGGCACTCATAAACTCACGTAGCTGTGACTGCTTGGATAAAGTCAAAACTAAACCTCTAAGCATTCTGCAACCGATGTGGAAAGAGCTGATAGGGCCCAGGCAAGCCCCAGCCAGTGGTGTTAGGGGCTGCTGGAAGAGAAGAATTCGGTGATGTAGCCACTGTTGAATTATCAGTTCTACAATGAGTGGCTCCACATCCAAGCTTACATGGGTGTCCTGAATTAAGCCCAAATAAGCCACAAAGCAAAACTAAGAGACAAAACAAAAGTACATAAGCATGGGGGTGTTGATTAGAGAAAGGGGACTTGTGGAATGAGTGGAGGATAAGGGGAGGTAAGAGAAAAATGTGACCAGAATATGTTATATGTACATGGATGAAGTGATCAGAGAATAAATTATAGGAATGCCTAAAAAAGTTTGGGTGGGGTGTCTAGTGGTAGATGTGTGGCGAGGTGAAGAAAGACACACATGATCCAGCCAAGCATCCTTTTAGAGGAACACACATGACACGGTAGTAGACTCATGCCTTGATACAATCAGAAACACGTGGTGCGCAAAAGCAGTTCCTGGGGCACCACATAGGTAGATGGTAGTAACGGGGGTAAGAGTGGGGATTTGAGGAGGAGCCTGTATAAAGGAGGGGATCTAAAAAAACTCTACTTTTCACTTAAATTTCGCATAAGTTTAAATTTGCTTTCAAAAGCATCTCCTAACTTTTTAAACATGAGAAACACTCTGAGTTTGCTGTGGGCAGGCACTTCGCTGATGAGAGATAACTGGAGGAAAAATGTGCTCCCTTCTTACTCTGCCGGAGCATTAATACTTACCACGAAGTCAAAGGGGATGATGGGAATTGGGGACTGAATATGGAAGCCACGAAAGAAAGGCAGGGATGGAGGAAGGGCAGAAAGCCCTAAGAAAGGCTAGGAGGAGACATGCGGAATCCTTCTACTTCATCTCATTAGCTTGAAATGTGACAAGGTTTCCAGAGGTTGAATTTTTACCTGACATCTGATAATAATGAGATAGAATCAATTGGTGCTATTTCCGTTTTCCCTAACCGTGAGCCGCGGGTACATTTTCCTCCACCCTGGTATCATTAGCAGCCCATTGCTTACCTGGAACTAGCAAGGGCCGCTAATAAGCAGATTAGCATACAAAAGGGAAGCAGACACCCTGTGAACAGTGTGTCTTGCCTTGCCCACGTCTGGGGTCTGTGAAAGATCCCACAACCTCTGGGTCTTATGATTAAACTTTGAATTCTGTAGTTTAAGCTAAAGCAGGCCCTGCCTATAGTTAATTTAAAATGTCAGTTATAAGAGCAGGCTGTGTAGTTCTCACTGGACTTTGTTGGAGGGTAAGTTTTCTCAGGTGTGTTTTCTGGAAACAAGCTGACTCTCCACAAATCTAGGTTTCAAATTATACTGAATTCTGCTTTTCTTTTTATCACAGTACCTGAGAGGGTATTTCTGTGAACACAAAACTTGCATTTTCAAATCTCCATAAATTTTTTTGACATTTGCAATTTTTGGTAGCAACTTCTGGAATTTCTTTTCCTTTTAATATGGCAAACACATTCTACACAGAAGGGACTCTGCAGAGGTATTTTCAGGTCCCTAAGTCAGACAGTGAATCAGAACACTTCAGGCTTAAAGCGCTTTCTGACACCAGGGGCAGTTATAATATACGCCAGGAGTTGGACAGTCAGTATTGAGTAAGGTACAATACCTGGCTTGAAGGTATCAGTGGACTTTGGGGAAGAGGTGTGTGTATATCAAACATCCTCCTATTGACAGCTTTGTGATGAGATTTCTGGGGACAAACACTGAAGTATGTTTAGTATTCTGAGAAGCTAACTTCTTAGGACCAGACAGACTTCACAATGAATGCTCCCTCTAGTGACAAAGATGAGATTTTCAGTAAGGGGAATAGGAATTTCAGACAAAGGAAATTGTAGTCCTGCTGTCCCTGACTTGGGAGACAGCAAGGCCTGGGAAGGAGTCTCCAGGCAGGAATTGGGAAGGTCAGCCTGCACAGAAAACTGCAAGGGCAGATGAGTTGACAGATGAGTTCAAAGATTTACTGTTTGTCTTAGTTAGGGCTTCTATGGCTGTGCTGAAACAATACGACCAGAAAGCAATTTGAGTAGGAAAGGCTTTCTTAAGTTTATGCTTCCACATTACTGTTCATCACCAAAGGAAGTCAGGACGGGAACTCAAACAGGGCAGGAAGCTGGGGGCAGGAGCTGATGCAGAGGCCACGGAAGGAGTGCTGCTTAACGGTCTGCTCTCCATGGCTTGCTGAACCTGCTTTCTAATAGAACCCGCAGCTGCCAGCCAAGGAGAGGCACCAGCCATCATGGACTTGGCCCTCCCTGATCAGTCACTAATTGAGAAAAATGCCCTACAGACTTGCCTACAGCCCGATCTTATCTAGGCATTTTTTTTTCATTAAGGTTCACTCCCCTCAGATGACTTTAGCTGGTGTCAAGTTGACACAAAACTGTCCAGCACACTATTTTATACTAAGAAGTCAGACATTATTCTCCAAAAAAAAAAAAAAAAAAAAAAAAAATAGGGAGACTAAGCTAAGAGGACACGCATGCGCACAAACCAGCATGGGCTATATGTATATTTAAGTGCTAGGCAAGCCTGTTCTACATAGCAATATCACATATCAAGTAATACCAGGTAGGATGAGAAACCTCCTGCTACAAATGGCGTACCCATGTGAGGCTCCTGAATTTCCATAGAGCCTGAGATAGCTTTTAAGAAAAGGTTCAAATTGCACAGAAATGGAGCCACACTCCATTTCTCACAGTGTCAGGCACTCTCACAGCAGCGGCGCAGAGATGTGTCTCCCAACAGCTGCCTGCAAGATGGAGCCAGTCACCAGCCGCCATGGGATAAGCAGTGTGAAGGGTTTCCAAGTCTTACACAGGCCTCAGTACAGAGAGGCTAATCAGCCCGTGCTGTGTGGCAGATTTAGCTTTTGTTCGCACAGACAAAAAGGTTTGTGGGTCAGCTGCTTGCTACCTGATGTCAGCATTTGGGGTGGGGGGGGGCAGGGCGGGTAAGTGTGACGCTTGTTGCTTCCTCCACCATGCTGAAAAGCCAAGTGGGGCTGAATCAACAGCCAAAGCAGCCAATTTGATCCTAGACACACCCGCTTACCAGTTTAATCAGATTAAACAATACACAATAAAAATTACACAATAAAGACAGACAACACAACAAAACAAAGCAAAAACCTCTAAACAGGTCACAGTGTGTTCAAAAAAATGTATGTAGGCTTGGGAGAAAAAGGAAAACAAATATTGACTGTTATAAAAAGAAATAAATAGTTTTAAAAAATAAAACAAAGTCTTTGAAGAGATAACAAAAATCATATAAAAGAAAAAAGCCACATAAAGATGGAAAATACATAGGGAGACTGAATCTTGTATTGTATTGATTTTGAATTTTTTGATGGCTGATGGATAAGAGATAGTGACTGAGAGACACGGGATTGAAAGAGAGACTGATAAAATATACCAACTTCAATATTTTTAAAATGCCTTAGCTTTAAAATGTAAGTCAAAAACATATTTGCAAAATGGAACTTAAAAGATACATTGCTTTGGAGAAGCGGTTTTGCTTTTGTTTCCTGGTTCATGGAAGAGTCTGCCAGACATTCTGCAGGACACAGAAGGAAGTGACTGAGAAACTGTCAGTAGAGGCAGGATAGTTTCAAGTTTCCTGCTTTATTGAGAAGTCTGCCAAAAGGATACTCTTGGCCTATAGGCTGAAGATGGATGCTCTAACATTACAGAAGAACTCTGAGTGAATGTCCAGGCAGCCAGATATCTTTGCCATTTCTAGAATTTTGAAAGTTACTTAAAATGCACTTTCTGCTTACTTATATCCTTCTGGGGTCTTTGATGGAGTTGAAGACTAAATAGTTATAATTAGAGTTTTCCTCAGTAATGACAAAAGATAAATTAGATATAAAATTTTAGACTCACAAAGACAGGATAGATGATAGAGTATTATCTTTAATTTTGCCAAATACAAATAGATTAAATATTGTAACTGTAATTCTTGCTTGATAACTGTTTTGTTATATCCAACTTTACTATGTTAAAGTTAAAACCTCCCTTTTTGATTAGACAGGAAAGGGGAAATGAAGTGGGATGTCTCTCTATATGTTGTGACTATTTTATTACCATCAATTAATAAAGAAGCTGATTTGGCCAATAGCCAGGTAGAATAGACCCAGGCAGGAAATCCAAGCAGAGATACAGGGAGAAAGAAGGCAGAGTCAGGGAGACACCAGCAGTTGCCAAAGAAGCAAGATGTGAGGAAATAAATGAAAGTCTTGTGGTAAAATCAGACTAATAGAAATGGGTTAACATAAATTGTAAAAGCTAGTTAATAATAAGCCTGAGCTAACAGGCTTAATGGTTTGTAATTAGTATTATGCTTCTGGGTGGTTACTTTAAAAGCAGCTACAGCACTGGACAGGATAAGAAATCTCCAGCTACACACACACAACACACACACACACACACACACACACACACACACACACACACACCAAATAAAATAAAATAAAATAAATACCAGAAACAAGCAAACAAGGATGAGTGGATGTCAACAGGTTTTAACAGAAGGTGAAAGTTATAAATCAACACTGACAATAACAACTTTAATGTTCCCAGTTTGGCATCCTCTGAACTTTTATTTTGTAGAGCATTTACATAAGCAAACTTACAATGGTAATTTCTTTCTCTGACACATTGAAATGTAAACCTCCCTTACCAGTTGGAAGGAAGATCTGAACAGTCCTGAACACCACTGGGATGTGACCATTATGAAAGAGAGAGCCCTTACCTCATAATCTACTGGTTGTATGAATTTGTATTACTGGTAATATGAAAAAATTAGAGTCCTAGTTAGGGTTTCTACTGCTGTGAAGAGACACCATGTCTATGGCAACTCTTATAAAGGAAAACATTTAGTTGGGGCTGGCTTACAATTTCAAAGGTTTGGTCCATTATCTTCATGATAGCATGCAGGCAGGCATGGTGCTGGGGAAGGATCCAAGAGTTCTACATCTTGATCCACAGGCAGCAGAAGCAACTGCATTATACTGATCAGACTTGAGTTCATAAGACCTCAAAGCCCTCCTCCACAGTAAAACACTTCCTCCAACAAAGCCACACCTACTCCAAAAAGGCCACATCTTGCCAGGTGGTGGTGGCACATGCCTTTAGTCCCAGCACTTGGGAGGCAGAGGCAGGCGAAACTCTGTGAGTTCGAGGCCAGCCTGGTGTACAGGAGCTAGTTCTAGTGCAGGCTCTAAAAGTACAGCAAAACCCTGTCTCGAAAAACTAATCATAATCATCATCGTAATAATAAAGGTCACACCTCCAAATGGTGCCACTTCCTATTGGCAAAGCATTCAAACATATGAATCTATTGGTACCATACCTATTCAAACCACCACACAGGGCTATCCCACTGACCAACTTCCCACCAACATCCTGCATGCTTATCCCAGGGCTTCAGAACGTTCCCCATCTTTGTCTTCGACAAAATTTTACAGAAATCACTGCCAGTAATACAAAAGACAGTTTTATGAAAGACAAGATGAGCACCCCTCGGTGAGTTAGAAAATGACTGCAATGAATGACCTGAGTAAGGGTGACGCCTGGGAGGAGGGAGTCACAAAATCTAAGAACTTCTCCTTGACCAACTAATCCGGGGGAGAGAACTAGGAGAGCAAAGGTCACTCTGGAATGGCTGTGTGAATGGGGAAGTGCATCTGCTTCAAGCTCCAGCTGTGCTGAAGAAGGGGCAGGGGGGCAGCACAGGCATCAGAGGGAAAACAGTGCTGGAGAGTTACAAAAAATCAAGTAGGCACGAATGACGGTGGATGACAAGACCACTTCTAAGGCAGGCTGAGAATAGCCCAAACATCAGCATACGGCTCTTGTGTTATAGATAGAAATGAAAAAAAAAAAAAAAACATTCTAATGACTGGCGAGCAAATATCAGAGGGAGGTGAAGGAGAAAAAGAGCCCTAGACCTCCCTGAACACCTCTTAGCCTGCTGCCCATGCTGCAACATCTCTGAAGTTAGCCACCAATAGACACTTTAATTTCTCCTTTCCAAACCATCACACTGCACAAGGTACAGAGAACAGGTGTGAGGAAGTGAAACCCCAGGAATGAAAGAGATGTCCCAGTCTCAGCTCCTGGACAAAGATGAACAGATTCAAATAGAAGCCCAGAGATGGGCACTATTTACACTGCATTTTGTTCTGGTTTTCCCTCGTGTTTCTGGCGAACGTGGTTTCTACATTTCCAGGGGAAATCCAGGGAAGACAACCAGCACTAAATCTCAAATGCCTCTTTCTTCCCTTAGACAGTATAGACCAAGAGTTCAGGTTAAATGTTACGAAGTAGAATCATTTTCAAACTTAACAGTCTCATTATTATTATTTTATTTTTGTAATAATAAGACTTAATAGTCTTATTATTATTTTCAAACTTAAAGTCTACCACCATAATGCAAAACCGTTACTTTTGGTTTATTAACTCCTATTTAATGAAAATGAGAGCTCAATAGAACAATGGGTAATCCCTTGAAGTTCACATTCAGTAGGTGGTGTTGTCAGAATCTAAAATCACCCAGAAGCAAGGTCTCTGCCCATGTCAGTGGGCCATTATCTCAATTCATTTAACTGAGGTAGGAAGACCTGCTCACTGTGGGTGGCACCATTCCTTAGACATGAGTTCTCAACTCCATTAAGTGGGGAAAGCAAGCTGTGCACAAACATGCATGTATTTGCTCTCCCTGCTCTGGGAGGGACTTCCAATCGCTGCTGCTGTGAATCCCAACAATGATGGACTGTAACTAAGAGCAGTGGGCTTCAATGGACCCTCTCTCCCTAAGATGCTCCCATTAGGGTATTCCATCATGGCAAGAGAAAAGAAAGTAAGACATCCAGTGTTAAATCTGGTAAAAAGCCTTTGTGTGTGAGGTCCGAGAACCACCTGAACAATGGGCACTTGAACACAGTGTAATGTAACATGAGGGCTTGCTGGTTGGGTTTCTGCCCTGCCCAGTTCCCACAGCTGGTAACCCCCAAAGAAATTACACAGAGATCTATATTAATTATAAACTGACTGGCCCACTAGCTCAGGCTTCGTATTAGCTTTTATAACTCATATTAGCCCATTATCCTAGCATATGTTAGCCACATGTCTCGGTACCTTTTTCAGCGGGGAGGTCACATCTTGCTTCTTCCGTGATCTGGCCAGGACTGCCGAGGGAGCTTCCTGCTTCCCAGAATACTCCTATTCTCATTGCCCCACCTCTACTTCCTGTCTGGTTTTCCCCGCCTATACTTCCTGCCTGGCTACCGGCCAATCAGTGTTTATTTAAAATATGATTGACAGAATACAGACAATTCTCCTGCAGCAGTGTAAGTTGCTTTTTGGGTTTTTGCTGTTGGTTGTTGTTGTTGCTTTCCCCTAAGTACTCCATCAAGAAACTTGTATCTGCAAATTTCTCAGCTATATGGAACAGCCATTCTTGACACTGTACCGCTAGCCCTCAAGTGCTTTGGGAGGGAGACAACAGATCCTTAACTGTGACATGGGAATAATTAGGCCAGAGCCAAAGTCAGGCAAACAAATGTGGAGACTCCAGATGAAGTTCCTAAAACAATGGTTCATCCCTGCATCCAAAATGTAAATGCATAAAGTGATGGCGATCCCAGACACACTGGTCCAAATCGTTCTCACAATTTCAGCATCATCACATCAATTACCCTGCGTGGGGACAGCCAAGGTCAGCACTGAGTAGATGCTGGAGACTTAGTCACGTGGCTCTGAACTTCTGAGCTGATGGGACACGTGTAGAAAATTAATGACAAGGCCTCAAGTCTCTTTATGGAAGCAAAGAGAGTAAACAAATTAGGATCAGAGAGCTGTGTTGAGATGTGGGACAGGGCAGCCGACACCCTACAGAGGCCTCTCTTTCTGCTCTTGGGTGACTGCTGGAGAATGACTGCTACCCTCAGATGCTAATAAACAGTGCTTCCCTCTTCTGTGAACTGGGATGGGCCTGGGGCTTGAGCCATGTGTTGTCTGGGGCTCGAGTCACATAACTGGCACATCAATTTGTGGTTCTGAGTCAAACTGCAAAGAGCTTATTTTCAGAGTATCACATACATCTTTGTGCCTGGCTCTGCTCAATTCAGTGTCATTACCAATCAACTTGATGCCTACAGAAGAAATGCCCATCGTGTTGAGAAGGAAATTCTGACTGAATTTCAGTTGTATCTACTGACTATGGTGTGCGAGTAGAAATCATAGCTGGAATTTAAGTTTCCTTGATTTTAGGTTGTAATTCCGCAAAATGCAAATAAAGAATGTTGAGTTTGGTAACAGTTCATGCCAAAAGCAAATACAAGGTAAGGCCAGCATTCGCTTGTATTTTATTTTATCCTACTGATCTGGTTTCTTAAGAAAGTGATGTCTGGTTGTGTTTTCCTAGGTGGTAAAGAGGCCAGATTAAAACCACACCGAGTTGGATAGAGGGATGGTTGAGTGGGTAATGATATCTACTGTCTTCAAGCCTGAGTTTCCTCCCTTGAATCTTCATGAGGAAAAGAGAGAACCTACTCCTGCAAGTTGTTTTCTGACTTTCATATACCCACTATGATACATATGTCAACTTTACCACCCACCAATAAATAAATAAATCTAATTAAAAAAATCTAAAAACACAGAGGAAATCTAAGGACTAGTTCTCAGATAAGCGGAACCCAGGATATACAGAACAATTCTAGATATATCTGCTTTATCCAGTTGATAAAAGATGAACAGACTCAAGGATTCTGTTGTGTGGTTGGTACCTTCACACATTACTTTATACATTACGTTCTGACAGCCAGCATAGTGTTTCTAGACATGAAGTGTCCCCCTCAAGATCAGTCCCGTTAGTTTCTGGAATTCCAGGTATCACTCATGTCTGTCTCTCCCTTCAGAAAGGAAGTTACTTTATTCAAGGTTTATCCCCTCTATACAGGAGACTATTCAGTATGCAGTGACCGTGGTCTCCTATGAGGTAAGGCTACAGGCTTTTCCATGTCCAAAGCTCTCTATGAGAGTCTTCTGCCATTACATCATCATATCTCAGCTTCCCACCCTGCCCAATATGTGCTCCTGACCCTGGCCATCTGTGGGTTTCTCTTGGGAGTACACCACTAGCCCTCCTGCATATAAAACTCAGTCAGACTGTATTTCCCAGGGAGCCCCAACCTACAAACAAGAATGGTGACCCCTAAGTCTCTTAAAATAGCACATTTCTCAATCAGTGTGCACAAATGTATTCAGAAAGAAGCTGAATATGTGCTACAAATTGAACTGCAAAGGGGGCAGAGAGGAAAAATGATTTGTTAAAATTCTTTCTCTGCAAGGCGACGCTGTAAGAGACAACGCTTCATGGGTCTCTGCAATGATGTATGTGGCCAATATAAGCAGCAGACCTCTGTAAAGTAGGAAGACCCAAACAATTTAGCATTATGTATGCTATTATTTATTTTTCAGTATATTGGTTACAAAGTTGTAGTGTCTACTGCACAACTTTCACAGTAAGATGACAAATGAAAGAGTAATGATTTCACACTGGCATCTTAGAGGAAGGCTTCCAGAGAGAAACCAACTACCACATAAGTTTCCATTCACTAGCTGTCAATCTGAGTGCCTGCTTGAATGAGAACGGCTTCCACAGAATCGTGTATTTGAATGCCTAGTTCCCATTTGGTGGAACTGTTTGGGAAGGATAAGGAGTTGTGACTTCATTGGAGGAGGTGTGTCACTGGAGGTGGGTTTTGAGGTTTTAAAGGCCCACATCATTTCCATTTAGCTTTCTTTCTCCCTGCCTTATGGTTGTTGCCTCAACATGTAAGCTCTCAACTCCAGCTCCCACACCAGGGCCTGCCTGCTTGCTGCCATGCTTCCTGCCATGCTGGTCATAGACTCTAAGATTCTGAAACTGCAATCCCCCAGTAAACTCTTTCCTCTGTAAGTTACCTTGGTCATAGTGTCTCTAACAAGTGAATGCACTACACTGGTATCAAGCAGAAAAAGTCAACCATACTCTTGTGAGAATGTCATACAAGATTAAGCCAATAGAAAGGAAAGACACTGGTGTGAATGGGCCTTAGGAATGTACCACCAGGATTTCTCTTATTTCCAGAGACGACATTCTAATTAATAATGAACCATGAGCATTAGCAGCAAATACCATTAGCAGCAGTTTAGGACCAGCTGTCTTTTCTGGGACTTAACATTGCTAACTGCTAATAGAGCAAAGCTCTAGGCCATTTTGAATGACCAATCAATTCAGCTCTCCATTTCTACAGTGGCACACAGCAATTCTACTTGTACCCAGCTTGTCTCAACTATCACATGGGCTATATGAAACCTTCCTGTCTCTTCTAGAACAGTGATCCCCTTCTTCATTACTGTACCTGACAGCAAAACTTTGTATTTTATGGAAAACATTAAATTAATACAAATAGAATTTATCCCTACTACGGGAACTACCAATCCACTAGAACACATGTCTTCATTCCTCCCTGGCGGGCCTGCTCAAGTCCTCCCCACACCCTCATTGCACACAGATCCATCTCAGCCCTCACCCATAGGCACTGCCCAGAAGCTGGTCCTATTTCTCTTGCATTCTGTTCTTCTTAGTGGTTGGTCCCATCAGCATGCTTGTCTGCTGTACTGTCTTACTAAGGAGAGAAAATTCCCCCATTCATTCTCCATCCTTTTCTAGACACCAGCCATCTGTTCTTCCTTTTACAATAAAATAGCTAAAAATTAAAACAAGAAAGAAGCAAGAAAAGGAGGAAGAAGAGGGGGCAAGAGGAAAAGGAAGGAAGGATGAAAGAAAGGGAGAAAGGAAAGAAGGAAGGAGGGAAGCAAGGAAGGGAAAAGTAGTCAAGGTTGGAGTACTTACTTTGCTGCCCTTTACACGTGAGTGTATCTGCTCATTTCACCTTTATCAACTTACAACTGTCTGTAAAATAACTGAGCTCCACCCTCTGACTAAATCCAGTTATCAGTCATTGGCATGTACGTTTTTCTGCCACCTAGAGGGACTATTTACTAGGTACCTTCTTTATGACAATGTTTTCTTCTCTTGACTTTTAAAGAGCAAGTGGCCTGCTGACTTTCCGGCTCACTGGCTGCTGTCGACTGGTTCCTCTTCATCTCTCCTCACAAGTCCTCAGAGATAATCTTCAATCATCGCTCACTCTTTGCAAAGCTAGTTTGTTACTTTACCGTCATGGCTTCCAAAGTCTGCCCAGAGTCCCAGGTTTCCCTTCTACTCTATTAACTGAGCGCCCTATTCCTCATACTTTCCCCTGCTGCTGTCATATTCTCTTTGTGTGTTTCCCTGTGTCCACTCTTGAAACCTGATGGTCTACCATGTTCCAAACAATACTGATACTTTCTCCTCCTCCTCTATTATGAACCCTTTCCTACAAACCCCAAATGACTCCCTACCACTCTCTACTGAACTGGTAATAGTCATACAGACTTCTTGGCTGGCTGTTCATTAAACAACCAAGAATATGTACACCACCAAACCTTTCCACTTCTCATCCCTTCTGCCTTGGAAATATTCTCCCGTCAGGAATCTTCATTCTCCTTGCCTGGGACTCTGTATTCTTCTTGCCTTTAGTACTCTGCTGAAATGTCTGCTCCTCAGAAGGTCTCATTCGGATTGATCTCCTTGTGGAAAGGAGGTCTCTCTCACTGCTCTGCTTTCCTGGCCTTTAATCTGCTGAGCGATATTATTTATTCCCCTTCTACTGATGAGCACTTTTAGTAACTCTGCCATAGCCTGATATAGGGCTGAAGGATGGAAAGCAATCAATAAATGTAAGTTGAATGCATAAATGGGTGATTTATTGGAGCTGAGGATATAAAACTTGGAGTGTTTTCAGCAAACCAGAAGACAGTAAACTAAGACAAAGTCAGTTGAATGTGAAAGGGACTTCGCAATGCTTCACGAGCACTCACCATGCAAATCTTACTTATTCTATAAAATATTTTTATAAGAAAAATCAAAAAACACCCTATGAAGGATACATGCAGCACAGTGACTAAGAGTATTCAAAATGCTAGCCTCCTCCGCAATTCCCGTAAGGGCTTCTACAATCATACTTTCTGTGTGAGATGGGGTGAAGGGTCCTACCGGGGAAGATGGGAGAGCTCCGCTCCAGGCTATGTGTGGGGAGTCAGAGCAACAGCACAATGTGCCTTAAGCTACGAGTGTTCACGCCGATAGTTCATTTTAAACTTGAATTATAAATATAATACACAGTCAAAGATAAAGCAAGCAGTAAAGGAAACTGAGCACAGAACTCTGGGAGGGGGGAATATCAATTTGTGGCCATGGGAATAAACACACTTGGGGAAAGGTAGACAATGACTCATAACGGACAAGTTGGAGTCATTTAACTCCCTGACAGACTTCAAATTGGAATGAGAGCTATCTCTACTGAGCAGCCCTAATGTAACTTGTTAAATGAGGGGGGAATTAAATTTAGATTTAAAAAGTTGATAAGAAAAAAAAACATATCTTTTAGGAAGATCTTGAAGCAGAACAGACTTACACAATTTGTTAAAACTCATATTCTATCAAGCTTTAAAAGATACAAAGAAAACACTTCAGAGGAAATACTTTCAAGTCTAATGTAATTTCTAGACTTTTATTGTATTATATTTTGTTTGAGAATTACTCAGTCACTCATTCAGGTGATAGAGAAACTGAAGTCTAAAGATCAGTCATTACCATAATCTCATGGCTTGAAGTCCGAGTTGTTTTTCTCGTTCTTATACTAATACAGTTTATCTCTTACATTCATTATTTATAGGATACTTGATAGGAAAATAGGTACTCAGTGTTTCCAAAGCTCACCCACTCCTTAAGACAGACAGAAAAAGAAAAACAATTCTCAGAATATTTCTATTTTAATTTGTTTCATTTTTCAAACAAGGTTTACTCAGAGTAAGAGCTCAGTATAGATTCTTTTGAGGCAGGAGGGCACGCCAGAGAGTGAAGCCTTGAAAGCCCCATAGGAAGTGTTATGAAACTAACATAGGGGGGAAAGTTGAGAAAGAGAAAAACTGGACTTAAGCGAGCTGGTGCCACCGGTACTCCAGAGAGTAACTTATGTATCACTATAATATTAAAATGTACACCCTCGGTAGAATTTAAGATGCTAGTGGAATACAAGATACATGGAATTGTATGCAGAGCTACACACAGAGGGAGTAGACAATGGAAAGCCAGTGTTACAAAAATAAGCCAGAAAATTTGTACTGCATTGATGAGGGAAGTCCTTCTGTATATGTGTTGCTTTTAATGGTTAATGAATAAATCTGCTTCGGCCAACATAACAGAGCTAGGTGGGAAAACTAAACAGAATACTGGGAGAAAGAAGGCAGAGTCACTGAGACCCTATGTAGTCACCACAGAAGACAGACGCACCGGAACCTTGCTGGTAAACCACAAGCCTCATGATAAAATAAGAAATAATGGAAATGGGTTAACTTAAGATGTAAAAGCTAGCTAGAAATACGTTTAAGCTATTGGCCAAATGGTATTGCAAATAATAGAGTTTCTGTGTGATTATTTCGGGTCTGGGCAGCCGGGAACACTGTATTACAGTATGGTGATGCCACTGAGGTGGTCCCTGCTCCAGCCTGCTCACCACATATTAATGGTGTACTATCTCCTAACAAACTGTCTCTGTTTCTGCTACAGTGATGTGTCTCTGTTCAGTTACTTGTTCTGGATGCACCCCCTGAGCTGAAAATCCACTGTCACACTGAATGGCTTATATCATCCTGTGAGATGTCCTAGTCGTACCTGCCAAGCCCAGCACGGTATGTGGGACACAGCTGGTACAAGTATGAGGCTGTCAGAAGCATAAACGCGTGGCGATTGACTTGCTCTGCCAGTTCTGTGTACCGAGTTCAACCACAGTCAAACATGGCAAGTAGGAACAATGAACACTCCAGGGACCCATCTTCTCCCCTTTTAAATGTGGCTCAGTCAACTTGGGCGGCTTTGGTACACACCTTTAATCCCAGCGTGTAGTTATCAGATGAGTCCTAAAATAATAGGCCTGCGCTACTCTTTCCACCACTCATTGTTCTGATCAAACTGAGTAAACCAGCATGGAAACCCAGACCAGAGGATACTCCACCGGGCGTCATACCAGTCTCATCAAGATCACTGGGGGCGGGTCTAAGAAACAGTCTGGAGGAGACTGGTAGGCATGCCAGGTTTAGTAGAGATAGTACCCTAGGCTGGACCCTAGGACAGGCAGTCTAGGAGTTAGTAATAGTTACTCACAATAGAGCACTAATCCTTGGGAAATGTAGGGTGGTAAAGGAAAGTTGGGACTACCTGGGGTGTCTCTACAAGTTCACAAACCTCAAATCATTCTCTAATAAAAAGTTCATAGAATTTGCAAGAGAGTTGATGGACTTGGAAAGCACTGAACTGATAAAGTAACTCAGGCCCAAGAAAACAAATAGTGCATGCTGTCTCTCATATAAAGAGACTAACTTCTGTTTTTCACGTATGCATATTTATGTGGAAGTGTGAACAAAGGACATGAACCTAGAAAGGGGCACGTGGCAGAGGAATGGGGTAGTGGGAAGGTCAACAGAACGCATTATTTTGTGAACGTGGAAACCTGAGTACCAGGAATGGCAGGGTACAAGCACGGAGTCAGAGAAGGGGGATGAAGGACAGAAGTGGGGAGTAGAGAGAGTCAATCAGAAGTAGGCTTGTATGAAAATGCCGTAAGGAAATCTGCTACTTTACATGGTAACTTCAAAATAAAATTTAAAGTGTCAGAGGGGGTGCCAGGTGATACACTGAACTGAACTCAGAGCAGGGGAATGAAAATTCTGAGTAACTGGTCAGATGATCACATATGATCACAGCGCTGAATGCTCAAGGGGGTAAGCATCTTACCACCCCAGCACACTGCCATGCAGGTAAGTGCAATAAATGTAACTTGAATGAGTACAGTTACACTTTCTTCCCACCATCTTATCATGCAGGATATAGTTGCCTCCTGTGATAGCTGATCTTGGGTGTCAATTTGATTATATCTGGAATTAACTATAATTCAGAAATGGAAGGCACACTTGTGATCCAGATCTTGAGGCAAGAAGATGTCCACCTTTAATCCAGACCTTGAGGCTGGGAGGCACACCTTTAATCTGGGTCACACCTCCCGATGGAAGCCTCTATAAGAACAATGGAAGGAGGAAGGATTCGTTCTTTGCCTCTTGCCCTCCTCTGTGGGACTGAGCAGCTACTAGATCCTTTTTGTGTTCTGTGGCTCTAGAGAACCCTGACTAATACATCCCCATATCTGAGGGCTCCTGTTCTGAGAATTTAAATACAGAAGTTAAACAATTCCCTGCAAAGGAAAACACTCCCATCCTTTAACTCCCAGATTGATATGTGAACTTGTATAGATATTTTTTTAGCATTATCCTGTTTAAAATCCACTATAATGATTATCTCTATAGTGTTTGTACTGTATTTGGTACCCAAGTGATTAATGATCTAGAGCATATGGGAGAGAGATGCCCAGACCATACGCAAAATCCTGTTACTAAGAGGACAAAAGCTGTGACTTTTAGTAAGGAAGGCTACGGGTCCTAAAACCAACCTGCTACAGAATGACTATATCAGTGTCCTCCAGGCTGCTCTTGGTGGTGAGAAAGTGAATTGGAGGGTGGTAGGCTATACAGTTTGCCTGAGGTCAAACTATCCTCTGAACCTGCAGACTCATGGGCAATGTGAGGACTGGCAGAGACGCTCTTTAACAAGCACAGCCTCCCCTCACAGTGCCCACATTTGCAGATTTGCACAGCATGGTAATGTATCAGGTTCGACACCAGGGGCTTATCAACAAGATTATACATTTAACCCCCTGCACTCTATGTGGCTGCAATTATACTTTCATTTTAGAGATGATAGATTTGATCATCAGAAAAATTAAATTACTTTGCCAGGGTTGCAACTGAGATTCCAACACAAACATTCCTGGCATTCTCCCTTAACTCACTTACCAAGAAAATTCCATTAGTGCAGATGCCTAAATGGTCTAATTAGAGTGTGGTCCTGATAGCATTAGTCTGAACCAATATACTAGGGAAACATGCATGATGCATTATAGGCATTCAAACAGCATCAATTATCTGGAAATGATGCATCTAAAAAAACTTCTTAATAGTGTATCTGATACATAGCAAATGTTCCCCTCCTATCTTTGTTTTTATTTGAGTCCAAACTGACTCAGTTGTTGAATTTTAGACTCCTGTGAATTGTCATAGCGATTCAAGATCCCGGAGTTTCTTCTCTCACAGCTATTATGGTAATCATTTCCTTCTCTCCTGAAGATTTGCCTACCTGATCATCATAGACTCATCTTCTGATTCTAGGAGAAGCTATTAGCCACTCTGCCCAGGAGACAATACTTACCACATGCCCGAAATGTAGTGCTTGACCAGTGGAAAAACTAACTGCAAACTAAGGTTGCAAGATGAAGCTGTGCTTGGTTATTAGAACTCTAGCTGATGTCAGTGAGTTTGGAGAGTTAGAACGTTACAAGTCCAAGGCCAGACTTACTGGGTTATCTTAGTCCTTTTAATGGACAGTCTCCTCCCATCCCCTGTATGAGACTTAACATTCTTGTGATGGGAACTCCAAATGGGACATGTGACAGTTGCTTCATGGGACATCCATAATGACTCTACTAAAAACCATCTTTACTCTCTGATGCCTTTCCTACTGCCTCTCTTAACTTAACTTAAATATCAAAAATACACCCTTCAGGGTGCCTGTTGTCATTAACTCTTCTATTTACCTCATCCCTTCCTCTTAATAAATTCAATTCAAAATGAATTTTAAAACTCTTCATGGACTTCCTGACGCCTACCTATAAATATTCCTTAAACAACCATTTTGATTCTTGTATCTCTAGGTCCCTTTACTCAGACTCAGACTATTGTTCAACGTACTACATGGACTTATGTGGGCAATATCTTCCTGATACAGACTCTGAATGCCAGTCTCTGCTGCAGAGACCTACACCTGATAGCGCCCTCTGATATAAGAAGACCTAGCCCTGCCCTACCATACTCCAGCTCAGCTCAAAAGCCATCATGCCCTACATCTTCTCCTTGAGTTTCCTTTCCTATAAAACCATACCTGCATCTATCCCCCTCTGTGTGAGTGAAAATCTCTCTCTCTCTCTCTCTCTCTCTCTCTCTCTCTCTCTCTCTCTTTCTCGTAAATGTTATGAATGTTAGAACATGGGCCTGCCACTTTAAGATACTCGTCCCTCAAAGAGATCAGATCTGCATCCTGCAGAAATCAGGCCACACATCCCTGCCAGCTTTTTCTTGAGATACATGACTGACAAGCCCGGTGTGCACATACAGACCTTAGTAGGAGAAAAAAAGAGCTCTAAGAGTCACAATATCCCCTGTGTTCGGGGAACTTCTCTGGAAGCCTGGTCCTCTGCCTCGTTCTCCATAGAAGTAATTTACCCATTTGAATATCTCTAATGTTCTCCCAAGTCAAGTCTCACCATGTCGTGTCAAATATGACATGCCATTCTCATGCTTTCCCGCCTCACGCCCAGTCATGCTCTCCCGGGTCATAAGACACACGCTCTCAATGAGATCCTTTCTTAGAGGTGACTTTCAGTCGCTGCTCGTCACAAGGCTGCTGCTCTCTCCTCTATGGCCTCTTGGAAATGTGGACTTCCTGAACCTCGGTCCTAGTCCCTGTACGTGGTCACAGTTTTTACATTTTGCACAGCTTCTCAGAGAAACTCTACAGATGGTGAAAGGAGTCCCTGTCAGACAGAACCTCAGCCTCACTTCACATCCTTTAGTAAAAAAATTCTGGTTCCCTTGAGATTGGCTCAAGTCCAGTCCTTCCCTGCCACCTTCAGTATGTTACCCCTTTTCCTATCAATTTCTGTAACATTCCTGTTACCAGGAAGAAGTGAGAGTTCCCCACATCACACACAGTACCCCGAGTCAGGGGTCCGTACTCCCCAGAAAGCTTGTCTCATTTTCCACAGTGGTTTTTGGACTATAGATGACAAATAAAGGTTGTGTTTGTTTATAGAATAAAAAAGCGTAGAGTTAGTTTGTATCATATATAGCCAGGTGGTGGTGGCACACACCTTTAATCCTGGCACTCTGGAGGTAGAAGCAAGCGGGTCACTGTGAGTTCAAGGCCAGCCTGGTCTATAAGAGGACACCTAGGGCTGCTACTCAGAGAAACCCTGTCTTGAAAAAAAAAAACAAAAAAACAACAACAACAAAGGAGTATAATCAGCTTGGGTGGGATACAGGTAAATGTTGCCCTCACTCGAGTTATTCTGTACATTGAACTGTATGTCCAGTTAGATCTCTTTTGTAGCTAGAACTGTAGTCTTTTCAAAAGCTGCTTACCCTTTGCATGGACTGTGTTTTATTAGTGATTCATTTGAATATCTCACTCAATTGGCAGAAGGGATTTTCTGCTGTCACTGTAAGACATCTGATATAACGTTTTCTTTATGTTCTTGGGAAGCATCACCTTTCCCCCTAAGAACTGGTAAATTATAACCAGGGAAGAGACTGTGTTTCAAGTAATAATTAAATTTATCAACAAGTGCAGGTTGGGGGGGGAGATGGTTGAGCACTTATATACCCTATGCTGGTATATTAGGGATGGGTCCCCAGGAGAATCGAACCTTAGCAGAAGGGAGACATGTGTCTGATAGAGCGAAGGTACACTTCTGTATGTTGAAATAAACATAACAATAAAAGGGCTGCCACGCTGGATTATCAGGGAGCCCCAAGTTGCAGATGGAAGCAGACATCCAGGCTTTGCTAGACAACAAACATCCAAACTTGTAATCTAATATGAATAATCATCTAGACACACGAGCAGGAATCAACTTGATAGTGATGGCAAACAGCCCACACTGCCCGGGGAAACCACTTGGTGGTGTCATCAACAAAGGGCACTAATGTTTTAAACGCAGTATGGCACCATTGCTCAAGCTGAGACTTTGTTGACAATACATGAATCTCCTGAGTGGACTCGGTTCTTTTGTTCTTCCGGAATGCAGGTCAGAGTACACTTCTGGGGACCCTTTTATCTAGATGTGTTCCGGGAACTTCATTTAATTAGTGCTTGGGAAATACTGTGTTTTGGCGTGCACATCACATATGAACTTGAACTAGCTTTTATTCCTATCCGGCTTGAGCTCTGTCAGCCATTCTGTGGCTCCGCAGCCAACTGCAAGGTAAACCCAGGCAAAAGAGCAAGGGTCAGCAAATCCGTAACCTCAAAAGCTAAGCTTCCCTATGTAGCCAGAGCATGGAAGCATCACCACCCCTTATTAAAAGTAGAATGACTGATTTAGCAACTTTTACTTCCAATTGATTTTTTTTTCAAACTCAGATCTTTAATATATTCCTTCCTGTTCCCCTTCAAGAGCCGATTCATTCTCTTGGGTTCCAAAGGTACCGTTGAATTTATCTGTCCTATGCTTCTGCCAAGGCACTGTTCCCAACTGAAGACGTTTTTTCAGATGGAAGTTTTATCATTTCAGATAGGACGACTCAAGGAAGCACTTGCCAGGAAATGTCATCTTCCTGGAAAAGCTCGAATCACAATTATCTCCAGCAGCAACGCAGAGAGAGAGAGAGAGAGAGAGAGAGAGAGAGAGAGAGAGAGAGAGAAAAGAGAAAACGGATAACTGGAAGTTACAGATAAAGCCTCGGAATTCTTCAAATGTATCCCACTCCCAGCCAGCTGCTCAGAGTGGCTGATAAGACATTACTTGATAAGACATTACTTGAGACGCATTACGTTTTACTGTTTTTAGTAATTGAAAGCTAATAGTTTGGAAACGTGAGAAAAGGTGAGCAGGAAACATCACTCCTTCTGAGTAATTTCTCTTTAATTCAGCCGTAGCTGTATCTCATCACACACGTGCTCGTTCGTCTGTCAGTGGGTTAAACTGGGCTTTGTACTAATCCGTCACTTAGACCTCATTTGCATTAGAAAACATAATCCTTAATGGACTGTTAACAAAATGAGGAGATGCAGGGGTTCAGGGAATCACTTCTGTCCTTTAGTTCACACTTGTCTGCCAAAGAAAATGAGAGAGGGATAGGATGGGAGGCTGAAAGGAAACCAGAGGTATGGATACCTGCAGAAGAGGGTGCTTGCTGAAGCAGACAGCAGCTGAGAGACGTGACATAGATTCCCCAATAGAGCTTCCCAGTAGGCTCAAAGAAGGACCCACAAGCAAAAGGACCCTTGCTCATGGCCACCGACGGGTCCTAGCAACCCTTACACCCAACAGAAAGAGCCTCCTTGGGTTCAGGATTTCCAGTTGCTAAAGCTTGTGCCAGCTCAGTATCGAGTCAGCAGGATTTGGAAGTCACTCTCCTGGGAATGCTTGGCAGCCTGCTACCTGCAGCAGCATCTCCCCCATTTCAACTAGTCCTTCCAGTCAGCTCCACACTGGGCCAGTTAATACCGGGCTTGGTAAAGCTTTGGTTCTATTAAGTCCTTTGTTTCCAGTGGTACCCATTTCTGCTTTCTTGAGTGTTGATCTTCTTCACCCCACCTTATTTCATCTGACTATTGGTCCCCACATATGAGGGAACCCAGAACCTTAATATCTGCAGCATTCATAATAGCAATTTTTTATCCATTTTACCCAATAACCTCTAAGCATCAATCATGCTGTAGAAACTGATCGCAAAACATGATCAGAATATAAACAATGTCCAAGAGGTACTGTTTGGTGACATAAATTAACAATTAGTTGTGCATTCAAGAATATAAACGAAAGAGAAACACTGACAGATAATTCATAGGCTGACTCAGATTACAACCTCAGAAACAGCACTCCCCCATAATCAGCCAGTCACCCTATCAGCTCAGCATTCCAGGGTCACAGTCCTTGACGTGACTTCCTACAGGAGTGGTGTGGGAGAATTATCTGTATCTGTCAATCATATTTTAATAAAACGCTGATTGGCCAGGCAGGAAGTATAGGCGGGTCAACCAGACAGGAAGTAGAGGCGGAGTAATGAGAATAGTATAAGGCTAGGGAGGAGAAAGGTTCCTCAGCCATTCCTACACAGATCTCTGAGGAGGCAGCATGTAACCGGCCCTGCTGAACAAGGTACTGAGCCCGTGTGGCTAACATAGATCAGAATAATGGGTTAAGATAAGTCATAAAAACTAATAAGTAGCCTGACCTAATGGGCCAATCAGTTTATAATCTTATGGAGTCTTGTGCGTGATTTTCTTTGGGGCCTGCCTGCTGTGGGGTACTGGGCAGGACAGATACCCCAACAAGCCAGCCCCACATACTACACAGGAGCATAGGAGTTGAAAGGAAAGAGCATCTTCCTGGATCACTCTCAGGACAACCCAGAGCATGCTGGAAGCATTTCACAAGGCAGACTTCAAGAAGAGATTTATGGCGGCTCAAAAGTTTCTAGATGTTTGTTTCTGTGTCAACCTTCTGCATTTCTAATTTTTGATTAAGCTGAGCCTAGAGTGGTGCCTAACCCAAGAGCACATGAGTCAGAATGCCTAGCTTCACTATTTTTCTTCACTGCTTCCCTGGCCCATGCAGCATCACCAGAAGCTCCCATGGTAATGACACATCTCCCTTCCCTTCTCCAACCGCAGTTTTGGACATGAAGTCTAACAAATCGACCCACCAAAAACCCAGGACTAGCTGAGACTGTAGAGCCTCAGTCCCTTAGACGCTGGTAACTTACAAGCTTCCCGGAGTTTCTCTTTGTCATAGTGGAGTCCTTCATAGTCTTGTAAACTGATTTTGTTCACTCGGATCCTCAGGCGATCTGGGACAGACTGGGGACTGCAAGACAAGAACAGAGAGGTCAGGTATCGTAAGAGAGAGAGAGCAGAACTGCGAGTCAGGGTCCTGGAGGGAATGGGGACAATTGTATCTCCTGTGGGTTAAAGAAAAGATTTATGTACAGACCAGAAATACATTCTGTTTCCTGGGACACCAAAATTAGCTGAAGAATCCTTCTCTAGAAACTTTGTGTACCCAAAATTCAGGAGAGAACACAGGAGTAGGAACAAAAGGCTCTGGGGAACATCCACATATAATGTTGGCTATTAATTTGTCAAAATTTCAATAGCATCATGCATTTCACTGTGTGTAATAAATTGATAAATTAGACACAAGTAATGAAAAATAATGAGGAAGATGTTGGAGCCACAGAATACTAGTAAATATGTGATTAACAATGGCCTTACCTCAAAAGAAGTTTTCTAAAAAAATGAATTTAGAAATACAAACAAGGTATCTGGAGTACATAGGACCAAGGTTGAGATTTCTCATCCTATTGAGGAGTCCTTGAAAGCACACTCAGTTAAAGTATGTTGTGATTGATGCTGCCTGTACGATCCCTCGAAATGAGGTGTACAACTCATGCCAAAATAACTCATTCAAGCTGGCCCAGGACATGTATCAGTTAATTAAACAGGAAGCACAAAATTCTCTGAAGCATCCTTCTCACCCTCCTAGATTCCTTAATTCGTCTTAAGTCACATCTTCAAAGTGGTTTCATTCTAGGCCTAAGCTGCATGGAAAAAAATTAACTTAATATTTATCACCTCCAGTGTGGAGCAATGTGTTCCTTTTGGTCCATGTGCAGCCTTCAGTTTTATTGTCTGAAAGAACTTCCTCAAACACAAGATTGCTGTTTTTTTTTTTATAGTAAATGCTAATAAACATTGCTAATAAGAGAGAGGGAGAGAGAGATTTCAAGTATTTAAAATATAAGTATATAAGTATACAAATTCTAAAGAGGATAATGGGTAGACATTTATGAGGTTCACTGTTTTATACAATCACACAGATGATTAATCTTGAGAAAGCCCTGGAGACAGATGGGCTGGCTGCCTGGCCTATCACTCAAAGTATGACTGCTGAGTGCCCAATCTACTGACATTGTGCTGGCCATGGCAGAAGCACAGGGGAATAAATCTGCCATGAGTATGTTAGTGGGTGTTAAGAAGAGCAGAGATCTAGTATGATAGAAGAGGTACAAATCAGCAGACCAGACCTTAAGTATCACATGCCTGCAAGCATCACTTCACCAACAGACAAAACTGTGACTTCAAAATAGAGAGTGATTTTAAGGTCATGTAGCTCTATATGGCAGAGGGAGAGGCAGAGATATGATCCCCACACTCATCATTCTGATCCTCCTCCTATGTGATATCCCTTTGAGGGGCCACAACCATGAAACTATAGATAAATACCAAGAGTCCATGCATAAATAGCGAAGTCATAACATGGTTTAGCCTTGTCAGCTGATCTCTACCTGGTGCCAAGAGTGCTTTATTTATCAGTAAACAATTTACACGAGGTTTGTTAAGTGAACTATGGCACATCCTAAAGAAAACATAAGGCAAATATTATAAATGGGTGCATAGAGCTGTATTTATTTAAAGGGAAATCTGTCTACCACATACCTTATAGAAACCTGTGTGTGTGTGTGTGTGTGTGTGTGTGTGTGTGTGTGTGTGTGGTCTAAATTCCTGCATGCAAATTGTAGGACTTAGAAGTTTGAGTATATAAAAGAAATGCCTGCATAAAAGTTCAATAAGTGGTTTCAAGTGACTGTTCTAAATTACATACTGAGGTTCATTTGCACTGAATATCATTATTCGTAGAGAAATAATATAGCTATTTTAAAAGCATATCAATCTATAAACAAGAGGAAAAGCAATGATCACAGTAAAGAATGCCGGGTGCTAGATGTAAGTAAGAAGAAGGAATTAAGTGATTAGCAGCAATCACACTTGCTTCACATCAAGGGCTTATCCCCACATCAAGGGGCATCATATTTCCATTCCCAAGCTAACCCAAGTATTTATAGATTGTATCTGGCAACATTTTTCCACAACCACGGCAGATGAGAAGGAAGCTGACACAGGGCAGAGTGAGTTCTGTGTAAACACTCTCTTGAGACAAGTGGATTAAATGCCACTGAGCTCTGGCTGCCTTTGGTGGTTAAAGGCAGTAAGAGCGATCTCGTTAGGGATGCAGTTGCCAAGTGTAAACAGAATTCAGAGAACTGCTGGCCTGTCCTTCCGTCCACGTCCATGTGTAACACCCACCTCAGCCCCAGCAGAGTCTGTTTCCTCTCTGCCCACTGTCACCTCCCAACTTCTCACGGTTGCCCTCTGGTCCCACCCCACACAAAGCTGCCTCGAAACACTGGGTTCCAAACTTCCATGAAGCCCACTATGATCATATACTAGGACCTAGTATTTAATAGAATTTTCCAGATACCAAGTGAATTGACATATTATTTCTTTTTTCTTTCTTTTTGTTTTTTTGTTTATTTGGTTTTTGTTGTTGTTGATGATGTTGTTGTTGTTGTTTTTCGAGACATGGGTTCTCTGTAGCTTTAGAGCCTGTCCTGGAAATAGCTCTTGTAGACTAGGCTGGTCTCGAACTCACAGAGATCCGCCTGCCTCTGTCTCCTGAGTGCTGGGATTTCATTTCCTCTCCAGGATTGATCCACTAACCATCTTCCCTCTTCTCTCTTTTAGCTCCCACCTTCTTACAACACACAAAAGAAGCTTTCTTAAACCACGCCTTTAGTTATCCCATGCTTTGCTTCCTGTTAAATGCTGACCTTAAACCTTATGAAAGTTGGTCTGGCCATTGTGGGGCATGCCTTTAATCCCAGCACTCGGGAGGCAGAGGCAGGTGGATCTCTGTGAGTATGAGGCCAGCCTGGCCTACAAGAGCTAGTTCCAGGACAGGCTCCAAAGCTACAGAGAAACCCTGTCTTGAAAAACCAAACAAACAAAAAAAAGTTGACTTAACTGAAGCCCATTAATAAATTTTAAGGTATCAGATCATGGACTAAATAGCAGAAATTCTTTTTCAATCATTCTTGGCCTTTGTATAAGCAGTAGGCATGGGGCCGGGGGCAACATAGCCAATTGTTGAGAGACACTGGGCTTCAAAGCAGACCAACTAAATCCAAAGCAAAGTTCTTCCACTTTCTGGTTAATTTGCAATGTCATCTCCTCATACGTAAGATTATGATAACAGGATCAACCTCATAGGCACAGTATGAGAACCAAATGGGTCAGGACACGTGATGTGCCTTGAGAAAGTGCCTGGTACATTCTAAGTGTCAAATAGGTATTAGCTAATATCATTATGGTAATTACTCTGATCATTTCTCTCCTAAACAAGATTCTGCTTAACACTAGCATCTGCTGCTGCCAGATATGGGCAGAAATTTGGAACTAACTTCCCTAGACATTTCTAACGAGGTTCCTGGGGGACGCTGTCTCTCTTGGCTGGTGTTGTGATGTTCCACATCCATGGATCGTCTGCCACTTGGTTTCTCACAGAGCCAGCTAATGGCAAGGACCAGGACAGCTAAAACACAGGGGACAAAAGTGCACTGAAATTAAGTGAAAGCCAAGCAATTCACTTTCATCCCCGTGTCACACTGCATTAGCGTCCCACTGCTGGCTGACTGGAGGTGGAGGACAACAGAGCTGGTCCCCGAAGTCTGGGCAACGGCCCTGCCGTTAGTTTTCTAAAATTACATTTTGCTAAGGAAGTTAGCAGAGCAGAGAAGAGACTCATAACCTGAGTATTAGGAAATGTGCCTCCATGCCAACATCTACAAGTCACCCGTACCGGCTTCGGCATCTTATCAAGAGTTCTAAACCTGACTTTCAGGAGACACTCGAGTTTCCGGGAAGAGATCCAGAAATCTGTGCGCTTCCCTTTCTATTGAGGTGGGATGGCAACCGGTCCACTTCTCTCTGATTTCTTCTGCAATCTTAGACAGATTGGAAGCTCACAGCTCCCAAAAAGTCCCCCGAAAATACTTCCTCAAAAGTCACAGTACAGTCGCCGCTCCTTAGTTCACACAGGGGTTTTCAAACAATCTAGACAATAGTTTCTCTTAGGCACATAGCACACAGCTGTTGCCTTGTAAATCTGGAAGGGAAGAGAACAGCTTCCATCGCAACAGCTTCCTGAGTAGTCAGTACTGTTCAGCTTGTACCTGGATCTCACTACTCTCTACTCCCTCATGGATACTGCTGGCCATCTCTGTCGGTTTGTCTCTCTGTCTCTGTCTCTCATGCCCCATTCCGCGTTCCCTGTTTTATGCCTGCTAGGCAAGTGTTCCCCCACTGAGCTTACCTCCCCAGTCCTTTTGGAGCTATAGGACATGAGAGCTGACGCCACTTTGGCATTCTGATTATCAGATAGCCAACCATAGCATGAAGGATGTCTGTTGAGTAGGAATACAGTAAGAAACTGAATGTTTCCAAGGAATTTTACTCAAAGATGTTAGTAACATAAATCTTAATTCATGTTGCAGGCAGGACCCATAAAGTTATAATTATTCTGCCCACTATACCTTGTAAATCTCCTGTCTTAATGAGCATTTCTCCAATGGCTCATTGCAAGATGCACCCTTTGAAAAACTCATTATACAAGTCCATCAATTCTTATGCAGAATCACAAAGAAGCTTGGTTTTCTCTACCAAGACAGAAAATCATCACAACCCTGTCTCCTTCCACCTTCAGGCTTGATTTAATGATAAAATGAAACTCCTTAAATTCTTTCAAGCCATGCAAATACAAAGTTCTATTTGAGTATGATTTAGGCACAACAAAGTGTGTTTCTAATTAATCTTTTTTGTTTGATCATTTTGTTTTGCTTTTGAGACAGGGTTTCTTTGTATAGCCCTTGATGTCTTGGGACTCACTCTGTAGACCATGCTGGCCTTGAACTGAGATCTGCCTGTTTTTGCCTCCTGAGTACTGGAACTAAAGGTGTGTACCACCATGCCAGGCTGTCTAACTAATCTTTAAAAGAAGTCTTTCAACCAGTCCTTACATTTGGAGGATCTGTAATTGAAATATTTGTTATTAGTGTAAAATCCTATCACGAATGAGGCACTTCCTCCTTGCCAATTCCACCACCTTGCCCACATTTCCAGTAAACATTTATGAGTTCTCCTGGACTGCCCATAGCCACGAGGCTTCAGCACAGGTTGGCACTGGAGCTTCGTACTGTGGCGGCTTTCCAGTGGGCTCACTCTTCGCAAACCCCAGATGAAGTCTGGCATGCCTGTCCATTTCTGTGTTCTGTCTGACCTCTACTTCAGGAGGTCAACCCATGAAGGATTATGCTCTCCCCACCTATCCCTGTATTCCTAGAGGGGTCCACACAAATGAAAAGATAATTAAGAATTAGAAGTCCTTACCTAAAGACAAACAATCCACCTCAGGATGCATGGTGTCCAGTTAAACTATAGTGAGCCAGGAACATTGACCAGCAATTCTTCAAATCAGATGATCTTTATTTAAACACATTTATAATCAATAGCTCCCTTCAGGAATTTTCCAGAAATTGCTGAGAATTTCCTTTGTGTAATTTTGAGCTGACCCTGAGAATAACCTAAATACAGATGCATCCAAAAAGGCTTTTACAATAAAACCAAATTGAACCAAGGTTTCTGAGCAGTGATTTAAAATGGAATTCTGACCCCTGCCAAATTCATACAGAACACTCATCTTCTGATATCTTCTTTCCGGAAAAGTGGACGATGCCTCAGGAATCTAGACTTCAGAGAAGTCTTTGAATCTCACTACTGGTGGGTTGCCATGTGATCCCCCTACTAGACACATGTCACTGCAGAACCCTTCGTAGATCATTCATTCTTCTGTACAGGGGTGTGCTGGATAGTTCTATGTCAACTTGACATGTGATGAAGTCGTCTGAGATGAGGGAGCCTCCGTTAAGAAAATGCCTCCACTTCCCACAGGGCAGGAAACCCTGACTGCCCTGGGGGATGGAGGGGAAGGAGGGGGGGGGGTGGGGGGAGTGGGAGGGTGTTGGGAGAGGGGGCGGAAATGGAAACTTTTATAATTTAATAAAATTTACTAAAAAAAAAATAAAACTAAGCATGTAGCTCTAAAAAAAAAAAAGAAAAGAAAAGAAAATGCCTCCATAAGATTGTGCTACAAGTAAGCCTGTGATTGATATTGGAGGGTCCAGATCATTGTGGGTGGGGCTACCCCTGGGATGTTGGCCCTGGGTTCCATAAGAAAACAGACTAAGCAAGCGATAGGGAGCAAGCCAGTGAGCAGCACCCCTCCATGGCCTCTGCACTAGCTCCCACGTCCAGGTTCCTGCCCTGTTTGAGTGCCTGTCCTGACTTCTCTCAATAATGAACAGCAATATGGAAGTATAAGCCAAATAAACCCTTTCCTCCCCAACTTTTTTGGACATGGTGTTTCATCACAACAATAGTAATCTTTACTAAGGCAGGAGGACATATACCCTAGTGTGTGTCCAGGGTGCATCACAGAGGCCAGAAGAGGATACTAGATACCCTTCTCTATAACACGCTACCGATTCCACTCACACAGGGGGAACTAAGCTGACAGCTGGCAAGCTCCAGCTCCCGTCTCTGCCCCTCACCGCACTAGCATTACAGACAATCGTGCAGCTACAGCTGAATGGTGACAAGTGCTGAGGATTTGAACTTGTATCATGCTTACACCACAACTGATCGTGACTGTTGAGCCATCTCCTCTCAGTCTCTATGACTCCTGTTTGTGAGAGGACTTGAGCACTAGGCCCACACACAGACTTCTCGATACAGCCATTCCTCTGGACCTTCCTGTAAGATCGTGGAAGCATCAGAGTTGAGAGGTATCTTAGATCTCACCTAAGTCGTCATTCCATATGATACCATGTTTTCCTATGATGGAATCTTCAAAGAGTGACAAAATATGGGCATGATCCTTACCCAAGAATAAGAAGCTAGATGGAAGCTACCCAGTTTGGGTTTAGATCATTCTAAGCAGTTGCAAATTCTCTCCAAGGAGTCCAAATCTCCCTGTCCATCACTTTTATTAGCTGACCGTTCCACTAGCATTTTGGTTGATAACACATTTGAAGTCACCGAGAGACTCAGTCACAGGTTTAATGCCAAACAAGTATAAACATATCAGAGAATATTTTTTTACTATTGCTTCCAAATATCCAGACACTATTATAAAATAAAATTTAATTTGTATATTTCCTAGAGACCTTCAAATGTGTGCTGCACTTTCATACTTTTCTAGAAATCTGTAGTAAGTTTCTATCCTTTGAAACTGTGTGATAAATGAATATGTTACAGAATGAAATATCTACGTGGTAACTGCGCCTTACGTATTTTGCTGAGTGTTGTGTCCATGTCATGTAAGGGGGCAAAGGGGACAGCAATGGCTTTACTCCATGTCACTGAAAAGCAGCTGACAGGTTTCATTACTCCTGCCCTAAGGATGTGAAGGGCCAACAGCCTTGATCAGTACATCAAAGGCATCTTATCAGCTGCTCCTCCCTGCAGCCCTGAATGTCATCATTGCTCCTATCCAGCCAGTCAACTCTGATAGCTTGTAGGCCGTCATCCCCACAGCTGCACCATACCAAATCACCACATCTGCCCCACACTCAAACTACATCTGGACCACATCAAACCACCACACCTGTACCACACCAAATCCCTCCTCCGCACCACCCCAGACCCCACCTCTGCACCCCCCCAGACCCCACCTCTGCACCACACCAGACCCCACCTCTGCACCACACCAGACCTCACCTCTGCACCACACCAGACCTCACCTCTGCACCACACCAGACCCCAGCTCTGCACCACACCAGACCTCACCTCTGCACCACACCAGAGCCCAGCTCTGCACCACACCAGACTCCAGCTCTGCACCACACCAGACCTCACCTCTGCACCACACCAGACCCCAGCTCCGCACCACACCAGACCTCACCTCTGCACCACACCAGAGCCCAGCTCCGCAAAACACCAGACCTCACCTCTGCACCACACCAGACCGCACCTCTGCACCACAGAAGTCACATTTACTTTTGAAGAGGCTATAGCACAGCTGCCTCCGCTGACTGTCAAACTAGAGCTTCCTCTGCACAATGTCAAGACTGTCTATCCTCAGTTTCCCCTTCCCCTCCATCTCTGCAGGCTGAGTCCATCCGCACTCCTAACCCTACCTCACATTCAGACAGCGTTCCACACTGGTTATAGCTGCTCCCCAAACCTCTTTTTCTCTTGAACTTCTGTTGGAAGTTGTCTTCTGACTTCCCAACTAAGCACACAGGAAGTCCCCCTTCCTCCCTTCACTCTCTCCTTTTCTTCTAAACATCTTTCTAATGTCCATGCTTCTCCGATCCTCCCATTAAAACTTCCACACACCAAACCACCACCATCACCCCGAGCCTAGAGGATCTCCCTGCAGCTACAAACACCATATTCTATTGCCCACTGTTGGAATTGGACATATGACCAGGACAAATGATTTTGCTTCCTCCCTCACACCTGTTAAATCATGAGCACCTTACAGTCAAGATACCACCGGCAGCTGGGCTTCTATCCCTCACAGTATATGATTAAGCTTTTAACATGTTAGCAGCTATCAAAGAAACTGAGAAGAATCTCTAGCTGTAATCAGATACCATTTTTATTAAATTTATTAAATTTAAAAAAAAATTAATTTTTATGGGGGGGCGTTGGAGACTCTTGGCCCTTTTATTTGCTATGCTGGCAATGAAAGATGGCAGCCTTCGAGGAAAAATGTCTCGAAGTCCCTCGCTCACACAGCCATATAATGTTCCATGCTCAAAGAGCATGAACACTGATGAAAGGCCATGGTGGGAGGCAAAGAAGAGGCAAACACACCAGAAACGAGACAGGTAGGGTTTCGATGTAAAAGGAACGTGTGGGTTTTTGTTTTTGCTTTTTTTAATGTAATAAAGTTCTGCAGGTTTGAACAGCTGGGATGAAGAATGGTTGAGAACAATACGTTATATGCTTGTATCTTAAGGTACATCAGATAATGAAAGTGCCCTTATGTAACCCAATACCACACACAATGAACATTCACCGCTGGAAATTAAAATGAAAACTTTGTAATCATCACAATAATAAAAACCATAAATGACAGTGGGAACTGAAGCAAGGGCAGAATTAAGTCCTGTGCTTCTAACTTATCAGGTCAAAGTAATTTTCACCTTAAGAAACAAATCCATGAACCATGGTTCCTGGTTACTAAAAAATGTCTTAGGGTTCGAGGATAAAGTGCTGGCTTGAGGTACTTTTACAAGCCCTGAGATAGCAGGGGGTGTTTCTTTGTTGTTCATACTGAAGGGAGAACCGTGGGGACAAGGAGTTTGGGGGAGGGAGCCAGCGAGACATAATGTGACTCACAAACCATCAGGATGACTGCAGCTCTCCTGCGCTCAAGAAGTCAGACATTTTCTGTGTCAGGATTCAATGTCTGCTTAACAACAAAGATCTCACACTTATTTGCTGTCTAGAAAGTGTCATGTCGGTTTACAATCCCAGACTGCTTTATTATCCTGGTAAATCGCATTCACAGCTGACAAATTGAGTTCCCTTTGTTGGAGAGGAGCATTGGAGGGGGAATGCTAGGATTTGCACAGTTTTAAAAATGTCATTTCACAGAAGAAAATGTGTGGCCTTTCAGACGTGACAGGAAGAGGGCTGGGATTAAATTTACAAATACAGGCATGGACACCCCGCTTCCAACCTCTCAGAGTCCTCGGGTGAACTAAACAGTGCCAAATGAATGAATGTACCAGGCAAAATAAATATAAAATAAGTTGCAACACTTATTTTGTATATAATGCAATGGGAAAAAAAATCAAGAACTAAAGTTTGTTTGTTTATGAACAAAAATAGTCCTTCAAAGCAATAAAAGTCCTTGTCAAGAAACATGAAGCAATAACAGAGCAAAAATCAATGCAACTATTGCTATGTGTGTTCCTCCCGAGGGTATAGTGTGGCCATGACAGAAGTAGCTAGAGGTTGGTTAAGGGCACTGGCTTTGGAAGAGACCATAGGACTCCGGGCTCCTTGGCCCTTCATGTTAGGTTAAGTGACCTCTCTTTAACTCTCACATATGTGACTGCCGCTGCCACCTGCAGGAAGGAATGCAGTCCAGACAAGCCCCTGAAGCCCATGCCATGCTGTCTCAACAGTTAGCCTCCAAAGCTGTGACCTAAAAATAAAAAAACCAAAAATCTTTTCTTTAAACAGCAACCCTGTCCTGAAATTTTGCTCTAATAATAAGAGAGTGATTTGCACAGATATCCTTTCAGTCCGTTGGGTCCGGAAAGCTTGGAATGTGTGCACAACGGTGCATGTTCCTATTGAAATGGGACACTGACAATCAGGTGTTGGACTTGCTTTCCTGGGAAAGAAACTTGATGGGAGAACAGTCCTTGCTTTATTCTAGAGGAAGGAAACAAAAAACAGCATTGGCCAGATGTGATGACTGTCAGTCTTCAGTGTCCATTTGACTGACTTCAGAATCACCCAAGAGACACTCAAAAGCCGGGTGTATCTGCGAAGGTGATTCCAGAAGGACTGAGAAAGCAAGATCTACCCTGACGTGGGTGGCAACAGCTCATGAGCCAGGGTCAAATTTCAATAGGAGGTGGGAAAGAAGGAAGTCAGATGACCTCTGGATTTCTTCTTTTTGTTTCCAATCTGCCCAGATGTGAGCAAACAGCCTAACGCTCCTCCAACCACACCTTGACAGGTGTTCTAGACACCATGCCTTCCTCCTCGTCATGCTAGGTTCTGCCCTCATCTCTGAACCAGAGCAAACCTTGCCTTTGTTAAGCTGCTTCCTGCCAGGCATTTGGTTAAAGCAATGAGAAAGGTAACCGACAAAATCAACAAAATTTAAATATTACATAAGAAACGGTTTTCTTAAATGGTTTAACAGTACATTATATTTTATGTATGCTTAGAATTTATTTATTCACTTATGTATTATTGGGTTTGTGATCATGATGTATGTTCCAGCACGTGTGCCACAGCACGTGTGTGGAAGTTAGAGAACAATTTTATGCCTTATGTGGGCTCCAGGAAGTGGACTCAGGTTGTCAGGCAGGCACAGCAGGGAGTGTCTGGAGCCACGGGGCCTTCTCACTGACCCACACAGTATTTCGTAAACAGACTCAGAAAATTTAAAAATAATCCAGCTATCAAAGAAACTTCTAGACATTTACTTTACTTTACTAGGAGGGAACCAATGTTTTCTCTCCTTTGTACTAGAGCAAAGGGGGAAGCGTGGCTCTTTTGTTCTCTAATGCAGTAAACATGGTTATAACGTCTACAAATTTCTTTCCTGGGTGGAGAAACCATTTATAAATAAATCTGCTGTTCATGAAGCTGATCAGAACAAACCCTTCCCTTTCCGTTTACAGTCAGGAAGCCATTTCATGGTTGTTTCATTACAACGGTGCCTTAGGAGGTCATATCTGAACTAAATTCAAAGAATCTCTTACTCACTCGCTCTATTTTGTAGAAAATGAATCTGGAGACAGGCCAGCAACTTCACTCTGAACCCACGTAATGGACTCTGAAAATATACTGACATAAATAGGAATTCTCTTTCATCTCCTTTTATACCTTCTAATAAAAATTATTTTCAAGAATTAAGTGATGAGTGCATGTCAGTCCTCAACCTGCCAGAGACACACAAAGGAAAATAAATAAAATCCAAGTCCAATGTATTTAATATGATGCTTCTACAAGTCAAGTCATGCCCCACCCCTATTGATGCATAAAACCATCCCAAGTGTCTCAGAATATGACTTGTAATATGCAGAGAATAGGTATTTTAAGGGAAAATTAAGTTCAAATAAGATCATAATGGCAGAATCAAGCACATCAAAGCATTTTCTTTATAAAAGGAAGGAATCTGGTAGCCATGCACAGAAGACCCATGAAGTCCTGTGGAGAAGACAGCTGTCTCTAAGTCTAGGAGACAGGGAGCCTCACCCTGACTCAGTGGTCCAGCCTCCCAAGGCCTGAGAAAACACAATTCTGTGGCTGCTCAGCCTGTGGTGAGCACTCCTTTGTTAAGAAAACCCAAGAAAATTCTTACAGGTGTCAACCCGAATGCAGTGAGTGCCTAGTCATTTGGTTCAATCCCATAGTTAGTTATACATACATACATACATACATATATGTATTAATTATATATATTTACACACACACATATATGTTTATATATATATTGACCAACAGTTACTACCCCAAGTTTCACAAAGGCCCCAAATCCCTGCTAACTCCACACATCCCTGTTGTGGCTCTTCAGGCCCCAATTTCCACTTCTCCTGACAGAATATATGATATGCAAAAAAAATTGAAATCATGACTTCATGTTCTCTGAGCCTTTTACTGTTTTTAAGGCTAGACTTTTATGTTTGTTTTCCTTTCTTTACAGTACGGAGAAATCAAACAATTTCTCTTGTACATGCTAGCTAAACACTCCCTCACTGAACTACATCTCCCATTCCTCAATTATTTTATATTTTAAAAACTATTTTTTGTTAGGGCCAGCAAGATGGCCCAGTGAGGGGAAAGGGCACTTGCTAATAAACCTGACCCCCTGGGCTCAGTTCATGGCCTCACATTGTGAAAGGAGAAAATGAATTTCCATAATGCCCTCTGACTGCCAAACATGTGTGATTGCACATGTGCACAATAACCCTCAAAATTAACAGATAATGCAAAAAAATTCGCTAAAAATACATATAAATTATTCTCATTCCTTTTCTGTTACTTAAAAATTATACATAAGAGCATGCACAATTCAGAAACACTTCCAAGGACTCTCTCTTATCCTAAAGCTGACTTTGACAACAGTCCCTTATGCCCAGGGAAAAACCAGCCCCAAATATTGACCTTACTCTTGAAATAAACTTCTACTATATACAAAGTGCTGAGTCTAAAGATTGTTCATCCACCTGCATAGATATGAATAATTCACCTATAAATATAAATTTTAAAAGCAATGTGATTTAATTTTCAACATCCAGGGAGTCCTTAATGCATTGGGCCTTTACATAAGTGCACTGGATCCTGAGCCCTGTACTGACCTCTGCCTTAGGACAACATAGAAGCCAACCCTTATTGCAGGAAGAAGTGTGCATGGTCCTTCCAGGTAAGCCTAATGTTGACCCTCACTATAGGAGAAAGTATGCATGGCCCTTCTGGCTAAGTCTGATGCTGGCCCTCACCTTAGGAGGAAGCATGGCCCTCCCTGCTAGGCCTATGCTGACTGAGCATAGTCACTAGTCCGTCTAAGAGTCTCCAAATTCTTCAGCTCTCCTAGAATTTAACTGGGTATCTCTCTAAACCTCTTCTTATAACAACACTTGGATCCTCAACTTCAAAGAGTCAAACATTGAAAATGTGTAAAACCAAATCCTTAGTAACTCACATCTGCTTTTTTTGTTCTTTTAAAAGCTTATTTGGTATAATTTGATTAAAATATGTAACTCATACACATATACACTTTGGAAATGGCCAGATCTGGTATTGATGATAGAGTTCAATGACATAGGCATTATCCTCAAAGCAGAAAGGCCTGTGTTTTAACCCTAACTTTAAGGACTTACAGTATATTAGAAAGCAAGCTTCCTACCATATTTTTTAAACTTTTTTATTGATTTTTATTGAATTATACATTTTTTTCTCGGCTCCCTTCTCTTTCTCTTCCCTCCACTTCTACCCTCTCCCATGGTTCCCATGCTCCCAATTTACTCAGGAGATCTTGTCTTTTTCTACTTCCCATGTAGATTAGATCTATGTATGTCTCTCTTAGGGTCCTCATTGTTGTCTAAGTTCTCTGGGATTATGAATTTTAGGCTTGTTTTCTTTGTTTTATGTCTAAAAGCCACTTAAGAGTGAGTACATAAGATGTTTGTCTTTCTGGGTCTGAGTTACCACACTAAATATGATGTTTTCTAGATTCATCCATTTGCCTGCAAATCTCAAGATGTCACTTTTTTCTGCTGTGTAGTATTCCATTGTGTAAAAGAACCACATTTTCCTTATCCTTTCTTTGGTCAAAAGGCATTTATGTTGTTTCCAGGTTCTGGCTATGACAAACAATGCTGCTATGAACATAGGTGAGCACATATTCTTGTGGCACAATTGAGCATCCTTTGGATATATACCCAAAAGTGCTATTGCTGGGTCTTGAGGAAGGTTGTTTCATAATCTTCTGAGAAATTGTCACACTGATATCCAAAGGGTCTGTACCAGTTTGCACTCTCACCACACATCTATGAACACTTGATTTCTGACAAACAAGCAAAAAATATAAAATGGAAAAAAAGAAAGCATATTCAACAACTGGTGCTGGCATATCTGGATATCAACATATAGAAGAATAAAAACAGACCCATATCTATCACTATGCACAAAACTCAAGTCCAAAGAGATCAAAGACCTCAACAAAAATTCAATCACACTGAACCTCATAGAAGAGAAAGTGGGAAGCACATTTGAACACATTGGCACCGGAGACCCCTTCCTAAATATAACTCCAGCAGCACAGACACTGAGAGAAACAATTAATAAATAGGACCTCCTGAAACTGAGAAGCTTCTATAAAGCAAAGAACACGGTCAATAAGACAAAATGACAGTCTACAGAATGGGAAAAGATCTTAGACCGAGGTCTGGTCTCCAAAATATACAAAGAACTCAAGAAACTGGTCATTCAAAGAACAAATAATCCAGTAAAAACAAAAGTTGGGGGTACAGACCTAAACGGAGAACACTCAACGGAGTTCTCAAACGGAGAACTCTCTAAAATGGCAGAAAGACACTTAAGGAAATGTTCAACATCCTTAGTCATCAGAGAAATGCAAATCAAAATAACTCTGAGATTCCATCTTACACCTGTAAGAATGGCCAAAATCAAAAACATTGATGACAACTTATGCTAGAGAGCATGTGGGGTAAAGAGAACACTCCTGCATTGCTGATGGGAGTGCAAGCTGGTGTAGCCCCTTTGGATGTCAGTATGACTGGTGATTTCTCAGAAAATTAGGAAACAACCTGCCTCAGGACCCAGGTTCTTACCATTCCTTTTCCATTTTCTCATCTATGAAAAAGACATGACAGTAATTAGCAACGCAATGCGGTCACCAAGGTGCTAAGCTGGTCACAATACAATGTTTAATGCCATGTAAGTACATATCACCTTTCTGGCCAACTATGAAACCCACATGGGTTCTTGCAAACAGCCCAATCAAGCTTTAACTACATTTTCCAGTACAATGCAGAACCTAACCTCCTGCCCAGTACCCAGAACCAAAAACGACCCTGCAGTCCCATGACCGATCTTCTTGATGTCTCCTTTTGGGGCCGATTTCTAATGAAATTTAGAGTCACACTGATGTGGGATTCCCCTCTGTATGCTGTGAATACCATTGGTTAATAAAGAAACTGTCTTGGGCCTGTGCAGGGAGTAGAGGTAGGCAGGGAAAACTAAACTGAATGCTGGAAGAAAGAAGGAGTAGGGAAAAGCCATGGAGCTGCTGTTGAGACAGACATGCTGAAACTTTGCTGGTAGGCCATGACCTCATGGCAATACACCACTAATTAGATTAATGGAGATGGGTTAAATTCAGATGTAAGAGTTAGCCAGAAATATGCTAAAATTATTGGCCAAACAGTATCACAAATAATATAGTTTCTGTGTGATTATTTCACACAGAACCAACAAGTAACCTCCCACAACATCACGCCTTAGATTTACCATAACAGAACTTCAGGGTTGATGGAAACCTCAAGGATCAAAAACATTTTTTAAGTTGTTTTAAAAACAAAATACGAAAGGATAATGAGCCCATGATCCAAGTCATACAGACAAAGGCAGGCATATCCAAATGCTTAAATCAGAAGCTTCTTGCTGTGGTGGAGGAGAAGATACTTCAGCCAGAGACCTGTGCTCTGCCCTTGCTTCCCCTGTCCTTATGTCATGACACCTCCCTGAGCAGAATGAAGCTGGGACAGAGGGAAGGAGCTCCAGGCAAAACTTGCATGACATAAAGACCCAAGAAGACTGTTATTTGAGTTGCAGCCTGGACATTGGTTTGGAAGCAGCCCGAGAGAAAGCCAGAGTTCTCCTTACTTGCTTTTCCCTCAAAATTTCCCATTTAGCATGTCTATCACATGAACTAGCAGGGAAGAGTGGTAGAGGAAAAGAAAAGAAATCAAAAAACTGTGGACAGTGGTGTGAAGTGACTAACCAGGTAACAGAAAATGTGGGCATCTGGGGAGAGTCTGGAAAGAAAACCTGGGAACAGGCAAAGTCTGGTAGATTCTTTTGGTCAAAGGTACAGCGGGCGAATAGCTTTGCTTTCCAGAGAGTGCGAAGCTACCCCTGTCTCACTGACCCTGCAATCAAGTTTCTTTCGATTCTATAAACAGAACAATTTCTCACCTGATCTTTTAAAACAGGAACCAGTTGGCTCCTTTTACCTCTGTAGGAGTAACATAGGCTCACTAAAATTATAAGGCAAAGCATTTATATTACTACTCTTCAGAGGTAAATGCACAAAGACATGATAAAAGTAACAATTATGAACAAACAACCTGACCACAGTTGGGGTGCCTAGATCTTTTAGTAGCCTCAAAACTGGTTTGGGGAGCTGGATAATATGATACAAAATTTTAAAATCCACCAATATGAATCTGGACATTTTCTATCTCAGACCCTTCTAGAAGTGAGTGCCATTCACCCTTAGGTTATCATTAAAGTTTGTGCATTTTCTACCAAGAAGCTGATATGTGGAATTCAAACCACTTCCGAGGGAGAGCCCATCCTTCTACACTAGAAGCGAATTTCACAGTTTACAGACCTGCGTGTCTGCAAACTGTGAAACTTGCTTCTCGTGTAGAACAGTATTCTTGATACTGTCCTGGGTGAAGCTAGAGAGTTTAGCAAAAGAAGAAACAGAAAAAGTGTCTTGCAGGACGTGTATCTTCCAATTCCAAGTCTTATTTTCTAATTAGAGGGTCAGGATTGCATAAACGAGACAAACAGATGTGGTATGATATACCACACAAGGTTAAGGAAATGCCAGGAAAGCTTTGATGTGACTAGCTAAAGAAGACAATTATGCTATTTTCTAATGAGTTGCAGAGACTGGTGTAGCTCCACCACCAGAGGCACACAGACATGTAACCACAGATGGGTGGTCTGTCTGCTTCAGGCATGGGGGATGGCAAGTTCTCGGTTCTGCATCTGCAGCTTTTCAGCTATGGGACTCTTCATTCTAACCCAAAACAGAACCTTAACAAAAAAAATGGCATTGTGACAACATTTCACCTTCTCTCTGTCAAACTCTTGACTTTTGCGATGAAAATCAATTTACTTTTACCCTTTACCAAGGAGCCTTCATTTATCAAACTCAATTTGCAAAGCTGAGTCATATTCAGCCTGTGGTCAGATATGACAAGTTACCCTGTCCCTCTGGATCTGTGTCTAACCCTACATTCCCTAAGGCAAAAAGCAAGTTAGCATCAGGCAGATCCTGTTTGCGTCTAGGTCGTAACTCTGGACAGTGTATTACACGTAACGTATGTCCGTGGTAGTTAGAATGCCCTGGCATCGGCAGAGATGCTTTGCTGTCATGAGCTGTGACATGCGCTGTGTAGCTGAAGTGGGCAGTAAGGAAAGACATGGGACAATGGACCTGTGCCTGGAGACTTGGGATGGTGGCCCAGGTGATCTTATGGATGGAGGGCTCTACACAGTGCTTCCTCCCTAGCTAAGTAAAGCAATAAAGCAGCCCTAAGGGAATTTTGGAAAGTGAGAACTAGCAACAGACTGGGGAAGGAGGCAGAAGGCAGACTCTCTTCCCCCACCAGTGAGCTCCATCACTGTCCCCCTCTTGCAGACTGCAGCTGGACTCCGGCAGCATCCAACCTGAGAGTGGATGTCAGGTACAGGCAGGGAAGGTGCTGGGAGAAAGCCTGGTCTGCCTCGAGTTCAAGAAAGGGACCCCTTACAGTGCCAAATCACTGAAAAAAAATCTTTCATTTTTTTTCCCCTTCATTTATTCACAGTTCGGAGTTGGGTCCTTTCGCTGCACTGGTGGCTACCATGACAAAGGCCTTGAGGTAGCTAAGAGTACTAACGATAAGAACAGGATTTCCTTTCTGATTGCAGCAACTGTGATGCCCAGAGGATGCCACCAAACCTCATAGCTTCTCTTTCTCTTTCGGTCACAGCACTAGGCACAAACACATATCTTGAAGCTTTAATTTTCTGGTTGAAGGACTAAGAGAGGAATGCCTGTCCAAAGAAAGGAGCTCAGAAAATGACTTCATAAAGGTTTCTGAGCACGTCACTCAAGGGTCTTGTGCCAGGGTGCACTTATGTGAACGCCATCTTAAGTATCAAGCCATCGACTTGAAGAAGCTAAAAGCTAGACCTGGGTCCCATACTGGTGACTTGGTATGGACATGACGACCAATGGAAGAACACCAATAAATATTTTCGAAGCCTGCAGGAAATCAGAATTTGTAGCTTAAACTTCACCAAGCCACCTGCTTACTAAGGAAAAAAAACAAAAACAAAACAAAGAAGGAAACTCAGGTTCTTCAAGGTGCCAGAACAAGGTTAAACAAAATTAACTCAATATGAGTAGAAGGGAGGAATTAAAATGGGCAAGACTCAACCAAATTTCAAATAGGAAAACATCCGCAAAAGGGAATGTAACCAACAGACAATTTGAGAGGGTAGGGATAAAATAGAACTCTGCCAAGACTGACTGATACATTGAATTACAAACACCACAAATGAAAGAGAACTCTCTCTACAGACTCCACAGAAATAAGAGATAAGGAAATTCTTTTCACAATTCCATACATATTAATTGCCAACATAAGGGAAATGGACAAAGCCTTTGAAAAATAAAACGACTATGAAAAATTCACCCAGGAAAGATAAACAACCTGAATAGCCCTAGAGCTTCTAAGATAATTGTATCTACTGCTTAAAGGATTATTACTTTTTTATTTCCTGTGTGTAAATATTTGTCTGCATGCATGGACGCATACCGTGTACTTGCCTGATGCTCAGGGAGGCTAGAAGAGACTTTCAGATCCACTGGATCTGTGACCTGTTGAACTCCCATCTCTCTCTCTCTCTCTCTCTTTCTTTCTCTCTCTCTCTCTCTCTCTCTCTCTCTCTCTCTCTCTCTCTTTCCCTCTGTGTGTTTGTGTGTGTGTGTGTATTTTGTGTGTCCAGCTCCTTAAATCTACAATTTAAAGATTGAAAGAAAAATCCTGATTGCCAAATGATCTCACTTACTGGCAAATTCTAACAAATAAATGATGGAATCTTTTGCAAATACCTTGCTAGAAAACGCTTCAAAAAAGAAATTTACAGCTGGTGCTGGGGAAATGGTTCAGCAGTTCAAAGTGCTGGCTGCTTCCTTGAGGACCTGGGATGGAGTCCTAGAACCTACATGGAAGCTCACAACCATCTGTAATTCCAGCTTCAGGGGATTGATCATCCCTTTCTGGACTCAGGTGACACCAGGCATTCATGTGGTGAAGAGATATTCATGCAAGCAAATATACACACATAAAATAAATTAAAATTAACTTAACAGTGAAAAAGGAATGATTTCCTAAAATCAAGAGCAAAGCAAGGGTGCCCATTCTTATTTAATATCGTACTACACCCCCTAGCTGATACAACAATGCAAAAGAAACATAGGTATACAGATTGGAATAAAATAAGCCAAGCTATTCCAATTGCTAAACCGGAGGATGCCAGGTCTGCATTGTCACAGAAGCAACACCGTTAACAGGCTGAGAATGTCTGGGCTTCACAAATGACGTGGGCAGACGAGGCTAAGCCACCGCTGGTTCATGATGTAAAGGCACAAAATGAATGGCTTTGCTTGGGATTCTCTCCCTGTCCTTGTTCTAAATGTCAGATTTTACCACCTGGTTTCTATATTCCACCAAAATGCCCTAAGTTTTGTTGCTCAAACACTCCCATCTGTTTTTCAAAGCTGAAATATCTATATGCTGTAATAGTAAGACACAGATATGAAATATTCTCATATTAATGCTACAGTTTTAAAATAGCCACACCTACTTTCTGCTCTACCTGTGGAAAAAACACCATTTATGTCACCGTAGCAACTCACTCCTGGAGTACAAAATAAAAGCCCCACTTAAGATTCATGGCTACAATGTCAAAACAACTCTGCTGGGGATAGGAATTCACACACTCACATCCATCTCTGTTGTGGGCATTCTCATTTCTTTGATCTAAAGAAGGTACCCCTCAGAGAGTGATCAGAAGACTGGCAGCCAATTATTTTCAAGACACATTTACTGAGGAGCCTACAGAATTTTACCCTGCAAATGTCAGCAGATTGGACATGAAATACCATTACCCTGTTGGGTTTTGATTGCTCAATTGTAGTTAGCGCTACATACAAGTACTAAGTGGTTATGTTGATCACTAACTAGATCCTGCAATATAAAACAGTGCCTGGAACTCAGCCAGGGAAAAAAGAAATGCTCCTCAGTTACATACACAGTTCTAAGAAATGGGAATCTCTTTAAGATGAGACAAGATCAGGTAACTAAGCTTTGGGAAGTACTTTGCTACAGCACTGCCAGACTTCAGACGTCACACGGCTCCTCATACACACATATGTTCCTAATCATTAACCCCACCAAACAGCTGTGGCTTGGTTTCCCAAAGCTCTGGGAACAGGTCTGGAACACAAAGATTCATAAGGCAATATTGCCAATCATCTCAATTAGGCCAAGTCTACTGTGGGATAGACACACATTGACAGATCAGGTAAGGAGAACCAAGTTAAATTTTACAAAGTCTAACAGATTCATCAACCGTGAACTCCAGTGAGGTATGAACGACTCTGATAGCAAGAGTCAAGGAAGAATTCTTTGAAAAGGTGATCACCACACTGGGTCTTGAGAAATACACAGACTCCAGACAGGCAGAAGGCAACATGAGTTTGCAAGTTTGATTGCCTGAGTTTTAGTCTCTGTCTGTGACTTATTAGTGTGATCGTGGACATGTATGTAGAGGAGAGCGTGCTATTACACATACATAGTATTATCTTAACAATAAATTACTTAGCACATACGAAGACCTAGCATAGTACTTGAAGCATAATAAACAGTAGGTCACAAATATTATATGGGGCAAGGAAGAAAGACAAACCATCATTTAGCACCAAAAATACTAAAGTAAAATCCTAAAACTAATAGTTCCATTTTGTTTATTCAGTTTTACCAGAAAATACCCTGGAGTATACCGAGCATAAACCTCTAAATATGCATAACAATAAATTTCTGCTAACTCAGTTGACAGCTCAGGGTCACTGATTATTGTATAACAGCTGTGGGTTTTTTGGCACAAAAATAAGCTCCACACACAATGTTAGGGCCACGAGTACTTCCTTAGATACAACTGTAATGAGATATGCTAACTGTCCTACCAAACTCAGAAAAATAGTGATGCTTAGCATAGACTGTTATACCAACCCACACAACCACGGGCCCAGAAGCATGTCATAAAAAGACGAAAAGGCAAATGTATAGTGGGTGGGGGCATACGAAGCACAAAGAGCTCTGCCGCTCCGGCTCCATTTCCCGTAAAAAGAGGGGTCTGAAAGCATCTGTGATCGGGTGGGCCCCTCAGACGAGCAGCAGACCTGTGGAGGAAAAGGATGTCGCAGGTGACCTACCCCCGAGGAGGAGACGTTGGGGAAAGAGTGTCAAAAGAGAATGGCACTGTACTCACATGGTAAAGGAGCCGGGGGGAGCAGACACTCGCCGCAGGTCCGCAGCTTGCGCCTGATGGATGCTAGAGGCAGCAGGGAATGAGCAGCGAAGACAGAGTCAGCAGGACAGCGTGGACAAACAAGGAACAAGCCGGGGAAAAAAAGAGAGACATACAAAGTTTAAACAGAAATTAAATGAGCGCATCACCAACAGCGATGAAAGAAAAGTAAATATGTAAATAATAAATAAAAAGAAACCAAGCCAGCCATGGAAATAATCCAGAGAAGCCGGTGATAGCAATGAAGCCAACAGGACACACGGAAGCAGCTAGTTCCAGGCAAGCCACGAACTGGAGCACAGGGCCAAGGCTGGGGGGTGGGCTGTGGGCACAGGACCTTGGCTCCAGGACATTCAGGACAACTCAAGAACAAAGGTACAGGCTTCTGCATCAGAATGGGAAACCAGCACCACCGACTCCTGCTTGAGGAGGCAAGTTAGTTTCATCCTCGGACCTTGCCTTTGAAATCCATCAGAGAGCCATCTTGAAAATAGGGGTTCAACTACCTTGAGCTTTTTTTTTAGCTAAACAGCAGAGACCTTCTGAAAACTCCAGCAATCCTTTAAAATAAAATCCCATTTCCATCCCTTAGGTGCCTTAATTTCACCCATAGTCTATGTACAAAAGTGAAACCATAAACATAAACCATACACATCTCTCCTTTCTTTATTCTCTTGTGATGGGAGAGCTCACAAATGCTATTGGAAAGTAGGCATTGCACAGTTTAACAAGCTGAACCCCCAAACTCACTCTCATTTCTGTATTGTCATCTTCTTTCCCTCTCTTGTTTAAATTTCTCTAAGTGCTGAGCAACAGCCCCCCCCCACGATCCTCCATCTAATGGGTACATACACTCTCTCAGAAGGTCACCCATGAGTTTATGTCAGTGTTCGATCCACATTATCTTCAAAGACTCTCTGTTAAAACCAACAATATGCCTCAGTAGCCAAGGATGATGGAACCTGATTGCCCAATTCAAAATTAGCTAACTAGAACTCTTGCCTTTGTGCAAAACGACCATCTTTCACAATTGCTAGTGAAGTTAGGGTAACAGCTGAAGGACCTCCCTTAGGCACCAGTTACTTTAAGCTTCTGACCTCCTTCAATGGTGCTTCATAATACAGAACATAACTGAAATGTATTTGACTGACATATTGCCAGGGTATTAGTAAAAGAAACCTAGAAAAAATCTCTGACATTTTGTGGAGAAAATATTTACTGTGACTCCATAGTCTGTGTAGATTCAAATGTTACAATAAAGTATGCTCCCTTGCCAACATGGGGTTAGTGAACACATTTTATTTTGTATATACTAATAAAGTTAGCATTATTTTCTGGAAAGTATTTTTCCTCTCATAATAAATATGGACATAGTGGTATTATGAAGGCCTACTATTTAGCTGTCTCTCATGGAGACTCCTTCCGTTTGTCCATGTAACTACATCTAAATGATTCAATATTTGTCCTACACTTGTAACAAGACATCCTCAGAACACATTCTATATTACCTCTGTAGTCGTGAGATTTTAGATAGCTGTTAGCTTGTAATAGTTTCATAGAAATGTAGCAGAAATCAAAGTACTAATGGAGTTCATGTGTGCATCATTGCTTCAAGATGTGTTCATGTCTCAGTGATGATGACAGGTACCAGGCATGCTGAGAGGAAAAGCCGAGGGCCTCCCCCACAGAGCAGAGAGAAGCCAATGGATGATGGATGCACTATATTGACAGATGATGTGATGGGAACATCTCCAAGAGGTACAGCCAACTGCTAGAATTAGCTAGAGGATGGTACTTGGTGGAAGTGATGCGCAAGTTGGATTTCGCACTGTGAGCAGGACTGGCAGATGAGAGGAGGAAGGGGCCACTGTGAGAAGAAAACTCAGGGGCAAAATAATGATGATTATGAAGAAAGGCAATAGCTGTCTGGGACAAGGAGAACAGGATGGAGATGGCAAAGACCAAAAACTGTTGTGAAGGTAAGGAACATGGGATTTCCACTTTTTGGAGACGATTCTAATTGATGGAGAGGAACAACCATCTTTCTGAAAAAGGGAAGCAGAGTGAGCCAGAAAATTAATCAGTAGTGAGAGCATATTAGTAGTTCCCTAGTGTAAGAAGGGAAGGTGTGCATTAAAGATGTGAGTGATGGACTGAAGGTGGGTTTCAAGGAACGTGCTAGCTAACCTGCTAAGTGTAGAGGAGTGGAGGTGAGTGAGATGCCTCCCAGGGACCAGAGACATGATGAATGAGCACATGGGTGAAGAAGAGATGCATGTGGATTAGGAGGAGGAGGAGGAAATGCACAGGCCGTAGAGTTAAGAGTCTGGTTCTTCTTGTGTAATCTAAGGTGGCCACAAAACCTCTTAAGGAAAACACTGTCAATAACAGTGTTTGAGGACTCGTCTTCAGTTTGGGAAAAGAGTCAAGGCTGAAGTCACAGATCTAAGATTCAATGTCCTAAAGAGAGAGCAGATGTGTGAGACACACCAGCATTCAAGGAAGAAGAAGCAGTTATTCAGGGAACATAAGTATTAAAATAGCAAGTGTTCCCAGGTAAAATGAATGAAAGCCCAGTTCCTTAGATGAACCAAGTAGTTACTGTCCCTTCATTGGGAGCACAGACACCCATGCATATATGCACACATTTGCACATATACACATATGCACACACACACACACACACACACACACTGGCCTTGAGATAAAAATTTATGACACTGTAAACCAGTTGTCTGCCTCTTCTAGTAAGAAAAATATATTTTTCTTATTAGAAAATTAGAAAGCAAATTAAGCAAATGAAACAGTTTCAGTTTATAAAAAAAAAGAAAGAAAGAAAAAGAGGGAGAAAGGAAGGAAGGAGAAGAAAGCAAGGAAGGAAAGAGAAACAAAGTAGGCAAGAAAAAAGGGAGGCAGAGAAATAAAGAAGTAACATGTTTTTAAATACCTCTTCTGTCATATAATGGTGGACAAGACAGAGAGAAGTTCAAAGGCACAGAAGGTTAAAGAAAAAGTCCTAACATCAAGGTTGACTTTAAACTTGAAACTCTACTTGGAAATACAGAGGAAGAAGTTAGATCTTAAAAAAACAGAGAGAAAGAACTGTTTTATAATGAAGTAGAAATTAACTATAGAGATGAAAAAGGATTAAGAAGAGAGAAAGCCAGGCTTAGTGAAAGGTATGACATGATAACCAGGTTTATTCCTTTTTCTTTGAAAAAGTATTATCAGTATTGAGTTCCTTAAAATACAGTGTTGAATAATAGTTTTATATATAGTGATAAAATATCTCTTATTTTCCAAGTTTTAGTTATTTTCTTTTGAAAAATAGATAGTGTGCTCTGACTCCCATTGCATACAGTCTCCTGTGTGACATGGGGGAGTTACAATGGGAACACTACCCCAAGTAGGAAGTGTCAGCATCTTTTTAGATGAGGCTGCTCTTGGTCACCTGTACAATCAACTGCAAGAAGTGTCACATGTCACACATGCCATGAGGACAAAACAAAACACTCGTGTGTATTTATTTTGCACATAAACAAAGCCACATGACCTCTGATCAACAGGATTACCTAGAGAAGTAAAATTCTTTCTTGACAGAAGTGTTAAAGTTGTTTGAAACTGAACACTTGAAAACAGTTTCACGCCTAAGAAGGTCATGAGACCATACCCTTCACTTCAGCGATAGCAAACCACTGAGCTTTATTCGATCTTTTCCATAGGTGACCTACAAGTAGCCTAGGCACCTCGGCCACTGCACAAATCCAGAGGTAGCTTTCCATTCCTTAGTTCTGAGGTTTCTGCCAAACCGAGTGTCATGGTTTGACTACCATTTCTAGAAGACATATGGAGACCCATGTACAATCACTGACATCTTGTCTTTCTTTAGCATATAAACTCAACAATTACGTCTTCAACCTAGAAGAAGGAAAAGGCAGCAAGGACGGAAAGCATCAGCAATGCGCCAAGAGGTTTTGCCAGCTGCAAAAAAAAAATGTAAATAAAGCAAGAACTATCAACTCAGAGTAGAAGGAGTAAACGGAAGCTGTGGGAAACAACCAGGACAATGTTCCAGGAAGTCCGCACTCTGAGAACAGAGGAAGCGGACTTCTCACGCCAGCCTCCAACTTAGAAGCGGATGCCAGAAGCTGCGGTGCTTGGAGAGCGCTGTCTGGTGCTCTTCCTGAGCATATGCTGCCACGGAGAGAGGTGACAGGAGCGGTGGCACCTGCGTCATCAGATATTCTGGGAGCCTGTGCAGATTCTCACCTTGACTTCATGAACACATGGCCAAGCATGCCGCTGCCTTGCAGGCACCGCCAGGAAGCTAGCCATTCAGTACGACTGGTAACCATGCAATACAGAGAGCAGACAGGAGGTGCACCTTTGAGGTCCCTCACTGTGACAGAGAATGACCCAAGACTAAGCCCTTAAGTGACCTTAGGCATCATGACATGATATCTAGAAGGTATTAAAAAAGATGACCTAAATCCTCTTCTTTCTCCAGCTATCTCTCCAATCCCAAGCAGACAATTAAGTTACCAATTTGAGTAACGTACACTAGAAAAAGAACGTATGTTCTATGTTACCTATTCTTCATTGTCTTACCTTGTATCAGCTTATCAAAACACCTAAGAACATAAAAAAGTATAGGAAGGAAGGCCTACTGGGTGTTTAAAGTAAACATAGCGAGTCAAATTAAGTATGGGCAGATGCTGCCTTGGAAGGCAAAACTGAGTTGAGGACATGGGAGCCCAAATAGAAAGGTAGGGAAAGGATCACTCGTTGACAGACAGAAAGAAATGCAACACAACAAGGGGCAAGGGATAGGCCTCCCTAAACCAAACTAGAAATTAAAACTAGTTCATCTGAACACAATATATTCCTAAGTGGTCAGTGAGGGAGAATCATCTATCTTACATACAGCAAAATTTACCCCAAAGAAGGTTAAATAACTATCCAATAAAAAGTACAACTGATTGCACATGTTCCCACAAGAGCAAACTAGGGCCTCTGGTGCTTTCTTGACTTTTCTCCCCTTTCCAACACAGTGAGGTCCCCAGACCATGCACATGCTCTGCCACCTGCTTTCCCGTGTCTCATTGTCACCCAGGAAGGCAAGCCAGGACTCACTCATTGAGCAAAGGCATGGAGGTTCTCCGCTTGCTCTTCTGTACCATGTTGGCCTGATTCCTCAAGGAGATCCGAATCATAGCAGGTGCCAACCTACATGGCTCCCCATCTACTTGCATGGGGATGGACTTGTAAGTCAGAAGCATCACTTCCCGACACTGGTGCAGCCTTTCTCCATGGCCCCCAACTTGCAGGGCAGCCTATCCAAACAAGGCAAAGAAGAGCCAAGAGTCAGTGGCTAGTATTTCAGAGAAGTCACACCTACAGCCATTGTAGATAACCAAAAGTCTCTGTTAGCATCATTAGTCATCAGTACAGCAAGAACTTGAAGAAACCATAGCTACAAATGAATCACATCTGCAAAGCTTCTGAGGAACTGTACTATAAACTCCCACAGATAAGAACTTTCCATTTGACAGAGTATAAATCTAAATGTAACTGTGCCGGTAAAAGGATGAATATATTTTTATGTGTCTTGCACGTTTGGGTTGCATGTTATACGGCACATGTGAAAGCCAGAGGACAACTTGCAGGAGTGGATTCTCCTCCCACCATGTAGCTTCCAAGAGTTGAATTGGTGGCAAGTCACGTGCCTTTATCTGCCGAGCCATCTTGACAACCCTCATGCCAAATTAATTAACGCCAAGCGTTCCTTTGTGCTATCTACCAAATAACTAAAGCCAGCATAATAAAAAGTAAATAAAAGGGACAAAGTGCATCTTTACCAATTTCTACACTGAATTACTAATATTTCTGTGGACAATATATCCTTAGTAAATTTTAAAACTTAGACAAGGTTTTTCTTTTTAACTCAAACCTCTTAAAATGATTTCAAATCTGCTTTACTAAATACAGAGATAAAAATAAAAATGAGTTACTCAGTTTAAGACTTTAAAGTCTAAAATCTAACCCAGCATACTTATGAAATCAACTCTGTAACAAATTTTGAAAAATAAATGCCCAAATATAGTTAGAATAATGTGAAAGACTATAAAGGATCAATGGATATTTCACTATCCATATTATAGACAGAATCAAATTTTTTTTTTAAAACAGGTGACTAAAATACTGGTGTTCGTACATCTACAGACATGGTAAATAAAAACATGCTGAGAAAAACAAGTTCATCTTTCTCAGGACATGACAATGGATGTAACAAGATAGCCTACTGAGTAAAGGAGGGACAGGGAGGACATGACCTGAGGATGATATAACATAGCCTACTGAGAAAAGATGAATAATTTAGCCCAGGGTGTTGGGAATAGTTTTCAGGACATACAGAAAAATAGAATCAATATAATACTCCATAACATAGACAAAGAAGAAATGAAAAAAAAGAAATATAAAAATTCCTAATCTGAAAGAGAAAGCTAAGTATTTATTCCATCTTCCACGGTTTGGAGTGTTGTTGTTGCTGATGACGACATTGCTATAGTTTCTTTTTTTTTTAGATTTATTTATTTATTATGTATACAGTATTCTGCCTACATGCATTCCTGCAGGCCAGAAGAGGGCACCAGATCTCATTACAGATGGTTGTAAGCCACCATGCGGTTGCTGGGAATTGAACTCAGAACCTTTAGATGAGCAGGTGGTGCTCTTAACCACTGAGCCATCTATCCAGCCCGCTATGGTTTCTTTTTATCAGAAGAAGATGCTGCTGTGCAGCTAGTTCTGAACTTGGAGCCTCACTCCTCCTGCTTCAGCCTGTGTAGTGCCGGTATTTCAGACCTGGGCCACCACACTCAGGCCCAGGATCTTGAATGTACTCTGAAATCAGATGTATTAAATGTTTGTTTTCCAGCCCACGCCATTATCGGAGATGGCAGAACCTTTAAGGAGTGGAGCTTTGTAGGAGTAAGTTAGACCACTGATGTCATGACCCTACCCCCTTTTAAATTGCTCTTCCTATGACGTGCCCCCACCATTATGTGCTGCCTTGGAATAAGACCAAATGCAATGCCCAAGTGACCACCGACAAATTGTGAGCCAAAATAAACCTTCCTTTGAAGGCCAACTATCCAAGACATTTTCCCACAGTAACTGAGCCCCTCCCTCTTTCTCAAGCATCCTCTCCGGCAGTGGCTACTCCTCCTCCACGCTTCCATTCCCAAGCCACCTCTCACTCTTTGACTCACACAAACAGCCGCAGCAACAGGCCCCATTCTCATGGAATAAGTAACTCCCTTTCAAAATACTGCTTCCTACTTTACAACTTTCAGGACAGAGACAATCAACAGGCTTTTCAGATGGCCTTGTCTCCAGAGTTCTAAGGATTATCTTATGTCTTATGCCCTTGGCTCCTTAGGACTAAAGCCACCCTGTTTAAGCCCACTCTCTTTCTAGCATCTGGGGAAACAGAGACTTGGTGCGGCTGGTGACTTCTGAGCAGGTAATCTACAGGCTGTTCTCTTAGCATCCTCTAATCAACCTTCTGTGCTTCAATAGTCTCAGTGAAACTAGCAATATGGGTTTCTCCCTCTCCAACACACTACGTGAGTCAAGAAGGAAGAAATTCTACCCAGACAACTAGTGGTGACATCATAATCATCTAGTTCACAATGTCCTGTAGCAGCGTTTCAATTGTGTTTTAGTAAATCAAGACCGCCTGAAGATCTGAGAGTAAAACAGTCCCACTGGTCAGCCTTACAGACCAGATTATGAAAACACGCACCTTTAATCCCAGTAGCCATGTTGACAAGCACCTTTAATCCCAGTAGCCACACTAGTTGCCCAAGAAACTGGGCAGTGCATGCGTTTAATGACAGCAGTACACGCGTTTAATCCCATCCCTAGAGAGGATTATGAAACGGGAGGAAACAGCTCTCAATAAACAGTCTCATTCTGAGATTCCTGGAGGCAGAATCACCATTTTCAGACTGAGGTCAAGGTAAGAGCCCGTGGCTGGCTGTTTTTACTTTTCAGATCTTTAGATTGAACCCCAATTTCTCTCTCTCTGAGTTTTTATTAACCATGCTTCAATGTCCCACATAAGTTTTAGGAATCATCCTCTTTCCATAAGACTATGTCATTAATTTTTATTGTTCCTCCCCAATTTCATCAAGAACTAAGGTGAACATCAGCCTGCTGGAAAGTTCTACTGCCCTAGATGATGAAGAAGTCTAAACAGCAACGGTGGCAGGGGTACTTGCCCAATGAGTGTCCATATAATTAAGGACTTAGAGAGCAACTAAACCCACATCCCTTTCTGCAGATGAGAACTGATTTGGGTTTATTGTTATAATCACTTTCAGTGCTAGTATTTTCTGATTCTAGGTTATGCCTGTAACTCAACAATATCATGTTCCAAATACAACCTCTCTACATCTAGAAACATCGCTCTTTCTTTCTCTCTATCTGCCATGGTATTAATGTCCAGTCGTTGTCAAAGTAAAGTGGAGTAATTTAAGAAAGGTGGGGAGTTTAGGAGTTTATCTGGAAACCCTCCCCGTCATTGCTTAAGAGATCTAAAATTCACTAATAATTTTATTTATATTGGGCTTGCAAACCTCTTTTTAATGACAAGATTTTAAAAAAATCCAAGTACCCTTTCTCCCTGACAGTAATTTTGTGTATGTGCCTTTTTAGTTTTCGTTCAATAGACATAGATTCTAACCAGTACTAACAGGTTATTACTAAGGTCATAACAGGGCAAAGAAGAAGAAAAAGGAAAAAAAATGCCCAATCAGTTTCATAGTCTTAGAAAGACATTAACCTGAGGATCTATGGTCCAATTTAGAGGAAAACCTCTATGTTTTAAATCTACTTGAAGAAATAATTGCTACCTTAAAACTATAATATCCTGAAAGTTAAAATAGTGACAGAATCAGCAATATTTCCTGAGAAATGGGATACAGCAGATTTAAATAAATCTGGGAAGAAACACATGCTGCTGATATTTTTAACTCTCAACTGTTAGTATTCGTCATTTGTAGCAGACATGTTTTGTATCTAGTAAAGGAAGAATTGAAAAAGGCAAAGTTAAAACAGTATGTACTAGCTAACAATAAAACAGAACTTAGATTGCATCCGATAAATCATCTACTCAGTAGATAATAAATGGAACTTGACATACAAAGAAGACACTGATCCATAAAGAAGGAAAAAAATGAAATTATCTCACAGTAAAGATTAGTAACAAATTGTATCCTACAGGAAGGAACGGGTCACTGAAGATGGAAATAGATCGATAGATGTCATTGATCTCAGCAACACAGACAGGAATGTTTCATGCTAGCCCACTGTCTGTGAGACAGTAATTAGCAAACACTTTAACTGAGCCCATAGAGAAAGGATAATAGAGCATACGGTCTGTGGATAAAAGTCAACCTGCAGTTTCATGGAAATCAATGGGACTACGAAAGACTGAACGCCAAGAAAAGCACTGCAGTGTGCAGAGCAATGCCCGTGCCATCGTTACCTGTGTACCTGTGATGCCTGTGTTCTAGTGGTGAAACCACTCACAGCAAGATCACATTTTCCAGTTGAGTAAACAAGGGATGTGAAAGAAGCACAGCTGCCCTGGCTTACTGAAGTGAGTACAATATAATCAACCCCAAAGACCCTTGTAAGAGAAAAGCAAGACGAGGGGAGAGAGCCAAAGAGAGATGATGTAAGAACGCCGAGCAGCACTGAGGGGCCGTAGCCAAAGAATGCAGAAGAACACAGCTCCACCTTTCTCTACTACATGTGATGACCGCAACTCTGTGGTCTAAAGCCACTGCCTGCGGTCTAGTCTGTTTATAGTCGAACTCATGGAGAGGGGGAGGAATCACTGCCTTTCTGCCCACAGGAGACCCCATCAAGCTCCAACCGACAGTTCAAATCTATTGGTCACATATATGGCCTGGTTAAACTGAACAGTTTACAAAACAAAACCAAAAGTCACAAGTTTATAAAGGGAACAGGTAGACTTGGAAGGTGGGTTTGGTAGGGACAGGGATGGAGGGGAAGACAAGGAAGGTGCAGGTGTGGGCATGACCAATCTAAATACTGTATTATCTATATGGACAAAATTGTCAAAGAACAAAACTACGAGGAAGGCACATTAGGCAAGACAGTGCACATTGACGTAAAAATAAATGGATGGAAGGAAACAGAATTCAGGAAAACATCCAGGACAATCCTGCAGAAGAGGAAACTTCACTCAGCAACAACACTGGAGAAAACAATGCATGTGTCTAATGAATGAATACCACTTTGTTAGATGCCCTGGAACAGGAGTTTTAGACAATTGTGAGTTGCCATGTGGGTGCTGGGAATTGAACCCAGGTCCTCCAGAAGAGCAGCCAGTGCTCTTAACTGCTGAGTCATCTCTCTAGCCCCTGAATACTACTTTGTTTAATGCACAAAAGTTTTCTTGAGATCAGTTATTTACTTAGACATGAAACTTTAAATTATAAATTATCAAGGAGACAATAAAGGAGAATGTTTTCCCAAGATAACTAGACATGTATAAAGATTTTTAAATAAGTGAATGTATGTGTGTATGTGTATATATGTGCGTGTGTGTATGCGTGTGTGTGTGTGTGTGTGTGTAGCCCTAACACAAATTAAGCATAACTTATAAAACCAGAGGTCACCAATGTGTACAAGGCGAATCTTAGAGAAGTAGGGCATTAGGGCATTATGCATAAGTAGGCATAATGCTGAAGGAGGGACACAGACTAATGAAATGATGTAAATACAGTGCATTTGTGTATAAAAATTTCAAAAATTTTAAATATAATTTATTTAAAATATAATTAATTAATATTCATTATAATATTAATTAAATAATATTAATAATTAATTAATATTATTAAATTTATATAATATAATTTTATAAGTAAATTATAAATAAAATAAAAAAGTGTTGAAAAGAGAAATGAAGAACACACACAAAGCAGACAGGATTTATTTGCAATAAATACGTCTCTCAAAAGACTTGTATCTCTTGTAACTCAATAATAAAAGATGAACTATTCACAATCACATAAAAATAGGGATTTTTCAAAAGACACAGTGCAGTCATGAAGATAGCCTGTCCTTTCTCTCATTTGTGTTGTTTAGCAGGCTGTCACTATTTGTTCCAGAGTTCTGCGACTTTATAACACATATCTAACTACTTCACGCATTTGTTTTCCATCGCCACTTTTATTATCTGTAGTTTGAAATCCAAATCAGTCCTTATTATTTTGCACATTGTGATTGTGTCAGTAAATATTAAAGAAAGCAGTTTTATAATTTTTACTAAGAGTTCTCAAAACATTTATCTAATTGAATCAATGCCTTCTGCCCTAGGAATTTGTCATAACAAACTTCAACTCAGAGTTCACACGCAACATTAATTGCAGGGTTATTTATGACACCACACATCAGAAACATGAAAGCTACATAAAGCGGATGTTATTATGCAAATTGTGCTATGCTTATACAATGGAAGCGTAGGCTGCCATTTGTAGTAGGCTTTTGTGCTAATGATTAAATACAAAGAAAGACACCGCGGTAGGTAGAACAATGCCTACCGCCATACTGATGTCATTGTGTGTGAACCTCTGTGTGGGTTTCCATTTGCTTTGTCATGACAAATCTCAGGAAAGAAGATACTGACTCAATGAAACAGAAAGAAAACTCTTGGTAAAATTATAAAACCACTTTTTAAAATTTATGTTTGTTTTCAAACAAAAAAACAAAGTCGCTACCAGGAAATTCACTGGAACACGGGCAACGAACTGCAAGTGTTATGATTAGATCGGCTTTCCGCTCATGCACAACAACAAATGGGCAAATACTGAGCATTTCTGAGCATTTCATTTTCTAAAAAGTACAAGACATCCATCATGGAGAAGTATAAACCCTCAGCCTGGGAATCTCTGTCTTTTTTTTTTCCCCCCCGAACTGAACAATGCTTTGCTTTCCTCATCCAGAAATGTAAAAGAACTTAAACGGTTTAATGTGAATTAACAGAGAGATCAATGTGCCTTCTTCAAAGTGGAGGAGCCTAAAGTCAGGCGGACTCGCAAGTGAGGGGCCCGCTTCTTCATGTGACTCACGCTTTGAACTGTCTTGAAAAGTTTTAAATTACTTAGAAATAGACTCAACATGAAAGGCCCTTCCCAACCATAATAGCAAAAAAAATTGTGGCAGAAACAAATACAAATTATAATGCCTGATTATGGGTTCTGTAAAACCCAAGAAGGCAATCAGGATACCCAGTGCCCAATAAGGAATCATCTTAATTAGCAGGAATGCATCACAACGAACGGAGTCAACTGAAGACTGCTCTTTGAAGTTTGCAATTACAAGATAAACGCTCCAAAAGGACTAGCTTTTTTTTTCCTCTATTCCAGCAATTCAATTTAAAATCTCTTTCCATAAGTCAGCCAGAATTTCCTATTCTTTAGATGTACTTAAATTACAAGCAGTGTACAAAATATTTATTAGCCTGTTGCATAATCTTAAAAATATATAGTCTTTAATGATTTCAGATATGTCAGTTTTTAATTTGCTGCATAAAGGCTTGACCCGCTAGTTAAGGTTTTAAATGATATGGAATTTCTTTTAAATATTTTCTACTTGGAAGCAACTGCCGTCCCTAGAAGTGGAGATTCTATCACACGTTTGACACTGTCTCATGCAACGCTGTGTTGTTCATGCTGTGCAAAGAGGAAACTATCATCAGCATGACTTTAGGATTCCATTTCCTCTTCACCAAATACCATACATTAATTCTCTCTCCTGTCCATCCACATTAGCAAAAGGATGGGGACAAGGGGGTATGACAGATCCTCCAACACCATCTAACCTAGAAAGATCGCCTGACCTCCAGTCATGCGTTCAGTTATCCATTTTTAAGTATAAAATATACTTAATTTTATGTTCAGTCCTCCAGTTTTCTATCCATTGATGCTATCCTACTGATTGTATTTCCAGGAAGGTAAAATTATGCAAAATTATAAGCATGTATTGAAGATGGCTGATTGCCTTCTTATGGGGATTTCAGAGCTCTGTCCTTTTGCAATGCTATTTCACAATATCTACCTTATTTAGTGCAGTCATTTTTTGACTAATTGCCCACAGCAATTTCCTAGGATTCAATAATGCTCTTCTCCCTTTTGCAGTGGGTCACTATGGCCGAATAACCCGGGGACTCCCCGGTCCCTTTCACCTTTGTGGAACCTTCCCACTCCTCACTACTGGTATACTCATCTTTTCACTTGGACACTGATACCAATATGACCATTTGTCTATTAAGCCCCAGAGGCAGACATCCTGTTCATTCACATCAGCTTCCAGGCACAGGTCTGATCACGCCTTTCGCCACAGCACCCTCATCAACAGCTTAAAGGACGATTTACTTTTCTCCTGCTCCTCCCTATGACTGCATCTTTATTAACTGTGCCATCTCTGAAGCCACCACTTGCAGCTCTCCAAGTACATGTGCTTACAGAGTGGAGAGCAACTGAGAGAGGCATCCAAAGTCAGCCTCTGTACTCCAGACAGTCATGCACGAATGTGAACCCACACATATGAACACACATACACATACACACACACACAGTTTAAAAATAAATACATACATACATACATACATAAAACATTTGAATAAGTCTTCAGAGACACTGAATAAAATTAAAACCCCAGGTTGACTCTCCAGAGCACCCCGTAGCCTGGCCCTTTCCTCCTTCTTCATCTGCTCACCTACATTTATTCACCATTAAACCACTTCCCCACCAAGTGGCTATGTGTGGCTTCTTGTGTCTTCACATATTTATAAATTTCCCTTGTTCCACAGTGCGGAATTCCATTTATTCAAACAGCTGTGTTTAGGCAGGGAGAAGCATGCTGTGCTTTGATGCATACAGGTTAGAGTCACTGTACACTGCCCACTGCACACTGCCTACTGCTCACTGCATACTGCCCACTGCATACTGCCCACTGCCCACTGCATGCTGTACAGTGCCTACTGCACAGTGCCCACTGCACACTGCTCACTGCACAGTGCCCACTGCATACTGCACAGTGCCCACTGCACACTGCTCACTGCACAGTGTCCACTGCATACTGCACAGTGCCCACTGCACACTGCCCACTGCAGGGGTGGAACGCCACCAATCGCCACTCCCACCCCTCTGCTCTCCCTACTCTCCCTCTGTCCTATCAAGCTGGTACATCTGGATTGTATCTGCAGCTCCCCTATCTTCTGCCTCCAGAGAGGACCACCGGGGACAATCCAGTGACTGTGGCAAAGAGGCCATCTTGATAACAGAGCCCTTTTCCTACCTGCTTGGCAGGCAGGTATTGCTCTTCCTCTTCCTCAGGATTCTGTGTTATAAATGATGCTTATATGACATTGCAGGCTCAGCAGAGGGTGAACGGGGCAATATGAGTAGGGAGTCCCTACCATCAAACTCCCAGCTAACTATTCCGTTTCTACCTGCTGCATCTCTTCTAGTCAGACATTAATTATACAATCGTAAACAAAATCACCAAAAGAGAAAAAAAGACTGTATCAAGATCCTGATGTAGATAAAGCAGAAGATAACTACCCAGGGGACACTACGAAGAAAGTCAGCACCTGCAACTGCTCAGTGTTGAAGAACAGGCAAAGAATGTTCAAGGCCAGGACACAAGCAAGGGAGGAAAGAGTGCTGGAGAACCAAAGAACAAACCCTGACTCTGTTGGTCAGGTGTCCTATATTTAAGTGTCCCCCAGAGATTCATGTATTTTAGCACTTGGTCCCCAGCTGGTGGAACTACTTTGAAGCTTAAGGAATTCTTAGAAAACACAGCTTTGCTGGTGGAAGTATGTCAGTGGGGGCAGGCCCTGAGAATTTATAGCTCTGGCCTGCTTCCTGTTCCCTGTGTATGGACACAAATGTCATCAGCCAGCTTCCTGCTCCTGCCATCATGCTGTCCCTTCCCTGCCATAAAGGACCCTACCACGCAGGAACCATTAGCTAAAATAAACCTTCTTCCTTAAGTTGTTTTTGGTCACGGTAGTTTAACACAGCAACAGAAAAGTAGCGAATGCACCAGCTAAGGGTATATGTAGTGATGCGGCAAGCAGGCCTGCTTTTCATCCTGCCTGGCTCTCGCACGGCTAGCTTTACACCCGAAATAACAACACACAAATTGTATTCATTTAAACACTGCCTGGCCCATTATCTCTAGCCTCTTACTGGCTAACTTTCACATCTTGATTAACCCATTTCTAATAATCTGTGTAGCACCACGAGGTGGTGGCTTACCGGGAAAGATTCAGCATGTCTGACCTGGCAGCTTCATGGCAGGTGGCTCTCTGACTCTGCTTCTTTCTCCCACAATTCAGTTCTGTCTTCCCCGCCTACCTATGTTCTGACCTATCAGGCCGGGCAGTTTTCTTTATTAATTAACCAATGAAAGCAACAGATAGATAGAAGACTCTCCTATCAGGATCAGTCTCCTATCCTGATCAGGTGTAATCCTTAATCTTGAGCACGGAGAGAAAGTATGGAACATGCCCTTTGGCCATTCAGGCCCTTGGAAAAAATCATCATCACCTGGACAATTCCTAGTCCCTTCTACCTCACAGGTAGCATGATGTTGCTGTGGTATATGACAATGACTTAACCAACTCCCATTGGATCAAGATATAAGTGAGAGAGGAAAAACACAGGAGGACAGTTTGGGGGAGCGTGGGGGAGATCTATGGCAATTGTTAATTTGACAATTTATAATCACCTGGGAGACAGATTTCTGGGCATCCCAGTGGGGTAATTAGCCTATGACTGCAGTCATTGAGTTAGCAAGACCCATCTACAACCGTGGCAATGTTCCCCAACTGGGATCCTGAAGAGTAGTAAGCAGAGAAGGGGGCTGAGGAGCAGCCTGCATTTACTGCTTTCTCTTTCTGCTTCCTCTTTGTGGATGCAATGGGACCACAGCTTCAAGCTTCCGTTGCCTTTACTTCTTTGCCATGACAGACTTTACCCTTGAACTGTGTGCTGAAATAAAACACTTTCCCCAGAGTTCCTTCTGTTCAGGGTATTTCCTCCCAGCAACAGGAAAAGAAGTGAAGACAGTTGTGCCTTTGTTTATTAAAGTAGAAACACAACCTTCTCACCTTTTGTGGATAGGAGCACACACCCGGTGCTCTCCCAAAGTTACAAGTGGAGTGGAAGTATTACTTTGATTTGTTGTACAAACTTTGAGTTTATATAATAACTTCTATAATGCATCATAAAATAAGGTGTTTTTATAATTCCTAATTGGTCAACCTTAATTGAATAAGTTGAACTGTTTGAATGAAATTACACTATAAATCCAGTTTTAAATATAAATATACAATATTAAAGTATTGAAGTGATGTGTATACTGTAGCAACTGAACAGTACTAAAATGATTATAATGGTATCTTTCCCGTCTATAATATTTTGTGATAAACCATACAGTCATCTCATGCTAAGTAAACAAGATGAAACTTGTTGTAAATAACTAGTTTTTAAGTTAAATATTCATTTCTTCAGTAAGGCAGGAAAAGTATCAGCCAGGTGCTGTGGTTTGTGTTAAAGCTGCACTACCTCTGTGCCTTGATGGTCTCATAAGCACGGAGTGTCTTATTTCCTAGAAAGTAAAACAGAATCAAACTGATTTATCATTGAAGCTCAGATGATTATGAATAGGTTTTCAGACTTAAACGACACCATTCATGTTTATCCTAAGCATTTCTGTACTGCGTAGAGTTTATAAGTTGGTAAACCAAGAGGAAAAAAACTTTGTTATTTGAAAATAGTCTACATCCGACTCTTCCCAGATCCTCCCTGCCCACCCACATCCATACCCTTTCTTTCTCTCTCTCATTATAAAATAAGCAGATACATAAAAAGTAATAAAATAAAATAAAAAGAATGCCACAAAGCAGACAGAAAAAAAAGCCAAAGGAAAAGCACAAGAAATAAGTACAGATGCAGAGACACACACATTTGCACACACAGAAATCCCATAAAAACACAAAACTAGAAATAAAATACGTAACAAAAGGCCTGTGATGTTAAAAAAAATGTTTAGATTAAGCACTATGAGACAAAAATCCTCCAAAAGTACTACTGAGTTCATTTTGTGTTGGCTATCTACTGCTGGGCGTGTGGCCTGCCCTTGAGTGTGTTTTGTACTCTCAGCAAGACTCCGCTGGGAGAAAACTAAGTTTTTGTTTGTGAGCAGTTAAAATTATCTGTGGCTTACACACAAGGGTTTTCAGTAAAATTGAGATAGTGCTCACCAAAGAGGCCATGGTGAATCCGATGACTTCAATGTAGCCATCATCGTGACGCTGGGGTTCGAAGTCATGGTGGTCCCCAGGGTTTCCCCAAGGCATTGTGCCAGCACAATATCTGCAAACCAGGTCAGAATCAGTTAAGGCGACCTCACTCTTCTGATTATCTCTAGGAATTAACTTAGGGTTAAAGTACACATGCACCAAGGTCTCGCACATATGCTCATGACTACACAGGGGGTTTAGAACTCTGTGTGTTAGGTTATAAGCAAACTTTTAAAAATCATTTCTAATAATTTGTGACTATTAAATATAATAACATCTTGCTGTTCTTGTTGCAAACTTTCAAGTATGAAAAAATAAACTTATCTCCAAAACAATATAATTTTGCAAAAACAAGTCACAGTTTTACAAGAAAAAAAGCATCCTGTGATACCCATCTTTTCTGTCCGTCATCATTTGCCAATATTTCTCATTCTACGGTTCGTGTTTTCTATGTAATGAGCTATCCACAATCATTTAGTAACTCTTAAATGAAGACAACTTCACGCAAATGTTAAAGAGAACATGAACTAAGGTGGTAGCATTTACCACGCCATATAAAATCAAGGCAAGGAATTCCTACAGGAGGAGAATAAATGACAATTAAATAAGTAAATAAAAGACAAGAAATAAAAGATGCTAGGCATGGGGGTGCATGCCTGCTGTTGCGGTACTCAAGAGGCTAAGGTAGAAGGAAGGATTGAGAATTGTATAGAGAGACCCTCTCTCTCAAAAAAAAAAAAGGAGGGAAGGAGGGGGGGAGATGGGAGGGGGGAGGTGAGAAAGGGAAGAATAAGCAAAATGATAAAATCGGAGAAGAGGAGTAAAGAGGAAAACACAGCAGGAGGCGTCACCAGCCGGCATTTAAAATCCATAATAACCCAAGCCGACCCACGCTCCTGACAGAGGTTGGAATTGAGTGTCCTGAGTACGCCAGGAGGAACTCGGAGGCCTTCATGGGTTTCCCTAGACATAAATTTCTATAGATCTCTCATTCTCCCTCAGCAAATTCAGCAAAGGTCAGCTTATTTGCGGATTGCTGTCTGAGTTGGATGGTAGCAAATAAGGAGGGGTTATAGGCCTGTGCCGTCCAACATCTTGGCTTGAGAACCTAGCATCGAATTTTAGGTCAATGGAGTAATATGCTTATTTTAAAAACAGTCAATCCTAAGTGTTTCTTTCTCCTGGTGCATAATAGTTCCAAAGAGTATTTAAACCCCGTCTATAACATGCCTCTCTGATGGAGTCCAGCATCTGGCAGAGAAATCCATACTCATCAGGTTGGATGCGTTCCTAAGAGCTTTTGAAAAACTGAAAGCAGGGTTCTATCTTCCTGGAGGCTGTAGGGTGGGTGCGGGGCAGTAATGAGGATTAAATGAAATGTTCGAGAAAAGGGCCTGAGTCTCTGAAGGTTAGGAGAATAAAGGTAATGAATTCTACAATCCTGGACAAGAACCACCTTCCACAGGGAACAAGCCAAGGAGGGGAAGAAAATTAGCAGACATGGAACCTTGGACAAGACATTAAAATAGAGGATTTCGTGGCCTCTACCTGGGGTGTTTCACTTATGAAATCAGATGCACCAAGACAAACGGAGTTCATATCAAACAAAGGCAACGGTATAAACAGAGCTTACCTGGGAATATTTAAAAATACTATACACTGGAACTTCAGGTCCTGGATCTTTGGGGTGAGATCTGTCCCATCACACTGCAGCAACCAAAGCAGAGAAAACAGGGCTTCTGAAGTTGTCACGAGTCTAAGAGCCTCATCTGAGATTACTGGGTTGACAACGGCCTAGAACATGGAGTTCTCGCCCTTGCCCCCCAGTGAATGCCGGCTACTATCATGGAAATTTACACTGAGTCTAACTCTATTCAAACCAGGGCTTAACTCTGGTTTTGATCTGATTTCATATAAAATAAAACTTCCATTTGACCAAAACAGTTTTTTCGCTGTTCCAATATTCAGATGTTGCCATCCTTTGCCTTGAACTATTATTAGATATTTAAACCGACAGTGCTAACATTTAAAGACTACACCACTTCAAAGATGAAGTCTCGAGTGGAGCCAGCAGCCATCCCCACTGTCATCAATTGATCCACACAGCATGAACACGGCCATTGCCTTTCTTTCCTGCCTGAGATAATGTCTATTTTGAACCTGGGAAACATGTCTTGAATCCATTATCTGAAAGTTTTCAAGAAGTCTGCTCTAAATGCGCCTCACCTCTCCCAGGTCCCCTGTTATTTGTTACAGGGTGAAGCCAGTGTCCCAGATGTCAGAGTTCATAAACTCCTGTTCAGAAGTGAGTGTGCGCATAAACACTGGGCAAGAAGGCAAAACGGCGTCAAGTGATTCGCTCTCACAAATCTAATCGCTCACAGAACTGGGCGGCACTTCTGAGATTAAACTGCTGGGGATCGGACGTGACCTTGGTCTCAAGGGCTCCCTGATTCCCCTCTCCTCCCTTAGTAGCCTTGTCCACATCTTCCTTCATTACCTGGTGCTTTCCCCATGAGTTCTGTCCTCTAACCAGTCACAAAAAAAGTCTCCATTACCCCCTCCATCTCCACAATGATAAAGTCCAGAAGACTAATCAGAGTCAAGGACACGGCACCATTGGGGAAAGCTGCCTTTTCAGCTCACTTTCTCCTGGTTCAACCCCCGCGTCCCAGAATCCCATCATCAGTTTGTTCTCTTTTGGAAGGAGAAATAAAGCATTCCGAAGCTCACCACAATTTTATAAAGATTTCTTTCAGCAGAATTTGAGTCTAAGCATAATGATTTTGCAAGCAGTCAAGGTTGCTCCTAGCGCCACATTCTTTTCCCACCTGATCTGAATACACCCCAATTTTCACAAGTGGGCTCAAAAATAATTTCCAGGAAATCATAGAGCCTGAAATCAAATATTTCCAAAAGTAATTTAGAAAGAAATCAAGTTCTAGTAGTGATCAAAGATGTTTAGAGTATTCCCAGTAATCAAAATCCTCCAAGTCATTTTAGGGCTTCAAGCCGATCCACAGAATACTATGTCCATGAAGGAAGCATAGAGTAATTTTATTTAAATGATCAAAGTTCAAAAGTGTAAACAACAACAAAAAACTTACATTCAAAATATAGGATAATATAATCTGCTGCTATGTACATTGCAGAAAAAATATACTATAGTAAACACCACTGAACTTGGACCCCAGCTCATTTTTAAATGTTCTAGCCTTTCTTCCTGGGAAATATGTCAGTGATCATAGGAGCTCATCAAATTATAAAGATGTATATACCATACAATGTATAGTATTTTACTATTTTTACATATGAATGCATGAAATGTACAGTTCTCTAGAACATCGGTAATCAGTCTTTTCCCTAATTCAAACACGCAGAAGAGAAAAATATCTGCTTGCAAAATATCATTGTGTATCTAGTCTCATGGGTTGATAGACCAAACAACGGGCAGTAAATAGTGTGATATGTAATGTGTTCTTAGTACTTTGTGCTTTCTATGTGTCTTCTATATTACATCCAAGATACTGACTTCACCTGTGACAAAGATAAGCTGGTTTGATTTATATACAGCTGATACAGTTAGGCTGTGAAGTGTCCCTCAAAAGGGCTCATATGCTAAAGCTTGGGCTCAAGCTGGTGGCACCACTGAGGTGTGGCTGGATCGTGAGCATGCTATTGCGGTGCTGAGGTCACACGGGATGAGATGTTAGGAGGTGGGGCCTAACTGGAGGACGTACACTCAGGGCTTGCCTTGATTTGTGCATTGTCCTGGTCCATCAGTCGTCAGTCAGCTTCTCCCTCCCCCTTCTCCTTCTTCACTTTTCCTTTCCTTCTTCCCACCCTCCCTTCTTGGTCACCATGATGTGAGCAGCTCTGCTCCCCTCATCACTCCCACCATGACAGCTCTGCTCCCCTCATCCCTCCACTATAAGCAGCTCTGCTCGCCTCATCCCTCCCACCATGACAGCTTTGCTCCCCTCGTCCCTCCCACTATGAGCAGCTCTGCTCCCCTCATCCCTTCTACCATGAGCAACTCTGTTCCCCTCATCCCTTCTACCATGAGCAGCTCTGCTCCCCTCATCCCTCTCACTATGAGCAGCTCTGCTCCTCTCATTCCTTCCACCATGACAGCTCTGCTCCCCTCGTCCCTTCTACCATGAGCAACTCTGTTCCCCTCATTCCTTCCACCATGACAGCTCTGTTTCCCTCATCCCTTAATATCATGGCAGCTCTGTTCCCCTCATCCTTCCCATCATGAGAAGCTCTGCTCCCCTCATCCCTCTTACTATGAGGAGCTCTGCTCCCCTCACCCCTCCCACCATGACAGATCTACTCCCCTCATTCCTCCCACCATGACATCTCTGCTCCCCTCATCCCTTCCACCATGAGCAGCTCTGCTCCCCTCATCTCTTCCACCATGAGCAGCTCTGCTCCTCCCTACCCATGCTTGCTTTTCACCATGAGGCTGTGTCTCATCCCAGGGCCAGAAACATGACTGCTTTGTCAAGGAGCTGAAATTCCCTGAAGGGATGCCACAGTTAACTAATACCAGCAATAGTTAACCCTTGTCTCAGTGGATTTCAGGTTTTATCTTTCATGCATATTTTTATATAGGTTATAGACTTTATGTTATGATAAGCGATTGAAATCATATAATGTTCTAGTACTCATATAGATACAAAGAAAAGACAAAGAAACTCTAGTAAAAAAAAATAGCAAGAGATTCAAAACCGGATACATATTAATGCTAATACAGCAGCAAGAGTGGCTTTGCGAATGCTTGCCCATCAGATTTCTATACTTTTCCCCCTTTTACCTCCTCTTTTGAGATAGGTTCTCACCAAGCTGTGCAGGCTGGCTGCTGGCTTTGAATTTACATTCCTTCCAGCTCAGCCTTCCAAATAGTTGGGGAAACTGATAGAAGCCACTGTGCTCAGTCTAGCATTTTTTAAAATGAACCTTACATCCTGCAAGAATGAGTAAGCTATTTCTACTACATTAGCACTGTATATACTAGCTTATTAACATTGGAAACATTATCAGTGCCCCAGGAAATATCATTCTATTACAATCCTTAGTTGTTTCATTTTCAACCATCATTTCCCTTTTTTGGTTTAATATATAAGTAATTTATTTAATGAAGCTAGCATGCTTTTAAAAACATTTTACTGGACTTGGCAGTACATGCCTGTAATCTCAGTGCATGGGAAGTAAAGAAACACAGATCAGAAACTCAAGGCCATTTTGGCTAAATAGCAAGTTCAAGGACAGAATGGGCTACCAGAGGCACTCTCTCAACAAACTACAAAGAACCATCTAGAAGCAGGTATATTTCATTTTGTAAACATAAATGTGGATCTCATGAACAGGACTGCCTCTTAAATGCTAAAGACTGCTTTTCATCTTAACTGCCTCGTTCTCTATCATTTCTCTAAATCTCCATAACCTAGTATCATGTATTTTCTGGATTTTGTCTATTTTCATATATATATATATATATATATATATATATATATATATATATATATATATACATGCAGGCCACACATATATGTTGTTTCTACATTTCTTTACCTGCTACATGATGGATGAAGGCACTGCCATGTTTCTCCATAGATGTATTTTTTAATCATTCAGCCTCGTTTTGATTAATTCTTACAACTGTGCAAATCAAAACTATATTCATCTCTCCATAATCTCGGTTATTACAAGAAACTGTTTGTTTTTTCTTAACTGATTTTATGATATAGTAGACTGTGCCAGCTAGACAAAGAGAATTTCAACTCTCTTTTGCCTCCAATGGAGACATAGCCTGGGTTTGAAACTGAAGAAGTAACAGGAAACATCCACCCAGTACGAGGAGCCTTGACTGGGCCGGAGAGCAAAGCCAGGATAAAGTAAGTGCTTGTTCTATAATGGAGACTCCTCAGGAAGATCTGGAACAATTGTTGGCTAAGTATTTGTTTATACTGGAAAAGCCAGCTCATGGCATTTCTTCCAGGAAGATTTTCCGAATCCTATCCTGAATGGGATTATCACTCTTGTGCTACCAGTGTTCTGCATGTATGATTGAATAGTGGTCTATGTGTCTGTAGAGATTGTGTCTACATGTATGATTGAGTAATGGTCTATGAGTCTACAGTGATTATCGTCTTTCTCTAGGATCTCCTCGGGAGTCAAACTTGGTCTTTATTTCATGTCAGGAACTAAGACGGAGACCGATGTGAGAATTCATAAACATGGTCTAACAAGCTCCTCTACAAGATCCGCAAGCTATATGCAGCCCAGGGGTTAATATGTACATCAACTGGCAAGGGACGGGGCATGAAGTCCATATTCACATGCAAATTAAATGAACCCATACAGTCAATACTCACGACCACTTTGACGTGTTTGGATAGGTCTCTAGAACTTCTCTGTAGGAAATCAGAAAAGGCTGCCTATACCAGGAGGGAGAAAAGAATTCTTTGTTACATGGTTTCCACCAAATCCTTGCTTCAACATGATAAGACAGTTTCCCAGGATTCCACACTATGAAAAAACATACAACAAATTCTCTTTTGGTTGGACCCAGAGTAAAATAGGCAGTGTCTGCGGGGATCTTCTTTGTTTTCAGACTATAATCTACAATAAAATTTGAGATTATAGGAGAAGCTTGAAAAAGTGGGTGGTTCCCAGAGTCGTTGGGAATCCAATGCTAAGATCACCTTTACCTCCCCCAGGAACGTTGTGCACCTGCCCCTCAAATTTTAACTCCTACCCAATGCTAGCGATTTAAGCTGCATGTTATTGTCACATTCTGTGTCTCCTGTTTTCCCCTCTACTCACTCCTAGGAATGTCCCTGCAGAGTGAAGAAGTCAAGTTCCCCTCCCCCCACCCAGGTCTCCTATGTGTTCTCACAGCAAGCTCCATGCTCTGCCAATTTCTCAACCAAGGTTCCTGGGTACACACCCTGCTGAAGACTGTATCCTGAGCTAAGACTGTCTGTGACGGACGGGATTAGCTGTCAACTTAACACAGTCTACAATCACCCAGGGGAGGAGTTTCAGTGTGGGATTGTCCAGATTAAGTTGACCTTGCCCACATGTCTGGGGTGGGGGGTTATCTTGATTAGTGGGAAGGCAGGCTTGTTGCTTATGGCACCTTTCCCTGGGCAGGGTATCCCGGACTGTAGAGGGTGGAGAATCAGCGTGAGCAGGATCATGTACACTCTCGTTCCTTGCTCCCTGCTCTTGATGGTGAATGTGTGGTGATCTCTGCTTCAACTGCCTGCCACCTTGACTTTCACCAGTGACTGAATGTGATCTAAAAATGTTAGTTAAATGAACACTTTCTCCTTTAAATTGCTTTTTGCCAGGATATTTTATCACAAAAATAGGAAGTAGACTAAAACACTATATGTTTTTCCATCTATTTTTCCAATTCCTTCATTGATATCCATTGCATATTGCTCTCTAAAAGTCATTGACTTTTGTAGCACCTCAGGGGCTTAAAATTCAATCACAGTCAACACCAACCCCTTTGCTGACCATTCATTTAACAACTATTCCCTTTCTTTCATTCCTTGGTGAAGGTTTTAAGAACAACTGTACATAAACATAGATGGAAGTGTCTAGCACTACTGATTTTGATGTGGTTAGTTTCTTTAGCATTCAGTGAATTGGCATTAAGTAACATTAATAAGTATAAAATGAGAAATATACTTACTCCTGCATAGAACATTTTATTTCGAAAGCGACTATTGAATTTCTCTGGATTTGCTTCTGCAAAAGAGGAGGGGTAGTTTTGTTATAGGACCTTTATAAAAGATTGGCACTGTTCCCCTCATGCCTGGCCTTTATCCTGAAGACCCACTGGGTCCAGCTCTGCTGTGACCATTCCCCCAGGTCCAGGCCAGTTGCTCCTGTTTGCCCAGTGACACGGGTGTAGCCACCTGGTGCTAAAAAGTTCAGCTCAATCTGGCAGCATTGGTGTGAATTGGGAGTGTGTTTGCAACGCTGATCATTAGGTCCTGCCTATCCCTGCTCTACCGCAATGTCTGAGTGTGAGGTCCAAGAAAGGTGGTTTGATGAGCTCCCCAGTGCACTCACAAACATTAAAATTGGAGACTTCTTTTTTTAAAATTGCTTTGAATCATAGAAGCAGAGGATTTGGGACACCGATGGAAGTAAGAGATCTGGGGATATGGTTATTCTCACTGACGTCAATGAGGGCGTGGCTTCTGTAAACTGTGTGGACAGCCTCAAAATGCAGTTCAACAGAAACAATTTTGAGAACTCTGGACTCACTCCCTTATTTATGATAGACCTTGGAAGAAATGAAAGTAAATGAAAGAAAAAAGGAGGGAGGTAGATAAGGAGGTAGAGAGTGGGAAGAGAGTTAGAGAGAGGGAAGAAGGGGAGGGCTTCTGAAAATACTTTCGTATTACAGAAAGGTTCGATATGAAAAATGATTTAATCTTCAGCTTGCCTGTAGGTTATTTAGCTCAAAGAGCCAAAAAGATGAAATAGTCCGTATCAGGGGATTTTCACAGGAAATCAGGTGTTAATAAATGTCTTAATAAAAAAATAAATTTATTTAATAAAATAAATGAAATATAATTTCCTCAAATGTTTCTCTCACATTAAAGAGTTAGATTTGTTCACTAAACAATCTACTGGTCTACCTTAACCCTCTATCTTTGTACCCACCCACAGTAACTTCTTCTTAGGCTAGGTCTTTCTCCCAGTCATTTCTTCTGAGAGAGCAAGATAACGAGGGCATTTTCCCAATCCTAAGACTTTGTCTAAAAACAGTGCTTACCATTCCCTGTCAAAATGAGAGGATGTAAGAGTCCACTTGCCCAGACTGGTCCTTAGAAATAATACGGAATCTCAAGGAAAAGTCTTACATAATGCTTGTTGAGTTATTTTCAGGATCCTTAGAGTCAACTAATAACTGCACATGACACAGAAACTGGGTAAAGAATTGCAAACTTAACTAATAAGAGAAGGGAATGTTTGTGGATTGGTTCTCAATAGCTAACTGCAGCTACTGAATCTCAAAGCTTTCCTAAATACTGTTCCACTCAACAATACACTCTGATCCTATACACAAAGCTGAGCAAAAAGTTATGAAGAATAATTTAAAAAAATATAAAATGGTGTTAATTACTCTCTCTCTCTTTCCTCTGTTACTCTTAACCTCTTTTTAAGATTTACTTAAGTATTTTATTATTTATTAATTTAGTGTGTGTGTGTGTGTGTGTGTGTGTGTGTGTGTGTGTGTGTGTGTATCAGGTCTCTTGGAGCTGCGACTACAGATGACTGTGAGGCACCCAATGTGAGTGCTGGACTCCAGTGCTCTTAACCATGGAAGCCATTTCTTCCTCTCTGTGCTTCTGACTTTTTTTGAATCAACTTGCCGGGCTCCCATTTTCATTTTCAGTTACAACAGCTTTCTTGTTTTATAAAACCAGAGGTAAAATGAGAATAATGTTTTTGGTACTGTGTCTTAAGTATATGGGCTCTAGTTTTGGTTTTTATTTATTTAAATCCAGTCCAGCTATCCAACAAGTTATAAAAAATGGAAATGTCATCCAGCCACAGCTCTGGTGTAGAAGTTGCTCGACACAGATGCCCACAGCTATTAAGCAAACCCTAGACCAACATTTATGTGGTCTAAACATTTATAACTTATGGCTTAGAAAAAGTCACAACTCTATGTGGTTTTTCTAGGAGACTCGATTTTTTTTTTAATAAAACTCAAAAGAAGATTCGTTGTCTCCAAAGATAGATTATTTCCCATAAGACCACCAAAATGGAGAAATAAACTGAGTTTTTAGTGACTTAACTCATACCTTTGATGAAAATGGTCACCTCCAATGCAATTTAGCTGGGAGCAATGAACTTCAAAAACAAGTCCATCGAGACACCTAACGTTCAGAGAGCTGTCAGAAAGACATAGAGGAAGGGATGGACAGGCACTCATGTGTCTTGGCCCTAGAGGTTTAACGGGGGATCCTGTTAGTCCCAGGATAATGCACTTCCGAAAGGCTATTGGGTGAGCACTCTTCCTCTAAGCCACATTCCTAGCTTCATTTCCCTCTTTTGCATCTTTTGTGTAAGCAAAAAACAAGACTCAGAAAGACAGGTCAGCTAGAACTAGAGGAAGCTCACCCTACTGCTGGAACTGGGCCGCCTACTGCTGGAACTGGGCCGCCTACTGCAAAGGCCAAGCCATGGAGGAAGCAAAATAGGCAGAGGATAGCCCACAGATGCAAACAGCCATGCCCAACATCATTTTCATTGCTGTGAGAAGGAAGGGCTGTATGGCTGAGTGTGCTTACGTGCGCCATACGAAGTTGGTATGCCTTTAAGAAGAGCCAAGGGCGTGGATACTTCACTCTACCTTTCACACCACATCAAGGAAGAAAGGCAGAATAAAGACTTGGGGAGTGGCCAAAGAGAAAGTTCAAGGGCTCATTCCTTCAGGAAGTTACATCTGTTAGGTGATGCGAGGTAAACGTGAAAATCTAATGGTATTGGCACCACTGCTAGAAGGATCTGTGACTAATTGAATTCCCAGGTTTATCCATTCTCCTCCTTCACAAGGAGTGTGGGTGAGACAGTCAGACCCACTCACTGTCTTCTTACTCCAGTATTCCGTTTCCAGTCAGCAGTGTGACTTTATCAGTTTCCTGCTCCTACCATAAGAAATCATGACCAATTTGGAATATTTAAACACCATTTACCGATTTGCTTATAATTCTCTTAGTCAGAATTCTGAAGTGGGCTCCCCTGAAGCCCCTCCTGAGGGTTTGAGATGTATGCCATGACACCCTCATTGAGAGGAAACATGTCCTGGTAATTCAGGTTGTTGGCAGAATCCACATCCTGGAGGCTGCGGAACTGACGCTCTCCTGTGGCTAGCGAAGGGCGCTGGTTCGCACTAATGGAGTGCTCATTCACTGTCTGAATTCGTTGGGTTCTGATCCCTACCACAGTCAAAACCAGCGCATCAAGTGCTCATAGACTGAATCTCCCCAACTTCTGTCCTCTACCTCTGCTTTTAGGGGTTCACATACTGGCCCGTGCAGGCAATCTCAGATTGTCCACTGACATTGTAGTCGGCTTTGCTTGCATGAGTAAAGCTCTTCTGTCACAATGAGCAATGAACCCAGGTGGCAGCTGCCATGGGAGGCAAAGCTGCTGCATTCCACCTTCCGGCCCTCATGGCTCACAGTCCTCCTCCTAGCTGGAAAAGGTATTTAGTACCTAAGAGACCCTCAAGGGTCACAGTTCACTGTGCCATCAACTTAAAAATCCCAAATCGTCCCTAAATCTTGTTATCTCAAACCTTCCCTTTTAACTAAAGTTTCTAAATGATTTGGCACTAATTATATTCTGTTTATAAGGATGATGGAGTTCTGGGTATAATCCATTAAGCTGATTAGAAATGTTAGTCCCATCCTTAAACACAGCACCAAGGCACGGTATGTGCCTTCAGACTGGCGACCTTTAAACTCTGCTTTTGTCTGGGACTGGTCTTGCAGTCTTAGCTGTCAGTCTATTTTAAGCATTTATTTCAGCCCAGCTGTTACCTTCCGTGTCTCAAGCGGGTCTGGGGAAGACATATTAGGGTATTTAACATCATTTATTCCTCCCTTCTAAGTTTTGGGTCTGCTCCTCTTCCCGTTTTATCTGTTTGTAGCCCTGCATACAGTGCATCTACAACAAGAGAATCTTCAAAATAGCAGAAGTGTAAGAAGTATAATTCCCATTGTGTCCATGGTACTTTCTGCATCCAGACATACAGTGCTGGGTATAGAAACATGTATATACCATATCCAAATGTCCAGCCAGCAAAAGCACATATTTTTAAAAAACCTTTAGAGTTGCGAAGGGTCTCAAAGATGAGTTAGCTTTCAATAAAATTTTCGACATGCTTCTTTCTCTACAGGCTTGAAGACAGCCCATATCTGTCCTTAAGTGGCGAAGAGCTATTATGTTTTCTTGGCACTGACCTCCACCTAAGATCACCACACTCGTCAGAAGGTTTAGTAATTCCATTCAATGAAAGGGTTCATATGGAAAGCACATTGGTTCACCTCTTCGAGCATCCATTTATATCCAATTATTATAGTCCAAAGATCAACATTCTGATATCCCGAACATGCAAATTTGTAAAGGTATTGAGCCACAATTAATTCATGAAAAACTTCCTAGGTTATAAACAGACACCTCTCTAAAACATCACATGTAAACAGAATCACAAAACCATTTCAGTATAGACTCCCACCACGGATTTCAAGGAGAGTGGGGATGGGTTTACAGGAGGGTTTGGAAGAGGGAAAGAAAAAGGGGGAAATATTGTAATTGTTGTAATGGTCTATCCTGTCCCTTTAAGAGATAAGCCCCACCCACCCACTCCCTCCACTTCCGCTCAGGCAAAATGATCTTCCTTCCTTCCAGCCTGCCTGCATGCAGCCCTTTCTTTCTCTCTCTCTCTCTCTCTCAATCTCCTTTCCCCTTCCTTTCCATAAGCCACTTAATAAACTATATCCAAACCCTCTCTCTGCCTATCTGTCTCTCAACGTCCGTGGCTCCTCGTGGGACCTGCTACCCCGCCAACCTGCCCAGGTCTCTTATCTGCTGCCTCCCACTATCCTGGGACCCACAGGGGCCTCAGGTGGTGGGTCCCTGCTGTCCCTCATGACCCACTGCACCCCTCGGGGAACTGTACTTCAGCATTTTATCTAAAGCATTACAATTGTATCATAAATTCAAACAGAAAAAAGTGCTATTGTTCAACAGTGCTTTAAAAAAAGACATTGAGTTTCTTTAGACAGTATTTCAGAAAACTTACAAGCTTTAGAAATATTTATGCATTTGTTTATTTATTTTTATGTGTATATGTGTACACTTGTGTGAGTTCGTGTGTGGCATGTGTGAGCACTTGCCCACAGAGGTAAAAAGACGCCACCAGATTCCCCTGGAACTGTCGTTTTAGGTGACTGAGAGCTGCCCGATATAGCCGCTAGAGAGCAAACCCAGGTCTGCAAAGAGAGAAATTAGAGCTCTTAACCACCAAGCCACCATCTCTCCAGCCCCCAGTAGCTTGTTGCCATTGCTTTGTTCTATTTTGTTTTTAAATTCTGTGTGTGTGCGGAATAAGAGATAAGCAGCTGAGCATGGGGACGTGTGCCTTTAATTCCAGCCTCAGGGGGCAGAGGCAAGCTGAGCTCTGTGAGTTCAAGGCCAGCCTGGTCTGTGGACTGAGTTCCAGGACAGCCAGGGCTACACAGAGAGGAAACCCTGTCTCAAGAAACAAAACAAAACAAAAAGAGACAAGCAATCATATAGTTTTAATTTTGTCATCAAAATATGAAATAAGTAGTTGAAAATGTCAGTACATTCATTATTTACATTTCATAAATAAAACAATGTAATCTTACTAAGAACGATCCTAAAGAAGCCTTAGAATCTAGAGTTATTAAACATAAAGGTACTTAGTCTTCCTTCACTTTTCACTACTTAAAAGTGGACAAGGATTTGGTTAAAACCAGCTATGTCTACGTCAAATTGGATTCAACTAATCTTGACTCTACCCTGCCTTTGATGACGTACTGCGAGAGAGGTTCATCTGAAGGCGGAGTGACGAGAGCCCAGAAGCAGGTGCACAGGGGAAATCACCCCGAACGCACAGAACTGGACCACTGCGTTTACGTTATCTACACGAACATTCTCCCACTCTGGTACTCAGCAAGCAAGGCTCCACACACTAGAGGTTTCAGCTTGCAGCCATTCCGCATATCTAAGCACACATATATAGATTTCGTTTGCCTATCCATTTCCCATACCTCCTCTGCTCTAGTTACCAGTTCTTGACCAGCTCATCAACAAATGCAGCTTGCTGGAGGCACATTAGGAAGGCGTTTGCAAGGATTAGTATTTCAGCACATTTGCAAAATATTAGCTACAAGCCACCCCACATAACTCAGGCATCTTGCATACTTTTTCCATTGGATACTCACTCATTTTTAATGGATTTTACATTTTTATGTTTTTATTATTAGTTATAGATAAAATGGGATTCGTTATGACACGTTCATAAATGTGTATAATACGCTTTGATCATACCCCTCCTCCATTACCATGTTTCCCTCCCACTCAAGCTTCCTCTTCCCACCTAATCCCTCTTCCTGTATGACTTTTTTTTCTTAAAGGTATATGTGTGTGTGTGGGCGTGAAAGAGAGAGAGAGAGAGAGAGAGAGAACTTGAGTGTGTTAGTGTGTCTCACAGGATCACGGTGAGAACTTGTTCACCCTGAACACCTTAGCAGTGGTCACACCAGTGAAGAAAATGTCTCCCCTCCCCCCATCAACCACTAACTGCCTCGTGGATGCAGATGGGCTCAGGCTTGGGCTGATCCTGCATAGGAAATCACAGCTGCTAGGCAACCAAGAATGCAGAGACCATTCCTGCCCAGAAGATGCAGTCCCCAACACTGCACTTATTCCTCTGACTCTCGAGTCTTTTCTACTTCACTATTGCAGAAATCCAAACCAAAATGCAGAATCTATGCAGAGATACAGGACCACTTTTAATTCAATTTTTATATACTAAAAGAAAAAAACTCCTTCTTTTCAATATCAACTCTCATTAAGGACATGTTAAAAGTGCCCTTTACTCTCTAAAATATTACCAATATCATCTTTCAAGCACTGTAGAAAAGTTATTCATTGTACATTCACTTTTCACCTGACTCATGCTGAGGACAAGCAGATGTATTCCTCTGTGCTTTTCCTTCTTGCCTGATATGATTTTTACCATCATTAATTCTTACCTATTATCACATTTCTCTTTTATCCTTCATACAAACTACCCTTATCCTTTCTGGAAACATCTTTCACCTCTGCCAACAATCCTGGCACATTGTTTACTCTTTGCACAACTCATCTATACATTCCTTCTATTGATACTTCCTATTTTGTAATCAATGGGCCTTATCCTCCAATGGAACATTCTGGTACTGTCGTAACCACTTACTGTTACCATTGAACTGTGAGCTGGCAATAAATAAATAAACAAGAGGGGAAGGCAGGTCTGAAAATGAAAGGTAAGACATGGTTGGAAGTGTCCTGATCTGTACCTGAGATCACTGTTACCCCACCTTTAGGTATGAGCTGATTTTTTTTATTATTATTTTAAAGAAGATGTCATCCCAGGCAGCTAGGGTTGAGATTGGTTGAATCTAATCAGATCACATAGACACTCATTGTGTTTTAAGCAGCGCTGCCTGTGTAGTGGTGTAATGACCACATGTTACAGGTGGGCACCGAAACAGTGAGTGAATTTCACATAGAAAGTCAAGATGGGAGGTTTGAGGCAGCGAGGACAAGCTGCCGAGCTTTGGTGCCTCAAGGAGTGGAAAACAGTGAGTCTTGGCACCGCCTTTGGCAAGGAGGACATTTAGCAAACCACCGCACATAGCAGCCTCTTAGGAAATACAGTTGCTGTGATTGAATCATGGAAGTCATAGCCTTTGAGTCCCACTGCCCACATACCTCTGCAGATTTGGTGCAAGTAGCAAATCCTAAACTGATTTCAATGTTGCCCCCTCTAGAGTCATATGTGTATTTCCTGACCTTGGGCCCAAGGTTCCGCTCCTCTGAATCATAATCTCAACAAGACAGTAATACAGAAGTAGTTGATCTCTAGCTGAAAGCTTGATGTGTCTAATATCGATGTCCAATGAGTGACAATCTCATTCACACGGCTGGTCAAATGAGACCCGAGTTCGTCACTCACAGCTATAATCACTGTTAACATGCCTAAACATTAATGTACTGGAATGTTTTCTATGTACCCCTGGAGCACTGTGATAGCACAGTACCAATGAAAGGATGGGGCAGTTCTCCAAGTGAAAGTGACATGACCAATCCCATTACATCTCCAAATCCTCACCCAAACACTTTGCTTTCTGGTGCACAAACAGCAGGAGTTCATCCAAGATGCTCTGGCCACTTTGGGAAGAATCAGCACTCTATTTCCAACCGAGTGAGGTACAGTCTCATCCATACAGAGACTCCGATTGTTACATTTACCCCCTCTACCCACAAAGTCAAACAAAATACTAAGACGTCCCCAACTCCCTGCCTGACTTTCAACCGATAACTCTGAAACCATCTACACGGCAACGATTCTAATGAACTGTCCCCAAATTAATGTGACTTTAATTGTCCTTTCTAAAAGAAGTGCTACATAAGTAGCTATGTTAACTGTCCATTTGATGGGAAGTTTCCCATCTATGCCAAAACTTTTCTCTACGGTTACATTTTAAAAATTCTGCCTTCGCGCAAATGATATCCATTATCCGTTACAAGTAGATGGGTTGGCAGAATTCCTATTTAGAGTTACATATTTTCGTGACATCGTTTGATCCATTTTTTTTTCTTCACAATGGCTCTCATGAGACTTTGAGTCACCCTTAAGGTATTTTGCAGCAAATTATACAACTTTTTTCTTGAAGCCTCAAATTGCAAGGGAGTGGAGCTCTCAACATCTCCGACTCTAGCTGAGGAGCTATTGGAAGCTAAGAAAGGGAAAGGAAATCTTCTTTCGAGTTATGCCCCAGAAAAAGTTGTCTGCGCGTCCATGGATGGCCCCACACTCATGTGTGTGCGGGTGAGACCCATCAGACTCAGTTGGTGGGGGAGAGGAGACCTGGAGAGGAAAGGAGCATTGGGGGACATGTTATGGGCATGGGTGGTCCAGGAGACGAGAGAGGCAAGAGTGTGGGGTGTATATGATTAATATAGACATATCTATAAAACTGGTTGTCAAAGAATAAATAAAACTATTAAAAATTAAAATAAAATGCTAAGCCCTAGCAATAAACTTCCAAGGCTAATGTCTGGAATCTGGCATCTGGTTTTCTTTCCCAAAATTCTTTTGCAAACCTCATTCCTTTGTACTGTGCTATCTCTCTGCCTTCTCCTCATCCTGATGCATACAAATTTCATCTTAATACAAAGGTGTATGTCATTAGAGCAATCTTCACAATTATTAGGCTCGAAATCATGTTCTCTCGAATAAGCGTACGTGGGGCCACTGATTCAATTAGGCCTTTTTTCAAGACAGGACACCTGGTTTTGGAAATTCCTGTATTTGTGATATTGAGTCACTTTACGGGTATTGTAAAGAAACTCAGAAATCTTATTGCTAAGAAGTCCACACACATAAACTCTTAAAGATAAGAAAATAAGGAAAAAATATGCTAGGAACTAAAACTGCTTCTTGTTTACCGGCCAAGTGAATGCTCTTGAAGCACAGGAAGAAAAATGTGTCACAAACAGAGGCCCTACGCAGGCTGCTTGACTAACTCTTCCCCGTGACTAGGCTGTGGCAAGGATGTGCCAGCTTAGGGTATTTCCGATTTGGAGCATTTAAAGCTCTTTTATTATCCATCTATTCTGCCTGTGGTTTTCTAGCTTTTCAGAGAGGAAGCGTGGACAACAGTTCCTTCTTCATCCGGTACTGCTGTCCTTCCTTAATGCAGAATTCAACTGCACAGACACTTTCTCCTCACAGCCTTCGTTGAAGCCCAAAGAACCAGACTTGATGGACCTAGTTATGGTTTTCCATGTTTGTGCTTCAGCTGTAGTTCGAATTTTAATAATCTGAACCCTAGTGCTTCACTGTGGAGGTCTAGTGTGTAAGAATTAGATTATTCTTTGCCTGACTACCACAATCTGAAGTTTGGGATTCTGGTTTTCAGTACTTTCTGTGTTTCAAGTTTGGGGTTTTGAAACCACTTAAGCCCTGCAGAGCCTCCGGAAATGAAGGAAACGATTCCTCACTAATAACTTTGCCTTTCATCTCCGAAGTTTCAGACCTTACATAACTACGTCTCAGTTACATCTAAACATAATCACCGGGAACTAGGTACTGACCCAGTAATAGATCAAGGACAAGGGCAGAGGTATAGAGTATACACTAATAGATAGAGTGCAGGCAATGAAGAGATGGAGGGATGGAAGGAGGGAAGGAGGGAGGGAGGGAGGGAGGGAGGGAGGGAGGGAGGGAGGGAGGGAGGGAAAGAGATGGAGTGGAGAAAGAGATCATTACCACCCTATATCCTAAATTTTCTCAGTTCTGAATGGCTAAAAAAAATTCAGATGAAATATTTTATTATTTCATCCTTTTCTCATGTGTATTTGAATTTATTTTTTCTTTGATATATAATACTGCTTTAGCTTTTAAAATATTTTTATCCTTTGAAAATTCCATATGTGTATACAATGTATCATGAACATACCCGCCTTCACTTTCCCCACTTTGACGCTCCCTAGGCCCTCCCAGCACAACTTCTCCCAATCTTATGTGTGATCCACTGAGTCCAGTTAGTGATTAGTGCTGCACATGGATGTGGGACTTTCCACTGAGTCTTGACCAGTCTACCAGGGACCACAACCCCAAAGAAAGTATTCTCCTTTCCCTAGCACCCATCAGCTTCCAGTTCATCTTACTTTCAAAACTTGTCCTCCCAGAGTCTTGGTCCCACATCTTCTCATCCCGGAAGTTACGACAGCCTCCTTCTCACTTGTCCCACCCAGTGAAGGTCTCAGAACCTTCCTAGCTACCTCACCCCCATTGTATCCCTTCCTCTCAAACTGAGAGACTTGCAGTCCCTTGTGTCAACACGGCTGTTCCTTACCTTTTCATCTTTCCTATCATATTTTAAAGGCTCTGGTTAGAGAGTATTAAACTTTAATATCTGGTGGCTCATGAAGCTGAGTGCATCCTAATTAGTAAAGAAATCATTATCTAAGAATTTTATTTCCTTTCAGAGTTTCTATTCAAAGCTGGGGAGGTACCTTAGCAGCAGGGATCTTGCCTTCCATGTGCAAAGCTCTGGTTCTGATCCTCAGAACACAGTATATGAGTCAAACTTAAACACTCACATCCCATGACTTGGAAAGGACCTCTGTCCCTGCCCTTGAGTTTATAGACCGCCAGATCTGTGACCTCTGTCCCTGCCCTTGAGTTTGTAGACCACCAGATCTGTAGTCTCTATTTATAGCTAGTTCCCATCTGCTTCAGCTCCCAGGGTCATCATGAAGGGGAACAAGAGGAGAACATAAGCATGCAGGTGACACGCAGGCAAAGGGGAACATGAGAACGTGGACGGAAACTTTCTCCCAGGGAGATGGAAACCGGGCTGGTCCTCACCTCGTGACTCGTGGAACTCCAGGGTGACGTGAGCATCAAATCCGAGGCTGAAGTAATTATTGAAGACATTCAGGGGAAGCTGCAAGGATAGACAAATGTGACGTTGACATTGTTCACAGCCAACTAGAAGACACCAAGCTAGGCCCGACACCAGACCCTATCTCTGGGGCAGCCTGTGGGACACAGGTCAGTCACATCTCACCAGAGAGCGTGCTTATGGACAAGACACAGAGGCTCTTGAGCTAACTCGTTAATGAAAGCTCAAATCAAGAAATCTCACAAGTCATAAACCATAAAGGAAATAAGAGGCACGCACACAAAGTACTAAGCAAGAGAGATCCCTGTGCATGGTGCAATTAGCTGGGGGTTTGTCCATTTGCAACAATGAGGTGCAAAGAGAGATTGATTCCACGAATTTAGAAAGTGGACTCAATTGCTAGATCCATTCTAATTTCCCTAATCAGTGGATGTGCCTTTTTCAAGAGTTTTATATTCAATGCATAAATACTGCAGCCTGAAATAAACAATTGACACATAGTCTATTATGAAAGGGTTTTTTGCTTTATTTTCACAAACCTCAATATAAGAAACAAAGCAGTGAAAGCCATTTGATTTGTATCAGCCATTGCTGACGGAAAGAAAAACAACAGCCATATATATGTCATATATATGTGTGTGTGTATGTATGTATGTATATATATATATACATATATACACGAAATATATAAAGATATAATCCAGATTCCCACTTGGTTAAACCTGTAACTTTAATATGACAACCATTCAACCATACAGAGAACACATAATTCTTTTTCTCCTTTCAGTCCCTGGCTTTTCTTGTGAGCCAGTAAGAAAGAACACCATGAAGCCTGAGAGCCCTGACTGAAATTGCAAACATGATGTCATCTAAAAGCTTCAGTTCAATATGAGAACATCCAGAATAGCACACAGAAAGTGCAAGAAAGGAAAGGTTAATTCCCCACATTTCTTCCCATGGTTCAAAATGCAGGATAAATGCAAAATTTAAAGAGACAACATCCCTAGATAATTGTCAGCTTTATGTCCCAAACCAAATTGCACCCTTTTGCTATTAAAAATATGTGTTGAAACCTTGGAAGTTTCAAAGTCATTTGTTAGAGTGTGTACATACTTCTTACTTATCATGAAGAGTTCCTGGTAAGCTGCAGGGAAAACATTAACCCATTAAAAGCGGGCAGAAGAGGACAGCCTTGATGTCTGTCTCGGATGAAGAGAAAGGGGGACCCTGCATTGAAGACCCTAAGACTAGGCCTTGATGTGTCAGGAGCTGTATCAGCCCTTAGTTTTAGAATTGGTTTCAACAGACTACAGAGCAGAGGAACTCAAGCTACACAGAGATGCCAAAAGCACGTCTAACCCTTCTGGCTTCATATTTGAGAAAGTCCAGTCCCTGTACTTAAACAAAACCCCAGCCCCTATAAGGACAGCATGGTGACCATGCCAAAAGCACAAAAACATTCTACCATTTATATTACTTTGGCTACAATTCTAACCCATGTCTTAGCAGCAACTGATAGCTAAGGAAAACATCTGGTCACAATTCCCTAAGCAATATCCCAATTTAAGTTTGTTTTTAAGGTATTCACATTTTCCAGGAAAATGTGCCCCAATTTTCTACATATCCCCAAACTCCATTCCCAAAGCCCTTTAATTATCTGGATTGACGTTCTCTGGCTGCATCAAGAAGACTTTCCATTTCTCAAGTGTTTTGGAAAAGAGTTAAATTGTAGGCCCCGCCACTCCACATTTAGCAGAAGGGCCTGAAATTTTCCACTTCCATAGAAGGTCCCCCTCCTTCTACTTCGGTGGTTTTCTATCCAATCTCAATTGAGTCAAATACATAGTTAAAGGAATCACATATGCTTATGTTTAAACAACGTTCAGTTGGGAACTCAGTTTCAAGGGAACAATCCTGATGTCTAATAGAAGATTTATTAGCTTCAAGGGTGGAATTTAGATGAAAAAAAAACAAAGGAGATGAGGAGAGATGGTTAAGCCAAAGACAACACTTGTGTATCTAACATCATCATCTGGGACGCGGTGGACAATAACCGTGGGCTCAGTGGATGGATCCAAACTAGCAAGGATGCTACTTGAGGTGCAGTTGCGGGGGCCTCATCCTTGCATTAACTTACTCCATGTCTCTGAAGAGAGACATAATTTTCATCGTAACAAGTGTGCCAGGAGACTCTTAAGTCTACAAAATGGCAGGCGCAGTATTACGGACAAAAAGCAAGGATTTACTTGGGGGATATGTCTATGCAGTGACAAACCAAGTTACTCAGAGATCCAGGTGAGAAATTACACTCAAGTGCTGAAGCGTTATTTACAGCTACACGTTATTTACAGCAATGGCCTTTGTTTGGGTTAGGTCGTTTTTTTGGTTTTTTGGGGTTTTTTTTTTTTTTTACCATAAAAGCTCACTCACCAAAAGGAAACACCAAGACAGACTACTTATTTAGGCCATCTCAAGCCCCAAGCAGATTGGCTACAGAGAGAGCTGTTTGTTATCAGGCCAGCAAGGTCTAAGGTTTTCCTCCTCCTGGTAGGTCATGTGCTTAGGAACATACATGTATTCCATCTCCTTGTAAGCTGTATGCATCTAGCTCAAGAGATTAACAAATGTTTACATGTTTCCCTAGTGTGGAGCTGAGAGAGAGGACAGGTCCCTGAGCTCTGGACAAAGGATAACATCTGAATCCTGAAGGGTCTGTCGAGAGGGATCAGGCAGGGAGGTGGTGACAGTATACCCGAAGCCTCAAGAGCCAGAATCCCGATGCTATCCTGTTATCTTCTGGAAGGCAGGAGCCCATGAATGTGTCTTAAAGAATGTGTGTCTTATTGTGTTCCATCAGTGGAAGAAGAATCAATCAATCAGTCTTCTCTCTCTCTCAGTTTACTACTATTTCTATTAATTTGTATGCATAGATGTGTGTCCACATTCATGCAAGCGTCTACAGAGGTCAGAAGAGGATGCCAGATCCCCTAGAGCTAGAGTCCCAGGCAACTGTGAGCCACCAAAGCCAAGAGCTGGGAACTGAACTCCAGCCCTCTGCGGGAGCAGTGAGCTCTGTCCACTGCCGAGCCGCCACTCTGGCCCCCAAGGGAAGAACTTCTAACCTTACACACGCCATCTTCAAGTTCTTCTGGTGGCAAGTCCGGGTTTCTCTCCACATGGAGGTTCCAGCGGTCCAGCTGTACAATAGTTCCATCTTCTACCTGGCACAAGATCTTAGAAACAGGCTCATCGGTGTAGCCCTGAGGACAGAATCAGAGCACAGACTCTTGCTGTCTGGATCAGAGAGCCACAATCAATGCCATACCAAAGCAATTCGGAGTCAGTCATATTCCTGCTGGTTTTAAAACGCAAAGGCTGGAAGAGTGAGCTGTTTCACCCATTTAGGTATGTTAAGGAGAACACTTAAAAGAAGGTCAAATGCAGGAACTAGCTTTGCCTGATCTAAGCGAAGGCACCAAGAACCAGCGGGCATGTGCTGGACAGCTGCTTTGACTCGAGTAAACAGCAAGATTTCCACGCTGGAGAAATTGGAGGCCATACACAAGTGTGTGTGGGAAAGAGAGTGAGCTTGAAGGAAGACAGAAGGTCCTATCTCATTCACCAATCCCTGATCTCGTGTTGGGATGCCACCACCTGCGGCCTGAGGCAAGTCAGCCCAGCAGCAGGGCTGATGAGAGAGCTGCTCTCCTGGAGAGCTGTTAGGGACCGTGTGGTGAGTCAAGGTCGCTGGATTTGGATAGGAGAAATTGACACAAGTAATGGGCTAGTTGTTTCATGTAAGAGTCTTTGTTTTTGTATCAGCTACGTAAAAAGAAAAAGAAGTAAAGCAAAACAGAACAACAAAAAATACTTTGCTAGGTTAATTCTGCTACAGGGTCAGCTCAGTGTCGGCCATGGATCTGAACATCACTGCCCTACAAAACGGAGGCCAGGCAATGAATGGCCTAAGAAGGGCGTCTTAGGAAGTTGGCAAGCAAACATGTTAGTGTCTTTTAAAAATATTTTAAGCTAGGCAGCAGTGGCGCATGCCTTTAATCCCAGCACTCGGGAGGCAGGGGCAGGCAGATCTCTGTGAGTTCGAGACCAGGCTGGTCTACAGAACTAGTACCAGGACAGGCTCCAAAGCTACACAGAGAAATCCTATCTCAAAAAACCAAAACAGAAAAGGAAAAAAAAATATCCTCCCACTATTTCCTACATGTATATATTGTATTTTGGTCTTACTCCCCCCCCCCCCACCCCACCGCCCTGCTATTCTCCTTTCACTCCCTCCGACCTCTTCCTCTTCCCAAGTCCCTTTCTAATTTTCATGTCTTTTTCCTAATGGTCCACCGAGTTTAATTAGAGCTTCTTGGATGTGGGGTCATTAGCTGGAGTATGAGCTATTTACCAGGGACTACATCACTGAAGAAAAATGACTACCCCCAGCAGCTTTTAATGCTAATAGCTCCTGGGCTGGGTATGTTAGTAGCTTCTTAAATATTAGTACAGTAAGGTAAATATGTACAAAGAATATTCAGTTAGTGACAGGGGGTGGGGGGATGGTCTTCCCTCACAACTTCCAGAGAATGAGTCAGCACAGGAAGAACAACAGGACATACTGGAATCCTCAAAGCTACGATAACCATGATCAGAAAATCAGAAAATTCAAAAGCAGTAGTGCCTGTCTCAAATAATAGGTCTGGAGTCCAAACCAGATTTGCAGTTACGGCCAGGGCTAAGGGTTAGGATGACGACAAATCTGCAAGATGGTTTCCCATGAACACTTGAGGCCAGCCCAACAACCACCCGAGCTGTGTACTAAGGATGTGTTTGATTCATATAAGGCTCCCGCCTTCCATTCAGTTTAAACTGAAGAAGCTACAAACCAACAGGCAACTTGAGCCCCATGTCTCACTTGTTCCTGGGTGACAGCAGCAACCTACTGCTTCTAGCAGTGAGCACAGAGTGGTCTGGGGGTACGGTTTGCTCCTCCAGAGTAGGAGCAGCCACCTCCAGTTCTTACCCCTCCCCAGTTGAGCGTCCGAGCCAGGTCATTCCCAGTCCCCAGTGGAAGCACCCCCACAGGAGGCTGTGGGCTCAGCTGCAGCTCATCCAGGATGGAGAGGATCCAGCCCACCTGCAGACACATGGGGGACCAGAAGAGAGAAAAGAAAGACAATAAGTCACCAAGAAAGAACCTACAAGAGGAGGCTGGAAAGGTCAGGATTCTTAAACCGCATATTTAATCCAGCCGTCAGGGAGCAGAAAGTCAGCTTACTTCAAGTGGTTTCAAAATGGTCAACCCTTTAATAGGAAAAAGACCGCTTTACGCACGCTCTATTATATAAGCAAATTGGGACCCATTCATCTGCATGTTTATCTAGATATGCACTTTAAAGTGTAGGAGAATTTAAGGCTATTTAGAGGGGTAGTATAACGGAGCACCAGAGAGGATATAAACCTCAGAATCAGACTAAATGTTAGACCTGGCTCAGACAGGCCGCAGAACCTTGATTTTAAATTGCATAACTTCACAGAGACTTATTCATCTGATTTTCAAAATGAGATAATGATCCCCACCTCACGGGATCATTTACAGCGTAAACGGCAATGCATGTACAGACCAGAGCCTGGTCTACGGCCCGTGTGGGCACGGACTAGATGACAGCCCTCCACAGCATCGTTTAAGAAACTCATAGTGTTTTCTTCACTGTTCCTATAGTCTCTTTAATGTTTCACTCTGAAAACATAATCATGCATGGACGTATCATCTAATATAAATTTAGGCAGAAAGTACATACTTGCAGACTAGGATCACGTGTTCCACTTAACTTTTGTTCTAGGAGAAATCATGCTTTGAATATAGCTGTATTACAATTTAGACAAACAGCTCCAAGCCCAAGAGTAGCAAAAAGAAACCTACAAATCTTCATGACATCACACAGACCCATGTTCCGTAGGTGCCCCTAAGAAGCTTCAGCTATGGCTCTCACAGCGCAACTACACTCACAGAGAGATGACTTCAAAAGTGACGGCTCCAGTTACCCCATTGCATACTAACCAATTTTATCTTGAATTTAGGGGGAAAAAGTCTTGCTATAAACTACATAATTCTTGGCCTACTCTTCAATGATAGATGAACTTTATTATCTCACTGGTTCATTCAAGAGTTCAGCAAAATAGTGACACATTGTTATTCTACACGTACATGAGTGTCACGATTGTTTTCAAAAACAACATGCTAGCAGTGCATTTAATGAGCACCACCAACTACATGCACAACAGAGCACAGCAACTGAAATAAAGAGATTAACGAGGAGAGCTGTGCTAGATCAAAGAAAATGGCTGCCCTCAGCGTTCACATTAATAAAAGATGGTACACCGATTACAATCTCCATGCCATCCTCGAGCAAAATTATTTAACAAATTACATTATTAAACTTCAAAATGTCAGGATGAAGTCATTCATAGTGTTAACATAACAAGACTCTGTAAGATAGTTTAATTTTAGTTTCCACTTTATAAGAGAGTTGAATGGGGAAGTGCCATTAGTGTTGCGTCATTCATACATTAGAACTGCCATTCATAATTAGGTAAGATTGATAACACCAGGCAGTGAGGCGAGTCTCTTCACTACTGCAGAGTGGTAAGTTTCCACAAAGAGATGAGCATAACTGAGCGAGCATGCTGGCACATGCCTACAGAGCCAAACTCCTCAGGGGGCTGAGGGAGAAAGATGGCAAACGAGGCTAGCCTAGGCAATGTATGAGACGCCATCTCAAGACAAAAGAAAATAAGGAAGTGTCTGGAATATTGATCAATGGTAAATCGCCTGCTAGGCATGCCCAAAGCCCTGGGTTCAGTTCCTAGCACCACAAAAATGAATAAACAAATCGATAATACTAAACTCAGTTCTAGAAATGGCCTGTGTTAGAGGCAGCAATGTGTGATTTTTGGCATCTCTGGAACTAGAGAAAGCTCAGAAACAAATGACTCAAAGCCAGGTGTGGTAGCACTTTTCTGTAGTCCCATCTATCCAGGAGCCTAAAGCAGGGAGGATTGCTCGGGTTTAGGAGTTCAAAACCAGCCTGGGTGACAGACTGAGAGTAACTCCTACCTCAGAAAAAGAAAAACGGGGGGAAAAAACAGAGGATCAAAAATGATAAATCAAATCCATATAACCTACAGATTTTTCCCTAGACCCAGAAAGACCTTGTGATTTTTCCACAGCAAATTCAGAGGCTTTGTGAGAGGACCTACAACTCCATCTGAAACCCTTTCTCCTCCAAGGCATCCCAGGATGCAAGCCTTGCTATCCGCCATAGGAGCCAGAGGCATGCTTGCTTTCAAGAACAGCACACTAAATGTAATACATTAAAAATACAGCCCCTTGTAAGTGTCATAAGTCACTTCTGGATCATCCTTCAGTTGTGACCTGGGTTTCTTTAGCTCTTCTTGCACACATAGTCCCAGTAAGTGTTTCAGATGCTAAGTCAGGTCTCACGGCAGTGGTAGATGTCATTCGGGTACCACCGGAAGGACACTAGACACAACGAGGGCTTAAAGTTCTTGTAAACTTCAGGAAGCAAGTGGAAGGTCACCAAAGAGGGGACAAGCACCCAGGCTGCTCAAGGCATGCACACACACACAGCACTGAGAAAAAAAACCAGCTCTGTATATATGCAATAGAACTCAGAAGATAATTCAACAACCAATCCAGAGAAGAAAATGGGAGCTTCCCTAAAACTTCTCTCGGAGATAGTCACTCACTCTCTTTTCTGGCTCAGATTTAAGGAAGAAATTGGGTCTTATTTTAGGAAGCCTATGTCTCTGTTTCCTCTGGGAAGATAGTTATATTACTTTACCCTTGAAACATCCAGTTTTCCTATAAACACAGCAGTGACAGAGGAAAGCGGTGGGAACGACTTATCTTCTTGGTCCATCCATAAAACACAAAGTATCACAGGTGAGGTAGAGGCTTAGAGCAGCCTGCCTCCAGATCTTAGAAGGACTGGAGGACTCCAGTTTGCTCTCAGTCTAATAAAAAGGAATGAACACACCCCCCGCTGGTAGGAGGCTGAACTGGCCCCAGTGTCCGCCCTCTAGACAGAAAGGAAGGTTGGGACCAATTGAAGATGACTGTGGCCTGTTATATCCGGAAGAAACTGAGAAAGGCTCTGACTGGCAAACAGGCCAACCACCCAGTCACCCAGGACTGTCTTTCCAGCATGGGAGCCTTCGCTACCTATAGCAAACACAGCTCAAGTCTGATAACTCTCAAACTGCTCTGTAAGGAAAAGAAGCAGAGATAGGAGGTGAAAAGCCAACAACTGCCTCTGAACACGAGCCTACAAAGGAAAATTCTAAATCACTGGAAGACTCAACTGAAAGGGATGAGAAAGTAAGAGGATTAGCCACAAACCGCAAAGTTCCAAACGACTTTGAGAAGCGTCCCGTGACTTCCCGTGATGAGTGTACCGTTGCCAATCAAACCTTCTTAGGCTTAGCTGCTGTCTGTTTTCTCAGAGTTTCCCAAGAGCACTGCTTGATCTGCGCTCAGCTCCACACAGAGCCCTGGGGGCTTGAGGATTTTGTATCCTCGTCTCCAAAGGACTGAGCCTAATTCTTCAGACGCGCACACAAAGACTTTTTTACTTTACAAACTGGATGTGCGTGTATTATGTATGGGCGTGTACCTGTTTGTGCCTGTGCGTATGTGTGTGTTCACGTGCGTGTGTACATGCACCTGGGTGTATGTGTGCATGTGTGTATTTCAACCACCTTATTTCGTGGATCAAGTCATTTTCCTTGACTCCGAGCGGGCCACCTTGCATTTCATTGCTATTGTCCTCATCAAATGACATCATATGCCTTTGACAACACTTTCAGTGTCTTGTTATTCTCACGGGCGCCCATGGTCACACAGATGGCCCTCTGGCTGAGGTGAAGCAGCATCTACCCTTGGAGCAGTCCCACATGGTTTTGGTTTATTCCCCTCCCTCCCTTTTCAAGAAGTATACTGTTACTACTCATCATCCAGTTGCCCAGAAGGCAGCCCAGCATCGGGGCAGAGGGCACGGGAACCGGAGAGGGACACTGACATTGCCACCGAGCTCCGGTGGGCACTGGAATAGACACGTCACTCAGCACACGCCTTCCTCGTCTGTAAAACAGAGAGCAACTGTGCCTGCCCTTTACTGTCGCTTCTCTATCGAGCATGGAGACTGCGCTCTGAGCAGGCCTGACAGGCAGGAAACGCAGCCTACCATTAGCGGCTACACCCAGCAGCGCTTGTCGTCCCGGCCGCCCACTGCAGCAGTGAAGGTCGCTTCCTAGAAGCACAAGGAAGAGGAAATCTCCCCTCTACTCTTCTTGAAGGAAGTTGAGCCCTACACTTGACCACCGGACGCCTCACCTTCGTCTGCCTTTAAACCACAAAGTCTGTCTTTTGCAGACTACAAATAACACCAGAAGCCAAGCTTCCCTGTAACAGGAAGAGGCCGTTGAGAAGAGATGGACACAGATACGTCACCGCAGATGGAGAAATGAAGGATCACGGGTAACACCCTATGTGTTTGTCCTTATGACAACAAAACAAAATTACATAAAAGATCTTCAGGTCCCAGAGATGGTTTTTTGGGGGGATGGGACAGGGTCTGCTCCCCTGGTTGTAATCAGAGGTCATCTGTTGCCATGACCCCCGAAATAAGACGATAAGCTTTCACCTAGGCTCTCCGTGTTATTGAGCTTTCATGTTCCCCAAATTATCTGCGCCGGCCCGCTAGCACTTCTCCAACCCATTGTCTAATTCAGGGCAACAGACAGCGCTTAGTATACTTTCCCCAAGCCGGTGGAGAAAGTTATCCGGACTGAGCCAAAGCATCTCCAGCTTGCAGAGTTCCGCCCTCCCTTCACCGGGGCCAGCAGGATTGGCAGATTGAGAACACCAGGCCCTCCCGCCTCGCCTCTCGCCTGAGCAGGCACAGCACTGCAAGAGCAGCTGGCCAATGCTGCCACCACCTGCCTGTGCTCCGCTCTCGCTGTCCCAGAAGGGCACCAAGGAATATCTGCCTTCCGCGGCGCGCTGACATCAGATGGGACGGAGGGGTGCGGGTGACGGTGACCTGGCACTTTCCTCTAATAGAACAGGCACACACTGGCTGTCTTGTATGCAGCAGAAAAGAGTGAAGGACGCAGGTATTGGGAGACCAAGGGAGAAGGACAGCGACCTTCCTCTGCTCTCAAAGAAAAGTAAGGCACAGTATTGGACTCTGACAGGTACACAGTAAGCCTTAGCCCTCTGTCTCTAGACTCTAGATCCTGGGGGTTCTGTACCAGGGATTTAAAACACTGGACTAAGGTATTCATGTCTTCACTGCAGGCACATGCTTTCTTCTTGCCACCATGCAGCTACTCATGCAACAGTTACCAAGCATAAGGGGTTATGCATAGTCTAGAGAGGACTTGAGGTGTACACAAGAACGCATGTAGTTTCCACACAAACGTGACATCATTCAACATCAAGGTTTGTACATCAGCCAGTATCCACAAGGGGTCTTAAAACCAACCGCCCATAGATGGCAAGGGAGAGTGAAACTATCATTTTTTCTTTCAACATTTTATATGCTTAACTTTTAGCATATTTTTATGGGCTTCATAAACTAAAGAAATGTGATTAAAATTAAACCAGGGGAGATAATCAAGACAAAATAAAGTTTATTCAGCCACTCCCTAATGCCGATGAAGGCATGCTGAGGACCCAAAGTGCTTTATCAGGGAGGGTGGAAGACAGAGAGCCAGAGGCCAAGGGAGGAAGGGAGGCCATCATATGGTCTTGTCTGTATAATTTCTGCCCTGTGTCCCCACCCATTCAGATATAGGGGTCACCTGCAACTCTTGACCGAAAGTAAAATAAACAAGAAGTTAAATATGAAATGAATGGCAAATGTCAATATACTTGTACTTATCTAATATGACTTCAGAGTAGGTAAAGGTGAACTAGATGGTCCTGCCCACTTCCCCCAAGTCAGGAGCTAGGAGGACAGACTTCACAGGCGATTCTATCGGAAGCCACAGTTGGGGTGCCGTTGGCAGAAGTCGCTGACTTCATGTGCTCTTCCACGAGCAAGCCAAGGAAGCAGCACAGGGCACGGGTAGTGTGTAAAGACACGAATCTACAACCTGGCCAAACAGTGATGACTTCTAGTTTCTAGGCCTTATCTCAGTCTAGGGATCAATGACAAAGCCATACTAGCTGACACACAGCGATCTGCCTAGGATGTGGACAAATCAGTTGCAAAGAGGCCACAGCTGTGCTATCTGGAGATGAAGCCACCAGCCACTGAATGGCAGAGCCACACTGGGTGTGTTGTCTATCTGCAGATTTCAAAGACACTGAAAGTAGCGCACGAAAGCGTCACAGGGCATTTATATCTTGCATGTTGGGGTACTTTCTATAAATTTCCAATGAAACATGACACAAAATTCGCCCAATTCTTTTTAATTTTCCTCTTAAAAACGCCTTCTAGAGAGAGTCAAACTGCAAATACGGTTTAACCGCAATGCCCCTGAAGAGCGGTGTTCTGAGTTACTGCACCTCTGGCTTTGAGGAACTCTAGAGATCTCAAGAGTTGGCTCTGCAGGTTGACAACATCAGAGGAACAGTGGGAAAGCTGTCTTTCCATATCTAGTTCCGAGGGCATTTGGGAAGGAGAGATCGCTCTCTCTCCCTTGCGTGCATACAGTCACAACAACCGATATCGAAGCCTAAAAACTTCTCCCGAAAATAATACAAACTTTCACGTGTTGCATAACATGTCACACACTTGCCATGGTTCATGATTAGCATGTCAGCAACAGCAGCAGCCAGAAATGTTCCATCTGTGTCTCCTGCTTCAATCTCGTCACCACTTTATAGAATTCTCACAGCATCGACAGTGATGGATGTGCTCCCTAACTGAAGGCAGCAGATCTCAAGTCAAATATGGACCCAGCGCACTGAGAATCCCACTCCACTTGCTTCAAGCTTGCAATTTTCCCTCGTGGACCCACTAGGCTGTCTCTTTCTACAAATTCTGCCTCTGTGCGAAACAAAAAGTTTCACATTGCAGAGATTGGAGCGATGGCTCAGCAAGTTAAGGACCCCGGCTTCTCTCTCTTCTGGAGGACCAGGGTTTCGTTCCCAGCGCCCATGTAGTGGCTCACAACTCTCCAGATCCCCAGGTCCAGGGGAGTCGATGCCTTGGCTTCTGCCATCACCAGGCATGAACACGGTAAACATGCGTACATGCAGGCAAAACATTCACACACATAAAAATTTGAAAAACTTCACATTCCAAACCGTCGATCCCAAATGATAAATATTTCGAAACTTCATATATCCTCACAAACACCTCATTTTAACGTGGAAAAAGCATGACGTAAAACTGAGTTTATTATAGTAGCGACATTAAGCTGTTGTTCTCACCGGTGGGACAAATCCGATGAGTCTATGAAATGCCCAGGGTACACATGCTGCTTTCATTCTAGACGTGACAATTACAAGTGGCCATGCACTCCGAGCACAAATTACTGGTGTAGTGTGAGTCAGAACAAGAACACTGAAGTTAGAAGCACAGATAAAGTCCCTATGAGGAAAAGGAGCCCAGCACGCTAAGACATACTCAGGGTTGTGAAGCGGTCATTGACCGCGATGTGAACGGCAAGAAGACGGCAGAGAAGACCACGCCACACACAGCAGAGGAAGCAGTGACGACAGCAGGGAGGTCCACAGGCGCCGGTGCTGGGGCCGAATCTCCTGTTGGCAGTTCTCACGACGTGACACAGTTCCATTCACGGCTCTGTTTTCCTCTTTGTTTGCTTTGTGTTTTTTTGTTGTTTGTTTTGTTTTGTTTTTTTCTGAACGCCCTATTGGCATTGCTTTCTTGAAGACACCATCATTTCCTGGTCTCCAACAAATGTTAACTGCTCAGTTTCCTCTTAAAGTTTATGTCTGGCTCTGACCTGAAACTCTATTTGCTGTTTGTTTTCTTGACAGAACAAACTTGTAACTTTCCTTCTTTTCTTCTATCATTTTTTTTTCAGTTTTCTTCAGGACTTTAGCTCAAGGTTCATAACTATCTCACAAGGGTTGGGGCTTGGCTCACTTCCTATCGCGTAAAGATTAAAATCCCATCCTTTAAAATACATACCTGACTGGGGAGAAAGTTCAGTACTATATGACCTAACTCTGAGTTTCATATCTGTATCTGCCTAGGAGAGAACACAGCGAAGGGGTGAGGATAGGGGGACCAGCAGGAGGTGGGTGCAGGGGAGCGGTGGATACAGGGGGATGGGTGAGTGGTGGACAGGGTGGGGTGGGATGTGAGGTGCACCAGTCAGGAAGGGTCTGCAGCTTAGGAACCCCGAGTAGGCGCTGCATGTAACTTAATAAAGAACTTGAGTCCATGTCCCCAGATATGTCCTCAAGTTCTGTCTAGCTCCCTGAGACTTAGAGGAGAAAAGGGGAGAGCGGGGAGCTGAAGTCACCGAGGAAGACAGATTCTGAGGTAAGGAAGATAACGGCGGCCAACTCACAATGAGTTTCACCTTGCATTAAACATAGCCCACGAGTTGGTGATACAACAAAGAGTATTCTGGATCTAGTACCAGAGGAGTCATCTGGATAGAATTCTTCATATAAAATGAAGTTCTAGTTTGGAACTTGGAAAATGCTCGCCCAGCCTCACTGTGGCATGCTGGGTGCGTTGATATGAAAGACGCAGACAGTAAAGACTTCGCCCTGACTTTCCTCCGTGGCTCCCTCACTCTTCCCAGGGGGAGTCACAGAAATGAGAACTCCTCCTCACTGAGGGGGTTCAAAAGCTGGAACCCCTTGCCCTAAAGCAATCGATAGAGTTTAAAAACACAACTCTAATCTTCCCCCGCCTTTCTGCCCAGGAGCCGGCCATAAAAGTTCTGATCTGCCTCATCTGACAGGAGAGCAGAAGACCCACGTGCAGAAGGGGTCATGCCCCACTCCTGGGAGGAAGGAAGGCTACAGAGTCCAAGAAGGATCTGAATAGGCATCCTTGCTGGGTGTCCCCCTCCAACCCAAGACCATTGATTGGTCTTCAGAAAATCTTAGCAGAGGAGCAGTTCATTGTTCCTACATCTTTAAGTCCTCAAACGAAAGCACCCCTTGTCAATAAAACTTGGATTAAATAAATTCGCCACAATTTTTTCTGCTTGTTTATCATATGCTCTGGACATCAGCTGTGACCCCCTTAGAGTAGAAAGAAAGGGACCACGACCTTTTTACTCTGTGCTAATATATCCCCAACAGGACTTGTAAGCACTGCAGAGTTAGCAGGCATTGTGGGAGGAAATCTATCACGAAATACAATTAGGGAAAGACAGGATGGTGTTGTCGTCTGATGGAGGAGGGTTATCTGTCTATTGTGTTATTTTCATTGGTCAATAAAGAGACTGCCTTGGCCCTTTGATAGGACAGAAAATTAGGTAGGCGGAGTAAACAGAACAGAATGCTGGGAAGAGGGCAATGAGGCAGAAGCCATGGAGCCAGCCACCAGGTCAGACATGCTGAATCTTTTCCGGTAAGCCACTACCTCATGGTGCTACCACGAGATTATTAGAAATGGGTTAATATCAAGATATGAGAGTTAGTCAGTAACTAACTCTCTAGAGATAATGGGCCAGGCAGTGTTTAAATGAATATAACTTGTGTGTTATTATTTCTGGGGCTAAGCTAGCCATGCGGGAGCTGGGCAGGATGAAAAGCAGGCCTGCCTGCAGCCCCTCACTACAGTCGTCTGCTGCTGTGAAAGACACCGGGATCAAAAGCAACTTGGGGAAGGAAAAGGTTTATTTCGCTGGTGCATCTCAATCACAGTTCATCCTTGAGAGACGCCATGACAGGAACTCAGAGAGGGCAGAAGGCAACAACCTGAAAGCAGAAACTGATGCAGAGACCAAGGTGGGGTGGAGCATCTTAGCTTGCTCCGGGGTGGGGGGCTTGCTGGCTTGTGCAGCCTTCTTTCTCCTACAACCCAGGACCACCGAGCCAGGGGTGGCACTGCCCACAGTGGGCTGGGCCTTCCCACATCAACCACTAATCAAGGCAATATCTCACAGGCTTGTCAACAGGCCTTCTAATGTAAGCATGTTCTCAATTAAGAATCCCTATTCCCAGATCCGTCTAGGTTTGTGTCAAATTGATTTAAAAAAAAAAAAAACCTAACCAGCACACGCTTAAGCACATATGTTTTCTTTTCTGCAACACGACATAAAGGACTTTACAAGCTAATAACTGTAAATCTTGAAGAAAGGCAAACACTATTTTCTCAACTAGGCTATTACACCAAACATCTTGACGAAGCAGAAGAACCACCGACGTACCCTATTCCAGTTTCATTCACTGGCATATACTATGCACTCAGCGCGGTGTCCAAGACTCCCGGCCTACGAGAGTGGATTCTGTGGCTACCTTCAAGAATAAAACATCAAAATTAGGGAGCTGGAGGGAAGACCACAGACGGTGCATAAAACATCCTTCGATTCTGAACCGTCAGACTCCACATCCAGAAGAACGGTACCCAGACGCACATTCTGCCCTGATTGGCCTTCACCTTTGCCAAGGACACAAAGGCAGAGGCCAAGGGGAGATTTGAGACACGGTAAGCAGGAGCATCCGAGCCAATTCTATACTTTCCTTGAAGATAAAGACAAACGAGGGGCTGGGATGATGGCTCAGCAGGTACAGCGCTGGCTGCACCAGCACGAGGACCCCAGCTGGAGCTCCAATTCCCATAACACGTAGGGAATGGTGGGTGGTGTATACTTTACAATCTCTGCATTGGGACATGGGGGGGAGCTTCTTGGCCGTGCGGTGCTAGAGCTCAGTCTCACTATCAGTCTCACCAGAACAGAACCAGTTGTAAGACAAAAATCCCCTCACTTCCGCTCTATGTCACCACTGTGACTCCGCTCTCTGACCTCAGGCAGTAGAAGCCAGACTCAACCTGCTGGCGGGGCATGAAAGCTAGCACAGACTTTGCCTTAGAGCCCAGTACTCAGTCTCTGACAATGGGTTCTCGTACCAGGCAAAAATCAAAGTTCCCACAACCAAGCTAGCGCTCACCAACTAACATCATCCCAGCATCTGAAACAGAACAGTACTCCAGAGGGACAGACTCAAGTCTTGGCCTGCCCCACTGCCAATCTTAGCACTGGTCTGGGATGCCCTAAGATTTCATGGGTCCCCGTGGTTGTAAGATTCAGGGGTGACCCAGCTTGTATCCATCCTGGTGGACAAGACCCAGACTCTGACCTCAGATTTGAGGCAGCAAGGCCCATTCCCAAGCCAGTGCTCAAAGATGGAGCCCTAGTCCTGCATCAGCACCACTGTGTCGACACTTACCTTGAGGCTCACTATGAAGACTCATATTTTGCTCTGCATCCTCTTTGGCTGTGGCAAAGGCCTCACGCCTGAGACTGCACCGACCTTTTTAGCTCAAGGACTTAAGTACAACCCAAACCTAAAACTGGCATTAGAAACTGTGTTAGCAATGCTACTCCAACCTTGACCAGCCTCGTGGGGAGTAAGAGTTCACTTGCTGATGACAGAGCACATTAGTTAGTTTAGCACTAAGCTTTGGAACCCAGTGCCAGCCAGGACACTGAGAAAGATTGAAAAGCTTCTACTCCCATGCCTTTGTTAGCCAAAGAGCCTCTAGATCTACCTTGATGCCAACAGTGACACACGGCCCCTGTCGATCAGACTTCCATTTGGGCCAGCATCAGTTGCAGCTGGTTCTAGTTGTGTTAGGCCAAGTCTATGTCAACCATTCACAGCTCATAGCATCACGGACCTTGGTGCTACCCCAGTTCTGTCTCGACAGACTGTGAGCTCACCATAGGAAACAGTTTTGCAGTGTGGATGACCCCTTAAGGACCTGGTGCTGGTCTCTCTGTGACGAGAGGCAAGTTTCCATGGATAAGTTTAGGCGAAGCCTAGATCTACAGAGAGGTTTGGGAGTGGATTACTCTTTCTAGGTTAGCACTTGGTTCAAACTGAACTATGTACCAGGAGGATTAGAAGAAACATGGTCTTAGACTGCCCTCTAGTGGTAGAACTGTGACAACACACTGAGGGTGAATGCAGGAACCAACTACAAAAGCAGCTGCAGGGGTGAGGAGCAGGCTAAGTGTGTCTCCAAGGACAGGCAAACACAACCCAAAGCCTGCAGCGGCAGTGCTCAGATGACGTCACAAGCCATCACCAAGAGCTGTCAGGAAGCCACGGTCTCACCTACTGTAAAAAGAAAGCACAAAGAGGTGGCCGTAGAAATTGGGATGAGCCAATTTGTAGACTGGAGATTTAAAAACAGCTGTTTGGAGGAAACTCAAGACAAGGCAGAGAGAAACAACAAAGATGAAAGAATTTTATTGTTTTACTGTTTGTGTGAGCGTCTGCGAGAAAGGCAGGGAGAGGAGCGAGAGGGCACGAGTGAACAGGTGTGCACCTTGCACGTGCCACAATGCGCGTGAAGACAGAGGCCAAATTTTGAGAGTAATGTTTCTCCTTCCAGCGTGTGGGTCCCAGGAACTGAACTTGGCGGCAAGCACCTTCATCTGCTGAGCCATCTCCTTCATTGTACCGTAAGGAAATAAAAACAAGCAAGCAAAAACCCACAGAAATCCTTTAACTGAAAATCCACAACGAAATTAAAGACTAAGTGTTAAACTAAAGATCAAAATTTTAAAAAAAGTAAGACAAGCAGTCAAAGGCAGGGTGGGGTGATCCGGGTAGACGTCTCAGTGAGACAAGCGCTTGACACACAAGCCTGGTGACTGAATTTGATCCGCAGGACCATATTCTGCTTGCATGGGGACGATCATAGCTCCTCATTTTACTATCGGTCTGTGACATCATTAGGCAGCAACGGAGCAGCTTCTGAGAGTCTTGTCTATCAACACTTTACATTTATTTATTTGCCTTTTGATTGATTGATTGATTCTACTATCCATCTGACAAAGGCTCCAGACGGAACAAGGAACTAAAGACGTCCACTGCAGGAATGCAGCCCAACTTAAAAGGGGCAGCTGCAATAAACGTTTCTCGAAAGACATCCAAATAGAGAACAGGTCTGTGGGGAAAGTTAATCAAAACCATGATGAGGGAGCATTTGACCTTATAAGAAACTGCTCTCAGAAATGACCAACAGTGACCAAGGGCTGGTGGTAGTATTCTTGTTTTTACATATGGGCTTAAAAATAAATTGGATTAATAAACCACAGTTATGAAGAGATAAATGGAAAAATGCGAGCTTGTATTTGCAAAAGAATTTAGCCTTCTGTGGAAATCTTTGACCCCAGGGATGGCAATGTCCTTACCCTGCAACAGAAGATGGGGCAGTGCAGGTGAGGGAGCAGGCTGTAGAAGGCTGAGCATGGCCCCATGACAGCTATGCCCTTCTCAACCTGAGGGGTTATGATTCTCATCAGACAGACAGGAATCCATGCAGGGGCACTGGAAAGACTTGAACTGAAGAGAGAAATCTCCCGCAGGAAATCCCATCAGGAAGATAGACAGGTGAGGGAGCGAATGGATTCTCTTTCAAGGACCTACCGTTCCATCCCCACCGCAGGCCAGAATTCGCAGATTTGGTACCTTCCTGTACAACTCCAGCCTGGAGGGAAAACGGAGGACAGAGTGAGCAAGCACATGGTTCTCTGCAGAGAGGTACCACAGGGCAAAATGAGTGGGCACTACCCACCGAGGACACGTGTGAGCTACCCATTACCACAGAACCAAGGCAAACCAACACCCACATTAGGTCAGAAGCCAGAAGCAGATGCTGGTGTTATAGGACCAGCATGGGGATGGGAACAGGAGTCCTCCGGTCTTCCCATAATTCTCCACCGTCCTGCCAACCCACATGATCTTCCTCCCCAGTTTTTTACTGCCTTTCTTCTTTTCACTTCCTATTATTCTTCCTTCTCCTTTCTCAGAAAAAGCCCCAATTAGTTGATAATCAGTAGTCTTTATGTATTTCCTCCTTATTGAATTTTGATTAGCTTTTCTTGAGTCTTTTTATCTTTTGAATCCTCTCTTTATCCTAGACACTTTCAAGAAGATGGAGCAGGCTCGCTGCTGTCGTCACTACCTGAGCCACCCGCCCACTCAGCCTTTCCTCCCTGCCAGCCCAACGTGGGGGACATCAGTGGGCTTGCCTTTACTTTGAATGTGCCCGCTTGGGGTCAGATCATTTATCTTTCTGATTGCAATCTCAACACAGTCATTAGGCCTTGCGGAGCCTCCTGCTGAAGGCAGGTGTGGACAGCTCTGCTCTGGGAAACACCATCTACTCATATACAATAGTGTGGGTTTTCCTGGAAAGATTCCTTGTTCTGCTCTGACCCTTATGCAACATCTACGTAAGGTACAGTTTAAGTGATTAAAAAAAAACCTTAATAAATATAAAATCCAAATGACCGCAAGCCAGAGGGGCAGATTTTTACTTTAAAGTCAGGAAGCAGTTCTTTAACAAACATGAAAGTCAAGAAGTCTTATGAGACCTTGGTGGTGAAGAATGTACAGAGTAATGGAACGGTAGAAAGGTGTTCCGTAATACTTGTTTCCTTACAAATTTAGAATATTTAATTTCCCCATTTTGTGTAGGAATAATATGTTCCAGAAACCATCCGTATTGACAGCTCTTTTTCTCTGCCATCACTATTTATAAGAGTAGGCACCATCTCCTGTCGCCACAACTATCGTAGTAATGTAACAGGTCTAGGACAGGGAAGCAAATGGCATCAGCAATGTCGCCATACTGGGTCATGTACCCTTAGACCTAATTTTCAACACTTCTAACTAAACACATAAATATAGAAAGGGAAGAGAAATTAAAATGCCTGTCTCACTGCACTGAGGCATTCAAAGCTACATCTGGTTAATCTCAATACTTCCTATCCCTCCATCCCCCACTCCATTCATCCATCCATCCATCCATCCATTTATGCATCCATCTTTCCTTCTCCTCTCTCTTCTTTCTTCTCCTCTCTCCATTACCCCCACAGACACATTCTGGATGCATTCACCCACACACAATCTTTCCAGATCAAATGTTTATTCTTAACATACGTTGACCCCTTGGTTATAAACTTAGATTTCTGTTGAAACGCATCTCCAAAACAGACATGGATAAACAGAAGGGCAAGGAGCCCTTCCTTGTTCCCTGACTTGCTGAGAAAAAGTTTTAGCCCTACATACACAAGCAGCAAGCAGAGGAGAAGCAAGCACTAACCCAACAATTACTCAGACAGCGGTTTGATGGAAATAAATGCAGTGACGGTGGGTGGGTGGGGCATTAGAAAATTTCAAGCAAAGCAAAATACAGGCCAGAAAGTTGCTAAGAGGTGAACAGAAAAACTTCAGCAGATCCTAAGATAATAAATAACCTTGACCCCCAATCCTACTGTCCTCATTTGCCCCAAATTCAGAAGGTCCATGGTGGGGAGGGATTCCAAACTTACGCATCTTTTGGCCCTTCCTGAGAAAGATCGAAGACTTGCCGTGGATTCAGGTACCACATGAACATCTGTAGGACTTTGGTTCCCTATAAAGGAATGAACAAATAAGTAAATACATACATACACATATGCATACACACATACATACAAACATAACATAACATACATAAGAAACAAAGCTTCCCAAACTAGAAAATTAAACCCAATCATTCTCTCTTAAGGGCTCTGGAGATACAGCACAGGGCTTATTATACATACCGTTCCTGCAGAGGTCCTCCATTCCATTCCTAGAACTCACTAGGCAGCTCACAATCACACATAACTCACTCAAGCCCCTCAAAGAGGATCTGGTGCCTGTGGCCTTGGCATGCGCGAGCATGTGTGTGCATGCGCACACACACACACACACACACGAAAGCTAAGCAAATCCTTGAAATAACAGAACAGTAGTTAAAGTCATGGGCTTTGACAGTAGATACACACAGGGCGTAGGTCCAGGTGAGATGCTTGTTCCATGTGGATAATTTCACTTCATCATATGCTCTCTTTAACATGGAGTGGAGAGTGCCCACTTCTACAAGGTTTGATTGCAGTAACATGTGATATGGGCTTAATGATCAGTATTAAGAGTTTGGTGTCACAATGTAATGGCAAAAGCCCATACGGGAAAGCAGCTAGCCTGTGTCATTTAACAGAAGAAATGAAAGTGTAATATTTCACAAAAACATTTTATGTTATGACCCAGGCCCATAATTTTAGTATTTAAGATATCATTTAATGAAGACAAGGATTATGAATTCAAATCCAGTTTGGATTACACAGTAACAGCCTGTATCAAAAAATAAAAAATATATGTATAATATATATTACTAACTTATATATATATATATATGCTTTCATTTATTCTTTATCTTCACAGAGAAAAATTATTTTAATAAATTCATAACTAGTCAATATTACCCTTAATTCATATTATATGTGGACAACAGTAATCTGAACATTAAAGTTTAATGTTAAATGATGTGGGCTGTCATTATTAATCAACTAATACTGTCATAACCTATTTTGACTCTTTCTGAGCTACATGTGTCTGTCAGCTCCTCCTAACTCTTCTCAGTCCTCTGGGTTTAAGAAACCATGATATTCACAGAGGCGACCACTGGGGACAGACCAAAGGTAGCGTGGATGTGCACCGAAGGAAAGAAAGAAACAAATGATCTCTTTTGAATTAACCGGTATCAACAGAGCTTTAAAACTGAGCAGAATAGCTCACTCTTACCAATCACAGCAATAGTATTTGCTTGAGCCGGTGGGACGAGAGCTAAGGATCTGCTCTGTGTGCCCGGAGCGCCCAGAATCCGGCACAGGTGCACAGGTGCAGTATGCAGATGAGAAGGGAGGCTTCCCATCCCGGGTGATTAGGGAGTCGCCGACTCACTGACGGCTCTGCATCTAGCACAGCGGGTGGCACAAGAGAGACCTGGGCACAGCTGCTCCCTTTCTTCTCTGCCCTTTGTTAATCTATTTGTTCGATTACACTAGCTGGCAAGGGGTCACCCTGTGGTTCCCAATTATCTCACGAAGGTGTCAGTCTGCACGGGAGTCAATGCAGCCCCTTTGTTCCTGTTATCTTAAAGTCCCGCGCTCTTACAGGCTTACTGTAGTTTTGGGAATAACATTCCACTCTTAACTATCAGAACACCTCCTTCAGCCTCACCAAATGATATAGATTTTGTTCCCTATCAAACACAAACATGGATTTGGGGACATCACACCAGCAACATGGACCCCAATTTCTTTCTTTCCATGCGAGACCTGCTACCAAGTACACTCAAGGTTATTTCGATCACATTGTATGTTAAGTAGGTAACATAAGCATCTCTTTAATGACCAACTAATTTTCAGAACACATCCCACTAACTGGATAGGGAGTCAATTTTTCTGGTTTTGATTCCTAAGGCGGCATGAGTGGCTGATGTTAATAATGCCTTCGCACCTCTGCTACGGTGGAGTGCATGTCTCAATTTCAGCTGCTTCCGTTATGCACACAATGTGAGATAATTAACGGCTTTCAAGAAAGGAAAATACAAAGCACAGGGAAGTTATTTTGCTTAACCTAAAATTTCTATAAAAGAACTGATTGGCTGCACGGTTTCACTTTTGCTCATTTTAAATCTATGTTCACTGGAACACCTAATTATCTCAATGTATCTATCCTTCAAGAGAGGAAAGCCTACAAAGCCTGGCAAGTTGTTCCTCCTATGCCCCAGAGAGTCTATTCTCAGATCCGTCTACTGGACCAGCATCCCTGGACTTGGCAGGAGTAACCCACGCAACAGTGTTTGGCTACCTCCAGGCATGAATAGACTTGGCTTCTGTTAAAGAATCATTTTGGGTAGGACAATAGACAAAGTACTTTCTATGAAAGGGTGAAGAAGTCACATTAAAAAGCCAGGCACACACTTAGATCACAACACCAGAGAGGTGGACAGGCATAGTCCAGGAGCTTGTTGGTCAACCAGCCCAGCCAAATCAGGGAGCTCCAAGTTCAGTGAGAGGCCCGGCCACCAAAGAGAGACAAAGAAAAGTGACTGAGAACCACACCAGGCTTGGACTCTCTCTCTCTCTCTCTCTCTCTCTCTCTCTCTCTCTCTCTCTCTCTCTCACACACACACACACACACACACACACACACTTATTTCCAAAATATGGCATAAAGAGAAATGACAAGAATTTAAATGAAATCACTTCTTTAAAGCAATCCTAGTGAGTGGGGCACAAAAGCTGGATGCTCATAAAAGTTAGACACACCCACATTTAAATGAGAACCACTGGCTGCCTCTAGCACTAGGGTAAGCTGTTTTCACAGAGGCAGTTTATTAAATGGAACCGAATGGTCACACAAAAGGGATTCGCTGAAAAGGGTAATGTGCGTCTTTCTCGGTGTTGAGATGGCATCTACTCAGTCATTTACACAACTGTCACTAGCAAGTCCAGAAGTCCAGGCACATGACAGCCCTTACATGCCTCGTGACAAATGCCAAGGCCTGCAACTTGTATGCAGGAGTGTGGGTTTTTTCAGTGGAAGAGGAGCAGTGCTCGTGAATTCCAGGTATAACAACTTGCTGAGCGCTGAACTCTGCAGCTATCATGTGACTAGGGTACTTCTAGGAGGGGGCTGAAGAAAGTTACCCTTCCCCTTTCAGCTGGAGGGAAATGCAGCTTCTTGGAAAGCAGGTGGGTTACTACAGATCTCAATAAGATCCATCCACAGTCCCACCACCCACTCTTGGGTGTGTGGTAGCTTTAGGTGGGAGAAGGGAGAGATGGATCAGACAGGAATCCCCTGGCTGCACAAGGAAGTTCTATGCGATATTCATCAGGCAAAATCTGATCATGATGGAGAAGCCATTCAGAACAACCCGGTCCGCAGCACACAGCTCTGCATCACAGTGCTGCAGCAGCATCCTATGACGTCACTAAGTCCCGGTTCACATCATGCAGGCATGATGAAGATAATCAAGAGAGAGACACCCGACCGGACAATAGTCAAGCTGGAGGAAAAGGAACAGTGGGAAGAAGAACTTAAGAATAACGATTTCCGGGGCTGGAGAGATGGCTCAGTGGTTAAGAGCACTGCCTGCTCATCTAAAGGTCCTGAGTTCAATTCCCAGCAACCACATGGTGGCTCACAATCATCTGTAATGGGATCTGGTGCCCTCTTCTGGCCTGCAGACCTGTATATAGGCAGAATATGTTATACACAATAAATAAAATAAACCTTAAAAAAAACAGAATTTTATTTAAAAAAAAAAAAAAAAGAAGAACAATTTCCAGTACACACAATCCCAAGGAAGTCGCCACTCAATCAGCAACTGTGGATTTAGCCTCTGTTCTGTGTTTGGGTTTATGCTCAAGAGCACAGAGTCTACTGGAAGGAAATCAACACTAAACATATGAATTCACTGAAGTCGTTAAATGCTGTGACAGAGATGTCCAGTGAGAAGCACAGCCACCCAGGGGAGACAATGTCTAAATGTGAGTTTAGATCAGATGAAAGTATCCTAAGTGTGCCACGTGAGTGTGATCGTGAAAGACAAGTAGAGTGTCTCCATAGGAGCAGAGGAAGGGTGACAGTCCCAAAGGAAGTCATCAGAGGTGTAAACAAGCAAGATGTGCCACGGAAAACTACATCTGGTGGTCTTAGGAGGCAAGAGGCAGGAAGCGGTGCAAGATGAAACAGCTGGAGGAAGCTGTAGACTAAGCCCTGTGTGTTGAAATGTCTGGACTTCTCTTTGTAGGAAACGGTTCCTGAGATGCTTTACCAAGGAAAGTCGGGCTGGCATCCTGATACATCACCACTGCAGCTACCGACAGGTAAGCTGTAGGCCATCAAAGGAACCAGATGGCTTGGTTTGTGTCTTGGTTTCCCACTGCTCACGCTCCCAACAATTGTGCAACATAGAAAAGGGGACATTAAACAGATTCGCAATTCCGTTATTTTAATCTCATCTGTTGAGATTGCTCTGGTGGTCTTGAGACTGGATTTTGACATGTCCCCTCATCTACTTACTGTCTCTCGGCCCTCTCTCCAAACCCATCTGTCCCATAGAAGCCTGAATTTGTAGAAAGCAATAAAGTTTTATTTAGCTCCAGATCGCAATTTTTCCAGCACTTCAAAAATCTAACTACTTCACTGAGACCATGCATCCAAGTATCTTGGAGACAGTTAATAGAGTCCGATTTCTCATTTGAAGCCAGTTTCTTTACCTGTCCCCTCATGTCCATATTGGTATGAATGACTCCTGACTTAGGAGAGGGTAGCTTTGCTGGGGGAACACTGGTTCAGAGCGAGTGGTACGAATTTAGCCAGCATGAATCTGTCCATCAGCAGCTACTCCCCCACCCCCCCCCACAGCCTCCTGTTTCATCAGAGGCCGAGAGCTCTGGTCCAGGAATCAGGTTTCCACCACACATTTGACCTGGAACTCCACACTGGCCAGTGTGAGCAGAGTCTCAGTACCTCCACTCTCAGTACTACGGAGATCTGTTCCAGTGGTTAACATCTGTGCCCCTGTGCACGCATATGAAATAACAGGAAAAGAGACACCGAGCTCCCCACACAGAGGAGGGGACTGTGTTGGAGTAAATACGTCTCCTGCCCCCAGTCTCCCTCCCACAGGGAGAGTAAATCAAAGCTGATGTTTTAGTCCTTGAACCCAGTTTCTGACCCCTCAAATATTTTTGGTACCAACAGTACAACCAGTGTCCAAACCTTTACAAAACACCGGTGTCGTGTGTACCCTGAGGGTGCTGGAAAACTAGGGCTAAGTATTGTGATGCTGAAAAGGAAGGGTGAGAAACGATGTGTAGTTTAACAGAAACAGTCCTGGTGCGTGCTTATCATAATATAATCCTTCAAATGTAAGTCCTAATACTATGCTTCAAAACATTGCGTTACTTTTTTTTTTCTTTCATGCCTAAGGACGTATGGGGAGGAACAGTTCTTTTGTCAAGCCACTAGATGGCGATATCATCCAGTTGTTTACTTAAGGCTAATGCAAGCTAAAAAAGTTTGGGAGCCAACACTTCAGAGAGGAAATGAGTCAAAAATGCTCTTTACCTAAAATCAGATGAATAAAATAGGGAATTATTAATTGGTAAACTGAAAAAAATCCAGAATATTCCTACCCCCCACCCCACTTATTGCAACAGGAAGCCCTGGCCGGACCATGAGCTCTGTCCCCAAAGGCAGAGGCAGAGGCAGCATCTGGAACATGTGGAAAGTGAGGAAAGTCAGGGCCACCCTGATGTACTGAGATGGCATCTGAACCTTAGCAGGCTCCCAAGCCAGTTTCTACACACCAAATTTCACCACGTCACCTTTCTGCTCATAAACCAAAAGATTTTAAGCCCAGCTTCCATGGCACAAAGCCACGTTTTAAAGCATTTTCCACGGGCTGGTTCTCGTCTCTCCGGCACCACAGTTCCTGGAGCCTTTTCTGCAAGCCCCGCCCACCACAGTGTCACGGCAGCACAGGATTCCCACTGGGCATCGGCTGCGTTATTTGTATTTCTCACTATACAATCATTTGCTTGCTACACACCGTGCCCTAGAAACCCAGGATTCAAAGATGTGGCCCCTTAGCATGCTGGCGCCTACGCTCCCAGAGGACACACCCCAGGAGAACACTACTGATGGTCCTTGATGGACAGGTGCATCCCAGGGTCTTAGAACACCGCCAAGCAGGTGCCTGATTTTGACAACTGGTTTAGCCAGGCACTGGTGAGCCTTGAAGGATGAACAAAAATTTTTCCGTGGTGGAAAAGGGGGTTCTCCTCCCGTATTGCCTCCTCTGTGTAACTTCATAGCACCCCTCTTCCAGTTCAGCCCCTTCCAAGACAGTATTTCTTTCTCATGCCAAAGTCACTGTTTCCCTCTGGAAATCCTCTGGCAATCTGGTGCTCTCAGTTTGGAACACACAACAAAGGTCACCTGACTTATTTCCCCCCAATAGCCTCTTCTGTGTCCTTAACATAAAAGATGTCCTCCAAAATCAGTTAAGCCTCTTTAGTGTGTTAGTCCTTAATGAACTGGGAGCATCGATGGATAATATACAAAGTCTCCATCATTATTAATTTGCAGACTGGAACCGGAAAAGGGTTAGATCTTAACTAGTCTGTCAGTCTCACAAAGGCAGGCAAAAGCAAAAACATCTGAGTGTCCAATGCGGGGCGTCTCTTAGCATGATTCATGAATTCACTTCAGGGCTGGGAATACAGCTCAGTCGGCAGAGTTCTTGCCTAGTATACATGCATTCTTGGGTTCTATCCCCAGCAGCATTGCAGGAACCAGGCATGGTGGCATATGCTGTAATGTCAGGACTCAGGAGGTGGAGGGAGAGATCAGGAAGTTCAAGGTCATTCTGGACCCCACAGAGCGCCCAAAGCCAGCTTGGGTTACTTGAGATCCTATCTCAAAAGAATATGCTTTCTGTGGGAAGTCCCTTGACAAAATAGAGCTGATGCTAACTAGCCTGTAGGTCTCAGGACACCCAAACTAGGAAACTAATTGCATCTACTTTGCTCCACTTCTTGATTCTCAACTGCATCATTCATCCTTGTTAGGGTAAAGGATGTCAGCCCCTAAGTGGGCGTGTTTCAGGGCAAACTGAACAACAGACCTAAGGAACCCAGCACCTGGTCCTTTTCTACTGATCTCTGTAGTGCCATATCATTGGAATGGGAAGGACATCATCACTAACAGACACGAAACGGCTACAGAGAATAAGTTGTTTCTTTTGATACATCTGTTCTCCATAGGACTGTGATAGATTGTTAATATTGCTGGTGACTGGGAATCTTGAAGAAGGAAGAGATGGGAGTTACTTTTAAATCATAGGCTCTCAAGTCTCGCTGCAGTCTTATCATCCATGATCTTAGCAATGATGACATCATTTGGAGGAGTCAATCAAAACTCTGATGACATCTTTCCTTATTTGGGCAACTAAAGAGTCTCAAATCTCTGTTTGTTGATGGTGAACCTTCAGAAAGTCTTGTCTTAAAGTATAAAGTGTACACTTACTGGTCAGAAAAAAAAATGTATTTTCACATCCAGATTCCCAGGAAAATAACAGAAACTCAAAGCCCACAGAAGAGTCTTAAGAAGAAGTCCCAGGGAGCAGGAAGAAAAATGAATGAAAAAAAAAGATAAAGGACTGCATTACAGAGAAAACCTTGTTTTTACAGAGCAAGGTTGCCGTAGGAATGCCATTACCTTCTGTAAGGATGTCTTTGTATTCTTAAATGGGGTCAATCTTAAGCTAGTCCAAAAGGAGTGGGCAGAGAGCAGAAGGAATAATGAAGTCTTTAGAAACTGATTATTTCTCTGGCCTTTAGGTATTTGTTTACAATGGTTGTGACCAATGACCTCTGGTTATTCCTTCCACTGAGGACAGGGACACGGGAGTCCTATTAAATTATAATAGGAAGAAATAAAGACAAGTTGGCAAATGTATTGCTAATCATGAAACCTTAAGAAATACACACATAAGGAACACTCAGTCCTTCCACTTGCTCTTCTCTTCCCCAGGGTGGCCACACTGAACATGAATAAACCCTTGTTTGCTTTACCCTGAAACCTATTAACTAGAAGAAACTCTGAAAGGATTCTTCTGGAATATCTGTAAGGGAAACGTCAGTCTGGTCTGGCCGTAGATGGAAGGATGGCAGGCTTCTCAGGGTTTTGAACCCGGCCCTGGCACACGCCAGCTGCTGTGCTATTCTACTTCATCCTGGAGACTGTGTCTTTGACGTGTCAATCATTCAAAGCTAAGCTCCCGAGAAATGACTTACCTGGTTGCCCCCACTCTTTGGGTTCACAAACACAAGCAAAGGCTTCATGAGAGGAGAGGAGATAGGCTTGATCACAAAAGGGCGACCTTTGTTTTCCTGCTGGAAGAGGCAGACAGCACTGTGAGGATAAAGGCCCAAGGCTTGGAAGCAATCAAGGGAAGAGAGAACGCCATGCAACCCTAGGATCCCGAGTCTTATCCCATAAAGCCGAACCTTCACAGCAGTGTGTGCATGTCACCCGGAAGAAAGCACCTCCCGCCATTATTTATTCCAGGAGACTGAGCTAGGCTTTGAATTTTACTCTGCATCCTCTAAGAGCTCTGGAAGTGCCAGGGTCTCATCATCATCTTCACCATCACCGTTGTTTGGGGGAAGACATTCCAAGCAGGGGCAGACGCTCTGACTCTGATATGGCAGGTCAGATTTGCCTAACTGATGGATAGGTTGGCGGATTTCGAGCAGGAGGGATTCCAATGTACGTAGACGGGACTAAAGGGCAAAAGGCGTGTAGAAGGCAACAACCTCAAGAACACGTGTGGGCCAGCTCCTCAGGGCTAAGCAGCCTCTGCAGACTTACATCTCTCTGAAAGACTTACTGTTATTCCTTTTGATCTCTGGTCCCTTTAAGGGGCAAGCCACTCCCACTCCTAGCCACTTCTGACCTCCTGACGCCATTTTTTTTTTCCTTTTCTGTTCCCTCTCTTGGCCTGTGCACACGTGTTTTTGTCTTTCTCTCCCTTTTTCCTATTCTGTCTTTCTTTCTCTTTTTAAATAATAAATGTTCAGCTTTATGTTCAGCCTTATATCTATTTACTATGTCCTGTAAGCCTTTTATCCACCGACTCCACCCGCCCGTTTGGGTGACTCTCCCTGCCGCATGGCAGCACCAGCCTGTCCGTGATGAGCCACCGCTCTGCCGCTCGCCGAGGGGACTCTGCACCGCTCTAGCCGTCTCTGCCTGGACTAGCGACTACGGTCACGTTAGCACATTATATTTTTAAGGAATAAAACTTACCTCAGTTCCTCTTTTACTGGCTTTCCTTTTAAAGCTCGTTCTTTTCTTCTTCCGACTGGAAGCCTTCAGGGAGTTCTGCGGGAGAGAAGGCGGCAGGCTAAACTCGGAGGCAGGCGGCCCCCGCATCTCCATGCAGAACCATGTAGGAGAGGACAGCAGCGCATGCTGTTGACGGCATGCTTCTCATGCTTTCACACTTCCAAGCCACTGCTCATGGGTAAGCCACAGACAGAAACCAGTGCTCCGGGGTGAGCAACCGACTCCCCGCCGCAGGGGGCAGGGAGCTGGAGCCGCGGGGGGCTCGTATGGACTCACATAACAACACATGGTATACCTGCCAACCCTCCCAGTACAAATGGAAGAATCCCAAATTCTCTGAGGGGCTCCAGTCTCCCGCCCAACCAGGTCCGTCTCCCGCCCAACCAAGTTCAAGTTCATCTCCTGGTATGGAGATCACCTATGTGGAAATGTAAAAAAGGAGGCCATTTTTTATGCTTTTTCTTTTTCTTTTTGCCTTTTTTTTTCATTTTCCTTCTTTGTTTTCTTTTTATGATCTGCTTTAGCAATAGTTGTAAAATAATTAAAATAAGACTTGATCCCAGTAGAACTTCACAATCCAACTGTCTTATCAATTCTGATACATAATATTTTAAATGCTGGGAAGAAACCTTATCATGATATAATAGTGGAATAGTGAGCATTACTCGTTCTCTCTCTGTCTCAACATCCATTAATGTAAATTTCTTCTCTCCACTAAGTAGCTTTGAATATTTCAATGGAAGCAAATCAAAGCTGCTGACATACAGTGACCCTTAATTTTACTTTCTCTTTCTAGAGATTTTATGAGCCACAATCCATGATTACTTTAGCTAACCATTTTCTGTAAATACTTGGAGGAGGAACTCTTACAGGACAATCACACTTACTGGTTGAAGACCAAACATAAATCAGATTTAACTAGTGGACTCAATATCAATTAGACTGCATCTTCACAAAGGTAAGAGAGTACTGACCATATAATAGATGTTTGATCAAGTGTTGAGAGCCTGAAATGCAGAATTCTTAACTTAGAAGTTGACATTAGAATACACACTTACATTATTTGAGCAGTTAATAGTTTTCAAACTAGCTTGGAGAAATTTAAATAGCTAATCTGCAAGTATTTTCTTCTTAGAGCATTCAAAACTAAACATTAGTCTACAACACACACATTAATGCATCACATTCAACAGGAGTCAAATGAGCTAGTGTTTAGTTCACATTTGTTTAGATAAAGAAGAAAGAAAAAAAGTAGGAAAGGAAGGAAAGTAGAAAGGAAGGAAGGTAGAAAGGAAGGAAGGAGAAGAAAGAAGAAGAAAGAAAGAAAGGAAAGGAAGGAAGGAAGGAAGGAAGGAAGGAAGGAAGGAAGGAAGGAAGGAAGGAAGGAAGGAAAGAAAAAGAAAGCCCATGATCACCAAGGCTGAGGAAATTTTTGAAGAACCACTATGTAACTCCAGGTATTCTTCTTCCACCAAAGGAAAATGCCTTCAGAACCTCAGAGACTCTCCAGAAAAGAGATTCAAGAAACTAGATGTTCCCAATTCTGGAGCTTCCTCACTATTCATTGTTGACTAGACTCCCCCTGCAAACAGATCTGGCTCTAAATTCCTCAGCTAGAGGCACCTTTTATCACATTCTTGTCTCCTTTTCCTTTTAAAGGCTGATGCCATATTTCGATGAATTTCGGTTTATGTAGAAGGAATAAACTGGAGCCTGGAAAAGTGGAGGCTGCGGAAGAAGCTTCTACTGGGTGTCATCAAATGATGCTCCAAGCCCTCCTCAACCAGCATCACTTGCTAGCCCTGCTCGGACAGTTTGTAAAGGATGTCCGGCCCCAGATCCTGTGCAACCCTACTAATCTCCTTGAAGTGAAGCTGAAGCAAAGACGAAAAGCATCCCAAGTGATACTATCATGTACGATGCTGAAAATGTGGCTTTGAAGCTGAAGCGTGTCATTAAAGAGACCCCAGCAAAGTAGATTTCCAGGAGGACCATGTGCCTGATGGATTGGCTATGAATTTAGTGGCGGCTCCCTGTGATGAGATGCATGCACTTTACCGAGTCAGGCAAAGATTTGAAACAACAGACTCTTAGTTTCAGCATGAAAGGACAACACCTACCTCCTAGGACAGTTGGAAAGTTTAAACAAGAAATGGTATGTGTGAAGCCGTTAGTTTGGAATCCATTCCATGATATGCATCTCCTCACATCTGTTAGCCTCACTACCCGGAACCAATTCTTAGTGCACAACCACACCCCATTCATAGCCATATGACCAATATTATTCACTAAGCCTCTTCTGGTTTGCACAATCGTGCCTAGGTTATGATGGCTTGTCTCCCCCAACTGCTTTGGTGTGTTAACTCACTTCCTGCCTAGACCAAACAAAATGCAAATACCAGTCACTTGCAGGAACACACTAAGGGCCTCAACAATTAAATTCCAAGATGCAGTTCTACTGCAGCAGGCAAAGATCTCACACAACTTTCTTAAGCTTTTCATAAAGTTTATAGCACTTGGGGTGATTCTGATGGTCAAGCACATCTAGAAAACACGGAACTAGAAATGAGGGGAAAAAATCTGAAAACGGAGCAAGCAAACAACTCAAGTCTAGTAAGAAGTAGACAGACAAAATGTCTTTCAACATAGATGTAGCAAGTGCCTCCGAGACCAATGCATCTGAGGCTTTCTTTAGAAAACAAGTGTAGTGATTGACTTACAGCACCCGCAAGTGTCTGTGTGAGATCTGAGGGTGCTTATAGCATCAAGAATGGTCAAACAGCAATAGCAAGAACTCTGGAATTTCCCAGCACACCTCACTCTTCCCGGGGCTCCCTTCTGCTTGAGTACAAATGTCCAACATCTCTTCACTTACAAGGTAGAAACATCTTGGAAGAAACGGGAAGAAACTAGGAAGGCAGATTTGGAATGTACCACCGCCATGACAAGCTAAAATACCTATTCGTGCTAATCTATAGCAAAGCTTTCCCTGTCTGGGTTAGTACTGGGGAATTCAACAAAGTAGCCTGCTTTGCGAGAATACAGAGGCAATGTCCGAAACTTATTGTACGACGAAAGAGTCAAACATTTCACACTTCTCTGACATTTTAAAACAAAGCCTGCCTGTTCTAGCCAGGGCAACTAACTCAGTGGTCTAAGTGATTCCCTTACAAGATCAACACACCTCAAACTGGTTTTTGTGGCCTTTTAATCTCAACAGTAGTTGCCTTCTAGGCATTTTATACCTATCCTCCGGTGAAAGGCATCAGAGAAGATAAAGGCCCTTTGTCTTCTCGAACCCTGTGTCAGAATGCTCTCACCTTGCCACGGAAGTGAGCCTATCAACTAGACTGTTATCAGAGTTACGACTCCTTCCTGAGCAGTTAAGACCTCCTTATGGAGGAATCATTTAGCTGTAAATGAAACTTTAGCTTTTAATGCCCTTGAGGGATTTTTTCCAGGTTATGGGGTCATAAATAATTGCTTATATTAAAAGACCTATAAGGGATATAGCACTTCATTATACAAAGGGCGTGTCTCCCACAAACACCAGACGACATTCTGACAGGTCACAGAAGGAAAACAAAAGTCAGAGCTTTGGTTATTTAACAGATGCTCACCTTCTGCTCCGGGTGCCCCACTGGGATAAAGGTGGCTCTAACAACAGCAAATAACAAAGAAAACTCGTCCCCAAAGTTGAGGAGCAGGTCTCAAGAGCTCCAAGTAACTTCAAATCATGTGTGCTGGTTGCTCTTCACAGTCCACCCAAGGAAATAGTTTAAGCAATTCTGAGGGATTGCGTTAGTCACTAAAGAAAGCCTGTTATTCCATTTCATGGTACTCCAGCAATGAAAGCTCATCCCATCATAAGAAGACAGTAAGGAAGGAAAACTAGCAAGAAAGAGAAAACCTCATCGGGAATAGAGAGGTTGACACAGCACGGTCTGCAAACAGGACATTAGAAACGATGTAGCAGCTATCAGTAAGGGTATGAACCAACTGGGAAATGTTTGCTGAGTGGGAACAGTTTAAAATGACTTAGGACTATGTGCACGACTAGAGACATCTACCCAAGAGCCATTTTTTTTTTAACTAAGCAAGTTCTAAAGAATTCTTTATAGCATGGCATCACTCAATAACAACCCCCAGCCTTGGGCACAGTTCTCTATCTATCCTAATGGTGCATTTCGACACATGTAAACCAGGAGAGAAATTATGTCTTTGTGATGGAAAAGCTAGGAGAGATATCTACAATTTTGTATGTTAGTAAAAGGAGCCATTTTTTTTATTTGCAGCTTCTTTTGTAGAGGAATAATATGTGTATATTACTCATTATGCACTAAAAATTAAACTACAAGACTAAGTACAATCCTCCCTTCAAAGACTACAGTGTCCCAACTCAATCCTATAAGCTTATGCTCCCTAGGAGAGATAGAAATGTATCTCAAATGTAATTTGTAGGTTCTGGGAGAGGAAGGCCAGCTTGCAGAAAGAGCTGGATGTTGCTCAGGTCTGATAGTGGACAGATTCTTGATACATGTAGACTTTATTAGAAGCAGTGGGCTTCCTTACAGAGAAGAAGTGATAGGGCAAGAATGGTGTTTTAGAAGGGGGACCCAGCCAAAGTATGTAGGAAAACAACCAGTAAAGAAAACCCTGCCAAGTAGGATAGTGTTGTTAGCACGGTTCCATTACTATAGTCAGAAGTAACTGCAGGATCACGGCTATAAAATCAGGGGTTAACAGTCGAGCTTGAGTTCGTGATCAGATTATGACTGACAGATCCGAAAAGTGCAGAGTGCAGCTCATTAGAGGCGAGTTGCTACCAGCATGAAGACAAAAAGATGTCGGGAAATCCCTGAGAGACACTGAGAAGGAGCTTGGAGAAGGAAGGGGGGATACAGCTGAGCAGGGTGACTGTCCAACGATGGGAAGCTCTACCGTCTGTCTCTCCATCATCTATCTGTCCGTCCACTTTATCTCTCTCTACGTGTGTGTAGTCACACATCTGTAGTCACATTCTAATGCTCTTCTCTCATATTCTTTAAACTATAAAAGGTAAAGAAGATAGTCCCAATAAAGGAAGCATTTAATCAGCCATGTTCTAGGATGCCATAATATTCAGTACAATGTCTAAAGATGAATACGATGAGATCTAGCTCCCCAAAGATTATATTTCCTAGCGAAACACAAACATAGCTAAAACATTACTGTGGACTCTGGAATGGGATTCAGCCGTATAATCATCCTTAACCAAGAGTAGCCTGCTATTCTAGACGCCTCCTCCTACATGTCTCAGCAGACCTAGTATGATCCAACTCGGCTCACAGGCCCAGGAATATAATTTTGTACACAGGGTGCTATTGTCTTGCCTGCCACTTGCTTTCCAGTCTACCGCTCTAAATCCCACCCACCTTTTAAACAGGAGGATAATCCCTACAAGGATAATCCCTCCATCCCCAGGAAAGTCCCCCAGATGAATAAGAAGAGATTGACTTAAACAGGAAAGCCACTAAGAGCACAGGATGTGATTAGGCAATTTGATAGCAGATTCAATTCGCCTTAAGAAACCACAGTGGCTCTCTAAGCAGGCCTTGTGTGTAATGGAGGTCATGACTCACAGTCTGCCCTTTAGACTGGCAGAAATCTTAACCAAACTATGACGCCTGCCAACCTTGCTCTCTGTGGACTCCTCTCACACTTGGAGAGAAAGATAGCGTGTAAGAACCCACTATCCCCTCACTGGGACTCACTGGAACTTAGGAGACCTGCCTGCACAGAGCGTCTTTACACATGGATGAGGAGGACACACCCTTAGTCTGAAACCGGCTCTTCGTGAGGATGGGAATCTGGTTCCACGAGAGAGCCCAATGAGGTCAAGGGATGGACCAGTGAGATAAGCTTAGTAGCTAAGCACCAGACCACAGGGATGAATCAGTGGAGGTTATAGGAGTCCGAAGACTATGGAGGGAGAAAAGCAAATGACAGCGGTTAATTTTTCTCTGCTCTAGGCCAGCAGCACCAGGATCCTGCAGTTACCTGAGGTTTCTTCACCTTAATGATCCAGGTGGGAGGGACAATAACAGCAGCATGGGCCCCCAGGGAGCAGGGTTCCTCAATGTGATGCAGCATGAAGCAGGTCACCTTATTGTGAAACTGAAGAGAAAAACAGGCTAATGAGCAATTCTGAGTAGGAGGTAATTCACAGCAGGAAGGGACGGATACACACACGCGCGCGCACACACACACACACAAGCACACATTAAGGAACACATGCACCTCATCAGCATCCAACCATCTAACCATAAGCTTGGAGACCAGAGCAATTCACTTCAGCATAGACGTAACAGTTGTAGACGAGAACCTAGCAGGATGGAGCCTGCTAAGGCGTTCTAACAGTTAAATGGACTATTTGTATAAAGATGCGGAGCCTGGGAGGGCTCTGCTCACCTTAATTACACACAACCGTTTCTATTATATAATATGGAGGAGAAAATGAAGACAATTGGGAAGACAATGGCCACCTCCTGACTGTTTCTACAATAATTGTAGATCCTTCCAAGTAATCTTTCAAGCCTAGGGAGCCAGGAAGGAAGGAAGTGGTCTCTTCTAGGAAGCTATTAACCTCAGTGGTAACAAAACACAAAGAGATTACTTTTGGGTTTATCTAGAGCCCTTAAAGAGACAGTGTCCCTATTACACTCGGCAAGCCTGAGGATCTTGTTTGCTACAGGAAGGAAGGAAACATGAACTAGTAACAGTAACACACAACACCCCAGTGGGAGGGGCTTAACTCACGACTCGGTTGTGAGCCTGGCACTGCCACCTCAATCTAACCACATTTCCAATCACTCTCTGATTATGAGAGGCCATGTGTGGGGATATTTCATTTCTAATGAACATCAAAATCAGCTTAGGCAATAATTAAAGGACTTAGGTTCTAATCACAGTGATTTTTTTTAATTTAAATTAGTTTGATTTCGAATTATACTTATTGTAATCAACACACAATTTACATTTCAACTGAACTGGAGCTATGTAAGAGTGAAAGAAGGGCTGGAGAGATGGCTCAGAGGTTAAGAGCACTGGCTGTTCTTCCAGAGGTCCTGGGTTCAATTCCCAGCGACCACATGGTGGCTCACAATCAAATATTGTGAGATCTGGGCCTTCTTCTGGCCTGCAGGCATACATGCAGACAGAACACTGTATACATAATAAGTAAAAGAAAGCCCTGATAATAACAGTGTCAGGAGAACAGACATCAATTAGGACCGTCTGAGGGAAACTGGCAAACACAGCTACCCTGATTTTATTCCACACGATCACAAAGACTCTGTTTTGACTTCTGCATATTGTCAAGATTTCCTGTGGCCCAGCAGTTAATTAACATCAATCATGGATAAAATACTGATTAAATAATTAATAACTTCCCATGCCACCCATCATTCGGGATCCACAAACAAGCTAAACCAGAGAAATGCCACACCAGAAAAATATCATTTGAACCTTTCAAAATTGATTGTTTTTGTTTTTTTTTTTTTTTTTTAGCCATTCAGATTAAACCTCAACGCATGCCCATTGTCTAAGCAACTCTTTCAACTTAAGCTTGAGTATCCAAATTGGATACTAAGAGGTGCACTCAGGATTGTATAGCCTTTAAATGCTGGAGCCAAGACATGGACACAGGAAGCCCAGCTCCCTCTCCCAAGGTTGTCCTCTTTCATCACAGAGGATCAATTATTTGTTTAGTTATCTGACATCAAATTTCCTGAAAGGAATTACTTGAACGATTAAAATACATCAATGTTGTAATCTCTGTGAATATATTCTGCATAGAAGACTTTGTAAACCATATTTCCACGCTTTCTGGGATATTAAAAATGTGGGAAATTGGCCAAACTTCTGCTGCAACGGTTAACTGAAAAGCAAGTCTCTATAGTGAATTGGTTAGATGACAGATTAATGAGGGGAATACGGGTGCTCACTGTAAAGTCGAATTAAGGCTTCAAACAAATAGACCCCGAACAAGACATCCCATCTGGGGTCAAGGAACAGCAGTCTATCAGAGCAGACTTGCCTTGATGCTATCCCATCAGCAGGCTCTTTTCCGGTCAGGAAAGCCAACAGCATGGGAAGCATTAGGGACTGGCTGACACCTTAATCCCAGAGGGAGATCCTGCCCTTAGGATTGTAGAGTTTCACTATTAAGTAGGATAGCCTGGTACCTGTGAGCATGTCTTTAAACAGAAGCACAAAGGTTACATGTGTGACAAGTGGTATGACATGGAAATGCCAAGGAAACAAAACATGGGATGATGGTGGCACAGCAAACACCGAACCTTCCAGAACAGTGGGTCCCTACCTAATCACCGGAGGCTCTTGACAAATGAAGGCCTTAGGGAAATTATGTTAGTGAGACTGTTAGGTTGAATCTTATAGACTTGCTATAGCGCAAAGAGTTTAACCCACAAAAATATCAACTGCAATCATTTCAAACTGCATCTGTCCCAGCCCCTTTGCTAGTTTTAAATCTGTTGTATGTAGAACTGTGAACCTTGAATCTAACACAACACAGACCTTCTTTTCAGGTTTCCTTTGCGATAAATGGGTGATATATTTTTCTCTACGCACTCACTCGAAAAAGTAGATAGAAAGCTGATATGCCCGTGCATATCATATGATCCAAGCATTCAGGTGGCTGAGGCAGAAGGGTCACAAACACAAGGGATAGCATATTCTATGTAGCAAGACTATCTTGAAAGATGGAGAGTAGACAGGCTGAAAGGCTGGGGGAGGTGGTTAACTAACTCTTTCTGAAAAGGCGTGGGTGTGTGGGAAACACTCAACTCACCACTGAGGTACGAAGAGAGCTACAGATAACTCATAAACAATTGGGTATGGCTATGCTGCAATTAGCCATTATATAAAAACAGGGGGCAGTCATATTTGGCCCTGGATGCCATAGTTTGCCAACTGGGTTAGAGTGAAGCAAAAGGCATCCACAGAGGTAAGCCAATGAGCAGGTGCTGCATCTGTTTCGCACAGTGGGGCCAAGTGCTTTTAAGAGCTGATGAGAACGAGATGGGCGACAAAAGAGGAAGAAACGGGGAAATGCTGTGGGCTCTTAATGAAGGTCCACGGTCAAACATAAGGAAGGGCCATACTCCAGTGAGCGCATGGAAAGCTACAGAAACATCTAATCCTAAAGGACAACATGAAAGGCACTCACTCGTTCTTCACAGACCCACAACAAAGCCACCCACATCAGGACCAGGAGAACCAGGATGCCTGGCCCTGCAATGCAGAGTTCACTCAAGGCTCCCTGGGTTGTTCTTTGGTATGATGAGGAGCCCTTAGCAGTCTTGTGGACAGGGAAGACGTGGGTGGTCTAGGAGGAAGGTGCTCTAGATTCCAGTCCCAGGGTGAGAACCAGCAAGGGTTTCCAGTCTTTCATCCTGGCTTCAAGTTCAATGAGAGAAGTAAAATTTTTCTGTTTCCCCCTATTTATACTTGCTTTTGTTCGATAATTTTGCAGTCTTTCTCCTTCTAAGGATGCTATATGATAAAAACTGAATGTTCAGCAAGGGTAATCTTTCCACACGCAGGCAGGAACCCAAGCATTGGAATGGGCAGATATGGTCACACGTGAGCCCACGGGGTGTATTTCATCCCACACTTACCGCCTGCTTGCACCAAGAACAGCTGATAGCCACGATCTCTTTACTGTGGAAGGAGAACTTTTGCTGGAAGCCCTGAGACAGTAGGACAAGAGACAGAGAATTTAAAACCTTTTTCGTTGCAGCCCATACATGCCCTCCTGAGGTTCACCGAAGTGAAAGAGGCCAGAATTGTCACCCATTGCTATAGTAACCATTACTGCAAGTGCCACATAAAACTACCTTCTCCACCTTCCACTATGAAATCATTTTCTATTTCTGGGCCATCTGGAGCATGAGATAAAGGAGGCGGTGGTGTCTCCCACACCACAAACTTCTCTAAGCTAGCCACACTAAAACAAGAGATTTTTTTCCCTTAAAAAATATGTATGTATGAACATATATACATACTTAAATATCATAAACTATATATATATATATTAATTACACTACGTATTTTTAACTAAAATAAAAAGCATTGCTTCACCTGGTCACATACCATTCAGGCTCTGTTCAACTTTAGTATCTGAGAACCCAGGAAAAGAGAAATTAAATACCAAAGGCAGTGCCTAGATGCCAGGGTCTGGGAGTCGCCCAAGCTTAGAATAGTAAGTTCAAAGGCTGTCACCCCTCCCACAGGATGTTTGTTCTCAAAATAAGCAGCTTTTCAGTGTCATTCTTAACCAGCAAGCAGTAACAAAGACAATGCAATTGTTAGATTCTCTATGGCTCTTGGGTGAAGCATTATCACTTAAGCGGCATAATTTCATTTAAAGTGTATGTGTCCATATACTTATATGTGTTATATGTAAATTTAGATAAATATAAAATGATTCCTTATGGTTTTCTCAAGCATCCTTAGTGTTATTGTGGTAGTTCCCCTTCCTTTCCTCTGCTTCCATATTGACTTTCTTTCCCCTCCCCAGCTAAAGCCCCTCCTACAAAGGTGACAGAAGGGAGAAAGGGAAATATTGGGAACATCACTTCTTAATTTTGAATTGTGACAAGACTCTCTTGGCTTTGTAGTAACTTCTCCTTAACAATCAACGATAGTCAGAATATCTTTGTTCCCTGTTCAGGGAAGAGTTGACCACCCTTAGAGAGACTCCTATCCTTAGGAAAGGTGCTTGCAAAATTGGCACAGGCTTAGCCTCTGGTATCTTACTCTTTGGGAGACTTTGTTCAGTTCCCAGAACAATCTGAATGGCTCCTGACCTAATACTGCTCACGCTGAACCCCTGCTCTCCTTCTGGGAGTCTAGTATTCTGTTCTGTGTTAGGCAAAAGATACTTAGGCAAACAAGCCTCAGAGAAATTCCTGGGCGAGGAGTCTTAATGAGACAGATAAATAATATTTATATGTGTCTTGCAACTCACTACTGAAAGAACTTAGCACAGTTTACAGACTTGGAGCTGAAGCTTGTTTCTTCCAGGCTTACCCCGTGTTTCCGTTTTGCTGACCTTGCTTTGTGTCTCTGTGTTACAATAAACCACAGACAGGAGATCTACATGCTGCCCCCGGCAAGCCCTCTTGCGAAGCATTCACCTTGGGTGAACTCCAGGACCCCTGGCACAGCCTCTCCAGCTATGTCTTGCTAAACCTCATTCTGTTAACAGCAGGGGCTTTTCCCCCAGGACAATATTGCTTCTGTGTCACAGATCAAGTGAAATACAGGGTCAGTTTTGACATCCACGTGCCCACAGCAATCATGAGCCACCTCCAGTGACAAAGTGTCAAAGCCACCTGACAGGACTGTCACTGAGAGGACTTAAAATCTATTGGGCTAGAAGACAAGGTGTGCAAGGCTTTTCAAAAATGATACCAAACTGCTCAATATGTCCAAAAGAGGCTCAAATGGCTTAGCGTCGGAGACACTTGAAAAGTTCATTCAAGTCAATTTTGAGGGAGCAATAAAAGTGATAGATGGTTCATTCCTTCAGGGCTAGAGCAGAAACATGTGACAGTGTCTGAGCAAAGGAGCAAGTGTCTAAGAGAAAGTCTGAAGGAGCTGGTAAGGGACAGAGCCCATGAATTTCTCAGGCGCTGAACCTCAAGCCCATCCAGGCCTCCAGGCGTGTCCTCTGTTCACTGCACATGTGACACTGTGCCCATGTTATGTCTCACCTCTTTATCAGCAGCAGTCCTTCCCCTCTTGTTCTTTACAGCCACAAGGTAAGTTGATATCTTGTCAGTGTGTCTCCTGACCAAAGGCTTCAGTGGCACCCCTTTCACTGGTGAATCAACCATTCATCCAAGCGTTTAGTACCTATCACAGTCCTCCTGATCAGTTTTGGATTCTCTCTGTCCCTCTGTCTCTGTCTCTCTCTCTGTGTCTCTGTCTCTCTCTCTCTCTCTCTGTGTGTCTCTCTCCCTCTTTCTCTCTCTCTGTCTTTCTCTCTCTGTGTGTCTCTCTCCCTCTCTCTCTCTCTGTCTCTGTCTCTTTCTCTCTCTGTGTCTCTCTCCCTCTTTCTCTCTCTCTGTCTCTCTGTCTCTCCGTGTGTGTGTGTGTGTGTGTCTCCCTCTCTCTCTCTCTCTCTCTCTCCCTCTCTCTCTTTCTGTGTGTGTTTGCATGTGCTCTGGAACACACATGTGTAAGTGCATGCACATCTGGAAGCCAGAGGTTAACAATCTTCCTCAGTCACCCTCCACTCTATTTGCTGGAGCAGGATCTCTCGCTCAACCTGGCACTCGATGATTCAGTTAGTGTAGCTAGTTGGAGTTACAAGCAGTCAAATTCACCCAGTTTTTATGTGGATGTTGGGGTGGGGGTGGAGTGTTCAACACTCTGGTTCTCACAGTTGCATGGCAAACACTTTATTATCTTAATCATTTGCCCTACCACAGATCAATGTTTTGACATCAATATTTTATCCTTACTATAAACTCATGTCTACCCAGTAAGATGGGCCTTGTAAGGTCTTACATGAAGTCTTATTCTTTAAAATGTGCATGTCTGGGTCTCTGGGCCCACCCTCTTTGTTTATTCTTAACCAGCCACCTAGAAAGCTGTCATCATTCTCTACATTTCAAATCCACAATAAAACCTAAAAAGTCCTTCAAAATTATTCCAATGTGCATGATCTCCCCACTGGCTATGTTGCCTGGACCTCACCCCTGCCACATTTGGCTGCCCTAACTTACTGGTGATTTGATATGCTCGTCCTTCTCTAATACAAGTGTAAGGTCCTGAAGTAAATAACTTCTTAGTTCTTGGGAAATTAGAATAATTCTTAAGTATCACCACACACATATTGTGTTATTAACTAAATGAGAAAGTGGCTGCTACCAATGTCTTAACTCAGTTACAAACATCGTACTATACAAGCTTTAAACATTTTATCCAAGTTATCTGAAACTGTACCTCCTCACAGTACCCTCAATCGGGCAGGTAACCAGCCACTCCAGACACTGCAAACACACTAGATTTCTATACCTCACTCATAAATGTTCAGTATTATAATGTTATGTGTGAGCTATCAATAGGGTAAAAGATGCAACATGATAGCAATGGCAGACTCATAGAGAGGTCTGCTAAATGCTATGACCCGGGTACCAGCCCCTTAACTCTCAAACAGAAGCAGAGGGATGGGAAAGCCGAGAACAGTTCTTGGATCTTCTTATCGTCTAGGTGAGTTTGGGCAAATCATGGACTTCTAACTTCTCTCTGAGTTCCAAAATGGAATCAATTCAAAATCTTCTCCAGTTCCAGATGGTGATAAGCATCTAATGAGACAATGTAATGTTGTACTATCACATACACACATAGGTGGGGATGTCTGTGTATATATATGAAAGTTCTTTTTATTGATGAATTCCTCATCAGGGACCTCTTCTCCCTCCTTGCCAAGAAAACCGTCTTCTTTCTAAGGTAACTGGGTGCTACTCTATTCACTGATGCACCTTGTGTGCACTCAGTTGCATCCTCCCTTGTATTACATATTAGCCTTCCAGCTTCAAGAAGAAAACAGTCTATTGGGATGCTGACAGCCAGACTGATACCCAAAACAAACGATGCCCGTCACAACTAGGGCACTAAGCATAAGTAAGCAAAGAACTGTGGTGGGTCCCTGGGGATTGAGCCTCCAGATAAGCAACTTGGTGCTTTAGACTATTCCAGAAGAGTCACTGAGACCATGGCTTCAGGGTTCTTATCTACTTCATGAACATAAACAGAGCTTATTCACAGCTTTTGAGGACCAAGTTCCCTGAGAACTGCTATGGAGAGATTTTGGTCAGTCTCTTAAGTGTAATAAAAAGAGCCAGATCCTAATCACTCAAGCTTAATTCTGGTCCAAATCTTCTATTACGGTACAGGCAGATGCCCTGACTGAGTTTCAAATGACTCTGTGGTTTTTCAGGGCAATTTTGCTCAGCCCTGTGAAAGAAGAAAGGAAGGACAAGAAGCCAGATGCTTTGGATCCAACTGACTCCAGACTAAAAATATCAACCAAGTGACTCTGGTGGGTCTCTGGAGATTTCTTTTCCCAATCAAACTGAGACTTTGGAACAAAATTTAAATAAGATTTATTCTGAGTGGCTTCAAACCCTGTTGCCTTTCCCTTCTTCCACCAAGGGCATGTAAGAAATGGCACTCAGCTGGACGGCCTTGGCTGAAATCAGAGGAGGTGGCTTTTCATGGAATGAACTGAAATTATTTTATTGATTTTGTTTCTTACTGAGGTTTGAGGTGGAAGAATCTCTTGGTAGAGGCCAATTCTTTCTTGATGTGATCCAACACAAGAGCAGATATTCTACATGTCTCCAAAACTTAAAATGGTAACAACAAAGTAAGTCTCTCCAATGTCCACCAACAAGTCCAAGGCTCATAAAGTGATTAAAAAGTCCAAATCCAAAGGAATTATAAAATTATAAAATAATAAGTTGATTTGCCCCCATTAATATTTGTCTTTGAAAAAAAAACTCTAAGTAGTTTTATTCAAGTATTTCCTAAGTCTTGAAATATACATAAATATATACTCATACATTTTACACTTAGATCTCTGAAATACTTACTACAAATAAGATACAAAGCTCACAATGCCTTGCAAAGTAAGGCTGAGATTTGACAGTTCAGCTTCTATACTACTCTTTTAACTATATCTCATAGGGTATAAATGCCAAGTGATTTGAGACTCACTGATGGAAAAGAGAAACTTTTCCATCTCAACAAGACTTAGCAGCATTAATTCTTTCAACAGAACCTCTTCTAACCAGCTATATCTGGTCAGTGACCTAGAGCTTCCAGTGAATGAGGGGCAGATTCGCAACAACCTAACTGAAACAAAAATGGTTTTCTGACCAGGAAAGCAGGACAGGCATTTGTTATAACCTGCTATGCACTACCATTTAGAATGATCTCATCCCAAGAAAGGCTTCACTCCTAACTTGGCAAAGCCACCGGAACCAGCCCCTTCCCTAATATTTAAAAGTCGCTGACATTTTCCTCCTCAATGAACTATTCAGTCTAGTTCCCCACTGGCATTTGTCCTCTTGCCTGGCATTGTGAACCCTTGGAAACGAGGCCAGTGTGATGATAATATGTGTGTTCCTAGGTTGGGTGGTACAGTGCAAAATATGTTAGCAACAGTTTCCTTTTTGTAAGATTGAAGTTCATTTTTCGTAGAGAGTTCAACTTATCTGAACTTCCTTCTTATACTGATGTCTGTCTTGAGCAAAAATTGTTGCAAATATTTAAGATTTTCACAGCAGAAATAAGTACATTCATCTGAATTGGATCGGAAGGCACAGTGAGGAACCTTACAAATTGAATCAAAGTCAGTGGTGTCTTTATAATACCTGTGGTTGCCGACTTAAGGCTATGTTATAAGAATCATCTTTGAGAATTCCAGACTTGACTATTGGACTTAATGGTAGCATTAATTACAGGCTCTGCATAGTTTAGGTTGAGCTTACTGTCTACAGCACACTCTCATTCTGGGGCTGCGCCGAGTCACAGCCACACCTGCAGACGAGCACACGTGCCCTCCTCAGCAGCATCGCAAGCTATATCTTTTTCCAACGTCACTTGCAATTGGCAGATACAAATCAGAGCTGGTCAGGGATATTCTCTGATCATTTCTGTTTTTCCTTTCCCCATCCCATGCATTTGTCTAAAGAGCCTTGCTACAAGCTAAAGATCATAAATTGCGTTTCCTGGAAGAGAGGGAAGTGAAAGGGGAAAATGTAAGGAATAGAATTCTCAGTACAATTTAGCATCCCTCCTCTCTATATGGCCGTTTATACAGAGAAAGCATTGATTCCAGGATTCACCGATCATGCTCCATGACATCACAGAAGTGCAGAGCCTATCCCAGGATCTTAAAACATGGGCAGAAACCTGTAAGAATGGCTACCAGTTTGTATTTAACATTATACAGAGATGCTTTTATCTAGTTATCATACTTATATTTAATCTTTCATGGCCGTCCTCATTTGAGGACAAAAAGTGTGTCTGTAAATGTGTTTATGTATACATGTGGTTTGTGTGTGTGTGTGTGTGTATATATGTGCATGTGTGTTCACATGTGTGTGATTGTACTAAGCTGTGCCCTCCTCTATTGCTCTCTGCCTTATTTCCTCGAGCCAGGATTTCCCACTGAACCAGAAGCACACGATTTGGTTGTTGCTATTTTGTGGTGTCCCTGCTCCCCCGCCATGATGGCTTACCAGAAAGCTCCAGATGCCATTGTGCCGCTGCCTAAGCTCCAGTGTGGGAGTAACGGTGCATGAGTTCACACTCAGCTCTTTACATGGGTGGGGGGATCTGCCATTACAGTCTCCCGTGTGTGCAGCAAGGTCTCTCAACCACTAAGCCTCACCCCAGTCTGTAACAGAAACATGTTCTACAGACAGAGCATTCGGTTCAATAGAGACCACGCTGTATAAGACTACAAATGTTGGGCTAAGCATTTTCCCATCAGTATAACTGGCTACAGTTATGATAATGCTCCTCCAAGGGAACTTATTTCTACCTCTGATTGATCCATAAGTGACACCTTTACCAGTAAAAATATCATCCTACCTTGGTAATATTTTTTTAAATTATTTAAAACAGTTTAAATTTTAAGCCGTTGGGTAGGATCAATGCTAACACAGTTACAAATGAAGCAATCAGGACAGCTTGAACAGAATCATGGAACTGAGAAGCATGCCATCTGTATGGTTGTGCAAGAAATAACTGGTTGTACTCTGCCCTTAACTGCTAGGTTGAGAAAAAGATGCTTCCACTAGTGAAACTAGCTATAATTTATTTTTGTGTGAATCTTAAGTGGTTTATATATGCTTGTTACATAATACGTTATATATTTATTATAATAATACTATATAATATATAATACATATAATATGTAGTATCATATATTATTTATAACCATATATTATGTAACATATTACATAATAATAACATATTTATTGTAATAATATATGTAATATTATATATATAATTAAAGATCATTTTGATATAATTCAAGAGAAAGAGACATTTAGAATTCTCTGCAATTAGTGCAACCCTGTCCCTCCTGGCTTAAAAGGTTGTGCTGAGGGCAGTGAGATGCATAAAACGCCTGAGATCTAATCAAAGTTTTGACTTTGTTTGGGGACTGTACTATATATAAACTGCATATACAGAGGTATATACTGTATGTACCTCTTGTAGAAGGTATCTAAAACTATCTTAGAGGTTGTACCTTCAAAGTCCTGGCGACACATCTCACTAATGCATATATGCAGGAGAGAGAACCCGAGCCTGGAGGGTGCAAGATAAACAGGGGTGGGATGCAAAGGTGCATAGAGCCTCTCTGGGTGGGAATGTTCTTCTATAACATAATGCATTCATTGTGACCATAACAAGTTAATGCCCTAGTTATATTATACATATTGGACATGACTGTTGAACCAATAATAGATGAATTATCAGGAGCCACAGAAGACAATTCTAACACTAAAACCAGAATGAGAACCTGAGCAAAGATGTGATCTATGCTATGTACAATAGAGATAGCTGAGTTACAGTGACATAGGCAGAAGCAATTGAAATTTCACAGAATCTACCATGCTTGAGAGCTGCACTGGGTACAAAAGGGAAGTCCAGTTGACTAGGGTCTCTAAGAGGTCCACAGGACACAGCATCGACCCAAGCTATAATATTTGCATTACTGAGAAAGTCGCTGTCATGTCAAGAGAACCCCAAACAGACCTCCTTTGAAGCTTCACCCTGATGGGAAGAAGTGCCTCACAGAGTGAGCAGTGTAATAGAAATTGGCATTTAGAAGAACAAAGCCATAGGAATAACGTGACAGCACTCAGCCATCAAAGCACAATGGTGTGCTTTTGTGAACTGATGATGCGGCCTGGAGAGCAAACATAACCAGTTAATATGCCCAACATGCAGAGAAGCAACAAGACTTCTGATAAAAAGTCTCAGCCAACGGAATCAAAAGAAAGCATGAATGAAGGATCACAACAACGGGGAGAAGGCAAATGGTAGGTACAATGAAGTCACGGTCCTTTGCTCTGTTCCTTGACAAATGTCAAAGACAGAACCCATGGACTGAAGGTGTGGGTAGGATCCCTAGGGCTGCAGCAAGGCCCATAGTAACATTTCACTGTTTGTTTCTCACTAAGATAACTTGTGGCCGTAATGTAGGTAGCTGAGAACTGAGGAGAGAGAGATTCAAATTATTTGAAGGAAATTGGGTAGGTGTTCAAGTTAATGCGTCTATCCTCACAGTGAGGCAACATCACTGTTTTCTCGTGTAGACAGGGGAGGAAAAGAAGAAAAGAGGAGGAGTGTTGGGACACTCAGTGTCAGTGTGGGACATCTGACAACAGCCGTACAGATGGCTCAGGGGTTAAGAGCGCTGACTGCTCTGTCCAAGGTATTGAGTTTGATTCCCGTATGTGCTACCGATGTCTAGCCCGTTATTAAAAAAAGAGAAATGTGTACAGATGCATGATATGTTGATTGTGTTGTCTTTTGTGTTCTGGACTGGAGAAAGACATTTGATTCTAGGAACTGCTAAGAAAGGTATTTTGACTTTAAAATATGGGCCTAAGGATTTGATGTTTTGGAAAAGAGGTTCTGTTTTTGTCTCCACAGATGATGAGAGCCTAAGGATTTATTCGAGATTCATGTGGTTTGAATCACCGAGACCTCCTGAAAGGTTGCAGTAAATACCCCTAAGAATGCAGCGTCCCGGCTCAGCAGGAAGTAGCCAGACAAATTGACAGCGCCCAAATTCCCTAAAAGATTGTCTAAGTGGGGCCCCTTCAGTGGTTGCAGAGCAGCAAGCTTGCTTCCCTGAGTTCTTTCCCTGAGTTCCGCTCCACTCCATGCACCGGTTTGGACCCAGAACGAATGCAGCTGGGGCTAGAAGGCAGCTGGAGCAGAGCTTTGCTAGGTGGCTGTGGTGGAAGGCACATTGCCTCAGCCCAGTTGGTGCCTAGCCTGGCGGATGCCACAGCAGTGCCAGGAGTGTCAGCAAATGCAACAAGGGCTGGAGCTGAGACAAGCTGGGGCACAGACCCCACTGGGCTGCCTGAGAACGCAGCAGAGGGACAAGAAGGCAGTGGCAGTTCTAGGCTCTGCACACCGAAGAGTCTGCGGCAGAGCGAATTTAAATCAACAGACTGCCCTATTGTAGGAGCAGGTGGACTTATGGCTAGTACAACAAATGTCTAGTTCACATCTGTTAATATTGCTAATGCCTCTTATGTGGTGAAACAACTCAATGGTTACGTGAATAGCCCTTGAAATGTTACAATTAGCACACCAGATTGTAACTGTTTCAGCTAAAGGGGAGGCTGGGTCCAGTGGTGATTGGGGATCCTATTGCTGGCAATCTTAATGCCTGTTGCCATGGGCATTCATTTCTGAATCCTGTGTAGGATCAAACAACCCATGAGAATGCAGCATATGGTCACTTAGCAAGTCCTTCTGAGCCTACTGGCCAGTAATTCGAATGTACTCCAGGTTTGGTTGCAAATACTACACCAACAATGAAGACTCCTCCGTAGATGGGCAACTTCTACAGAAGAGGGCCCGCCTAAGACAGGGAAGGGGCCTCCCAAAGACGGGAAAGGGTTTACTCTTCTGAGATGATCTAAGATAGAAGGGTCTTCTGTTTTATAAAAAATTTAGGGGAGAGATGTTGGGATTAATGAATCCTGGCCTTCAGCTGGATGTTGGGACTAATGAGTTCTGGCCTTCAGCTGCTCTTCCCTCCTAGAACCTTCTAATTAAAGTCACTAGAAACTGTGCCTAGTTTAGAGGATCAGAGGATGGGATTATCACCTGTCAGCCATTGACTGCAGTGTATTTAAGCCTCCATGGTGTTAATAAAGGGAGCTTTCTGAACCAGCGTTTGGAGGTCCGTGTGTCGGTCTGTCTCTGCGTATGTCGATTTGTCTCTGCGTGAGTATTCTCAACCTCCAGCCCCTTGCCCGAAGCTCGCGAACTGGGTTCTAGAGAACAGAGCACAGACCCGGGGGTGCGGTGCACGACAGGAGAGAGAGAGGCAGGGGTAGTAACAGGAAAAGGGAAAGAGAAGCGAAGAAAAAGAGCAGAGGGTCAGGAGAAGAGACAGGGGAGTGGAAGGGAGGGGGAAGAAGATGGAAAAGGAGGTCTATCTCGGACTAAGGCTCATTTGTTCACCGGTTCTGCCTGTTCTTTAATTATAAAATAAGAAAGGACACATCTGATGATAATGGGCAGGTCCCAGTGCTGCTTCTGAGCCCCTTGGGAAAGGACTAGTATAGCAACAACACCCCAGTGAGCATCATGAAGCCCTCCCAGCCACACATAAATCAAAAGTAATGTATTCTCAAAGCACTGGGGTTAGATGGCTTGAGTTACAACAGTATTGGTTTTCACATTTACTTATTTTCCTCTGTATTTTTGTGTGAGACGTGTGTGTGTGTGTGTGTGTGTGTGTGTGTGTATGCTTGTGCATGTGTGTGTATGTCTAGAGGCAGAGGTGTGTACCTCCACTCCATTTGCCAGTTTCACTACAAAAAACAAGGCGCTACCAAAGAAAAGTACTGAACTATCGGGAACTGACCCAGCAGGCTGTGATTAGAGCCTGTGATTAGAATCCTACCAAGTTCAGGATCTTTCAGCACTTAGTATATGACATAAGGCTGTTGATTTGCCAGATAAATTCTCTTCCATTCTTCTCTGAAAAGAAACTTTAAAAAAAATTATTTGCACTTCCGTGTTTTTCTATGCACTCACAATGGTTTTTCTAAGCTTGTAGCTCCCTTGGCTGTCACCCAGGTGCAGTGACAGGTACCTGAACCAAAGGACACTGCCCATCACTTGCTCTGCAGTATCAGTGGCATCGTGTTAAAGTGAGTGAACAGGAAATGCCAGGTCCACTGAAGGTCTTAGAAAGGGAGAGAAGGTGGGCATACAAACCCTACAAACAGTCACAAAAGCTCACGCTAATGAAGCCTCTGAGGTTCAAGGATCCAAGGCATGCTAAAATAGTCTCTCCACTACAAAGGGCATTTTTGTCACTTCTTTGGTTTTCAGAGAGAGTTGCTTCCACACTCAAGAGTACTTCATGATCCACTTAGTGGATGGTATTAAATGTTCCTTGCTTACTGTGCGATCCAAAACAGGAAAGAGTTTTCCCACAAGTCCTCTCTGAAATAAGAGTAGCCCTGCCACTCCAGCTGCTTAGAGGGATAGAGAAGGAGAAATGATCCTTGTGACATAAGAAATATTATAATACAGACTCTAGGGCTCCAAAACAAGCATATGCCCTCTGCAGGAAAGGATGGTACACTTTGCAAAAGCAGCTAGTATTGTGTTGTTATGCTCTGGTGCAGGACTATCTGGCCATAAGTCACCGCTGTCATGAGTTGGGTTGTTTCATAAAGACTGTATTAAGTGAAACTACCTGAACTCTGGCATAAGCAGGACCAAGAATTCACTAAGGCATGTCTCAGAAGTCCTGTATCATCTCCTGTTATAGGTCTTTCCCTAGATGTGTGTGTGTGTGTGTGTGTGTGTGTACATGCACATGTAGAAATATGTAGAAGACTGTGCTGTCCATCTGGAGAAGGAGAGAACCTCTGAGTTTGGAACATGAGTAGGTCAACTTGGCGTGTAAGTGCAGGACAAAAGTAGATTATGGTTGCCAAGATCTGCTCAGAGTCATTCAGAGACATAGGTAAGAACTCTTCATCATAGACATAAATTCAAGTGGAACAATTGGCTGTTACCGTTGTCTAAAAAGATTGTGGCTTGACATTAAGATATATGAGGGCTTACAGTGATATTGAATGGCTTGGCTAGTTGATCAGGTGCTTAGAAAAAGCAAGGGGTCTGGAGAAGAGTATTGTGGATGAACATGAAAGGAAAACCGTGAAGATCATTGTCTTGTATCTTAATGCCCACTAGAAAGAACTCACCCTGTAAGAACTAAAAATGCAGATATAACAGTTAGTATCACAGTCTGCTATCCCTGGCACCATTTGGTTCTGAGGAAGCAGCAAAAGATGTTTAGTCCAATAGTGTGGGCTTCCTCTCACAAAAATGAGCTAGCTACCGTCACTGCTGAATAGCACCTGCCAGTGAGAGACATTGAATCTTGAGCACCCACTGTGGCGTCATCTCTCAAACTGAACAGCCAGTTCCTTAGAAGAGAAACAATGACACTGAAGTCTTTGCTAGCAGAGCAGCAGCTCACCTTGACCGGAATCAACACCCCTCCAGTGTCGGGCACGCCTGTGCAAGACCGTCACAACACGGTACCCATTCAGAGTGAGAATGTCACCATGAGCTACACTGGTTCTGACATGTTACACCCTAGCCATAAGTCCCTCAATTGACAGAGACGCAGTGGGCTTTTGAAACTAAACATAACAGAGGTTGAACTTTGAAAGGAAATCCTACAAGCACCATGCTCACAAAATCCCAGCCTCTGTGCGGAGCTGTGTCTCCTGCAGAAACTAAGAAGAGGCAGCAGCGCTGCCCTGCAGACATCTATTCCCACTGCTGCACTTGGGAAATCTGTCATTCTCGCGCTCCTAACCTGGGTTCTGAGAATCTGAGATCATGCAGAGAATATCTCCACCATGGGACATAACTGGAAGAGCTCAAACCTTGAATTAGCAGTGCCTCTATTTATTCAGGATCAAGAGGCCAGTAGGCACAGAGAGGAATCACCACATGGTGGAGAGTAATTGAACTTCCTTCTTGGGAGGAACACAGTTGTTACTTAACAATGGAGACCTGAAGACTACACCTGGTACCCGGGGAGTCTTGTATAGCCCAGAACATTTTTCATGATAAACAAAAAATGACAGAAGGCAAGACCTGGGGTCAAACCACCCAAGGGAAGGGGCCCTGTTTCCCAGACACACACCAGGGACGCCATCTACACTAGAAGGGCTAGTTAAGAGTGGGGTACAGCTACAGCGGCTTCTTCACCGGCACTGGACTAGTCCATATTCAAAGGCGATGCTGCCTTACTGCAGTTGCCTCTAGCCGGCAGAAACTGATGCATAATTCGGAATCACTAGACCTACACCCTGGACTTTTACCAGAGTAATTGACCAATATTTCCTGGACAACATCCTAACCCACTTGGACATATCTTTAGACTCATCTAACTTGTTTTTAAAAAATCCGGGTATGTATTTGAAGTAGTTTTTCCCAGAAGCTCCATTTACAAGAATGTGTATCTGGGCTCCTGCTTCTCAGTTAGCTACTCCGTGCACATTTCTCTATCAGGATAGGAAAATTAAGCAATAGTTTTACTGCTGTAGAGACTGGTTTAAAAATACATGAGGGAAGTTCCCCTCAACAAAATAATTTATCTCATATATGATTTCTTATGCTAGTTCATCATACCCTGGTGTGGGAGAATTGTCTGTATTCTGTCAATTATATTTTAAATAAACGCTGACTGGCCAGGCAGGAAGTATAGGCGGTCAACCAGACAGGAAGTAGAGGTGGAGCAAAGAGAACGGGAGTATTCTGGGAAGCAGGAAGCTTCCTCCGCCATTCCTGCCCAGACCACCGAAGAAGCAACATGTGAGCTGACAGCTGAAAAAGGTACCAAGCCATATAGCTAACATAGATGAGAATAATGGGTTAATATAAGCTCTAAGAGTTAACAAGAAGCCTGAGCTAATGGGCCAATCAGTTTATAATCTTATGGAGTCCTGTGTGTGATTTTCTTTGGGACTTGCTGGTTGTTGGGTACCGGGCGGGACAGAAACCCCCAACAAGCCAGTTGTCATGTTACAATACCCTTTCCTTTTTTATTACTGGGATAGGACCCAGGTCTTCAAGTATGCTAAGCAAGCCCCAATTCACTGAGTTCCAACACATGTTGGTTTATTTTTTTAAGTTTTATATCCTTTTATTTCACACGTAAGAGTGTTTGCCTGTGTGCATGTACATGCACCAAGTCTGTGCCTGCTGACCACAGGGGTAGAAGATGCTGGCTCCCTGGGAACCTGAGTTCCCAGAGGGTTGCGAGCTGCCATATAGGCGGTGGGAACTGACTCTGTGCTCTCTGCAAGAGCAGCAAGTGCTCTTAGTCCCTGAACCATATCTCCAGCCCCTCCAGCCCCACATTGCTCTCTTTTGCAATTGAAGGAGGGTTTATATGGCATCGCTGTCGGAAGTGTCTGACGCTCCAAAGCCCTACACCGAGACAGGGCGAGAAGTAGGCTTTTCCTCAGAAAGTGGACCGAGAAAAGTGGCGTGATGCTTTGGGAACCCTTTTCTCCTACTGGGTTGCCTCCTCTAGTCTTAATAGAAGAGGGGGAGCCTAGTCTGAGTGCAGCTTGGTGTATCACGGCTGACCGGTTCTCATGGGAGGCCTGTCCTTTTCTGAAGAGAAAGAGGAGTGGATGGGGGGAGGTTTGGGAGGGACTGGGAGGAGAGGAGGGAGGGAGGAGGAGATGTAATGGGGCTGGGAAAAAACAATTAATTAACTAATCTTATTAGTTAATTAGAACAGTTTCTTTTTTAAAGAAATGATTCTAAAACATCTGCAAAATAAAATTAAACTAAAATTTTTTTAAAAAAAGGTAAAAGAAAGAAAAGTGACTTGAAACGGTGGTGAGCATCAAAGACCATAATCGTGTCTTCCACAGATGGGTTCCTAAAGAAAGCCGACACACAGTGAATGGTGGCTGGGAAAGCCGCTGTACTTCCGCTCTGCAGCACCCCAGGATGTTGCAGGAACGTGCACAGTCCAGCCGGTAAAGGTCACCTTGGTGGGATCAGAACCTCTGCATCATTCACTGGCTGCTCCTCTGCTCCAGCCCTTTTTTCTCTCTCATCTAGCATGGTTCCTTTCGACCTTCTTTCCTCTCCTGTAAAGCAGGGATTTTATAGGTTTGAGATATTTTTTTTTAATCACTCTCTTTTCTCTCTTCAACATCCGCTCCTTTCCCTTCTCTCCAATGCTCAGTTCTATTTCTGCCGTTCTGTGGCTTTCTAGGAGAAGGGGTTACTTTTCCCACTGTGGTAATTGAGTAAAGCAACTTAAGGATGGAAGGGTTTGCTGGGCTAACAGATATGGTGTGTCGGGGCAGAGAAGGCCCTAGGGCAGGAGCCTCAGGGCACCAGGGCAGGAGCCTCAGGCAGCTGCTCACACTGTGTCTGCAGCTGTGAAGCAGAGAGAGGGCGGGGCAGTGGTGTTCTGCTCGGTTTCTTCTTTTTATTCACACCCCCACACACACACACTGCACCCTGAGGAATAGCACTGCAAGTGTTCAGGGTGGAAGCCAACATTTTGGAAGCACCTCACATGTAGGGCCTTGTCTCCCCTTACTCCCTGGAGTGAGTCTCTGAAGACAGTTCTGGTCAGCCAGCTAAGCTTCCTGCTAGTTTCTGTTATCTCCGCTGTAGCCTGGTGATTTAGCCGTAGAACTTTGTTTTCTCTTTGGCATGGCAATTTCCCACCTGCCCAGGAGAGTGCCTACAGGGCGCCAAGTTCTCTCTCCGCTTGGCCCACTGTCTGCCGCTGCTCTCCACCACCAACCCCCTGCCTGGGAAGAAATTTCCAGGTCCCATACAGCACCAGTTTCCCCTCTGGTTGGGAGGGGGTTCCCTTATTGGGGCCAAGGTATATTAGCCTTGTATTCAGCTAAATAAAATGGCATTCGGCTATCTCTTGACGAATGACCCAGGTCTCTTTGTGTGTGTGTGTCTTTTATTTCAATCTCCAGGCCTTTGCCCCAAACTCGTGATTGTGATCAGTAGGGAGGCGCGGACCGTACGGAGAGAGGGTGTCGCAGAACTGATTGGTACACTCACAGTTGTGTTTCCATGGTGATTCTAAATCCTGTCAAGTTCACAATCAAGGTTAACCACCACAGAGGTCTGGTACAAACAACAGTGTTTGCATATGCTATGCATCTTATATGCACACACACACACACACACACACATACAGAGAGAGAGAGACTCTAAGATTCTCAAGACCACATATTTTATCAAGTTAAAAAGGAAATAAGTTACATATTTCTTCTTTCTCTTCTGATACATATTAAATTGCTTTTATTATTTGGATATAGTGTACAATTATTTTTTCATGTACAAAAAGGAATTAGTTTTTTTAATTAATATTTAAGTCTCATATTCATATACCCTTGACACCAAAAAGGCTTTACAAGTATTGTCTCACAATATTTTTGTGTCTTTGAAAGAGAGAGAAAAGCAAATATTTCAAGTTTCTCAGTTGACTTTTTTTAGTTTGCTTCTCGACTACTATATTTGAAGTGGTCATTTTACGAAAATGTTTTTACTTGAAAAGTATCACATTACATTTTGACAAAACTCAGAAGGGTTTTATAAAACTCAGTGCACATAGAGAATGCATGCTAAGATCAGGATCATGAAAGGTTAGAAATTAAATTGAAGATTTATCACCAGGCTTATGCCTAGAGTTAGATTCTGGGAAAAAAAAGAAAGATAAAAAGAAGTGGGGTATGATGTGCACCCATTAAAAGAAGGAATAAAAAGGAGGACGGAGGACGGGAGGACATTTGTCTCAGGACTGTCTGCCTCGAGATCAGAAGAACCATAGCAGGAGGGAAGCTGATACTGGCTGGGACATCAGGAAGAGTTTCCATTCTGGCTCCACCCTGTATTTTTGAACTCTGTCCCATGTACAATAAGTTCACATACAGCCCCAGTGGTAGCAACCAGAAGGGAATGTGAGAGAGGGCAACTGCTGAAGAAAGAGCAAAGGATTCTGGGGGTAATCCTGCTACTTCATGGGGTATATGACAGGCCAAAGGCAGAGGAGGAGTAGCAACCACAAAACGGCTCTGCAGGGTAAAACCAAAGGATACATCCACCTGGGGCCTGCAGACAAACCCTGAGCATCTTGTCTCCTGATTTTCAATGCCTTTGTGATGCAAATAAAACACAAATGGCTGTAGATTTTAAATACACAACTTGATGAGTTTGGAGATAAGCATATACCTGTGAAACCAGATCCACAAACTGGGCCAGTGACATATTCATAGCCTCCAAAAGCTTTCTCCCACCTGCTTTATTTTCAGAAATAAGAAAGCTTACATAAAGGCTGGGGGCGTAGCTTAGTGGTACAGTGGTCTCCTAGATATCCTGAAACCCCAGGTTCAATTCCAATCGCCACAAAAAGCAAGGAAGAAAAACAAGAAGAGTGAGAAAGAGGGAGGAAGTAAGTTAATTTACATAAGATCAACCCTCTTAGCAAAATACCATGTAGCCAACACAACATGGTTGACTCTAGGCACCATACTACACAGTAGATAAAAGACCTACTGGATTTGCATGACTGAAACTTTGTACCCTTTGACATCCAGCTCCTCCTCCCTGCATGAGCCCAAATGAGATTACGCTAAGTGAAATAACCAGATGACAAGGAGGGCCCCATGAAACCACCTCTATGCTGCACCTAATGCAGGGAAGAGTGAAACTGATGAGTCTCCATCATCGCTGGCTCTCAGCTACAGATAGGAGAAGAGCTCGGCTTCACGCAGGTCTCCTGGCAGGGGCCACGCGGAGAGCTCAGGCAGCTCTTATGCCCTTGCTCCTCCTCCATGACCTTCCACGGCTAGTGGTAAAAAGCCACTTCTGTTACAGCAGGACAAACACACAGGCAGGCAAACGACAAAATCTGCCCAACCAGTGCACACAGACTCACCCATGCACATCCTTCCACTCCTCAGCTCAAACCCAGCAGAGCGCATGGAAAGTTGATTCTGGTGCACACACATTTCCAGGTCACTGAAGTATGGGTCTTCCATTTGTTTAATGGAATACCCCTCAACGTTCCAGGAGAATACTTGCCCTTTTTTCTCGGCCCAGAATCCCTTTCATTGTACTATTCACAGAATGTTTCCAATTCCCTTCTCATTTACCTATTACAAAAGCTATCATGTGTACTTTAAGTATATATTTTACATACTACTCCTTAGATTCATCTTAAGTTTGTTTTTTAACAATATCCATTACAACCAAAGAGTACTTTTCACATTTTCCTGCTATATATACTTAACTACATGAAATGCATACATGTGAAAGTATGTCTTCCATTAACAAATAATTCACACTGATGTGTCTGTCCTGTCTAGTTAGGGAACTGAAAAGCTTCAGACCCAAGTTTCACTAAGTATTATGATATAAAAAACTGCTTTCAAGATTTGATGTCTGGGGGCTGATGAGATGGCTCAGTGGGCCCAGTACCCAGCACCCACAGGGGGGCTAACAGTGGTCTGTAACTCCAGTTCCAGGGAATATGACACCCTCTTGTGTGAGTAGGTACTTCATGCATGTAGTGCACAGATAAATGCACAGGCAAACCATCTATACACATAAAGTAGAAATAATATTTTTAAATGTTATAAAGTGTGCTTAATACTTTGTAATTATTAAATATTTAAATATTGACTTAAAAATTTCAAAAGCAGCTGTTTTGTTTTGCAATGCTTTTATGTTCTCGAATAAAGAGATGAAAGATACGTTTTCAGACTGTGATGGACAAGCTTGTCTCTATACTTACACTGACCACTCGGTAGGTTTAAAAGCCTGAAAGAATGGAGGGTCATTATAACCATTATTATATTTTTCCTCTGCCTTTTGATATTCTAAAGAACTTTAGACAACTAATTACTGAGTGCATTTAGTTTGAATGAACACAATAGATATGGTGAAGAATAATTAGTTACAGGCAGGCTAAAGTATGTATCCTGGCTTTAACCATAGATGGCAAACTCTATAGCCCATAGAACAAAATTGACATTTACGGGCTGGCCTTGGGCTCTACTTTGCATGGGCTTTGGCCATTAGTGACTGGAAACAAATGGGGATATGTATGCCCCTAGCTGGCAGGACATCTCAGCTGGTGAATGGTGTGATCTTCACAGGCTCTGGTCTCTTTGGTTCCCCTGTCAGTGGGCATCTTAGTGATCCCCATCTTCCCCCACTACACCATTTTAAGTATTTTCTTTATGTATCAAACCCTGAGGTGTGACTCATCAGAGTGACATAAGTGCGAGTGTCTCATCTCTCTTCTGACTTCGCTCTGCCTCTTTGACAACAAGAACTCCGAGCGACAATGTAAAACTGTGCACAATGGTTGCACACGCGGTAGACTGGGGTTCAGCTCCTGTTAAAGAATTATGCACTTTTGCATCAGAGGCTCTCTCATGAGATAGCCACTAACAGCCATACGTGCAGAGCCAAATGCACATTCGAGCCTCAAGAGAACATTGCTCCAGGTATTTATCTTCTTGTTGAGTTAAAAAGTAGACATTGAAGCCATCGAGAAGTCACTAGCATTCCCTTAAAATCCCCAAAGTTTACAAACCACCAAAAACCACACTCAAAGTTATATACACATAAAGAAGTTTTCCTAAGTGAAGTGTTTATTTCTTAAGTGGCAAAATTAAGGAGCACACCCTCCCTCTTCTGCTCTCCTCTGGTTGCTCTCCCTTCTTTCTGTCTATCTCCCTGTCTTTATCTCTGGTTCCTTCCCTCTCTCTCTCTATCTCTCTATCTCTCTATCTCTCTATCTATCTATCTATCTATCTATCTATCTATCTATCTATCTATCTATCTATCTATCTATCCATCACATGCACGCACGTGTATGTGTGTGTAGTGTGTGTGTCCACCTGTGTATAAGGGAGAGGTTGAATAGGGTTTAGAATCTAAGCAAGCGTGACAACTGACATCAGTACTAATAGAAGTTACATAAAGACCTGGACTTGACGTGACTTTGCAATCCCTTCCTCTGTAAATAGAAGCAGAGTCATTAACTTGCCACCAGTCTGAGGGAGAAGCTGGGATCCAGTGAGGGTTATCTATTACCCAACAAGAAAACATATCACTAAAAGCATCCATCTCATAACTGCTTGAGTCTAAGACTTTATAGGCAACAGGACTTTAAATGCAGGATACGAACACAAGAGCACTGTGTATATGGGAACTTTGTGTGATGAGCCAGGACTTGTCCACTGATACCCATGGTGTTTGGCAAACTGTAAGCACTTGTGGATGCTGCTGAAGAACCCGGGCCAGGGAAGGAGGCAAGGCCACAGCATCACAGGGTACAAAGAGTCCAGTAGCACTTCCACACTAGCTGACTAAGCCACCATAAAAGGAGGCTACAAAGACGGTGCAATATGGCTCCAGGGAATATTCCTCACAAAAGACATTGTGTTTATGGGTTCTAATTTAATGAAATTCTTTCAGCTCTATTATGGCCTGAACCACTGAGTGGTGTGAAGTACAGAGCTCTCCAGGATGATGTTTTTCCAAAGAAGGGGAAGCATTCATGGGGACATCACCACAATCACTTCCTGGACTCCGAAACTGGCTCCTCTACCCTCAGCCTCCTCTTCCACATCCTATCCCTGATCTCTCAAATTACATCTCTCTCTGCAAAAGCAGAAGTCTTCTGCTTCCAGTAGGACCCACGCTGAGTGGTACACTTTCATCCTCCCATCAGACCATGGCATCTATAAAGTCGGTCTTTGTATACTGGGGAAAGCTATGTCTCAAATAAATAGAGGTCAGCACACTGCCCACCATTCTTCCCCACCTCACTCTCCCGAGCATCCCTGAATCCAGAGGGGTGAACAGAAACACCGGAAAAGAAAACATCTTTTACCAGAGACTGGATAGTGTCCCAGGAAAGCAACACGTTTCTACCTTTGACCATGTGATGTTCTAGACAGTTCCGCACAGTGGCATGTAACATGATATATATATTCCCACCTGTGTATCAGCTCGACTGCCCTGTTTTTCATTTTATTTTTTGATAATGCTGATCAAATAAAAAAAGAACTTTAACAAAACAGTAAAACTTCCTTTTTCAACAGGTCCTTGCACCAATGTAGCCATCTCTCTGGAAGAAAAAAATCATTTCCTTTTATTTAGATTGCCATTGATCGTAGAGACGTCTAGATGAACCAAAAGGGAGAAAGAAGGCCTACCAGGAATAAAACCGATACAGGGAACATCACATTTAGAGATGGGACTCATCTACCTCGGGAGCTTGCCAAGGCCCAAGGAACCTGCTGCAGTGGCCGTGGGTGGCTGGGCCCTTACCTTACCACACTGCTTACATTTTCCATCTTGCCGCCGCCTGTGAACCCAGTGATGGCGCACAAAGTTCTGCAAGAAAATCAAGAGAAATGAATAAGTTTTTCATCTGCAGCCCTCGGTGTTCCCTGTTCGATGTTCTGGATTGGAGATTCCTAAAAGCTGCAATCCAAACCCAGAGAAGAACAAAAGCAAACACGTTTAGGTGGGACTCGTGCAACAATAAGAGTGAGCACACTTGGAATCAAGGAAGCTCCTTCTCCACTTGTGGTCAAAATCTTCCGCACTGTGCGGTCCACCGACCCCTCCTCCAGCCTTGTCTTTCCAGGGCCCAGGGCACAGCAGAGGGCACTCACTGCAGTTTCCTATGAGTAAAGCACACGCAGTGGGTGAAGAGTCTTTAGCTGCGAGGTGGCTGCGGCTCATAAAAGAAAAACCCAAAGAGCGGTGAGAATCTGAAGTGGGAGAAGCTGATGGGATAATCTCCAATTCAACTGAACAATGCACACACAGTACTTCATAGGGCGGGATGTGCCACACTATACTAAACCTTCTAGCTACAAGGAACTGAAAGGATCATATTATCAGGAACGTTTCCTGATATGGGACATTGATTTGAGACACGAGATAAAGTGAAAGAAGAGAAACGTCAAAGAAAAGAGAAGCCAAAGACATGAAGGTTGGCATATGGATGACAATTGTTCATGTGTCATTCTTAGTCACCTTGAACTAGACCGGTGTTCAAGGTTGATTCTTGTCATAGGCTGTAGGAAAGTCTTTCTTCCCAAGTGATGATCATCACTGGGGTAGACTCAAGCAACTCAGTCTCCTTTGGCTATTAGAATGCACCGCAAGAGGGCATGTCATCTACAGACTAAAGATGGAGAGGAGTCTTAGCATCCCTCATTCCTCTTACACCAACAATATAAAGTGCTTCCTTCCCTCCGACTCCTGTCCTTTCCTGGAAAACACACTTTGCCTGATGCTAGAGCATCATAGAATTCAGCTACAAACCATATTCTCCCTTTAACCGTATCTTTAACGTATGTTGCCAGCGGATTACCTATTACATAGCATAGACAATGTTCTACATGGAGACAGACAAAGAAAGCAAATCTGTCTAGACCCACACCACCTTGAGCATGCCTGGTAGAGGAAGCTAAGCAGAGATGGGGCTGGTTAATACTTGAATGGGAGAAAATAGACCACTGTGAAGGGAAAGGAGGGAGAGAGAGATGGAGGGAGAGAGGGAGGGAGGAAGTAGAAAAAGAAGAAGAGGAGGAAGAGGAAGAAGAAGGAGGAGGAGGAGAAAAAGGAGAAGGAGGAGGAGGAGGGAAGGAAAAGAAACAGAGGAGAAATGGAAGGAGGAAGGCTGGTTGCTTGTGTCAAGACCTGAAATTCTAGGCAAGACCTCCAACAAGCATTAGTACTTTTAATGCTAATATGTCACTTCAGTTTCTCTTAATAATGTCAAAGCAATTTAAAATAAAGCAAAATATGGTCCCCAGAGGGACAATGGTGTTTTGATGATAGTAAGATGATCCCAGGAATCAGTGTAATTTTCATCTTGCTTTTCCTACGGCTGCCATTCAGTAAAACAAAACTCAATTTTCCACTGTTCTCAGAAAGAAGTTAATAAGAATAGCTAATCCTTACTAAGTAGTCCTTTACACTTTTAACAATATTTTATATATAGTAATTGTTTTAATCTTCATGAGAATGATAATGGGTAGAGATCCTTCTTAGTAGGAAGGCACCAGAAAAGTTCCAGAGCTATTAAATACTGAAATGTCTTAATTTGGGTCAACAGTTGTGGTTTAGTGTTCTCACATCTCCTGCCTCCTCTTCTGCTGTTACAGCAATTGCTGCCACATGTCCTTCCGTCCTGGAAATATGTCTACCTCCTCATTAGCAAGCAATTGGAATGTAATTGTCCAAGCTATTTAGTATGAAGATCCTCTTCCAATGAGAGATCCTCAGGTTACTGGAACGATCCTAATGATTCTCCCTGAATAAGTTCAGAGGACTGGGCTGGCACAGGTGATTCCAGCCGCCTGTGGAAGCTTCAGCACCCACATGGACAGTGGCTGTCTGTGGTTTCCAAGACAGTAACTGCAAGAACGTGCAGAGTTGCTGGTGCCTAGCCCATTAGTTCAGTGAAAAACCTGCACTGACTGGGAACAAAGGTCCTGGACCACCTAGCTGCTCATTTAGCAGGTGACATTGATGCTGAGCCCGGGGCCTCTTTTAGCGATCAGTACCTCCTTATGAATAAGAACTGGGAAGTACAGGAGTCTCTGCTAACTTCAGTATGCCCCAACTCACAATACTGTAGAGCGCTCCCTGCTGAAGATCTGGTTTTACTTACATAAAGAGAGGTCACTTAAAATGTAAGCATAAAACCAAATTACTACTCTCACTGGCTGAGAGCAGGCTCTCCTCCCCCTGGGTCTCTGCCTCTTTTCTCTGAAAGATTAGATCCATTACTTCCTCATGACATTCCAATAAACAATTGCTATGACCATCAGAAGTCAAAATGTTGAATATCTAAAAATGTCAAATAATAATTAAAAAGCATAGAAACAATTAATATAATAGCTGTTATCTTAGCAAAAACTGAAGAAAAACGAACACCATCACTAATGTTCAGAGAAATTCTCTACTTGGTGAGATTACAAATCACTCAGTGACTATCAATTTAAGAAGAGAAATGTTGGGAGGATTAGATGCAATTATCTATGAGAAATCACAACTGACTCATGGGATCAGTTAGCTAATGACAGCTCCATTCAAAGGATTAAGCCAATAATTCCCACAAATCAGCAGTGACTTAGAAATGAGGTGGCTGACTCGATCATTTGTACCACAACACAGGCCATTTGACAAGCAGACTTATGGCACCCTGACGTTCAGTCCGTTTATGATATAAAACATCGCAACTCTATGGGAAATATTTGTGTGACTTTATGTGACTCTACCATGAGACATCACTCAGATTACCCTTCCAAAGAGTAGATGAGAACTGAAGAAGTGAGAGCAGAGATAAAGTAACCGATTAAGCTGACTAAAACTGTTGTTGCAGGAGACACTAACCAAGTTCCTGAAATCTTTAGTTGTATGATTTGAGATGCCACACACCCTTCTGCGGAGAGTTCTTCTTAGGCCTAATATACACTTATTCTGCAACTAAGGAAATAGTCAATAAATGTTTACTGAACTGAATAGAATCATCAATCTTATTTATCTGATATTTAAACTATGTGGTTACCAATGGGGAGAAGGAGAACCATCAACCAGCTTCCTCAATAAGGAAAAGAAAAGTCATTACCATCAAATCGCTATTGTTTCTAATTTTTTGGCCCAAGGACTTTCAATTTTCATGCCATTTTCTTCTGACTGTCATTCATATCTCCTAAATTATTAGACTGGAATCAGATTCTCCACACTCTTTTCTTTGAATGATTATTCAGAGTTCCTGAATTGTTCGGCTGAAATTAACTGTTTCACATTGTGTTCTTTTGACCACAATTCATATATCTCACATTGGTAAGCTGATATTAGATTTGAGATCCTTATACTGTATATCCTATTGTTGATATATTGTTGTTAAGAAGGTCAACAAAGGTTTCTAAAACAATATCTTTTTATTGTCCATCATAGTTTCGGAATTATTTATATACCACTTCGAGTACTAGGCAAGAAAAAAACTATTACTTATGGGTGTTAAAATATCAATGATACATTATTTCAAGGCTTATATTCAGTATTGGGAGCAAAAGTATATTATATAATTGTTCGGTTACTTTTAAACACCCAATTCAATTAAAAATATTATTCACTGAATACTTGAAAAAAAATTAGAAATCATAATCCAATCCAGCGATCACGAGTGAGAAATCCAACCTCACAAAGGCACAAAATAGGAATCCAATAAGTACTTACTGAGAAACTGCCTTACAAAGATAGGACTCGGTCTTCAGACTCCTACCAGTTAGTATGAAAACAGTGAATGTGGAGTTGAGCCCAGGTCAAACTAATTCTAACAGGAATATTCTTTCATTTACATTAAATGGTTGACTTACAGTCCCTTAATTAAGTAACTTGAGTGAGTCATGGTCACAGGCTTCATCTTCAGAAGCCTTTCATAAATTGCTGACTTGGAAATGAGGTTCTGATTAATTTTGTAAGAAACGGACCTTCTTACAAATGCATCCAGGCAGAAGATAACTCATTGATCATTTGGTCCATCTATGTCCTGGCACAATTATTTTGGGACAAACTCCATGCATATTCCCCAAGGTTTACACTAATGGAGAGAGACACTATCAGAAAAGCCAATGGCAATGTTTATAAATAATTATGGCAAACAGCATGACCTGAATGAACAAGACAAGGTATTTAGCAAAAGTAAGTAAGCTTACTCTTCACAGGGGTCAACAGTGAAGATCAATACAACGAGCTGGTGGTTTACCCCAAAATATTCATATGCTGATATTCTAAACCCAGATATCACTGCCAGGAAAGGAGACCTTAGCAATGTACTTGGGTCAGGAGGATGGAGCCCTCCTCAATAGGATTAGTGCCTTATAGGAGGGACCCCGGGAATCATTGTTTTCTTTCTTTCTTCCATGCAAGGACACAGAAAGGCAAGAGTCTGAAACCTGCAAGAGTGTTCTCACCAGCACCACACCATGCCGGCACTCTGATCTTAGACTCTCCAAAAATATATATAAACAGCCTCTTTACTGATAATGAAATACTCAATGGTAGTTGGTTATAGCAGCCAGAACTGACTAGGACATCCTCTGAGGATATGATGTTTGAACTGAAAAGCTAAATATCTGGAATATTCCTATAGAAAAACATAAATATCCGCAAGAGAGGAAAACCTTGTCCCAAGCCTCTAGAACTTAGAGAATGTCTCTTTGGCAGCTGGAAAGGGATGACACACAAGCAAGGTCAGATTACACAGGTCTTTCAAAAGAAAAAAAAATCAGTAGACAATGTCCCAGTCTGATTACTAGTAAAAAAAAAAATGCTCCTTAAATCATGGGCAAGTTGGAGGAACTAACGGGAAAATCATGAAGAAGCTACCACAGTGGTCAGAGTGAGAAATATTCATTCCTTAGTCAAAGTTGCTGACAGCAGACAGGCAGGTAAATGGATGGATTTGAAATACGTTTATAAATAAAACTGACTGAACTGTGAACTGACAAAGGAATTTGAGGTTGAAAGAAGTGGAGAATCAATATGACACTCCCCTAGTGTCTGCAAATGGACAGCTCATTTTATAAGGTGAAAATAGATTGCGGGAAAAAAAAGTTTTATGGTCATGATAATAGTTTGGGTTTTGATCTATTGTATCTCAGACGACCATGATACAGCAAATGGACATGTCAAATGGACTCTCAAGAATGGAAACTGGGAATAAGCGTAAAGGCAGGAGCTGTCAGCTCTCCTGGTGACAGTGGGCAGAAGCTGGAGAATACAGATGTGTGCTAAACCCAGGGGGCCCTGTAGGGAGGCAGAATCTTAGCATAGGGCACGGAAAGCAGACAGGGATGGCCAAGGAAGCGGCGAGTCCAAAAGAGATGAAAGGGCGCCGCTGGGAGGCAAGAAGAACGGATTGTGTGGATGTTTTGAGTATTTCTGAAAGATTGGATAAAGACAGAAAAATACCTACTGAATTTTGTATGATCATTAGCAACAGTGACAGACACTGATTCAGAAAGCGGACTGAGTAAACTGGACAACAGCAGGTTAATATGCCAGAAGATGGCATACTAAAAATAATCCAGACGGATAACAGTTCCAGGAAGCTTGGCCTAGAGCACAGAACTGGACACCAGAGCAGTAGCTATGGCACAGTTGGGAGGTAAGGAATGCTAGCGTTTTCCTTTGTGAATCTCAGCTGGAAACTGTTCCGGCACACTTCTGCTGCTGGGAAGATTCTAGGTATGGCAGGTGGAGGGTGAAAGGCAAGGAAGGAAGAGAGATCTAGTCCTTGGCAAGACTTTCATAAAAGGCCGAGTTTGAGAGAAAAGAAATATGACAGCCATTGAAACCAATTTTTGAGACTTGCAAAGGAGACGTTTTACATAGGATTTTAACTGAGAGAGAGGCCAAGGGAAAGACAGAAAGAGAAGGGCAGGAACCAGTGGCCGACATATACACTCTTAGGTCGGAAATTCAGTCCCTCCAGCTTAGGAACATAGAAACGCCCCTGGGACTTTCAGAAGAAAAGGGGCTTCCTTTGAGCAGCCCCTGGGTGAGCTCCCAGCAGCATTGCAGCTCAGGACAGCACCGACAGCTTACCACCTCCTCTTTCCACACTTCCCTCACCTCTTGTGGCCAAAGAGTGGGAGAAACCAACCCATGGGAGGGTTAAAACTTCCTCTCTCCACCCCTACCATCTCCCCTCTCATCCTGCTGCCTCTCAATCATCTTGTTTTCATCATAATAAACATTATTCCTCCTTTACCATTTTCCTGTTTTCTTTCTTTTTCTTTTTTTCTTTTTTGAGACATCATCTCACCTACTGTCCAATCTAGCCTCAAACTCCCAGATGCAAGGAATCCTCCTGCCTCTGCCTGTGGGATATCTGACACCACAAGTATTCCCCTTCTCGTCTGGCTTATACAATTGTCTTTTTTTTCTTTACGATGTTTCAAATGGCTGTGATCATCTGTGTGTTCACTCACGTTCTGCCCTACTCTACAAATTTTTCTAGTTTCACAGTCCAAAGAGTCTCTGTCTGTGTTGACCACGCACAGATAGCTTACCATTCTTTTTACAAAGGCACCCACACAGATCTGCACTGGGCAAATTCGTCTCAGGGCAAAGGGGACGCTGTAATCCTGATACTTCTACAAGTAAACCCATCAGTTCTCCAGCGCATCCTTGGGCCAACCTCCAGTCATCTTCCTCCAACAGGAGCTTGACTTATTCTAAGGACCACTGCCTTCCCATCCAAAACCCACCCTTTACTAAATTCTGCCAATTTGTCTTCTTTAGATTTTAATGCGCGAAAACAATCCCACACCAGTTAGGATTTAAGGGGGTATTTATTTTTGGGGGGTAAAACTTACAAAACACTAACCGTTAGGAAAGGAGCCTAGTCGCTGGAGCAGGAGCCTGAACCAAGTGCCAGAACCAAGAGAGGGAGCCGAGGCTTGCTGCTCTTTTTTAAAGAGAAATATACCATGCCCCAGTGGGCTGGTATTTCAGTGGCTATTGGCTGAAGGAGCGGAAGGCGCTCCCGCAGCAAGATTCATCTCACCACACCATGTTTCTCTGAGGTTAGATGCAATCATTTCTTAACCAGTCTACGGCAGGAGCTACTCACACTGTCTCTATGTCCCCAGTAGTGTCACCCCTTAACTATGTGATGTTTCCGTCACGCTGCAGTCAGCATAGTATCTTCTGTTTAAGTAGAGCAACGCCTACTTCCACATCCCTGGTGACGGCTGGCCTGGCTTCCAGGGACTGTCTTTGTCTAGCTCTCACACACCTCCCACGTCACACACCTTACTAACATCTCTCGTCTGGGCTTGGGTGCTGCTGTGCTTTCTGTCTAGAAGTCTGTCATTCCGTGTCTATCGCGCCCCACCCCTTGCCCTAGATAGCTCCTGAGAGAATCAGCCGGTGCCCACATCTTCCAGGAAGTCCTTCATTTGACCGATTGACCCTCCCTCTCTCGCAGTTACACGGGGCTGATTTGAGGAGTTCATTGGCTGGGAAGGTTTCCAAGGGGTGAATCTCTAAGTGGAACTGAAACTCGTCTCACCGGGAACGCAAATAGACCGGAGGAAGCACACTTACCAAGAATTCTTATTCTTAAAGAGAAAACAGAAGCCAACGGTGCTTGGGGGAGTGTGGACAGCACCGGGACACACCGCACTGCCTGCGAAGGAGGGAGGGTTCTGTAACCTGAACGTTGTTGCTTTGTGGATTAGAGAGTACAATTTGGAGTTTGGGTCTAGAGTGTCTAGAATAGTATGGACACAAGCGTGCGCGCACACACACACACATTCCTCCCACTTTCTCTGAACTGCTGTAGCCGTCTCCTCCACACAAAGGCAGTAGAAGCAGTCCTATGTCCAGGCTCTCTCCTCCCCTCGCAATCCCATCATCAAACAAACTGATCTCCGCTCCAGTCTGTCGTCACGACCTGACCACAAGCAGATGTCCTGAGCACCACACCTAACTTTCTCCTATGACGGATGTGTGTGCTCCTTTCACAGGGAAAGGGAGCGGTAGACGCAGAATAGGTAAGCTGCCCTGAGTCACACAGCATTCAGGCTGGCTCTAAAAGCAGCCCAACTGCAGCAGGTACGTGGGTAACCAGTAACTGTGCTGTCCCTTACTCTCAGAATAGCTTAGACCCATCCTCAAAGAGAAACTGGCCAGAAGACAGGGACAGGATTTCGTTTTCTTATCCCATGAGTTCCTCCATTCCCCCAACCCCACTTTTCTGTTTCATTCATTAAGACCTTGGCTCCTAAACACACTCCACCGGCAGGATGAAGCGCAGTGTGCTGAAGGGACTTGGAGAGTCCTTGTGCTTACTGGCAAATCAAGAAGACACTACTGTATAATGGAAGAAGGGAGAACTAATTTGTCAGCCCTGGGTGAATCCCTGGGGTTCTTTATACCCATGAGAACTCAAGGTGGTTTTTGAAACAGGTCATAAAACTTACTTCTCTTGGTGATCTGGAGCCTCCTTCCCGAAATGTTGGCTTACATCTGAAATTAATCTGCCATTTAAAAAGAAAGGCATGTTATGTTAGTGATAGACATCAGGTTAAAGAGAATTACCTGAAACCAAAACCAACCAATAGCAGTAGACATTGAGGCTATAAAACAAAACCCAGAGAGGATAAGCAGTCTGCTTTAGTTTAGTCCCAGTCTCCTTAAAGCATCTCACTAGACAACGCGCATCGGTGCGGAGTGATTTCACATCTCCAGCCAGTGGTCCTGAGTTCTCATTGATGAAGTCTAACTTTAAACAAAAATGCTCTTAGCCTGTAAACTTGAGAAAGAGACCAGAGCCAGAGAAAAAGCATGCGGCACCTGAACCCATCAGGTTGAGTTATATTTTTAAAAGGAGAAACTATAAACCCCAGCGGTCCTAACCACTGTGACAACCACTCAAACACATGCACAGTCAATCCCTGCAGAAGACTCAGCTAGCACTGCCTTGCTTTGCGGATGGGAGATGCCCTCATGGCCACTTTCACTTCTGTATAAAGGGTGGAGACAAGCAGGGATAGATTCAAAGTGCTGAGCAGGGCTCTAAAATATAAGTTGACAGCAGCTGGTGGTGCTGGCGAAGCTAAGCACAGGCTGCGCAAAGCTAAAAGATCCCCACTGTGTTTACAAGCAGGAGCGTGCGACTATAGATACCACCAAGGGTCTCCCTGGACACAGAGTAAGAACTGTCAGGAAGAGCAGCCGGCAATACTCTATTACAGACCTTCCCTCCCCACCCAGCCCCCAGCTGATAAATAAATAGACTATTCAGAATCCACTTCTGGAGACAAGACACCACCCTTGGGATACCACTTCCAGCTCAGGCATGCATTTATGCTACACCAGCAGAAAACGCTGCCCGTGAGGTCTGCGGCCGCGTCTGAGGGCTGCTTTCAGCTGGCTCGGCTCTCT